>NW_027042892.1:0-1368750 GCF_036884675.1 Scheffersomyces coipomensis | reverse complement strand
TACTAAGTATGAATCATTCCTTAATTATAAAGGATTATGTGATGACAAAACTTTATGAAACAAAATTAGACAAGATAAATTTAGCAAAACATGCAAAAGTTGAATTCTTATCTGATTGCAGTCGTTATTTATTTAATGGCTCTTTGGAATTATATGAACATGAAAATTTTGAGAAAGCTCTGGAAATTGTTTCTTATTCTATAAAGTATTTACAAGTCAATGATTTGAATTACAAAGCAGTTATCAACGACTATGATGAACGATTATTTCAGAGTTATCTTTTGTATATTAAATGCTTACAGAAAGTACCTAACAGTTCCAATAAGGTTCAGGAGATCCTAAAGTATCTAATGGAAAACTTCAGCAATAGAGTTGAAGTTTATATTTTGAAATTAGAAGAATATCAGGATTTTGAAGAGTCGGAAATTAAGGATCTTGTTATGACACTAGTGGTGAAGGTTCCATTAGAAAATAATCTTGAAAAGATTCTTGGTCTATTAAGAAATATTTGTCAGAAAAGCATTTACGCAGTTAATAAGTGTATGGATTATATGCTTACGAAACTCGATCCCATTAAATCACACGACCAATTAGAGCTAATAGTATCAACGAAAGTATACTTCAATACCAATATAATTAATCTGGCAAAGACCATCGTTGAGTTAAATTCATTTTTAAAATTGGCTGAGAGAACTTTCACCAAACTGATCTCTCAATCCTCTAGGTCAAGTATAGTCACATTAATTTGGAATCAAGGTACAAAATCTCTTAAAGCTCAGAAATACTCTGTTGTCATTGAATGGTATAATCTTTGTCTTTCTCGTATATTGGTTGATGAAAGGGATGAAGGAGATGAAAATGGTAAAATTATAAGATCTCTTCAAAATAGTCATTTCTTACTTAATAATTATCAAAGTGCCATAGATTGTGTGGAACAAATGAATGAAAAGCATAAAAGCAGTATCTTAACACAATATAATCTCTTTCGGTGTTATATTAAACTAAATAATGTTGATCTTGCTATAGAAACTATAGAAAGAATGTCTTCAAGAGAGGATCCACTTAGTGTTGTAACATTAGCGGTATGTGTAATTGAATCCAAAGGTATTTTACCAACATCAATGTCATTGAATCTAATGTTCAAGTTATTGTCGTTGGTAATGAATGATGATAATTACAAGAATGAAAGTTCAACTGGTTCTGATTATGTCGTTATCCCAATCGCCATTCGTTGTACCATTGTGATGGTTTTAAAAGGGTGTGAAAATGAATCAGATACATCGATCATTTCCAAACATTTCGCGTCTTTGTTAGAAATCTTCACTAAAAGTTTACTGGTTGCGAAAAAAAATTCGAGTAATAAAGTCAAAAAATCACAGAAGTTCACAGTAGATGATTTAGAATGGCTTAGTAGTAAAGCTTACAATATTGCTTGTACCGCTGTAAAGCATAATCAATCTTCAACATGTTTATCATTTGCTCAATTTGCCAAAAGTTTTATAACTCTAATTCCTCATGATATAGGTGCTCAAAAGTTGATAGAATTACAAATTTGGGATATCAAATCTAATATCCTAATCATGTTAGCAACTATATTGAAAGGATCGGAAACTTCTTGGAATGAAATCAGAGAAGCAGCCACTAAAGATTTCGAATCTATTAACAGATTGTTAACATCTAATGAGATTGGCGAGAATCAACTTGAAGACTGCAAAAGCTGTCGAATCCAATTAATATTATTTCGATTTCAAGCAGAGTTGGAGCTGGGATTGTCAGATAATCTTCATGGTATATTAGAACAAGTTCCCACTGAAGATAAAGTATTAGACTTTACCATCTATAGTACGATAGTTGCCCTTGTATTGAAATCCAATAGAAACCAGGTGAAATATAAATTGTTAAGTGAAATCATTATTAAAAGTCTAGAATTGGGATCTAACTTCAGCCTTATTCTGATTTGGATTCGGAAATTGTTTGAAGATCATTCATTGACAGGGGAAAATCATGAACTAGTCATCTCTCATTTGATATCGATTTTGAAATGTTTAGATCAAGAAGAGACATTTCCTCCTTTTGAGATTGACTGGTTAGCTTCAACATGTTGGAATCTGGGAGTAACTAACATAATGTAAGTAAATTTATGATTAAAAATATCCATTTAAACCATTACTAACTGAAATTATAGTGATGAAAACAATCATCAGGATGTTATTAGGCTATGCAGTTATGCGATTATCTTAAGTAAATTTGTTAACGAGAGATTACAACAACAAGTAAGTAAATTCTATTCTAATAATTATCTATCATAATATACTAACTTAATTTAGTTTAATAATATTTGGTTGCAGCTTGTTACGGATCAAAATCTTGATGAGGCATTGTTGATGAATTATGTTCGCAAATATGACTAAAAGGCTATAAACGGAATCGAGAACCCGCACCCAAAATTAGCTTTTACTATCAAAAACACCCCTTAGAACTAATTTTAGCATAAAATCATATATAAATACTAAATTTAGAGAAATGGCGTTATTGTTAGTCACAGAATGGCTCTTATTTCAGGTCAATTTATGCTATTATATTGATGCTTCAGAAATGAGATCACTGTAAACTGAAAGTTCAAACAGTAATATGTCGTCACGATGAGATCAATCATGTTTCAAAATTTCTTTTTCAACGGTTAGTAAATGCAATAAGATATACGACATATACCAAATATTAACTTGAGGCCAAATTGGCTCTTTAATTAGAACAGACTCATAATGGTCATCAGAGTAATAATAAACTTCGAAAATAATAAACATGGAACTTGGCCATATATATAGAATAAAATCAAATCAAACAAAAAAAAAAGAAATTCCTATTCGAATTGCCTAAAATAGTCGCAAAAAAGATACACAGATCCAGAGATAAGGAATTTTGTGCCATGGCAAAACAAGAGGTCATACAGATGATCATTATAAATAAACTTGATTCTACTTTCAGTTGTAGTTTTTCCTTCGATGTGTTATTGTTATTGTTTCATTTACATTTCTTTAATTTAAACATTAAACCCTTCAAATCAACTTTTATATACTTCAATTAGTGGTCTTCTGACTCATTTGAGATAATAGAAATCAAACTTAGAATCATAAACAAATCATAAATCATAATGGAATCTTCTAGACTAACATATCATTTAAGTAACACTTATATACCACCAACTAAGGAATCCTCCAAGATGGGAGTACCTGATTATCATCCATGTTTAATAGTTCAAGATAAACAAACCGATACTAATAAATTAAAGCCTTGTGGTTGTGCTGATGCTTATTGTGTAAAGAATGCTCCTGATTGGATTCCAAGAGCGAAACGTTAGGTATGACTTAATGATTACCTTGATGGTAATAGCATGTTAGACAGGATGACAGAGGGCTTTACAAGACGAACGGATAGACGTGGATAGTAAAGGGGGTTGTTACTGTTTTTTGGTTTTTTTTATAGTTATTGGTGAATGTTGATGCAACATAATAGAGATGAGGGAGATTATTTACGAGGATGTAGATATAACTGTTTCAAATATAATTTAATTTAATTTAATTCTACAAAAATAAAATTTATTGTTTAAATACGTATACATATAATAATTTTAATATAAAACGGTATAAATCTTATAAATTATCATTAAAGTAAAAGGGTATAAAATACAGAGAAGAAAAGTGTATAAACTTCTAATGTTTACAATTATTCGAAAATAAAACTATCTCTATCACCTAAATCTTGTTGTTCTCTATGCGAAGGATTCATATCATTGGCAAAGGAATAATTATCACTAAGTACACTTTGTTGATATAACTGGCTGTTATTCTGGACTTTGTAGTTACCATGGTCATCCGTTTCATCAGTAACATATTTAAATGATCTAAAACCTTCTTGGTGATTGTTGTTAGTGTGAGCATTATAATAATTATGACTTGGGGAGTTTGATTGTGCTGATGAGACATAACTTTGTCTATTAATGTCATCAAATGGATTTGCACGAGGTGCTGTTCGATGTTCCAAAACTGGACCTCGTTGTTCTAAAGTATCTCTATACTCATCATGGTCATCAGCTTCTTTTAAATCATTGGCGGAGCCTATACTATAAGATCTAAAAGGATTTTGAATTTTGAATTGTCGATGATTAGAATTGTAATCATGTTTTTCATCCATTAATGGAGAACTATGAACTGAATATTGAGCTGGTTCGACATCTTCTTCTTTCTTAATGTAGGCGAAAGTTAAAATAGAATCTTTACCGAACATTGCTGAAGGATGGAAAACCAGTAATATAATACTTGTTAAAAGGATCATTAAAGCATCCAATGTCATCACATATTGTTCATGAGTAATAAGATAACCTTTCCAACCTTGGGATAACTCAACCACTCTATAGACACAACGAATGTATACGAATATGACTGAGATTAAAATCACAAATGGAATTAATCCAAAGAAATTCCGTTGTCTTATTTCTCGATGTTTTGGATTATAATAAGGATCTAATGCTTCTCTTATTTTGCTACCACCAGTGGTATTAAATAAACATTTCAAGTAATTTCCAACAGAGTACCTTATATTTGGATTTCCTGTTTTGAAAAGACTTCTGTGGATGAAATCAAATAAGAAAATTAAAAATAATGACATGGATAATACTTGGAATCCAATCCCACCAACCATGATATGAGTTCCAAAAGCTGTATTTCTAAAATCATTCAATGCAATACCAGCTACACAACCCCCAGCAGCTTGAATTATTAGACTTGCCAAATCACAAACTATAAATACATATGAAAACCACATTGGTTTTAAAATTGAATACTGTCGACCATGTAAAACAATCAATTGAGCTAATAAAAGGTAAATACCTGCCATTAGAAATGCTGGAGCTAAAGTTAAACAAATTATTTGACATAAGAATTTATCATAATTAACATAATCACCAACCGCTAAGAATCTAGCAAAATATCCAGCAAATTCTAACCCAGTACCACAAATAAAACAAAATCCAAAATAAAAATGTTTTGACCAAATACATAAACTGGCTTGCCAAATAAGTATAATAGCAAATATAACAGCCATCAATAAATTAGCAACTTTACTTAAATCACTTGAATATAAATTAGCTTCACGATCCAATGATATTAAATTTAAAGTGGCATTAAAGATTGCTTCTGTAATTTCAGGAAAATCTTGAGTTGCAGTTCCAGTTGCAATCATATTTTCATTATTGATAATGGTTAAAGAAGCTTGGGCCCCTCTATATAACCGATAAAGTGAATAAAGGGATAATCTATCAGTTTCAGTCACCACTGCATATTGAATTGATGTTATACTGGCAGATAAGGCAGGAGCATGAGTTGGAGCTATATAACTTAAAGTCTTTGTGGCAGGAATACTGGTGGCAGACCAAGAACTCAAGTAGGTATGATATTCTGAAGGTATAAGGGGTAAGAACTTTGAAAAGTTTACCTGATCAGACATGATTGATATGAAGTTGAATGACTAGATATAACTAAATGCAATAATGACTATATAATGAAAGTTTGATCAGGAAATGATAAACTTTGAATGACTAATGGATGAATGATGAAGATAACGTTGAATATGATGGTAACAAGTAAAAAGCAAATAAATAATAATAGTCAGAATAAATAGAGAGGTATATATATGAATAAGTGAATGAATGAAATGAATGATTCCAAGAAAAAGTTTAACAGTGCAACCTTAACCGTTCGTATATATAGAAATCAAAAGTAGAAATTATAAGAAGTTAAATATAAAAATAATTGAATTAAACCCGAATTCTACTACTATAAATGACTGAGATGAATGGCTTCAAGAAAAAAATTTGAAATGGTTTGTTTAAAATCTTAATTGTCATTATGGATTATATCATGTTAAAAATAGTATCAAAATTTAATAATCTTTCCCAATTAGGAAAGGCTTTTATGAAACGCAAAAAAAGGCAGAGGTAAAATTTATTTTTCAACCCCCTTCATTATTGAAGTTAGTACAATAAGATTGACTAAATAGATATGGCTCATTAACGTATGGGTCTTTTAAAACTTTAATATGGTTTGAGGCAACTTACAGACATAACTATCAAAAAAGCTTGTCTCGTTAATAAGCAGTTATTCATTTGAGTTGATGATCCCCGTGGACAACTTTTGTATGAATTAGTTGCTCTCTTTCTCTTATGTTCATTGTGGGATCTTTATAATTTCCTTGAATTGACTTACTATATTCATAGCCATTGTCCCCTTATTCTTTCCCTTTCCCCCTGATGAATCAAAAATTATCACAGCCAACCGCAAAACAGTATAAAAATAGGTAAGAAGAGTGAGTGAGACCATGAAGAAAGAAAATAAAAAAAAAAATTCCCCTCTGTTGCGACCCCACAATCTCTTCTATCCCAAATAGGAAATTAAATGGAGATGATCAATTTACTAAATTTTGCCTGGCATTTTCCTAATTAGGCCTGATTCAAGGGTTGGAGTACATCAACTGTATAACTCAATTACTTACTATTAATAGATAATTACTACATTAATTAATGAGTAAAGCTTATACTCCTGAGTTATTTTCGTTCTATCAAGTGGCTTCGAGGAGTAGAATTCCCTCAAAGCCTTACTGTATCGTCTAATCATTACAACATTTCAATTCTATTTTTTAACTTAAGCCATTGGATTGCTATTTATCTACTTTTGGTATATCCTCAGAGGACTTAATAATCAAGCCTTTTGGTTCTGCCCCACCATTCCATTATAAATCATATGAGAATTGGTACTTTTTTCGTTTTCGTTGTTTATTTTGGTTGCAATTATATGTCCATTTACCCAAATAGGATATGCATTCAAAATTGTGCTGTTGATTGCAATGCAATCCACCTCCTGTATCTCAAATACGAATTTAAATATATCGCTTAACTAATGGTTTGTAAGGGAAAGAATCTTTATGAATTAAAAAGGTAATAATAAAAACATATATACATAAATATATAAGGAGGGGGGGGAAAAAGAAATTTTAGATTATAGTAGTAGGTAGTTATATAATCATTAATGTGTTTATTTTATAGAACAACGGTTTTGGAACTGAATTGAACTGAATTGTCGGTAAAAATGAAAATGAAAATAAAGAAAAGAAACGTGAACTGATTTGGTCTGTAACGTAAGATTATGTCTCTTTTTTAACTTCTGAGTTATTGTTCGATGTGGTAGCAGCAGCGGCGGTTGATGAATTATTATTTACTAATTCATTAGCGATTTGTTCTCTTTTCCAGAATCTTAATAATAAATCACCATAATTTTGTAAATCTTCCACTGAAATCATCAATTTAAAATCCAATAATAATAAAAATTGTAATTCTAAATAATTTAATTCTTCTAATGGTAATCCACCAACTTTAGCATATCTTAAATTCTTATAAAAGATATCACTGAAAAATTTAGATGATACGGTTATACCTGATATAATCAATCTGTGAATATTATAAGAATCCATGACAAATAATTGTTCAATCTCTCCTGAACCATTCAGATCATTATTATTGTTATTACTGTTTTCGGAACTTGTGACTGAACTTGGATTCATTTCATTATTAATGGTTGATGAAGTATTACTCATACCATTTTTATTCTTTTGATGATTTAAATTATTTGCCTTTTTAGCAATTCTATCAAAATAAACTAATAATGAAAGAAATACATCATTAGTAACTGGACAATATTTCAAAACTCTCGCTAAATAAGCATGTAATGAGATTCCAGGAACATTTGTACCATGAAAGGCAAGAACATTGGCTAAATATTTATTCTTCATTTCATCTTCTTCATCATCATCGAGATCTTCATCACCATCAATATCGATATCTTCGTCATCATCATCATCTAAATCTTCATCATCGTCGAATTCTTCATTATCAACTTCAATAGGATCATCATTATCCACCTCAATAGTATTATGTTCTTGATGATGATGACCATGATGGTGATGATTATTATTATTGGTTCCATCTTGATCAACTTCGATATTATCTTCTTCATCTTCATCTTCAACCACAATAACATCGACATCAACTCGATTATGTAATCCATCATCATCATCTTCTTCTTCTAAATCACGTTTATGAGATTCTTGTTCCAATTGTTGACGTTGTAATCTTCTGGCTCTTTTACGTAGTTTTCTAAGTTCGATTTTTTGTAACTTCTTCAATTTCTTCTCTTCTTTTAATCGTTGTCTAATCGCAATCGTATTATTAAAATGATTAGGATGTAATTTATCATTAGCTTCAATGATCTTGGTTAATAAACATGATAACATCACAATTAAATCATTGACGGGATATTCCGATATATTCAAATGTTCTTCATAGAGGTTTGATGATGGAGATGAACTTGATTCACCAGCAGCAGCAGAATTTTCAGCATTACGGGTACTTTCTTGTAATAAAGTTGAATAAAATTCGGAATATGACATATAATGATCAGGTTCAGGTGGATTATATACATTATTTTGAACCTGTTGTGGTTGTTGTTGTTGTTGTTGTTGTTGACGAGTTTGTTTTGATGATGATGAACTTGAATAAATATCATTATTACCAGTTGGAGTATTACTTAAAGTAGAAGTATTACTACCCGACAATTGTTTATTAGTAACTTGAGGTCTATTAATAAATTGATTTTGTTGTTGTTGCTGCAGTTGTTGTTGTTGAAACGAATTTCCAAATCCACCATTGACAGGAAAAGAATTAGGTACTCTTTGTTGTTGATGTTGGAATTGATGAAACAGTTGTTGAAGAGGTTGAGATGGTTGTGATACTTGATGTTGAGATGGGATTGAAACTGAATGGGATGAATAACTATTACCTTGGTTTGGATCAAAACTTGGAGGATTGAATGATGAAGAAGCTGATACAAATGAATTATGATTTGAAACCGAATTAGCAGAATCCATTGAAATATTGGTGGTTGGGATTGAATGAGGAATGACTGTTCCCGGTTTATAACTTGAACCTTGCTTTGGTAATTGTTGTTCTTGTTGTTGTTGTTGTTGTTGAGGTATTTGACTTGGAGGTTGCAGTTGTTGCAGACCTGGTTGGAAACTATTTTGAGATATGAAATTATTGGTATTTGGGATTGAAGGAGTATAAGAATGATTTGAAGTATATGATGAACTTACCACAGTTGGAGTATTATGACTTGATGGGATATAATTCAATGAATTATTTTGAGGTGTATTATATGGTTGGAAATTATTATTACTTAAATTATTATGTTGGAAAGGTTGAAAATCACCAGTATTATTATTACCATCAGTCGGTATAAACTTATTGGAAGATGATGATGAAGGTTTGAATGAATTTGGAAATGATTGATCATATGCTTGATTGTTATTATTGTTATTGTTACTATTTGGTATACCGATCGATGTTGTTGAAGATGATGTTGTTGATGCAGCTGATAATAAATTCTTGGTTAAATTTGATATTTGTGGTTTAGCGTGAAATGATGATGCATTGGAAGTATTGGGAGAATTTGAAGTTGGAGATTGATAATGTTGATTTTGAGGATTGGAAGTAGTAGGATTAGATGGATTTGTATTGGTATGATTTGTATTATTATGATCTGATGGATTGATGGTGGTTGAAGTTGTGGTTGATTCAGGTAGGAGCAGTTGTGCTGTCGTTGTCTTATATTGAGAACTCATATTATGATTTCAATGATGATGGAGGGGAAGAACACTATTGTTAATACAGATGGTATGATTAGACAAAGTGATATGATATGAGATAATACTATATGATTGAATTGAACTGGTATGGGTTGAATAATGGAAGTGGTAGTAATTTGTTTGTGCAAGGGGAGGAGGAGTGGTGGTGGTTGAGAATTGGCAACGAAAATATTGAACACAATAGAATGGTTAAGGGAATGGGGGCAGGCAGACAGGGAGTGCACTATTCTCTAGGTAAGTAAGTAATGAATTGAAATTACAAGTTCAAGGTTGTGTATATAGATCACCAACTATGACAATTGCTAGAATGATATGGTACGGTAAACTTGACAACTTTTAGTGAGTTATAATTTTAAGAAATATGGTGATGGGTGTGACTTTAAACTTGTCTGTTTCTCTGTTTCTTTTCTTTCTGTTTGACATTCATCTTTTTTTTTTTTTTTTTTTATTTTTTTTTTTTTTGGTTTCCGCTTTTGATGTTTATTTTGTCTGATTTTTGGTATTTTTGTCAGAATTTTAAGAAAGGGACAAAAATGTCGTTTTTTTGGTTTACTTAACCTTCCTTCCTTAACTTTCCTTCCCTAGGAACTATACTGGGCTTTCACTAAATATTATTATTTCAATTATTATCAACTAGTTTTAATTGGCTCGCTAAATCTATACACTACACAGTTCTAAATCTCATTTCAAATTACAACTACAATTTCAATTTCAATGAAATCAGTATCAGTATCAGTGTCATCAAAGAACAGATTCATTTAAATTGTACTTTTACGAACACTGTCTCTCTTTTTTTATTTTTATTTATTTACCTATTTTACGGAAGTATGATCCATTTTGTGTCGGGGACATTTTATTTATATATGATGTTTTTCATGTATGAGATCTCCCTAATTATTTGGTGACAGATTTATAACCCATTATTATTATCATTAATGTCTTCGTTAAGTTTAGCGGGAAGCGGTTCTGTTAGTGGTTACAATACTTATTCTGTATAAGCTTCAATTACATTAACTTTTAATGGTTAAGCTTTTAAAGTGATACAGGACAAGGTTCAGGGAAAGAGTAGCGAAGAATAAAGCGAACGAACGAAGTCTAAATCAGACAGACAAGACAGACAGACATTTTTAAGTTTATTTTTGTCACGTGGGGGAGATATTGCCTAAAATGGACAAGTCTTTCATTAAATGAAACTAAGTTGTAACTTATTCTGATCATAAGGAATATGAATTATATAAAGTAAAGGTATAATTGCAAAATAGGATAGATCAATTATTTGATAAATAATATAAACATTGAGCCACTATTCAAATTAAATTAATTCCCCATTCATTTCCCACCCCTCTCTTCCCCCAAAGCAAAATAACCAATCCCACACAGACAGATTGACACTATTGATTTTAAAAATAATCATGACAGAACTCTTTCGCTTGTGTAAACATAATCCCCATAAGCCTTATTGACTAAATACATAACTTTACATTGGTTGTTATATAATAGTTTTTAACAAACCCCGTTCTGGTCCTGTATATAATGTTAGGTATAATCCCGTATTTAAATCAACCAAGTTTGAAAAATAATTGTATGATAAATATATATATATATATATATATAGATTACCACTCTAGAACTAACTAACCAACCAATGTCAACTGCATCTAAAATAACATTTGGTGCTAGTTTATTAGCAGCAGGAGGGGCTTTTTTATTCATTAATTATTCGCAAGGTTTAGAACGTCAAGCTTTAAGACAAGGTCCAATTAAAGATGCTGCTCGATTAGAAGCTAAACATCAACAACAAGAATTATCCAAAAAGCAATTGTTTAATGATGCTGAACATCGTGAACAACAGGAATTAAGAGAAAAATTGATCAAGATCCAACCATTATCCGATGAGATTATTAGAGGGGTTGATAAAAGTTAATAATGAGTTGATTGTTTTCATCATCATCATCCCCATCATCGTTCATACCATTCAGTATGCTTCAGTCAAAAAATTGTTAATAACGCTTCATGTATATATATAAGATCAACGATTCACGAACATTCGCAACCATGTAAATAAATAATAACTACAATTACAGGACTTATACAGAGGTCATAAATATAAATATATTCCTACAATTGTATTTCTTAAAAAAATGTGAGTGTTCTTGGAGACACCAGAATGTAGGATTAAAATTTTAATAAAGTCATTTCACAACAACTTTGTCCTCTGATGTACTATGATGCACTTCTTTGTCTTGTTCTACGAACTTTCATCATACGTTTATAACTTCCGAAAGGAAATTATAATATCAATTGAATATGGTTTAAATCTTGCTTCAAGAAACGCACCAAAACGGTTTGTTGATAGAGAAGATGTTAGATCGTGTCGAAGATTCTGTCCTCGATAAAGAGGTGGAATCTGATCAAGCCAAGATACTATAATTGACATTATGATAGATGTTCGATATTATAGAAAGAAGAAGAAGAAAAGGATGGATCTAATTGAAAAAAAAAATTTACTGTCCTTTTTTTTCATTCTTACGAGAAAAGGTCGTGCAATTAGGTTCAATATCATATAGATCTATATATCACCCATTCAACAATCTTGCTGGTTGCAAATCCACACATATCGTTCATGAGGGAAGTTACATCAATCAATTAATGACTTAAGTGAGAAAAAGAATGGAAACGGTTTTATTAAAAAAAGGGAGCTATAAATTGAAACTATGATATTTTTATGAATTTGTATATATATATATGTACCTGTTACGTTAAGTTATTTTATTTTTATTGTTGTTGTTGTTGTTGTTGTTGTTGTTGTTGCCATGGTATTGAACGTATCTCAAGGTGGATTTTAAATAGCAACGATTATGAATTTTCTGTCATCTATTCTATCAATAATAATAAAAAGTGAATATTAAATTAAATTAAATTAAATATTTTAATTGTTGTTTTTGATTTAAATTAAGCTATATGTTTTTTGAAAATTTTTTATTTTTATATCGGTGTAAGTGTGGATTTTTTGAATTTCTAGATCAACTAGACCAAAGTTTTGTTATATTATGTACGTATATGAAGTATGTTTTTTTATGTTAATTTTGTTGTTGTGGATTATGAATAATTAACCTTCTCTAAAATTATGAATTAATGAATGACTTAATCATCCATCTTACCTACAACCTCCTCCTCGTCGAACGATTGATTGACTTTACCTTCATCATCTTCAATGGCATTTTCATTATCTTCCTCTGCTTGTTCACGTTCAGTTTTAACTTCTCCATTCAATTTAGTGAAATTCACTAAAATTGGTGATTTGGAAATACTACCTGGTACAGCCTTATAAGAAGGAGAAGGAGATTTCAAATCATCCAAAGTATGAGTTACAGTAGTAGCTGTTGAACTTGCTGAAGGTGGAAGATGGTGTTGACCATTTGAATGATCAAGATATCCACCATTCAAAGAAGGAGAACTTGGATGGTTCTGATGATGATTATGATGATTATTATGAGCAGAGATTATAGGGGAATGGGTTGATGATGGAGGGTATTGACTGATAGAACCCATTCTATTAAAATTAGCTCTTAAATTAAAATCTTTATGAGAAGAAGAAGATGTATCTTCAATTTCAGAAGATTCATCAAACGCATTTTTAAAAGTTGGTGGTTTATTATCATCTGAAATTGGTGGAGTTGGAGTAGTATGATTAGTTAAATTTGTATCGGCTGAATTTGAAGGAGAAAATGGTGAATCATCACTATAATTTGGATTCCCATTTGTTGATTGTGATTGTGATTGAGGTTGATTTGGAGTTCCGGTTGGTTCATTCATTCCCACTAATATACTGGCAGCTTCTAATAATTGAACTTGTTGATGTTTTGAAATTGATAATCGTTTAGTTACATTCCATTCTGGAGTATGTTCCCAAAGATGTTTAGCTAATGAAGAAATATGTTTATAACCTTTCCCACATGCTTCACATCTTAATTCTTCTTTTAATCTTCCAGTTTCACCTTCACTTATTCTTCGTACCACGAATTCTCTTGATAATGTTGGAACTGATGAACTTGTAATGGGAGAAGATCCATTCATATGATGAGAATTTGTGGGTGATAAAGGATTATTATGATGATGGAGATGATGATTTGCATGTTGTTGTTGTTGAACTTTTATAGGGATGGTATATGGAGTGGTTGAAGAGTTACGTCTATTATAATTATATTGAGTTGCCGTCATGATATACTCTATATTGTGTTAATAGTTTAAGTTGGGAGGGGGTTGTATAGACGATGAACTATTCACAATATTAGAATTTTCTTGATGGGTTGTTGAAATATTTTTATATATGATAGATTTGAATTTTCATATATGAGTTAGGACTGAGTTGAAACTGATATAGGATAGTAGGATAGTATTCAATGGATCAGTGAACGGTATGACAAGCTTTAATATGGTAATAGATACTACTTTTCAAAGAAAAGTGTTGCTACTTTATGGTTGGTCGTGGTTAAGAATAAAACAAACAGCAGTAGTTATACCACAAACAGTAACCGTTGACTTTTTCAAAAACAAAAAAAAACTAGATAACTTCAAACTGTATGAGGTTCAAAGTAACTAAGTGACAGTAGTGAGTAATACCAGAAGTTGTAAAGGGTATAGTAATGATGAAAAGTGAAAGTTGGGTTGATTGGTGAATTTTTTTAAATATTATAGTAATTTTTTTATTTATGTAAATAAATTTTTTTTTATTTTATTTTTTATTTTATTTTATTTTATTTTATTTCAGCCATCCACAGCCAAAAAAAAAAAAAAAAAAAATTAATTTAATTCAACGTGAAGTGTTTTAAGCGTAAAAGATTCTTACAAGGCGTACTGACTAAACTAAACTTCTCACTAACACTAAAGTCCAGTAAACCATAGTACCACTAGCCACAGTGGATTATAGTAATAGTGGATAGCATAGAAATGATAGTATTAATCACTCAACACGTACGACATATGTTGTTGATATCATTAACAGTATTAGAATATTAACATTATTACAGTTGAATTATATGAATTATCCGCTAACAAACATTTCTATTCTCTACTGGGAAACTGGAACCTAACTCCCCGCTAGCCGGCTAAGGAAAAAAAAATAGTTTAAAAATTCCTCACTAAAAAAAAATAAACCCTGCCAAAAAAAAAAAATAAAAATAAAAAAAGATTTAAAAAATGCTGCTAAAAAAAAGAAGAAGACAAAAGAAATTTAAGGACCAAAAAAAAAAAAAAGTTTAAAATATTTTTGGATTTAACCAGCGCACGTGACTCGAGCAACCCAAAAAAAAAATATATATACTTAGTATACTATGTATTGTTAAGAGTTTATAAATGTTGCAGATTTCATTACTTTTGATTCGTAACTCTCTGTATGATTATGTACCTGTATTATGATGTATGGATGTATGTAAGTAATTAATTTATTTATATATATATAAAATTAACTTATGTTGGATTAGATTATGACAATTAGAATGATTCAGAATCAAGGATATCAATATCTTGCTCATTAACATGAGAATGTCTTTGATGATGATGGATTATAACGGAATTATTCATCCCATTTATATCATCATTCATAGCATCATCATTTGTAGTATGATTATGATTGATCGGAGTTTTATCATCGGCCATAGGATCAGTCACTTGAAATCCGGGTTCAGTAGAATATAATATCGATTGAATTTGTTGAGCTAAATTTGGCACCGTCAATGATTGATCATAATTTTCACCATCATCTAATATATTTTGAATTAAAATTTCAATTTCACGTAATTTATTAAAATAAAAATTTCGTTCTGTTTCTAAACTATCAGACAGAAGTTTATATTGTTTTAATTCATCATTAAGATAACTTATTTCTTGAATTGATTCTTGTAATTCTTTTTGTAATTGACTTGATTTAGTAGATGTGGTACTATGAGCTTGATTAGCTAAATTTGATGGTGTTAATGGAGTGATTGATCTTGAATGATGATTGTTATTATTAGTTGATGATAAATTCCCACTTGAAATTCGTCTAGATATGGATGCATTATTCTTAGGTATATTTAAACTTGAACTATTAGTAATTGATTTTCTAGTTGTACTGGTAGATGATGTATTAGATCCACTTGATGATGATGATGATGATGTAACTCTTCTTGGTTCATTATTATTACTATTACTATTACTACTATTTCCATCACTTATTCTTCTAGTTGATCTTATTGCTTTTGCATCATATTCAACATCATTAATCTTTTTATTATCTAACCAAAATTTCCTAAACCATTGTAATAAATCTAAATTATCTTGTAATCGACATTTTATTAATCGTTCCACATCAATATTTTTATTTATTTTATGTTTATTGAATCCAGCTTGTAAAATTTTCCAATTTTGGCGATAATTATATTCATTATTACCAACATCTTGGAATTTAACTTTTGAAATAGGGATCCCACCCACAATTGAATCTAATAATTGACAAAAGGCAGCTCCTGTACCACATTGTTCAACTTTGGTATAATTTAAATCTAAGGTATGATTTAACCATTGTAATAATTCTGATCTTGATTCACTAACCACCATCGTTGAGTTGTAGCCTGTTCTTCTTCAAATCTAATCCAATCAACTTGATTGATTGATTGATTGATTGATGATACTCTATATATATATATATATACACGTATAATGATTGATGTTTGATATTTGTTTACATTTTGTTTTACAGCCTAAACATTGAATACAGGACATTCCCAAATTTTAAGTTAAACATCCATGCCCAAATATTAAGATGTTTAGATCCATGCCGCAGTAGTTAATGACACAACGTGTGCATGTGAAATATTTGTCTCTTAACTATGAGTAACGTATAGTAAAGATGGGTACGATGGTAAGATGATAATTTGAGTTATTTATAGATATGATTGCTGGTTAAGATCATTCTCAGTACTTGACAGATCCATATCATATCATCTAATTGTATAGATCAATTGAGTCACATCAATTAGATCAATCAAATCAAACAGCAAACTGAACCAACCCAGAAAAAAAAAAGTGAACTGAGTCAGTCAGTCAGTCAGAAATTCTTAAATTTATTTTGGGTAAAGTAAATTTTAAATCATCCATCCATCAATTCATTTTAAGATCAAGATCAAGGCACAGTTTATACATACTAATCACTACTACTACTGATTAGTTACAATCATTTGAAGTCATTTGAACATTTATCAATTCATCTCAATTGATATCCCATTCATCAGTTTAAAGCTCTAGTTCGTTATTGTTGTTGTTAATCATTTCCTAACAAAGCCTATTCTCAAACTTAAACTCGCGTACACGCACCTCATCATATATATATATAAGTAGTTACTTTCAATCAATTCATTCATTCAAACACTGCCACCACCACCACTACTACTACTTCCACCACCAATCACCATGTCAGATCCAATTGCTAGTACTTCAGGGTTTAAAAAATTATCTGATTCTTCTGCTATTGCATCAGATTCAGAATTCGATACTGATGAAGTTATTAACTCCAGTAATAAACCTCATCCTCTTAGAAGATCATCATCATTATTCTCATTAGCTTCTAAAGATGAATTACCAAGACCGGATAAAAAGGAATATACTGCTTTTATTGAAGATAATAGACATTTCTCATTAATTCGAAATTTACATATGGCTGATTTCATTACTCTTTTAAATGGGTTTAGTGGGTTTTATTCTATTATAAGTTGTTTAAGATATACTTTAACTGGTAAATCTCATTATGTTCAAAGAGCTCATTTTTTCATTTGTTTAGGATTATTCTTTGATTTCTTTGATGGTAGAGTAGCAAGATTAAGAAATAAATCTTCTTTAATGGGTCAAGAATTAGATTCATTAGCTGATTTGATTTCATTTGGAGTAAGTCCTGCCACTATTGCCTTTGCTATTGGATTCCAATCAACTGTTGATGTATTATTATTAACCTTTTGGGTATTATGTGGATTAACAAGATTAGCTAGATTTAATATCACAGCTCAAATGATTCCAAAAGATGAACATGGTAAATCAAAATATTTTGAAGGATTCCCAATCCCAACTAATTTATTTTGGGTATTCTTTTTTGCATTTTTAGTTTATAAAGATTTAATTTTAGATAAATTACCTTTTGGTTTCTTCTTTAAAGGTTCCGCATTTGAATTTCATACTATTTCATTAGGATTTGTTTTACAAGGTTGTGCTGAAATTTCAAAATCTTTAAGAATCCCAAAACCTTAGTTGTTTTGAATTCTTTATCAATGTTCTTTTTTATATTATTTACAATGTCTTTCTTTTTCTATCTATCTATATACTATAAAATTATTGTAGTAGTTGTTTTATTTACATAGTACTCTTAATCCCTTATACATAAAATTGCTTTACCTCTAACCTTAAAAATGGCAAAAAAGCGTTGTCTTAAAATATATATTCATTCATTCATTCACGGGTTCAACAAATTTCAATTTATTAAATAACATGATTTCAACATTGCGGAAATCAACATCATTAAACCTCCCCGTTTTCAATTGATCCATGAACTCAACGGGGAAATGATTAGGATCCAATAATCCAATATCATCAATCTTATTAAAATTAACCCCATGTTTATGATTTGATATATTTAAAAGATGACATATTTCCCAAAATGAATCATTAATAGGTTTTAATTTAAACCAATACCAGAATTTAAATCGGAGATTGTTTTGTCTTGATTTTACCGGAATGATGGATTCATGAGCTATCCCTAATTTAAAACATTCCCGATGATATAACGTTAATAAATAAAGTAATTCTTTATTGTCTGATATTCTTTCGATTAATTGGGTGATTTTGGAATCTGTAGCAGCTTGTTCAAGTTGTTTTTGTTGTTCATCGACATCTTGAACATATTTTAAGGTCTTGAATACGAAATTATTGTTTTGAAGTCGTTCATTTAACGTTTGTTTCGGTTTATTCGGTGTGGTAGAATAGTTATATCTTGAATAAGTATGTCTTATGATTGATGCTGATCCTGTCTGTATCGTAAACTTCAAGCTTCTTCCATTAACTAATGATCTAGTATGATTCATAACATCATTACCGTATCCACTCCGTATTACCCTTTGAATCATCATTATCCTATATCCTTTCAATGGGGGTAAACCTTCTTTAAAGTATAATGATATTAAATTGTTGTAAAATACTTGTCAAATATTTCCTGTATATAATCCACCATTTTAATTAGTGAAAATTTTTTTGGAGTGAGTGGGTGGTGATATCATAAAATTAGATTTATAGAGTTATAATTGAAATTGTAATATTATAACTGTAACCGTTTTAGCTCAACCCAATTTTTATAGACAGTTCTTAAACACTACCAACCCATCACATCACATCCTTCATCGTCATCATACCATCATCATAATCATATCACTTAAAGGACAATGTTGACTCGTTATATGTTAAGAACCATTGGTTCTTCGCCATTGCGTTCTAGATTAATCACATCTACCTCATTATTAGCATTAAACAATTCCAGATCATTGATGAGATCGATTCCGGTCAGATCTTACTCTTCTAAAGAAACTGATAAGAAAAAAAATGATCAACCTCAAAGTATCTTAACTGAAGATATCTTAGCTAAAGCTGGATTTGAAGATATTGATCCCAAGAATCATCAAGCAAAGGAAGGTGAACAAGAAAACCCTACTGAAGAAGAATCCAATGATGGATCTCAAGGTGAAAAAACCACTAGAAGAAGTAGAAGAAGAGCTCAAACTTCTAAAGATATAAAACGTGAAAGAGCTGCTAATTTATTTTATTTATTTTCATTTGCTGGTGCTATAGTTGGTGTAGGATATTTAAGTAGAGATTGGGATAATGAAAAAGAACAAAAATCATTAGAAGCTGAAAACATTGATAATGGTTATACTCCTCAATTAATGTATGAAAGATTAACCAAAAGATTAAGTTCATTATTTACCTTTTTTTCAGAACCTGCTTTTGAACAATTATTACCTCCACCAGCTCCTGAAGCTTATAGAAGACCATTAACTTTAGTGTTAACCTTAGATGATTTATTAGTTCATTCTTCATGGGATACTAAACATGGATGGAGAACTGCTAAAAGACCAGGTTTAGATTATTTCCTTGGATATTTATCTCAATATTATGAAATTGTTATTTTTGGTTCCAATTATCAAGTTTATTCTGATAAAACTGTTAATAAATTAGATCCTTATCATGCTTTCATTTCATTTGCGTTGTTTAAAGAAGCTTGTCGTTATAAAGATGGTAAGAATATTAAAGATTTATCCTTATTAAATAGAGATTTGGGTAAAACCATTATGATTGAAGTTGATGAAACTTGTGCTTCATTACAACCTGAAAATTCGATTGTTTTAAAACCATGGGAAGGAAAATCTGATGATGATTTAATTAAATTAATTCCATTTTTAGAATATTTAGCTACTCAACCAGTTAAAGATGTTAGACCAATTTTAAGTTCATTTAAAGATAAATCTAATATTATTGAAGAATTTACTGAAAGAGAAAGATTATTAAGAGAAAGATGGGCTAAAGATAATCAACATTTATTAAATCAAACTGGAAAACCAAATGCTGGAAATTTCTTAGCTCAATTATTTGGGGTACCAAGTTTTAATAAAGAACCAAAAATGCCATTAGATATTATTAGAGAACATGGTCAATTTCAATATCAACAAATGTTAAAACATTTGAATGAAAACATTCAAAAATTTTTAGAAGATGATAAAAAATTCACTGAACAATTTGGTAAAACCAGTATTAATAAATTATTAACTGAAGAAAGACCAAGTCCAGAAAAGATTGCTGAAATGCAAGCTGAATTCAAGAAGAAACAAGAAGAAGAAGAAGCTGCTGCTGCCAGATCTGCTGCTACTAAAGCTTAAAGCTTTTAATTGTACGAAAGTACTGTGTTTTTAATGATTATAAATAAACCCTTTTCCCCCTATCACAACCCACCATTCTATGTATATATAAATTTTGAATTTTCTTCTCCCTCTCCCCTGTCCAATACTCTATATTTATCATGTAAGTAATTTATAATCCTTTTGTTTTATATCATACATAGTATATCTAATGTATATGTGTAATAATATAATTTAATCGTTAGTTAATTAGGTATTTAGTTACCTGGGTTAGGAATTATAAAATAGTTTTTGTACCATGATTCCGATATCGGCTTCGTCAAAGTCGTAACGCAATTATTGATATAAAAGAATAAATGAGTGAAAGAAAGAAGAAAGATGTACGGACGGCGTAAGACCAAAGGAGGAGGGGAGTGTCATTTATTACAACATCATTGGATAATATCAATCATAAAATAATGCAACCAGTCGCAATTGATTTTATTATTTAAAACTAAAACGAATTATAAGTGAAATGAAAATATCAAAAAAATTAGCCAATGATCGACATTCGGTTATAAAAGGGAGAAAGAGTGGAAACTTCCTTAACTACTAAGTTTCATGCTTTTAAACATACTTGATTACAAAATCTTTTACTAAGCCTTTCAATGACAAGAAATTATAGTTCTTTAAACTAGTTTTGTACAACTATAGTGGGTTGAGTATAGTATGTCTATTGAGTTAATTTTTAACTTCTTAAAACGGAATAATGACACAAAAAAATAAAATTTTTATCTTTTTCATCAATCGACATTTCTTTTTTCCTCTTCCTTCATCAAACCATAAAGTTTTGGATTCAATATTATATTTTCATATCCTAATTCACTTCTTCTTTTTCTAACTAGATTCAGATCTAATTACTAGTACTACTTCAAACGTCATATACCATTCTTATCAGACATCAGGTTATAGAACTGATAAATATACATTCACGTATACACAATCCATTGTACATCGCATTCTCAAATTTGATCACGTAATAATTTGTTTATACCCTTAATTTCATATTTTCAACAGATATATATACACCACCACAACACATACCCACGTTATATAATGAGTTCAAAGACCAGTATAGCTCCAAGAGTATATGGATCTCCTATTGCCATAGCTGGTGCATCACCTCCAGCTACTGTATCTACTCCATCTGGCGCAACACCAAGACCTATAGCCTCAAATCTTATAAAGCCTGGTGCTACTCCTCCTTCAACTGCCAGCAGTCCAGCTGAATCTATCGGTGCTCAAAGTCCACCCGTAATGAATTCTCCTGCTTTTTCACAAATTATAACTTCCAAAGAATGGGTTTTACCTCCAAGACCTAAACCAGGTAGAAAACCAAGTGTTGATACTCCTGCTAGTAAACGCAAGGCACAAAATAGAGCTGCTCAAAGAGCTTTTAGAGAAAGAAGAGCAACTAGAGTTCAAGAGTTAGAGGAAAAGTTAATGGAACAAGAGAAGGAAAAAGAAGTGAAAGAATTATCTTTAATTAATACGATAAATAAATTAAAACAAGAAAATCAATTCTTAATCAAAAGTTTAGAATCTATAAAAACTGAAATAACTTCCATCAAATCAAACCAATCTAAAAGTAATACCCCTCAACAACAAAGGACTCCATCTTCACAACAATTACAACCTCAACCTTCAGAACCTCAATCAACTACCACGACTACCAATAATCAAAGAACTTTTAAAGCTACATTCTCCTTAGGTGGTGGTGGTGCCAGTTCACATAATTCTCCTATAAACCAAGTGGTAAGTTCGCCTGCTGGTTCAATCTACTCCATTCAACAACAAATATCACCGGCTCCATCGGCTGATTCACCACCAGGCTCAAATTATTCTCAAACTTCATATGTGAGAAGAAAATCATCTACCAATAATATTCCAACCTCTAGAAGGATTGATACTAATAACTTTGATTGTGGAGTTTGTTTAAAGGATGAATGTCTTTGTGAGGCGATTGGAATAAAGGAATCAAAATCAGAAGAAACTAAACAACAAGAGATTGAAAGTCAAAAGATTCTTGATGAAAAATTAAAGAGTTTTAAACCTATGGCTGCAGTTTCTTTGGGTGGTAGTAAGAAAAGATCTATAAATTCGGTCAATCAAGAAACAGATTTTACCGACAAGTTCAAGTTTGTAAAGAAGGTTCCAGACTTGAAAAAATTAAAGAGTGTGAGGTCTCCTCATCATGGTCATAACCATAATCAAACTGCTCAAGCTACCCAAACCAATCAAAACTTTGATTTCAATGAAAATTCTCCAGTGGAGAACTGTGGTTTCTGTTCTGATGATACTCCTTGTGTGTGTAGAGAAGCTGCGAAAGAAGCTGCCATATTAAGTAATAACTTAAATCAACAGACTGTGGAAGTTGATAATGATAACATTGAGGTAGAAGAACATAAGGCATTACCACCACTTCAAAATATAAACATGAATAACGGATTCAGAAAATCTTCATTACCAGTAATGCATCCTGGTCCATCAGTTGAAATCAGTAATATCACAAATCTAACTCCTGGTGCGGTTCCAAATGTTGTCACTCCTACCACAAGAAGATCTGATTCAGTAGCTAATAGTGCATCATCAACAGATTTAATCACCTTATCTACCGCTGCTGCTGCATCTACATCTGATAATAATGATAATAGTGGGTGTACTGGGAATCCTGGTACTTGTAAACAATGTCAGACCGACCCATTACTGACATTGTTCTGTACCACTGTTGCTAATAAAGATAAAAATTTATCTAAAATCATAAATCAAAGCTCATTGTCAAGGTCCAATTCCAGAACTAATCTACCATCATTCAATGAATTGTCTACCAATCAATCAAGTACTGCTCCATCTACTCCAAATATGTTACCATCAACCCCAGGTCCATCATCATTATCATCATCAGTATCAGCATCAGGTACTTCCAATATATTCATCCCCTGTGCTGATGCGTACAAAACCCTTTCACGTCATAAGAATTTCAATTCAGCAGATTTCAGTACTATGGTGGGAAAATTAACCACAAGAGGTATGCAAGTGGAAGTACAATCCGTGGCTAATGTCCTTAGAGAGTTGGATCGTAGGTTATATAGTTAATATATTTAGTATTATATAGTATTATGATTTTGATTAGTTAACCAAAGTGGCATTTTACTTGAAATATATGTGATTGTCGGGTTTTTGTCAATCAATCTATTTGAAAAATATATAAGTTTTTTAATCAAGGTTAATGAATAATGGTTCAATATTAAACTAAAATAAGGAGAAATATCTCACACAACTAAAATTATGATGTCTACTGGTAAACTATGTTTTTTCATAAATCATATAATCATATAGCCATGTATATAATATAACATCTATGTCAGTGATCAATAAATCAGCTAAATTACCTTTTACTTTCTTTTATACTTTTATTCTATACACTACTATATATTACTATATCAATTTTTTCTTCATATTGAATTGATCTTTTCAATTCAGTCTTTTTAACAAACTAATTCTCTTTTCTTCTTTTTCTGCTAGACTTCCATTGTTTTGAACCATTCTTCGGAACTATGATCTTGCTGATTTGAATTGCATTTTGCTTAAGCTTAGAACGATTTAATTCGGCACTACTATTGATTAATCCAAGGAACTGATCTGAAAGTTCTTTTCCAGATCCAACGACTTCAGCAGCTAACGAACTTGCTGCAATATCATGAATCTTTCTTTTGACGCTGAATGTATCATTTGGTATGAAAGGTAATTTTTCTACTGCTTTGTTAATCGTGTCAAGGGATAATTTAAATTTTTTATTTTCTTCTCTAATCCATGTTTCAGCTGCTTTGATTTCATCTGTTGATAAAAACTTATTTCTAACCTGGACGTTATTTAATTACACATCTTTGTGACAATTCACACATTTTGAACTAATTGTAAAATTTAACTTGAAGCATTGACAGAATGTTGTCTTTCTAATTGGGTTCTGACCAATTTCTAAGGAATATTTTAAGCACTTTAACTCAGTACTTAAACATATTGGCTTTCTGCAAATACAAGACATTGTATAATTTCCTAATATAATTCTTAGTTTTGAATTGATTTTGGATTAATAACTAATTGATTTTTAGTTTCTATCAGTGATAACAAAACTGTTTATTGTACCTTCCAAACTTATTATCACCAAATAAAATAAAAGATTAAATCAGATGGGGTGGTTGTAGATAGATGATTTGAAACTTTGATTGAAGAATAGAAGATGATTGATTGATGATTGATTAAGTAGTATATATGTTGAATTAAGACCACAGTTTGATTGATTGATTGATTGATTGATTATGATTGATTTAATAGTTGGAATTATTATTGAATATAACCGCTGTTAAAATTTTGATTAATCAATCTATTGAACTATGTGAATAGATTTCTATACTGGAATTAGTTTATCTATTATATCTAATAAATAGATATTTTTAACTTATATCAGATAATGTTATAGTTAAATTGAAAAGATACAATTATGACGGTCAAAATAAAAGTTAGTTTAAAAATTATTTATTTTCAAAAAGTGATTTGGTTTTGCAACAAATTTTAAAAATATCTCTTAACAAAACTTTAACCTCACAAACTTTTGGTTACAACAAAATTAAAGGTCAAACCATAGTTGGGACCCTACTACAAATGCATTATATCAATACTTTTGATTGATTGATGATCGTATGGTTCTATTAACCATGATTGATCTATTCTTTAATGCTTACTATATCTAATTTTGGTACTTAAAACAGAACCGCAAAAATGAGCTTAATTTTTTGTCATGAAAAAGCAAAATGTCAAAAAAATGAAATATTTTGTCATTTATAAATACATTTCGTCCATGTGTTAATATAACTATATCATGAGGTGCTATAATCTGAAAATAATATAAATGCTAACTTTTATTTATAGGAATAGGACCTAACAAGTCATATACTAACTTATTAACTAATTTATTTAGGGTATTCCGTTACTAATTTCATTCATAAATCTTTGGAATGTAGCTGGCGCATTGCAGAAGCCCAAGGGCATTACGTTCCACTGGTACATTCAATCATTAAATTTATTAACTAATTATGATTCTATTTAGGTAGGAAAGTTATTTATTAACCCTGAATGCTGTTTTATAACTATCCTGTTTAATAAAAATATTTATAACTTTATTTAACTTGAAGATAATCAATCAATATTGATCTTCATTTGTAGTTTGTAGTACTATTATCATCCGTTATATTGTATATGTTATCAGTCACCTATGTAATTCCGGTATATAAAAATTCTCTGATTATCATAAGCCTTTACTTATCAAAATTCATTTCAATTAAATTAAACGATTTAATTCTTTATCCTTTTTATTAATGTTGATCTTATAGTGATATGATATGATTTCATATTAAGTGATAATCACACTATATGTGTCAGCTCAATCAATTTCATTATACCTTATTGAATTGATTGGTCTAGTACTAACTACCATTCTATATCTAGTATTTTCAATATCCATTAACTTGATATCAACTTGATATTATTT
The DNA here is from genome assembly GCF_036884675.1 of Scheffersomyces coipomensis. NCBI lineage: Eukaryota > Fungi > Ascomycota > Pichiomycetes > Serinales > Debaryomycetaceae > Scheffersomyces > Scheffersomyces coipomensis. Next base: position 1,342,485 of record NW_027042892.1, on the reverse strand, counting down.
AGCACAACCCTTTTTATATTGAGTTATCTCAATCATAAATCGTTAGCGTAACTTAGACCTTCTAAGCCATTGTAAAGACAGTTATAGTCCATAGTCCATACTTATTATTACTAACCTTTTTTTTAAATTATCTATTTAGTAGAGAACATAATTAGTACTAACATCGCAATCCCTCTTGTCGACTTCGCATATTGCTAGAGCCGCAGATGAGTAAACCTGATAAAGATAGGTACGTATAGATTTTTTTTAAATATATATAAATACAATAATGTTATGATAAAAATTCAATTTGTAAGTTGTAAATTTGTAATTATCGCTTGAACTGATAAGCGATATTCATATCAAGTAGATAGGCATAACGTAGGAATACTGACTCTCTAATATTACTCATATTACAATTGGATCAGTCTGTATCATGGATTATTGCTAATGACAACATCAGTTTGATTTACTAGTGGAGACTAACTATTACAGATATTAATGTGGGGGAGATATCTTGTTATAATTGACCTCTAATTATACCGTGTAGTGTCGTTACCAAAAAACCAAACAAATCATCAAAAATTCGAAATATCAAAATCAAATTTTGATTTTATTTCTTCCTTTCTTTCTTTGTTCTTTATTATGGAATTAGTTATCCAAAGCTTATCTATTCGTGTAAGTTATTTTCAATAAGAAGAACCTTTCGAATGAAATATTGATTACATAAGTTAAAATGCATGAATTAAACGAGTTCAACGATATCATTTTGGTTTATTCAATCAATCCCACTTCATCATCGGTTTTATATAATGTAACAGCAAATACTAACCAAGTCAAAAGTGATTTTGTATGTGAGTGATTACATCCTTTGATGTGTTTCGTTCGATTGTGTGTTTAGCAAACTAACTTTTAAAATAATCTATTTAGAATTATAATTTTTATTAACTAGAAGAATCATTTTCTTATAATTTTATAATATCGTGTTGCGTTTAATCCTTGTTGATTACTCTGCAGCTCTGATATCTACTTATATTTAATTCTATCTAGGACAACATGTCTAACTAACATTATTTTATAGAACCATAGTTCACAATTAAAAATTGCCAAATTGGCAGGACATGGATAAATGTCAAAAACATGCAAGATCGGGAATTTCAGAGTTCAATACATTTTGTAAGGGTTTTATATATATAATCATCAAATGATTATATCTAAATTTGATATTCTATTTAGGTTATATTTACATACACTAACGATGTAAAATTATAGGTCGGAGCATTTTGCCATTCCAAAAGGGAGAACGTTCCATTGGTATAAACCAAAAGGTGTACGACATGTTGTGTCTTAATTTTTAAATATATATAATTAATTTTACAATTATGTTATAAAGTTATTTGTAGTTGGTTCATATTAGATTAAGTATTGTAGAGTAAATTTGAACCCTAATTGAAAAACTGTAGTGTGAGTGCAAAAATTCATACCAAAAGAAATTCAGATCAGATCACATCAAAACTGAAAAATATCAAAAATGATTTAATTTAATTTGATCTCTTTCTTTCTTTCTTTTGATACAGATTAATAATTCTGGTGTATCCTTGAAAGTCTACGTCTGACATCGTAAGTTAGTTTTTACCATTGTCAACTTTTATGAATGAAGTGAATGATTTAAAATGCATCATATCAACCGTTTATTTTATTAAGAGTGTTTATATAATATACCAATCAATACTAACTAATTCTAAAGGATCGTCGAAAGTTGAGTTCGTGTGAGTCCTCTGATACTTGTGTGTGAAATGAATTTGCTATCTTATATTAACTTTAAACAATCTATTTAGAATTATAATGTTTATTAACTAGGAGATTTTAAGTTTTCTCATGATTTTATATCATTTGATTACGATTATTAAAATGCATTTCGGTGATACTTTTCCATTTAATGAAATAAATAATCTATATTCATAAGCAGTTTCTATATTAACTTATATTTCTTTCTATTTAGGAAAACATATCTAACAAACATTTAGAACCGTCGGTGAAATAAGTTGCTCAATTGGGAGATCCTGAATATCTGTCAAAATCGTTCTTTTCGTCTTGCAAAAACATCTAAGAGTTTACATAGATGCATCCGTTTCTTCTATATAATCATTAATGTTCATGATGATTATATCTAACTTGATATTCTATTTAGGCCATGAATATGAACTAACGATGTAAATTTATAGGGTTGGGATGGGATGTTTCCAAATTGGGTGAGAGGATATAATATAAAGATTGTTTTTCAGATTGTAAGAAGATCGTAAGGTGTGAATCATGATCTTTATATTTATGGGTTTTATGGGAATTATGGATTTATGGGATTTATGGGATTATATAATCATTAATTCATTTTTTGGATGATGATTATATCTAATTTGATATTCTATTTAGGTTCTTTATACACTTTTTTAAAGTAAACTAACAATGTAAAACTATAGCCGTGGCTGTTTATTATTGTATTTTAATGCTATGATCCCCATGTTATTTATGTTCACTTAATGTCTTGTTTAATTTTTAAATATATATAATTAATTAATTTAGTTTATTTTATATCGTCATCTTTAGTTTTAATGGTAGTTTGAGAAGCATATACTCTGATATTTTGGTTATATAACAACAATTGGATTAAAATTTGATCTGAATCCATGCGTATTTTAATATATCACAAAATGTGGAGCAGATATCTCGTCTAACATGAAAAATAAATATGTTGTTTGTTTTACTTTATTTATGGGTTTCATATTGATTTTCGGTATTTGTGAAATATGACGTGTGATTCTTCAAATGTCGACTTGGTGATTAACTTAATTGTTTTGATGTAAGTTATCTTTTGTTCATCTATCAATCACCTTTTGAATGAAGAAAGAATTGATTTCATCTGATATTGTTTTTTATGGATAATTTGATTCAATCACTTACTTCATCGAAAGGAGGTTATATAAAGATAATTTCAATTACTAACTAATGTTAAAGCTTGCGCTCGATATTATCTAACTTTGTTTTACTGACTGAAGTAAACGTTAAGTTACTTGAAAGACTTGTACGCTTTGCTTTATAAGTTATTTGTAATAAGTTGCTTAAAGATGCAATAACTAATTTAAAAATCTATTTAGGATACAATTATAACTAACATTGATGTATAGGACCGCAGGTGCATTTGTGAATCCGAACGGTAGGACAATAAAACGATATTTCCTTCTGAAAGCCAGAAAACCAAAATTTTTAAATATATATATATATAATTTATTTTACATGTTATAAGATAAATCATTGTAAGAATTTACTCTCCTCCAGCCAATGAACAGATGATGTCCATAATAAAAAGTATGTTATGTCCAATATAATAATATTGGATCAAAATTTAAGCACATATTATCTTACATCAAAAATCAAAAATTTTTTAATTTTTTAAGATTAACTGTTTTTTACCTGATAACAAGACGATTACGAAGAAAACAGTTGTAAAGCCAGTTTTATCCCTTTTCTTATTTATAGTTAACTTTTGGGTGAAACTCAATATGGGTATGTTTATTAAAAAATGGTTTTCATTTTGAATTGATTTCAATTGGTACCTCCATAGATATAATCAACCGAAGAAAGATTAGTTCAATTATCATGGTTAAGAATAATAATATCAGATGGATGACAATTATATGTTGTCAATTACATCTAATGGGTTCATACTAACAAAAATCAATCTAGCCATATGTTGTGTCATTAATCATTTTACCAACAAATACATATCTATCTAGGAAATTTACTAACTTTAATGTTAGATTTTTAAGCTTAGAAACTGAGGGCATAGTCCTAGGTCTTTCATTTAATATGAATATCAACGTTGGGTCGTTAATATGATATTTTTTGGTAACCTTTAATTTGTTTCATTTAGGATATATGATTTAATAATTACTTTTTATTTTAGGAAATAACCGCCTGCTTGACATTCTAGTCATTTTTTTGCAGTAAATGGAAGGAAACATAAATAAAATGCTTCAAAAAAGTTTTAATATAAAATATTTATGAATATATATCTATATCAGATCAATTACTGTAGAATTACTCCATATAAAAAATTATGGTGTATTTTTTTTTTTTTTTTTTTCTGATTTGTATAATAAATGTTATACACGAAGAGAAATCCAATTTAGGGACACTAGAACCAATTAAGGTGCTAATAGTGTGAGACTCATCACTAATATTTATGATACTACTCACTAAAACTCTCCGATTCGCCAAAATATGCCTAACAACATTACCGACAGATGAATTTATTTTAAGGACTGGTGGTCCCTATTTATTTTTATTTGATTTGGAGTTAGCGACTTACCGCTTGGAAATTGAAATTTTTAAGGTAATTTCTACCTTTTTATTTAGAAGGGAATAAAACCCTGTTTGGAGATTTCTTAGGGAGGATTTAGCTCCCTAGGTTTGAATTAGTTTTGTTTTACCGACTAACACGGTGTTTTTTGGGTGAGAAAATTTTTTAACCTGAGCTCTCGACAGGAATTGAATGGAGGAGTACCCGCAATGGGTTATGGAAAATATGTGGATTAGACCACTAGACTAAAGGATGATAAATCCCAAATTTTTAAATTTTTTTTTGAATGCAATACTCGCATGTGACTATTCACGTGACGCGTACAAATTAAAATGAAATGCGAAATTTTAAAATTCGTACTATCTTTCGAGATAGTACATTTGTCAAATTTAACAATACAGAGAAGATTAGCATTGTCCTTGCATAAAGATGACACGCTTTACAAAGAGATTTAACATTTTTTTTTTTGGATATCATGATTGGGTAGAGTTCATCATGAGATGGATTAAGTAAGTTAATAATCAAGGAAAGAGCTTTTTACATACTGTTTATAGAGGGAGATTAAATGGTTAAACGGGGATCATCGTGGGTTCGATTTTCACAGGCTTCAAAAAACATTCTGAACTCTGAGTTTGGGACTCGCCTAAGAAATGACGGGAAGATTATTAAACTTTTGACAATGGGGTAATATCATAAACAATAAAATTTTCGATACAATGAGGCAAAATAAAATGTCATAATAAGTATATTTACTATTGGTTTGTATTCGTGGGCTTTTTACATTCTCGAATTTGACAAAGAAGAGAAGAGGAGAGAAGTCGATTCATTTGACGGTGGGATAATGTTTGATTGATCCTGTTCCACCAAGCAGGCGGATGAAGTTGAAGAGAATATAAAAAATAAGACTATCATATCATATGAAGAATTAATAATTCTAAGTTGTAACTGTGGATCGTTGATTAGAATGTTATATTATCAGAATTGTAAACACATCAAAGCTTTTAACTTTCTCTAAATAAAAAAAAAAGGCGCTTTTTGTTTTGGGTTCCTGAATTATTTTTTTTGAGTGGATAAAAATATTTTATCGTACCCCTGAAGACAAATGGCAATACTCGAGGCTTTCCCTTTGCTTATACATCTGATATGCCGGGGTTTATAATTCTCATTTACTACATATCTTGTTTGTTTACATTGAAAACATTATTAAATATATATATTAATTAACTTTAAACCATTATAGTTGAAGTAGTAGTAGTTGTAATTATTGTTGTTGTTCAAATGAGAACGCCATTATGAAACAAAACAAATAGGAGAAAAGAAAAGAAAAGAAATTTTTTTATCATAACACTGGAATGGAGAAATAAGGGTGAGAATCATTAAACCCTTAATATAAACCATAACCAAAAACCAGACATCATCACCACCCTCCTCTTATAAGGCTAATATACCGGTAGCAAATAAAAATACCATATAAAGACTTATGAATTTTAATGATTTATAATCAGTATTAGTTGAAGCCATGGAGTTTAATCTTGAAACTCCATTGGTACTGGTTGACATTACTGTATTTATATTGGAATAATAACTGGGAGTTATTAATGTTAAAGTTGGTATATCTGAAGCAATTTCAGAATTTCCTCCTGTAGTTTGAACTTCTAATGGTAAACTTGAATCTGATAATGCTTGTTGTTGATCTTGTAAATATTTAACCGCAGTTACAACTTGTAAATTTGATAGAGAACTTGATGTATAAACTTCTGTGAATTCAATACTGGCTGATGTATCAAGTAATAATGACATTTTTTGTATGTGTGTATTTGGTATGGGTATAAGTATGCAAATTAGGAATGAACTATCCAATGAAGTGAATGAATGACTGGATGTATAAATGAAAGAATAAATGAAAGACTAAGTCTATGACTAAGATTAATGAATGAATGATTAAATAAAGGAATGAAGAAATTTTTAAAAGTTGAAGAAATGTCTACTCTATATATATATATATAACTTACCAGTTTATAAACATACTTGAATTAAACAAAACTACTATTGTCTAAGTGTAACCAACCAATAAAAATAATAATTATCGTGTAATTAGAAAAAAATTTCTATTATATTCATATTTATTCATGAAAGCTCTTTGTTCATAATTTGTTTCATATTTAAATTACCTAAACATCTATTTTGTGGTTTAAAACACAAATTATTTTGTATAATGGTTATACCTTAAAAAACAATGTAAGGGGAACGGAATTGGTTTCGCAATAAATTTTATATGACGTAATAATTAACCATCAACAACATCAACAGACAATCAAACTATAAACAACTAACTATTTAATCCTAATTTAGTAAGTTGTCAACTTTCAAATAGGTTAAACCTTGTTTTAGCTCGTTACAGTATAATTACCCCAAAATATCATTGTAAATCTATATCTCTATCTTTTCGTTCATTGTCATATGTCAGGTACAGACAGATAGATACCGTGGGAACCATTCAAACAAACAAAGCTTGTTTTTTTGAATTGACTCCTTTAATTTGCTTGAAGTTTATCCTAAAAGTTTAATCCAAGACGCGTCTGTCTGAATGTCTGATTGTATGTGATCATCTTGTAGTTCAGTAACCTCTTCTTGTTTATCTTGTAGTTAAGACATCATATCTGTCTGATCGTTGTTTCAAGTAAATCTTTTGACCGTCATTTTTTTTGGTCTCTCATTTGTGTAGTGCCATCTTTTTTTTACAGCCAATGTAAAGAACAATCATATGAATGACTTGATGACTACCCAAATCAATCATCAACATGAACTCATTTATCGATATCATATCTCCTCACCTCAAACTATCACATTATGAATCATCATCTTTGATGGATCAGGCTGATGATGACGATTCATTGTTATTATCAACGATTAAATCAAAATATTTCCATAATAAATTAATCATAACTCATAAATCAACCATGAAACATTTGAATCGAATTCATCATTTAAAATCTCCCTTTCTAACATTCTTGAAACAACAATGTCATGTGAATCTTAACCGATCAAAATATCACATTACCGTTATGAATGATAATGACAATGATGACGATGGATTAATTGGAGAATGTATGATTCACACAAAACATCCTAACAATAGCCGTCAAATGTTCAATCTAAAAGATTCTATTCTTAAACTTTTACCAGTAAATTGTTTACAACTTGATCAATCGATATATGAGAAATTCAAACAATCCCATCTATTAAAGATTAAATTAATAATGGATCATCATACTAAAGGTTATTTAATCAATTTGACTCGTCTTAGATTGAATGTGGGGGAATCATCTAATAGGTTTAAAGTTCACCATAAGTCTCATCGTAATGAGGGATATTATATGGATAATGATTATGTGGAAGTAGGATATATTAGAGGATTGTATCATTTAAACCTACCGCGTTTGATTGAGATTAATGATGAGATTGATTTATTTCAATTTGAACAATGTAAATTATCAGACTATTCGCTTAAGGATGGGTGTATTACATTTGATAAGTTAGAATCAGTCAAATCATACAACGTTAATGATGATTTTATATTCCCTTGTTGGAATAATAACTCTGATATATTGATTAATTTTCAAAAATCAATTATATCATCCATAAAATGCCAGGATAATGATTCTACCTATTATAATACTGATTCATTTCATACTTATTTAATCGATATGGATAAAGTTACAGAATCAAGTAAGTATAAAGTCCACTCTCAAGTTAATTTTAATAAAGATATCAAATTGTACACTACATCTGATATTTTTCATAATGTCTATTTTAAGTATCAATTTATACGATATTTCAAAGTATGGAATTTATCTCCCTATCAATTGATTCATAAATTAGAATGGATGCCATTTACTTCTGATGTGAATGAAATTAAGCTCTTTAAATTATGTGGAGAAGATGTATTTGAGGATAGAGAAGTGAATTGTCGTATTGATCATGATGGGTTGATCATATTTAAAAGGGTCATGACTGATGAATTCTTACTTGGAGATTATGGTAAAATTCCTCCATGCGATGATGTAAAACCAATTAATATTTATCAAGAAATAACACTTTCTGATCCGGAAAAGTCTCTAACTATTGTTGATACTTCTACTGAAATCTCTACTAACGTTTTAACTAATGTCGCTACTTTCAACGATAATGATGATGATGATGAATTTGAAAATTTGATTAAAATAAAACGACAAAAATTATCCAACACTAATAATTCTAATACCCCATTTGAATTTCCTCAATATTTATCATTTTATCTGTTTATGAAAGAACCAAATGTCTCTCAATCTACTGAAATCTCTAATTCAAAACTAAATTCTTCCCAATTTAAATTCGATATGCCTTTACCAATAATAAATTCTCACCATTATATTCTTATAAACTCTACTATGTTAAAGAAACATTATCCTATTTTCAAACAATTACAATTGAAAATTAATATTCTTGAAGTTAAATTAATTGATGAGGTGGATTTTGTGATTAATTCCAGTACAGGCATTATCATTCTCGATTATATTCAAATCATTCAAAGAGATCTTAATGGTCAATTTCTTATCATTGATACGTTACTAAAATCATGTCGGAATTATAACCAACTATATGTTTTGATAGTGATGAATTCTAGTATCTTTAATAATAGTGAACCCTTAACTAACTTTCAATTAATGTGTCATTATCATCCTCTGTTAAAGTCAATTAGAATCTTAATTATTAATCGTGAGAATATTTTCCCCTGGATGATGAATATCATGAAGAAAGAACCACCTCAAGATTTATCCCACTTAAATCAAAATAAGTTCGATTTAAATCATGAGAGTGTAACCTTCCTAATTGAATGTGGATTAAATTATTTCCAAACTTTAATCATTTTAAATCGTTATTCATTATTTGATTTCATTCAATTATCAATTGATGAAAAGATCACTCTATTTGATAAGTTCATTCCCAAACCATCTTTAGTAAGTTTTACCCGTTCTTTCTCCATTGATCATTGTCTCCACCTCATTAACTAACCTACTTGTAGTATAAATTAGAACAGATCTTTACTGAATCTATAAATCCATATTAACCCAATTTAGACTGCAAATTTTCTATTTTAACCTTTATTTTCATAATTATGGTTTTCGCACGACGTTCTTCTTTTTTTTTTTTGTTCAATCGTGTCAACAAAAAAAAACCATAACAATTTCGAAATCTGAAAATTACAGTGGTGTGAAACGAACAGTTAACGATTTTTGAATTGTCATTGACATTGATATTGAATACCATACAAATCAATCGATTTATATCATCCATTGGCGTATAACTTGAAGAAGATCACGCGTTTCCATTGAATCATTCTTATTTTTGGATCAATCAATCAACATTTTATATTAAATCATGACAGTTATATCAGCAGCTATATGTACTCGTGGAGGGAAACCTTTATTGGCTCGTCAATTCAAAGATGTTGGGAATGATAGAATCACTGCTTTATTGGCCAATCTCCCTAGTTTAATTACTAATGCTGCCGGTCAACATACTACTGTTGAAGATGATAATGTTAGATTTGTTTATCAACCATTAGAAGAATTTTATATTGTATTAATCACCAATAAGAATTCTAATATTTTGCAAGATATTGATACTTTACATCTTTTTGCAAGTTCTGTTAGTAATTTATTAAGAAATGTTGATGAACGTGAAATATTTGATAATTCATTTGAAATTATAGCTGCTTTTGATGAAGTTATTAGTTTAGGTTATAAAGAAAATTTAACTTTAAGTCAAGTTCAAACCTTTTTAGAAATGGATTCTCATGAAGAAAAAATTCAAGAAATTATTGAAAGAAATAAAGAATTAGAAGCTGCTGAAGAAAGAAAGAAGAAAGCTAAAGAAATTCAAAGAAAAGAATTAGCTAGAAGAAATTTAGAACAACAAACTGCTTCTGCAACTTCATCATTTGGAAATTCATCTTATGGTAATGGAGGTGGTTCTGATTCTTATCAAAATCAATCTTATCAACCAACTTATCAACCTCCACCGGTTATAGAAATGGGTGATAATAATAATAATCATAATAATTCAAATCATATATCTTCACATAAACCAATTTCAGGTAGAGGTGGTTTACAACTAGGTAAAAAGACTACAAAACCAATTATTGAATCCCATCAACCTTTATTGGCTCAAAATCAACCAGTTTTCCATCATACTAAACCAATTTCTGCTTCTGCTGCTGCTTCTGTATCAGCTGCTGCATCCAATAGTAATTTACAAGTTAATACACCAATTTCTCAAAGTGCATCTCCAATTCCAAGTAATCCAAAAGTTCCAAATAATGGTATATTGATTACTATTCAAGAAAAAGTTATTGCTGAATTAAGTAGAGAAGGATCAGTTTTATCATCTGAAGTTAAAGGAGATTTACAATTAAGAATTAATAATTCTGAATTAGCTCATTCTAAAATTTTAGTTAAATCAGCTGCTTCTCAAAAATCAAGTGGTATTCAATATAAACCTCATCCAAATGTTGATCGTGATTTATTTGTATCTCAAAATATTATTGGATTAAAGGATAAAACTAAATCATTCCCTGCTAATGATCAAGCTATTGGTGTATTAAGATGGAGAGCAGTTGGTAAAAGAGATGATCAATCATATGTACCATTAATCATTACTAATTGGGTTACTATTAATGATGAAGGTATTGCTCAAGTTACGTTGGAATATGAATTAACCTCTGAATTTATAGAAAGTCATTCATCAGCATCATCATCAAATCTTATTGAAAATATTAAACTTTTAATTCCAATTGCAACTCATGATGTTAATTTAAATAATGAATCTAATGAATTAGTATCTTATGATATTAGTGAATTAGGTATTATATTTAATATTGAAAGTATTACCGTCGATGAACCTCAAGGATCGTTTGAATTTTCAATTCCATGTTCTGATGAAGAATCATTATATCCAATACAATTACAATTTGAAGTAACTCAAACTGAAGTTACTGAAAGTGAAGTTTCATTAGGTAAAATCCAAGTTATTGATGTGGTTACAAATAATGATGATGAAGAATCTTTACCATTTGATTTACATTATAATTTAGTAACTGAAAAGTATATTGTTAGTTAAAAGTAAAAAAAGGATGGTGGGTGGTGTATAATGTATTATCAATCATAATCATGACTTCTAGTTTTATATTTTTTTATTTCCCCTTGTTTATTTTAAATATTACAAAAAAAATATATACGTAATACAATTTATTATAAAAAGACTAATTAATCTTATCTAAAGAAAATGAACAAGATATATATATAGGAAGAAAGAAAGTAATGATAAGATAATATAATGGAAGATGAAGTTATATAATTACGGATACTCCACTTAACCCAATGGAAAATTGAACTCCTAAATCATTTAAATTATTTAATTCTTGTAATATCATTTGTCGAGGATCATGAACTGTATCTAAAGGTTCTTTGATATGATTGACAATGATGTTTAACCCTTGTAGTGGTTTTGAAATGGAGGAATTCAATGAAATACATTTTGATTCAAGATATTTCAATTCATGAATTAAATGATTCGGTATAAGATGACCATATAATTCATCTTCATTTGAATCATTTTGATTTGAACATTCTAAAATTATACCTGATAATTGATTAGAATTTATGATTGGAGCAATGAAATTCCACACTCTTTTATTCTTGGAAAGATTGGACATTAAATCACTTTCAAAATCTCCAAAGATTAATAATGATTTATGGAAACTTGGTGATTCAATTAAAAATGCCAGCGATAAATAACAAGTATCTTCATTTCGAACGATATTATTACAATCACGAGGTTGTTCAATGATATCCTCGTGTTTGACGAATCCATTAGAACAACTTACACCATGACTTAAATCAAACATGGTTATATTATAATTATCATTATTAATGGAGAATTGATGCCAGAATGGTTTGGAGATGAGATTTATAAGATTGAAATTATTTAATTTAGGCCATATGATTCCATTAAAAATATGAACTTTTAAAGCATCAATGGTATAATTTGATCCAAAGATTTGTTTAGGATTTAATTTTGAAAATGATGATGAATTTATAACTAAGGCATTTATATGATCTAGATGAGGATGGGTTATAAGATAAGTTTGAACGTTGTTGAATATAGATTGGGATGATTTAAAACATGTGTCTTTTAAAGATTTGAATGGAGTAGTGATTTTAATGTTGGTGCCTTTTGCTTTTGTGGACGATATATAATCTTTAGTAGGTAAGGAATCATTATATAGATGAAGTAATTTTGAATTCAGTTGTTGATGTAGTTGTTCATTATGAATGATTTCTGATAATTGTAATAAACCAGATCCAGCATCGATACAGATTACTTCATCTTTTAGATTTTGATTAATTATAGTTTCATAAGATAGATGAGATGGTTTAACTAATATAGAACAATTAGTCCCCTCGATAGGACCACCGCTTGCTCCTAAAAATGTGATTTCAAAACTCATGATGGATATATCGTATACTCATTTAGGTATAAAAATGCAATAAAAACAGACCTTTTATGTAGAAGATAGAAAGTATGAAAATGGTATTGATTAAATGGGATTCGAAAGGGGTGGGGAAATCGTACCAACCAAATTCACAAACTTTTAATTAAACCGGGGTAAACTAGGATAATACTGAGTAAATGACTAAGATGTATGGTAGACACTAACTCTATCTTTGAGAATGAATTGGGATTACTCTATGGATTTCAAGCTTATGTGAAACTCTGGGTAGAAACCTCAAGCGATGTCTAAAATCAAAATGTATGCAGAAAAGGCTGAGAACAATGGCGTGAAACCTGGAGATCTTATCTATTATTGAAGATGCAACTATAGTTTGATGGTGATATGATATAGATACTATTCCAATGATTCAACTATACTAATGATGACTATAGTTGTAGGTATGAAGAAAAGCTAAATTGATTATTTTGAAATGATTTTTAACAAGTTTTTGAAATTTCGTATTTAAAGATAAAAATGGAAAATGGAAATTTTATTTTATTTTGGTATGAGGGGGAGGAAAAGAACACAGCGAAATAAAAAATAAAAATTTAAAAAATAAAACACACCTCTTCTAATAAAATATACGTATAAATAAATAAATAAATAAATAAATAAATAAATAAATAATGTGTTTTGATGATGATAATTAATAAATCAGATCGTTAAAATGGGAAATATATCTAGATACTTATAAAGGAAAAGATATGATTTGATTTGAAAAAAAGGTTAAAAAAGGAAACCGCCTTTTTGTTTTGGGATTTGAACAGCAGATTTCGAAATAACGAGATGAAAACGGTGGGAATTTGATGTATGGAAGGATTAAACTATTAATAAACCTAAATTTGGTATTGTAATACTCAATCCCCTAATAATATAAAATAAATGAGGAGGGAGGAGAACAAGGGTTAGAAGACAGCACAGGGGAGGCAGACAATTGGAGGTTTGACTTAATATTTTTGAAGGAGATTCTATACCGATCTGCAAGTCACAGCCTGAAAGAACAAAACCCAAAAATGAAAGAAAAAGGGAATAAATAAGAGAAGTGATGATAACCAAGCTTTTAACAACTAGTGATAGTAGTAGTATTCAGGTATAATAGGTAATAATTATACCAAACTGTTGTCAGTTGAAATAAGTTAAAATCAAATAAGTCTAATATGAAAAGGGGGTATTTACTACATTATTTATACATTCCAATTCCAACATTTTTTAAACTTAGTCAGTATATAAGAAAAAAAAAATTTATAACGATCAGTGAAGAAGTAAATATTTTGAAAATAGAACAAACTCTAAAACTTTATTACAGATTTGAATTATTTCTAGAATAACTGTTAAGTTTCGGAACTGAAATAAATAATAATAATATTATTATTATTATTATTAATTTATCTAAATTAATATTTAATTTTAATTCATTAATTTAATTATTAATTACTTAGACATACCTGTTGTGATGTGGGATTATTATTCCCTATTCTATTATGGTATATATCGCTTTTATGCTTCAGTTCAAAGTTAAATCCACCGGTGGGTGGGTTTATTTTTTAATTAAACAAAAGACCGGAACAGGCATAGAACTATTACAATCCATATAATCCTTCCTTCGTTCATTCCTTCCTTCCTTCCTTCATTCATTCCTTTCCTTCTTTTTCATAATCTTCTTCATCTTCTATGAAAAATAATTATTTTTTTTTTATAAAATTCTAAATTTCGGGGGTGGTCGGTTTCCCTGATTAGGCAGTTTTCTAGAAGCTCGTAACATTATCGTGCCCAAAAAAAAAATGATGAGGTAACCCCAAACTATATCGATTATATTGTCTGATTTAAAAAATCATTTTCGCTTGATTTTATCATTTTTTTCTTAGTAGATTGACGTTACATCCGTCAAATCCCAACTTATATCTTGCTTGGTTGGGCTACAGCTTGGTATTAAGAAATAACTTATATATATATATATAAAAGCAACATAATATCAAAGACGAGCATCAAAATATTTTCATTTTATGAAAGACACCTTTCATATCAATACACACTTTTCTTCTCTTTAATAAAGTTGTACATAACACGTACTTTATACATTAAATAATAATTTGTAGTTCCCAATTAGGAAACCCCTCAATTTCTTCTCGTGTTAAAAATTAAATTAGTTTTTTATAATTATACAAGAGTGATGGACAGGAGAGATGAAGATTTGTAGGATACGAAATTATCAATTAAGGTTTTAGATGATCGTAATGTAAGTAATTCAGATTGTCTTATTCATTGGTAAAGTAAAAGATACCCTCAATAGACTATAATTTAATGTAGTCAATGTGTTCCGTTAATACTTTTTTTGTTTGTTTGATTTGATTCTTTTTGCTGTGTCGAATTTGTTTCACGGACGCTAGATACAAACTTTCCGATTAATGCATGAAGGTTTTAAAACAATAAATGGATATGTGCCATTAACAAGGGTTAAGATACTTTACGTAATTTAACTAAAGATCTTTCACAATATAATACCAGACCAATAAAACACAACTTGGCAACAATAAATCATCACAACCCTTTTATAATAGCAATATTCGTCGCATAATCTAATATTATTCTACATTTGATAATAATATATTATTATTATTAGTAGTAAATGCCAATGCTTACTTTTCTTCATTAGATCCGTCCGAATGGTAAATTATTATGCCGACAAGCAACATGGTTATGGTACTTTACTTCTTGGTTGTTATTATTAATGCCATGCCCTTGTTCTTTTTCTATTTCTTTTTGTGTTTACTTCTATTTTTATTTATTTTTACTTATCTTTACTTGCTTCGATCTAATTCATATTCTTTGTCTTTGTAATATTGCATTTTGGTTCCCTCTGTCGCTTCCTCCTTGTTACTAAATCTTGTTTTAAATCTTTCATCTCTATATGTCCCCCTTTTAATGCGTCACCGTAAATGTAAAAAGAATAAAAATTTGTTTGCTTTTTTATATTGAAAATCTTTTCGGTTCAAATATCATGTAATACAAAAATCAATTTATGGTTATTTATAATTGCTGATCGTTTATTTTTCATTCACTTGCTTTTAATGCCGTCTATAAACATCCAAACAAACTATCTATTTGTTATTTAGCGGACCCCGGAGAACACCAAGATTTCATTCACTTACATGAAGCATAAGCGGAGGTATAAGCAAGACGAAAGAAGAAGAAGAATCGATGTAGGTTGTGAAAGGTTGCGTTAATGGGCAAGAACTGATTTACCTAAGTCAATTGAGTCGATTTATATATCATCATTAGTAAGTTTAGTAATTGACTTAATTATAAGTGTAATCGCCGATGCCTGATTATCTCTAAGCACTGATTAAAAATGGCTACTTATCTGATTTTAAACATAATCGTTTAAACTCTTATCCTATACTTATACGTTATCGTTTATTTGCTTGTTTAATTAATTAATTTACATATACTTTGTATATAAGAAGAATATAATGCAAGTCAAGTCAAGTCAAAATGGGAGTCAAAAATCAATAATTAACTCTATCCACTTATAATTGCTTACTTCCATAACCACTAATATCTTTAGCAAATTTCCAACTTTGTCCTTCAACTTTTAATTCAGTTTCATGATTATATGATAATTTCTTTGGGGTGGATTCACCTTCATTAGATTCAGATTTAATAGTTACTAAAGAATATTTATCAGAAGCTCTTGCATCACGATAAAATAATACTCTCATACAATTTTCTAAAACTTTTCTAGCTTCATCTTCTTCAATGTTTTCATAATCTATATCATTTGGAATCAATTGTCTTAATAAAGGTACAGCCAAATGACTACCAAATCCAGTAGCTAAAGTTGATGAAGTATAAGTTACTCCTAATAAATCAATATATTTTAAAAATGGAGTACCATCATCATTAAATCCACCAACAATCACAGCATTCCATAAAGGATCCATTTTAGTTCTTCTATTATATAAAATCTTTGATAAATATTCATGAACATGAGGAGCTCTTAAATGATGACCACCATCACTATCATAAATTTCTTGTTCAATTTCTAATTCATGTAAAATTCGTTCAATTTGTTGTAAATCAGATATATCACCTGAAATCCCAACCACAGTTTGAGATCCAACTTTAATTAACCTTTCTAAATTATTAAATCTTAATAATGATCCATATGATCCTAAATTATCAGCAGCCATTATAATCCCATGTTTAAATTTTAATGAAACCACAGATGTACCAGTTATAATCGGTTGTTGAGAATGTACTTTAGGAAAATTATCCAACTGACTTTCTTGTTGATGGTTGGAAGCATTGGCAATGTTATAATTATAACCTCCATAAGTCTCTTGACTTGGTCTACCCCAATGGAATGGATCGTGATTCATGATTATATGTTTGTGGGTATATTATATATATAGTGTTGATGTTTGAAGTCTTGAATGTTTTCAATTGATCAATTAAGGTATGCTTTTTCTATCAGTTCGATTGGTCTAATATCTATTCACAATCGATTGATGTTTGATTATAAGAATGGTTGATTATTGTTGATAGTAATCTGTCTTCTTCATATATTCTGAGTGGCAACTTTTCTGTATTTGAGTTTTTTTCGATTTGGTCAAATTTTGTTGCTGAATAGGTATATGCAGGAAAGAGATACCTTACACAGTTAAGAAGTCTAACTAGCTAGCTACAAATTTACAATAACTACAATCAATGGCAATTTTGGACTAACAATGGTGTAATGATATCTTATATTATATAGATAGTATATGAGGTAAATCGAAAAAAAAAGCTTTTGGTCTGTAAATAGGAGGGATCTAGTACTCTATGGGTGACAACGTTGACTTATATTTGAACAGGATTTTGAAAGTGAAATAAGTTAACATGGAATGGATTGAATAATGAAAGTGACTAATAGATAATGTCAGCTCCACCACTAAGTACTTCATCAATTTCAATTTCTTTTGGTGCGCTATATCTGAATCTTGGTGATAATTGTGATCTTGAAAAGAATTCTCCTTCTTTAGGCTCTATTGAACTTGGATTGAAATAACTGGAAATACTAGATGCTAATGAAGTTGGGACTAATCCATTTGGAGCATATGGATGTGGTTTAACTGCAGCAGATGCATGGTCTAGAAAAGGTAAAGTTAGTATTCAAAGATTGAGTTGTTATATATAAATTATATGATTGCATTCATTCTCATTTATACTTACGAGCAACATGTGGACCACCAACGAATTTAATCAATGGTATGTGTTTCAATATACCAGCTGAAGCTTTCATTATGATATATAAGTATATTTGTTTATGATTAGTAAGTATCAACCTAATTTAATATTAGTTTGATGTCAGTTCTGATTTTTTTTCTTTTCTCTTAATGACGGTTGGTTAAATTAATTAACCCCCGGAGCAGTTCGGTACTGTATATAAGTGTCATGTTCATTTACACGTGACCCAAACTATTTTTATTTGCAACAAAATTCATAAATTTTACCACAAATTGATTTGATGGTAAGTATACCTTTTGAATCCATCATATCATAACATCAATCAGTATAAAGTGGGTGGGGATATGGATTTGAATCAACAATCAATTGATAATTGTATCAAATCTGAAAACATTGATGATTTGTTTAACTTACCGCCTTCAACTCCTTTGATTCCAACTTCACTTGATGATTTACCTGATGATCTATTAGAACGAATCATATATATTAATTATCGTCAATCAGGAAATTCAGTTAGTTCAATCCTTCCTATCCTATACACCAATAAGAGGATGTATAATAGTTTCCATTTCCTAGTTTATAAATTAACTATTCCCTTGGTTTTAAGTAATGAAATTATCAATAAAGGTGGATGGTTTAATCCATTCATCCCATCAAGGAAAAGAAAGAAGGAAAAGGTAAATAAACTTCATTATGATGAATTGGAATCGCTTCAAATGAATCCGTTTGATTGTGCAAGTATCAAACATTTAGTGATTGAATATAATTATCGACAATCATTTTCCCAAAGTTTTTATGATCTGACAAAATCATCACGAGTTTTTGATCAATTATTAAATCTGATGTTACTGAAATTAATCTATTTGAATTCAATTGAATTAGATATCACTGATATTTATGGATTAAGGATTTTAAATTATATTCAAGAAAATTGTTCATCACTTGATCATTTATATTTAACTATTCATGATTATAAATATTCTAAATTTAATAAAGTTGAACTTTATAAAGATCTTATCACTAGTTATAATCAAATTGTCAATAATAATAAAGATAAAAAGTCTTTTAAATTAAAAACTTTTTCATTAAGATCACCTAATGGTCCCATATTAAGTTCAACTGTTCATACTTCTTTATTAATAGCAGGAGGATTTGAAATGACTCCTCAATTAATTAATCAATATTATAAATCTCCATTGGTTAGAAGTTTTGAAGGTTTCTTAAATAATCATTCAAAAGCAGGATTAGTATCATTAGGAAAGTATCTTTATCAATTCATTGATGCCAATAGAAATCATTTAACTAAATTAGAATTGTTAGGGTTTGATTTATATATACTATTTAGTTCAATTCTTGAACCAGATGGATTAAATTCATTACCAGCTTTTTCATTCCCCAATTTAAAATTGATTCATGTTAATGATGCTTCATATCTTAGAATAAGTCATTGGTTATTTAAATTTAATCTGAAATTTCCTATGGCTATACTTTATCATAGTCATTTTTCAGGTAAATTATCCATTATTCATCTTCAACCTTTACATCCTATTGATAAGACTAGAACTTGTGCAATTTGGCAGACTAATGAACAAGTGTCTTATTCTATTAAAGGAACTACTAGAAGATATTTAGCTCAAGTGGAACCCATTAATCCATTAGTTACTTAGTTAGTTTACTTAATAAAATTTTTGCAACAAATATTTTGACCCATTTCACACGACCACCAATTTTTTTTTCCCAAATATATATGAACAACCAGACAGTTCAAAAGGTTTAAACAAAAATTCCACATGGTAATAACTCCACAACTTCAAAACTTCCAATTGAATCACTAAGAAATCATGTCTGATGTTAAATTGGCTAGAACCATACAAAGGTTCCAAGCCAAGATCGATAGTGGATCATATTATGAAGCCCATCAAACTTTAAGAACCATAACCAATCGTTACATCAAGGCGAATCAATCTGAAGAAGCTATTAATCTTTTATATGAAGGTTCGATCATATTAAGTAAACATAAACAATATGCATCTAGTAGTGATTTGATTTTATATTTGATATCGATATATAAACAATTTAATATTGTTGGTGGGGAATATAAGGGGAAATTGATTGAATTGATTAATTCGATTCCAAATCAAGAAACTAATAATTTATTAGATATATCGAAACAAAGTATTGAATGGTCCAGAAGTGATATTAATAAGTTTGGTGATAATGAATTACATAACGTGTTTGGGATCAAACTTTTGAAATCGATTCAAGAAGATGATGAAGATGTTAAAGATGAAAAAGATAATATTAATGAAAGTGATAAAGTTATCAATAATGAAGAAGAAAAATATAAGTTATTCACTATTGCGGAATTACATTTAATCTTGGGTACTTATACATCTGTCCCAGTGTATGTTAATTACTTGTATCAATGGTTTGAACTGACTGAAGGAGACGGAGTGGATGCTGGATTATTCTTAAGTCGTGCTATTATAAATTATGGATATTTAAAGAATTTAAAATTTGTTAAAGAATCCCGAGATTTATTCATAAATCAATTAATTAAAACTCATACTGATTATGAAATCATTGAAGAAAATGATAATAAAATCTATTATTTTAAATCTTATCCATTATTAAATTTCTTACAATTATTAATCTTCACTATTGAAAAGGAGAATTCATCTAATAAATTCTTGAAATTATATGATCAATATAAATCAGTATTAAAGACTTATGAGATTTTAACATCAATAGAATATTTCGGTAAGATTTATTTTAATTTGAAATTAGGATCTACAAATAATCAAGGTAATATCTTATCTAGCTTAATGGGTGATTTGTTTAAATAAAAAGTATATATATATATATGTATATTATACTGGAATAGTTTAGTCATAAAATAGTCATAATAAAATAATAATGTGATAAAAGTAACTTTTTTTGAGAATAGTTTATTGTCTTCTTTTTTTGAATTGTCCTATTGGAAAGTAGGTACTTTCCCCCTATGTCATCTAATATTCATCCTCTATATCATTTGGTACATCCTTTTTAATCCCAGACTGGTTTAAAGCATCAACCAATTCAAGACGTTTGGCTTTAATCAATTCATGTTTAGCTTCAGAGTATGTACACCATCTTCTTTGACGACTATCACTTTCAGGCCAAACTTGACTTAAATTATCAACAATCAATTCATACATATGGAATTCAGTCTTTGGTAAATTAACATCAGGATTGAAATCTCCTTTTATAACAGGAGCTGTCTTACCTCGTTTATCATATACAATGGGTAATTTTGAAATTATTCGACCTTCAACTCCAGCTTCTTCCCAAGTTTCTCTCAAGGCTGTAACTATGAAATCATCAGTTTCATCTAATTCAATTCCTCCCTTAGGTAAGATCCATTTATCAGGTTTATGTGATGATGATATCATTATAACTTTATCTTTACTTTCATTAAGACATATACATCCTGCCACCATTCTTGCTCCCGATTCTTCATTATAACGTTGGTTCGATCGACCAATTCTTGATTCGGTAGGTTTTGGCTCTGACATTTTAAATAGAACTTTGAACAATTGATATGATTTGATTTGATACTCTCTTAAACTATATAGAATGATGGAGTTTTGATCTTAAAAGGGATATTGATCGTTTGAAGTTTTAAAACGTGGAGATTTTGTATTTTTTAACTCTGGAGTGTGAAAAGTATGTATACAGGAAAATTAACTATTGAGATCATTCACACTCACTAAAAATTTTCTATGGCTCTGAAATTGTACGACCAACAACATCAAACATCAATATCAACAATAACAAGACAATGGTCAATGGAAGAGTTATACTAACATGGGTAGCATTGGTAACTGCCTTTGTTAATGGACATGATACTGGTGATCAACATCATAATGAAATCAAGCAAAAACCTCAAGAATTAAGTTGGCAAAATTGGCATATGATTGAAGAACATGGAATTCAATCATATGATGCTGATTCATTTTTTAGATTACATGATTTATCGAAGCAAGGCAGTTGGAATATTGAAGATATCTTGAATTTATATGGATTATTAAGAACCAATATCGTTGGTGATGGATCTGGTGGAGGAGTTCATCAAGATCATAATGAAGAAATCATTAATGATGATGCTAAAACATTTGTAGTAACCACTATTTTAAATTTAATTGATGCTGATAAAGATGGAGTTATAAGTCAACAAGAATGGAAAGTATTCTCTAATAATGGAGGAGAATTACCTGATTTTGGTTATGGACAAGGTCATCATTTTGATTTTGAATTAGAATATGAACAACATCATTGGCAAAAATATCATGCTAAAGATGATCCAGATGTGTTAATTAAACATAAAGAAGATATCGAACATGAATTATTACATCATGAACATGAAATTGAAGAATCCCATTATTCAGCAAGTGAACAATTAAGAAAAACTACAACTAATTTTTTATCAAATATTAATTTAATTAATCTACTGAATAAATACAAAAGAACTTAGCTAAGTAGGGTAAGTTAATAATCTATAGTACAAGAAATAAATAAACCGTACATACAACCATGGATGGTGCACGACTCTATAAATTCATTCATTCATTCATGCTATTTTAAAGTACCAAATGCACAATCTCTTAAATCCAGTAAATCTTGAGAACATTTCTCTGTCTTGCTATTGTTGATCTTCAAACATGCTTCATAAGCTTGTAATTTGCCTCTACATTCATTTTGAATCTTTTGAAATGAAGGCACTGACCGTTTTATACATTTTGATAATTCAACTTGTTGACTTTGACAGAAATCAGGATCAGGATCAGGTTTTGACAAACAATTATGAAAACTTAAGAATTGATGAGGACAATATCTAGCAATATCTTCCAATAGTATTTGGTCTAATAATCCACTTTTAGGGTTTGACATGGTATATATGCTTTTGATATTGTTGCTAAAAATCAACTTCAAACCGTTAAAGAAATTAATTTTTTAAACTTCGTCTCAACAAAAAAAGAATTTCTGTTGATGTGGAGCAGGAGCACTAAACAAAAAAAAAACGAAATTTAAATTGAAAATGACAGAATTTTGACTAACGAACTAGAACTACACCAACACTAGATCATAACAACGTCATAAGAGAGATAGAAGAACAGGAATGAGTATTTCTAGTGGGTTGAAAACAACCTTGCTCACGTTGACGTGGTTTCCTGTATTATATTCCTTTACCAATCATGTATATCAGCCATATCAAATTGAAGGTTCATCCATGTCACCAACTTTCAATCCCAAATTAGATACTACATCAAATGATATTGTATTAGTACAAAAGTTCAATTTAAAGAGTATTAATTCCTTGAATAGAGGTGATATAATCATGTTTCGATCTCCTAATAATCCGGAGAAAATCTTAACGAAACGAATTTTAGGTATTCAAGGTGATATTATAAATGCAAAATCTCCACCTTATCCTAAATCTCAAACTAAAATCCCTAGAAATCATGTATGGGTAGAAGGAGATAATTCATTTCATTCGATTGATTCTAATAATTTCGGTCCTATAAGTCAAGGTTTAGTGATTGGGAAAGTCATATATATATTATGGCCCTTAAATAGATTTGGTCATGATATAACTGGAACAAGCAGTGGTAATAGTGGCAGTATAGGAGGAGAAGGTGGTATTGGTAATAGTAGAGTCATAAATAATGAAAGCATCAATGGTAGTATAAGTTCGGAAGTTATGAAAATAAAACCGAGAGAACTCCTGGTTAAACAAATCGATGAGTATTAAGGCAATGAAATAAGCAATTAGAACAGGTCTGTTTGAAAGCCATAGTTTATAAGGTCAGAGGCATCGGGATATGTCGTACTCACATACACAGATCCACTGGCTTAGATTAAATAGCCAAAGATGAACGGTCATCACCACAAAGTAGTGTTAAACGCCGGAACTGTGGATTGGTTAGAAAATATTTGAACCGTACGATTTCTATAAGGTTAATATCATACTAAGATTGGTCAAAAATAAATTATTTATTAAGAATTAATTCTAATATTATAGGGTATATACGGTATAATGAACGGAAAAGAATCAAGCTTAAAATAATCCAAATGTGGTAAAAAGTTAGGGGGACAGAGTAGAAAGTTTAATAATATTATTTTGTTAGAGATAAAGATAACGAGATTCTAAAGGATTTATTCTAAATTAGACACCGTGCTTCAAAGACACCTGGTACCTTTTCAATTCACCTTGTAACTAAGGCAATTCATCCATCATCATGTTATGGGGGGGGAAGGTGGTTCATTATGGTAAGATATATGGTAAATTAACCATTCAATTAATCATTATAAAATAAAGCCAGTTATAACTAAACATATCATTAAATAATACTATTAGACCAAGCATTCAAAACATCCATCACCTACATACTTCCATAATTCATGTCATGCCAATTGCATATCATTATCAAAGAAGAATGGTAAATCATCTCTCAGCCCAAACGGAAATGCGACACTTTTTTTTTCTTTTTTGTCAAGACATTTCTTTTTTTCTTAATCTTTATTTTTTTTTGTCTGGTGGAGGGAGCGATCACAGTTGCAAAAATAAAAATATTTATTGGAAATATGTTGATTACACCCCTTGTTTTATTCTATTACATGAAATCTAAATCTAGGATTATTAATATTTTTAGAAGACTAGAATAGAAGATGATCAGACCTCCTTCTTCTTCTACGTACGTGTGTAATATCACATCTTATCGAGCATTCGCATGCTCTTATTGTTTCTTTTTGATTCCCCTCGTTCCTTATCTGGTTCGTGGGGAAATTTTTACTCCATGTAACATAACGATGAAGAGATGAGCTAAACAATAAATCAGAGCCCGAACCCCGTCTTTAACTCTAATTTCATTTGATTACTACAATGTTTAAATGATTTTAAATGACAAAATATATTAAATTAAAATATGAAAAGGAAAGAAAGGAAAAAATATATAATAAAATTAAATTAAAAAAGTAAACACACAAATATTTTCAGCTTTTTTTTTAATTAATTGAAAATCTTTAAATCTATAAAGATTCAGTTTCAACTTTAACTTCAGATTTCTTGGTAGAAGATTCAACTTCTTCACCAACTTTACCAGTGTAATCGTAATCATCAGTAGCAATAGTACCATCTCCCAATTGGGAAAGATCGTAACCGTTAGCCTTTAAGTAAGCTAAGAATTCTTCATCTTCCTTGTTAATAGCATCTTGACCAACTGGTGGACAGAAGAAAATAGCTAAGAAAGCAGAAAACATACATAAAGTAGAAGCAATATAGAAAGGCATTTGGTTACCTCTATCTGGATCAGTTCCACCTCTTGAAGCATTTCTGATAATAATTGGGAAAATATAAGTACCAATGAAACCACCAATTTTACCAACAGCAGCGGCAATACCATAATATTGACCTCTGATTGGAGTAGCAGAAGTTTTAGAAGCTAAAAGACCAATGTTATCACCTGGACCAAATTCACCAAAAGCAGTGAAAATACCATAAACGGTACAGAAAGCACCAACATGTAATTTTAAGGTTGGATATAAACCAGCCATGATGAAACCAATAATACCTTGTAAACCAACACCAACAGCTAAAGTTAATCTTGGACCAATGTAATCAGCAGAAATAGCACCTAAAATGGCACCTGGCATATAGAATAAGTTGAAAACAACATTCCAACCAAAGGTTTGATAAATGTTACCTTCTGGGATAATTTGACCAATAATGAATGATGAATAGATACCAAAAGCATAAGATGAGAAATCATAGAGAAACCAAATTAATGAAACAATTAATAATCTGAACCAGTAAAATTTGAGTAATAACCAGTATGGGTAATGAGCTTTCTTCATGTGTAATTTATCAAAAGTTGAAGAATCCTTCATTTTTAATCTACAGAAGAATAAAAGTAAAGGTGGGAAAACACCTAAACCTAAAGTTAATCTCCAAACAGCAGTTAAATGACGTTCAGAAAAGATCCATAATAAGACTAATGGAACAAAAGCACTAACAACGAAACCAAGATCAATCATGGTGTTAGTGAACCAAGCGAAATATCTATTTCTGTGACCAGCTGGTAATTGATTAGCAAATTCAGAAGCAATAACTGATGAAGTTGGGTATTCAGCACCAATAGCTACACCTAAAAGCACTCTAAATACAACAATGGAAGCAAATAAACCTTCTGGAGAACCATTAGCACCCCAAGTACCGACAGCACATAAAAGAGTGAAAACAATTAACATAATGTTAGCAGCCATCATACCACCTTTTCTAGCAATTCTATCAGAAATATAACCGAAGGTTAATTGACCAACAACGGTACCAACGAAAGCAATAGATGAAACATTAGAAATAGCAGTGGATTGAGAATAGACATCACCATAAATTTTAGCTAAACAATAAGAAACAGTAGAAATGGAATTATTAACATAACCATCAGAAAATAAACCAGCACCAGAAGCAAAAGCAGGCCATAAGTTTCTAACTTGAACTTTAGTTTGTTTTTCAGCATTTTCAGGTTGATAATCTTCTTCAATTAATTGAGCTTGAGATTTATTTAAAGTGATTTCGGAAGCTAAAGTCTTAGTCCAACCAAAGGCGAATTGCCCAAAGGATTTTGGTAAATCTCTTGAAGACATTATGATATGTATATGTGATGGATGATGATTTGGATATATAAATACAAAAGATAAAGAATTAAAAAAAGATTATAAAAGAAAAGAAAAGAAAGGAATTGAAATTGAAAAATGTGAAAAATTAGGATATTTCAATTGATATAAATACAAGATTATGAATTGATAGGCAGTAGTTTAATTTAGCAGTAATTTTCATGAATTAAATTTCGTTCCATACAAATCAATTCATTTCTTTTTTTTTTTGCCTTTTCATTTTCACTTTCATTTTCATTATCTACATAAAAGATAAATAATTTAAACGCTGTTTGTTTGATTACTATGGGAGTTAGAGAGAGAGAGAGGGGGTGGGACTGCATTAAAAAAATATTTTTTAAAAAATACTTTTTTTTTATTTTAATTTTAATTTTTTTTTTTTTGACATTTTATTTTTTTGCCGTACTAATATAATTTTAATTTATGGTTAATAATTGGAATTTCTTTTTTTTTTCCAGACACTGAAATCAAAACTTTTTTATTTTTGTCTTAAAGTGGTAATAATCATAGCTAGTTAGTTAGTTTAATATGGGGTCGGTAAATCTTTTTTTAGTATGGTGTGAGTTATAGTTAATCTCTTGATATTATAATTCAGAGGCTAGTCAAGCAGGTAGGCAGGTAGGCCGATAAACCTTGTTTTATGTTAGGTATGGGGATCAATGGTAGAGATGAGTTGGGCTTTAATTGATGAGAATTGATGAGAGCGGCTAAGTTCAATTATTGAATTATTGAATTAACTAACGAGCTAGCGAGCCAACCAACCAACCATCTTCAAACGAGGATAATCTACGTACTAATTTTAATAAAATGGTAATTAATGTGACATCCATCACATCAAATGGCTTTAAAAAAAAAATCAATTTTAAAAAAAAATTTTACAAAAGCTTTACTTCAACCGTATATTGATACAATAAGCACAAAATAAAAAAAAAAATCGTAGAACTTGTAACAAACAAACAAATAAACAGAACTAACAACTTTAAAGCCATCACACGTTCTCTATTTACTTGTTACTTACTTACTGTTTATGCTAGTTGTCTGTTATTACCGTTGTAACTAAGATTATTTCGTCTTTTTTTTCCTTTTTTTATTTTATTTAATTCATTTCAGGTTATTATTATTTAATTGTTTGTTTGTTTCTTTTTTTTGTTTTTTGGTTTAGAAATCAATCCTTTGTATGCAGTCTTGTGTTTTTCTTACGTAATTTATTATATAATATCGAATTTTTGTTAGCGTTTTCAACCTTTTTTTTTTTTCGACAACGTGGGTCAAATTGAAAGTAGTTTAAGTTAAATTAAAAGGTTATAATTAAAGGGTTGTTCGTTCTGTTTGTCTAATAATAATATTGAATTTTGACAATGACATATTTCCATACATCAACATTCACTAATTATTATTTACTTATAAACAGAAGCTTTTATTTTGCCTATATTTGGTTAATGGTCACAAGACTTTATCACTTTTTTCCGGTTTTAAATAATTTACATGAGAAGAGAAGAGATAAGATAAGATAAACTAAACCCCCTTTATTTTACGCTTCTCCATATCTTTAATCTGAGGTTTATCTAAGGTTTAGCATTACCGTTGATTTTGTTACGTTGTTTACTTATGATAGTCAATCATCAGTAATGGTCCCCATATTTGTTACTACATGTGGGCAAAATAAACTCTATATTAATGGGCAAATTGACAATTTTAAACCAACCAACCAAAAAAAAATATTGTCCGCTCTTGATCCTGCCTAATTCGGAAGCGCGTTCCCAGATCCCCTTAAACTTTCCTAATTGGTGCAAATCCAAGTTGTAAAATGAAAGCCATGCCTTTTTGATTATTATTTAGTTTACAACCCACGATTTGAAACAAACAATCACTGTTAAAAGTTTAAACATACCTCTATTTCATATTCATCTTCCTTGTTCTAGTATATCATGGTCTCCACTTTGCCTCTCCTCTCTTTAAAGTCTCCTCATTCTTTTTATCTCACCGCATCTGTTTCAAGATTAATTATCCCTTTAATCCAGGTTAATTTTTCCTAATTTTGGATACTTACCACAAGATCGTAATCCAATATTAGTCGATAGCCTTGTAATTAATCTCAGTTTATCCCAGCGGAACGACAACGTGATAAGTTTAAGGCAGTACATTAACCATTATACTTTTATGTGCTGTTACGAACTTATTTCAATTACGAACCTTTGATTGTTACATCTTATTAAACGATAACATATGATGATTTACCATGCTTGGTTATGCGCTTAATTCAAGTTTCATTAGTTCAATTAGTTTAATTCGGTTAAGATTTATTTTAGTCTAATTTGATAAAAATATTCCTATCAATTATTCTTTAGAGAATGAATGCTTATAATATTTGTAAATATTATTAATATATTTGATAGATTGATACTACATTTGCGCAAAAAGGTTTTGATAAAATGTCATGTCCCTTATCTTCAAAAATTCCATTTTTTTTTTTAGCTTAACCCTCTCTAAACTTGCCTCAGAAAATTATACAATTAAAACTATAATTATACACATTCTTTATCTTTCAATTATCAATTCAGACCTTCAGTTTACAATTAATCACACATTACACATTTTTCATTCATATCTTGCATCGTTATTCTGTTTAAATAAGCTTTCTCTTTCATTCACTAATTATACACAGTCTTTGTTTTATTTCTTATATCTATTGTCATTTAAAGATCAAAAATGCAAAATTGTCTTGGATCCCATTTAACGAGTTACAATAACATGAAGGAAGGGACTTTAGCAGTTGTAACTGTTTAGGCAGAAACGTGGGTACCTTTTTTGGGGGGTTGCTAGCTTAGCCAGTCGTCAGTAAAAAAAAAAAAAATGGAACAACTGCCTTGTTAAGTTACTGGGCCTTTTTTTTTTTGGTTCTTCCTAAGTTAAGTCTTACACCCCATGTTTTTATTTTTTTTTTTTAAATTTTTTTTTTTTTTTTTAAGAATTTATTTCTTTTTTTAATTTGTTTTTTTATTTTAGTGCTTGTGCTTTAAAAAATATTTGCAATCAAAAACATTCACTTTTCCATACTTCCTCCCCTCCCTCTATCAGTTTTAGGATATTGAAACCACCCTCGATGCTAACGCGGTTAAGTAATGGTCCTCTAAAAGCGCACGAGTACATTCTATGTACGAACGGTAAAGTTTGTTTGTTTTTTTGTTTGTTTGTTTCACCTATATCTACTATTATTATTTTTTTAGTTTAAACGTTTTATTGTTTAAGTCCAAACGACAATTCCGTAAATTAAACAAACAATCTAAGTCATGAACTATACGAATGTATCTAGTTTTAGACCATTCCAATCTCATCTCATCCCAACCCAGCTCATCTCATCTCTCTCATTTCGGTTTAGCTGCTAAAAATTTGATGTCACATACAATTTTTTTTATCGGGGTCCCACATGTTTATTCCGTTCACGTTACTTTTTGATTTTGTTACCTTTCATTTAAGCTAATACTTCAATTTGTGATGATATAGGTTTATTAGCAAAGCCGATAAACGTTCTTTATGAAACCATCTTTATTAAACTACATGCATTCGGTTAAAATTAAACTATTAAATTTTTCTATATTTCTTTGTTTTTTTGTTACTATATTTGTCTGTTTATTTCTAAATACTGTCACATTTCATTTAATGCATTCTCATCATGTGAGCTTAATTAAGCTTTTTGTCCCATTAGTAAATGCCTTGCTGCCAAGTTGAACATTAACAGAATGAGATGAAGAAGCCGAAAAGGCAGGAAGAGGCTAGAGAACGTGTGGGGATGAAACTTCCTAATTTGTATCTCTCCATTCAACGGTCCAATTCAATGATTCATCGGCTTTGAAAGGGACAACTTTGACTTCAGAGTTACTTATAAGTTTTGGGATTTGAATTTTTCTCTTAATTAACCATACTGATTTACCAGATGATAATAATGGTTTATCATCTAATAAATTATAAAATTTTAAACTATTATCACTAACGAATTTCTTTAAATTGTCTAATTTATCAAATTTTTCAAAAATTTCTCCTAAATAACTTAATACAAATGATTGAGTGAAAACTCCAGCACAAACATTTTGATAAACACATTTTAATTCAATAGGATGAGGAGCAGAATCACTACCAAAGAAAAACCATGGTTCACCACCAGTAGCAGCTTCAATTAAACTTAACTTATCTTGATGGAATTTAGCTACTGGTTTACAGTAATTAATAGGATTACCTGCCCATTTATCAATGGTTAAATATAAATGATGAGCTGTAATAGTAGCAGCCACAAAGATTTCATCGTTAGATGTTTTATCTTTATTTATATGTCTGATTAATTCAATTGATTCCTTTGATGTACAATGTTCTAAGACAATCTTTAATTGAGGGAAATCTTGATGCAATTTTAATAAAGCTGGTAAAAATTTACTTTCAGCATTTAAAATATTAATATCTTCATCATCATTACGAGGCTCAAATTCAGTTTCTTTATGATTTGATGGAGATGGTTTTTCACCATGTAAATTTAAAATTAATCCTTTTTCTTGCATGACTTTGAAAACTGGATAGAAATTACTGAAATCATTTGGATCAACCCCAGCATCAGAATTAGTAGTAACACCAGCTGGATAACATTTTATACCTTGAATTAAACCTTCATCACTAGCTTGAGCAACTAATTCAGGAGTGATATTTGAATTCAAATAGAAACTAGTTAAGAATTTGGTTTCTGAATCTAAGGCTTCTAATTGTTGTTTATAAGCTTTAACTCTTTCAATACTGGTGATAGGTGGGGTTAAATTAGGCATCACATATACAACTTTAATCCCACCTTGTTTAATGGTTGGAACTATTAAATTCATCATGGCACCTTCACGAAGATGAACGTGCATATCGGCTGTAACACCCAATTCTATTTCTGTAATACCACTAGACATTGTAGATTGTATAGATATTTAACTAATCACTGTGTGTGTGGGATGAAGTAATATAATAGTTCTTTTATCGATGAACTCGATTTCATTCATCGATTTTTCAAACATAATTTTTTTTTGAGGTTGGAGATCTTCTTTATCGCGAAATAAAAAAAATGTTTCAATTTCAATTTGTTAAATCAAAAAATGTCTTTCCCAATTTTTGCAATCATTTCTAAAGTAGGTCACTCTTAAAAGTGGTATCTATACACAGAAATATTGTTAATTTAGTTTGATGGATTGTTTTATGGGAATATTGTTCCAGTATCAGCCTATTTTCTTTGACCTTTATCATCCATATTTGAATCTACAAAGATGATATTCATAGTTTTAATGACAATATTTTCAAAAACTGGAATTTACACTAATTCAAGCACCACTTATATTTATAAAGCTTAATTTCTCTTATTTGCTAAATATAGACTATATTTACATGAAAAACTAATAAAATAACTACATCAATAGCCAAAATTTCAAAAATTTTACTGATTAAAAAATTTGGACTATTTCCACTGTTTGTGACACAAATTCACTACAGACAAATCACGAATAGGCGCAAATGGTTTAGTGGTAAAATCCAACGTTGCCATCGTTGGGCCCCTGGTTCGATTCCTGGTTTGCGCATATTTCTTTTTTTTGCATTTTCAGCCTTCAATGATCGATTTAACCAAGTCTTGAAGCTATTTTAGATGGTTGTTTAACAGTTCGTGTTTGTTGTTCTGCATGAAGAATTTTTTTTCTTTTTGCGATGACTCTGAGTTCTTCAGAAAATTTTTAGGTTTTAGTTACTGTTTACATGGTAAGTAAATGTAATCAGAGGTCATCGTTTGATTTAGTATAGATGTAGGTAAAAATATAAGAAAAGTTTTTATGCTTACTTCAGGTTTACAAAAAGTCCTTTTATACGCTCAACTTTTTAGATGGCTATTGAATGGCGTTTAAAGCTTTACATACACCATTCAAATTTCCTTGTTTGTTTTGAAAGGTGTGGCTACGATTAACGCCTTATGACTGATCCTACCAACCATATTCATCTCTTATAATCTTCTTCAACTTTCTATAGGTTCGAGATTGAAGGTAAGCATAATTTATTTGGTGCAAGTAATTCTCACCTTAAAGGGAAAGTTAGGTGCGAAAATTAAGCAAGCCCAATCATGATTGCAAAACTTTCCCTACAAAGAGTATTCATCCAAGCTTCAACTTAAGAGATGAGGAATGGTTCTATTTTATTTAAATAGATGGGAAGATGATGTATTTTGAATTATTTTTGTATACTTTTTTATTCACTTACAACTATCAAAGATGAGAGTTTTTCTGTGTTTAATTATTAGTCTAACCATTTTCAAGGTTGGTGTTTCGCAAGTTATTGCACCCCGAATAAATACGGATGTAATGGCTGCTATTGAAATGAATCTGAGAAATGGTAGTGTATCACAAATTATTTCACCCAGAACCAACACTGATGATGTATTGGAAAATATTGTAAAGGATTTGAAGGATGAAGAAGTTGATATTCAATACCAACAATTCCAATCTAGAAATGATGCTATTGATTTAGATTTATTTGCAACTGATTTTGAATTATTAACTTTAAAAGAAAAGGAAGCACTTGAAAGAATTAGAAGATATGAAGAAGATGATTATCAAGATTTGGAATCATCATTGATTGGTAATTCAACTGTAACTGCTCAAAAGGCTTATGATTATACTGTGGTGAAAGATTTAGATGATAATAGTGGATTTGGAGATGTTTCAAATTATACATTATCCAAACGAGATAAGTTTAATGACAAAATGTTGAGACATATACTTGAAATCAATCCTCGATTTCTTGTTTATTTTGCTGATACTAAAACTCATTTAGGTCCCGATAATAAAATAATGTATGGAACCAAGGAAGAAACTATAGCAAAGATGGATAGAGGTGAAGATCTTGTGTTTGTTGAAATTAATTTGAATGAAACCAATCAATTTTATGATCGTAGACTTCCAGCAACTAGTTGTTTATTATTCCCAACTGGTAGAGGATCAGGATCAGTTTCATTTGATTATAGTAATGATATCACCATGAATGGATATTTTAAACCCAAAATTGAGTATCCTATTTTTGATTTTAAATATCTTTATAATATCACATCATATAAACTTGCAGTTAGTTATACTATGGGATTTTCAGCATCAAGATCAGTTTCAATTTCGGGTGCTCATAGTTGTGATACTGATGATGGTGATGGTGTACGTTTATTTTATGAACCAAGTGTTGTGGAAGTAAAAGCAAGAACAAGAAATATTATATTTACCGCTATTAAAAATCTTATCCATCGTGAGGAATGGCAAGAATTGAAAAACTTTCGTTATATGGCTGATTCACAACCGACTTTTTATTGTGCTACATCAGATAAAGTTGATTTAAACTGTAGTACCACTATTGGTGAAAAAATATATGTGAATAATTCAAATGTTGTATATGAACAATATCTGCATACTAATTCACATGAATTTACATTTAATGATGAATAGTTTATAATTTATATATTTATATATCTAAATCTAAATAAATTCTAAAATTATTGTTGAATTATTATTATTATTCATAAGTAAAACTTTATCAAATAATGATTCAAAATTATTTGATGATACATTAAATCTTAAAATTTTAATTAAAATTTGAATTTGATCAATTAAGAATTCTTCATTATAAATATGATTTTCAAAGGGATATATCCAAATTGATACTTGAATTGAATTAAGTAATGATTTATAACTTATTCCACATACTGAAATTTGTAAATCATCTAAACTATTATAAATTTGATTGGAAAAGATTGCTTTACATAAAAGACATATAAATGATTTAATTGAACTTTCGGTTAATATAGTTCCATTTTCATTGTAATCATTATTACTGATTGGACTTTCTTCATTGCTAGATTTGGTAAGTTTTAATTCAAGAGTATAACCATTTGGTACTTGATTTCTATTAGGAATGATTCCATATCTTGTAATAAAAAATCGATGACATTGATATTTATAAATTAATTGATTATAATCATGATGTAAAAATTCATTTAAATCTCTTAAAGTTTCAATACATCTAAGAATATTCTTCTTTTTCGTATTATCTTTATCATACCATACTAACCATCTAAAATAATAATTCTGTTCAATATATTTTAATTCATTATTTAATTGGAATTTGAAAGCTAAATGATCACTTTTATCAAATAAAGCTAATCTATTGACAGGTATACCGGTATATAAAGGATTAATAATTGAATTTTTAATAAGGGATTCATAGATGGTAGGGATTTTGATATTTTCTTCAGTATCATCTGGAATTAAACTTAAACAAGAATGATTATAATCCATAGTATTTAATGGATGAAGAAAATTCGAATTATCATTAATTTTGACTGATTCCATTAAGGAGACTTCACTCGAAGTGGAAGAAGAAGGGGAGATATCAACGTTACAAATGGCATTATTTGAATGTAAGGTGAAAGTAGGAGGATTTGAAGTTGTTGGAGTTGAAGTTGATGATAATGGTGTAGTAGTTGATGAAGATGATAAGATTTCCACATTTTCCCTATCAATGGATTCTTGATTGATTTCGTTCTTTCCTTTTAAGGCATGACGTCTTGAAGACCAGGACCAACTCTTTCTTCTTAATATCCTTTTCATCTTGTGGTGATATTCCAAAGTATATAACTAATAAATAAAAGTTAATTTTTAGCCGCCATTTAAATTTTGCACCAAAAAAAAAAATGTCAAAACCGCAAACACCAAAAATGAAAAATCAAAAAAAATCATCAATACTGGAGAAGAGGAGTAAATATCAACACACAACA
Source organism: Scheffersomyces coipomensis (assembly GCF_036884675.1). NCBI lineage: Eukaryota > Fungi > Ascomycota > Pichiomycetes > Serinales > Debaryomycetaceae > Scheffersomyces > Scheffersomyces coipomensis. The sequence continues at coordinate 1,306,794 of NW_027042892.1, read as the reverse complement.
CTACACCACACAATATCATGGGTTCCATATTCCTACCTCATTTACGTTCAGGCTGGCATGTCGACCAAGCGATACTATCGGAAGATGATAGATTGGTAGTGATCCGATTTGGCCGAGAAGAAGAATCACAATGTATGATTATAGATGAGATATTATATCTGATAAGTGAAAAGATTAAAAATTTTGCTGTTATTTATTTATGTAATATTGATAGGGTACCTGATTTCAATCAAATGTATGAATTAGAAATGGGAGATCGACAGTTGGAACCATTTACAATTATGTTTTTCCATCGAAATAAACATATGATGTGTGATTTTGGAACGGGGAATAATAATAAATTGAATTTTATGATTCGGGATAAACAAGAATTAATTGATATTATTGAAACTATTTATAGAGGGGCTAAAAAGGGGAAAGGGTTGGTTGTTAGTCCTAGAGATTATAGTTCTATACGGAAATTCCGATCATAGTTGGAAGTATGTGTTAATATATATGTATATTATATTTTTTATTAATATAAAAAAAAGGGTTTAGAATTTTTTTGATACAAAACAATTAAAGGAAGTAATATATACAAGAAAGAACAACAAGACAATTAATTATCTTCATGTTGAGCATAAAAGAAATTGACACTTAATAATTTCAGTTTTGGAGCATTCTTTTTAATCCAATCTCTAACTCCACTACTTGGAATACCCGTACCCCAATTTGGTCTATCATTTGGAATTTGAAAATTAGTTACATCAGGATCTTGTTTATAAAATAAATAAACATATCTATGTTTACCAGTTTTGGCTGGTGGAGCAGGACCGGAATAAGATAAGATTTCTTTCCCCTTTGAATAATCTAAAATATGACTTATATCATTATTTGATTCTGTTGAAGAAGAAGAAGAACTTGATGAATCATTTAATTTCAAATCGGTGATTATCCAATGAGCATATTCTGACCATTTATGATCTGAATTAGATGGAGCATCAGGATCAGTTAAGACAAGAATGAATTTATCATTATTTTTAATGGGTTCAAATTGACCATCGACGGTGGGACTATTTAATGTGAATTGAATTTTGGGTTTATTTTGAGTTTTGAGGACATTTAAAGTATTACCTAAAGCCACTTGATCTTGATCATTATAAGCAATGGTTAATAAGCCTTGAGTAGTGAATTCATCAATGACATCAGGGATGATTTTATGTTTGGAATATGATTCATCGAGGGATTGAGATATGGTGATTAAAGGCATTTTTGATTGAAATAATTGATTTGATTGACGATAAGAATAGTGAGGTGATAGTATTGATTTTGGAGATGATTTTAATAATGAATTCCGTATCAATTGAATTGAATTCCTTGAAAACATGAAGAGAGAAAGGAAAAGGAAAAGGAAAAGGAAAGGAGAGGAAAAGGAAAATGTAAAAAAGCAACTCAATGAGGAACAAACAATGATATATATATCTATATGAATGAATGTGATTATTGTTAACAAATAATATATAAACTATGTGATGGGTGGGTATAGGGGGGTTGTGGTCTAAAGGGAATTGGGTGATTTGTAACCAGATGTGTGGAGAAATCGTATATACCGGAAACTAGCAATGAATTCAACTATTATCCTATTAGTACCAGTAAAATGAATCTGTGAATGGCAAAAAGACTATGGGTTATAGTCAGATGATGTCTATAATATCTATTAAATTAACTTACAATTTGAACAGCTAGTTATAGTTATAATTATAATTACAATCACAATTATAGTTACTCCAAAGTGGTGTGTCTCCTTATACCTATGTGGTAATGGTCGTGTACTTTTACATCAATAAATCTCAACTATATACAGGACAAGAAAACTACATCCTGCACATAAATAATGACAATTTTTAATCCGGAAATTTACGAACAGTTAATAAGGACGACTCTGCAAAAATGAATGTGGTAATATGTCTGATAATGTTACGGTCTTATGACCTTTATTTATGACAGCTTTTTAATATAAAGTGTTAGTATTAGTTGATACTAAAACTAACTAACTAACTTAATATATAATAAAATTTTAGTTTATGTTGACCACAAGGTACACGTCTCAAATCATAATTTACGATCATAACTATAAATGAAATTAAACACTTTGTCTATAGTGACACTTCCTTCTTTCTTTCTTTCTTTCTAAAAATAAAAATAAAAATTACAATAATAACAACTCACCTTCTTTATATCGTAACTACAGTTAACATACATACACCTTATATTAATAACTAATAACTAATAAGTGGTGGTTAATTTAATTTTGGTGTTTGTGTTTGTATTGGGTCGTGTCGAATGGACCAAAATTTTATTTTTGATTTTGTAAATTTTTTTTGTTTTTGTATTTACAGCACTGAACAACAACTGGTTTGAAAGAAGAGTTTGAAGGCATACTTATTCAACTTTAAAGGGTGATTCATTAGTGGTTCTGGATCTTGAATCAATCTCATCAGTACTAGCTAATCACTACTGCTATCATAATTCATCTCAAAATACCTCAGTTGGTTTAACGTTAATCCAATTTACAACGATATAGATAACCTTTAAGTTACCAGTCATTTAAAAGGGTTTTTGGTTTGTGCTGCCTTTTTATCATATTATATCATCCTTTTGTGATAGATTCGCTCAACATTGTTTAATTCTCCTTTCTGATTTGTCTTGTTACATAGAATATTTTCATCCCCCCTCCTCCTCACTGTACTATCACCTTGATATAAATAACTATCACCATCCCCTCGCTTTCTCATTAAAACCACTCCACCAACCCCATATCAAGTAAAGCATAGATGAAGTTTTCTCATTCGTTACAGTTTAATGCTGTTCCAGAATGGTCTTCCAAATATATTGCTTATACCACTTTAAAGAAATTAATTTATTCCTTACAAAGAGATAATTTAAGACGTCGTCATCAAAGAGTAGCATCAAATGATTTAGAATTAGGTGAAGTTGATGAATTAATCACATCGGCAAATTATGCATCTACCGGGAATCTTGATGATGATTTTAGTCCTAGTAAAGTGTTTATAACTGCTTTAGATTCTGAATTAAAAAAAATTGATGATTTTTATCAATTTCAAGAATCATTTATATTTAAAAGTATTGATGAAATCATTATTGATATAGAAAATTTCGAAAGAGAAGTTGATACTTCAACTATCTTAGGTTTAAAAGCTAATAACGATTTAAAATCAGGTCTTCGTCCTAGAGCTTTATCCGATATTTCTGATGTCAATTATATAACTGCTACTGACCCTGATACTGAATTTACTCAAGCAGAAGATTTCGATGATGATGATGATGACGATGATGATGATGATGGACCAAATAATGGATTAGTTAATTATTCCGGTAATAATTCAAGTCATCATCATAATCATAAAACTAATAAAAAATCTTCATCTAATAAAAAATTAAGTAGATCAACTTCAAATCCTTTAGTTCATATTAAATCAATTGATGATTATCTTAAATCTCCTAAATCTCAAATTTGGAATAATCTCAATGAATCATTATCATCAAATTTACCTCCTCAATTAATTTTATTATCAGAATCAAGAATCTTATTAAGAAAAAGAATTATTGGATTATATACTACCTTATCAGAATTAAAATCATATATTGATTTAAATCAAACTGGATTTAAAAAAGCAGCCAAGAAATTCGATAAATCTTTAAATACCAATATTAAAGATGATTATCTTGATAATTTACCTTCCAAATCATATATTTTCCAACCTACCACCATTCAAAAAGTTGATGATAGATTACATTCTTTAATTCAATTATATGCCTTGATTTGTAATCATGGTGATGATTTAGAAGTGGCCAAATCAGAATTATCCATTCATTTAAGAGAACATGTGGTATGGGAAAGAAATACCATTTGGAGAGATATGATTGGATTAGAAAGAAAAGGGTATGCTGCTAATAATCGAAATGAAAAAATAAATGATAATGATAATAATAAAACGATAAGTAATAATCAATCTATAAAAAATTTTAATATTTCAATCACTAATCCTATAATTTTAAAATTAATTATCGTTTCTACAATTACCTTAATTTTATTAAATTTCTCCCCTTTTAGTGATGACGCTCAAAAACATTGTTTTGCATTATTAATCTGTGCTTCATTATTATGGGCCACTGAAGCCATTCCATTATTTGTAACTTCGTTATTGATTCCATTATTGATTGTTAGTTTGAACGTATTAAAGAATGATGATGGATCATTAATGAATTCAGTCGATGCATCAAAATTCATTTTATCAACCATGTGGAATTCCGTTATTTTATTATTATTAGGAGGATTCACTTTAGCAGCTGCATTATCGAAATATCATATTGCGAAATTAATTTCAACTTGGATTTTATCAAAAGCAGGAACAAATCCATCAGTAGTATTATTAACTATCATGGCGGTAGCATTATTTGCCTCAATGTGGGTTTCAAATGTTGCTGCCCCTGTATTATGTTTTTCATTAATTCAACCCTTATTAAGAACTTTACCAAAAGGATCTAAATTCATTAATGCTTTAATTTTAGGAATTGCCTTAGCTTCCAATGTTGGAGGTATGGCATCTCCAATTGCATCACCTCAAAATATGATTGCTATTGGTGCCATGGATCCTCAACCAAGTTGGGGTCAATGGTTTGTGATTGCATTACCAGTCTGTGTATTATCATTATTATTCATTTGGTTATTTTTATTGATTACGTTCAATTGTAATACGAGAAATACTCATTTAGTCCCTATTAGAACCATTGATGATAAATTCACTGGTATTCAATGGTATATTATCTTTGTTTCAACCTTTACAATTTTCCTTTGGTGTATTGCTTCAAGATTAACGGGTATATTTGGTGAAATGGGTATTATTGCCTTATTACCCATTATATTATTTTTCGGATCAGGATTATTAACTACTGAAGATTTTAATAATTATCCTTGGAATATTGTGGTGTTAGCTATGGGAGGTACTGCTTTAGGTAAAGCGGTTGCCTCATCAGGATTATTATCCACTATAGCAGTTACGATTCAACATGAAGTGGAAGGATTTTCGTTATTTGGAGTTACATTAACATTTGGATTATTGATTTTAACCATGGCAACATTTGTAAGTCATACTGTTGCAGCATTAATTATTATTCCATTAGTTAGTGAAATTGGGAATAATATGGCTGAACCTCATCCAAGATTATTAATTATGGCCAGTGCTATGTTATGTTCAGCAGCTATGGGTTTACCAACTTCAGGATTCCCTAATGTTACTGCCATTTGTATGACTGATGAATTTGGTAAACCTTATTTAACCGTTGGTACATTTATAACTAGAGGAGTTCCAAGTTCAATTATCGCTTATGTTATAATTGTTACCATTGGTTACGCTACCATGAAGTTGATTAATTTTTAAAATCCAATTACTCTAATTCTACTTTATTCATACCCTGATATTTCAATCAGTAATATCATTATTACTACTACACACATATCTACACTTATACCTATACATATACATACAAGTACACTTTTTTTTTTGGTTATAATATATAATAAATACTAATAAATAATTTACCCTAATATAACCCTATAGACTGTAGAATCATCTAACTAATTAAGGTTTAGTACCACCTTCAACTTATCATGTTATTTATAGTTTAAAAAACAAGTTCCAGGTTCCCCGGACGGAAAAATCTCACCAGAAAATAAAACACCAGAACCGCTAACCGAATTGGGACTGCACTGGAAAAATTGTGAGACAGTCTTACCGAACTAAGCCAAAACTGAAACTTGTAATTACAACACATCAATTTGATATCGATACCATTACCAATTGATTCAACATCAATTAATACTGTGTGTGTACTGTACTATAGTGGTGAGTTATACCAATTGATCTAGTGGACAGCGTCACGTGTATTGTTTTTCCAGTTCTGTTCGACTTGAATGTCAGATATTTGGAATCAAATTAGATTGTTAATAGTAAGTGGCAGCAACATCAACATCAACAAAAACAACCTTCAAACTATACCTAAAGGTTCTGGTTCAAACACTGGGATTATAGATAGTATTGTCAATTATTGGCATTCATTAACTTTAAGAAAACAACGATTATTAATCCTTCAAAGTTCCATTGTATTCAGTGTAGTGTATTATATCTTATCACCATCCATCACATCTCAACCACCAATGTTTTCAAAACGACCAGATAAGTATACTACAGGGTTTATCAATCTTAGAAATGATTGTTTTGCCAATAGTTCCCTTCAAGCTTATCTGTCATTACCTGGGTTAACTGATTATTTGAATAAATTCATTAATAATTTCCAAAAATTAAATCAATTCATTATTGATAATAAGATTAATATTCATCAAGTTATTGAAGATAAATTAACTATTTATAAAGAATCAAATAAAAAAGATCATCATTCTGAATCTTCTTCAAAATTTAAAAATTCAAATACAAAATTCTCCATCCCTTTACATTTCGCTTTAGCGGAAATTATTAAGAAATTACAAGAAACTCAATTAAGTTCAAGAACCATAAGTGTATGGACGTTTTTACATTGTTTAGAATCGATTTTTAATGCTAAAATATCAAGATCTCAACATGATGCTCATGAATTAACTCAATTAATCAATGAAACTTTAGAAAATGAAAATCTAAAAATCATGAAATTATTATCATTCATTATAAAACATTTACATAAATATATTAATAATCCAAACCCTCATGAATATGATTTATTACAATCAATCATTATTCCTGAATTCCCCTTTGGTGGTTTGTTATTATCTCAATTCCAATGTGCAAAATGTAATGGGGTTTCAACTCCTAAATTTTCCCCATTTACCATGATTACCATCCATGCTCCTGAGAAATTATCATGTGAATTGGATACTTTAATCGAACAGAATGAAAGTGAAACTATTGATGGATATAATTGTTTGAAATGTAGAATCGATGCCATTGTCCAGAATGAAAAACTTTTAAATCGAACAATAACGGATGAAGATGAATTAAATCATATCAATGAAATTAAAAAGATCTTTGGGGAAAATTTTAAAACTTTCTGTATAAATGAAGATTTACCAACTTTATTAGAAACATATATAAATCAATATCAAACTCAAACGTTAAATGGATTTCAAATTTCTCAAATAACTTCAACCGTGATAAAGAAAACCCAAATTTTAAAACCACCCCGGATTTTTGGGATTCATTTATCAAGATCATCATTTAATGGAGTGGACATTACGAGAAATTCATGTCATGTATCATTCAAAGATAATTTGAATCTTAGTATTGGGAAAGAATATCGTGATCGTCTTAAGGATTTTCAAGACCTGATTAATAATCAAGAACAGGTTGAATTCAATGAGATTAAATCAACTAATGTTTTAACTCATGATCTTAATGATGTGGAAGATGAAGATGTTCAAAGGGAAGATATTGATGAGAAGGGGAATGAAGAAAATGAAGAAGACGAAGAGGAAGAAGAGGAAGTGGACGATGTGGATGCTGATTCTAATACTTCTAGTACGGATGAAATTCCTGAAGGAGATGAAGATAAAGAAGATGATAGTAATCCATCTTCTAGAGGTACTTCAGTGGGGTCAAAAACTTCTCAAACTACTATTCCTCATAGTTCAAGTACAACTGCAACTAGTGCAGATTCAACCTCCAAAACCATTAATAATGCTCCTATTTCCACTGCTCAAGAAGATGATTTAAGAGATCATTTCAAAAAATTTAAATTCAATGATAATGACATTTATAAATATAAATTAAAAGCTATGATTAGACATCAAGGGTCTCATACCCAAGGACATTATGAATGTTATAAACGTAAACCACTTTATGCCAAGGATAAAGATGGAAATATCTTTAAATTAACTCCCGAAATCAATATTGATGATGATTATGATTTAACTGCTAATGGTGGTGATGGAGATGAGAATTCTAGTACTCTTATGAATAATACTACAAGTATCAAAACTACAGGTTCAACCCCTATGAAGAGAAGATTATCAAGTATAATGGGTAGTAAACCTTCTATAATCTATCAAACCAATACCGAAGAATCCAATATTGAAGAAATTATTAATTCAGGATTAGCTACTCCTGCTGAATTTTTAGTTCATGAATCAGTTAATCATATAGATGCAGCATTTGCATCTAGTTTAACTGAAGATGCATTCAATAAGAAACAATCTGACCAAGCTTCATCAAAAGTTAAAATGAAGAAAATCCCTTCCATCATAAAGAATCCTTATTGGAGAATAAGTGATTCAAATGTGATTGAAGTTTCGAAACGTCAAGTTTTAGTAGAAACTTCAAGTGTTTATATGATTTATTATGAACGTGTTGAACGTAAACAAATCAAATCCCGTCATCATTCATGATGATAATAATAATTCTTTACTCTATCTATTTATTCCTTACTATCTTTACTTATTATCCTATAGACTTTATTCTCGTGTGTATTATCTTTAAAATAAAATAAAATTACTTTTCGTTATATAGTTCTTTTTGCGGCTTCACAGAAAAAAAAAAAAAGCAACAAATCTAAAAACGTCAATTATTAATTACTACGAAGATAGAACTTTACACCAATACTGGATATGTTCACTGCTTCTAGGAACAACAACGGTGGTAATGGACCCCGTGACAATGTACCGGTTCCAACGATACGATTGGAAGGCGAAGATATAAATGAAGAAGATGATAAAGAAACCCCAAAATCACCATTCACCCCTCCAACCAAGAAATCCATAGCCAATACTTTATTCCCAGCTCCAAATTCAATACAGAGATCCTTAGGAGAACGACGTAAGGTTGTGTTGAAGCCAGGTCATTCACCATTAGATTGGGGGGCATTGAATAGAAAGACTCCTAAACATATCTTACGAGGAGTCCCTGCAAATACTCCTCCACCTCAAATCATCAAGATTTCAAAAGATGAATTAAAGAAACATAAAGTTCAACATGATTGTTGGACTTGTATAAATGGTAAAGTATTCAATATCACTCCTTATATAGATTTCCATCCTGGTGGAGTGGAAGAAATTATGAAATGTGCTGGTAGAGATGGTACAGCCTTGTTTTATAAATATCATAGTTGGGTTAATGTGGATAGGATGTTAGAAAATTGCATGGTTGGTATACTAGGTAATTGAATAGAAGTTTAAGCTTTATAGATGCTTGTTGTTAAGTTTATTTATACACATATATATATACGGTCAAAGGTGACTCTAATCTAATAAATAATACGATGATCTTCACCACCTATAATGATACTATCTAAACTCCAATCATGTTCTTCAGTATGTAGATGATCGACAAGTTGTTCTTGAAGTCCAATACCCAATAAATAAGGTTTCTTTCCGAAATGCTTAACATGAGATGATATATATTCATCGTAATACCCTGCACCATGACCCATTCTTTGTTTTAATGTGGTGAATGCCACAGCGGGGACAATGATCATATCCAAGCCTGCAGAATCATGAAACACATCATCACCCTCTGTTGGTTCCAATAGTTTATACTTCCCATGAGGTTTCAACTCCAATACATCTTCAAAACTTGATAATTTCAACATGGTTAAATGATTATGTTTTCGAATTAAAGTTTTATGATAATTACATTTCGGCAAATAGACACTCTTCCCCATTTCGAAACATGATTTAATGATATCTAAAGTCTTCACTTCCAGATCTGGCATGTTCATATATAATGCTATTTTCGTTGCTTGTTTGAATTGAGGATGATCTAAGATGAGTTTATGAATATCATGAGATTGTTGGATTAATGATTCTTGCGATATTAGTTTTAATGATTTCTTTATATGTTTCCGTAGATGACTCTTGGATTCTTTGATGGCGAATATAGTCATTGTAAAGTCAAGGTTGATTCCTTTGTAAATGGTTTAGTTTATAGAATCACTGGTATAATTCATGATGTGACTTTTAAACAAGTCATTTTTGTAAATAGACTTCCCTAATTGGGCGAGTGCGGCTCAAATCGAATTAAAAGGTATGAAGTAAATATAATGAAAATGAATGAATGAATGAATATATAAAGAAATGAATAAATAAATGCTAAAAACTCCTCTCTACCTAACTAACTAACTAACTATCGAATCTAAAATCTAATCTTTTATTACCTTCATCAGGGGTATTATGAACGTATTGATATTGTTCATCTTCTGTCATTGAATTCCAAACTTTACTTTTGGAATTATTTCTCCATGTATAATAAGCCTTAATCGATAATAATAATGGAAGTAATGCAATTCCAAACAATAAGATATGAGTATTACCTCTATGATATAATGGTTTATCATCATCTCTATAAATATTAGCTGAAATGATTCCACCAGCTTGAACGATTAAATTATATACTGCAGCACTAACTGATCTTGTTTTAATACTACCGGAATTTCTTGAAACCCAACTAACACAAATAGCATGGATATATGGGGCACCAGCGATTAATGATGATAATAACCACAAACCAGTTGTGGTTAAACGATCACGATTATATTTGAAAATGAATAATAACGGAATGGAATAAATAGGTAAGATTATGGCCACTAAAGCTCTTTGATTGAATCGTTCTGAAAGTTTAGTGATTTGTAATAAAAATGTGATATGCAAGATATAATGAGGGATTAATAATAGATTGGTTTGGAAAGTAGTTAATCCTGCTCCTCTATAAATGATTGGAATATAAGTTCCAATTGAACTAGCAGGGATATATGCAATAAGACCCACAAGATAAATAGGCCATAAATCATAATCTAAAAATACCCTGACTAATTGTTTTAAAGTTACTCCACTTCTATTGTTAGTATCACCTTTAGTTGGATCATCTCTTAAAACTCTATTAACAATGATTTTAACTTCATGTTCGGTAAACCATCCTCTATCGACTAATTCAATGGGTGATGGGATTAACATATAAATGGCTCCTACCCCAATCACTAAAGTAATTAATCCTTCAATAAGAAATAACCATCTCCAACCTTCCCATCCTAAAAATCCTCTTAATCTTAAAATACCCATGGCCATTACAGCCCCACAAACTTGAACCATGGTTGATGTTACCCATAACCAAGATAATCTAATGGGTAATTCCTTGGCTTTATAATAAGTTGATAAAAATAATACTAATTCGGCAATTAAACCACTTTCTAAAACGGCTGTTAAAGCTCTGGCTAAAAAGAAGGAATATTTACCTTGAAGAAAACATTGACATGATGCAACTATTGACCAAGTAATCATTTGGAAAGGTATGAATCTATCAGCTCCAATCCATTTTGATAATATTGATGAAGGAATTTCCCCCAATAAGAAACATATAAGGAAAATAGTATTACCTCTATTATAATCATTGGTAGTTAAATTCAAATCTTCCAACATATTATCGGAAATAGCTTGAGGTAAATTCCCTCTATCTAATTGTAAACCAGTAAACATAAGACAAGCAAACAACGCTATAACTTTATCTAATTTATGAACAATGATTTTATCTTGATGTTTTGACCAATTAAAATTAGGATCGAATAAATGACGACATTCATATTGAGATGTTTCATATACTCGACTATAATAATCGGAAAGTTTGGTATCTATGAAAGGATTGGAACTATCTTCTTCTTCATCTTCTTCATTTATTAATGAATCATTATCACTTGTGATTAATTGAATTGAAGTACTTAAATCACTAGCTTTCTTTTGGATTAATGGATGAGTGGCATTACTTCTGATGGCTCTTAATCCTTCTTCTGTTATTTCTTCTTCATCAGAATCACTGGTACTGCTGTAGGAAGGAGATCTAGCTTGATAATTTATCATACTGAACTCATTAGTTTGTGTCATTTCTGATTTCATAGGACGTTTGGAAAAACTCTTTAAAAAAAGTGTCTATGTCCTCTAACCTATTATATATATATAAGGATGAAATCAAAGTGTGACCTTTACCAAGCAAAATCAAAGAGAAGATACAATGACGTCTAAGGAGGTGGAGCTAAAATATCGTATTATCACGTCAAAAAATTGGTTGATTTCACAGTTTTATTTCATCTGAAAAATTGATCTCTCAATTGTTGTTAAAATGCAAAAATTGCGTCAACAGTGGCTGCTAGAAATATTTTATATATGCAGGAAAGGAATGTTTATATATATGCAGGATGAATCTATCTGTCCTAATTAGGAAAGTCAATCGACGGCAAACTATTATGCTTAATTATCTATCTGATTTTTTACGGCAATTGATTTTGATATTGATATTTTGGGGAAAGTTTATTATGTAAGCAAGTAGTAGAATGATTTGAATTTAGGAAATATAGGTTGGTTAGGACTAAGTAGATGGAGTCTGGGTAAGTATTATGATGATGATGAAGCGAATGAAGCAAGTAGTGTCATCATTCCAACTCATGTTCATATCATTTAAAAGGCGATGAGTATAACGATAAATATGTTTAACTTTTCCACTTCTTCTTCTTCTTCTTTTTCCATTATTAACCATCGCAATGAAATTCACTGGAGTTATATTCTTTTTACTTATCAGCTTTGTTGGTGCTATACCAGCTACCAATCAAGCTTCTTCAAATGATACTTTTATGGTGACTGATCTTGATCCTCATCATTATAAAGGATATTGGATTGATTATACCAATGAATTACTTTCAGTTAAGAGACATGATAATTTCAATATTGTTGAAGATTATCATAAAGATATTCCTGATGATTTAATCAAAAGAGATGCAAAGGAAATTGATACTCATACATTTTGGAATGAAGAACACTTAATGCAATATCCTCAAGTTTTAGACAATAAATTAAATGTGATTATTTTAAAGGAAGAACGTGAAATTATGTATTATTCTGAAGAAGATCAAACTTGGATTTCTCATCAATTTGATTCCAATGTTCATGATGGGGTTGATAAAGATAAAACTCTTGTGCCTTTTTATAATGAAACTCTTGTGCCTTATCATGATTTAATTCCAGTTACTTCATGTTTAAGTAATGAATTTGGATCAGGTGGTAGTGTTAGTAGACAATATTCATTTAATTTACAAGCATCAAATACAGCAGGATTTGGATTTACAGTGTCAGTTTTTTTTACATCATTTGGACTTGGGTTAGATATGGGGATTGGAACTACTACTACAGTTAATTTTAGTAGTTCATATTCTTGTGATATTGCAGCTGGAGAAATTGGTCAATTATTTGTGCAACCATTTATGGTTGAATATCCTCAATCTCATCGTCGTGTGATGAGAATTAATAAAAGACTTCGTAAAATCTTTAGAGGTCGTGATATTGAAATGATTGAAAGATTTAGAATGATTGCTCTTGTAAAACCAAATCATTATTGTATATCTGAAAAAGATGAATCAAAATTATCTTGTGGTCTGACGGTTGGTGGTACCATTGAATATAAAACAGAAATTGAGTAAGTAGTTTCCCTCTATTTATTTATTTATTTATTTATTTCTATAGTTAACTAACTCTCTTTTTATACTTCTTCAACTATTAATAATATGTCTTCTTACCTTTTAACCATATTCACTCCTATATAACCAATGGTTGTTAATTATGGTGTTACTCCGCAATTACAGTTAAATCACCAAATTGGTTTTGTGGTACCAAGTTCAATGAGCATACGACATCAACAAAATTTTCTTTTGTTTTGCTAATTCGGTATTTGAAAACATGGAGAAATTATCCAATCCAATCCAATCATATCATATCAACTATTAAGTATTAACGACCTCATGACCACTGCTACTACAGAGGAACACATCACTAAGAAGATCGAAGTGATCTCTATAAATGACGCTGATAATGACGAAGACCCTTTAAGTTCAAGTCCCATCGTCCCTCATGAAAGACAAATCGTCGATGGGGTGATAGCGATTTGGAAACAAGATCCAAGTACTGAATCTTTAGGAATTGGGAAATTACATGCAATATTAAAGGATCAACACCCTTCATGGTCTGTATCTGAAAAAAGAGTCAAGAGTTTATTAAAGAAATTTGGGTTAACTCCAAATACTAATAATGAACAATTCACTTATGCTAATGATATTAAATCTGAATTAACTGAAGATATAGATTTACCTTCTAATATTCAAATCATTATGACCACTAAGAGAGGGAAAGGAATCTATGCCAAACATAAAATCGCCAAGGGAGAATTGATTTGGTCTGAAGATCCATTATTTTTTATTCCACCATTAGCAAATATTAATTTAGTTAGATCAGCTAAAGCATGTTCATGTTGCGGGAAAGCATTAAAATCAACTAGAAGTGGTCATGTTTTAAAAGCTTTGGATTGTAATGATTGTCCTGAAGTTTGGTGTTCTCCATATTGTAAGAAGATTGATGTTAATTTACATGGATTATTAAAACATAATCATAAATCAAAATTAGTTGATTCAGAAGCATTTTTTAAATTACAAGAATATTGTTTAGAAGAAAATTGGAATGCCTTATATGCGATAACTATCATTTATGCTAATATCATTCATGATAAATCAGGTATTAAACAAAAACAATTTAAAGCTATGGCTAGAGTTTCACAAGAAGTAAGATATAAAGCTCTTGATTCATCAGCTGGTGCATTTGATTCATTACTGGGAGGTGCATTATTTGTTTTAGAACAACAAGAACAATTATGGAAACAAGGATATCAAAAATTCATTAGTGTATTTCCTACTCATCAATCTGAAGTTAATTATCAAGAATTTTTATATATGATGGGAACTTATAATATTAATAATGTTGATTCATGTATATTTTTAACTCAATCTCATTTAAATCATAATTGTGATCCAAATACATCAGTGGAAATCTCCACTGTATCAAGAACTGATGGATTAAAAGTATTTGCAGCTAGAGATATTAGAGCAGGTGAAGAATTAACTACTACCTATGTAAATCCAAGTCATACAGTTCAACAAAGACAACGAGAATTAAGAGTTAATTGGGGATTCATATGTAATTGTCAAAAGTGTAAAGATGATTTACAAACTCAACATCGAAGAAAATCATCTTCAGGTGCAGCAGCTCAATTACCCACTCATCAATCTGATGTTCGTAAAATGTTAGCTGATGTTAAAGAACAAGTTGGTGAAGATGGAATTGAATTATCTCATCCACCCACCGATTTCAATGGAGAAAGAAGAAAATCAGTTCGATTTGATGAAAAGATTATATCTGTCCAAGTGCAAGATTAAACCAGATCAATAAATCTCCCCTAAACTGATTAAAAAAGACAGTTTAAAGTATAAATAGTGTTTAGAAATGTAATGTATAAAAAAAGTGTAACGTTAATTAAAAAAAAACTATAAACTAAAACATCCTTACCTCAAATGGTACCATTTAATTTATTTATGCGAACACCGGGGAAAAATAATGGAAAAAAAAAAATAATTATAATTTTTGGTGTATGTTCAAAATTGAATCAAGTGGTTGGTAAAAACAAGGAATTCATTTCATAATTAGTTGATATACAAGTTCAAAAACAGCAGATAGTGTGTATAGTAAAGTTAGTCAGAACAGAAGAATCCATTCATTCATTCATAAATTGGTCTGGGAAAAAGTAATACTGTACATTTTGAAAAAAAAAAGACGAATTTGACAGCTTCGAGAGTTTGTTGAAAATCATATAATATAAGAATAAAGTCAGGGTCTATCCATGGAAAGATACGAGAATAACTACTTGGACGAGGAAGACTTATCTTCCCATCTTCAGCAACAACCACAGCAACCACAACCTCCTATAGTTGAAGAAGCGGAATTATTAGCTGCTCAAGCTGCTGCAGAAGCAGCTGCTGCACAACAACAAAGACAACCAGGTGGAGCGTTTAATAATGTGGGACAAGGATTAACAGGGAAACATAGAGATATGATGATGCAATATTGGCAAGAAACCATTAATTCGATTGAACATGATGATCATGATTTTAAAAATCATCAATTACCCTTGGCTAGAATTAAAAAAGTTATGAAAACTGATGAAGATGTAAGGATGATTAGTGCTGAAGCACCAATATTATTTGCTAAGGGGTGTGATGTATTCATTACTGAATTAACCATGAGAGCTTGGATTCATGCTGAAGAAAATAAACGAAGAACTTTACAAAAATCAGATATTGCAGCTGCTTTAACTAAAAGTGATATGTTTGATTTTTTAATTGATGTGGTTCCAAGAGAAGAAGAAAAGCCAAAAAAGGCAGCTTATACTCTGTCTAGAACCAATAGTTATGTCAATAATAATAGTAATAATCATCATAATGGATCGATTAATGAAGATTCAAATGATATAATTAATGGAAATGGAGTTATTCCTGAAGATTCAAAAGGTGAAGAAAATAATGAATCTCATCCAGTTTTAAAACAAGAAAATGATGATGCCTTACATCAACGATTATTCCAAGAACAGTTATTACAACAACAACTCTTACAACAACAACAACAACAACAACAAGCCCAATCTCAATCACAAGTGCAACCGCAACCGCAACCACAATCTCAACCCCCATCTCAACCTCCTTCTATAGAACAATCAAATTCATCTCATATTCAATCATCTACAAATGGAAACATACAGAATGGCAATAGAGATGAGAATTTTCAAAACTTTCAAGAATTTAACTCAACAGCTTATACAGCAGAGTATTAATAGATCTAAAAAAACCCCGATTATTTAACTTTTCCCACTTCCTTCTTCTTTTGTATTATTCTTAACTAATATTTTGTTGTTTTGTATAGGTTTGTCTTTCCCATGTTATGATTATTTAAAAAATAAAATTGTCGTCTTCTAAAAATTGTATTTAATGTTAAAAAATGAATTAATTTAATTTACTTTCTTAGATTATATATATATATATATATTAGTGTATTATGTTTCATGCCATGGACTTTCTTCAAGTATAGAAGTTATAGTATCATTTTGAAATCCTTGATATAAATCTGAATCTCGAGCAATGGCTCTTATAACAGCCATAGGAATAGAAACCAAATCAGAATGTTGATCATGAGCTTTCTGTTGAATTCGAGATTCATCAATTGTTTCATCTGCCACTTCCTCTTCTTCATCATTCATCACTACTGAACTGAAAATTGATGAACAATTGTTAGTAGCGGTTGAATCAGAAATATGTCTTAAAGATGCATCATTAATTGATCCAGTATATAAATTTAATAATGAACTTAAATTTTGAACTGTAGATTCATCTTGAATTACCATATTCTTATCATCAAGATTAATTAAATCTTCTTGATATTCTTCAACCTTTGGAAGTTGACCCTTTGATTCAAATTTAATTTCTTCATTATATGTAGATTTAGTTAAAAGATTTTGAAACTTTGCTATAATGGAATCTCGAAGTATGATTCTTGGGGAAAGGAATTGTTGATCTTTAGTAGATATCAACTTCTTAACTAAATCTTGAGGTAATTCATTATATTCAATTCTTTCAGGATATAATAGTTGTAAGGGAGCTAATTTAATATGAGGATATTTCATCTTTTCAAATTTAATTTGGTTTTCTAATATTTTCAATTGTTTTATCATATTTGATATTTCAAAACTAGTTAAATCATAATATTCATCACGAAGTTTACGTCTAAGATATTGAAAATCATTTTCTAATTCTAATATATGATTAGGCCATCCTGATCCTTTCCAATCCATCATTATTTGTTTCCGATTCTTTTGATCTTTTCTTAATTTTAAAAATTTAATTGGTGATTCAAATTCTCCACAAATCCCTTTTAATCGATAATATTCATATGAGTAATCCCAAAATTGATATAATTTATTAACAAAGTTATTATTATTAGTTGGATCATGTTGTTCTTTCAATGATGTTAATTTTGAAGTGGTAGGAGGAATACTGGTTGGAATTGAATCCATAGGAGAATTAGGTGATGATGAAAATAAATCAGGTGAACCAGTTGATATGGTAGAATATGATAAATTAGTATCTTCTTCTTTTAATTTTGAATCATATGGGTAATCAATTAAATTCTTAATTGGTTTATTAATTTCAATTTTAAATATTGGAGGTTCAAATTCATAAATTTTATTAAAATCACATTGAATGAAATAATCAAACCATTCAACCATTTCAATAGGGAATTGAGGAGGAGGATTATTGGTTGATGATTTATGATTAGTTAAATAATATACCCTTTCATCATTTAAATGTTGAATTAAATCTTGTATATATCTCATAATTTTCCAATAATCTTTCTTATTATAAGCTTTTAAATGAGGACAATGATGAACCACTAATATGGAAGTGATTAATTGACATCTTATATACATTATTTCATCAGGATAATCACATTCAATCTCATTCAAATATAACGATTCTCTCTTTTTGATCTGTTTGATTTCAGCATTCCTCCAAAATTTTTGATATAAAGTTAAAGGAGGTGAATCATTAAAATCTTGCCAACGATATTCTTCCATATACAAATTGAAAATAGTACCTAATCTCCATTCACATTTGGCCATACAACTTTCAATAGTGAGATTTCCAGGGTGTAATTTAGTATGAGGAGTGAATTTTAAGTAAATTGAAAGTAAATCATGATCTTTAAAATATCGTTTTGAAATATAATTACCAAACAAATGGGGGAAGTAATATAAATGTTTTTGAAGCGGTAACCATTCATAGATGTCGATCAGAATATCAGTATATATGACTGACATATCGTCATTGCAGTTATTATTCATAATTATATTGACTTCTTAAGAAGTATGTAAGGTTATAATAATTGGCGGCTAAATAAAATTCAATTTCGCAATTTTGAAAAGGTTATACATTTCACTTGTTACCTAATTAGGAAGGTTTATCAAGGTTCATATTTTAGAGTACCTCAACTATATATAACTTTCTGAAAGGACTATGAACCAACCATAACCATTAATAGATAATAACTACTGTAATCTAACCATTTAATAGCTATAAATAATTCACATACTTAAATATCAAATCACGTGCAACGTCACACGTCAACATCACCCCTGCATATAAACACAATAAATGAAACAGCATACAGCAATTCCAAAAATAGTCTAATTGTTATTATTATTAAATTTAAATAATAAAAAATTAAATGTGTCATTTATAAACTGTCATTATATCTTTTAAAATCAATTCACAATTCAAGTTTAATTCATTCATATAGGCAAAGATGGATTTCATGTTCTTTCTTATTGGGTGTAAGTATAGTTTATTTCGATTTGTGGGGAGAGAATGAGAGTCAGGACAAGACAAGGACAGACAAGCATAAATAAAGTGATTTCAAAAGTTGAATCGATAAATCACGAAATTTCATTATACGACTGAGATTGACATTACACAGGTCCAGGTCCAGGTCATTGTTATTATAACTTTGTTTTACCCCAGATATCATGATCATTAATTAAATATACTAACTTTTTAAATTTTCATATAGTTAAAGAATTTAATAAACCTTTACCCGATGTCGGTAACATAGCATGTTATTGTGGTCATTGTCATAATCAACTGGCTTATGCAATTCGTACCATCAACTGTGTAACTTTATTTTTCATTCCAGTTTTACCATTTTATTTTTCAAAACGATTAAAATGTTCAATTTGTGGTACAGTAGCTACGATTAATGATGATATCCTTAATCGATTAAAACTGGGTCAGCCTGTTGCTATAGCATGATAATTGTACTGTTCAAGATGATTAATGGGCTTTGGATATACGACATATGATTCACAAAGATTCAACTATAATTTCTTTTGATTTTGATGAAATGGGTTGTTGTTGTTTAATGATAGATGACTTCATAAAAATTTAAACTTTTTTTATGGCCGGCCCAATTCGTTTTTCTAGTTGATCATCATTACCGATTTTGCTATTTAATTACTCCTTCTTTATATAATTATATACTATAGCTTAACCAATTATAAAATAAAATAAATAATAATCCATAAAAACTGGTGATATGTCTCTATTTAATAGCCGTCTGGTACAGCTAGATGGGGGGTTTGGTTTATATACAGGAGCCGAGTCCGAGTCAGCCGTTCCCATATAATATGAATGATTGATTGATGATCTACTTTTGATCAGATAAAACTGAATATAATTTATTTATTATATCGGGAATCAGTTACATTTATGAGGTGTTTTAGGAGCCGTTTATACCGTGATAATTTAAATTTGTTAGAGGTATTTTTTTACTTCATACTTTGACTAGTATAGACGGCCTACTGTTATATTAACTTCTCTAATACAAGATTAACCACAATTAAAGCTGGTAAAAAGGCTAGTGATTTAGTTTAATTATATGATATGGAGAAATAACTTTATGAAACATGAATGATTTAGTTCTCATTCAATGATTGCTCAATTGTAATGATAGATGATCCTTCTCGCTCTCCCTTATCTAAAATCATCATATGTAGTAAAGTAACCAAAACTAACATTGCTTCGGCCAATGATCCTCCAAATCTACATAAGTAAAACTCCAATTTAAGGATAATTGATGTTAAATTAGGATTACAGGCTTCCAAGATTATTAAGCGTTCTCCACCCCTAGTCAAATTATTTGCAATAACCACCATTGAACATAATAGAAACGAAAAGAAACGAAAAGAAACTGAAAAAACAACGCGGTTGCAAAGTTCAACCCATTGTATAATTCAAATTTGTAATTTATCAATCACGGAAACTCGGGAATGGGGTAATTTAATTATTCATAATAGTTATCATACTTTTAATTATAAAATAAAAAATGATCATACAATGTCGCGCGATGTCGTGCTCTCCCTTACTAAACATAAAAAATGCAAATATGTCGGATCATGTCACAATATTTTTGCACCTCCTCCAAACCTAACCCCCCCGAGTGATTTTTTATTAATAATCATTCATTTTTTTTATATTACTGTTAAAGTATTTTAGTTATAGGGTTGACATATTTTTATGCGGATCAGAGAGTAAGTGTGAGCAAGTAAAAATAAAAAAAGTCAAAAGATTTTTAGTTTTGCTGCATATGGGTATCCCAATTTTATTTTTACTAATCAATTTGATAAACGAATGACTTGTTTTATATCAATAAGGATCATTCGGACGATTGTAAGTCTGTAAATGTTTGTCAAATATGGTTATTTCACTCTGTTTAAATATAATTTCGAATATAAATAGGGGTAACCTACCTCTGGTTTACCCCTATTTTACTTCTAGCAATAATTTTGTTATATACTGCAAAAATATTTTATTCCAAATTAGGTAATAACTATTAAATCAATAATGGCTTACATTTCAGATCTTATCAAGAAAAATAACGTTTTAAATCTTAACCCTCCAAATGATGTTTCAATTCACATCACTCAACATGGTTCTGATTGGTTATGGACTTGTTTTGCAATTTATTCTTTAAGTATTCTTGTTCATGTTGGATTTTTCTTTTTAACAAAGAGAAAGACTCAAGTTTTTAAAAGAACTTTATTAGGTTTCCCAATTTATATTCATGCTGTTTTAGCTTTTGCTTATTTCACTATGGCCTCTAACTTAGGTTATGCCCCAATGACAACTGAATTCAATCATGCTGATATTAATAATGATATGGTTGTTGGTGATGATATTAGACAATTATTCTATGCTAGATATATTGCCTGGTTTGTCGCTTGGCCAATGGTTTTAACTACTATTGAATTATCTAATCATATTGTTGATTTCAATACCGCTGATACTGATTTATTTACCAAGATTTTCTCATTTGCTGGTAATTTGTTCCTTAAAATCATTGGTACTGAATTATTTGTTATTGGTTATTTAGTGGGTATGTTTATTCATTCTACTTATAAATGGGGTTACTTTGTTTTCGGTACTGTTGGATTATTATTCAGTGCTTATTTAGTTGGTTATAATACTTTTATTAATACTATTGGTGATTTAAGAGCTGGTAGATTACAAGCTGGTGTCATTGGATTTTATTTAATCACTTGGATTTTATATCCAATTGCTTGGGGTTTAAGTGAAGGTGGTAACTATATTCAACCAGATTCAGAAGCTGTCTTTTACGGTATTTTAGATTTAGTTGTCTTTTTAGTTGTTCCAACTGCTTTATCTTGGGGTTTAATTAGAGATGTTAATGAAGAATTCTTTAAAAATGTCGTTGGTTACGATATGAGAACTGATCAAGAAAAGATTATTGAAACTCCAAGACATTCAGGTGATACTGCCGTTCCTCCAATGGGTGTTCCAACCACTGAAGAAGCTTAATCTTGTTAAGTTTTATTTCGGTTGACTAAAGACTTTTTTTAGTCTCTTTTTTTAATTTATTTGCTATTTGCTATTTATTATTTCAAGTTTAACTTTTATACTGATGTTTTATATCTCCCCCTTTTTAATTAATTTAATTTTTTCCATTTCCTCTAATATCTCTATCAGTCCCTAAATGTTTTCCTTTTAATTTACGATCATTCTTTAATATATTTATCGTTAATAATCTAAATTGGATGCAAAAATTGATTCATTGTAGTACTAAAAAATTCAAGCCCATCCTGCACACAAACAATCAACAACAAACGAGATTTTTTTTTTCCACCACCTTCTTTCGAAATAGGAGAGAATCAGAATGAGGAAACTATAATACACGTCTTAAAAGGTGTTATTTATAGACATATCCATATTGGTGTTAGCATATCAAACAGGTTTAGTTCATTATTGAGTATCATCTGTTTATCAATTGATAAATTTATTTGAACTCTGAGGTGATTGAAAGTAACCAGGAATCGATTCATCCCTTATCGCCATCAGATCATTTTTCATCCCCTATTGCATTTATCTAATATTTAATTTTAATTTATCAACCATGGCTCCCCCAACAACTCCAGCAATTACAAGTCCAGTAGTACAATTGAAGAAGTTGGCAGGGACTCAACAATTCTATTGGTTTCTCGGCCATGTGCTTGGGATTCTTTTCTTTGTTCTTAATTTCATTACTTCATTCTTTTCAACTCGATTAGCATTAAGATATTATCGATTTACTTTATTATCAATTTTTGTTACTTATATCATAGTCATTAAACAAATCTTTTTCAGAAATAATAAACTTGAAATCAAATCAGTTACTAAATTTCTTAATGATGATAATGTTCAATATTTTGGTTTAGCTATTATATTATATTTATCAAGTTTTAAAATTGGTATTACATCAGGAGCACTTTATTCATTTGTAATCTTTTCAGTATTTCATGTGTTAACTTATTTTCAAAACAATTTATTGAAAGTTAGCGTATCAAATGTTAGAACTCAACAATATTTAAATTCAATTATTAATCAATTCACTTCAGATTATAATGAAAGAGCATTATTTTTGGCTGCAAGTTCAGAAGTTGTTTTATCATTAATGTCATTATTTCAATTGATTCCAACTATATTGATTAATTTATTATTTAAATGGGAAATAATCTTTGTATTTGTGAAATTAATAACGATATTGGCTATCGTTGTATTTACAAAATTAAGATTTGATTCAAATAAATATACTAAAGCTGTCATTCAAGAATATGATCAAAGAGCAAATCAATACTTGATTAGAATCCCTCAATTGAATCAATTATATAATGGATGGTTAAAAGGAGAATTCATTCCAAAGTATGTTCAACCAATTAAGGTTCCAGTTTATAAAGAAGTGAGTAAAAAGACTCAATAAATGAATGAATAAGTGAATGAATTTATTCATTCATTCATTCAATCAATCAATCGTGGTTTTGACTTATTACTCAATCAATCTGGATGTGTCGTGGTCACTTTCTTCATTCTAAGTTTAGATGAACTGGCATCTAGTATGCCTTTCAAATGTCATCAGTTTCTTAGTTATGTTTATTTTATTGTGTATTTTATACAGTAACTGTTTTACTTTTTAATTGTTATTTCCAATTCTCTGTTGTTTAGTTTTTGTTTTTATTATTTATAGTTTAATAAGTATTTATATAATAATAATATATTTAATTCATTTAAACTTGGTTGATTGGAAGTGTAAGTATGTTAATGCAAAAAGTGAACAACTATGAGCCGCACGGCGACATTAATTATGTCGACAAGCATTTTAACGACATATTTGATCTCCAGCTGACCATTTTGTTTGACGTCAAAAGATAATATATTAAGCTTCATAAATACATACTACTTCATTACCAAGGTCAATTCTATCGATATGGCATCTCAAAGTGGTAAGAAACAAGCCACTTCCAACGTGAAGACATTACAAGAATTACATTTGATATCATTAGCTATCAATGTTCTTAGTATTATTGCATTATTCATCTTTAAACGACCATCCAATTGGTTTCCATGGATTATAATATCATTACCATCATGGGGATTACAATATTTCATTGAAAAGGGAGGGAGACCAAGATTCAATGATGAAGGGAAATTACTTCGTGTGGGTGATGATTTGAAATTATCAGGATCATTATATGAATATTTCTTTGATGTGATTTATGTTACTTGGATTTTAGATATTTTAATGATTGTGTTTGGTACCAATTTTATATGGTGGATTTATTTAATTATCCCTGGATTTGCCGGATATAAGATTTGGGGATTCATTGCTCCATTTTTATTTAAATCAAAAGGTGGTGCTGCTGCTGTTCCTAAAGGTTTACTGGAATCAACTGATAATGAGTCAAATGATGCAAATAATGGTAAGAGTAAACGTAGACAAAAGTTAGAGGCAAGAAGAGATAAAGGTCCATCTGTTAAGTATAGATAAGATAGTTTATAATTAGTTCATTCATTTATCCTACTTAACCTTGTATATAGACGACTACATTAATACAAAACAAAAAATAAGTTATAATCAAAAGATCTTATTCAAACTATTGGGCGAGTTGGAAGAAATAAACGAGACGGTAAATTCCACATACTATTAAGTTAGAAAGTATTGTAAGACTAAAATTTCAAAACCTAGATCAGTTAGTAAAATGATTCTAAATAACAGTTAGATAGGTCTTTTCAGTAAAAGACTAAGGCTAGATGAGTTAGTAGTTTATCTATCCTAAATAAGAGTTAAAAATTTGAAAGACATTTCAACCTAAAATACTTTGGAAAATAAACGAGTTCCTAGGAATCCAATTCAAAAAATCATAGATGATGAATACAGTCTATATATATAAAAGTAAAACCACATTTATAATGGACTTAAATGAGTATATCCCAGATCCTTCTGATGAAGACAATTCTGATACAGACATGTTTGGCTATAGAGACGAATTTATTGAGTCAGACTCGAACGGTGGCAAGGAGAACATTTATAACAGTTGCTGAAAACTGTAAAAGCAACCATAAACTGTAGAATTGTTAAAACCTGTAAAACTGATTTCTAAACTGTAAAAATGGTTAAATCAAAAAATTTTCAGCAAAAAGATTGTGAGACACACATATCAAAATGTGAATTCATAATGAAAAGATAAGTGTTGAAATCAATTATTCGATATCGATCATTCATTGTATATATACCAGATTGCATCTTCCCTCTATTGAATAGAGTGTATCAACTAATATCATCCCATTCACTTGTCAACCCATCACATCACATAGCATATCATGCCTGTGATTAAGAATATTGATAGTTTTATAGAATTAGCTACTGATTTATTAGTAGCTTATCCTAATACTACTTTATTATCGATAACGTATACCAATGTATCCAAGAAGAATAAGAAGAAATCGGAATCTTCCAGTGGAGTAACTAAGAAATCGAATGCTAGTAATTGTGTTAATATCAAATTATATGAACCAAATGCGGGAAAGACTCATAAATATAAAACTTATAAGATTAAAGAATTATCCCGATTATTGACTTTTATTGGTCCAAGAGGAGTTAATATCGGAGGTGATCATATGGTTGGGTTAAGTAGTATAATGAGTAATGTCAAATATGATGAATCGAAGGAAATAGAAGATGCTGAGAATGAAATCATTAGAGAAAGTACTCCTGCTGTTGGTGGTGGTGAAGATGTTGGGGATCGTTTAAGTCCTGTTCCGGTTAGTAAATCTACTAAATCTAAATCTAAGAATAAGAAAAAGAAGAAGAAGAATTGAAGAGAGGAGAATAGTTTATGATTCATGAAGTTATGGTTATGTGTATTTTTTGTTCGTATAAATCTATATAAAATGAAGTTATTAATGATGATGATGATGTTTATATAAACATACTTATAAGAAGAAAAATTATACATAATAGATATATATGGATATATAATCAAATTAACAACAGCAATAATAATAATAAGTAAGTTAATAATAAATAAATAAATAATAATATAATATAATAATAATTAAAGAATAAGGTGGAGGAGGAAAAGACAAAACTTGTAATATTAGCATTAATAGAGATAGAAACAACCAACCCTAGGTTTGGCATAAACAAGAATTTTGTATCAGAAATTAAATAAAAGATTTATAATAATAATAGTAGAAAAATAAAAAATAAAAAACCAATAATAATAATAATAATAATAATAATATTAAAAAAAAGATAACAATAATAACCACATTAGCAGCAATACTGTGAATAATGAGTGGAATAAGATGAATTAGAAATGAAACGAAAGATTATATTCAATCAAATATTGGATATATTATATGACCCCAAACAAAAAATAGTATACTCCTCATACTAATATCTAAATAAGCTTTTGAATCTTGAAATAAGATTTTCACCTCTTCTACCCTTTTCAGAATTAGATGAAGTAGCTTTAGTTGGAGTTGGAGGATTACTATTGGATAATTCAGGAGTAGTTGGATAACCACCAGGAGCTTTTAAGATTTCAACCACATCATCATGTTCATGTTCTTCATCATTGGTTGATGTAGCTGCTGTTCCAGATGATGGAAGTGGAACATTCGAAGTATTACTTAAAGTTGATTCTGAATTTATAGCTAATAAATTTGGTTTATTTACTGATGGAGCAGCAGTGTTCTTTTCTGATAATACTGTTGAATTAAGTACAGAATTAGTTGGAGTACTAAAATCGTCAGTAACAGGGTCAATATCTTTATTGACATTTTCATAATCGTGAGTAGAATCATAATTACTCGGAATTGAAACAGCAGCAAATGATGATGAAGAAGTTAAAACTTGAGTTAAATTATTAGTTTGAGCTTGAGATTTTAAAGTTGGAGATGATTTAGTTTCAATATCAGACATGATATTATCATCATCGACATTACTACCAACCACAACTGGAGATTCAATTGGTAAATCCTTTTCAGTAATATGAGTTGGTTCTTCTTCTTCTTCTTCTTCAGGTTCAATTTCTTTAGTAGCAGCAGAAGTAGTTAAAATTGGAGCAACAATAGCAGGGACTGATTCTGGTTCAGCAGCAGCTTGTTCAAATTCATGGAATTCAATTAATTCATTAGCTTCAATAACATTATTTTCAACCCCACTTGAATCATGTTCAATTTTAAAATTATGATTAGTGATCCAATTTGAATCATTGACAATGAATTTAAATACTAATTTTTCTTTAGTAGATAATTTAATCTTTTGAATATAATTATAGTCATTTGATTTGATTTCATCAATCGTTTGAGTTGGTAATGATCTTGACCAATTATCGAAATTACCTGTAATTTGGATAGATTTAATCTCATCAGGATTAATCGATGGCCTAGAATAGGTTAGTTAGTATATATTGTTCTATAAGATAGAATCATCGATAATTATTTGATGTGGTGATCTGGTTTGATTTGATTTGATTTGATTTGATTTCATTGTTCTGAATTTATTTGATAATTCTTCGTTGCATGACTTCTGTTGCAGGAAAAAAAAATGGCAGCCAATTCAAATCCTCACTAGGAATTACCGGTAAAGCAACCCAACCCATCAATACATCCAACCAAGATGGTAACGACGGGACTCAATTCAACTGATAGGTTGATGGATATATTGAATCATTTGATAGATGAATGATCAACTCCTAATCAAATTGATGAAATGATAAACGAATAATGAAAAAAAAAAAAAACCAGGCCAGATCAAGGGGTTGGCTCACACAAAAAATGTAAATAGATGATTAAGGGGGCTAAAAACACGTACCATTTGACAGTATAAGTATAATAAGTCATCTCTAAATCACCTTAGTACCAGTTGATGGTATATATGACTTGATTAATGGATTGATTGATAGAGCCAGATAGAAATAAGTAAAAGAAAAGAAATAAGAAGTAGAAATATATAAATTTAGAAAAATTGAAAAGGGAAATTTAAATTTTAAAGTTTTCAAAAATTATTTACATTTTTTTTACTGAAGAGATTTTTATTTATTTAGTGAGATTTTTCACCACTACCCACCACCACTCCGACCCACTAAAAATTATTTTTACAAAATTATTTCCAATTATAAAGATCGATATCGGAACTTGGATGTGGGTATGTGGATGTTTGTTTACAGTTGATATCGATGTTGGTATTGGAGTTACTTAATTTATGGTTATGTGTGTGTGTGGGTATTTAGGTTGTGTGTTAAAGTTTGTGATGAATCTATCATCCCTTAAAATAAAATTATTATTATTTTATTGTTTAAACTGTTAAGCGACATTTTACCCAACCAAATTTAGATCTGCCTTTATAAACAAAGTTACTAGTAATCATACATGAGTATGTCTGACTATTTCAACTATATGATTCGATGATGGTGTGGTGAAGTGTGTAAGTTGGTGATCATTACATTAAGCAGTTGCACCACTTAAGCGCATTACTTTCACTATAATGATCCTTAGGGAGAAGAAATTAGACAGGAAGAAAAGTAGGGACACAGTTTTTATTTTTAGTGATAAGAGGAGTCATTAGGGAGAAGACCACAGATATCTTTAGGGAGAAGAAGACTCAGTAAAAAAGGAATGAGACTCACTATTTATCATAGAGTCGTGTACTTGGCGTCAAAAGATAAGAAATAAAAATAATTTTGTTGTAAGGAGGGGAGAAAGGGGGGTGATGGTGGGGTGAGATTTGTTTCTCTTTTGAGCTCTGACTTCATTGCTTCTTTTGCTTGTAATTATAAACTAAGGTTACAACCATGTATAAATATACTACCATACAACATAATTGGTTAAACTAGACTTCCTTAACTATTTAACAATAATGGGGATTCATTAGTAAAAATAAAAGAATAATTTAATCGTGTATGGAATCTTACAATATTTCCTAAAGCAGTTTAATCCGAAGAAATATTATCTATGAGGTTGGATTATTATTTTATCAATATTCGCTAGGACGGCTTATACAATCCTTTATGAGCTTATATCGTCCGAAATTGAATCTGTACTGATAAAATGTGTTCATTGTAACTTCGAGGAATAAAAATGGGTTACATAATATGCCATTTGTCAATACTCCACATAATTCTTTGATCTTCTTTCTTTAACAATTAGATAGATCATTTTACTCTATTCCTAACCTTTAGTTCTTCATTGTTAAGCCATATAGTGATAATTCCCTCCCTTCAAAATTGGTAGCCGCCACTAAATCAAGACCTTATCCTTAACATACTGTATATTATACATCTATTTACAAAATTTATACATATATATATCTTAGTTGTAATACTTCACTCTAATATATATCGATGCAATGGCAATCAACCTATAAATGATTAAACAAGCAATCAACCCTCCAAAACTAGCACCAATGTTATTATTTAATCCATAATATTCTAATACTTGTTCACCTGTATTCAATATACAATCTCCTCCATCATCGGGTGAACATGTAAAGATTTGACCTCTTAACCCTAATTCAGCACATATACCAACGGCATATTTCATTGGACTTATAAAATTAATCCCTCTAAAGAATGGTGGCATATGTAATGACATAGTACCACCCATAAAAATTGCCAATATAACTAAATTTGATAAAAGATTAGTGGCCACTCCTAAATGTTTAAAACAACTATTAACCATTATACCTAATGATTCACCACAATTTATAGATACAAACCCAGTAGCAAACATACTGAAAAACATCCCTGGATTTCGAGGTAATCCACATACAAATACAATCATACTACTAAAGAATAAACATGGAATGATTTCAGTTGGTAATTCATTAATTAAATATGATCCACTGAATTCTAATACTCCATAAATTCCATCTTTGTATTCTTGATAAAATAAGTTTCTTTCCGTAGGATATAATGTGATATTATTAACCAAACCAACAAAATATAAATTCAAAACTTCTTGAATTAAACCTAATCTATTACTTATCCCTTCTTCCAGATTTCTCAATGGAGCAAAAAATAAGGTATGAACAATAGTTAAGAATATAGTTTGACCTGCCCGACTAATAACCACATCCCTTGATCTATATGAGGTTAAAATTTGTCGTTCGGCAATGGTGCTGAATGTGACATATAATGGCAATCTCTTATGATAATAATTTTCAATATTAACTAGTTTATGAGATTTAACCATCACTTCTTCATCGCCATTTGATTTATGACTTTTCCATTCTTGAATTAATGTAGTGATTCTATTTTGTAATTGTTGTTTATCTTCATCCATCTTCTTGGAAATTAAATCAAGAATATAATCAGCTAAATTAACATTAGATGGAATGGTATAATTTAATGATGTGAAATAAGGTTTGATATTATCAATACTACCATTATAAATAATCTTCCCACCTCTAGCTAATAATAATAATGATCCAAATCTTTGAAACATTTCTTGATTAGGTTGATGAATAGTTAAAATAACCGTGGTTTTATTTTCCAATGCTAAAGTATCTAATAATTGTAAGATTTTACAAGCAGTGGCAGAATCTAATCCTGATGTAGGTTCATCTAAGAATAAAATCTTTGGTTTCAGTAATAATTGAATAGCAATCGATACTCTTCTCTTTTCACCTCCACTAATCCCCTTAACATATTCTGATCCAATCAATTTATCTGCACAATCAATTAATTCTGTTTTTCGAATTAAATCAGTAATGATTTGTGGAATATATTTATGTTCTCGAGTAGGTAATCTTATCTTAGCTTGATAATATAAAGTTTCTCGAACGGTTAAGTTATGAATTAATGAATTATCATGTTGGGTAACATAAGCTGAACCATGAGATAATTGTTTAGCAGTAATAGTTTGGAAATTATTTATATTGATGATTCCAGTTGATTTATAAATACTTCCTCTTGTCTTTGGCAATCTATCAGAAAGATAATTTAATAGTGTGGTTTTACCACTACCCGATGGACCCATAATAACATTAACTTCATTAGCTGTGAATGTTGCATTGATGTTTTCTAATAAAGTCTTTTCAAATGTAACATTTCCTAAAATATTTTTGTTTTGAACTAAAAGATTTAAATTCTCTATACTGATATCTATATCATCATTTAAGTTCTTTTGAGTCAAATTATTATTATTATTGACGTTATTCTTTTCATCAATGAGGGATAAATCACTACTTTCATTCTCATCATCTTCATCTTTATCATTTTGATCATCATTAATCTTTTTATCAATTCTATTCTTTTTTGTTTTGGCAATGGATACATCAAATTTCTTAAAATAAAAGGCAATAGCTGTCAAAATATGAAATCCAATCATCCATGATAATAAAATCACAATAGGCTCAGCAATCCAATTTATAGGATATCCCAAAGTTTTTAATTGATTATTACCTGAATATTGCATACATCTTGGATCACCATGTTCATAAGGACATGCACCCATCCAATTTGAAAATTGATTGGAAGTTAATGCTCCAAACCCATACCAGAAATAAGCAAGATATTTAGTCCATCTAACGTATACTGGCATAGTGGCAGCATTAACGAAATATCCACAAGCACTATTTTGTAATTGATAAAATACATTTAGAACAAGTGAACTGATAGAAAAATCTTTAGCAACGGCAAAACATAATAACGATGAACCCATGGCGTTTAATTCCACTAATATACATATACCGATATAAACCCCAAAATAAGAAGAATTAAACGATCCACTGTCAAATTTTGTTGAAGTACGTAATCCCCACATGAAATAAGATATTGATCCAAATATAATGGCCAGCGGTAAATCTTCTAAAAATAATTTACCGAGCCTTCTTGATAAAAGAAATCCAGAAATACTAACGTATTGTTCCAGATATTCTCTATAAAAGAAAACTCCATCAGTTGACCATAATCTTTCAAGTTCAAAATACATTGGACAAAACCCAATGACTTCTAACATCACATATAATGTAGATGTGATTGATCTTATACCAGCTAAATCTGGAGTAGGTTGAAAGAACATCCAACCTGTGGCAACGGCTAATAATGCAGCTCCAAGATTCATGGATAATAAAGATAATATATCTCGATATGATAATAAAAAGGTTCGTCTTGTTAAAATTTCAACTTCTCTAAAGAATGAAATCCGATCTTTGGATTGAGTTGAAAATAATTTTAAATTCTTATTGAAATCTGATTTTGGTTCTATGATTGGTAATCTTTCGCTTTTCCAACTTTCAACTAATTTGTTAATCCTAGCATTGGTTATTTTTTCCATTTCTTCAGAAGTAGTATCTCGAACTGAAAGTTCCATAATATATTCTATGAAGTTTCCCTGACTTGTGGATCCTTCTTGCGATTGATTATTTTGATCTTGTAAGATATGCAAGTTATTGAAATATGAAGTGGCATCAGCTAAATTACCGTAATATACCAATCTACCACCCTTGGTTAATAAACAAATTTTATCAAATAATTCTGTGATTTCACTTCTTGGTTGATGAATTGATAGTATGATAGTCATACCATACTCTGGAGATGCTAATTTCTTTATAATATGTACTAACTTTAATGAACTAGTAGTATCTAATCCTGTGGTTGGTTCATCTAAGAATAAAATAGATGGTTTTGATAATAATTGAATAGCTAATGAAACTCTTCTTTGTTCACCACCAGAAAGAGTAGTTTCAAGACTTGAAAACGCAGCAATGATGGTATCTCTAACACTGGCTAATTCTAAAACTTCCAATAAGGATTGAATCAACTGTACTTTTTCTGATGCATGAACTGATGGTGGTAATCTTAAATCAGCTTGATATTTTAAAGTTTCAAAGACGGTTAAACCTGGTAAAAATATATCAGTTTGTAAAAGATATGCATGCTTGATATGATGATTATTACTTTCTTCAGAAGTATCATACTCTATAAATCCATCAAATTTTAATTTCTTATTGGTAATATTGGTTCTTTGAGATAAAGTATTTAATAAGGTTGTCTTACCACTACCAGAACCTCCCACAATAGCAAGACATTTCCCTGGTTCTAAATCAAATGATATATCATTCAAGATCTTAGACTTGATATCATCTTGAAATTGAGCCAGTTCAATATCAATATTACCACTGTCTTCATTCAATTTCTGATCCACCTGGTCTTTGACTGTAACAGTTAGGTTCCTAACCAGCAATCCTATTCTCTTCTCAAAAGGTATTCTTAAAATAGTAGAATCTATCATGTTAGAAACAAACACACTATAGACTCATACCTTATTATAACCTGAAACTAGAATAATAGGGAAAACTAAATAAGAAAACTTTTATGGTTTGGTTTGAAAATCGTTGGCATCTTCGTCCTCATATGTATTTCTAAAATCCAACTTCAATTTCTTTTTTTCGTATCATTTTTTTTTGATTTTCGTTAATCCTGCGGAACAGAATAGAAACGCAATATATGGCCTAATTAGGAAAACGCAAACACTAATTTTAATATAGTTAAAATTTTAATGCTTTTTAAAATTCTTGTTGAAACTTTTTTAACGGGCACTAGCTTCCTTGTAATATTTAGGTTTTAATAAGACCGTTTTGTCCTATATCTTGTGAAA
The DNA here is from genome assembly GCF_036884675.1 of Scheffersomyces coipomensis. Classification (NCBI taxonomy): domain Eukaryota; kingdom Fungi; phylum Ascomycota; class Pichiomycetes; order Serinales; family Debaryomycetaceae; genus Scheffersomyces; species Scheffersomyces coipomensis. The sequence goes on along the minus strand of NW_027042892.1, from coordinate 1,272,852 downwards.
ATTGAGAGCGGGTTTTACTTATATAAACGGTATGCTGTTCATAAGGGTCAGGAAAGCTTGGTGTAAAGCGCAATTAATAATTAAACAATATATAATACAAAGCCAAGTTCATACAAAAATACACGTTTGCTGTTGGAGGATCTTTTGTTTGTGCGGCCCTATTCGTTAAGCTTTTTCTTTTAAATAGAATTACTGTTTAGAACAAGTATTACTCCAATTAGTTCACTAACATATGCATTTTAAATATTCTTAATATGGTGTGGCAAACGATAAGAATCAAAAGCATATCGAAAGCTTAATTAATTAATGAATTAATTGACAAGGCATTACAATACTTGAAGATGACAAATCCACACCTTATCAATATTTTTTGCTAATTTTCTTACAGATATGTATGATGCGCTGTAAAGATTTGCGTTCACCATTTCAAGTAATATATTCCTTTATAAACTTTGTATTAATTTTGTCATAAACTATTTTACACTAAGCTAAATACATATGTACTGTGAGGGGACTAGACCAGTCTGTAATAGACGGTGGAGCCTCAGTTTAGAATGTTTGTATTAAGCACTTTTCAATGATAATTGAGCCAATTTTAACACGGATTCTTTTGATTGAGCGCCTCCAATGAATCCTGCGGCATGAATGAAAATACATCCTTCAATGCCACTCTTTTCACTTAATTCTTCATCCCTTAAACCTCTTAATTCTTCTGGTAAGCCTAATCTAAATTCAAACGAACTTGAAGTTATAGAGACAGTGGAAATTCTCCAAGCATTACTTGAATCTTTAAATAAAACAAATTTAGTATCTCCTTGAGCATTGTTGTCCTTTTCAATAGAATATAAATGTTCTTTCCAAGGACAGAATTGATCTAATACGAGAATTTCTCCTGATTTATCAACTTCAAATCTAGATTCAAAAGCTTCTTCAACGATACTTCTAGCTGGTAACCAAGAATTTCCATATCCTTTTAAAAGATTTAAAAAGGCAGTACCCATCAATTCACTACTTAATAAAAATTGTCTATCATAATCCTTGTCAGTAGGATTTTCATTCCATGAAGGATTTAAGTTAGAAACTAATGATGGTAAAGTTATATTTTTATCAGTGAATTTTTTACCTTGTTCAATTTCACGAGAATAATTACTGATACCGTTGTCATTAGCATCCAATGATTCAACGAATTCTTTATAAAGCTTTTGATATAATAATTCAATCTTAGCCTCATCTTCAATTTTTAACACTTGTTCTATAATTTGTTTCCCATAATGCTTATAAATTAAACCAGCAGATGACAATTTGGTCTTATAATCATTGGAAAAAGTAGTGTTGAATTCACGTTGATGATGATCAAAGAATTTAACCCCATCGTACTTACCACTAACATCAACAACAATATCACTGGCATCCCAATCACTTGGAGTTCTTGATCTAATTAATTCAGCATCCTTGAATTCAGGTAATAACTTCAATAAATAAACAGCAAGGGATTCATCAGCATGGAATGATCCTGAATGAGTACAAATCTTAACCATTGTAGTATTATCTAATTTAATTCTTTTGGCAGTTGACATCAAAATACTTCTAATGTATGACATTCAACACTCATATAATAGGTCCAGTGAAATTTTCTCTTCTAGTTTTTTTTTTCTCCATACCTCATCAGTCTTTTGTCTTCGCATTATATAGTGAAGAAAGATTTATATCGATAAAGATTATTCTTCTATTAATTTCAACTACTAACAGAACAATTTAGAATATATGAAATCTTACAGAAGGTCAATGAAGGTAGGTTTTCTATAAAACCGGTACAGTATTCGGTATAAATGATATAATTATTATTTGAGTTAGTACTCACGTGAACATTCACGTGTTTTATATGCAGTTCCGGATTTGAGTTTACGTTGAGAGAACTATACCTAGCAACTTAGTCATGTTAGAGTGTATTTGAATATCACAGTCTAGGCCCTCAATGTAACTTCTTTTTAAGTTTCTCTCATTCAATTGGTTATTTTCTTTCTCTATTAGTAAATTTTATAGCTTTTTATTTAACGAAAGAAAAAAAATAGGTCAAAATAAAGAAAGTAGTTGTCACATATTTCGGAAAATATTTATTATTGCCGCTGGCTAGTAATAACTAGTTCATCTACATCACATATGCTTTATAATTTAACATTCAAGATAACAACCCAGAATAACAGGATTGGGTTTGAGATATTCGATCAGCGAAAACTGATAACAATATAAGTATTATGAGAAATAAACTAGGTATATTTGCAACAAAATCAGACATTTTTTCATTAATCTTGGCGACATTTATGTACGATGTTCCTGTTGCTTTAGCCAAAAGCTTGACAAGAATAATAAATCAGATTTGATAATGACATCGATATTGACATAAATGTACGTATACATAAATTCATATCTAGGTAAAAAATCAAGGATTTACATAAAAACAGACATTAGTGGCTTAAGTCTCATCCTGGGGTAATCGGATTATTTTGATGATTAATATTTTCTATTCTGTAGTTCAGTCTGAAAAATAACCTTCGGAATATCCTAACCACAAAAAAAGATAATCCGCGACAGTCAAGAAAAATCATTTTCTGTTTAAACTATACATGGCTCTAAAACGGAACTTAACCAGGCTCAAACAACAAACTTAACGAAACAAAGCCCATATCGATAAGATAACTTTATGACATGTATAACACAGTGAATTTGGAAAAGAATTTTAAAATTCTTTAGCATAAGGAAAATCAGAGAATATTATTCGCAAAGAGGAGGGAATGAAGGTGATTTAAGTATGTCTTTTATATCAAATTGGGAAATGTAAATGAAGTATAGAGCCATTGCAATAAATACAACGTTGCTTAAATTTCTTTCCGTTTATAATTAGGCCGTACTATTAACTGTTATAAATCGGACAATAATTACGAAAACAACGAATCGAAGGATCCCCATCTATACTTTGCCTTACCCCAATCCAACAAAAATAGGGGTTTATCCCCTTCCTCGTCTTCACTTGATCAAAACTGACTAAAATTTAGATAGAAAATAAAGAAAAATAAACGGATCGGATTTTGACTCAACTAACCCACTTTTCTCCACTTTTTAAAAATACCGCAAGGGGCTTTTTAAGAGGGGTATACCCAAAAGTAGAAAATTCTTTACAGATATTCGCTTCTAGACTGTAACGTTACAGTATATTCTAGTGACATCAGTTGCTGTAAATGGAAAATAGCTCGCCAACGGAATAAATTAGTTAGAAGAGGTGCTGTGATTACCAACACAATCAGAAAACTTTGAGGAGAATCAACGTAAATCTGATAGATGACAACAATGGTCTGATTACAAAGCATAAAGGGATTTCAGACGAATCAGGAAATGTAAAGATATCAAAGCTATAGACCTGTTTGGTGATGGCTAGAAAATAATCAATTATAAAGATTAACTCATAAGACAAGGAGTAAATAATACTTGATTTAAATTGAAATAAAATATTAACCCCACCCAACAACCCACTTTTTTAATTAAACTCTTGCAGACATTTTCGTAAATGTATATGGAGACCAAATTAGTTAACAATTGAAGTGAAATTAGATAAAGACGACAAGTATTACAAAAATAAAAAAGTATGAGATCTTAGAGGCAGTCCCGGATTATATTCTTTATTATTTTTTAACAAAATGGAGAAATTAATTGAAACAGACGAATAAAATCTCACCATTGATAACTCAAACCTCCTTAAAGTTAAGTAACTATTTACTATTTTTTGATTTTGTTGCCCAATAAAATGTATACGGTGAGAATAGTCCAGGCGGATAAATAGTGGAATTATTAAATTCACCTGGTTATGTGTAATTAATAAAATTAGCAAAGTGGGGAAAAACTTTATGCATAAAGATAATTGGTATTATTAATAGTAATTAATAATTATTATCTAAAACGAACTGGAAAAACCTTTTAAGTAAAATTACACAAAAATAATTCTTCCGAAATGTGAGAACACTCCAAATTAAGATCTACCAGCACATGAAAATGTCTGACTTCGACACTAGCGAGATGGTTAAAATTTAGCATCGATTATTTGCTCTTAAGTCTATCTTCATTCCATCTGCTTCCTTTACTTAGAACTAGAAATCCAAAGATGAGATATATTAAGGTAAACCTATTGAAAATGATTACGTTAAAACCCCAAAGCCAGTCAATAAAATTTTTTTCCTCATGCATAATAAATATCCGCAAAAGTTTATTTAGAGGTGGGGGAGTTTATGCAGACATTTCTTTTATCTAAATGCGGAAAGGTTGTGTTTTTGTCAGATTTCTTTAAATAGTTTTCATTCCCGCTGGAATAAATGAGCGGTCAGCGACAAAATAAAAGTTTAAGTTATCAAGGAACATTTGACTAATATTTCGAAACATTCGTTAGAAAAGCATGACTTACAGAAATAGGCATACAATCGAGCAACAGTAAAGTAATGATATGTATAAGCAGTTAGAAATAGGTCATTCATATGCAGTTCATTGGTTTTACGAACCGTTTAACTATTACTATATTTGAACACGCTACTAATTCTTTAATTTACTTATTTGTTTGTTTATTTGTTTTAGTGAGTGAAATAATAAAAAAAGAAATGAAACTTCTGTATGTGGTAAAAAATCAATATTTTGTGTTAGTCTCAGCGGTACAACCAAAACATATGATTTTTATTTTTTTTTTCGTTTCCCAGCTACCACTTTTGATGGTGCGATACAACATAAAATGCTAATAGATATCGATTATTTTGAATAGATATCATCAGATTAAAAGTTTAGAGCATTAAAAATAATTGAAATGAATGGTATGATGATAGATTTGACCCTTACAAAACAATAATAATAGTTTGCCGTCTGATTCAATATTATAGTTGAGCGGGATAAAATTTTATCACAAGTGTTACTTCAGAGGTCCAGGGGAAAATTTTTTTCACTTCCCTAAAATTATTCCTTACTACCTAATAGTTCGGTGCAAAAGTTTCTTTTAATCGCCCTAAACCGACATGCAAGTAGATAGTCATCTCCTTCACTTAAACTAATACTTTGAATCATTACAGCTTATAGTATAATGTATAGTGTAGCATGAAGTACATATTAGCAGTACAGATTCAAGTCTAGATCATAATCTAAGAATAATGAGTATTGTAATTCCGTATATCGTGCAATAGTTGGGAAGTTGGTTCTTTCCACGGATCAGAATCATGGACACCTGTTAACATATTCAAAGAGTAAATGCACAAAGTTGTTACTAATATCCACCACCTAAAGTTTATCATCAACAGCTTAAAATATTTGACAAAAGGTAAATTTGGATTGGGGAAATTAATGTATGAGTCTGGAGTAAATATCTGGGGCAAATATAGTTTAATCATATCTTTGCCGCTCGTAACTGAGACAATTTCAGTTTTACACATATTAAGGGAAAACAAATGATCCTTTTCTGCAATAAAATCCGATTGCAAATGACAAAAAAAAAGAAATTCAAAAAATGTCTGCTCCAAAGTTTAGAAATCTGACACATTACACGGGAGAATTCTAAATTGCCCCACACGAAATTATTTTTTATTCAGTTTTTGTCGGATTCTTGAGCTGCATGCACAACGCCAAATATACTCTTTTTGCAATAAGGAAAAATTTTTTATTGCTAGGGTGGGTATTAATCCAGATTTCTCCATTGTTAATATGCATTTCCCCAAATTCATATATGATATTGAACACTCCCCAGGAAACTATAAATTGGGGTTGAATTTTCCCCAAATTCTAATTTCAAATCTGTTTTCTTTCTATTATCATTACGACTTTCCTAATTATATATCTTCAATAAGTTAAAGTTTTATAATGGCTTACGAAGATAAATTGGTTCAACCTGCCTTAAAGGTTAGATTAATTTTCGATTCCTTCCCAAATATCTATAATGTTTATATTATTGCTGCTATTTCTTGTATCGCCGGTATGATGTTCGGTTTTGATATTTCATCAATGTCTGCTTTCGTCAGTGAAGATTCATATCTTAAATTTTTCAATACACCTAGTGCTAATGTCCAAGGTTTCATTACTTCTTGTATGGCTTTAGGTTCTTTCTTTGGTTCTATTGCATCTACTTTCGTTTCTGAACCATTTGGTAGAAGATTATCCTTAGTAATTTGTGCTTTCTTGTGGATGGTTGGTGCTGCTATTCAATCTTCATCTCAAAACAGAGCCCAATTAATGGTTGGACGTATTATTTCTGGTCTCGGTGTTGGTTTTGGTTCATCTGTTGCTCCAGTTTACGGTGCTGAATTGGCTCCAAGAAAGATCAGAGGTATGATTGGTGGTATTTTCCAATTCTCTGTTACTATGGGTATCTTGATTATGTTCTACATTTGTTACGGATTACATTTCATTAACGGTGTTGGTGCATTTAGAATCGCTTGGGCTATCCAAATTGTTCCAGGTTTAGTTTTATTCGTTGGTTGTTTCTTCATTCCAGAATCTCCAAGATGGTTAGCCAAGAACGGTTACTGGGAAGAAGCTGAATTCATTGTTGCTAAAATCCAAGCTAAAGGTAATAGAGAAGATCCAGATGTCTTAATTGAAATCTCTGAAATTAAAGATCAAATTTTACTTGAAGAAAACATTAAGGCTTTTACTTATCTTGATTTATTCAGAAAGAAGTATCTTGTTAGAACTATCACTGCTATCTTTGCTCAAATCTGGCAACAATTAACCGGTATGAATGTTATGATGTACTATATTGTTTATATTTTCAGTATGGCCGGTTACAGTGGTAATGCTAACTTAGTTGCTTCATCTATTCAATATGTTTTAAACGCTGCTACTACTGTTCCAGCCTTATGGTTAATGGATAAAGTCGGTAGAAGAAAGGTTTTGATTACTGGTGCTATTATGATGATGATTTTCCAATCCGGTGTTGCTGGTATCTTAGGTAACTACTCAGTTCCAGTTCCAGGTGGTGTCAACGGTAATGATACTGTCAAAATTGAAATCCCAGCCTCTAACAAAAATGCCGCTAGAGGTGTTATTGCTTGTTGTTATTTATTCGTCTGTTCCTTTGCCATGTCATGGGGTGTTGGTATCTGGGTCTACTGTTCTGAAGTTTGGGGTGACTCTGCTTCTAGACAAAGAGGTGCTGCTGTTGCCGCTGCTGCTAATTGGATTATCAATTTCGCTATTGCTATGTATACTCCAAGTTCATTCAAGAACATTACCTGGAAGACTTATATTATCTACGCTGTCTGTTGTTTAGCTATGGCTATCCATGTCTACTTCGGTTTCCCAGAAACTAAAGGTAAGAGATTGGAAGAAATTGGTCAAATGTGGGATGAAAAGGTTCCAGCCTGGAAATCTACCTCATGGCAACCACATGTTCCATTATTATCTGATGCTGAATTAGCTCACAAGATGAACGTGGAACACAAAGAAGGTGGTGATTTAATGACTCCAGAAACTGGTTCATCCGCCGAAAAAGAACAAGTTTAAATAAATTAAACTTCAATACAAAAACTATTGATTTCAATTGATGCTTTTAATGATTTCTAGATATACTAAAGGATGTATTTCATAATTTTTTTTAAATAGTTAGTTTACTTCTCCTTCAATATCACTTTAATTTACGAATATTATAATATTTTATTATTACTTTTAAAATCTTTTAGAATAGTATACAAGTGCTTACGGCGAAATGGAAGCAATTCTTGTAACAAATAATTTGTACGGCAGAACTTCCTTAAATTGGTTCCTTATGCCCCATTTTGTACACAGATAATATAAATCACTATTAGAATAGATTTTTGTCTGATAGCGTCATTTTTTGTATAACCATACTCGCATTGCATGGACTTCGATTAGAGTTGACCGACTACATATCGATACAAATGAAGTTTGGGGTAATTAAGGGATGTATAATCAAACTGAGGGGAACCAGATAATTATTTGGCGTTTCAATAGATAACAACATTGGGGGTTAAGCCGTTGATTGTATTGTTCCAATTTTACTTTCTACCCCAACTTTAAAAAATTATAAAATAAATAAACAATAGCAATGAAATCTTTAAAAAAAAAGGTTATTACGTTACATCTTAATTTTATTATTTTACATGACCCATCACCCAGATTCAATATAATTTATCCTTTAGTAAAATTAATTTTAAAAGTTCTGTCAGACAAAAAAGTGACTGAAAATAGCATTTCTTTTTTTTCGTCATTATTTCTTTTTATGAGGGACACACGGAAAAACTCTGACGAGCAAATCAAAAATTTTTTTAACACCCCACACAAATTTTAAGGGAATAGAATGGCTTTAGAATTAAAAATTTTGCTACAATTTTTATAACATGGGTAATAATAAATTATACATTTTAAGATTGTAAAATATAGAAATTAAACGAATATAAAGTAACAAACTAATACACTTTTACGAAAGGTATTGTCTTGTATGAAAAGGAAAAAACTGAAGAGGGTAACATTACCATATCACAAAAGTGTAAATGTAGATAAAGTTAGCTTAGATAAGACCAGCTAATGGAGCTAAAGCTAATAAGAACATACCGGCTTTAACATTGTTACCGGCACCTTCGTAGACTGGAACTGAGGTAGCATTCTTTCTAAGGGTACTGTAGATATCAACAGTGGTGGTAACAGCTGGTTTTGGAGCAACGGTGGTTGGAGCTGGAGCTGGAGCTGGAGCTTGACTGGTTGGAGCTGGGGCTGGAGCTGGAGCTGGAGCTTTACTAGTTGGAGCAACTGGAGCTGGGGTCTTGGATGCTTCTTCAGTGATTTCACAGATGGTAGTGTAAACAGTTTCAACACCGTGAACAGTGGTGGTAGTAACAACCTTGGTAGCTGAAACAACTTTTTCAGTACATACACTAACTTCTTCACAAGAAGTAATGGTGAGTAAGGTGGTTGACCATTCAGTTTCAGTGAGGGTGGTGTTAGAAACAGCAGCGGCGGCTAAGGTGGTGAAAGCGGCAACAGATAAGATTGATGAGAATTGCATTTTTAAACGAGTGTATAGGTTAGGGTATGAACTTTGGAGATAATTAAAAAAGAATAAATTAATATTCATACTGAATTATATTTAAAGAAATATGACCCTATTTATATTTTCTTCTACTACGAGTGCTCCTCCTCCTCTCTTTGTTTTGTTTATAACATTACTGATACTTGTAAAGCTTAAAGACTAAATTGGCAACCTCGTCATAAAATCACCATACAAAATTTTAATAGACTGCGAAATAAATGTAAACAAATCAAGAAAAAAATAGCTTAAAAGAAAAACACCACGCCAATTTTTAAGAAGATTGAAATGGAACAAGAAAAAAAAGTGGTGCTGTTTCCTTATGATCTTTACTCTGGGAGTGATCCCATTGGTTAGAGGCTAGGGGATTTTATTCCACAAGCAGGGTCAATGGAACAGTATCGAACCAAGAATATACATGCTTTCTTGGTAGTTAACGTAACAACGTAGCTAGTTACCGTGAATCTGAATCTGATTATAATCTCATAGACAATAAACTATAATGAGGTAAATGATCAACCCTTGTGAAACATATTCTCAAAAATTAGAGAAAAAAATAACGGAGTTTAAGCAGTTAAATTGCTGTCCGGGTTTATGGACTCTTGAAACGAATCAACAAATAGTGATGATGATGCTACTACTATACCAATATGAAGTTTCCAATTACTCCTATACCCAATTAATAAATACTAAGAAAAAACCATAAAAAAGTGACAAGCTTTTTTTCATCAATTTTCCGAATTAGGAAGGAGACTTTCTCAATTTATAAAAATGGGACAAGCAAAACACTATTTAGGTGACTTTTCAACTCAACTGGGTACACTTTTAGTAACAAGCTACATAACCTTGTAAAAGTATATAAGGACACAAGAAGCCATGGTTCGCAGAGGTACCTAGACATGTGGAAAGAGAGGGGTGTTTAAGGTTATTTAAATGGTGACCCATGAACAGCGCCATTCCATTAATTGAATAAATCTCTATAGTGAGGATATTTCTGTAATTGTAATAAAGCCATATCAACAACACATTGGCTACTTGTCGTGCCATTTATATACAGGTCCCCAGGAGCGATTTAATTTGATTTTGACATTCATATAATTGGATTCTCGTAACAAATTGATTCTTTCACAAACGAAGAGACTGTCACAAACATCAATTGGGTAACTGTTTTCTTGGAGTCAAAGGCATTATATCTTCTATCTTAACAATTGTAAGGGACAATGACCTCGTAGATGATAACCGCGTTTTGAGTACTTGATATAAAGTGATCATATCATGATGAACTAGGGTTTACCATAACAATAGGTTTGTTGATATCCACAAAGACACGAACGAAGAATAAACAAACCAATTTTTTTCTTCATTTTTTCTTCTCCAGTTTGCACGACTTTGGTTTCAATTATGAACGTGACTTTGATCACGATATATTTTGGTCCCATGTTGTAATGCACATGATTTGTTCCACCTGACCAACTTCAACAAAAAATACAGTAAGTTTTAGCCAATTGAAGCTTTGAGAAGAATAGCCAGCAAATTTAGATGTTAATATCGATTATAGCATCTATATCTCAGTGAAAAGCAGATTCGCATGACGATTGTTTGAAGTAAACTATAACAAACCATGTTGTACATAGGACTTATGATTCTACATTATATACTAATTGTTACCCCCTTATCCATGACATTTATTTAAACAAAATTAAAAGCTGGTTTGTAAAACCAAAACCATTGTCGTTTTAAGTTTACATGTTAAGTATAACTTTAAAATAATTTACATTGAAAGGATCGAAGTTCAATAGAACACTGTATATAATTTAAAGTTTATTATCCTATCAGACATTCCAGCGTCGATACAGATGCCGAAATCAACTCCAAGAAAAATTTATAGTAGCATTTGACGTTAATGAAGCAAATCCTAAATATATTAGGCGCGTTCTAAACAACATTTGATAAATTTCGTAACCTTAATTACTCCTTCAAACAGTTCGTACATCAAATGATACATATATGGAACGCATCATTAAAGTTTAAATTGTCAGTGTAACATTTGGGAATTTAGATAATCTTGTAGATTACGAATACCTGATCATCAACATACCATATATTGAAAAACAAAATATATCAACAGGTAATCTTTTGGCGATTTGAAATATCGTGAAAAGGACAAAATCAAAACAATAATACACTATACTCGACAACATCGAACAATGACAGAAGTAACAATAAACGTTCCGCATTTGTTTGTGAGCACTGCTGTAGATAAAACTTCATGCTGTACTGTAGGCTGGTTTATTTCAATTTCTAAAATTTAAAAACAGGTGGCTGGCTATTGTTCTCTTTCTGTGCGAGATAAAACACGATCAGACAAAATTAAAAAAATTTTGATATCCCGATTTTTGAGGCGTGTGTCTTTTTAAATCAATTTTTCCAAATTGAGAAAAACCAATTCATTTGGCAGACAATTTAATACCCACTAATTTCGCAATCAGAAAAAGCCTACTAATAAATACCGATACCAGGTTTTACAACTACAATTATAAAGTGAATTTTTTTTTTAATTTTTTTTTTTATTGATATTAAAATAAGTTGAAGAAGTAAAAATAAGCACCATCTCTGAAAAAAGGAGATAGAAATATGTAATCCTCTCTAAGAATGCGTTTGATGAGGTAATAGATATATAATAAAGGAAAATAGTAAAGATACTTTGTAAAAACAATTTATAAAATGACCTTCGAACGAAATATTGTAACCAATTTCAAAATTGATCGTTATAGTAGAACATGGATAAACCAAAGACTAGATTAGATACTAGCAAAAAAACCGAAACATTAATTCTTTTTAATTTCTTAAAAAAAGCAAAAAAAGTATAATCAAAAAAATCATATTTGAAGTGACGTGATAATGATTAATTAATCCAAAACTTAACTTAATTCTTTTCCATTAAAAAGAAGATTTAATAAAATCAACTATAAAAATATAATTTCCATATATTTAATTTATAGTGAATAAATGAAACAAAAGTGGTATTAAAACATATAATACATCCTCAAAAAATAATGCATTCAAAGACATTATTGGAAACATATCTTTCTTTTTTTCCTATTTTTCTTGATTAAAATAAAAAATAAGTTGAAAAATAATAACAAATAAAACCAGGAATCAAAAAGACTTCCAAAAAAATTAAATAGTACGAAAATATAAACAGTTGATTTTAAAAAACATCTTTTGGATTAAAAAACTTGTTAAATGAATGAATAAAATGCTTGAATGAAATAATGGTTGATAAACTGAAAAATAATAAATAAAATTTAAACTCCAATTAATAAAAATCTTCAAATAATAATCTTTTTTGTATTGATTTATCTTCAATTGATTTGTTTATAAAAAAAATTAATAATTTGAACAAATTTAATTTAAAAATTAATCTGTATCAAAAAATATTAGTGTATGTTGAAAATAAAATAGTAGTGAAACAATGAAAACAGTCGTTCTTTATTAGATACATGCGATAGAAACTTAATTAACCTACTTATAATAAGTAAGCTAATGGAATTAAAGCTAAAGCTAATAAAGAAGCACCGAAGTTAGAGGCACCAGCTTCGTAAGTAGAAATGGCACCAGTAGATTCAGCAGCAACAGTGGCTGGGGTAGTACCTTCAGCAGCTGGAGCAGCGGTGGTACCTTCGGCAGCTGGAGCAGCTTCAGTTCCAGTAGCACCTGGAGCAACGGTAGCAGTTTCGGTGGTAGTGGTTTCTTCACCAGCTGGAGCAGCTGGGGTAGCAGCAGTAGCAGCAGTGGCTGGGGTAGTTTCAGTGGCTTCTTCAGCAGTGATTGGACAGTAAGTAGTGTAAACAGTAACTTCACCGTTAATAGTTTCAGTAGTTAAACCTGGGGTAGCTGGAACAGTGGTTTCGTGACAAGCATTGTTCTTACATGAAGTAATAGTAATGATAGTGGTAGATTCAAGAGTTTCAGTTTCAGTACCTTCTTCAGCAGTAAGTGGACAATAGGTAGTGTAAACAGTAACTTCACCGTTGATGGTTTCGGTGGTAACAGCTGGGGTAGCTGGAACGGTGGTGGCTTCACATTTGTTGTCAGAACAAGAAGTGATGGTAATAATAGTGGTAGATTCTAAAGTGGTGGTAACGGTACCTGGTAAGGTTTCAACACCGGAAGAAACTGGCATAGTAGATGGAGCAGAAGAAGCTGGAGCAGATGATGATGAAGAAAGAGCAACAACTGAGAAAGCTGAACCACTGACTAAAGTACCATCAACTGATTCTAAAGAAGCAGCAAAATCAGAAGCAGCATCTCTCTTAACTAAATCAGTTTCATCTTTGAATAATCTCTTTCTGATAGCAGCAGTAGAGTTGACAGCTGGAGTAGCTTCAACGTGAACTTGGTATAATGGAGCACCTGGTAAACCGAATAAATCAATAGCTGGAATGCTAATAACTCTACCGGCGTTAACAATATCAGTGAAAAATCTGGTATTTTGAGCAATAGAGTAATAGAATTCAATATTGTAATCTTCTGGAGAAACAAAGTTGAAGAAAGCTGGTAAGTTAGATGGGATGGTGAATGGACAAAGACCAGTGTCTAAGTCAACGATAGCAACTTCAACACCATTAACTAAACAAGCAACATCAATAGCGATGGCTTTAGATAAGACGGCAGCGGTAGCGATTAAACTCTTAATTGAGAACTTCATTGTAAAAATTAGCCTAAGTTTTGGGATGGAACGAGAGAATAAATTTAGACTTTTTCTAGTTATCTAAGAAAGGAAAAGAAAAGAAGAAACAAGAATAAGAAAAGGATTCTAAAATTGAATTGAAGATAATCTACAAAAGGGGGATCTATGGTTTATAAATATTTTAAGGGGATTCCTCTTCCTCATCTTTACTGGCTATAATTAGAGTAAACAGAATTTTTTTAATCAGTTTTTTGCGATAAAAACTTAACCCCCATGCACTGCAACTTCAAAAATATTAAAAAATAAAAAATAAAAAAAATAAAACAATGAAATCTCAAAAAATAATTTGTTTTTGGCCATTTGTTTACATTTACCACATTTTACTGGTTATTCATCTGTTGATGCATTACGCAATGCGCGCAAGAGCTGTAAACTGTAAATTACAAAAATATGTTACTCACATTAGTGTAATATTACATAAAATAAATTACAAATTAATAAAAAAAGAAAAAAAGAAAAATAACTATTTGCCTAACCGCAGTTTGTGACAAACCGATGCAAACTTTACGGTAATTGCTGAGAATTAGGCAGATATTAACAGTATTAAGGATTTTGTTAGGTGCCACTGGGTGATGAAATGCCAGCATTATTGGCACTCTAGTGAATAAATTAGTGGAAATGGCTGAGGAGTGCTTAAGTTAATGGTGATATGGAATCATTTAATTCTACCTAAGAACAATCAAAAGTTAAATTTAGATTCAAGATTCTACATTGGATTGAGGCAGTTATGTCTAGATGTGTTGAAGTAAGTGACCCATAAAATATCATTGATAACAATGGCAAATAATATAATCACATCTTAAAAATACATTCCCAATACCACTTTGGTTTTATTTTTTTTTCTCCAACAATCATTCTATCAAAACTATAAAATGTTTTTTCTCACTGTATTTGAGATAGTAGTACGATTATAATGTTCTAGTCTGGTAATTGAGCTCTTCAAGAATCAAAGAGATGAAATGTGTAACCACAGATTGAAGGAGTTATATCCCTACCTACAAGTTTGTAATTTATTCTATACATTTAGTTGTCAGTAATCATTGCATGCTCTTTATTTTCAGGTTTGCTCACTAAATTATTTCTCTGCAAGGCTATGTTCGAGAGCGTAGGAAAAAACAATTGGGTGATCTCCATTCTTCCCTAATTTCGACATTCGCTATGTTAAGTAAGACTTGCGATGAGCGTCAATTGCCTCGAAATGATCTGTTTATGACTGAATGTTATTCTATGGAAGAGGGCCCCTTCAGCTGCTATACATAACGTCACATAGAGATGCTTCTGAAATTCACCATATTAAAATTAAAATTGCCTTATTTTTCAAATTTGAATAGAATTAAAGAACTAGACTAAATAAGCTGCCAAACTAAAACTCAAATTAGTGAAGAGGTGATCTAAAGCACTACGGCTACCAAGGATAATTTGTTATCGCAGGGGCAGAAAAAAAAAGAAGGTTTGGAAAAGCTCTTGGAAATAAGCTTTAAGCAAAATCCTCCTCACTAGCTATGATGAACAAGAAAATCGTTGCTAATAATAGTAAAATAATATTATTTTGGCCTCACCTTATTATTTCAGCTTATAATAATGACATTGTCAGGTCAATAGTTTGCTTTTTGTTTACATTTCTTAGAGCTGATTTATTACGAATTGGGAAAAATTTTCAACTAATTCAGAAATCTGAGCGTGTTCCTCAAAATCAAAAAAGGAGGTGTTTTACAGTTTATAAACCTGTAAATCTGCCATTGTAAAAATTTCTTTTTTTCCCTCACTTTTATTTTTGCATTTATTATTTTTAATTACTTCTCTGATCCGTGTTGCATGGTTAAGGGAAATCCTAAAGATGATAGTATTGCCGCCAGAACTACAGTAACGGTAAACACATATAAGAAATGAATTAGACAGAGCATGGCATGCTTCATCACTATTTTCTAGGGAAGTTATGGTTAATTCATTTCATATTATCACCAAGGGTGGAATTTCACATCCGTTATAAAGAGTACCTTCAAAACGTCCAAATCCAATTACACAATTAAAACAATGGATTGAAATCAAACAATAATTTCCCGTAGATGTGCTGAATAAAAATACCAATCTCATCGGGAATGTGTAGTGCACTTAAAATCAAAAAGGTACTCACTCATTGTGGTATTTGCCACTATCAAGTCAAGATCCCTGTTCTACACAATGGCCGGCGCTAAAGTACAATAGAAACGAACCTTGTGGTACACTTTTTATTTTTCTTTGTGAGTTTTTTTGCTTGCGTTGACATTTTACAGGTTAACTTTAGATTTCAAGAACCGTGAGGAATGAAAAAAAATCACTTGCATAGACATAATTAAGCATAGTACAGTAAGCCTACTCCTACAATAAATACAATGAAATTTACTGCTGTATCTAAAGTTTAACTATTTCAAGTTTCTTAGCTGATTTGAAAATGTCAATGGGATGAGGTTAGATTTAAAGAATGTCGATTGTGGGCTCTCACTATGTTCTGAATTAGGCATGGTGGTTACTTCTTTGAACGAATGCAATTCGATGTGATATATGCTATTGCGTTTCGTTTGAGTTTCTCGTTTCGTTTCAGTAGATTCGTTCAAGCAAGAGGTCTGAAATTTTGTATATTTATGGTGGTCTAACCTAACCATTATATTAATTATCATAAATCCATTTTAGATTTGTAAGATGGAATTGCGAAAAAATTTAGTCATTCAACACAACGTTTTCAATCTTATTTTATTTTTGAGGCAACTCTCTACTTCTTAATTGAGATAACAGCTCCGTTAAATTAGGTACCAACCATCATTAAGCTAAGGCAGTCAAGTCGATAAGAATGTTGAAGTTGATTTGAGGCTGTCTTAAACTTTCATGTATTGCGTTCTCAAGTAGCATTCTTTATATATGTGTTTTCAGAGTTGCATTTTCGTAAGAAATTGCACCACTTTGACCACATTAAACTATCTCATAGTTTATAATGAATATCTTTTTGATAACAAACAATCTAATAATTTAAACTATAAATAAAACAAAAAAGAATTTAATGTATGTAGATGTATCCATACAGTTCCTAATCCAATCAAGAAATAGATGATTTAAGCTAATATCCCCTTACTTGATAATGTTTTTTTCATCTTCCTTGTGGCAAATAGACTAAACCGACCTCAATTAATTCAGTTTTGGCAGTCAGTATACTAACTTCAGCTCTATTATAAACAAACAAAACGCATTGAACTATTTACCTATTAGTTATTTGTACTTATTACTGATACTAAGGTTATAAAATATCTGCTACCGCGAACAATAAGGTTAAAAAATATTGTTCAACGTGGGGGTATAGATACCAAAAAGCTTTTTAGTGTTATTTTTTTTAAATATAATAATCCATGAGCGGCAGTCTCTCTTCCAAATCCGTTTATATTGCAGTTAGGGTAATTTTTATTTTATATGTTGAATTCATTAATAATAACTAGAAGAAAGGAATAAATTGAGCTTAAACCTTTATTTGGTGTTTCAACTTGAATGATAACACCATCAGATGGATGCATGAGTCTTAAAAATATGGTGGAGAAAGCAATCTACAATAATAATCAAGTAGAATGAATTAGAGTTTTAATTCATCATCAATTTCTATTACTTTAACTTTCACCCCCTAAACTTTAACTTTTCAGCCCAGTTGACTAATCTTAAACTGCCATAATAATAATTTTTTATTGCAACAAACATCTGGAAAGGTAGTGCAATGATCCAAATGTGTTAAAAGTTATCTATATTTTTTAGTTCGTATAGGATTCATAACAAAATGAGGTATAAATTTGCGAACCTTCAAACTATCTATCTACGATAAGGTGTTAACGCTCCTTCCTACCCTTTACTAAACCTTCGTTTGGTTTAGGGGGAATTGCCATTTGGGTAATTAAAGGCATGAACGATGAGAGAAAACGATATGTAATTACATGATAACTAATTAAAACATCTCATTAAAGCAATTATGATTAGCGGCACCAGAAATTTATTGAAGTTAAAGGGGAGGATTATATCCTGATCTTTTGCTAGGGGTTTCTAGTATTTTCTTTCTAGTGTGAAAATAAATTGATTTTTAAAAATAGTATCAATGTATCTCCTCCTTTGTGGGAAATTATTTTTAGTTGTGTAGACCCAATCTCTTGTTTAAAATACAATTGAGAAGATATCTTAACCTTTCTTATCGTATGAGAAGTAGTAATCGCTCTTGGAAGTTTTATACAATTAATACTAAATGAATACCTTATGGTATTAAATCTTTGATGAGTTACTATTAACAAGTCACCGGTCATATTTCCATCACATAAGGAGATCATCGAAGATTTGTTCAACAAATTGGAGTGCGTCTCTCAGTAATCGTAGCGTGGGTATACTTAACAAAATCAGATAAGCTTGCAGGCGGAATACCAAACCATACCAAACCAAATCAAATCAAATCAAATCAATCCGAACCAAACCAAATAAAAAAGCATTTGGCGCAAGTTCGGTGAAAATAAAATTTATTTTTTGGAGCCATTTAAAAATATTTTTTTTATTGTCTTTTTCTTTCTATTTTGAAGTACCTAAACTGTAAAAACTCTAAAAAATGTTAAATTGTTTTTTTTAAACAAAAAATAATGTGTACAAAATAAGTGAATCTTGCATAATTTAACATGTAAATTGTGAGGTGGAACAATACCTCTATGATATTTTCAATCTCCCCCTCCCCCTTCCATTTACGCCCATGGATCAGCAGAGCTTTTTTCTTTTTCAGTTACTGAGATTCATAGATCCCCCACCTCCCCCTCTCTATTCTCCCTAACTTTTTGTAACTCGAAAATACTCGCTACACACTAAATCCAAGTTGGCAAATGCCCTTCCTAATTGGTATTATTTTTTAGGGACATCAACTGGTAGTGGACAAATCTTTACTGATGGAGATCATAATAAACACTATTATTTGTTTATGGCGGTGATTTAAACTTTATATTGTTACGGAGCTCACTAATTTTATATCGTTTGTAAGTGCACATTGTTGAAAAATTTCAATGCTGGTAGCAACAACTCAAAAAATTCTTAAAACGTTTCTTTCGTTCAATTGATCAGTAGGTTGGTTCTGAATGGTTACATAAACAAATCCAAAAAGTGGAGAAAGTGTTCATATGTATGAAGTTGATTCAAATGATTTGAAAAATAATTATACTTCTAATGCCTGTTGTTGTTACATGATTTATGTTTCTAGCCAGCCATCTTCTCATTTTCGTAGGGAGTCAAATCAAAATATTTTTTTGTTGTTTTTGTTTTGACTTGCTCGCTATTTTTTTGCGACTCTAATGAGAAAAGTTTGCTACTCTATTTGAGATGAGGGAGTAGTTTCAGTGCGTATGACGAGATCATTTTTTTATAGTTGCCTTCACAATTATCTACTTGCTGATCTCAAGTAAATTTAGGCTTTTCAACTAAAGTTTGATTTAGCTTTATTCCAAGCAAGCAGCAGGCAAGCCAATAAAAAGTTTTCAAACTGTAACTTTAATTGTTCGTAAATCAAATTAGATACGTCATATAGGGAGCTTATAAAGAAGCAAAAAATGGCAAGGTTTTTCCTGAAAGATTAATGCTTAATTTGATTAGATTAAGAAAATCAATATATGCTTTGTTATGATCAACCTTATGTAATTTAACTTCGTCAAAGCAAATCCATTGAATTTCTAATATTTGTTTTTTGATTAAGACATCTGCTGACCGCTTAATCTATAATTAAGTGAGCTAAAAAAAAGCTTGGTTTTAGAGATTAACTTTGCTTATGTCAAAGTGACGTAAATTAATGTATCCATTTAGTACTTGAATCAAATGAAGATCTTGTCTAAATATCGTTGAAATATTTTGTGATCGCTTACCTAACCTCGGCTTGATATGGGTCAGCTTGGACCTAACTAGGCTAATAAAAATTTTAATTGTAAAATTTTGCAAATTATAGATGAAATGAAATTTTATGATGTGAAATTATGAAATATGAGTAACTTGATTTTTCATCTTCTACAGATACCGATGAATGTTTAATCCGTAAACACAATGCTATGCTCGATGACAACAAGAAAAGCATCGGCCTACTGATAGTGAATTGGGTCCCTTTCAGCAGGGATGAATCATGGGCCAACCCATAACCTGTAAAATATTTTTTGACTAGAAGTATCTAAAAATAAATCTGAAAAATTATTAGCTATGTCATCTCAACCTGTAGTAATAGCAACGGTTGCAATGGGAAATTAATTACTTGCATTTCTTAAATCTCTCTCTCTCTCTCTCTCGCCTATATTTTTTTAACTATCGAATAGAACTAACTCAAAGCTAATATGGTAGTAAAGTCCAATTGTTACTTGGCTCATAAGATCTGATCGGTTATTTTAACAATGATAGCGATAAGCAGGACAATAATATAATTTTTTTTTCTTTCTTAATAATAAAGTCTTTATTAAATAACTAATTTACAAATATATATTTCGAATAATAAACTAGAGAAATGAAATTATGAACGGACATGATGCAGTTAATTTGACGGTACCGATGAATTCAGAGACCATCGTCATTGTGGTCTTTTGACGACAATGGTAGTAGGATGAAAAAGCTTTATTTATTTCTTTTTTTTTTCTTTTCGATGAAAGCTTTTTTTTTTTTTGCAATTTCAACTTTTGATCTTAATTCGTTAAGGGTTGAAATCAGCTAAATGAATATCATTCTTATGAGTCTCATCTATATCAAATTCATCGATCCCTGACCAATCGACTTGAATTGGTCTTAATTTACTCATATCTGTATTCTTTAAGAACATAGATCTTTCTATTTGCCAAGTATCTTGAACATCATCAAAAGCCTTATTCCATACTTTATCATAAACCTTTTTAATTTTAGCAGCTTCCTTTTGTCTTGACTCTTCTAATGCCATCCATTCCATATGTTTTAAATCATCGGAAGATGGTTCATAAATATGCCAAATAACATAATGAGGTAACCCTACCACGGAATAACCCATTCTCTTACTTAATTTTCCAAATGCTTCTGTTTCAGCATGTTTTTCAAATGAAAATGCTGGGAAATGTGAACCTGTTCTAAACACTTTTGCTTTAGTTAAAATTGAAACCCCACCAATACCATCTAAATCCATTTCAACTTCAGGATCTCCATAAGGATCTCGAAGATAAGCTAAATGAGGTCTCCAAGTTTGATATTCAACATAACCTTCTACTATACAAGCATCTTCATCTAAAGTATCAGCTAATTGTAAACCACCATCTGATTCTTGCCATGAATTTAAATCATAAGGTTGTTGATTACCTAACCAATCAGGTAAAGGTCTCCAAACATTGGGAACTATAACATCTTTATCATGATGCATTAAATCTTCTAAAATTGTAGGAGGAACAGTTTCGACATCGGCATCTCTCCAATAAACATGAGAATGATAAGGTTTTACCGCTACTGTCCATAACCAATTTCTTGCTCTTGCCATTAATTTTCTTCTTGGACCTTGAGCAGCAAAACCATGTCTATCAGAAAAACCTTGACCAATAATTTGACCAAAATCTTTTTCATATATTTCAATTTCACCAAATCTTTTTGATGTATCATGATTATTTTGAATTTCCATTAAATTTTTCTTTAAAGCTTCTAAAGTATCATCAGAAGAATCACTTACTAAGAATGCTAAATCAATTAGATTATGAGGATAAGTTAAATTTTTCATATGACCAAAGAACATGGGTAAATGAGAGGATGCATCTCTTAAAGGAACTAAGAATAACACTCGTTCTTCTAATTGCCAACCATTGGCAGATCCTTGATATTGATCTAAATCATAAAATTGTACAGTAGGGACTTTTTTAAAATCAGGAGTATATAAAGTTGGAGTTGAATAATCTATTACCCCCACTTTTAGGATTATAAATATTATGGTGAATATTATCCCTATGAATATTATTAGAAATTTTATGTATTCGATTATTTTTGAATAATATTTTTGATAAAATTTCTTCGTCGGTTGATCTAGATTATATGCGTCCATGATTATATGTGATTATGCTGAAGTAATGTACAAATGCTAGAAGAGATGAAAGTTGTTGATAGATATGAATGTATAAATATTTGAGATGATGATAATTATAAAAAAAGATAATACGGATGTATATGATGGGATGAAATATAATGAATAAAATTTGATTGATGACGGAGGAGTAATGAATAAGGATAAACAAAGCCAAGCTAATCAGTTAGGCGGAGAAGTAAACAAGATATAAAGGAAGGAAGGAAGGGATCGATCGGTTGATGGAAGAAAGGATGAATGGTTTGAACAGGCTGTTTGATATAGATAGATATGGGAGATAGGAACTAAGGCACAGTTGTCTACTTAATCCAAACTAGATCCAATGATTCGATGTACAGACACAGTGTCTAAATGGCTGGGTTGGTTGGTTGGTTGGTTGATTGGATGGATCCTATCGCTATGCTGATGGATTGAAGATGATGATGTTGATGATGACGAGGAAAAAGTTGATGTTTAAACGGACAAAATTGTGATCTATGAGAGTGAGAGGGAACAACAAAATTTTGGAAATGACAAAATGTCTGCTTCAACTTTTTTTTTTTTAATTGTTTTTTTTTTTTTTTCTTAAATTTTAATTTGATTCCCTTTTCTAAGCTTCAATTAAAAATGGAAGTGCAGAAATGGAGAAGGAAGAGGAGGAAGAGGAAGAGGACCGTAAATTCCACGCTATTACAATTGAGAATATAGTGTTACAAAATGACTACAGCATCTGGCTATAGTTGCGAACCTTCGACATATTTAGTCGCCGATTAGAGATATTATTATTATTATTTGCCCTTATATAGTTAAAAGTACAGGAGGAACGAAGGAATGAGTGTGGTGAATTTTTCCTAAACTATGTATTAATCCGGGTAATAGAGGTCAAAATAATAACACCAACGACGAGGGAGCGATCAGACACGACATTTTTTTTTTTTTTTAAATTTTGGTTTAAAAAATATTTTTTGACTGATTTCTTCTTTTTTTTGGTCAGTGTAAAGGAAACTATAAATTATTTTTTATTTTAAAAATGTCTGATAAAACCTTCGTTTACAAGGGGGTTTAGTTATGGAAATCCCATTTATTTAAAGGGTATGTGTCTGAATTAGTACTGTACGTGGAAACGCGTCAATTATATTAACTATATATATATACTATCAAACAGTTAGTTTATACGTTTTTAATTACAGCCTTTCTATTTAACAATAAAACTTATCAATGTGATGTAGGTTATATCATCATTTAACAAAGCAAGTATACGAGAATTTCAAGTATTTGATGTTTTGATTTAATGGCTTTTGTTGACATTTCTAAAAAAAGCAACTCAAACTCAAATTATAGTTTTCTTAGTTTCTTTTTTTTCTTGACATCCCAGTCATGTGACGCCAAGCACATGATTATAATTATGATTATAATCATAATTATAATCATTATCATAACCATTACAGTATCGTTACATAACTGATACAACTGATGTTCCATCTTGGAAACGAGTTCTGAATACTCGGTTGGCATTAGTGAACATCCCTTCCTTCAATGAAACCACTATAAACTGAGAACCTTTAAATCTGGTCTTAATTAAATGTCCAATGTTTTGAGTATGTGATAAATCTAATGCGGCATCAACTTCATCAAGAATATACATTGGAGCAGGTTTGAATTGTAATAAAGCCATGATTAATGATAATGCTATCAATGATCTTTGACCTCCTGATAATTCAACTAAACTTTCCTTCCAAACTTCTCCCAATTTAACTTTAACTTCTAACCCTTTTGTAACATCCATCATATTAACTGGAACTAATTTAGCAAATGATCCTGGTAATAAATCAGCAAAGATTTGACCAAAATCAATGGAAACCTTTTGATACGTGGTATTTAAAGTATCTCGTTTATATCCATTCAATTTATCTATAGTACCAATAATCTTATTTTTATCCTTTTCAATTGTTTTAACCATTTGCTTTAAGGACGTTTCTTTCTTCTCTACATTATCAATCATACTCATGATATTTGGATTAACTTTCCGTCTCATACTAGTGAATTTTTCTTCTAATATGCCCAATTGTTCTTTCGATTCTTCTAAATTAATATTTGGATTGTTTTCAATTAAATTATTTATAACTTGAATATCAGTCACCCATTCATTTTCATGAATTAATTCATCCAATTTAACCTTTAATACTTTAGTAACACCAACAGATTTCTCTAATTCATGATTCAACTTTTGTAATTGTAATTTGATTTCATTACTTAAATCATTCTTACTTTTAATCACAAGATTCAATTCATTAATTTCTTCATCTAATCCTAATAAATTAGCTCGTTCTTCATCTAATTCAGCTTTATTGATTATTAATTGATCATTAAACTTTTCAATATCTATATTGATTGATTTTTCCTTTCCATCAAGTTCTTGAATACTGGCATTCACATTTATAATACTTTCTTCAATATTCTTTAATTCTGATTTTTGTTGATCATTTTCAATTTGTAAATTTTGATATTGTTCAGTTAATTCATCTAATTTGGATTGTTGTTTATTAATAACTTTCTTTAATTTATCAACTTCTTGTTTTAAATCTTTGATTTTGGTTCCTTTATCATTACTAAACTCTTTAATATCTTGTTCGATTCTTTTAATTGATTGTTCATAATTCAAACAATTGGTTTCTTCAGTATTTATTTGATTATTTAAATCATTGATTTCAGCCTCATTAGCTTCATTCTGTTTCAAAATCATAGATGATGGATTATGACTTAATTTCTTCTCTAACAATTCTAATTCATGCTTCTTTAAATAAATCTCATTACTTAATTCTCTCGTACTATCAATTAAGCCTTGTTTATAAGAAATTTCTTGTTGAACAGTTTGTAATTCATGATTGACATGTTTCACTTGTTGATATATTTTATTATATTGTTGGATTTTAATTAAAATAGATGAATCGTTTCTTCTAGACCCACCAGAAAGATTACCTTCAGGATCATAAACATCTCCTTCTAAAGTAATTGATCTACTACGAATCTTAGGATCAAAAGTAATGATCTTTGCAGTATTAGGATCATTACAAATGAATGTGCTTCCAAAAATATATTGCATTGCTTTAGTTAATTCATCTTCAAAATCAATCAAATTAATTGCTAATTCAACCTTATTTGGTGCCAATTGTTTAGCATAATTAATGGTTTGTTGATCTATAGCATAAGCATTAATCTTGTCCAATGGAATGATAGTAACTCTTCTTCTCAACTGTCCTCTTTCCAATAATTGAGTAGCAGTATCGGAATCATCCACCACAACATTATACAATCTTCCACCAGCACATACTTGTAAAGCTAATGCCTTTTCGAATGATTGATCTGGTAATAAGAATAATTGAGATACTAAACCTCTAACAGCATTATCATCAAAGTTCACAGACGGTCTTGAATAATGAAACTCGATATTATTATTTCCAAGATCTCGTTTCACATAATTCAACTCGTTATTTAACTTTTGGAATTCTTTATTCAATTTTAATTCCTGTTCTCTTAACTGTATCATTTCATCTGGATCAAAACCTAATTGATCTCGTACACGTTGTTCATTGGTTTCAATTTCTGATTTATATTGATTTATACCTCCTAATAAGGATTCATTCTCTTGTTTTGCCTTCTGTAGCTTGATGGAATCATTTTTTATTTGATTTTCAAGATGATTGATTTTTAATTTAGATGTCTTTATAAAATTTCGGGATCCATTTAATTTTTCTTTACTTTCATTTAATTGACTTGTATAACCAGAACTAACATTACCAGAAGATGACATACCGGTTGATAATGATGAAAGTAACTCTTCTTTAGTATTAAACTCCTCTTTTAATCTATTCAACTCTTCAGTTGATTGTTTAAATTTAGATTCAAAGCTATTATAATTGTCAGCATTGTTATCAAGATTTAATTGAGTTTCCTTAAGTTGTTGTTCGTACCTCTCCTTTTTCTTAATTTCATCCTTTTTGTTGTCTTCCGTTATATCTTTTGAAGTAGTTAATCTTGCTATTTCATTACTTAATGCAACTTCTCGCTGTTCTAATTCTTTTAATTTACCCTCACTATCCAATTCACGTTCTCTTTTTAGTTTAATCTGATTTAAATCTTCATTTAAACTAGCAATTTCTTGATCTAATTTTTGGATTTCATTATTTAAATCAATAATCTTAGATTCATTTTCATTCAAAAAGTTGGATTGATTAGTGAAATTCTTGGATAATTTAATATAATCATGAGCAACAGTTATTCTACTTAACTTTTCAAGATCAGTTTGAATTTGTTGAAATTCAAGAAAATTTCTCTTATCACTTCTTAATTTCTCCAATTTTGGTTCGATTTCTTCCTTTAACAAAGTTCTAATCTCAGTTAATTTTGCTTCTTTCTTAGCCATAGTCTTTTGGGCTTTATCTTTACGTTCTTCAAATGTCCTGGTACCTGCAGCTTCTTCAATTAAAGACAAAATTTCAGCTGGTTTCATATTCAACACTTTTGTAATTTTACCTTGCATAATTAAGAAATTAGGATTATTAATATTCAACTGAACCGATTGAAACAAGTTCAAAACAGTTTGTTGTTGAGCTTTATGACCATTAATCAAATACTTAGAACTCCCTCCTAAGATGACTTGTCTAGTAACACTTATAGTCGTACAGTTTTCAAAACCGATTGGTGATTTGGATATTTCAGAATTATTAAACACAATCGTGACACTGGCTTTGGTAACACCAGCTTGTCCTCTTTTATATATTAAATCTTGTAAATTCGATGCTCTCACCGTTGTCATCGACGCTATCCCCAATACAAAACATATAGCATCTAAAATATTTGATTTCCCTGATCCATTTAATCCTGTAATGGCATTGAATTGATGATCCCAACCAGATATAACAGTACGTGTGGCATAGGATTTGAACCCATCAAGAATAAGTTCCTCTACCTTCATCGTCTATATCTCAAAACCTTTGTAGAACTAGATGATGATGGAGATGGAGATGTTTATGATTTTGACAGCCATTTCAGTTATAGGTATTTGTTTTTGTTTATTCTTTCAACTTTGTACCTAATTGCGCGTATCGATCTAGACTTCCTAATTAGGAAACGTACAATTCTGATTTCTTTTAAGAATAAAAGTTTAGTATTCACGTGACTTTGTCATCTTAGTTAAAAGAAAATTTATATATTGTAAAAGTTAGTAGTATAAAGACTGATAATTGTTGCAATAATCCTTAAATGAACATATAGATGTTACGAATACGACAAAGACCGTCATTGTCTACAAGTCTCACGTTGATAAGGCATAAGTATGTTGGTCGTGATCGTGAAGGAGGAATTTCTTTCAAATACAAAGAAGGAATAAGAAAGACAAGAAATGACAGAGGTAAATTGTATTCTACGGTAAATGAATCTCCAAGTTATAATAATGATAGAAAACAGTCATCCAAGAGGTTCGACTCAGATAAGAAAGAGTCCAAGAGCCACGATAATAGCGAATTAAAACATTCCTTTCTTAAGGTTCATACCGAGTTGGATCTTTTGAAGAAGCATTCTGAACATACAAAAGTGCAGCCAAAAACATTGGTTAGTGATAATACCTTTGATGCCATGAAAAAGATTATTTCTGATACGGCTAATGATCCTGTTAGAGGAGGTAAGACCAAACAATTCTTTGATCCTGAAAATAAAACGTTGAACTTAGGCTTAAGTAATAAGATATTATTCAAGCAAATATTTGGTGGTACCAAAGATCGTATGGATAAAAGATATGGAGATAGTTCTAAGGCTTGGTTACAAAAATTTCATGACATTACAGAAAGTCTCCCTAATGATAATCCCTCTATGCCCAAATATAAGTATTTTAAACAGAAAATCCAACTGTTCATGGTAAATGCTACCATACTGCCTGAAGTCGGTTATAATTCTATATCGATTGGTGATATAGTTATGCTTCAAGATGATAACGTTAATTTCTATATGTTAGTCAAATGTCCCAACAGTCTTTATTCTCAAGCTTATGTCTTCATTGATAATAGAGGTGAAATCATTCATGCCAGTAAGGCCAGTATAAGAATTAGATTTCCAAGTATTATCCCAAAGGAATATCACGAATTAATAGAAAGCCTTATTCAATTAGAAACCAAATATTTGGATATAGCTCCAATAGGTACAACTGATGAAAAATTTTCCCGATCAAATAATTCTTTACCTGAATCATTGAAGGATAAACAGGACGATTTTGAGTCAAAGGAAGAATTGGTTGAAGGTGAAGGGTTTGGAAATTCTTCCCAGGATGATTTCTTAGTTGCCCAAGCATCATCTCAACTCTTAACTAATACAAACGTTAACACTTTTCATGTTCCATTAGCGGCAAGAGATTTTTATTCAAAGGCGTTAACTGATTTATCGATTCAATCGTTTAATGAAATGTCAGAGGTGAATGCAAAGTTGGAATTATTACATCGTAAACTTCAATATGATGAAAATGGTGATTTGATTAATATTCCAAGATCAATAAGTATCTTTGAAATTTTATACTACATGGAAGATGCAAACTTTTTGAAAATAAAAGATTCAACAACAAGGGGTAATGAAACTTCGTTATCATTGTTAGGTAAACAGTTGAAGCAAGACATTGAATATGATACCCAAAAATATCCTATTGCTAGATTTTTAGCATTGATTTTGGCAATAAGAAAACAAGCAAGACTTTGGAGTATAGATAAGAGCAAGGCAAGTTTTACCCCATTAAGTGTTACCATATTACCCATAACCAATGCTATTTTAGTAGACAAGATCGTTAACTATTTGAAATTTGAAAAAGGAAATATCGATTTTGCTAAATACTACGAATCTAAAATTTTAGGTGAATCAATTCCAAAGCCAAAATATTATGACGACGTAATCAAGGTGTTTAAGGATTACATTGTTGGTAACTTCACCAGTGATCCAACCCTCGAAACTGCTTTAGTATCGATTATTAGATTGATTGATGATTCTTCTCAGGCTACGTCTACTGATAAGGCAAAAGAAATAGGCTTCACTTATGAATATTCCAGAGCCAGAGCATATATGATATTAAAGGAAATTGGAGAATTATCAGAAGATCTAGAAGATCCAATAGGATGGTCAAGGCAATTGAATTTGCCAGGAAGTGGTACCAGTTTAATGTCGGATTTAGTAGGTAGGTACTATAATTACGTTGAAAATATTCTTACTAAAGAAGATATAGACGAAATATCTGCCACATCTGAATCTAGCTCACCAGCAGATATTAAATCTTTAGATTCATTTGGCGAAGAAACAACGAGCGATGAAGCTGGAAAATTAATCTTTGATGATGTTTACAAGTCAGACCCTTTAGAAACTTTGAGAGAAGATTTTGGCGATGTGCCAGTTTATTGTATAGATTCAGCAGATGCTCATGAAATTGATGACGGTATATCACTTCATACCGAAGGTGATAAATATGTTGTGTCTGTACATGTTGCTAATCCAACGTCGTATTTAAAGCCAAATTCAATTACCAGTACTATAGCATTTGGTAGGACTTCAACCACATATACCCCCGAAAAGGCTTATATGATGTTGCCGAAGTTAATGTCTGACATTTCCGGATTAGGAGTTGATGGTAAAAAAGTTAGAGCATTCACAGTCCAATATAGATTGAACAAGAAGTTGGTTGACGATTATATTGGGTTAAAATTAGACGATCCTAATAACGAAACTGACGATTCGTTAATCAAAAGAGCCCTTAACGAAATCAATCAGTCTATTGATGTAAAATTTGTTAGTGTAAAGAACTTTCCTCAGAATTTCACGTATGACGCTGTTGATCTGTTATTGAACGAACAAGAGAAAATACAAAGATTTAAGGCAAA
Organism: Scheffersomyces coipomensis; assembly: GCF_036884675.1. Taxonomy (NCBI): domain Eukaryota; kingdom Fungi; phylum Ascomycota; class Pichiomycetes; order Serinales; family Debaryomycetaceae; genus Scheffersomyces; species Scheffersomyces coipomensis. The sequence continues at coordinate 1,243,060 of NW_027042892.1, read as the reverse complement.
TGCTTCTGATGATTTACATTTTAACAATTTATTCAGATTACATGGAATTGCTTCGCTATTATATGATGCAAGGGTATTAGGTGGTGCAACAAGTCTTAATAGCGATATGGGTAATATTAAAGTGTTCAAGAATTTCGATGATCTAAATATATCAAAGTCCGGCAGTCAATTGATAGCGGATGGCTCCAATAAGACTATTCAATTGTCAAGTACAACTAATAATAGGTCGTCAAAATCTATTTTCTTAGTAACCCAGCATATGATCTTTGCTAACTATTCAGCTGCCAGTTTTGCAAATAAAAATGATATTGGATTTATCTACAGAGGTCAAGAGTTGAACTTAGCTCCAGCTGTTCGCGAAGAGTTAAATCAATTGATTGGAAAGGGAAAGAAATTTAATGTGCCACTTTCAGAGGAGGATAACTCAACCATCATTGCAATTACAACAGGAGCTAAGTTTGTTACCAAGCCAGTAAAGCATGAATCATTGGGCATTGATTATTATTCAAATGTTACCTCTCCATTAAGAAGATACGTGGATATGATCAATCATTGGAAGATTGGTGAATATTTGTTAAATAAATCGAACCCAACTTCTCAACCTGTTATTGCAAATAATGAATTACGATTCATAGCAAATTATTTACAGAATGGAGAAATAATGAATAAACAACATCAACGTATTTCTGATAAATTTTGGGAAGGAATTCTTTTAAAGGAAATTTCAAGGTCAAAAGAGAATGGTGATCATCTGTTTAAATTCAGACTCTTAATACAAACTAGTCCGAAATTGGGTGATTCTATCAATGTAAAAACTTTGGGCTTAGGTCACTTGAAGGCAAAGCTTTCGGTTTCGGATCGTTTATTAGAGGAATATAACAGTGGAGAGTTAAAAGTCGGAAGTGTATTAGAATCAGACGATATAAAGATAGTCAAAGTAGACTTTGTAGAAGATGAATTAGTTTTTGAATATAATTGATATTCAAGTATGTACATATTATAGATCTTGTAAATAGAATTTAACTTGTAACAATAGAAGATATTAATAGTAAGACTCGGTACAAAATCGTAAACTATCTCTTATCATTATTATTTGAAATCCAATTTAAGTAATTGGCGACCATAAACTGGGTACTAAGGGCTATTATAGAAAAAATTCTTGGGTTGTTGCTGAGAAAATATGATTCGTTTCGAATTCCGCTTAGCCGCCCCATATTGCGCTTTGGGGGACCCCCAAAAGCCTCTAACTAAACTAACTAAATATTGCTGCTGTAGTTCCCCGAATCAGACACTAACGAAATAAGGTTTGAAATTGGTTATCAATTCCATAATTCAAATGAAGCTGATAAGGTAGATTTGGAATACTATTTAAAGAAAGATACTTTTCAATGGTTTTTTTGACATCGAAACTTTTTCAACTTCAGAAGTTATGATGGACTCCGACAAAGCTTCAGCTTCAGTTGATTTACATACGATTTCAAGTAAGCTTACTCATGGTACTGAGAAAGGAAAGCATTCAAAATTCTCTATTAAAGAATTAATTGAAGAACAAGATGAAAATGAAATAGTTGGTTTTGAATTATATGAGAGAGCTCAAGATATCTCTGCAGAAGAAGAAGAAATGATTAGAAAGAAAGTCTTGCGGAAAGTAGATATGAGAATTGTCCCATTGTTATGTGTTACTTACACTCTTCAATTTTTAGATAAGCTTTCACTTAATTATGCCTCAGCATACTCCATGAATGCAGATTTAGATTTAGTTGGACAAAGGTATTCTTGGGTAGCTGCGATATTCAATTTTGGATATCTTTTCTGGGCATTTCCAGGTAATTACATCATTCAAAGAGTACCTGTGGCAAAATACACTGGTTTATTGATCTTCTCTTGGTCTATTATTCTTATTGGTCATATTGGATTAAAGAATTATGGTGGTGCTTTAGTTATTAGATTCATTCTTGGAATGTTTGAGGCGCTGATTAGCCCTTCTTGTATGCTTATTTGTGGTTCATTTTATACTGTAAAGAATCAGCCAATTAGAATGTGTATTTTCCTTTCATTCAATGGAGTTGCAACAATGCTTGGAGCACTTTTAGGATTTGGATTAGGTCATGCAGAACTGTCAAGTTTGAAACCATGGAAACTTATTTTCTTAGTTATTGGATTGCTTAATTTTATTTGGTCATTTATTTTTATTTGGTTATGTCCTGATTCACCCGATAAAGCCAAATTCTTAACTGAAGAGGAAAGGGCAGGGTTGGTAAAAGAAGTTGCAACCAATAATCAAGGTATCAAAGATTCACATTTTAAAAGATATCAAGTACTTGAAGCCTTCTCCGATTTAGGTGTATGGATGATAGGTTTGGTTGGTCTTGCTAGTGGGGTAATTAATGGAGGAGTGTCAAATTTTTCATCTTCACTTATTAAAGGATATGGGTTTAGTGGATTGAATGCCACAGCATTGCAGCTTCCAACCGGTGCAATCGAGCTTGTTGTTGTTGCTGTTTCAGGGTTTATTATATTCAATGTTAAGAACTCTCGTTGTATCGTTTTATTTTGTATTTGTATAATACCACTAGCAGGTCTAATTGGTATTCATGTTATAGATTTACATCACAAATGGGCATTAGTGGGATGTACATTCTTACAATTTATTGTTGGAGGTCCAGTTATTTTAAGTTGGATCTTATTGAATGCAAACGTATCAGGGTTTTCGAAGAAAACGATATCAAATGGTATTTGGTTTGCACTTTACGCTTCTGGGAATATAGTAGGAGCCAATATTTTCTTTGCTAAACAGGCTCCAAAATACAATAGTGGTATGATTGGGTTGATTGTTTGTTATGTTGGTATAATGTCCATTGCCATAGGTTATAGACTTCTTATGATGTACAGAAATAAAAAGAAAAATGAATTACAAGGAGGTTATGATTCTGAAAAAGAGGAACAAGCCATTCTTGATGGGTTCAAAGGAATGACAGATTTTGAAAACCCTGGATTTAGATATTGTTTATAGATTTAGTCACTGTATATATTTCAAATTGAATGAATAAGAATTTCTTTGCAACCAATACATAGCGGGATCTTGAATTTGTGAATCACCGAAAATTAAAAATATTTTTGATCGCGATAAAAATATGAAAAACATAAACATCGTCACAAGATCAACTGATCAGTTAGCTCATTCTTACATGCTGTTAATGATAATCATATAGTTACAATGAATTCCGTGATTCTGAGTTCGTCGTCATTGCAAAACTCGTTTATTAACACCATAGATCATTTACCTTGTGATGTGATACGATCACTATGGCTTATCCAATCATGTAATATACACATCAACAAAAGTAGAAACAAACTAAATATACTATTAGAAGAACTACAGACACTATCACCAAATGAGACATTCCACCAGAAGGAACTCATACGTGAAATGATTCAATTGAAATCTACCATTAGCAGGTATACTGTTGAATCTATAAGCGAAGTGAAAGCCATGAATAATCAACTTATAACGCACAAACTAGTTCTTTCAGATGAGTTAACAGAACTTCAACACATTTATGAAGCTCGTTCCAGTCAGATACGAGATAATCGAGAAGTCAACGAAGGGTTAAGGAAACAATTGATTGAACATTATAAAGAAAATCCATTAATTTCGCAACAGGAAGCATTAAAAGAACGAGAACAAGCAAATAAGCTAGAAGCAAAGAAAAAGAAACAAGCTGCATCAGATTCATCAGGTTTAAAATTACTACTCAAAATCCCTCATAAAGTAAGCAAACACAAACTTAGTGTCAAGAGTGTATCACGTTCTAACAAAGCAAAGATTCCAAAGATAAAGAAGAAGGTTCAAAAGCCAATTATAATAGAAGAAGAAGAACCTGAAGAAATTCCGGTCGAGGATGAAGAAGCATTGAAGACTTATTGTTTCTGTAATCAAGGTTCTTTCGGTGAGATGATAGCTTGTGACAACGAAGACTCGTGTCCTAATGGAGAGTGGTTTCATTATAAGTGTGTGGGTTTATTAAATCGAGTTGAGGCTCTTAAGTATACTACGGGAAAACTTAAATGGTTTTGTTCTGATCATTGTCGAGAGATTGTTGAATCAAAGGAAGCAGCCATAGCAGAAAGGAAAAAGAAAAAGAAGAGAAGAAAGTGGTAAACGATTTCTATAGTACAAATATTATATTATAATTATTTATATGCATATTTAAACTGTAAGTAATTCTAACATACCTCCAATTTCATTTGCTTCTTTACACTTTTTAATCTCAACGTTAACTCTCTTTAACAAGTTAGAAAAGCATTCTTCAAGAACAGCACTCTTATCTATAAGCGATCCATACATTTCTAAGATCACAGCTATGTAATCACAGATTAAATTGAATGATCTAATATCTTCCAAGTTCTTAGTAAACCATTGTAAAATTGGTAATAATGATATTTCATCTCTACCGTACAATGAAATTCTTATTTTACCTCTCTTTTTCAATTCATTAAGGACAGTAATGGTCTGTTCTTTTGGTAAACCTGAAGCAAAAGCACTATCTAAAGCTTCTGACCATCTAAATGCATTCAAATGTTTTTCAAATTGTTTCAATTTCTTAGTTTGAACAGTACTGGAATGGATAATACGATGTTCTTCTTCACCTAAGTAATCTTTACCTTTCATCATTCTATTATAAGCATTAGATCTTTCTTGTTTCACACCTTGTTTCACTTTTGGTTCAGTCTTTCTAGTACGGATTGAAATTAAACCTGAGGTTAAACCAGTAACAAAATGTTTATGGTTATTTGCTCCAGGGGATACAGCACAACTTAATACACCTCCACTTCCAAATTTCCAACCAAACTTGACTTCCCAATTGGAAGAGGTATAATCGAATATTTTAACATGACCATCTAATGAACCAACTAATAATCCTCTATCGCCAGTATTATGTAATGCAGTAGTAGTTTTAGTGAAATTGTTTAATTCACGAATTTGAGATCCTCTTGCTAAATCCCAAATTTTTACTTGGGGACCACCAGCACTTACTAAAGTAGTTGGTGAAATGGCGAGAACATTTTCAACTGGATTGTTTTGTTTGAACTCACTTATTAATTGTTTATCATTTGTGGATGAAATTCTAGTATCAAATATTCTTACAGCTCCATCATAACAACCGGTTGCGATTAAATTTGGATTTCCTGGTATGAAACTAACACTTCTGATATAATCCCCATGATAAGAATCATTGAATTCTAATATTGGTCCTTTGGTAGTTTGAGAGATATCATAGAATCTGACTATTCTATCATCAGATCCGGTAACTAATTGGTTACCTATAGTTGGATGGAATTTTGCTATATGAGTTGGATGACTGGATGGATTTAAACTTACTAACAAGTTACGTGGTTGATAACTATCATATATGGAGACTAAACCAGTGGCATCTGATGCCACTAATAATTTACCATCATATCTGAATTCACCGGAATATACCACATCTTTGAATCTTGAAAAGGTCTTTATAACTTGTCTAGTTTTTGATGAAAAAATTTGTATTCTGGTTGAACTAGTGATTGCAAAGTCATTTGGTGAGACGGGGTTGAAATGTATATGGGTTATAGGATGATTTTCCTTTATGAGTTGTGGATTGGCATATCCTCTCCAGTATCTTTGTTCTGGAGTAGTTTGTGAAGGTAAGGTTGGATTCCTAACCTGAGGTACTCTAGGTCTACTACTTGACATTTATGCTATTTATACGACAAACTAACGCTTTTTCTTCAATTCCAATTTGATATCTATTGGCAATGGAGGTTGAAATCTTCTTAAGACGTTATTGAGAAATATGAATATTAAACAGTACTTGATATTATGAAAGAGTTAAATCAAAATCAACTATCATATCTAACTATAGATATTTAAACTGAGATGAGAACTAAATTTTTTTTTCAAAAGTCACGTGACCGATTTTTCCAAAAATTGATTATAAGATCTGATATGGTAGCACTTTTTCTACAATTTACTTTTAAGGAATTTTTTTAAAAAAGATGTTTTTTTTAATTAAACACTATACAATTAGTTATATAAATATTCAAAGAAGAGAAGATCCTTTTCAAAATGTTTTTTTAGGGATGTTGAAGATTAAGATAGAAAAACTTAATTAAATTTATTCTAAATCTTTCTTTAAAGTACCTAAGAAAGCGTGTTTTTCAGCTGGGGTTTGGAATCTACCCTTACCGAATTTAGAAGCAGTATCAATCCATTTTAAGTTGACTTCTTCTAAAGCTCTTCTAGAGGTGTCAACGTATAAGGATTTTCTTAAAGTAACAACTCTCTTTCTGGTACCTGGAATTGAACCCTTTAATAAGACGAAATCGTTTTTAACGTTACCGTATCTAACGAAACCACCTAATGGGTTAATGGTCTTTTCAGTTCTATCGAATTCGGTAGCACCGTTAGAAGCATTTTCACCGGAACCAACTCTGTAAACCTTGTGGTTAATAGAGGTTCTGTGATGGTAACCGTTTTGACCAGCTCTAGCAACGGTCCAGTTAACATTAGCTGGATGCCAAGCACCAATACAAGCAACCTTTCTTAAACCTCTATGGGTCTTTCTTGGTAATTTCTTGGTACCCCATCTGTGGGTTACACCTTCGAAACCGTGACCTTTAGTAACAGCAACAACATCGATCATTTCATTTTGTTCAATAACGGAATCAACAGAAACGGTTTTTTCAAAGTGTTCTCTGGCCCAGTCAACTTTATCAGAAATAGAACCACCGTTAACTTGGATTTCAGCTAAATGAGCTTTCTTTTGGGATAATGGGGTCTTTTTGATTTGAGTATGAGCTAAAATTCTAACAACTGAAGCGTACTTCTTAATTCTGGCTAATTCTCTTTCAACTTGAGCACCATCTTGAGCGTATTTAGCAGAGTATTTGGTGAAAGCCTTCTTTTTAGATTTGTACCAGTTCTTGTAGAATCTTCTTCTAATTTCTTCGGATAAATGTTCAGCCCAAACAGTGGTTAATGATCTTAAACCTCTTGGAGTTTCAACGTAACCGACAACACCAACAATAACTAATGGTGGAGTGTCAACAACAGTAGCAGCTTCAACAACTTCTCTCTTGTGCATTTTAGAACCTGGTCTGTCTAAGTCTCTGACAATGGTGGTCATACCAGCTTTGTAACCTAAGAAGGCAGTTAAAGCAACTGGTTTAGATTTAACATCCTTTGGGAAGGATTTAACTCTACCTTGGTGCTTGGCAGCTCTCTTTCTTGGTAAGAAACCTAAGGAACCATGACGTGGTGCTTCGTACTTTCTGTGAGACATCTTGATATATCTATATGTGCTATTAACAACTAAAGAATTAAAAAAGAAGAAGAGTAGTTAAAAGTAGTGAAAATTTTTTTATTTGATACCCTCACACGAAGTGAAGAGGAGGATGGTACTGAAAAAAAAATTTTCAAAAAGAGAAATCGTCGTGCGCACGCAAAATTTGATTTTCTTACCGTTTCCTGTATATAAATACCAGATTTGTGCTCATATTTACAATGGATCATGATATAAGTTACACGGTAGTATCAAATGTTAGTCTACTATTTTATGGAAATAATATGGATTGTTAAAAAATATAAAGAATGATACGTTAAAAATAAGTATGAAGTAATGAAATAAATGCCCTGGGATAAAAATAATAAAAAATAGAAGGAATACAAAAAAAGAAAATGAAATAGTATCAGAAACTATTTGATGATATAAAGTTTACTTGTTCTAAAATTGATAGGAATAACAGTAAGTGTAACGACGAAGAAATAAAAAAAAAAGATAGTGTTGAAATGAGATATGATGAGCTACTTTCTCTTGATATGAATGATTTTCTTTAATGCAAGTCTTGCATCGCCTGAATCTTCATTTGAAGATGATCCCGAAGATGAAGTCATTTCTGTAATTACTCCTTGTGAAACATTTGGTTTTTCAACTAAAGAAGTGGAAGTATTGGTATTGTCTCTCATAGATAACAAGTCATTCATATCGATGGTTTTACCTTGACTGTTTGTTTGATCCACATACTCATTTTGTAAGCTTTGATCTTGAGTAATGGAAGTATTTTGAGAATGATTTTCTAATGAATCTGATTGATAAAACTCCTGAGAAATTAAAAATTGTTGATTACTCATTACACCACCACTTGCTTTCTTTTGTTGAGGAGAATTAATATTCATCATGGAATACATCATTGAATTAAATTGAGGAGTTAAATTGAATGTTAAATTACTGTTTGGAGTTAATCCTGTAGTTGAATATAAATAATTTTCTTTATAATTTGGTGTTTGAGGAAGTTGAGTTAAAACAGATGGAGCTGATGTCATACTAAGATTACCATTTTCGTTAATAGATGATAAACTTGTATTTTGATTTAAAATACTAGAAGCAGCAACACCAATAAAATCTGAATTGTGTCTTCTCAATAAATTTGGACGTGACTGTTGAAATTCAGCACTATCATTATTTCCCATGGTTAATGGTGGTGATAATCCACTAGATTGGGCGTATTGAGCTTCAATTCCAATAACTGAATTAACATGAGTTAACTTTGGTTTCAAAATTTCGTTAAAAGATTGTTTAGAACTAGTTGGATCAATTTGATCTCCATTGTCATTAACAGAGTTAACTTCGTCATCCTTAACTACCACAGACTTTCTACCTCTTGTTTTCTTTACCTTTGGTTGTGCGACTACTTCGGTTTCCTCCTTTTTAATTTCAGTGGTAGAAGTAGTGGTAGAAGGAGAGTTTGATAAAAAGTCGGTGGATAAAACAGCTTTACCCAGGTCATCAATAAATAACTTAAGCAGGAAGTCATTAGTTGAACTTGAACTAGAGCTTGATTTTGAATGTGAATCGACCGGTTTAGAATCATCAACATTTGATTCAATAGTCTTTGGACTGATCTTTCCATCATTGTTTTTATTTGATCCAGGAATTAAAGAAACAGCTGGTAATAAGTTATCTTCTGAACTTGACGGTAAAGGAGGTGAACCATGACTTCTAATTAAATAAGCAGCAGTTGAGTCTTGTTCAATTGATTCATTCACTTGCCTTTTAGGAGCTGGAGCTAAATTCGATTGATTCATGAAATCAACAGCAACTTGATTTGTCGAGTGATTATTTGAACTAGATGTTGATGCAGCATTAGCAGAACCAGAATTCAGTGGAGCCAAATAATTTGGGAATTGACTCTTGACAGTAGAGGAAGGTGGAGTATTATAATAAGGTAAAGATTCACCAACGTTTGAATTTGATTGAGTTATCATTGATAAATTATCAAGAGTTTTTGAATTAATCTGATGATAATTATTATAAGCAGAACCATTCACAGATGATAAAGGAGTAATTAAAACATTTTCCAATATATTTCCAGTAGAAGCCGATCTTACTGAATCAGATAAATTTGAAGTTGATTTGTGTTTTTTAAGTAAAGTAGGAGTAGTAGTGGTTGAACTTGAAGAATTCTTTCTCTTCTTCTTGGTTCTTGAACTTGGAGATACTCTCATTAAAGGAGTAAAGAAATCAGGCACCCCTCTTCTAGCACTCAGTAAAGAGTTTGATTCAGCCATTGGACTTGTATTTAATGGTGAAGTATTGACACTTATATTAAGAGTAGTAGTGATTTGATTGGTTAAAGAAGAAGGCTTTGGAGGTCTCCCTCTCTTTCTCTTTTTAGGAGTTTCCGGTTCTTCGAAATCATTATGAGTGTCTACTTTTGTGGTTGTAGATATAGCACTCTTTGATCTAGGTCTTGGAGCATTATAAACTGAAGGAGGAATTGAGAATTGTTGATTCACATAAGAGTTTTGTTGTTGATGTTGTTGTTGATGATGATGATGATGAAGTTGTTGATGTTGGAATTGATCAAGTTGCATTTGTTGTTGTTGTTGATAATGAAATTGTTGTGGTGGAGGAGGAGGTGGAATTTGATGTAAATCTTGTTGCGAAGTAGGATTTTGGTAGTAATTCGCATCTGATGTATGCAACACTTGTTGGGGTAAATTTGAGGAATTATTACCACCATTCAATTGATGATCTTGCATGGACATAGAATTGTTTGAACCAAGTAACGACGACGAAGGATAAGATTGATCTAATGAACGGTTTTCAACAGTGACAGTATATGCTTGCATGTAATCGTGTTTAATTCTTTTAACGTTAGGGAAATCAGCTATGAAATTATAATTTGTAGTGGGACGGGGAAGGGAACAAAAAAAAAAGATGCCAGTTACTTAGTGGGAAATTTTTAAAGAAAAAAGAGTTCAGTTAATTCACCATATATTGGGAAATGATTGCCGTGGTGATTGTTGTAATATGTTGTGTGTAGGGATCGATTGATATAGCTTTGGATTCGATAGTTGTATTAGAAACACCAAAATAAAGCAAAATAAAGCGATAGGGGGAAGAAACTTGTGATGAACTCTTGAATGAAAGCTGAAAACAAAATGCTGGTAGATTTGGTGGTGAAAGAAAAAAAAATGAACCTTTAGATATGGGAATTGGAATGAATTAAAGAGAGGACTGGGGTTGGTGATGAGAAATGAAAGTAGATAGTGGAGTCAGATAATCAATATGGATCTATTAACGAGAGTAATAGGTTTGGTGGGTTAATGAAATTAAAGACAAAAGGATATACATTTAAATAAATATCGAACAAGAGCAAAAAGGTTTGAAAAAAAAAGGTGTGGAAATTTAATCGGTTTTTTTTTTTTTTTTTTTAATTAATTTTTTTTTTTAGGAGAGAGAAAAGGCAGACAGACAGACATTAAAATAGAGATTACGCACTGACATTTTTTTGTAATTTAGCGCCCAGTGGGAGAGAGGGAGGGAAGAAATCAAATCACCTCCTTTTTTTTTTGGCTGAGGTAAGTGATGTAGCATATTTCAGTCAGTGATTGTAGTTCATGGATAACCTTGGGCAAGAAATGACGGAGCAGGGTATTGGCAATTTAGCAACCGAACATACTAACCATTTGAGTTAAGTTCTATACCTAGAAAGCTTATGATTAAAAACTTAATTAACTCTTCTATCATCAAGACAAAAATATTTTAATTTTAAATAAATTATATAGCGAGGTAATTCCTAATCGAGAGGTTGTGGAAAAATAATATCGATATTAAAAAAGACGACAATTTATTATTGTGAAAAAAAAACAACAACAATGGCATGGAAATGCAAATTTAAGTACGCTGGTCCAGATGAAATTTCTTATTACTAGAGTTGTTTAATGGTTTTATTGTATAGGGTGGTGTTGTTTACTGTTAATAACAAAGAAGTAGTTACTCGATGCAGGTTTATTATGTTGATAGCACAATCTGAAGAAAAGACAAACGAATGAATGAATGAATGAATGAGAATGGAAGTGAGAGAGGGAGGGACGGGGGGAGCGTAATTGTCAATGTAAGTGGGGGTGGATCAGTAGATGGAAAGATATTAAACTAGTAGTAGTAGTAGTAGTTACGTAATGATAATTCTTGAAACTTAAACCGGAAAAGAATGAAAAGAAATGTAAGAGATTATAACCATTGCTTGAGTGGTGGTGGGAACAATGCCAGTATTGTAAAACTATAGAGAAAAATAAATTCCGCCGCCTTATTAACTTCTTCACTTACTTTCTTTTTAATCATTTACTAATGCGGAGATTCATTTCGCTTTACAATATATCCATGTAACGACGTATATCTACCTATCTACGGTAACATCATAGATTGGATTGAATTGTAGAAAGCATTATGGTTGTATCGTTGCAATAACCTTGTGATTAGATTTCTCTCCCCCTGCGAAATCTAACGACACTTTTCTTTTTCATTTGTGGTAATAGTAGTGGTTTTATCCGTCGCCAGACACTCCAGACATTTACTGCGCAAGACAAAAATAAAACTGAACAAATCAAAAAAAAAAATAAAAAAAATAAAGATTTTTAAAAAATAAAAAGACCAGAGGAATGTCAAGCATATGTAATACATGTTCGAGTAATTCTATGTATTTCAAAGTAACCATCTTCATTAGTAAGGGTCGAAGATGCTGCATTGAAATCATGACCTTGGTTTTACCAATTGACTGGTTCTAGAGATACGAAATAATAAAACTAATTGGTAAAATGGTTATAAATTCTTGAAAGAAGAAGAAATAAAAATAAGACATTTTAGGCAAGAATTTCCCAAACTGAAAAATTACATTATCATTTCTGTCTTGTCTTTCTGTCTGCAAAATCCCTAGTAGTGCTATCCAACTACAGTCTCCCCATATAATATATTTTTAATTTACCAAGTAAATTGTTTCCTTCGTTTGTCACCCACCCATCCATCCATCCCCCCCCTCTCAGCGAAGATTACTCAAAGTTTAACCTACGATTGAATTGGTTATGTTTCATAGATCTGATCAGCTAATTTCTTGGACAATCACAAGCCAACGATTATTTTATGGATGATATATTGAAGTTTAAACTAAAAATAATAAGTAACAATTAGAGTCAAAAAAAAATAGTGAGTACTTTTTCGATATTCTCACTAAAATTTACTGATTATCGTACAGTTAAAAGCGTATCAAGGGATGAAATGAGGGGGTACAATCATTAAACCAATAGTATAATCTTAATTTTGGATTGCTCACTTCCTTATGATGCAATTTCAAATTCATGCCTAGCTTGCAATTAATATTGCAATTTCAAATAACTCCGTGATAATATTCTCTTCCTTATTATTCTCTTGAACTCTCTACTATAAATTAATTAATTCTAAACACTTATATAACCTTCCCAAACTTATTTAAACATCATTATGTATCTATATCTAATGAATGAACTAAATCAGAGAGCCTATTGAAAAACTTTTCAGCCTAGATCATTGACCAGTAACAGCTCACTACATCAACTAACATGACAGCACGTATTCACTCAACCCAAATCGCCCATTGGTTGATTCGTTTGGTACCTTAATATTTACGCAGTGGTTGAGCTACATTACAAATGCTTGTCAAAGCATGCAATTACACGTACCATGGTGTACTAATGGTTTAATTTAAAATAAGACGACTGTCAAAAAAACAGGTGTTTAAAAAATAATTCTTTTTTTTTGCTCTGTAATCTGGGGAATTTTTGAAAAATTTACTGGCAAAAAAAAAAAAAAAAAAAAAAAAAGAGAAATCAGACGCGTCTAATTTAAATGCAAGTAATTTTCCCAATTAGGAAAAATTCAATTCTGAATTAATTACGAACCGCGCAAGTACCTTTGAGTTGTGGTGGTGGGTTGATTTAATTTCGGTGTATAAAAGGTAAATAGACAATAAAACCAAACTGTGTAATGTCCGTTATCTATATGTTATTGGGCTTTTTTTTTATTTTTGAGATTTAACTCCTATTTTTGTCAGTATTTTCAAGGGATGGACGGCACAGAATAAGTGATTTACTGTGTTATAATCTATATCAAAGAATTATCTTAATGCATGTAATTCTTCTGGAAGTAATTCCTATAACTCCCCGAACCAGATTTTAAAACATTTTCCTCCTTGTCTTTCAATGAAAATTGTCTGCATTTTAAAGTTTATGGTAATTTTTTGGCATAAAATGTCTTTTTATTTATTTTAACAAATCTTTTAATAACATTTTGATAAGTGATATTTAAATTAACCGATACTTAAACATCTTAATTATGACATTTAAGCCCAATTTAAACTGGTTAATTACATTGTTCGGTTGAACAGTTCAGTTTCATTTTAATATATACTTGTTACAAATGAAGTAGGACGTAGAGCATAACCATACATAACTCGGCATCTAATGACTCCAGGACAATGGGAGGCACCATACAGTTTTTTTTTTCCAAATTTCCATACAGTAAAAAAAAAACAAGAAAAATAAACAATTGGATGTTTGATATTTGTTGTTATGTCAAAACAATGTTCCCAATTTGAATAAATATCCACACTGATCAGAGATGTGAAGGTAAAGAGTAATTGAAAAAACATCTTAATGATAAAGTAGTTTAAAATATTCACAATTTCGTAAATACTTATCACTGAAAAAAATACCGTTAGTCTAGGCTTTACTTATCTACGGCTCCAAAATTTTGAAACCATAAAAATAATTGATTTTCTTAATACCGTTTTTGTACCTTCCATGATATAGATATAGCTTGTAATGTTATCAAAGATATCAAATTGCCACTCCTTGTTTACAGTTTCGTTTCGGAAAATGACGATTTCATAGCAATCGGGCTTAGCCGAGGACTGTTTAATGTCTGTTTCTAAAACTGTCTGTCTGATTGCCACAAGACAATAAATGACAAAATTGATTTAACAATACAAGCGCAATTGAAGTGTTGATCAATTTTTAATATCAATGTCGTTAGTAAATCCATAAACCAGCCTATAAGAACTGCTGTGACTATCCCAATGATCGGTTTAAACCGGCTTTATGATAAGGTGGAGATACATATCCAAGTACTATATATCCCCTATTCATTTCTTATAAGTTGACTTTAAGTATCATATATTGTTCAAATTTATCAATACTCCATATAGTTAGTTGCTTTAAATTGGTTTGTTAAACTACTACCACAGACACCGTATGTATTATGATTAGAGCAATTTTTCTTATGTTGCGATCATAGCTCGTATAACAACCAAAACAGTGTCGTATAGACAGTTGAGGCTAAGTTCAAGTATTGTAATTGTAGGGAACGACTAAAACCATATAAATCAACGAATAGATACCTAAATTACCTGAAGTACCTCAACAGTCCTCTTATTACAATTATATTTCATTAGCCATACTCAATTAGATCATATTTCAAGCTTTGACACAGTATTATCTCGGTGAGCGGCCTGAAAAAAAAAATTATAACAGTAAACATTGAAAAATTTACTATACGAGATCAAACAATCATTTTCAAGACATTACTTCAAACGATATGCCACAAGTATTGAATCCCAAGACGACTCATTGGGAATTCTCTGGTCTTCCCGGTGCCATTGGAATAACGTTAGGATTACCTACTTTAATTACATTTTTTGCATTAATCACCAATGAAACTTATTCATTAGATGGTATAAATCTTGATATAACAGCAGTTTTATCACAACTTCCGTCAACTCCAACTGAATGGTTTGAATTATGCTTTAATAAAGCTTGTTGGACAGCTTATTTGGTGTGGTTCTTTGGTTTAGTGGTGTTGGATTTCATTCTCCCTGGAAAGAATATGAAAGGGGTTGCTCTCAGAGATAATACTCAATTAAATTATAAAATTAATGGATTAGCTATGTCAGGTACTTTAGTTGTGGTGTTACTTGCTCGAGTTTATCAATCTGATAATTGGTTTTTACCAGAGTTACAATTCATTTATGATAATCAATTACAATTAACTATCGTCACTACCATATTTTCATTCCTTTTGGCTGTGTTCGTCTATGTATGTTCATTTATCCCATTAGCCAAACTTAATGGATCAGGAAACAGAGAAAGAATTTTATCAATCAATGGTAATACAGGTAATGTAATTTATGATTGGTTTATTGGCCGTGAATTGAATCCAAGAATAGGTACTTGGGATATTAAATTGTTCTGTGAATTAAGACCAGGTTTATTACTTTGGTTTTTAATTAATTTATCTTGTATTCATAATCAATATCATACCTACGGGGAAGTTACCGATTCATTAATTTTACTTAATGCTTTACAAGCCTTTTATGTTTTTGATGGTGTATTGAATGAAGAAGGTGTGTTAAGTATGATTGATATTACTACCGATGGATTTGGATTCATGCTTAGTTTTGGAGATTTAGCTTGGTTACCTTGGTCATATTCTGTTCAAACTAGATATGTAAGTTTACCTGAACATAAAGTTAATCTTGGACCTGTGAATATTGCTTTGATTGTTGGTATTAAAGCCCTTGGCTATTATATTTTCCATTCATCCAATAAACAAAAATCTGATTTCAGACAAGGAAAATTAGATCATCTCAATTTAAAGAGTATTAAGACTCAAACTGGATCAAAATTATTATGCGATGGATGGTGGGGATTATCACAACATATCAATTATCTTGGTGATTGGTTAATTGGATGGTCATGGTGTTTACCAACTGGATTCCAAACCCCTTTGACTTACTTTTATGTTATCTATTTTGGAACTTTATTATTACATAGACAAACAAGAGATGAAGCCAAATGTAAAGCCAAATATGGAAAACAATGGGAGGAGTATGAATCTAAAGTTCCTTATAAGATTATTCCATACGTTTATTAGGAATAAGACTAACAACACAATGCATAATAATAATAATTTTTGTATGTATATTATTGAAAAAATAGAACTAAAAATGAGTAAATTGACAAAATTTATATAATCAAATAGAATGTAATAAAAAAGTAACTAAACTAGAATATAAAAACAAGTTTTAATAATGGAAAAAAATATAATATCTTAATAGTAAATGATGATGGTAGTGATACAAAAATATATGAAACTCTATTCATTTTTCTTTTCATAATCTACTTGTTTTTCAAATGAGTAATATGATATTTCAATAGCTGAAAGCCATCCAACAGCAGTATATAAGATAAACACCAAGACGAATGAAATAATGATAGCTGACCAAATACCAGGGCTAAAGAATTGATATTTTGCAAAAAGACCACCAGTTCCAGCTTGAGCAATCACATTTGAAGCAGAGACATCATCAGCACCAGATTCATCAAAAATAGATACGATAGAGTCACCTTCTTCAGCAATGAATGATTCAGCAGCTTTGAAATCTTCTTCAACTTCAGCATATATATCATCATAGTTTTCTTCATCAGCAATTTCATCTCTTTTTGTCTTGGATGCATCTTTCTTTCCTTTGAAGTCAATATCAAGATTTAAATGTTCATATAATTTATCTTCAATCAAATGTTCTAAATGTTTAAGTTTTGGAAATTTAGATTGGAATTTTGGTTTACCTTGAACAATAACTTTAATATTTTCATTTTGAGTATTTAAGAAATCATCAATTGAATGATGTTTATCATCTTCCACATCAAAAATGACGATACGAGAGTCAGCAATATCACCATCAACTCCATTGATGTATTTAACACTATCTTTATTACATGAAGAACCGAATTCAAAATCTATTTCATTTGGTGAGTTGTAATGAACGTGCTTTATGAATGAAGATGAGGAAGGTATGCTGCTAACATTATCGTGAGATAAAGCTTTGACTCTGTATATAAATAATTTTTCATCTGATTGAGATCCACAAATGGTTTCAGAAAGGGATTGTATCGAATTTGAAACTATAGAAGCTTCTGTTATATAATCTAATTGACCATTTAATTTGATGGATGAGTAAAATGAGGCAGTATCTGAGAAGGCAAACACACCTTCAGTAATAGCCAATGCAGAAGCAAGTAAATGTAAACCACTCAATTTCATTATCCAACTAAATCTAGATATATGATGTCTGGTAAAGTTCAAAACTGTCAATGGCAGAAACTGTAGCTCTTTAATTCATCTATCTCCCCTTGGGTCAATTTAAAATTTCGTTGATGATTAAAATTTGGCTGAGAATTGTATGCAGGAAATCGATTTTATTGAGTGGGAAAGTTTTCTGGCAGTTAAAGTTATATTTGCCTTAACAAAACATAGTTAATAGAGAAGACTAATAACTACATCAATTGATATATAAAACTATCGAATCATGTCTGGTCGTCCTGATATCCCACAGTATGTATCTATTTCTTGACTGAATTTTGTTGGTCGAGTATTGAGCTTCGTATCATAATTATGGATAATGATGTACTAACAATAATCGTTTCTAGAGCCGTGGTGAACAAGTTAGTGTTTTTCACAGCTGCCATGATTATATTCCCAATATTCACTTTCTTTGTGGTTCAATATCTATTCAACAACAACGCTATTTTAAGTGGTGGTATTGCAGCTGGGGTTGCCAATGTTGTATTGATTGGTTACATTGTTGCAGCTTTCTTAGAACCTACCGATGATTCAGTGGATGAAAATGGCGAAACTAAAAAGGACAGGTAGTCCGTACATTACTTATGTTGCCTATATAGATATATATCTAGCTTTTGTAAATATATGTGTAATAATCCTTTGATTCACTGGGTTGGTATCAACCAAAACTGTAGAGAGATATTTGGCGAGGAACAAAAATCCCAAACTGAAAAAAAATCCAGAGCTCTATATAATAAACAGTAAGACTTGACCAAAGAAATCAACCACGACAAGATCAATTGGGTACTAAGGGACGTAATGGTGCATCAATTATTGTTAGTGTCGTCCATACCACATAGTAAATATGTTCAAACGATATCCACGCTACAAGCAATGACGAGATTACTATCTCCCCAACCAATATCAACATACACTTTAGTGACCAAACCTTCATATGTATTCAAACCAAAGTTTGAACCAGGAAAAGTGAATCAGATAGAGCAATATTATATGAAATGTACAACCACCTGGGAATCTGGAGTGGACCTCGATTTAGCTATACCACTAATAGCTGATGATGAAACTAGTCTGGTTTTCGTTGAAAGATTGTTTAGTGGGAATGAAGAAGTTGAAAGAACTTGGACATTACAGATTTCAGATATTCCAATTGCTGGGAAACAAGTATGTAGTAATCAAACTATATACGAGAGTACATTGATACATGCTCATGCTAGAATTGAAGATAGTGAGATCAAGAAACCCAGTGATATTGCCGATGGTGATGCCATGGAAATAGATGATAAAGTTGAAGAACCAAACAAAGAAGTTAAAACTGACTCTAATGGAGCAAGTGAAGAATCAAGTACCAGCATTGTAAAATCCCACAGCTCAGATGTATCAAATGATCCTGATTTAACTGGTAGAAAAGATTCTTTCTTATTATTATTGGAAAGCTTAGGATATGGAGTTGTCAATCAATATTGGCTTAAAGGTGTAAGATTTTTCCAAGGTGATATTGTTATTGAGATATTTAAGATCTTTATAAGGGATGATAATGTATCTTCGACTGATGCTAACAACAATAAGATCAAATTGAAGTTATTAGATGAATCTAATACTTTCCAAATAAAAGCATATATCAACATTCCTAAGTCAACAGATATTGAACAAATTAGTCAAGGTTCGAAAGATTTATTAAAACTACAAGATTTATTAAAGAATTTATTTAAATTAGAAATCCCAGATAGAATGTTCATGGATTCTAGAGTCACTTTAAAAAAAGCAACCTAATTTATATTATATGTATATATACAAGAACAATGTACAGTAAAGTAATGCCAGCAAACTTTTATTCCTCTTTAGTTCGAATTGAAAAGAAGGTTTTGTTATTTGGATCCAAATCAGTTATTTTGAATGATGACTCAACTTCACCCTTTTCAACATCCACTTCATGAGGTAAGTTTTCAATATCTGATAATAATTTCTTTAAAGTGATAGGTTCATCAGGTATATGATCGGTAGCGATGAGTCTGAAGTTCGAATCATTGGATGTTTTACTCCTTACCATTTTCTCATCCTTATCATATAGATTCTTAATGAAAGCCATTTGTAGTTTCAAAGCTCTAATTAGTTCTACTTCTTTTTCTGACAGTATATCTTCATGAAACCCTGATATCTTTAACATTCTTCGTATGACAGTGGAATCAACATCGATATCATTCATATCCTTTTGAGTATTATTTATCAAATCCTTCACTTTCCATGTTGGTGAATTCAATAATTTTGCCAATTCGTCATTTGTCAAAGTCTTTTCGCCAACCTTTGCTCCACTTCTGACAACTCGAGATATATGAAACAATCGTACTGACAGCCTAAACATGATTTGATAGATAGCCTCAATGTAAAACAATAGTGTATAAACTCTGTAAAAAATTTCGCACTCATATTTTTTTTATGATACCAATAATTGCAAATATCAACTCTTGCGAATCATTCTACATTTAACTATTCTTTCTCTAATGTAATGTGTGATTTAACTATATATACAATTCGTAATCGAAGATAACTACTTTTTATTTAATTTACTTAATTCAGCTTTAGTCTTTTCAATCTTTCTTCTCTTCTTACTTAATTCTTCTTGTCTAGCTTCCTTCTTTTCAATACCATATTGCATCTTCTTGTATAATTTACGTTGTTTGTTAGTCATCATAATCTTCTTTAATTCTTTTTCTTCATCTTCTTCTGAAGTTCTCTTCTTTCCTTTAGATTTCTTGGTAGAAGCTTTTTCTTCTTCAGCAGTTTCAGAATAAGTGACACCAGCTACTTCCTTTTCTAATTCTTTTTGAGCTTCGAGTTCGGCTCTTTCTTCTTCATCGAGTTCTTCTTCTTCTTCATCTTCTTCTTCAGCATCTTCATCTTCATCAACTTCTTCATCTTCTTCTTCCTCTTCTTCAGCTTCAGCACCTTCCTTTGGTTTTTGTTCAGCTAATGGATCATATCCACCAGCATCTCCCCATGGAGATAAATGTGGTGGTAACGTTTCACCTGGAGCATATGAGTTAACTGTTAATAATTCACTCTTATTTATACAATCAAAGACCCATTGTGGTTGAACATAGGTTCTTCCTGGAACTTTTTGATTTATCTTTGGTCTATCTATGATTTGATGAGTGATATTAGATAAATCCAATTTCTTAAAAGCAGTTGGATTATTTATTTTTAAATCATCTAATGCAATTTCTGAAACAATAGAACCTCCACTAGAGACAATACAAAATTCCAAAATATCTAATGGAACTTCACGACCAACAAAGAATATAAATTTAGAAAATAAAGTTGAAGTTGGAGATAAAAATCTTGATGGTTGAGCTAATAAATCACCAGTACTTTTGTTTTTACTTTCAAATTCATCTAATTGAGCTTCTTCAACATTTTCATTATCATCTCCTTCTTGTTCTTCTTCAACTTCATCATTATCGGCTTCAATAGCTCTACTAATTTCTTCATTTGATAATTCAGTACCTTCAGCAATTTCAGTAGATTCTGATTCAACTGGTTTTTCAGTTGGTAATAAAGCATTAACACCTTGTTCCTTTGATTGTAAAACAAATGATGAAAGTCCACCAATACCCTTTAATTTCTCAATATCAATAGTTGGAGGATAAATTAAGTTAGCATCGTTATATAATCTGAATAAAGTGAAATGCAATAAAGTAGAATAAAATTCTAAGAAGGTTAACATAATTCTGAAATCAACATCAGTTGGAATATTAGTTGGGAATTTGAATGGAACTAACCATCTAACTTCTTGACCTTTAATATTAGCTTGGTAATAAACACCCTTAATAGAAACAAATACCTTTTTAAGAACTCTTTCCTTAGCAACATAAGCAAACCATTGGTTACATAACTTTTCAGCTTCTTTCGTTACTCTATGACTAACTTTATCAGTGGCTGGCATATTAGCAAATAAGAATAACATATTCAATGGATCATCAAGATCTCTTAAAGCATCCAAGAAAGTAGGATATCTTTCTTTAATTATATGTTCTAAAGTATATTTTGGACGATTTTGTTCTAATTTTTGAGCATCACTTACTTCACCTCTACCTAAAGCTCTTTGTAATTTTTTGGCAAATGTCTTATGTTCTCTGAATTTAGCTAACACAGGTTCATGTAATAAGTATTGAATATCTTTGGAATAATAAAATGTGACTGGAGCAGTTGAACCTTTATTGGCCTTCTTCTTATTTCTTGGTTCTCTTGGATAAATACCTTTGAAAATACAAAGTCTACGGAAATCAGCTAATGAAACTTGTAACTTTTTCACAGCTTGAGTTCTGGTAATGAAGTTTTTGGCATTACCAGAAGCACCTCTCTTCTTAATTTTAGCCATGTTTGATTAGTTATATGTATAGATATATTTCAACTACTTAGCTTATAACTCTATAAATTTTGAAAATAACTTTTCTTTTGATTTCTGGATGAGATGAGTGAAAAAAAAAAAATCAGTAACAAAAATAGTGTATGCAGGAAATTAAAAAAATAATTGCAAAAATTAACAAATTGGTAGCGCGGATTAGATTTGATCTAATTCTAACTTAATAAAGACAAGTAATATCCACATTTCATGAAATCTATCTCTAAGTCTAATTATATCCACAACTTGGACTTTGTTATTTTGACCAGTATCTTCGTCAGAAGCTTGGGTTTGATTTTGACTATTTTGGTTCTGGTTCTGATTCAGGATTTGCCTCTGACCAAAAGGTACAACACGAACAAGTTCTTGGAGTCGACGTTCAAACTGATTTTGTACATTTTCTTGAAGTTCTGAAGCAGCCCCTGACATGAAATCCCTAATTAAATCATTTAATCCTTCTTCTGAACCTGGGTCAAATTCCGGTTCCGTCTGTTCTCCTTCTTCCTCAGTATCTTGTTCTATCTCTCTAATATTACTTGAGATTGGAACAGATTCCATTACTGGGACATAAAACAAAGGAGCAAAACTTCTTGCAACGTCGTATAATAATTCTTTAATATCTGTTAAAGGGTATTCTAAAAGGGATTTGTTACCAAATTCTTCATATAAAGATTTTGCTAAAGCTTTAATGACTGACTGTAATGAATCGAAAACTTGCATTTGGGTATCATTTTCAGAATTAATCCCTATAATAGTTCTAATTTGATCAATTGTAAGCTTTAGATCTGATCTCAATATTAACTCAATTAACCACGTCTCCGAATTAGAGGGATACTTATTTACAGCATCATTTTGATAGTGAGAATAGGCGTTTTGTAAGGAATCTAATCTAACATTTTTCTTTGAATCAAATGGATCTTCTTCTTGGGAACCCAAACCAGATTCAATCATCATTGATAGATTAATTAAAATAATGATTAATACTGATGAAATAATCAAAATAGAGAAAATGAAGGAGAAAATCAAGGGGCAAAAGTGGTGATAAAAAGTTTGGCAGCACGAAATGTTTATTTTTCCTGATTTTATTTATTTACAACACAGTTCATTTGCAACAGATAATACAAAGAAAGTCATAATCACCATCAACATGTCTCAAAATACTGATCTGGATGGTTATGAAAGTGATGAATCCTTGGAAATATATATCCCAATCACTTTGACAAATGATTTAGATGTTCCTGATCCTGAACAATTATACACTCATTATTTCTATATTTATTTCTATAGAGCGTTCGATGAGGATAGTTATACGTTTCAGAATCTCGTAGGTAAACTGGCAGATAAAGAAATTGAGAAGTATCCGATCCATAATTGGAAGCATTTGAAGTTCAAAATGCAATTGAAGGAGTTGCTTAAAAAGAGTGGTGTATCTTTTGATCAATACAGATCCATTAAATTTGGCCACAAACATGATCAATTGTATGTTGCAAATCACTTTAAAACTGATACGCCCATTGTAATCCATGAAAATGACTTCTACGACTACAAACTGTCTACATTAGAATCCATATCCAAGTCTCCTTTAAGTCATACTTTTCTTGATCCAAAGCATATTCATTACAACATTGAATCCAAGCACGTGAATCACTTCAAAAGTTTCATGGAGAAAGAGTACTTACATTATTTGAAATTATTGATGAATTTAAATCGTGAAATTCCTTCAGGATATGATGATTACACTACTCCTTTTAATGGATTACTTCTTGATGGTAGATTCAGTTATCAACAGATATTCGAAAACCAGAACTTATAGAGCCCACCAAAACGTGTTT
The DNA here is from genome assembly GCF_036884675.1 of Scheffersomyces coipomensis. NCBI lineage: Eukaryota > Fungi > Ascomycota > Pichiomycetes > Serinales > Debaryomycetaceae > Scheffersomyces > Scheffersomyces coipomensis. The sequence continues at coordinate 1,219,337 of NW_027042892.1, read as the reverse complement.
GATTGATGAGAGTACCCAAAAAAACGTTGCTTAATTTTTTTTTATGACATATAAATAGAAAAGAAAAATTTCTCCACGTTAAATTTTTTTTATTAGAGTTTTATCGTTTAAAAGGCTGTAAAATCAGTTTAGTTCAGAGACAGAGGAAATGTCCTTCCAGGATGTGTTGAAAAGAGGGGATGAATTCCTTTCAGAATACCCTAGAAGAGCTGGCTTTTGGAATTATGCTTCCCATGCAACATGTTTGATGATGATCTTGCAGTCAAAACTACTTCTTAATGTGCTATACAAACCTAGATTACATGATGTCCATAAATTAGATGATGCCTTCGCAAAGGCAAGGTCAGAGAAAAGAGCATTGTTAACTGTCATGAATCATATGTCTGTGGTAGATGATCCTACTTTCTTTGCAGCATTACCAATGAGATATCATTTACATGTCGATGATATAAGATGGGGATTTGGAGCTCATAATGTTTGCTTTTCAAATTTAACTCAATCTTGGTTTTTTAACTTGGGTAAGATTTTAGGAACTAAAAGATTTGGTGAAGGTCCATTTCAAGGTTCCTTAGATGCCGCAATTAGAATTTTAAGTCCAGATGATACTTTAGATTTAGAATTTTGTCCTGGAGTTAAAGATATTGAAAAACCAAACTTATTACAAGAAGTTAATCAAATAACTCCTCAACCAAAAGATACTACCAACTTAGTCAAATTCATCAAACCATCCCCAGAATCAACTAATGTTTTAATGTCAAAATCTCCATTCATACGAACAAGAACTTCTTGGTTCCATGTTTTCCCTGAAGGGTTTGTATTACAACTTAAAGAACCACATAACAACTCAATGAGATATTTCAAATGGGGTGTATGTCGTTTGATACTAGAAAGTACAAGAGCTCCAGTAGTTGTTCCTGTTTTTGCTTCTGGATTTGAAAAAATTGCTCCTGAGACAGCTGAAGAAATTGGATTCAGAAGATGGTTACCAGGTAATTTAGGTGCTGAGATTCATATCAGTTTTGGAGATGCATTCCCTGATGCCACCATAGAAAAATATAGACAAAAATGGAGAGATTTAGTTAAGAAATACATTGATCCCAAGAATCCAACTGATCTTACCCAAGAATTAAAAGAAGGAAAGAAAGCTCAACAATTAAGATCTGAGTTAGCAGCTGAATTAAGAGAATCAGTATTAGATTTAAGAAATTCACAAGGTATGTTTAAACCAGAAGATCCTCGTTTCAAAGATCCAGTATTTTGGAGAGAATATACCTCTACTGAAGGTATGAGTGATCCTGACGTTAGCTTTGTTGGATTAAACTGGGCTGTCAAAAAGTTACAAAAGCATTTGCCTGAATATACAGAAAAGTAGATCAAGACAACACGGGTTTATAAAAAGAAATATATAGTAAATACAACATGTATATAGAGGGCAAATAAAATAGTAATTGCTAACATAATATAATTTAATTTAATATAATTTTTACAACCATTATAATTTTTTTTTGTGGGAGCGAAGACAATCAATTTTTCAAATGCCTTTAACGAAAGTCTTTATAAAGACAATTATATAAAAAATAACCACAACAATGATACTGAGAGGAGGGAGTCGGGCATTCGTGGGACTCATACCGTCTTCCACTGGTATTGAAGCCACCAGACTTCGGACATTCTTTTTAAATCCTATATATTTACAATCATCAGCAAATCAACTTCATCAAACAAGATATAGATCATGGTTTAATCCATTAAGTCGGTTTAATAATACTAAAGATGTGATACGACATGATAAGCCGAGCATTATTGAAGAACCAACAGATGAGAAACAAACCAAGAGTGATGTCAAACTTGAAGAAATGAGACATTTGTTAAGATCTAGTGATCTGTCTGTGAAATCGAGACATAAGTTATTAGCAACTGTTTTTGCTGAATATATAGAGAACAAGGAATCAATTACCACAAAAGAAATCAATGAGATTGATACGATACTCAATGGGGTTGATATTTCAATAAAGCAAAAAGGTGCAACTGGTTTGTTGGACTACTATACGGTAGAGAGTCTCATCCAGTTATTTGAATTAACAGCCACAAGCTTATTGAATGAAGGACAAACAGAGAATAACGACGACAATAGGTCACCAATCAAGAGACCTACTTTCAGATTACCTAAGTATATGGTGAAGCTCATCGAGAACTTTTCATCCTTAGATATGAAAGATTTACCCATAAGTTTATTTACCAAGATCGTTGATATTGGGGCAACTTTAAAAGATTACGAAACAGTCATCTACAGTTTAATAATCAGCAGACGTGATGAAATAACTCCGGAATTTTCAAATGAACTTATCCATTATTATAAAGACGTTAAAGTGTTGTCTAAATCTTCAAGGGAGAGACTTGTCATGGATATTTTTGAAATATTCATACAATGTTCAATTAAAATTCCAAATGCTAATATCATAGATGACAGATTTCGTGGTCAATTTATTCAGTATATAGAGTCCTTATTTCAAGATCGTCCACCATTCACCCATGCTTATAAGAATCTTGAAAGAAGTGTTGACAGAATACAGTATCTCACATGTCAAATGCTTTCAAAAATTAAATTTAATGAATCCTCACCCGTTACACTAGTCAAGTTGACATCATTTTCTAGTGAATTAACTGCAGCAGGTAACAATCAAGAATTGAGTGATGCTATGATCAAAACTTTAGCTAGCTTAGTTGAACAGAGTAAAGAAAATAATTTTGATATCATAAAAGATGTTATTTTTCAACAAGATTTGGATAGTGAATCTGTATGTGAAAATTTATTATTTATGGCTTGGAATAACCAACAATTTCATCAACTTGGAAAAGAATTATCTGAGTTCATTATTGCAAATGAAGTTAAATTTTCTTCCATATTAAGATTTCAAAGTACTATTTATAATATCTTACATTCTGAATTACCCGAAGATATGGATTTATCGGAAGTCATAACTTACACCGTGGAAGATTTCAAAGAAAAGGACTCTTTCATCGATTTGGCAAATGCCTACACTAGAATAATGCAAGCCATTATAACTTCTGATGTATCGCCAACCAGTGAAGCGGTTAAAGCTGTCACGAGATATTTCACAAGAGATCTCCAAATAGAAATCTCGCCATATGCTTATAAATATAGAATCGACAAAGCAATCCAGAAAAATGATTGTGAAGCTGCAGTAACTATTTTTGATGAAAGTTTAACCAGTACTCTTCAATGGCAATTGGAATCTGATCCAGTGATATTCAAGACTTTGAACGATTTAATTGTTCTTGTTTGCTCAGATGATAAAGATGCTGCATCTATTTTCCCAATATTCACTAGAATAAAACAACTGATGGTTAGAAAATGTAACGTGGAAGCTATTACCGCCCTTTCAAAGAAAATGTTAGAAGTTGAATATGTTGGTGATCTAATTGAAATGTTGAAGAGAGAATTACCAACTATAGACAAAGACTCAAGAGTGAGGTTACCGATAGACAAACCATATGGTGCGAAGTATTTACAACTTTTCAATGTTTTACATGATTTCGTTATCCAGTATACCAACGAAGAGACATTTGAAACGAATTGGGTCTTATATGGTGAAATTCAACGATACTTTAACATCCCTGATGATAGATATTTACCCGCCCTAGAATTCTTTAGTGAAAAGGGTCGATTGAATGCGGCATTATTAATCTTTCGCCGAATTAGACAAAACAGCGATTATTTTGATTTTGCTCCACCTCTGAGAGATATCTATATGTATTTATTCAAAGTGTTTGGAGAGAATCTTTATGAAGATGGTGTTAATGAATTATACTCATACTTGAACTTGGATACAAAATTAGATTCACAAGATATAGAATTACAAAATCAGGCCTTGAATGCTTTTGCTAATTTACAAGATGTGCCACGAGCTCGTGATTTATTCTTATCCATGTCATCTAACCCTAAGAAATTTGGTGGAGTTAATGAAAAGACAATTCAAATTATGATTAAAGCATATACTTATCACGATCTTGCATACGTTCAAAGATTATGGAATAACTTATCTCAATTTGATATAATCCCAGATCACAACATTTACAAACAATATTTAATTGCATATGTATATCATGGTTACGCCGAAGAAGCTATAAAAAGAACACAAGATATTCAAGATCTTGATTTGGAAATGACTACCGATATATTACTAGATTTAAACAATTTCTGCTTTGAAGAGAGAGGTCAGAAAGTTATAGTTGAATGGGCTCAATCTACATATCCGGAATTATGGCAGAAAGTAGTTGATACAGGTTTGTTAAGATCGGCTACGAAATACATGCCATCGACAAATTTAATTGCCGGACAGAAAGAAGAAGAATAATAATAAAAACCTTTTGTATATAAAACTATTTATGAACCTTTTGTAAATACTAATTTAATATTTTATCTTGAACTTGGTCTACTTTGTTGTAATTTTGTACTGTTGACCTTAGTTGCGAATCGAAGAGAGTTAACTGTTTCGCTGAAATTCTTTTGGGATGGGGAAATATTAACAAACATTAAAGTTTTAGAATTACCACCCAAGCTATGTTTTAAGAGATAGGTTAACTTTGAATTTCTATAAGGGATATGTTGACCTTTGTTATTTTGTTTTTGACCTAATGAATAAATAACATCACCCAAGCATGATAAAGATTTATTAATGGCTTGAGTTTCTTTCAATCTATCACCTTTAGCTTGAGAAGCAACTAATCTTTCTGATCCAGCTAAATCAATTAAATTCAAAGTACCCTCTGAAGTGATTTGCTTTTCAGCGTTAACACCATGTAATTTAAATATGAATATAAGATGTGATCTAGATGATCTATCATTGGATTTAGTGAATGCAGTTGATCTATTGTTAGTGGCTTTACTCAAAATACTATTAGCATGTGCTTCAGAAGTTATCTGAATGGTATGGATATTAGTAACTGTCGTTTTCGCTTCAATATCATCATGTTTGATTTCATATTTTAAATTGGCATCACTTGGAGCTAACAAATCGACTATATTCTCATTATATATTTCAATAAATTGACCCCGAACAGTATATTCCCAACCCTTAGACTTCAACTCCTCAATATCTGAAAATATTTTACCAAGCGATAATGGGATCATTCCATCTTGGGGATGTGACATTGTATAAGTTTTTCCTGAACCAGTTTGACCATATGCAAACACACATACGTTATAACCATCCAATGAAGATTGAATCAATTGTGAAATTTCTTCAAATATTATTGGATTATGCGATCTGGAATTGAATACTTTATCAAATTGAAATGTGTAAGAATTACCATTTGATTTCACTAAACTATATGAGTTTGACTCCATATCTTGTCCATTTGAAATGGTTAATTCTTGATTTGAATTTTCATTAATTTCATCTTCAGTAACTTCAATATTAGAAAGTTGTTCTAACTTGTCTTGAATCGGCCTTATACGACAGAAGACACGGATATTTCCCTTTAGTTCCTGTAATCTGTTATGCAAGTTTCTCCTTCTATGTTCATAATTAGAAAGAGATTCATTAATTCGTTGAACTTGTAAATTATACTCCTTGATTCTGTTGGACTTATTCAGTATGCCAGTTTTTATCTCATCAATTTGAGACTTTTTATTAATGATATTATTCTCCAATAAGGTAACCTCAGATTCCTTAGCAGCAAATTTAGCTTCCAATTGCAGGAATAATGAAGTGAGTCTAACTTTCGAATTCAGTAAGTCTTGCTCCAATAAGGTTTCAGAACTCTTCAATTCTTTAGTTTTACTTTCTCTTTCGATTTCTTTATTAAGTAACTCATCTTTGAAAGATCGTATACTGTCATCCAACTTCATATTTTGTTGTATATGTTTCTTATGATATTCCTCTTTAAGTTTTATTAACTTTCGATTCAGTTCTTGATCTTCTAGTTTAATAGCATTCTTTGTATCATTCAATTGTTGTACCATTGAATTCAATTTCTGTCTATATTCCTGTTCACCTTTAGTTATAATCGCCTCTGCTTCTGCAGTATATTTTTCTTTAATCTCATTTACCCTATTATTATGATCTACTTGAGCAGACTTCTTTTCCATGCTTAATTTCTCATGAAGTCTTTGTAAAGATGAATATTCTAACTCTTTCATTTCTTCAAGTTGGCTTTCAACCAAGTTAAGTTCCTTCTTTAGACTAGAATACTTTTCATCCAATTCATAATGGTTTAACTCATGTTCTTCCTTTTTTGTTATGAGAGTCGATACTTTTGATCTCAAATCCGAAAGTCTCTGTCTTCTATCACTTATAACTTCTCGTTTCCTTAAGATAGCAGTATCTTCAAAATCATTAAATTGGGAGTATTTGGACATTGAATCAATGCTATCTGAGATTTTCTTTAGTCTTTTAGCTGGTGGTTTTTCATCTTCATAGTTATGAGTTTTTGATCTGTTAAGGTTCAGAGGGGATGAACTCCCAAGGACAGAACGATTGACCAGCATCCTACCTTACTCTGAATGATAATTGATTGACCTTATATCTGTTACAATCATATTGCAATTTGTAAACAGTTCTGAATCGGTATGTTTTCATTTCTGCGCAACCATGTCGCATCAAAACATTGCGACATTGTTTGAACGAGACATTTTATTGCTGTTCCTGTATATTGAATAATTTTTTTTTGTAAGTTAGAGTCTTTAGATGAGATGGTTAAATATATATTTGATTTAGTATATAATAGCTTGATTTAAGTATCTATCTAACTAGTTATAATTAGAATATACATAGACACGATGGTAGTGGCTCTTAAGAAACAAAAGTTGAACCATTCAACAAAAGGAAAGGCTGCTCCTATAACGAAGGCTAAAGTAACCATACAAGAAGAAGAGTCTGAAGAAGAGGAGGAAGAAGAACAAGATGATGTTGAAGAAGAAGACGACGATGAAGAAATAGAAGAAGATGACGATGAAGATCTCGGGTCAAATGATGAAGTCGATGTCGCAGATGTATCATCATCTGAAGCAGACAGTGATGAAGATGATGATGATGATGATGAAGATGATTCTATTCCTAAATTGAAAAAGAAAAAGAACTTAGATGATGGTTCTGCATCATTTGCTAATGCTTTCACTGCTATTATTGGTTCTAAATTAAAAGCTCATAATAGGAAAGATCCAATATTGGCTAGAAATAAAATAACTTTAAAAAAATTAGAATCTGATAAACTTGAAAATAAAGCCAAGAGTGCCTTATTAAATGAAAAGAAACAATTACAAGATCAATTCAGAGTTAGAAATTTATTACCATCTGCCAATGAACCTGAAAAAGTTAGAGAAGTCTTGGAACATGAAAAGAAATTAAAGAAAGTTGCTCAAAAGGGGGTTGTTAGATTATTTAATGCTGTGTTATCAACTCAAATTAGAACTAATCAAGAAATAAGTAAAGAAAAAGTGGGTAAAACTAAAAAGGAAGAATTAATGAATGAAATATCAAAAGAAAAGTTTTTAGATTTAGTTCAAGCTGCTGGAGATGTATAAATTAACTTATGAAGTACATATAATTTTTTCATAGCATATCACCTGTATATTAGTCGTAAATATAAGTCATCAAAAGTAACACGTCTGTGGGGTTCCTATATCTTTGTAATTATAGTTATAGTTGTAGATATACTGTTTAACGGTAGCACTTCCAAATTGGTATAGATTCAAATTGCTCGGAAAAATGAAGTCGTTCCTCCACAAACGGTAATACACCAAAGAACTCCGCATTTTTATTATTCATCAAAATTCAATTTGATTCCCATAACCTCCCGCCTGTGAATGTAATTCTTCTTCTTTGGTTCATTGAGTCCATGCCTAATTCAATAACCTCACAAGGTAGTACCCAAGTCGGGGTACAGACCCAAACAAAGGCAGAATCATTCAATGTGACAGTGGTGAGTAGTAGGCCACCATTGGCTACTATTCAATCGAGTGCAGAGATTAGACATATGGTCAATGAAGAAGTGGGGATAATCGAAGTACTTCCAGATCAACAATCTCCATTGGGGAAGATGTCCATCTATAATCCTCCTAAAAACTTTGCCAGATTAGTGGTTTGTGTATTATGGTGCTTTAATGTTGGATTCAGTGATGCTGCTCCTGGGGCATTATTACCCCATATTGAGAAATATTATGGTACGAATTACGCTGTTACTTCATGTATTTGGATTAGTAATGCAATGGGATTTATTGTGGTGGCAGCATTATCTCATAAGATTCAGCCTTGGTTAGGTAAACGAATGTCAATGACATTTGGTTGTTTTTTAAGTAGCATTATGTATGCAATAGTTTCCAGTGGAACTGTGTTTCCAGTAGTTGTAATTGGATTCTTCTTTGGTGGAGCCGGAGTGGCAATTGTATTATCTCAAAGTAATGTATTCATTGCAAGACTTGAAAAAGCATCTAAATATTTATCATTCTTTCATGGATTTTATGGTATAGGAGCTACAATTTCTCCATTACTTGGAACATTAATGGTAAGTCATGGAGTTCCATGGCATTACTTTTATTTAATCTTATTAGGATTAATGATTACAAGTTGTGCTTCGTTCTTCTGGACATTTGAAGGTGCTGATGAAGATTTAAAACCATGGGATATTGATGAAAGCAATAACAATAATAATGATGGTAATATGGCAGCTATAGAATTAGAACAAATTGGAAGTTCAGAAACCACAGATGATCCCGTTCGTAAATCTAATGATATGAGTCTAATGGCTGATGCATTAAGAAATAGAGTTACATGGTTAATTGCATTTTTCTGCTTATTTTATCAAGGTTCAGAAGTCTCTATAGCGGGTTGGATTGTTTCATTTTTATTAGATTATCGTCATGGTAATCCAAATACAGTGGGTTATGCAGCTTCCGGGTTTTGGGGTGGATTGACTATTGGTAGATTACTTTTAGCTCGTCCATTACATGTACATGTTGGAGGTAGAAGAAGTGTTATTATTGTATCCCTAATTGCCATTATATTAATGGCATTAGTATGGGCCATTGACAATATATTTGCTGAAGCTGTTCTCGTTGCTATCGCAGGTATATTCATAGGTCCAAACTATACGTTATTAATTGCTTACACTGCTCTGGAACGGTTATTACCCCGTAAGATCCAAGTCATATCATTAACTATCATGACAGCCTTTGGATCATCAGGAGGAGCATTATTCCCATTCTTAGTAGGGTTATTATCAGAAAAGGTTGGTACATTTGTAGTGTTACCTGTTTTCATTGCCCTTTACACATCGATGGTAATCTTATGGATTTGTTTACCTAATATTGAAAATAGATCAGGAAATAATAAGCAAACACTCTGGGATAAGTTCTGGTAGAATAGAACGATTTAGCATAACAAATTTCTATAAAACTAAGGAAATTTATAGATAAATGTACATAGTATAACAAAGATCTTGTGCAGTAATATACTTGTAGGTGCTACCACGCACGCGTAAAAAAATTCTAGAAAGAGCATAACAGGCAAAAAAAAAAAATGATTTCGTGGAAATTCTAAATTTAAGGTCAAAGAGTATAAATTGGGGACTGATCCATTCATATTTCAATTCATTCAAATATCACTTTCTCTTCATAACAATTATCAAAACCATGACTGTTGGAAGTGATATTAAAAGTGGAGAAAAAGCCTTGGCTGAAAGGGATTATCTTGGAGCCATTGGCCATTTCACATCAGCTTTAAAAGAGAATCCTACTGCTTTTCAAGCATTACTTAATAGAGCTAATGCTTATACCAAATTAAAAAATTATGAAGCTGCTACTAAAGATATTTCAGCTGCTTATACTACTGCACAAGAAAAGGGAAGAAGAAATGATATTGGGTTATGTTATTTCAGATTAGCTAATATTTATTATTTGGAAAAGAATTATAAATTAGCTGTAAGTCATATTAATAAGGCTATAGCTTTGAATGGTACTGATCCAACCTATCTGATTTGGAAAGCTAAATTTGAAATGGAATTAAAGAAGAATCCTCAACTCGTAGAAGTTAATGATGAAGAGGAAGAAGATGGATTTGCTGTGATTAAAAGTATTGAAGAAGAAGAACCTGAAAAAGAATCCAAGATTGTACCATTACCAACCACCACCATCACATCTGATCCAATTGTTAAACCCATTACCGACAAACCATCCACCAGTATTGATGTTATTAACCAACAAGCTCCATTAAAAATCAAAATCAGAGAAGATTGGTATCAAACCAATGATACCGTTATCGTTACTATTTTCGCCAAGGGAGTTAATGAAGATAAATTACATATTGAATTTGATTCTCGTTCCGTTCAAGTTTCATTCCCTACTGTTTCAAGTTCTGAATATAGTTATAATTTAGATCCATTATATGCTGAAATTGATGAAACCAAATCATCATATAAAGTTTATGGAACTAAATTAGAAGTTAAATTAGTGAAGAAGGTTGCTAAGAAATGGCCAACTTTAGAAGGGTCAGGACAAGATGACACTACAGTTATTACTTCATCTGAATCATCCACTACCACTAGTGATGTTAAGAATGCTGCTTTAACTTACCCAACCTCATCTAAGAAAGCCATCAATTGGTCCAACTTTGCGGTTGATGATGTGGAAGAAGAAAAGAACGATATGAGTTTTTTTACTGATTTGTATAAAGATGTAGACGATGATACCAAGAGAGCCATGATGAAATCATATGTCCAATCCAATGGGACCGTCTTGACTACCAATTGGAAGGAAGCTAAGGATAAAGAATTTGAAACTAGTCCACCAGAAGGTATGCAAGCCAAGAAATGGGATACTTAAAAAAATGGTAAGTAAATAAGTAACGATCTCTATTTCAAAACCAACCCCCTCCTTCCAAATCTCAATTGATTCTATAATTATTTAATTTATATACGATTTTAATGTACTATTTGTTTTAGCTAATTTGGTTTAGTTTATTTATCATCGGTATGTTCCGGTATCTACTCCGATAATAAAAATCTCACGACATACAAATATACGGAACTGTCAATTTTTTTTGAGGGGTTGGTTTGTGTAATTAGTAATTAGTAATTATGAATTATCAACAAAGCAATTTACGCCATTGCAATTGATCAATTGTGTTTCAACATCATATATATATACATACATCAACAGTGAATGATCTTGTATAATTCAATTGTTAAACCAGGGTTAAGAAATTTGAAAACATCATCAATTATTAAAACATTCGTTACCAATATGCATATTGAATCGATTCCTATGAGATGGGGAAGTGGCAATAATTATGCTTACTTATTGATTGATACACCTACCAAACACGCATGGTTGATCGATGCTGCTGAACCTGAAGAAGTCACTGATTATATCAAATTACATAAACCTAATTTTGAATTGAAAGCGATTGTGAATACTCATCATCATTATGATCATGCTGGTGGTAATAAAGATTGGCATGGGAAATATCCTGATTTACCTATTATAGCCGGTAAAGATGCTGCTCATGTTTCATATACGCCATCTCATAAAGAAGTGATTGATTTAGGAGATGATTTATCCATTACGGCGTTACATACTCCATGTCATACTCAAGATTCGATATGTTATTATGTAGTTGATTCTAAAACTAAAGATAAAGCTGTATTTACTGGTGATACACTTTTCACTAGTGGATGTGGGAGATTTTTTGAAGGTACAGGGGAAGAAATGGATCAAGCTTTAAATCATATCTTAGGGAAATTACCTAAAGAAACTAAAGTATATTCAGGTCATGAATATACTGCTTCAAATGTTAAATTCTCCAAAACTATTTTAAATAATGATGCTATAAAGAAATTAGAAAAATTCGCTAATGAAAATGAATATACTACTGGTGTGTTCACCATTGGTGATGAATTAGAATTTAATCCATTTATGAGATTACATGATCCAATCGTACAAAAGAAAACTGGATATACTACATCAACTGATGTGATGACTAAATTAAGAGAATTGAAAAATAGTATGTAGAAGAAGGAGAAGATGTTGATTTTATAGGTTTGATTTTTCTGTAATGTTTATTAAATATATATATATAAACTATGTTGTCATATTCTTACGAAATCAGGTTTTAAATCATCATTAATCCATAATTCAGGTTGCCATAATTCAATAAATTCCAAATCAAAATCAGATTTCCCCATAGCGAATTTTTCATATTCTTCAAATATCCCACTCATACACCAACCTTGTAATAATTTTCTCATTAATCCAACTAATAATCCTGTCCGATGTTTCCCCTTATTGGAATGAATCAATATAGGGAAACAATTCTTATTTAAGAGGAGTTGTAACGCTTTCGTCAATGATTCTTGAGCTTGTCTATGTTCTTCTGGTTTATTAAATGGTTCTTGAGATGATTCAATTAATAAATTATGAAATTGAATATCAGTAGTGGATATCCATTGTAAATAATTAGCATAAATATCTCCTGTACCTTTATCTTTATCCTTTGATTTAGATTTAGATTTAGATTTATCTTTATCACTATTACCATCTTTCTTCTTTTCTTTCTTTGGTTTCTCATGACCTAAATCTCCCAAGTATATAATAGTTTTCAATCCTAATTGTTCTAAAAATGGATAATTTATCGGCATGGGGAATCCACTTCGATATATTCTATCTTCAACAAGAGAGAAATTCAAAGGTGGTACATATTGGATTTGAGGATGATACGTTATTAATACCGGATTATTATTATATTTTTGATATATGTCATGTTGTAAATCCTCTTGATCTTGGTCATTGATTAACGTGAGTGTTTTACTTGAGCTTGAAGTTGGTAATGGTGTTATAGGATATACTATCTCTGAACTACTCATGATATGATATGAAATGATAAATCTATATGGAATCGGTTTATATGGGATGGATAATATGGAATGATGTAAAGAATGACTGATTGAAACTGATAGTTAATGCTGTGTGGGATACTTTTACGATTGGTAATGACTCTTGTATTGAACTGAACCTACACGAATAATGACCTCTTTCACTTATACAAACATGAGGTTCAAACCTAAGCTTTTAAACTGATTAATTCATACTTCATTTGATAAAATTCCCTTTTTTTTTAATTTATCCATTTTTGGTTAAAATGGGCTATATGCAGGAAATTATACTATAATTTTAACTATTAAGTTAATACGGACTATAATAGTAATGAAAAGAGCCAATAGAAACCTACTGTTAATAATGGTTCATGAAAGTACTACAGTTTCCGATTGAACAAAATAAAAAGTAGTTAAATGAATAACTAATAAATTTCAAATCAACTCTAACTCACATGACTGACTAAAGAGCTCATAAGACCTTTTGGAAATAACCTGTAAATAACACTTAACCTGTAAATATCTTAATTTACAAGTTACCTCATCATAACCTGTAAAAAAAGATCAATCATTCACCAAAAGAAAATAAAAAATAAAAAAAAAATTTGAACGGTAAAGATTTTTCACTTATCCCAAAAAGATATATATTGGATAATTATTACTATTTAGTATTTGACTCCCCTTCATCATCTTGGTATAAGGAGAGGATATTCATCATAGTGGGTTTGAAGAAGGATAATTCATAGATTTCATATATATCCATATATTGCATGCTCATTCTATTCATCGAGGATATATTGCCATCTCAACTCTAACTTAAATTGATTACCATCAACATAATAATAATAATATCATATACATACATATAAACACATCACACATCATGTCTATGTCTTGGTTATTTGGAAGTTCCTCATCAGCCAGCTCTACCACACCTGCATCAACATCTAGTACTAATGACAATAATAATAATGACAGTTTAAAACAATCACTTGGATTTGATCCTGCTCAAGTGACTGATGTTTCAAATATATTAAAAACCCCGGGATTATTCGATTCTGCCAGATTACACCCTTTAGCTGGGTTAGACAAGGGGATTGAATATTTAGATTTAGAGGATGAACAATTGAATAACGTTGAAGGATCACAAGGGATAATCCCATCCAGAAGTTGGAGTGATGATTTATGTTATGGAACTGGAGCTGTTTATCTTTTAGGATTAGGATTTGGAGGACTTTATGGAGCTCAAGAAGGATTTAAAAATATTCCAAAGGGGGCACCAGCTAAATTACAATTAAATACTATTTTAAATCATATTACCAAAAGAGGTCCATTTTTAGGTAATTCAAGTGGGGTTATTGCTATGACTTATAATATCATCGATAGTACATTGGATGCTATAAGAGGTAAACATGATGATTTCAATTCCTTAGGTGCTGGTGCTTTAGCAGGAGCATTATTTAGAAGTAGTGCTGGAATAAAACCAATGTTTATTTCTTCAGTATTAGCTACTGGGGCAGCAGGAATTTGGTGTGGTGCAAAAAGATACTTACAATATTAGATTATTGTTGTGATCTTTCTTCTTCTCTCTTGATATATACGTTAATTTATCTGTACATAAATCCTTTCTATTTAATCATTAGTATTATTTTTTCCATACGCCTTTTTTTTAATATAATATATACATAATTTTTAAAGTCTATTAATCTATATGTTCCTAATCTTGTTGATGGGATCAGTTCATACATTGACAGATGTGGTACTTTCACTAATCCTACTCTTTTTAAACATTGATCCCATATCTTTCCCATTAAGTTCAACCTTGACATCATCATTTCTTCTCTTTTTACTCTTTTTCTGATCACCACCACCACCTCCATTTCTCGGATCAATCACCACTGGTTCAATCACAGTTTCAGAATCCTCATAAGACTTAATCAATGGTTCCCATCTTGATTTCCTCTCCTTTAAATACTCATCAAATTCTTTACTATCTTTATAAAATTTAGTCATGGTTAAATCCCTTATGAAAATTTTCGAAAAAAATTTATCCTCCTTTAATTCATCCTCCTGTAATAATTCCTCCATAGCATCATAGGTCTTACATTTAGCAATCTTAGCATAATAAGGAGATTTTCCTGGGACTTGATTTAAAATCATATATTTCGTATTAGGAAATCCATCTTGATTCATCAATTTACAAATGTTAAAAAACTGACATACATTTTTATATTGGAATGAAGGACCATGTTTATTAAACACGGAATAATTGGTTTCGGCCGATTCAGCAATCATTCCTCCGATTCGATCATTTTGTAATGTGGTTTGTAAATGTTTGAAATCTTGATATGATAATAAACCTCCATTGATGATCACTGATATTCCTTGTGATTGAATGTAAGGGATGAGTTTGGGTAAGTAATTCCAGATTATATCTTGACGGTTTCTCATTTGTCGTTGACGACAATGGATGGTTAAATTATTAATCCCGGTTTGACATATTCTTTCAATGAGAGATCTTGTGGTTTCATAATCATCTAATAAACGGATTTTACAACTGATGGATTTTTGAAATGGTTTACCTACTTTCTCTACTAAATCTCGTAAGATTGAACATAATAAATCAGGAGTAGATAATAAAGCAGCACCCATTCCGGAATGAATGGAGAAATTCTTAGGACATCCACAATTTAAATCAATTCCATCTACATCATGAATCACTTTTAAACTTGCTTTGACGGCTAATTCAGGATCAGCACTACCTAATTGTAAGATCAATTTACCTTGTTCTTCATTGGGGAGAGTTCTGAACACGACAGATTGCTTATGACGGACATTTTGAGGATCATTATAAATATAATCAATAGTATTAAGTTGAGAATTTATGATTCGAGTAGTTTGAATTAATTTCTTATCCACTAATTCTGGTGTCCATACTATATCTGCCCCATTTCGAAGAGTAGCTAATCTCATCGGTAGTTCTCCACTCCGAACCATGGGAGCAAGACATAATTTACCTGAGAAATTTATCATCCCGTATTGATAATTATTGATGTGATGTGGGTATACTTGTCTGAGGTCTGTACAGCTTATGAATTTTTTTTTTAAAAGTTAAATTTTTTTTAATGAGGTGAGTTATATGCAGGGATAGACCCAAAAAGTAACAAGATATAATTACATACATTAAGGTTAGTGTAGAATAAGTTAAGCACTAATATATTGTAAGTGAAAGAGTGGAGAGTGGGGGGTATAATACGATATACGTGGTTGGAAAGTATGATAACATGATCCAACAGGGGGAATTCCTTCCATAAGGAGTAACATATCCATTATTACGAAGGGAGTACACGATAAAAGGTCAAGCCAAGAAAGAAAGAAAGAGAATTAATAAGGAAAAGGACAACCATAGACTAGATGATCAAGTGTACATATCGATATTATTTAATCATACAATAAGACTCATTATAAAATAATGAAAGTCCAAGAAATGAAATGATTTAATAATAATAAGATAGAATAGAATAGGATAGCTATATTCGTAACTGACATTAACGTACATTAAGCAAAATATGATCCACTCATTTTGAGTGAGCTAAGATTGAAAATTAAGATAAGCGAAGGAAGAAGAAGTGAAGTGAAGTGAGTATATGATGGATT
Organism: Scheffersomyces coipomensis; assembly: GCF_036884675.1. Taxonomy (NCBI): domain Eukaryota; kingdom Fungi; phylum Ascomycota; class Pichiomycetes; order Serinales; family Debaryomycetaceae; genus Scheffersomyces; species Scheffersomyces coipomensis. The sequence goes on along the minus strand of NW_027042892.1, from coordinate 1,202,789 downwards.
AGGAAATAATAAAGATTATCTCATGACGCAAGGTATGAACGCCTTTATCCATTATATCCACCTATTTTCAAATCCCACTGTTGGAATAAGTCAAAGTTAAGTCAAGTCAATCCCGCCTGTCAATTCAATTCAATTCGTATGAGTTATAGAGAGAGAGAGAGAGAGAGAAAGCGGTTGGAAAGGCTGAAACAGTGTGCAGGACATTCCTGCATAATGTCACAAGAAGAAAAAGTTTTTTTTTTTTTTCTTTTTCTTTTTTTTTTTTGGTTTCTGTTTCTGTTTATTTCAGATGATGATTTCTTTTCTTTTTTTAAATATTTTTACTTAATTCGGATAATATTACTGTTATGGAACGGATACTTAACCACTAGTAGTAAAGATATACGTAAAGTATTAGTAAAGTAAGACGTAAGATATAAGAAATCATATGTTATTTTCCCTCTCTCAGTTAAGTTAAGTTAAGTTAAGTTGTTTTGTAACGGTTATTTTTTGTTTGCTTTGTGACTATAAATTAAAAAAAAAGAAGGTGATTAAACAGAAGTTGTGGGGAGAGTCACAACAAGTCATCAGTAGATCAGAACAACAACTGATTGTTGTTATCTGTTACTTGTTACTTGTTATGTATGATTATCGGTATAACTATCTAACGGAACTAGATGTTTCATAATTTCAAGTTAAATGTTGTTGTTGTTATTGTTGTTGTTATTCCATTTCCATTTTTGTATGAATTTGAAAAAGAAATTTTTTATTTTTATTTATTTATCTTATCGCTTTCAGTTAAACAGCAGTAGAAGAGTATAGCAAACAACAACAACAACAACAACAAGACAACTAACCAACCAATGACTAACTAGATTAGTCACTCCATATCATCCTAATTATACACTGGTCCAACTTCTTCTAGACCATTCTATATCGTACAATTTAATCCTACCTAAATTTAGAGTGAATGATCAGTCAGTCAGTCAGTCATTCATCTTTTCTCTGTTTATACTACCAATTAAATGACCTGCACACAAGAGAAAATTTCTTTTTTGTGAATTTCTTTTTTTTATTTTGGTTGAGATGATTTTATCTGCAGGACCCATAGTTAAGTACTAAACAAAAAAAAGAAATGACACAGTTAAGAGGAAATAAAAAAAAAAAAATAAAAAAAATTAAAAAAAAAAAAAAAAATTTTTTTTTTATGTAAAATTTTAAATCTAAATATATAAAACCAAATATCACCTTTTTTTGATTATAAATAAAAATTTTATACCTTTCTTTCTTGTAATTATCATCAATTGTCATCAATTGTTATTCCATTCCTTAGTTTAAACCATCTAGATATCATCAATTCCATCAATTGAATAGTAATCACCTTTAGCCTTTAATAATTCATTTTTTTTGCACACAAAAAAAACACTGTACTCATTTTTTTAAGCAGACATAAAAATTACCTCTTAAGAAAGTATAATACCCCATTAATTATTTAATTAATCAGCAAGAATAACAACACCAAGAAGAAACAAAGAAGAATATATATTATACACATCCCCACCTCAACCCATGTCCTTATTATATCATCCCATCTCATCTACTACTGTTAGTTCCAGAGATTTAACGGGCTGTTTAACTCCAAATAATTTATCAAATCAATCAAATACTAGAAATTTAAAAATGTCAAACCCAAATACTAATGAATTATATCAACCAAAAGTGGTGATTCCAACCACTTCCAATTATTATACCAAACCTTACTTCACCCCTACTCCCGTGCCACCCACCAAAGAACAACAACATCAATCGGAAAATATTGGTACTAGCTCAACTAATAATCAAGATTCAACTATTTTATCACCTCCAATTTCTCCATATCAAAGAAATGTCACTTTAAACACTATCAAACCAATTATTACCGTTGAAGAAAAATCATATTTAATCAATTCTAATCAAGAATTCAAAATTGAGAACTTTAAAGATTATAAATTAACTATCGATGCTTTCAATACTAATACTATTAATGAAGATTATAAATCTAAACAATTGAATTTTATTAATAAATATAATTTAATCTCTAATGGTCAAACTGATATTTATATCCCTCCAAGAAAATATATCAAGAGGAAATTGAATGAATATAGTGATAATGACAATAATAATAACAATGGGAATAATTCCGCTACGGAATCTACATTTGAAAGAATTAGAACGAGAAGAATCATTAAGAACAAGAGTACTAATAGTGATTCATCCGATTATTTTGAAGAATTACCTATGACTCCACCTCCTCAAAAGAGAAAAAGACCAACTACTCCATCCACTCCTAAACGAGAATCAAACAATCCATCTCCATCCATTGCTTTACAACAGCAAATGTTGATTGATGAAAGTATTCCTGATTTCTCACCTGATGCATTTGAAACCTTACCCACTAATAATAATCGTGCTTTAAAGATTGAATGGAAAGGTCAACCTATGGATTTATCTCAAGATCCAAATAAATCCAAATTACATCCTGCTGAATTAAATTTAGCTTCGATTTTAAGATTACCCGTGGCAGTATATTTGGATTCAAAGAGAAGATTCTTTTTTGAAAAAGTGGATAGATTGAAACAAGGTAAACAATTCAGAAGAACTGATGCCCAAAAGGCATGTAGAATCGATGTTAATAAAGCTTCGAGATTATACGCTGCCTTTGAGAAAGTGGGATGGTTGAATGATATTCATTTTAAACAATATTTATAAGGAGACACCTCATACATTTTATTTCGGTATACTATTATTATTTTTTGTGATATTTTTTATTTATTTCAAAGGAAAGAAAGAAAGAAAGGCTTTCATTATATTTTTAACATTTATTTATTTGGACAACAACATTATCATCATTAGAGGAATCGGCAAGGATAGATTAAACTTACTCGGTCAAAAAAGAAAAGAAAAGAAAAGAACATACACATACAACATATTTATACAAACGTACGTTGATACGGTTTGGATTTGGTCCAAATGGAATGGAAGGTTATTCATTTTTATTACATTTATTTTTTTATTTACATTATAGAGTTCATTTATTAGGTTAGTTTTGTGAAATTGGGAATTAGGATTCATTCTAGGATACTTCAAAAAGAAAGAAAAAAAACATAGACAGAGTTAAGATACATTTTGTACAATATAGACAACAACTAACTACTACTTAGCGTAACATTACTTTATTATTTATTTTATTTGGATTCATTATTTTTATTTTATTTACCTTTCTGAGATTGTATATTTTTTTTTTTTATTTATTATATTTAATATATTGTTTAGAGTGATTGTGAAAATTAGAAGAATGTAGATAGATTGGGATGATCGTCATTCAAGCAGCTGTTGCAGCTTGGATTTCTTCCTCTTCCTCCTCCTCCTCATCTTTATTATTATCCTTATAAATATAAAATTGTAAAAATATAATCGAATCTTCAAAAATAGTCCCTAAAGATCCTAATAACCAACTTAAATTTAAAATCACATAATTATAATCATTTCTATAGAATAAAATTTGTCCCGCATATGTTAAATTCCCTAGCGTAGAGAATAAAAAGAAGAGTAAACTTAATCCATGAACTGATTTTCTTTGATGATTTTGAATAATTTGAGGTATACGAGCTCCTAAATATAATACTGCTGAAAGATATCCCATAACTTGAGGACCAATTTGAATATCTGGTGTTGGGATTGGTTCTGGTGTAGTTGGATCATCATTTTCATCCGGAATAACACTACCTAAGTAGAATCCGACAATCCCCGTTGCACAAACGAATAAAATAGGTAACACATATTTAGTAAAGATTGAATGATATTCGGGGTCCAAAGCAATATCAGTCAAGGTGGATGATCTTCTTCTATGATGATGATGATGTTCATGAGAACGATTAGGAACTAATGGTGTATGTTCAGTATCAACTATAGCACTAGTAGCATGACGTTCACGATCAGAATGAGTACTACTAACACTCTTCTTATGATGAGTTGTCTTTTTGGCTTTATTATGACTTTTAGGGAAAATATGAGTATAATACATATATGAAAAGATCATTAAGAAATCAGCAATACAAAACCAAACCGCTAAGAAGATAACTTCCGGTAATAATTGAGCCCAAATTGATCCAATAAGATTAAAAACATCACCTAAAAACCAAATACTAATGAATCCAATTGCAATCCCCTCAGCTGATTTCAATCTCCATTGTTCAATCAATTGAGGCATTAATAAGACAATCCAACATGCAAGAGAGGTTGAACCCATCACACCGGAGATTTGTCTTCTCCATGGTTCGATGGGTGGTTCTCCAGATGATAATAATGTGAAAAGGGAATTCATCAGAAGCGTAATGAGTCAATGAAAATGAAAATGAGTGAAATGAATGAATATTTATATGTGCAAGATTAAAAGTAATACAACAGTAGAATATGAGTGTGAGTTAAGGTTCTATAAATATCAGATCATATCACTGATGGTGAAAGTCCATACAATTAAAGGTTCAAGATATGAATAGATAAATAGCAAGAGAGATCCTTTAGTTTGAGATTGTTGAATGATGATGTTCGATGATAATGCAACGGAAGGAAAAAAAATGTTTATCGTTTGCAGATTCCCAATCGGGAATTTTCTCGTACACCTTTAAAATTCTTAATATTACAATTTTATATATTATACATATACATTATATTATACACATTGGTCTATGAGGTTGATGTAGTGGTGGTTTCAGTTTCAGTATCAACTTGTTTTTCATTAAGATTATCTGTTATGTTCTTAATTGCTTCTAATTCTGTAGTTAGCGACATATCAGGGATGAAATTTGATCCTAAGGTAGTATCATTCCCATCATCAATATCTGGAATATGATTCTGGCTGGTGATTCTAAACCCTGTTGTGGTGGCATCTTCTTCTTCCACTTCATCTTCATCATCATCTATTTCCATCGCATCATCATCATCTTCATGAACCACTTCCACTTCTTCATGTTCGGGCTGACTTTGTAATTCATCACGATTTATCATACCTACTTTCTCTAATAATTGAAATGCTTTATTATCAATATATCGATCTCGTAAATTAGGAATGAATTTAATCTTCGTCAAAGTCGAATCATGATTGATTCTTTCTGCTAAGGATTGAGTTTGTTTAATTAAATCATCCACTTGTTTCAAAATGAAATATAAAGTTTCATCAATGGGTGATAATGCTTTCAAAGCATCTTTAGCAGGTTGAGATAATTGATATTCTGAGGAAGAAGAAGTACTGGTGATATTATGATTTAAGAAATTAACTTGATTTTTAAATTCTCGAAGGGTAATGAGGATCTTCTTTGTCTTTAAGATTTGTAATCTTAATATTTGTCGTAATTGTAATTCTAATTTAATATTTATAATTAATTTATTAATTGAATCATCTAATTGTGATTTGGTATGGATAATTTCCAGATTCTTTAAAAATTGAACATTCTCATGATGTTTTAATTTAATCCATCCTTCTTCAATCAAATCTTGCGGTAACATCATTATATTTCTTAATGTATATAATTCAAATTTATCAAAATTCTTATCAACTTGATTCTCCAATAAGGTTTCTAATTTACCTGTCCCAATCGCAATTTCATCTTCAGGTATTCTCGTAAACACACTTCGTTTAGAATCATCATCAATCAATACAGAACTATCACCACCTTCACTAATCTCATTGAAAGCCTGTGTTTGTTTTTCCTTTAAATAAGTTTCAATCCCAGTCGTACAAGTATACATGATTTCATTAACTGCATTAATAACATCATCAATTAAAGCTAAAGGAGGAAATCCAAAATGTTCAGTCAATAGAGACGTCACTCTATAATCGATCGCACCACCAACACCACCACCATTACTCTTCGTATCTGTCATGATTGATTGATATACAGATACAGTAACTAACTTTGTCTTAACTTTGATTTCATTTGTTTATACAATTAAGCGTGTTTTGATTTTTATCAAATTGTGATCACATGACTGGACATGTGATTTATAAACCTGCATACAAATGTCCAATTAAAAAAAAGATGAAAATAATTAACAAAACCCAAAGTGAGAGGAAAATTGGTATAACATGAAGTAGGAACTATCTCTGTTTGATAAACCATTAGTTAACTATAACCAAACATATATACATATAATAATGGCAGGTACATTAAAACCAGATCCAGAATTCCAAAGATTCAACACTGCTAAAGAAAATTTAGGGGTTTATTTCAGATTTAAACCAAGATCAGCCTTGGTTAATGTGATATTTATGGGATTAGTTCCAGGTGCTTTAGCTTATTTAGCTTATAATACTGAAGGTCAATTATCATTTAATAGAAGATTTAGAAAAGATACTGTTTTAGAAGCTGATTCTTATGTTCCAAGAACTAAAGATTTAGATAATTAAAGTCATTTATTCATATTTTAGCATTTTCATCCAACCATTTCATTTTCATGTACATTATCCACCATCGACACATATAGAATAGTTTACCTATTTTGTTAGACAGTTTTAGCATTATAATAATATTTAAAAATATACATCCAATCCAGATATAGAGAGACTTTGAAGTGAATTACTGTAAGCTTTTTATTCTTTTTTTAAAAAAAAATTGAACGTATAATTAATACTATTATCCTATAATAATATTTTGTAGAATTGAAATAAACTTAATAAACATAGAGAAATTGTGAATATATTTCATCTCTGAATTGAATGATTTAAAACGGCATAAACCAAATGTATGCCTTTATTTGTTTGTTCCTTACTTATTTTTTTTTTTATTTTACCCTTTTTTAAACCTTTACTTTTATCTTCTGTTATTTAAATCAATTTGAAATTCAATTAATCCAGCCTTCATACTTTTCAAAACTCTAGGAGACTGTTGTTGACTTTGTTGTTGATTTTGATCTTTGGAATCATCACCACTACTATTATAATAATCATATTGATATTGACTATTATGATTTAAACTTTTAAAATTTTGAGTTGATTTAGTTTTACGTAAATTATTAAAATTAGAACCATTCGATTTTAAACCATCAGGATTCTCATAAACAAAGGAATAATGATTCCCCAATGCAAATACAGGAATACGTTGTGAACATTCACTGAATGATATCGATGGATTAGGTTTGATGGTGGGTCTCTTACTACTATTGTTGTTACCACTATTTGGAGTTAAGGATGAATCCAATACTAATGTAGTTTGAGATTTACTCATCTTAGAATTCAATAATGTACTAGCATTAGCACTGGTAATAGTGGTGGTAGTTTGAGATGGTGTATTGGTATGATTATTAAACGTAGGAGTAACAGGGGCAGTTATATTATTGAATGAATTACCACTAAATGAATAAGATTTCTTTAATACTTTATTCTTATTAATCTTAGCAATTGATGCTTTCTTTTTTACACTTTTAATTGAACTTGAAGATAAGTTCTTTTCATTTATGCTCGAAAGTTTTGTTACAGATGCAGTAGTAGATAAAGAAGATCTTGATGAAAGTCCTTCACTCTTCTCCTTACCCACACTACTATGACTTTGATGATTTATTAAATCTTCCGATTTTTCATCACAATCAAAATCAAGAAATTCAGAAATCAAAGCATCAGTAGATTTACGATCCTCTTCACCATCATCTTCTAAATCATCCTTCTTACCCTTATCTGGACTTGACGATGATAATTCTTCAAATGGATCCCCACTAAGTATATCATCAACAGTAACATCTCCACCATTACTCTCATGTTCAAGGATTATACCATGCATAGGATGATTTGCATCAAATCCATGCAGCAGTAATTGCGGATGACCATTATTATTATTATTACTATGTATTGAACTTGCAGATTGAGGACTTGAAATTGGAATAGTGCTGGGAGAATCTTCATCCACCGTGGAATTACCACCATAATGAGAATAAGGTGAATGGAACCCATTATTATGATGTTGTTCAGGGATAGTGTTACTAGTATTTGAATCAATATGAGTGAACGATGGATTGGATAATGACATGGGAGATTGGATTTCTTTCTTAATTTTAATCTCTCCAATTGATCCTCTTCTTGATGATCCGTTTGATTTAGACTTCTTCATGATGGATTTAGGTGGTGTGGTTGATTTTTTAACTGTGATAGGGGTATTAAAACTATCTTCATGTTTGACTTGAACAGGCAGCGATTCCACAAGCATGGTGGACATCTGAGGATGATTCGGATGATTTTGATGTTGCTGATGTTGTTGTAAGATTTGTTGATGTTGTTGCTGTTGCTGGAATTGCATTTGTTGATGTTGTTGTTGTTGTTGTTGTTGTTGTTGTTGTTGTTGTTGTTGTTGTTGTTGTTGTTGTTGTTGTTGTTGTTGTTGCTGTAATAACACTTGTTTTTGTTGTTGTTGTAATGAAAACAATTGTTGATCACTAATATGTTGTTGAGCATAATGATCCAGTAATTCTTGTAACAGTTGTTGTAATTGTCGTTGTTGTTCTTGAATTGAATCTTCCATTGATAATCCTAACCCTACAGTATTATTGTTTGACTTTGAAAATCCTTGTTGAACATTCATCCTATTATTATTACTCGTAGTAACACTACCAGTATTTGGAAATTGAATGATAGGAGAATTATTGGAGAAATTCCAAGTTACAGATGCAGGTACATTACCTAATAATTCATTATAATTCTTTTTAGTTAAACTTGGAGTCATAGGAGATATCATATTACCATTCAAAGGACTTGACAGTTGATTTATTCCCGAGGTGGTAGTCGGAGTAGCCACCATTTGTTGAGTTACAGGAACTACAGGAGAGAAATAAATCGCTTCATTAGTGGCATGAAGATTATTTGGAAAGGTAGGACTACTTGAAGTTTGAGGAGTTTGTAATTGCAGACGAGGTTGATTTTGATTTTGATGATTTGCATGGGATGAAAATTGAGGAAATTGATTTAATTGAGGCGATTGTTCTGAGAAACTATATGGTGGAGGAGGAGTATGAGATTGAAATTGCAGAAACGAATGATTTGTATTTGGTGACATAATATTATTACCATTACCAATAGTATTACTATTATTACTATTATTATTAGTATTTGAAGACATATTTGAATTGTTTTCTATAGTTATTTGTAACTGAGATGGTATAAATTGTAGATTAATATTCATATTATGTCTTTAATAGGATAGGGAAAGCGATTGATAATGGGGGTATTGATATGTTTAGTAGCGATTGTAAAAAATAGTGATAGATATTCAACTTGAATGGGGGATGGAAAACACAAACTAAAATTGGAATAAAAACGAATGAATGATATATGAGATTTACAAAACGTAACGAATGATGATGATGATGACTATAATAATAATATCGAAAGTTTTGGTTGAACCTTTTGATAGACCAAAATAAAGGATTGAAAGCGAAAGTGGGGTCTAATTAAAGGTTGAAATTAAGGATATAATCGATTTGATTAAACAATGTATGTTTTTGAATAATCAAATGATAACTTATTTAAATCGATATCCAACTTATAACAATAATGGAAAGGGGTGGTGAGATGTATATATATGTGAAAAGAAGTGATGATATCGAGAAATAGATATATATTAATTAAATAAATTTCTCAGAAATTCATATTTCCACTTTACTTCCTTCCCTTCACTTCGCTCACTCCACTGTTTAAAGTTTTATGGTTTGACCCTACCAAAAAAATCATCCCAGCGACTCACACAGTGAGAGAAGATCATTCGCTGAGGGAAACTTACTTACTAACTAATTTTTCTGCGCAACTTCCCGCTAATTTAGTGAGAGAAAAATGAATTTAAGTGCAGGGCAGACGTGGAAAAAAAAAGTGCTGGATGAAGGGTTTTAGGCACTTGAACCAGCAGTGCAATACTTCAGTATACCAACTATCTTTCTATTAATAGATATTAATTATATGATATTATTGGATATAGAAATCATAAGACATTATATACAATGTTGTGTTGGTGATATTTAAAATTATAGTTTAATCAGATAACATAATTACCACACACACTCAGAGAGAGCAATTATTATTAAGCTTCCTTCTTTCCTCGATCCTTAATTTTTCTTCTTCCTTGCTCCTGAACAGGAAAAACAGGGGCAACCCACTAATAAAAATGTTTCTGGAAGCATATTTTATAGTTTTACCAACAGTTTAATAGATAATTATTAAAATTGGTCGAGTATATCTCGAGATCATATGAAATTGTCATATTATTAATATTATTAGAAGTAAATCATTTCTTTATTTCATCCTAAAATTTCATCCCATGATGAGGTTTCACCCTTGTTTTTTTACCACTTTTTGATCACAGGGGACTTCTACCATTAAGCGAAAAGGTGGGATTTGAATCAAGGTTAATTCTTCTTTTGAATGCTTCTACTGGTTCAATTTCAACTCATTTATAATTTACCCCAATGATTTACGTATTTAAAACCTTAATAATAATCATCATTAATAGTAGTATACTCGAAATAATTACTGTAGTAGTTAACTAGTGTTATCTATCGCCCTTAATTCATTGTCATTTTTTCCTCGATAAGAGATTAAAAATAGCATCGATAGGGGAAAAAAATATTAGAGATTTAATCTTTATCGTTTGCCTTACTTTCAATTAGATGTTTAATGTGTTCTTAGTTACTAGTAACGTTACTCTATCACATTAATAGCATTCTCGTAACTTGAACTTTATTGAGTTAAACATTTTGAATTACTCAATTCTTTCTGAATTGTCTTATTAAAGGTTATTAATCGACTAAGAATAGTTTAAAATGGCTGTCAAAAGTACAACCTCCTAACATGATGACTCAAGATCTAACCTTCTTTCAGTAATCTTTTACTATCATTGTCTATCAAGTAAAGTAAATAGCAATCCAAATATTAGTTTCATTAATTTGCGGTATGGCACCAATTATCTGGTTGATGAAGTTTTGGGTAAAGGAGGAAGTGGGAGTGGAGGGGGTGAAGTGGGGGGTAACAATTTTATTATTAATGAGCTGATGAGGGAGGTCGTGTATTGTTGCTCAAAAAAGGAAGAACCGTCCGGGTGTAACAATAATGGATTTACGTCCCAATTAGGAAATCTAATTACTTACAGAATTAGCACCGAAAAATATTTCAGCCCAACCATCCACAATTTTTCCAACCAACTTCATAAAAATATGATGATGATATTATTAATATATGGTTATATTTCAAATATCACCACTAAATGATCTCATTCTAAAATATATGGTTATACTGTAAGGTCAATTACTCTTTATATAGATAAGGTTTAACAAATCTCTTGGTAAAATTCGTATCCTTCTTTTTTTTTTCTTGCTTCCTTCGCTCACATTGCTTATCAAAAAACGGTTTGGTTTTGCAATTATCATGAAAAGATTAACAGGGAGTATCTCATACATAATAAATTAAAAATTGTGACGACATACCATATAAAAAGAAACCGAAAGTGAATCAAAGCAAGAATATTCGAAAAAAAGTATTCCAGCCTTATCTCTCTGTCTGCCTCCCTCCTTCTACGGCTCCCTAAATCGAAATCAGGTTCCCACCTGTCAAACCAGAAAAATAATTTTTTATTGAAGGGAAAAAAAAAACTTACATCAAAGGAAGACGATATCCTTTTAAACTTACATATCATTCTTCTTTTCATTATCTTCAATTAGATTACTATTATTTGCTCCTCGTTCCTTTAAATTGAACTAACAGGTTAGATAAAATTTATCGGTGCTAGTCCAAATTCAAATCAAAACTATTATTCAAATATAAATTCCTCGGAGTTTTCTTAATATATCCATTCACAAGATCCCAGATAGACTCAGAACAGATACGAAGTTATGGCGGCGACATATACTATCAAAGAACAAATGGAAGGGTTCCCCTTGTTCCAAATGATCATCATAGGTTGTTTGCGTCTAAGTGAACCCATTGCTTTCACATCCATGTTTCCCTATATCTATTTCATGATTAGAAGTTTTGGTGTGGCTAAAAATGAAGCTGAAACTTCAAGATATAGTGGTTATTTGGCTTCATCATTTGCCTTCAGTCAATTCATATCGACGGTCCAATGGGCAAAATTATCGAATCGATATGGTAGAAAATCAATTTTATTACTCGGATGTCTGGGAACTGCTATATCCATGTTAGTGTTTGGCTTTAGTACCAATTTTTATATGGCTATGTTTGCTAGAGCTCTTATGGGATTACTTAATGGTAATGTGTCAATCATTAGAACTACCGTGGGTGAAATTGCTCATGAAAAGAGACATCAAGCTTTAGCATTTTCAAATTTGACTTTATTATGGAGTCTTGGTAGATGTGTTGGAGGTTGGTTAGGTGGTTATTTAACTGATACCGATAAACTTAATCTTTCTCCTGATCCTAATCAAGAACCAGTAAAAGCAGATCCTAATGCTCCATTTTTTGATAAACATCCATTTGCATTTTCAAATATCGTGGTGGCTATTATACTATCGTGTTTCATCATTATTGGGTTCTTATTCTTAGAAGAAACTCATGATGATTATAAACATAAAAGAGATATTGGATTGGATATGGGAGATTTCATAAGAAAAAGATTAGGTTTCACACCCCCTGATAGACCATGGAAATCTCAAAGATATACAAATGATTTTGAACAAAGTGAGTTCTTAATTGCGGAAGAAGATGATGAAGAAAATACAGAAAATCTTGAATTACAATCCTTCCCATATGATGAAGAAGATAATAAAAAGGAATCTATCAAACATGAAATCATGCAAAAGGAAAACTCTCAAGATTCTGCATCACCACCAACATCATCAGCATCTTCTACCAATGATGAAAACGAAGATGATAGTATTAGAAATTTACCTGCTCAAGTGGTTCATGTCATTTGTAATGATTTTATGATTAAATTTCTGAATATTATTTATGCTGAATTTTTCCCCGTTTTCTTAGCTAAGGTTATTTCAATCGACGATCTTAAATTCCCTTTCCATATTAGAGGTGGATTTGGATGGAATTCAGATGCCATTGGTTGGTTATTATCATTTACAGGATTATTAGGAGTATTTGTCGTATCATTCTTATTCCCGGTCATAACGAAATTCTTTCAACCGAAAGCTGCGTATAAGATTGGTTTATTATGTTATCCCTTCATTTATTTTTCAATCCCACTATATATTTTTACTATTCCCCAATATTATCCTGGAATTCATCCATTTGTTTCAAAGGCGTTATTATACTTCACAGCTTGTTTAACGTCGTTTTCATCATCATTAACTGCTTCACAAGGGATTATTTTAATCCATAGAGCTTCTCCTAAACGTCAAAGAGCGTTGATCAATAGTTATAATATGAGTATGGCTGCTCTTTCAAGATGTGCGGGCCCCATTTTATTTGGGTGGATCATTTCTCATTTTGAAATAATGGGGTATGAAGGATTTTCTTGGTGGACACTTGCTTTATTTTCATTGTGTGCTTTGTTTTACTCATTTAAATTAACAGGTGAAGAGTATGAAGGGAATTGATTTCTTTACATTTGTGTTATAGTTACACCATTTGGTTTTGTTGTATACGTTTACTAATAGAGATTTATTTTATTTATTATAATCACTGTCAATACTGTTTGTAATTTGGTGTCTCATAAAGCTATATTATTAATGAACCCACGACTCCTGAACACTTACCTACTCCTATTTTTCTATTTCTCTTGTAAATCTCATCAACGAATAGAATATTAGAGTTTCAATATTGGAAGGGCGCTACCTGCATTAATTATCTTCTGACACATCTCACCAGTCGTAATAATAGGTGGAGCAACAAATGTATTCCAGTTGACGATGCAATCGACTACCTCGAATCTTATATTCGAAACTGAATTCTCACTATTAAGTAAGGTTCAGGAGAGGTCAAGTACCCAAATGTCAGATTTTGGTAATAAGTACATAGTTAACGCTCACTGCGAAATCCACAAACATTTCCTAATTGAGAAATTTTTCGATTTGTCCAAGAATCTTGGATATTACCGCATTAGGAAATTCATACATTAAGCAACAAAAAAATGAATAAAAAATTGCAGCCTGTTATTATGTTTAATTACTGACAGTATAATACGAAACCATGTTTTTTTTATGATGTTCTATTAGAATTTCCAGATTATTTCCATTTTAAGCCTTATGATGATTGTTTTGGACTTTTAAGTAAACAATTATGTTGAATATGATTTGAAACTAATTAATTTATAATGAAATTCTCCTCTATTAGTTTGTAACTGGTTATATTCTCTGCTTTTTGTTTAAATACCTTTTGAAATACCTTCTTTCGTTTATTAGTTTCTAAATCTCTTTCTTTTTTAAAAAAATTTGTTCCATCATATATTTATTCCATTAAGCAAAGATGAAGTTATTATATACCCTTGTGAGTTTCTTTTTACTCGCATTTACTTTCGCCAATATAGCTGATGTCAGCCTTCATGAACTTGCTGCTAGAGGTGAAGCCTTAGGAGATCTTGCTCAATTAATTCCAATTGCAAAAAGAGGTCCATCTGCAACTGTTCAAGAAGAAGAAGCAACTTTAGTTAAAAGAGGTAGTACTCCACCAGAATATTCTGCTCTTACTGTTGCTTGTAATGTTTTAAACAATACTGGGTTTGGGGTTCAAACTGAATATACATTATGTACTCAATCAGCCACTTCCGGTACCGTCATCACCACTATTAATCAATATTTAACAAAGGAAAATTTAACTACTATCTTAGAAGCTCTTGATGATTCTAATTTAGCTCTTGATGTTGTTATGGCTATTTTTACTGACCTGTCCTTTGGTTCTGGGTTATGGACTGTTGTTAAAACATTATGGTCTAATGGTGTTATTCACTTAAAGCGTGATGAAATCGAACTTACTGCTATTAATATAAAACGTGATCAAGAAGAAATTGCTTTAATTGAAGAAGCTAAACGTCAAAATATTTCAGTTGAAGAATTGAAAAAGAGAGGTCTTCTTGATTTCCTTGGTGGTATTTTCAATGTTGCTGAAATTACTGCCATTGATACCTTCATTACTGCTATTCAAGCTACTACTAATCTTGGAAGTATTTGTGTTTCCCTTGAGAAATCAGGATTAGGACTTTCTCTTATTGAAGAATTATTTGGACCATCCAACATGCAATCCTTTGCTGTTCAACTTGTAACAACTATCATTCAAGATAAAACCATCACCTTGAGTTATTTATTATCTTCATTAGAACAATCAGGTATTGTGACCAGCACTATCAAGAAAATTCTTGCCAATTCAACTGATGTAAAAATTATCTTCCTTTGGGCTGTTAAATTATTAGTCAGTTTAATCAAATACGTTATTTAGAAAAGTCTTATTATTTATTCCCCCGGACAATCAGTCAATAAAAATATTAAAAATTTAAAAAAAAAATTCAATATCTTCTACGTCACTATTTTTTTCAGTATATTTCAACATTCTGTATATTTATATTTATATTTAACGCTATATAATTCATTGCATTAATATTATAGTTTATAATTATTTTCGATAAAGTTTCTCATCTTTCTTTGATGACCTCTAAAGAAAATATCAGTCCAATATGGTTCGTATACTGGTAATTTTCTACCTGGTCCATCATTAGTAGCCAATTCACGTAATTTATTAAAATACTCTTCATATTCACCATTGATATAGACGAATTTATGAACATCTCCTTTGAAGGCAATTCTGTCTTTCTCCCATTTATACTGCTCTTCTTTCGGTGGTAATTTAGCTCTTCCTGAGAAAACTCTTGCTGCAAATACTGCTTGCCATTCAAATACTTTGAAAGTTAATCCTCCTCCAACACAACCAACAAAGGCTAAAGTTGGATCTTCAATATATAACACATGTTGATATAAATGTTGAATTCTATTGTTAGCTAAATCCAAGTTTGGTAAAAATGGGAAATTGAATGAATAACCTGTTCCAAATACAAATGCATCTATTCCAATTTCTGAACTACCATCTTCAAAATAAACTGTCTTAGTAGATGGATCAATTTTAACAATCTGAGTTCTTCTTTCAATTTGAGGATGAATAAAAGGGGATTCACCAAAATTTGGTAAGAAAATAGTGGATTTCTTAATGGAACTGATTACTTTACCTTTAACTACTGGGATAATATCATGAATTGCATCCATAGCACTTACAGAAGCACCAACAACTATAACTTTCTTGTTTCTATAGAATTCCTTGGATCTATATTGTTTAGAATGAATCACAGATCCCCAATAAGTATCATGAAATTCTTGTAATCCATCAATGTTTGGAACATATGGTACGGTATATTTACCTGATGCTACTAATAAAGCATCGAATTCTTCATGCCATACGTAATCTTTCTTGACTCCAAATTTTCTCAATGTTAATACCCATTTACCTGTTTTTTCATCCTTTTGAGCTAATTCCACTGAAGTTTTGAATTCAATATGATCATCATACCCTTTTCGTTTATATAAATCTTGAATCCAATCTTTGACTTTACCATAATGTCTGAATGGACTAGTTTCACCATATTTAGCAATTGACTTCTCAGTTGGACCTTCTGGGAAAACCTCCTCAGTGAACTCCATGATCTTAGCTTCCACATTCGATTCTAAGTATGAATAGATAGCAGTATCGGCGTATCTGTGCTTATTAGTCTTGGGAGTATATGAAGGTATTCGGGAAGGAATAATATCATGTTTATTAGCAACTCTTTGACTTAATTGTTTAATATTACCCAAAGGTTCAGGAGGTTCTTTATTGAAAACCCATTGACCTCCAGCTTCAGCTTTTCTTTCAAATAATCTAATTCTGTCGAACTTCTGTTCTCTGATTAATGAATCAAGAGCGATTAAACCTGATGGACCGGCACCAATAACTGCAACTGATGAAATTGTCATGATTTATAATTTTGTTAACTTTGTAAGATTCCTTTTATCCTTGATATTCGAGATCACTTTATATAAAGAGATTTAGTAAAATATTATAAAAATCGTTCAGGGTTGAAAAGTTTTTGAATCCCTTTATAAATGGGTGAAAAATCCACAATTAATAATTGTGCAAAAAATTACGTCGCAAATTGTGGATCCTTTCCGATAAGACATTTTTAGATTAGACATATACTTCAAATCAGATCATCGTGCATTTATTTAACCATGGCATATATATATATATATAGATACTATATAGTTATTTACAATTCAATTACTTTAAACCTTTTTCTAGCTTCTTGGATAGTGAAATTGGCTTCAGCTTGATGCCATCTTTCATGTAATCTTCCATATAATAACACTAAATTGGGTTCATCACCTTTACTATCATTGACATTTTTCTTTCCGAATAATCTTGCTTTCTCTTCATACCATTGACCAAAAGTGATTTTATCCCATTCATCAGGTTTAACAAATCCTAATCTTTTTAATTTTGGGGAGTTCAAAGGTTCTGGATCCACTCTACAACTAGTTTTAGGAGTTGAAAAATAAATCAATACTAATCTTCTATAATTTTTTTGATCATCAGGAGGGGATACCACTCTATGAATGGAAGATTTAAAATATCCTCCTGTAATGAATTCCATTCCATCAGCAATATTAACAATAAATGAATTAGGAGTATGTCCCACATATTTCCACATCCCGGTAAAGTAGTCTCTTATTTGCAAGGATAAAATCGGTTGAGATGTTATGAATGTAAACCCACCACTATCAGAATGGCCTCTTAACCAATTTCCATCAACTTTTGCTTCATCTTCAGAATTCATATTATGATATAACATAAATCTACCTGCACCTTGACCAGAATTTTCATAATCTCCTTCTATTACTTTATAATAATTCTCCCATAAAAACCCTTCTGGAATTTCTAATATGATATCACAGAGAATAGTTAATTTTCTTAAGATTTCATTATGGATGTATCTATAGTAATCAGCAATTTCCTTTAAATGTGCTTGAGCAACTTCTGGAACCTTAGAATCGAAAAAGGCAGGATGTAACATTTTAGTAAAATTATAATGAATAATAGAATCTTCAACTCCATTTTTCATAGACCAATACCCCTTAGGTTTGAATCCTGGACCTCTTTCAGCTCCAAGCGATATGGATCTATCTTCTAAATCTGATTTCCAAGTCCCAGCAAGATAATCTTTTTGAACTTCCACGGGTAATTCTAAAATTGATTGAGCTACTGCTTTTAAATTCTCAAATTCTTCGGTATCAATCCCATGATTAATAATGGAAATGAACCCGTATGTGGATAATGATTTTTCCAACTTCTTGGCTAATGCTTGTCTAGCAGGAAGATGTTCGATGCCTTCTTTGAATAAGGATAAATCTACTGATTCTAATTCAATAGGGACTAAACCAGATTTCGATGGTGGAGCTTCCACAAATGGTCTAACATTATACTTTTTATCAACTTCTGCAACACTGAGTTGAGTCATTTTATCTTAATAGATCTATCAGTAATCTAACTCTTCGTTTCTCCATAAATCAATCTATTTAAATCATTTTTCATTTATCCCGTGGTAAAACTAATAAAAATAAAAAAACTCTATATAATTGTGGCTCACTATAAATAATCATTTGCAATTTGTTTGTTTAGTGCGGTTGGATTTGTCTCCTTCCCAATTGGGAACTTGGTTCCGAACCGAAATTGTGGTTGCAAATTACAAATGATCCGGTGGGGTGCATACTAATAAGATGATATAATATATAGTTAATTGGCTTAGATAATAACAACTCGAATATAATAAATAAATAATAAAGTAATAAAAAGAGAAAATTATGGAAATATGTATAAACAACTACTTATCAAAAGTGAATTTTTCTTTAATGGTGTTGTTAAATTTCTTTTCAAATTCTTCTTTAGATTCATCAGCTTTCCATCTCAAATCATGAGCGGGATGAGTTTTAGAAAGATAAGATGGATCTTCTCCTTCAATACCATATAAATTTTCTCTAAATGTAAGGTTTTCCTTTGGATAATCATCCCATACTAACTCTCTTTTCCTTAATTCTGGAATTAAATATTCCACAATATCTTCATAAGTAGCTGGAGTCACAGCATAAGTTAGATTAAATCCATCAACTCCAGATACATCCACCCAATGTTCAATTTGATCAGCCACTTCTTCAGGAGATCCATAAATAACCACTCCAACCCCACCAATTGCAATATGCTCGGATAAATAACCTCTCGTTTTCTTCAATTCTTCAGGTTCACCCGGTAATTTCTTAGTCCATGAATCAGCAAAACTTCTAACAGCATTACTTTCAACTTTAGTTAATTCTTCATCATAGTCATATTTAGATAAATCAATACCTGTCCAACCTCCAAATAAGGCTTGTGCTCCTTCAATATCACTATATTTATTGTATTCTTCGTATTTTGCAACTGCTTCATCATGAGTTGGTGCTACAATGATAGTAACTAATTGGAAAGTTTTAATTTCAGATGGATCTCTTCCATAACTTGCAGCTAATGCTTTTAATTCATCAATTTTATGTTTTAAAACTTCAGGAGTTAAACCGGTGATGAATACTGCTTCGGCATTTCTAGCGGCAAATTCTAACCCCTTTTTAGAAGCACCAGCTTGTAAAATAACAGGTAATCTTTGAGGAGTAGGTTCAGTAATATTTGGACCTGGAACATTATAATATTTCCCGTCATAATTGATTTCTCTAATTCTGGTTGGATCAGCAAAAATACCAGTTTTTCTATCATATTTCAAAGCATCATCAGCCCAACTTGATAAAAACAATTGATATACTACTTCAAGATA
Source organism: Scheffersomyces coipomensis (assembly GCF_036884675.1). Taxonomy (NCBI): domain Eukaryota; kingdom Fungi; phylum Ascomycota; class Pichiomycetes; order Serinales; family Debaryomycetaceae; genus Scheffersomyces; species Scheffersomyces coipomensis. The sequence continues at coordinate 1,182,960 of NW_027042892.1, read as the reverse complement.
TTCTTGAGCTTTATCATATCTTTCATCATGAGGAGTTAAAGGTTCACCATTTAATAAATTTCTGGCAGCACTATCTAAATATGATGAAACAATATTCCACCCAATTCTACCTCTAGTTAAATGATCCAAGGTAGCTAATCTTCTGGTGAAATGATAAGGTGCTTCACTTATAGTACTGAAAGTAATGGCAAATGATAAATTCTTTGTAACGGCAGCCATAGCACTAACCACAGCACTTGGTTCATTTACGGGGAATTGAGCTCCTGATTTAGCAGCAGCCGTAAAATTTCGAGGTCCATTATAAACATCATAAGCTCCTAAAACATCCGCAATAAATAATGCATTGAATTTCCCCTTTTCTAAAAGTTTAGCTAAATAAGTCCAATATTCTATAGTGTTATATTCACGGGATTTATCATCAGGATGTTTCCATAATCCAGGACATTGTAATCCACTACATCCCATATCGAAGGCATTAAGAATGAGTGGATTTTTTCTTTTTGTGGCAGTCATAATAAAAGTAAAAAAAATGTGAAGTTTGATAAGTCAATTGAGGACAATTGATTAGAATTTACATTGAATTTCAAGGGGGTTGGTCTTACATCTGTCTTTATATACTTTTACAAGTTGAAACTACTATAGTCTAAGCATGAATCAAAGTTTTAGCAGTTGAAATTTTTTTGATTTAATTAAAAAGTGTGGCTCTAAAGTAACAGTGGTTGCATGGTTCGGCTGAGACAACAATTTATCACAGTAGAAATTGAGGGTGTGGGTATATAATCTAGCGACCCGAAAGTGACCCGAAACATAATGAAAACAAAGACGTGATTTTTTAAAGTTAATTATAGTTTGATGGGTTAGGAGTAATCCTCAGTTTTGACCCTTTATAGTTAGTAAAAGCTCAAAGTGGTAGGATCCTAGCTTTGATTGTTTGCAATAATTGAAGAAAAAAAGTTGAAAAGTTTTGTTCTTAATTGGTAGCGAATTACGAACTTTTATTATTTTGTAAAATTGACAGGGTTCATCATCATAAATATTTACAGCACAGACCATAATCAGATGGCAACACGTAATCAATCAATCAATTAGGTGTTATAGATTTGTTAATTGATGAATGATATATAGAATGGAATCCTTAATGATGCCATTGTAAGTGTTTACCGCTAGAGATCAATCTTAATCATCAGATCAAAACAGCCACAGAAGAGATTAAGCATAGATACTAACATCAGAAAAGAATTCAAACAAATACCATTGTCATTGATCCTGGGTTAAAACCAAGATTTGAGAGGAAGAAATTAAGAGATTCAATCAAGTTTTATGATGTATTTACTGAAGATGATGTGATTATCAATGATCATGAAGTTTATATCCCTCGAATCATTCAAAATATAAATTATATTGAGATTGATAGTTTTTCTATATTCAGTAGTATCACTAATCCTAAACGGAAGAGAGGTAGACCACCTAAGAAAACCAGAAATGTTATTAGTAATCCGATTGTGAAAGTTAAAGAAAGTAAAAAGGTTATTGTTCATAAAGAGGATGAACCAATTCGATCTGTTTCTGAATTAAGAAGAAGTACAAGGATTAGGAAGAAACCTACCCGATTATTAATTGATGGTATTAGTGATGATAGTAGTGATTTAGAAGAATGTGAAGAGATATTACTGGAATTTGAAATGAAACTGGATGAAAGTGATGAAGGGGGGATTGAAAAAGAAGAAGAGATTTTAGTGGTGGTTGATACGGCTGAAGAAAAGGCTTTAAATAAGAATAATCAAAGTTGTCAATTTATTGAAGATTTAAATGTGGCTTTCAATGCTAATGAAATGATTTCATCAACTCCACAACGTACTAATCCTATAATTGAAATCATTGAATCGAGTGATGATGATGATGATGATGATGATGATGATGATGATGATGATGATGATGAAATATCTAGTGAGGATGATAAACAAAATGAATCATATTTCAAACAAGTTAGAAGCCATAATCGTACATATTATTACGAAGTAGAAGAGCAAGATGATGAACAAGAAGATGAAGAAGTACAAGTTGTTGGAAGAAAAGGTATTATACTTAATATGAATTATAATAAAACGAATCAACCTAAATATAAGGATCATTTCACCAATATTTTAATTGATAATGAATTAAAGAGGGAATGCAATATATGCAGTATATGTTATAATTCATTACGATTATTTAATAAACATTATGAATTGGTGCATAATGAGAATGAAGAGTCATAAATAGTTAGTTTTTGTTTATAAATAGAAAATACGTAAATGGTTGCTAATTTAAACGAGGAGGAGAGAAGAGAAGAATAAAAAAGGTGATAAAAAATATGTAATGCCGATAACACCGAAGAACAAAACCATGCCGTTATGGAAACGGGAAACGCAAAAATTGTTTTGTTGCAGTTTTCCGTTTAGTGATACAATTGATGATGATGAGATCAATCAATTAAGTATGAGTCATTCATAATCCACCACACTGATCTATGGTATAATAGGTTGAGAGATGATAACGTGGGTCAAGTAAAAGTCTCATTCATCTATTTATATAGTTAAATCAATGGGAAACTATAAATATTCTTACTTACTTACTTACTTAATTAAGTTGATCTGTTGATGTATTTATATTTATAATTTATTTATTTCTTAATTCATACTAACAATCCGATTACGTAATGGCTGAATAAGCGGAAATACCGTATTTTTCTGGACTTCTTGTTTTGTTGCCACTTGTTTAAAAGGGCAAGTGCCATCAATGGACTTAGTTCCTAATTAGGCCACCGCCATTTTTTAAAGGCTTTTTGTTTGTAACAAGGTCTATTTATCTATCTATCTATGGCTTATCAATTACTCATTATTTCATTATTTCATTAATCTTGTTAATTATGCTGATGTGTAATGATAAATGCTTGGCTTGGCTTGTCTCTCAGTTTATACTCTTGTTGTTAATCCAAAGATACTTCCTATAAGTTATATATATATATACTATTACTATAAATGACAGGTCGTGCCCTCATCTCCAATATCGATGGAGATAAACTGCGTTAAAGTCCTCTTATCTCCACGGAACCTCCTTCCCGTTTAAGTTCTAAGTGCGAGAGGGCAGTTGTAAATTTGTTTTTTTATTTTTCAAGTTTATGGTAAAGGCTGTACCGAGTATCTCCATCAATTCACCTTTACCTTACCACTATCACTTATGGTTATATTTTCTTCCTAACCTACATGAATTGATAAAATTGAAACTTTAAGCCCTACCCTAAAACAGTAACAATAACGCTTACATTCATCAATGTAATTGTCTGTTAATGTCTTTCTGTTTGTCTTAAGATTCGTATCACTTTTATTTTTTATATTTTTTATTTCTTTATTTCTTTTTTTTTTTTTGGCTTTTTGCATTATTTCTGAAATAGTAAAACTGAAGAAGATATAAATATAAATCTAATTCTCCGTCACTTACCTTTCTTTCTTTAAGTTCGATTTACGAGTTTCCTTTCGTTTTAGTTTGCCTAGTTTTCCTAGTTTATATCCCCAAAAGTTATCCTGTATTCTTCATTACTCAAGTCCATTGCTTTTATACCAACGACAACAACAACCATCGTTTAAAACCAATCTACTGCTATTACTAAGTCAAATAACAATACCATAATGGCTAAACCAGTGGATACTCCCCTCGAAGATGGGAATTCCGATCTTCAACGACAGAAAAGAATGTTAAGTATGTTCTTTTCCAAGAACATTCCTCATTTACCTACCGATGAAGAAAGAAAAGTTTATCCTGAACGTTCATCAAATTACCTTTCAAGAATGTTCTTTTGGTGGTTAAGTCCCGTCATGCATACTGGTTATAAAAGAACTTTAGAACCAGAAGATTTATTCAAATTAAGTGAAGATATCAAAGTGGAAAATATGGCTCTTCGATTCAAATCAATTGTTTATCAAGATATTGAAAAAGCAAGAAAAAATCATATTATTGAAAAATGTAAAGCAAGAGGTGAAACTTTTGAAACTACTCCGGTTGATAGAAAAGTAGATTTAGAAGATTTCAAAATGCCAAAACTTTTAACAGTTTGGGCTTTATTAAAAACGTTTAAATATCAATATTTTGGTGCTTGTGTATTCTTAACTATTAATAACGTCGGTCAAACTACAAATCCTCTTTTAACAAAACGTTTAATTCAATTCGTTACTGATCGTGCTTATGGTTTACCAGAAAATATCGGGGTAGGTGTGGGTTATTCCTTTGGAGCTAGTCTTATCGTGTTCATTGTGGGGGTTTGTATTAATCATTTCTTTTATCGTTCAATGATAACTGGTGCTCAAGCCAAAGCAGTGTTAACCAAAGCAATTCTTGATAAATCATTTATTTTATCCGATACTTCAAGACATAAATATCCCGCTGGGAAAATCACTTCAATGATGGGTACAGATTTAGCTAGAATTGATTTTGCTATTGGTTTCCAACCTTTCTTATTCATGTTTCCAATCCCATTTATTATTGCTATTGCTATTTTAATCGTTAATATCGGTGTATCAGCTTTAGTTGGTATTGCTATTTTATTCATATTCATGGCTGGTATTGCCTTCTCTACCAAGAAATTATTCGCTTATAGAGCTAAAGCTAATAAATATACTGATGCAAGAGTTAATTATATTAAAGAAGCTTTAAATAATTTAAAAATTATTAAATATTATTCTTGGGAACCTCCATATCATGAAAATATTTCCCAAATTAGAAAATCTGAAATGAGAATCATTTATAGAATGCAAGTTTTAAGAAATATCGTTACCCGCCATGGCTATGTCTTTAACTTTATTTGCTTCCATGATTGCATTTTTAGTATTGTATGGTATTGGTACTCATGATAGAAACCCAGCTGCTATTTTCTCATCTATTTCCTTATTTAATACTTTAACTCAACAAGTTTTCTTAGTTCCAATGGCTTTATCTTCTGGTTCAGATGCTTATTTGGCTTTACAAAGAGTTGGTGATTTCTTAGCTAGTGAAGAAATTAATGTTAATGAAATTAAAATTGAAGCTGATGCCGATAAAATAAATGAAATGGATAATGATAATATTGCCATTGAAGTTAAAGATGCATCCTTTGAATGGGAAACATTTGGAAATGATGAAGAAGCTGATGAAATGGAAGAAGAGCAAGCTAAAGATAATGAAAAGGAAGCTGGTAAAAAATCATCAAAAGCAATTACTCCTGATTCTAAGCCTGATCCAATCTTACGTCATAAAGATTCATCAACTGAAAAGGAATTAGATCTTTCCGATTCAAGTTCTGATGATGAAGTTATCTTTACTGGATTAAATGATATTAATTTCACCATTTCAAAAGGTGAATTCATTGTTATTACTGGTTTAATCGGTTCTGGTAAATCATCTTTATTAAGTGCCATTTCAGGATTTATGAAACGTACTCAAGGTGAAGTTAATGTCGATGGATCATTATTATTATGTGGAACTCCATGGATTCAAAATACTACCGTCCAAGAAAATATCACATTTGGTATGGATTTTGATCAAAAGAAATATGATGATGTGATTTATGCATGTTCTTTAGAAAGTGATTTAGAAATCTTACCTGCTGGTGATCAAACTGAAATTGGTGAAAGAGGTATTACTTTATCCGGTGGTCAAAAGGCCAGAATCAATTTAGCAAGAGCTGTTTATGCTAATAGAGATATCATTCTTATGGATGATGTTTTATCGGCTGTTGATGCTAGAGTTGGTAAACATATTATGAATCAATGTATTCAAGATTTATTAAAAGAAAAAACTAGAATCTTAGCTACCCATCAATTATCATTGATTGGATCTGCTGATAAAGTTTTATTCTTAAATGGTGATGGTTCATTAGATTTCGGTACTATGGATGAATTAAAAGAAAGAAATGAAGGATTTAATAAATTAATGGCTTATAGTTCTGAATCAAAAGATGATGAAGATGAAGAAGATGCTGAAAAGGAAGAAATCATTGAAAATGAAGATGTTGTCGAATTAGAAAGAGATAATATTCAACGTCAATTAACTAGAAAATCAACCATTATTGAAAATGCTGATGATGAAGCTGTTCATAAAGATTTTAATAAAAATGTAGCTGAAAATGGTAAATTAATGGATCAAGAAGAAAGAGCCGTCAATGGTATCAGTTTTAACGTTTATAAACAATATATGATTTTAGGTTCAGGTGCTTTCACTCCTTGGGGTTTAGTACCAATCATGTTAACTGCTATGATTTTAACTACTTTCTGTCAATTATTCACCAATACTTGGTTATCATTCTGGACTGAATATAAATTTGAGAATTTAGACAATGGTTTCTATATTGGATTTTATGTGATGTTTACTGTTTTATCATTTGTGTTCTTAACTATTGAATTCATCATTGTGGTTTATATTACTAATACTGCTTCTGTTACCTTAAATGTTATGGCGGTTAAAAAAGTTTTACATGCTCCAATGTCATTTATGGATACAACTCCAATGGGTAGAATCTTAAATAGATTCACTAAGGATACTGATGTATTGGATAATGAAATTGGTGATCAATTAAGATTCTTCTTATTTGTGTTCTGTAATATTATTGGGGTTATTATCCTTTGTATTATTTATTTACCTTATTTTGCTATTGCAGTTCCATTCTTAGGTTTTATGTTTGTGGCTATTTCTAATTATTATCAAGCATCCGCTAGAGAAGTCAAACGTTTAGAAGCTATTCAAAGATCATTTGTTTATAATAATTTCAATGAAACTTTGAGTGGTATGCAAACTATTAAAGCTTATAAAGCTGAACAAAGATTCTCCAGTCGTAATTCTTATTTGATTGATAGAATGAATGAAGCTTATTATTTAACCATTGCCAATCAACGTTGGTTAGCCATTCATATGGATATAATTGCTTGTTGTTTTGCCTTAATGATTTCATTATTATGTGTTAATCGTGTGTTCCATATTAGTCCTGCCTCAGTTGGTTTATTATTATCCTATGTATTCCAAATCGCAGGACAATTATCTATGCTTATTAGAACTTTTACTCAAGTTGAAAATGAAATGAATTCAGTGGAAAGATTAAATGAATATGCTTTCAAATTACCTGAAGAAGCTCCTTATGAAATTCCTGAAAAGACTCCTCATCCATCATGGCCAAATGCTGGTGCAATTCAATTCACTGATGTATCCTTAACTTATAGACCAGGATTACCATTAGTATTAAAGGATTTAACTTTTGATATTAAACCAAGTGAAAAAATTGGTATTTGTGGTAGAACTGGGGCAGGTAAATCATCAATTATGACTGCCTTGTATAGATTATCTGAATTAGAACAAGGTAAAATTACTATTGATGATATTGATATTTCAGAATTAGGTTTAAGAGATTTAAGATCTAAATTATCGATTATTCCTCAAGATCCAGTCTTATTTAAAGGTACGATTAGAAAGAATTTAGATCCTTTCAATCAAAGTCCTGATAATAAATTATGGGATGCTTTAAGAAGAACTGGTTTAGTAGAAGCTGCTAGATTGGATGCTGTTAAACAACAAACTAGACCTAGTGATGATACTGATTTTGATCCTACTTCAATTCATAAATTCCATTTGGATCAATTAGTTGATGATGAAGGTACTAATTTCTCCTTAGGTGAAAGACAATTAATTGCCTTTGCCAGAGCTTTAGTAAGAGATTCAAAGATTCTTATTTTAGATGAAGCTACATCATCAGTTGATTATGAAACAGATTCTAAGATTCAAACTACTATTATTAAAGAATTTTCTCAATGTACAATCTTATGTATTGCTCATAGATTAAAGACCATTCTTAATTATGATAGAATCTTAGTATTGGATAAGGGTGAAATTAAAGAATTCGATACTCCATGGACCTTATTTAATGCCAAAGGTAGTATTTTCCAACAAATGTGTGAAAGATCAAGTATTACAGAAGATGATTTTAAATCTGCTACCAAGTTTTAATTTACCGTTGTACTCGGTTTAAATAGTACTTTTTAATTCAATTCATCATATTGTTTCGTTTGGTTATTTCGTTAAAAGTCAAACAAATCAAAAAAAGAACTCTATTTATTATTATTGTTAACATACAAGGGATAGACTGTCCCTTCTTTAAGTTCGTATTTTATAGTCAATTGCTCCATTTTTATATATACCTTTCTACACTTAATTAGTATAAAAAAAGTATTGGATTTTTAATCGTTGCTGTTATGTAAGAGTATTGTATAATTCATCAAATCAATTAGTAATGGCTACGTATAATAATTATGAAAGAGGCGTAGTAACTTGTACCTGAATAGACTGTTCAGGAACAAGCAATTTCCAAGAAATAACCAAATTAAACCGTTAAAAACTCTACTAAATCTAAAAATAGGAAATATTGCTCTTGCTGCAAACAATTACTCTATGTATGACTATATTTTATCATTATAACAATAATACACAGTTATAATCGTTATCTATGAGTTACTGGTGGTTATGACTGGTTGGTGGTATCAGTTGATCTAAAAATAAACCCTTCTATTTCGGGAAGGAAATCCTTACCGCAGTACCGAGCCCCATTCTCACCCATAAAATTTCGAAACCCCTTCAAATTCTGAAATATAAATAGAATGGCAACTGTGTTATTATTGATCAACCATAATAAATTTGATTTTAGAATGCCTCAAACTACAGATTCAACTCATTCAGGTGGCATGGGACTCTTTGCTAAATTGTCTGGTCAACCTCAATCGTATGCAAGGAAACAGAATTATATATTTGGTCAAACGTTAGGGGCTGGATCGTTTGGAATTGTGAGATGTGCTAGAGATAAATTCACTAATGAAGAGGTAGCCATTAAGATTATTTTAAAGAAAACATTGAAGGGTAATGAACAAGTGGTGATTGATGAAATTAAAATGTTACAAAATTTACATCATGATCATATCATTGGATTCAGAGATTGGTTTGAATCAAGAGATAAGTTTTATATTGTAACTCAATTGGCTACGGGTGGAGAATTATTTGATAGAATTATTGCAAAGGGAAGATTTACTGAACATGATGCTTCATTAGTTGTGGTTGAAATGTTGGAGGCAATTGCTTATTTACATGATCAAGATATTATTCATCGAGATTTAAAACCAGAAAATGTCATGTATTTAACTCCAGAAGATAATTCAAATATTGTCATAGTTGATTTTGGTATTGCTAAAAAGCTTAATGGATCTGATGATCTTTTAAATAATTCAGCTGGTACTTTTGGTTATGCTGCACCTGAAGTTTTCACTTCTGGTCATGGTAAACCTTGTGATATATGGTCATTAGGGGTTATTACTTATACTTTATTATCAGGACTTCAACCATTCAGAGCTCAAAATGGTAGAGATTTCATTGAAGAAACCAAGAATAATAATGGAGTTATCTTTTATAGTGATTATTGGTCTGATGTTTCAAAAGATGCTCGTAGATTTATTATCAAAGCTTTACAACTTAATCCAAAGGATAGACCTACTGCCAAAGAATTATTACAAGATCCATGGTTAGTTTCTATTGCTTCTGAACATAAGGAGACTGATTTATTACCAAACTTAAAGAAATTCGATGCCAGAGCTAAATTCAGACAAGCTATAATGATGGTTAAATTAAACAATAGAATCAAGAAATTGAAAGAAGTACAAACTGAACATGATGATGATCCAACTGAAATCAATCTTTATAGTAAATCAGGTTCATTATTCCATGATTCTGAGGAATTGACCAAGAGTGATGGTGGAATTGATTCATTAAGAAAATTGTCTGATATTATTAATAACATGGATACAGGTTTATCAAAGGCATCTGTATCCAATGTCAAATCTCCTTATGGTGACAGTGTCTCTAAAAAGGAAACTTTACGTACTGATGCATTTGTCCAATTAGTTCAAACTGCTTCTGAGAATAGAGAGCGGGTGAAAAGTTTCAAAGATGATGGAACTGATGCTCCAATCGAACCAGAAAAGTGATCTGCTTTCATGATTCGTTGCAATTAGAAGAACTTTCTCTATTTGTATTATTTATTTACTTTATTATTGTTATGTTTTCCATTACTTTACTTTTCTTTTCTTTTCAGATTTTTTAATTTAGTTTCTACAGTATTCTTTTTGATTCGTTTCTAACTTGCATTTGAGAACATTCCTCTAATATACATCATGACAATTATAAGGTTGTAACTAGTTAATTATTCATTCATTTTCAATTACGAGGCTATCTAATCAAAGAGTGCGTTGAGCAAAAAAAATTGAGGTCCGCCAAATTCGAAAATAAAAATTTCACGGTGATCAACCACATTATAGGTCTAATTATAGCTTCAACGCCAAGCTTTAGAAGGGGTGTACTAATTGAGATTGATTTATTCATAGAACGGTGTTTCATTACTATAAATTTGGTGAACAGCGGTGATTTAGAGATTGCAGGTCGATTTTTGACGTTTATTTTAATCTAAATTTACCACAAGCATACTTAATATTATATTATCATCATATCATGTCTGATCTTTCAGAGACAGAATCAACACCAGCTACCTCAGCTCTGCCTGTCAGACTGAGAACTCCTCAATTGTTTCTTGATGAACCAGATAAGACTGAAGAAGCTACCTCCAAATTCGTAGTGTTGTCGGAATGTACTTATACAAATAAGAATGTGGGATCTTCAGGTCAACACGAGTATATGACATGTGATTGTGAAGAGCATTGGGATCCAGAGTCACAACTGAACTTGGCATGTGGAGATGATTCAAACTGTATAAATAGATTCACTTCAGTTGAATGTGTGAATGGACAATGTGGATGTGGAGAGAATTGTCAGAATCAAAGATTTCAAAAAAAGCAATATGCTCCTGTATCTGTATTTCTAACTGAAAAGAAAGGATATGGACTTAGAGCTACGGAAGCATTGACTGAATCATCTTTTATTTATGAATATATCGGAGAAGTCATTGATGAACCAACATTTCGTAAAAGAATGATTGATTATGATACTAAACATTTCAAACATTTTTATTTCATGATGTTAAAGAATGATTCATTTATTGATGCTACCGTAAAGGGTTCATTAGCAAGATTTGTTAATCATTCATGTAATCCTAATGCATATGTAGATAAATGGGTAGTGGGTGGAAGATTAAGAATGGGTATTTTTGCTAAGAGATCAATCCAAAAAGGTGAAGAAATTACTTTCGACTATAATGTTGATAGATATGGAGCTCAATCTCAACCATGTTATTGTGGTGAGCCAAATTGTATTAAATTCATGGGGGGTAAAACTCAAACTGATGCTGCTTTATTATTACCCGAAGGTATTTCTGAAGCACTTGGTGTTACACCTCAACAAGAAAAACAATGGTTAAAACAGAATAAAGCTTCAAGAGCCAAACAACAAAGTGAAGATTCGGCCATTAATGAAAAATTCATTAAAGAACTTATTGTTGAACCATTGAAAGAACCAGAAGTATCCAAATTAATGGGAGCATTAATGAAATCTCAAGATTCAGTAATAATTTCGAAATTAATCCAAAGAATTAATTTATCAAAGGAAGATGATATCAATTCTGCCATTATTAGATTCCATGGATATAAAACTTTCTCGACTGTCATACAACAAATCAAAGATGAAGGAAATAATGGTTTAATGATTATGATACTTGAAATTTTAAATAGATGGCCAAAAGTATTCCGGAATAAGATTTCATCATCTCAAATTGAAGATGTTATAAAAGATATCAATGCTACTACTAAACAAATTGTAATTAGAAAATTATCAGCTAAATTATTAGATGAATGGAGTAAACTTGAAATGGCTTATAGAATTCCAAAAACTAATGGTGGAAGTGGTATAACTGATTTATCGCTGTATGGTAGATCTGGTCGTTCTCCAGATGCAGAATCAGCATCAACCCCATCAGCAGCTACAACTGTTGATGATGAAACTTTACCACTAGGATGGGAATCTGCTCCAGATCCAACTACAGGAAAGACATATTATTTTCATCGTGAGTTACAAAAGACTCAATGGGATAGACCTGGCGCTATCCCTCTTGGTCCTAAAGCAGTGGTTAAACAATTAACTCCTTCTCGTCCATATAGACAAACTAGTGGTAATAATAATGGTAATAGTAATAATGGTGGTACTCCAAGTGGTCAAAATTTATTTAGAGAGGAACTTGCCAAAGAAGAAGAAATCAAATTAAAATTACAACGTGAAGCTGAATTCAAAAAAGTTCAAGAAAGACAACAAAAATTAGATAATTTAATTGAACAAACCAAAAGAGTAGAGCAAGAAAGAAGAGATCTTGAATTAAAGGAGAAGCAAAGATTGTTGAAGGAGAGATTAGCCGCCAAGAAACTACAATTAAAGAAATCATCCACATCATCATCGTCATCATCAACAGGCCGTCATCATCATTCATCAAATGGCGGTAGTCATCATCAACACGCATCTAGTGATAAACCTAGATCATCATCAAATCCAAACAACCTTGAAAATAAATGGAAACATTTATTTGCCAATTATGTTCCTAATTTAATTAGGAAGAAAGCCGGAGATCTTGATCGTGATGATCTTAAAGGGTGTGCTAAAGATATTGCTAATAAATTGGCTGAAAAGGAAATTTCAAGAGGTACAAGATCAAATGTTCCTTCTGAATTGGATAAACATAAATTAAAGAAAATTGGAGAATTTGTCGATGCATATATGGAAAAATTCTTAGTTAGATATAATGCCAAACATAAAAAGAGATCCCATGAAGATTCTCCTGGTGACGAAGAAGGAGATGTGAAACGTACAAGGGATTAAAAAATAATATGGTACTGCTAATACCATGTATATAAGAATCTGTATAATTTACAATGTATAATAATTTGTTAGAAGCATAATAAAGAAAGTATGTGTATTAAGGGGTGTATAATATCTATTAAAGTGGGGGGGGGGGGGGCGAAGGTACTATATAAAACAAACTGGATTAATTAATGAATGGATGAATAAATAGGACGACATGAAGATAAGATTAATCTCTTTCTAATAAGTTTGGTAAGTTTTCAATTGATTCAGAACCATAAATGATTTGATAAGTTGCTTCAAATAATGGGAAATCATCTAATTTATCAACATTAACTAAAAGTTCATGAACTTCTTTGACAGTAATGATACCTTGAGAACTTTGACCATTCAATAATTCCTTTTCAGCTTCTAAAGCGGAAGCACCAGTTTCAGCCATGTACCTACCAACTTTAACATTTCTACCACCTGAACAAGTTGTAATTAAATCAGCTACACCAGCAGATTCAGCGGTAAAAGTTTCACTTTGAGATGATGGGAAAAACATATTGGAAAATTTAATAATTTCTAATAATCCAACTCTCATAACGGCTGCTTTGGCATTATCTCCCCATGAAAGTCCTTCCACGAATCCGACAGTTAAAGCAACGATATTCTTTAAAGCACCAGCGACAGAAACACCTTCCACATCACGAATAACATTAACATGGAAATAAGGTCTATGGAAAGCAGCTTTAAGAACAAATTCATCAATATCTTTACCTGGACCTCTATAACTAGAAGGTAATCTATAAGCCACGGTTGTTTCTGACCATTTACATCTGGCAACTTCAGGAGCCAAATTTGCACCTGATAAGACTCCACATGTTATACCTAATTTTTCAGTAATAACAGTAGATAATAATTTACATCCAGCTGGAGTAACTTCTAACCCTTTTAAACATGAAATGGCTCTTGTATTTGGAGATACATGACCTTTTAATTGTTCACAAATTTTTGGTAAGAATTGATGAGGTAAATTAAAGATTAATAAATCAGCATCATAAGCAGTTTTAACGATATCAGGAACTGCAACTAAATTATTTGGTAATTTAACTCCTGGTAAGTATCTAACATTTTCATGATTAGTATTTATAATATCAGTTAAATTCTTTCCATCAACTTTTTCTTCAAATACCCACATTTTAACATGATGTCTGAAGAGATGAGGTCTTGCTTGAGCGTTTTCAGCTACCACTTTAGCAATGGTTGTCCCCCAATTACCAGAACCAATGACGGCGATTCTGAAGGGATGTTCTGGAGCTAATGATTGTTCACGTCTATGATAATGCCATTGACCTGAAGCATCAGTTTTGTTGGGGTTTAAGATTTGAGATAATTGTTGTAATCTTTCTGTGGCTTGTTGTTGTTGTTGGGATGCCATCTTTAACGGTGTTCTTCGAAGTATATAGGGACTAGATTTAAAAAGGGATGAAGAAAACAATGTTAACGTTGTAGTTATGGGTGATGACTTCTAAGTTCAATTAGGAAATGTAATTGACGATTAATGATAAATTGAACTTTTGAATGTGTTTGATAACAGTAGATATAACCTAAATTGAAAAACTTGTCGAAAAAACGATAACTTTTAACAGGTGAAAGATTTGGTATACTTTCAGCCTTATATATATAAGTTTGTGCCTATATTAGTTGGTGATGATGATTCAAATATTTTTCTTTTTTTGTTTGGGTTAGGAACCGAGGAGTTTCGGTATTTGCAATTTAAAATTATTTCTGATTATGATTTGACTTCCGTTAAAATTTTAGATATAGTATAGAGATTGCGTTAAGAGATTACCTTAAAATAGTTAAGGTTCTACTATTGTATGAGGCTTATTGTGTTTTGTATGTAATATGACTTGAATATGACATAAAACAATGATTGACCACAAAACACCGATATAGCAATTATAAATATGTAAACTGTTGATTTCATTGCAACCAAACATTTATGGTTATAGAATCGATATTTTTCATTCAAATATATATTTACCCCTATGTTGGAAGTATACATTACTATTATGCTAACGATACCTTCCTATGGCTCCTATTTCCATTTATTACTATCATTCCCAACAAAAAAAGTGGAGGTAGATCCAACCAAAAATGGATTTAGACATAGGGGGAGTTAAGTGTAAGATCAGATCAGATTCGATTAATTATCGGTCTCACATCGAGGGTGAAACCCATTTTACTATTACTCTATTCTATCTTATCAATTATGAGTCATGTCATGAACTAACCATATGAAACCATCTTATGACTTGACTTAAATTATGTCATTTAATTAGTTATAGTCAGTAGCAGCAGCAACAGCTGTTACAAAAAAAAAAGAAATTCCATCACCAGACCAAGAAAGTAATTGCAAGCGAATACCCAAGCAAATGACAGCACGATAACTGTTTCGAAGATATATCATCGTTAGATGTTCGTAAATACATGGTACAGATAACCTTCCTTTATAATTTAACGTGATCACTATTAGTTTAGTTTTAGAAGTAATCTTCTAGAGATCAAGTCTTGTGGTTTCAGTCTCGTGACAATTATTTTGTGAAGGGACGCTGCCTAATTAGGCAATACCACTTCTAACCGAGGATTATAAATCAGGAAGAAAGGAAATACCTTTATCTATCTACAATGCATTAAACAGCCTATAATGAAAATATGAATCAAATAATATTAATACAAAACCTACATATGAAATATACAATTAAAGAAGTTGAAATAAACAAACAAAAAGAAAAAAATTAGCACAGTGAATATTTTATAGATGGATCTTATTTTTAAAACGTACTTACATCAAATCCACTATTACCACCTCTTGAACTATGATCATTATCATCATCATCATCACCACCATTTGGGGTGGAATTCTTTGGATCTCGTAAATAATTCAAATTATCAATATATAATTTTTTATCGGCATTACGTTTACAAGTTAATGTACCCATATGTCTTTTTAAAGCATCTTTTCTAGCGAATCCTTTACCACATAATTCACAAATATTAGGTGGGATAGTTAAATGTTGCTTTTCATGTCTTTTTAAATCAGATGATCTTCTAAATGACATTGAACATTTCTCACATAAAAATTTCCGAACTGTTTCATTACCTGATTCAGCTAAAGATTGTTTTCGAATAGTGCTGGCACTACCAATTGATAAGGATCGATTTGAAGTTAAACTATCATGTAAACTAGAAGCTAATCCATGAACGGAATGCGATCTAGCTCCACTTCCACTACTATCCGCTGTAGTTGGAGTAATATTGGTGTTTGTAGATGATGAAGCAGATAAATCTGGACTATCTTTATTATATCGAACTCCAGCAACTTTATAAGTTAATGGTTCACCAATTAAGAAATTCCAACCATCATTATTTGAACTAGGATGATTTGAACGATTTGGAATAGTCAAATTTGGTTTTGATTGAGATTGTGAATGGGAACTTGATGATTCTGGATGATCATGATCACCTTGAAATATATCATTACTTAAATTTGGAAATTGTTCATAAAATCCTTGAATATTTAATTGACCCTTTTGATTAGTTGTAATATCACTCCCTCTTCCAATAGGGTTTCCATGAGGTGAGGCAGCATATTGTAATCTTGTTAATAAATCTTGAATGGTTGGATCAACTAAGGCTGATCCATTTGGATTTGCTCCCGCTGCAGTGGCAACTAAAGCTTCTCTGGCAAGTCTTAAGAATCTTGCATCTTCATCATCAGTTTGAACTTGGTCTACATGTACTTGAGATGGTTTTCGATATGATTTCAATGAAGGTGGTTGTTGAGATTCTTGGGGTTGTTGTTGTTGTTGTTGCTGTTGATGATGCTGTGAAATTTGGGATGGTGGTGTACTAACAGATAATAAGGGTGGTGTGGGAATATTAAGACTATCTCTTCTTATATTTGTCGAAGTTGTATTTGAAGTACCTCTTGGAGAATTAAAACTTCTTGTATAACTTACATTTTGTTCAATTGAACTTGGAGTATGTCTTTGAGTAGGTAATAAGAAATTTATATTTGAATTTGGTGAAGAAGCAGCGCTTGATCTTTTATTAGGATTGTTGGTATTGGTATTGGATGGATTTGATGGATTATTTGGTGTTGTTGAAGATGGGGAATTATGACTGAATGGGCTCGTGGGCCTAGGTTGAGGTGAAAACATATTATTAAATCGATTTGACGTAGTTAAGTTTGGTCGATTAGGTGGAGGATATGTTTGCGATTGTAATTGTGGAGCTTGTGGTTGAGAAGGTAATGGTTCATGAAAGTGTTGTTGTTGTGGTTGTTGTTGTTGTTTATTGGTATCTATAGGATTAGTATTGGTTCTACGACTATTACTATTCCTTGTTGTATTATTATTGTATGAGCGACCAAACTGTGGCTGATCTGGGTCCATAAGAACTTGAACACGAGATTTGAGAAAATGAACAACAAAAGGTTGGAAAACAAAGGTTATGAAAATGAAAGTAATAAAATGAAGGATTGTTCGATAATATATTACTTTGTTCGTAAGTGGTTTGGATGTATTGAAGATTCAATGTAGTTGTTTTTATAGTTATTATTTTGAATGTAATTATTAATGGTAAACTTTTCAAACATTCACGGTAGCAGCGTATAAAAGGTGGGTAACTGAGTTGAATGATATATTTTTCAGCAGTAAATATAAAATGAAATCAATTGATGGGGTAGTTTAAACTTAAGAAATCTAGACTGATGATATCAATATTAAATTATCAAAACTTAACAGGGAAATATATCTGATTATAAACAACCAAGACAAACAAACGTTTGTGTCTATTTTTTCAAATTGGCAACAAAAAAAAAAGTGTGGTGGTTGAAAAAAAGAGATGAAAGTACACCCAAGTTATTTCCTATTTGAACGTTTAGATAGAATCTGTGTGGAAAGATGGTATACGGGGTTTGTCCCAAGGATTCGTCCTCAAAACTATGACTTTATTCTTCTTGTTGTTGATGGAATATTTGGTGGTATAATTTTTTATTTTTACGATTGGGATCGTTAATTTGTCTCTCTATTTATTATTTATTTTTTTATTGCAACAATTGGTATTTGGTACACGTTAAATTGTTAGCGACCTTTGACTGTCTGATTTCACACCCCCCTCAAAATTGTAATGATGAATAGTTGAAGTAATACCAATTATAACAAAACTGGCATCTACTAACGTTATAAATAAAGGTTGATGGAAATGGTTCTAAATTTTATTTGATAATAAACTTTTGAGTTGATTGAAGTTTATCCTTTTTTTGAAATTTAAGAAAAGTTGATTGTCCCTTTAACTGTGGAGCCACACTTTTTTAAGCTTCTTGTTAGAGCGGCCAAATTCTTAAAATTTAATTCTGCGTGTCTGTCTATCTGTCTGTCTGATAGGTTTATATATAAAACTTGATATTTCTTCTTCCCTTTTGATGCCTTGTCAAATTGAACAATGATATATTTCTTGGTGGCAATTACAATTATAATTAATAATTGCAATTAGTAATATGAATTCCAGTTACTGAGATACTTACGTTTAAACTAACTAACGGTTGAAGTTAGCGACAACCTTAAAAAAAAGAATCTGCAAAAGTCGGCCACTATTAAACAATCCAATTGTAACAGTATCTTATTCTGTGTATGTCTCCTATTGTAACTAAAACTTGGTTTGTCAAATTGTGGATGTATTTACGTTAATTTTTTGACTAAAAGGCATTTTCTGATCGGTCTTGTTCAATTTTTTTAATGTTGCGAAAAATTTAAAAATTATTTTATGACGCCACGTGACTTCAGCTAATCCAAAAAAAAAAATCTGTTCCTCGCCTTCTAATGCTTATTCAAACATTATCAATATTGCAAATTTATCTGAAATTATTCTCTATCATATTCGTAACTGATATCATCATAAAAGGTTAGAATGGGAAATATATCTTTGATGTAAGGTACGGCTCTATTCTTGGTATATTTTCTATTTTCTATTTTCTATTTTCTATTTTCCTTTCTTTTAACTAAAATGATGATATTAGTTGATGCAAAATCAATTAACAGGATGTATCAACTGCATTAGGAATTACAGAATCATTTATCTAACGAAAGGCTCAATCTACTTATAAATCGAAGTTGGATCAATTAACTTTAAGCTCCTATCGGAAGTAATTGAGACCTTTGCAACCAGTAACAGACAGACGTTTGTTCTAGAAATCAGATATTTACAGGTTTGATATCCCAACCCCTCTTCTTTTTACATTTTATACACTTTTACAGTTTACACCAACTATTTTACATGTTTTAATTTATTTCCTGTATATTAAAATATCCTGCATATACCGTTTTTGTTCTCCCTCTTTTTTCGTTTTAGTTTTGGTGTAAGCAGAAACAGACACTCCTTTTCAAAGAGATGAATTATAATTCAAATAAGACCAATAGATAACGTGTTTTAACTCATATCACTTAGTTAAATCTATGACACTCAGTGCATACTTTTAAACCATCGTCTCTTGAAGAAAATAGCAAAAAACAAAACTCAATCCAATCATGACTTATCAAGATTTACCATCTCGACAAAAATCACAACGTCTAATCAATCGACTCAAGAGTCAACAACAACAGCAACAATTCCAACAATATAAACAACGTGCTAAGAACATAAACAACATTAATGAATTATTACCTGGTTTGAATGATATCAGTGATGCATTTGAAGCATTACCTCTTGATTTAATTAAATATTTCACCTTATTAAAGGAAATCGATGCTAAATGTATTAATTCTATACCTCAAATAAATTATCTTATTAAAAATCATATTAATGGATTACATGAAACTAAAGATGAAGAGAATGAACAATCTAAACAAGAGAAGAAATCAGATGATTTTAAACGATTGTTTTTAATTAAATCTAAAATTAATGAAATTATCCCATGTTTAGAAGAGAAAATGCATGTTACATCCGTTGCTACAGATTTATTACATAAACATATGTATAGAATCAATAATGATTATAAATTGATCATTAATAATAATGAAATCCCTGAATCCATCAGAATCGGACCTTTGAATCATCCTGCTATGATTATGGATTCAAGTTTTGTTAATAGTAACAGTGTCAATGGTAATGCTGCTGATAGATCAGCTCAAGCTCAAAGAAGTGAAAGTAGAAGGGAGGCTTTGGCAGCTAAGAAAGCTAATAAGGAAGATTCTGATGATCATGTTACTACTAAGAAAAAGAGAAATAATAATAAAGAAGCTACACCTTTAGATTCAAATGCAAATGGTAGTGGAAAACATATCAATAATAATAGTAATAATGGTAATAATGCCAATAATTCTAATAATAATAATAATGGTTCAGGTACAACTACTACTAAAAAGAGATCAAGAAAAGAACCTGAAGATAAACAAAAAGCCATTACTCCATCATCATCGGCTGGTTCTAATCCTGCCAATCCATCAAATATTCCTAATAACAATACCGCTGCTAATGTCAATAATGGATCTAATGTGAATGGCCCATCGAATGGACCAGCAAAGAAGAAATCTAAACCTAAAAAGGAAGAAAGTACCGATATCATTGCAAGAGAAGGAGGTCAACTCACAACTGAAAGTGGTCATAAGATTAAAGTTGATATTATTGCTCAACAAAAGACTGCCGGTGGTTCATCAACTAATGTCGAGCCTACCTATTGTTATTGTAATCAAGTGTCATTTGGTGAAATGGTGGGTTGTGATGGTGATGATTGTAAACGTGAATGGTTTCATTTACCTTGTATTGGATTTAAAAATCCTCCAAAGGGGAAATGGTATTGTGATGATTGTTTAATCAAAATGAAAAAGGTTAAAAAGATATAAAATTTGTCTAATCTATATATCTATGTACGTATTGTATGTATGTAATTAATTAATTAATTAATGTGTTTTTTGTCTAGTATAACTCATCATTTAACCATGAATTTAACATATGTAAAGATTCTCTTGGTTTATCATGAGGAACCATATGACCGGCATTATAAATTCTTAAAAAGGTGAAATTCTCATAATATTTAACTTCTCCACTTGGAACTTCATTTGAAGTGATTTTCCATGGTTTTAATGGTTGTTTATTAAAGAAATAATGACCGGAGTAAGGTAAATTATTAGTCCATTCATAATTTCCAACCCAATTACATCTATAATCTTTATCACCAGCATAAATCAATACTCTAACTTTGGTTTCTAATAATTCAGTAATGAATTGTTGATGAGGGATGGCTTTATCACCAACAGAATGGAATAAACGAGATACAGATGATGAACATCCGGAAAATTCACCAATCACTTTAGGATCAACTCCGACCACTTGTTTGATGGATGGAAGAGTTAAATATTCAGATACGTAATCAATAGGTTTATAACAATCACCAGTATCATCAGGACTTTCATGACATGGAACTCTAATATCAAATGGATTTAATCCAGTTTTATCAAAGGGTCCAAACATGGCTTTAGAGCAGAATGAATCTGCAGTAGCACAAACAGTAGCATTAGTTGGATCAGCATAACATTCATCTAAACCAACTTTACATTCAGGATAAATATCTTCAAGATGTTGACAATCTTCAGCACTAATGATAGGATGATATCCACCTTGACCACAAGCCATAGGAATTAAAGCTTTATATTGTTGAATGGCATCAGTTATACCGTTCCCAATCAAGACACTGGCTAATTCGAATGATCTATCCTTTTGATTTATGATTTCACTAGCGAATTTAGGGATATAGTGACCAGCGTATGATTCACCTGAAATATGAAATTTGTTATTTAAAAATTGGGGAAATTTCTTAAAGAATAATTCTAAAAATATATAAACATCTTTACCTGCAATATCAGTACTATTGACATTAACTGATAATGGATCATCAGAATATGAATATCCCACCCCAATAGGTTGATCTAAAAAGATCACAGATGCATTTGAATTCCAACTATATGGATTATATTGAGGTTGTAAAGTTTCATTAATGAAAGATGGACCTAATTCAAAGAATAATCCAGTGGTGGATGAACAACCTGGTCCACCATTTAACCATAATACAATTGGATCATTAAGGGGATCATTTCTCGATTCAAAAAACCAATAGAATAAATGTTTGGATTCGGCAATATCAAAATACCCCGTATATTGATTAACCACATCCAAGCCTAAACTTTTAGGATTCAATTGTTGGATTCTTAATTGATGATCTTCGAATTGATTAATATTTAACACTTCATATTCAGTTTGTGTCTGTTTATGATTGTGTTCTTTACTTAAATCCAAATGTAATACATTATCGTTAGGATGGGGGATTAAATTTGAGATTGAAAATGAAAAGACAGGTACAGAGGCTGCAATTATCAAAACTGCCAATTGATTGAAAAGTTTCATGATGAAATTAACACGTGTGAATTGTGTCCGTTCTAGTATATGGCAAACCGGTCAATTGGTGTGGATTGATCTTATATATATATATATATATATCTTTTTATACTTATCTTTAAGTTTGATTAGATTAGCTTGTCGCTCGAGATATCTCTCATTATGGAGCCGTACCAAATTTGACATTATGGAGAAAAGTACCGATTAGGAAAGGCCCGACGAGTTGGCTCAATTGGGAAATAGCGCCGGAACATATTAAAAAAAACCCTTTCAACTTTTCTTATTTGGTATTGTAAGGGTCAATAACATATTTATAAAAAGTTTTTGCGCTTTTGTATCAAAGTATAATTATTGAATTAAAGTCAAAGAACTGGAAAGTGTAATCTAGTTTAGTAGATTTTGGGAAAGCTTAAAATCAGACGAGAGATAAACGTAAAACCAACCACAAAAAAAAAAGTGTCAGATTATTTTAAAAATGACTGAATTGATAAATAAATCAGACATTAATATTCTCCATTCATAGCCAAGGCTGACACTTTTAATTCAACCAGTCAAGTCAAATAAGGTCAATTGATCTAAAATAGAGGCTAACTGCCTCCCTATAAGATTAATTCAAGGATATCTCCCTCTCTGATATCCTCGGCACACTTGGATGGAAATATACCAAAGTTTACCTAATTAATTAACTAACCCCCTGATTACCCTCACATAGAAATTATATTGGAAAAGTAAAATATATAACTAAATAATAATTGCTATACGTATATGTAATATCTAGTTTTAATTAAATAATAGAACCATAACCTATATACTCATAGATTTTATAAATGCGAAAATTATTGAGGACCAATTAATTTACAGTATTCATTTTTATTTTTCAATTGGTGAAAATAATAATAATCCTCAAATAATATAATATTAATAATATCCCTGGATGATGATGGCGAGAAGGATGATGAAGGCTTTCGTATAGTCTGATTAGTTATATCAGATAATTGTCTAGACTAGGCTATACCAAAAAAGGAGTAATAGAGAATTTATTATAAAGCTAATCTTCCCCACTTCAAATAGTGACAATTGCTGCTTTTGCTACCATCCCCTCCCCCTCCTCAGTTTGTGGTACACTATTGTTATTATATTACGAGTTTAAATTTTAATTTTAATTTTAAGGGTGTAATGAACACAAACTAATCATAGATATAGATAACCTGTAACCGTAGCCGCCGGTTAAAGTCTATCTTGCCGATGTGTAAATGTGTTTATTGTAAGATTAGGGAGAATAATATCGGTGAGAGAAGGCAGAATCACTTACACACGCGCCCACACCACAAAAGAATAAATAAAAAATCTAATTTTTAGCGGGAACCGCCCTGAGTAGAATTTACAATTTTTTTAAGGGGGTGAACTAAACCTAATTAGTGGTGATATCGGCGGCTGAATGAGCTACAAAAAAAATATTACAAAAAGAAAGCGAATTAGGGTGAGGGTAATAATAATAATATTATTAATATTTTAGGATGGCGGTCAGTGAAACCAAAAATAATAAATCAGGAGATTTTATTTGATTGAGGTTGAATTGGGGGAGACATATGACATTAAGTTAGGTTAATTGACTTGAAATTAGTCTTGAGAATAGGAGAGATGTAAACCATTATTACCTATTACTATCTGTGTCAGGAATGACTGAAAAAAAAAATAATGGATGCTAAAATTTTAAGGTAATAATTTTTTTTGCTACTGGTATAGTATAAACAGTTTAGAAAATAAGAATTTATTGTGTAGTTAATCAAATGTAACTTGTAGAAAAGTATGACGACTTGTATAACCCCGATTATAATAAAATTTCAATTTTGTATTATATTTCATTGTGTTTTTAATTTTTGTTTGGAATTAAGGTAGGATAAGGATTACATTTCTCTTTCTTTAATTGTCTTGGATTACGTCTCATGTGCTTTACATTGCCTTACACTTTTGAGCGCATTGGATATGGTTAATCATTTTTGGACTAGTGGGGAAGAAAAGAATAGAATATCGATCAATAAGACAATGAAATCTATGTTTTGATCGACGATGAGTAGTAGGTAGTATCAACATGAATGAACCCTACAAAAATAGAAACCATCACATAAAAGTTGTTGCTAATAATAAGTATCTATTTTAACACTTTAATTTAAAGTGGTTTTAGTTAAAGCAATTTGGGAATTTTGGTAATAGCGGAATTTTAAGCCGAGCAGACAAAAATTTTAGTATATATACGCAAATCTTTATTTTAAGTTCTAAACTTTAAGAAAATATAATTGGACCTTCTGTTTACCGGAATTGTATACCATATAAGGTTCAATTAAACTCAATAATGTGATGAGTTGAATTGACAATAAATAAATAAAATATCGGCATTTAAAAATCTAGACATTATCAATGTAAATTCAGTATAGTTATTCTCGTAACTGACAGACAGACAATTGAACGCGTGTAATAGAATGAGCAAATAATCGAATCAGACACTAAATTTAGTGAGAACAACTAAGGACAGAAATTTAGTGAGAGAGGATTGTGAAGAATGGATTCTACAAGCAATATCAAAAATACCTTGCCAAGGTAGATATCACATTTCAACATGGGGTATGATATGGTTATATTACCCTGAATTCGAAGAATTTTTAATCTTTTATGTCTGCCTCGTCTTCATCGGTCTGCAGTTATAATTGAAAATTCCTAACCATAAGCCATTTTTTTTTCACGTCTCTTTTTATTTTATTTATTTATTTTTCACTTCTCCCTGAATTGGTAAAAGTATCTTTTACTTTATTATCTACAAACACTTATTGATAGTGTAGAAAAGGACAAGATACTAATGTTAAAAGATTGCCAGTATTGTTATCTTAAATCTAACAACCCCAAAAATAAATAAATAAATAAATAAATAAATAAAATTGAAATTGAAATTAGCATGATGATGAAACTGAAATTATTTTTATTTATTTATTATTATGATTATTATTTATGCAGCATAAAAAAATGTGATAATTGATGGTTAAGGAGATTGGCCTTAAAAAGTAAGCATTGTCAATCTACTTTTCTTTTTTTTTGGTTTAAAGTAAAGTGGTTTAGGGAAAGGAAAAAAAAATCTCGTAATTGCAGAGGTACTAACCAGGAGTAATAAGCGTATAAGTAGTTTAGGGTTATTGATTCTGAAAATGTATCCATGTAGGATTTATCTAATCAGATAACAGACCATTATTTTGTGATGATGAGACGAAAGGGAGAGACTAGATCATGTTAATTTCATACTGATTAATTTAGTGAATGACTCTTTAGTAGGTAGACTCAGCAGCTAATCTTCAATTTAGTGACAAGCTAAATTGAGTGTGACAAAATTGTTAGCGAGGATAATCTGTGAAAAAAATTCTTACCCCTAAGAAAAATAGACAAAAAAAGCGAAGAACAAGACAAAAATACCAAAAGACACAAATAAATATTATTTTTTAACAGCTATGCTTCTATTACTTTTTATTTTTTCAGTGATGCTGCTTCTGATGGTATGTCTGTCTGCTTGTTTCCATTACCGTGCTTTTAGTCTACATGTACTGCTAATGATAATGGAAGTGACTAAGAGGAGAGGATAGGAGAGGAGTGAAGAGGATACCCCCGGGCCTTACTGGTAGTACTACTCTTACATGTGCTTATGCTTCTACTTCTTTTAGATTGACAAAAAAAAATAAATAGATTGAAAGTATTAGTAAATGGTAATTCATATTATTTTGCTGTGTCTGTCTGTCTGTTTTTGTCCACTTTTTTTTAAGCATTAATTTTTTTTTTTAAATATTTTGTCTGTTCTGTTCTGTTGTAACTGTCTGTCTGTCTGTCTGTTATGTCTGTCTGGTTCAGTCTGTCTCTTTTTTCATAAATTAAATTTTTAAATTTTTAATTTCAGAATTATAAAATCTTTCTTTCTCTTTCTTTTTATATCAGTAATTGTCATCAACATCATCAATTGTTTGTTTATACTATTTCAATTGTTCTATTCATCTCCATCAGATTGGAAATACATCCCTTCACCTCACCTCACCTCACCTCACGTATCTTCTTGTGCCCCTTTTGTGACTCTATTTTTAAGGGAATAATCGAAAGAATTAGACACATAGAAACAAACAAACGAACCGAAAACAAGGCAGAAACAACACCTATTTTGTAAAACCAACAAAATTTTACAATTATCACAAAATTGGAATCTAATTAAAAAAAAATCATTCAATAAGCTTATATTACTGTACAGATACTAAAAAAATCCTTGTTATTGTTATTATTGTTTGTTCCTTATACTACTTTCTACTACAAGGATAATACCGATAAAAATAAAAATTTCATTCATTCTTTCATTCACCTTTAGTTTTTTTGGTAAAGGATCTTTTTGAAGTTTTCGACAACATTATTTTATCATCTCCTTTTATTATCAACTCCAGTGAATTATCATAAATCATTTCATTTGTTGTTTATCCATCCTCTCCTTCATTCCCTACCTCCCTCCCTATCCTTCATACCTACGAAGCGGACAAAAAAAAAATTATTCATTTCATTTCACTCACTCGTTAAATTTTTAAACATATTTTAGATCATCAAACTTTTAAAAAATCAAACAATTAATTAATAGAATCATTCATTCCTTCCCTCATTCATAATGTTAAAAGAATATAATTTAGTTGTTGTTGGTGGCGGTGGTGTTGGTAAATCCGCCTTAACCATTCAATTGATTCAAAGTCATTTTGTTGATGAATATGACCCCACCATTGAAGATAGTTATAGAAAACAATGTAATATCGATGAAGAACCAGTTATGTTGGATGTATTGGATACAGCTGGTCAAGAAGAATATAGTAATATGAGAGAATCATATATGAGAACTGGTCAAGGGTTCTTATTAGTATATTCTATAAATTCCAGAAATTCATTAGAAGAATTACAATCATTTTATGAACAAATTTGTCGTGTAAAAGATAGTGAAAATGTTCCAGTAATAGTTGTGGGTAATAAATGTGATTTAGAAATTGAAAGACAAGTAAGTTATGATGAAGGATTAAATTTAGCTAAATCATTTAATTGTCAATTTTTAGAAACAAGTGCAAAACAAAGAATTAATGTTGAAGAAGCATTTTATAGTTTAGTAAGAAAAATTAGAGATCAAGAAAACATAAAACAAAATGCTAATTCAAATCAAACTACTAATAATGTTAATAATACTACTAATAATTCATCATCTGATGCTAAAAATCCAAATTCTTCAACTAATCAAAATATACCTAATGGTTCAAATACAAATAATGCAAATATACCCAATCAACAACAAAAAAGACAACAAAAACAAGCATCCCAATCAACTCAACAACTTGCTGGTGAAGCAAAAGAAAAATCAGGTTGTTGTGTGATTGTGTAGATCTAATATCTACCGTTTCTTTCATACAACTTATGTCTCATTTGATATGCATTTGTTTGATTTTTTTTTCATTCATAAATTTTACCATTATTGTTTCACTTCACCTCGCCTTACTTAACTCCTCCTTTCTTCAATGTACTTTATCCAACCCAATCTGAGTTATCAACTAAACCAAGATCTCAGTTGATAAAAAGTTTTCGATTTAATCCCTAAAAATATATTTCAATAAATCAACCAAAGCAAGTCTACAACCAAACAAACCTTCAAGCAAACAAATTTTCAAAAAAAAAAGTATCATCTACTTCTTTATCTTTAATTATTATTATACTTTTATTATTTACTTTTTACCCTTATGTATGTTTTATATATATATTTAACTTATATTTATACTTTACTTAGCTATTTCACTATTCTATGGACGTATACCATATAACTATAAGCAATTGAAATGATAGCAAAAAAATAACACTTTTCATCAACTGATTAAATCAAGTCAATATATATATTACGTATATAAAGTGCCCGTGATAGCAATAGCAATTATGTTTTGTATTGTAGGATCAATTGATGAAATGAATTACTATGAAATGTAAGATTAAACTTGCAAATATGAAATCACCAAATGAACGTTCAGGACTAATAACCTTAAATATCTTATCGCTAACTTTTGGTTCATCGGATTTAATGACCAATTCTTCATCAACAATTTCTTCTTCATCTTCTTCAGCATCATCATCTTCTTCTTCATTGACTTTTTCATCAGATTTATGAGTTTCTTTCACTTGTAATCTTAAACTAACAGTCAATACGAATTGACCCACACATGAAATAAATCCTCCTAAAAACGCATTAAATGGGAAACTACCAATTAATAACACATGAATAAATTGAAGTATACCTAATGCCACTAAGAAGACTAAGAATATATCAATCAATTTCAATCTTGGAGTTAAAGTTTCGAAATAATCAGCATAAGTGGTATTTATGGCAGAAAATACTTCATTTATAGATGAAGTGATATTAGATATTTTAGAAAGTGGGTTTTTAGAACCAGTTGAATTGGATGAATTATTAGACGATTGAGATTTTTTAAGAGCTGCAGCGGCAACGGCAGCTGAATCTTTTCTGGCCATGATTGATTATTGTGTATGGATATATGTGTGAAGGGTAGAATTGATGGGATTGGATCCTTAAGCGTAATACCTTCTTTTAAATCAAACGTGTTTTCAAAACTTTTTCAACAATTCAATTTTGGTTTGAGGTTTGACTCGCACACTCTTACTTTCTAATTTTTAAATTTGTGTAACCAAATTTTTGAATTTCAAAAAGTTGAACATGAAAGAATAAGACGAACAAGAAAGAAGACGTTATTAAAAGATCAATTCAATTGGATACCATTATCTGGAAACCACTATCATCTAACAGTTCATAAACTATAGTATAAACCTAACTTACAAAATGGTTGATACTGAAGATCCGTTGTTGAATCATCTTTATTCCAAACTTGGATCCATAAATCAAGAAAATATACTTCATGCCAATGATGAATTAACCAACTGCACCACAACTAATAATAATAATAAGAATAATAATCAAGTAGAATCAGATATACTATCAGGTAATGTCAATCAAAACAAATTAAGAAAGATATCGCGACCTCCAACTCTTCGAATCATTCCACCATTGAACTTTTGTCCTGTTGAAAAACAATTATATAGATCAGGACAACCATCGATTATAAATCAATCATTTTTACAAGATTTGAACTTAAAGACCATTGTATGGTTAGCTAATGAAGAACCTAATGATGATTTTTTAGAATTTTGTCAATACAAGAATATTAATATTGAATTTGTGGGGATTATAAATGAATATTATGATCATGATGGGAATTTAAATACCAATAATACTAATCATATTACAGTGAATCCATGGGATTCATTGAATGAATCTACGATTAAGAAGGCTTTAGAAATCATATTGAATAAAGAGAATTATCCCTTATTAACATGTTGTGGGATGGGAAGACATCGGACAGGGACAGTGATTGGATGTTTAAGACGATTACAAGGATGGAATTTAGCTAGTGTTTCAGAAGAATATAGGCGGTTTACAGGAGCAAGAGGAGGTAGAATCTTGGTTGAATTGTTAATTGAAAGTTTTGATATTACCAGTGTTGATATTGATCCAAGTAAAGTACCAGAATGGTTGCCACTTCAATAGTTTGTACAGAAAATATTTAGAAGAGATGACAAGAGAATATAATAAATATCATCATATTTTTACCTTACGATTACATGAACCAGTTGTATACAAAGATAAGAGATTAAGGCTTTTGTTATCCTTAATTGTAAGTTAACCTAACTACCTAACATGTTAAGTTGCTATATGACTTAAAGCTTATGATTACTAGCTTAGATATTCGAGTCGTGTACTTTTGTCGTAAAATCCATCAATTTCTGTCAAATCGGACACGACCTTAAACTCCACATTTAGTGATTGCCCCCTCCTTGTCCCTAGATGATCATTGATAAGTAGATATTTTGCCATTCCATCTATAGATACTTTTTCTTCTCTAGATATCATTTATATCAACTTAATTGGTGACCATCAACTGTTATCTCTTGTTATAAAAAGCCGTTACTTTAATCGTTTAAACTATTAAGTCTCAAATAGGAAAAAAAATCAGTTACACTCACACACCCACAAAAAAAAAAAAAAGATTTTAGGGAGAGGAGAGATTTTTAAACCAAAATACAATCACACTGAGAGAGATCATTCATTCAAGCAATCTATCCATCTTCATCTTAAGGATAGATACAACTATTCAAGTGATTCACATATTCTAGTAAGTAAGAATAGATATTCATTCAAAAGTTCTATTAGTTTAACAAACAGACTCAATTGATTCCCTTTGATCAGTGTGCTGTAATCTTTTGCCATCCATCCATCCCATTTTCCCCCTTCTTTTTTTTTTCTTTGCTGCTGCTGCCTTTTTACATCATTTGCCTTTCATCATCAATTGATATAAATTGAATAGAATCTGCCTTTGAATCAGTCAGTCATCTAAATCAAATCATCATCATGTCGTGCATTGCTACTGTCAAGATAATTGGTGCAACCTCTTTAGGTTTGTTAACTGCCTCATTAACTTATCAATCAATTGAAACTATTCCTCTTTTAATAAATGAATTATCAAAACCTTTCAATCCATTAACCAATTCATCAGTAATCTCCAACTACTTAAATCAAGTAAAAGCTATCATTTCAAATTCAAGATTTTTAAATTTGATCTTTGCTGGTTTATCAACTACTTTCTTTACGTTAGCATTTAAATATAGTCCTCCATCTGGTAAACATCCTTATCTTTTATATGCTGCTTTAGGTGCTCCTTTAACTATTGGAGGAGTTTATTATCAAGCTTATAGTTATGAAGAAAAAATTTTAAAATTAGATCATAAACAAACTGATTCTATTAAGAAATCAAAGAAATCAACCCCAAAGAAATCATCAACTGTTACACCATCAGTTAAAATAGAACCACTTAAACCTCTTGAAATCCCAAGTATCGCTACTGGACCTGTTGTTGCTGCCATTGAAGAACAAGATGATTTAGGTAAATCCTATATTCATGTATCTGAAGAATCATCATCAGCATCGTCAATAACTTCCACTCCAAACGCATCCATCCCAGGATCTCCTCAAATCGCTCATCAAGATGAAATAGATCAATCTGAATCAGCCGTGGTGGTTGAACCAATAGTGGAAGAGGAAGAAGTGGAACAAGAACAAGAAGAACAATTGGATCTATCAATCGAAGAAGAAATCGAATCAACTTTAACTAAAAAGGAATTCGTTAAAGATTTACAAGAAATTAAATCATCCTATATCATTGGAACAACCATATCTGGATTCTCATTCTTTATCGCTGTAATCGGTTTAGTAGGTGATTATTATTTATTATGAGAAGCTAAGTGTTTTCAATAACTTTATTTAATTTTTTTTTAGTTGGTGGTTGTCGATGTTGATTTCATTTATTATTGTTATTATTATTATACTGTTATTCTTACTATTATCATTTTTGAAAATGATATAAATGTTTTTGCAATGATATTTGGAATAAGGAAGGATATTTTCATATGTGTTTTAAGTTGTTTTTAAGTTGTTCTTTTTTTTATTATTTACTATACTTATTATTATTATTCAACTGGTGTTTAATCTTTTTATTTACTACTATTTTTTAAAGTTTAGTTATAGCTTTTTTAATCTATATATTGCATGTATGTATATAAAAAAAATTAATATACTATATATATATAGTTAGTCATCATCAACAATACAAGGGTTAAACAAATGAAAGCTTATTATTAAGATCAGGATCAGAATTCTTGACTTTTCTACCAAATCCAACTTCAATTCTGGTTCTTATAAGATCCACATCATTAGTATCATATACCAATATTAATGCATTTCCTGTTAAGTCAAATAGTTCTAATTTACTTGCATTTCCTCTTGAACCATTTTCT
Organism: Scheffersomyces coipomensis; assembly: GCF_036884675.1. Taxonomy (NCBI): domain Eukaryota; kingdom Fungi; phylum Ascomycota; class Pichiomycetes; order Serinales; family Debaryomycetaceae; genus Scheffersomyces; species Scheffersomyces coipomensis. Next base: position 1,150,728 of record NW_027042892.1, on the reverse strand, counting down.
TGGAAGCCGAACAAACTGATTTTGTTATTCTTGAAGGTGAATTCTTGTAAGTGTTGATGGAATGCAATCGTTCTGGGTATCAATAGGATTTGGAAATGATTACGGTCTAAGTAAAAATTGATCAAACTTGATGGTAGTTGAATGTTTCTTTCTAACTTAAATAACAAGTTGTTCCTTAATGATAGTGTCTTTAACCGATCTGAAATAATTCCTTTATAGGGTATGAAACGATGAACATTATTAAAGTTTTTGATTAGGTTATCATCCAAATACAACTCATAGAGGGTAGTAGGTGTTTTGACATCTGCAAGAGTTGTAATCTTATTGTGACTGAGATCAAGATGTGAAATGGGGAATCTTGATAAATTTAAGTTGGTAATATTACTATTCGTTAACGTAACTGAATTTAAATTTTCAGATACATTCAGAAATCTCAATCTCTCCAAATGCACCACATTAGTTAGAGATACGGTGACTAGCGATGGTGGAAAATGGATGTAGTCATCCGTAAACCTATAATTTCCTAACATTATCTCGACTATCTTGTCAGGTACGTTTTTCAAAAATCCTTTAACTTCACGTGGAATTGATGGATATCTTGTAGTTAAGAAGTCTTTTTTTAAAGAATTATGACCTATACTTAAACTTTCAATACCAGGAGGTAAATTAGTTAATTGATCCCACATATCAATTTCAATGTTTCCACTTAAATTTAACCTCTTTAGTTCCTGTGGCCATTCGTGCAATGTTAAAATTATAAATCCTCTGTTGTCAATATTACAATTTTCTAATATTATGGATTCTAAACCTTCAGGCCATCCCGTTTTGAACGTGAATGATACAGTCTTCATAAATGGATTATTTGATAGGTCCATATTAATTAAATGTAATGGCAAGTAGCACACTTCCAATGAATCGATGAGTGTAAAATTTACCACAAGCATCTTTAAATTTGGGGTACAGACTATAAACCCATAGAAATTATTGGTGTGGACGTTTGTATTTTCAATTACCAAAAATTGTAGTTTATTAAATGCCTTAAATTCGTCGTATGGGAAATTAAAACACCAATTAGTAACATGCTGATTTTTCATACCAATATGTACATGAGTAATATCTTTCGGAAAACGATGTAAATTTTTTCCCCTAATCATTAAAATATCACTTATCATAATAATTTTAAGATACTGATGATTTTCCCAGTTTAAAACAGAGTTTGACTTAAGCCTAATGCTTCTTAATGTTAGGGAATGTAAATTCATTAATTTTAAAGCACTAACACTATTTGAAATGAATATATCATGTATATCTAGGAATATGTTAATGAATGAGGCTTGCAATGTGGTAGAGGCTTCATTAACAAATTCATCAAATTCATCCCATTCTTTCCCTATTATTATTTGAAGTTCTTTATGATTAATGCCTATAGAAAGAAATTCTTTGAATATTTTTACGCTTTTGAAAGCTTTACTGAGAATTTTCAGTTCTTTGTTTTCTAAAATTAAATAAATTCGGGGACCGAATACAACATCGATCAAAATTGGCATTAACCTTCTTAGCGGTTTGCATTGAACTAAAACATGTATCATTTGATTGAATTCTAATGATTTCAATCGTTCGCCAATTTCAAACGGGGATAAGGATTGAGCGAAGATGGTGTAATTTTCAACAGTATTGATGCTGGGATCATCAATAAAGATTGCATTACCCAAATCTGCCGAATTAGGAGCATTTAAGGCCATTTTTGATACTGCCGCCAACACTTATCATGAAGCAATGCTAGTTACATTTTATTTTTATTTCCTCAGTATGACTTAAAAAAGCTTTTGCAGCTTTTTTTTGGTAATAAAATGGTCACGTGTCAAATCATCTGACTGGAAGTGGGGCACTTGCTTCAATCAAGTTTCTAATTCAGCATTTTAATGTCTCACGTCCCTATAGCTAAGTGGTATTAAAGATGTTATTTGTATGATGTAGGTGATAATATTGCCTATATATGTCATCAGTTCAAGTGAATCAACATTAATGCAGGTGTAATTGATTATTATAGGAACTAATTCAATTTCTTGCTTGACAGCCTTAGAATTTTCTAATCATACTTGCTCGGTAAATTCCTATCTATAAATTTTGATTAGGCATGATCGCACTGCAACCTTCAGGTAAGAGAAGTGGTGAAAACATTCATTTTCGTGAAGTAAAAGAAGTGATAATAAGCAGAAAATATCACGGAGAAATTTGTTTTATTTGTTGTGATTTCAGCATGTACGAATTCCTAATTTCCTTTGCTGTTGCTCAGTTGCATTGAATGTCACGTGAACACTTTATATGAAAAGTCGTGCAAGAAATCGACTTTTTGCGACAAAACACGACAAACCTTGCCCGCGAACATGGGGAGATTAGATCCTTCTGATTTTCGCACGACTTTTTTGATCATTCAAAAAAAATTTGAAAACATCAAAACATCAACAATTTCTCCCTGTTCCCAAACATCAAAACATTTTTCATTTTCAGGTCTGATTTACAAAATCAAAACATCCAAACCTTTTTTTTAGCAACAACAACAATCTAATCTTTACAGTCAAATTCAAATTTGAATCTAAAATCTGGGAACGATCGAATAATTGTCAAAAACATGAGTAACAATCCATTAAACACTATTGTATTCGATGAGGCTATTGCTAGTAGAGGTGGTTTCCTGGGTGCTATCAACGTTCCTAAGCAATCTCCACTTTTCACCTATACCAATGGAAGATCATTAATGTTTTATATACCACCTAAGGATCCTCAAAGAAACAAGTTCAAATCCCTTATTATATCCAATGGAGGGATTATAGTTGATACCAAGCCTACTGAATTACAAAACCATAACGATATCATTATTGTTAGTACCAAGCCTATTCTCGATGTATTACAAGATGATGGTATTTATAATGTTAATTTTGATTTTATTTTAAATTCCCTTGAAAATGGTGAATTAGAAAGTTTAGAAGATTATCGTTATAAATTGAATACTCAAGAAACCGTCATTGCTCCAAGTCATGGTCAAGATTCAAATGCAGTAAATACAGCTGTTGCAACTACTGGTACTGGTACTGCTTTAGGTGGTAGGGGTCATAATAGATTCACCCTTGAAAAAGATGAATTTATCTTACAACAAATCAGATTGAATCCAAGATTTAGACAAAGTCATCGTTTCTTTGAAGAATTAAGTCAAGAACCAATCTTAAAAGGTCATACTGGTAATTCAATTCGTTCAAGATTTAGAAAACATTTAGTTAAAAAGTTACTTTGGGTCTATAGTTTTGATGAAAATAATAAAGTTATTAAAGATAATGAAGGTAACCCTGTTAAATTAGGTTATGATGAATTACCTGATACTTTAAAGAATAAATATACTGCTCATGATGATTATTCTTTATGTTTAGATGCTTTGGCTTATATTAAAGAAATTAATTCATCCAGTACTGAACCTATTGATATTAATAAGAAGCTTCCTTTACCTTATTCATTCTTTAATGATATGTTCAAGAAGATTCCAAAACATTCTTTGCATTCTTGGAGAGATAGATATAGAAAATTTGTTGGTGATGGTACTTTACAATCTTATATTACTTATTATGAATCTTCAATTGCTAATGGAGTTGCTCCAAGAACTTTAACTAGAGTTAATGAATTTTCAAGATCAGTTCAAGAATTTAGGGATGCTGTCAGATCAACTGGTGAAGGTTCTTCGTCTTCTACTACTGCTGCTGCTCCTGTTGCTGCCGTCGCTTCACCCACTACTATTGTTAATTCAAGTGGCTTACCAGCTCTTAATAGAAAAAGAAAATTGGATGATGGTATAGCTGATTCTTCAAGATCAGCTTTAGATGAAGAAATTGGTGAATTAAAAAGTTCTAATATTGATGCCACTTTATTTGTTAAAACTGCTGGTGATGATAGTAGAAAGCAAGCTCAAGCACAAGCCAGAAAAGCTAGACAACAACAAGAACGTGTTCTTGCTGCTGCTGTTGCCGTTGCTACTGCTGCCACTAATACTAATGAAGATGAAGAATCTCAAGATATTTTAAAACCTATCCAAGTTCCAAAATTAACTGCTCAATTAGGTGATGATGAAGATGATGAAGATGATGATGGAGAAGATGAAATTGAAGATATTGAAACTGATAATTTAACTTCATCATCCAATCAAACTCATTCTCAACCAGAGCCACCATTTGCTCAATCAACTCAACAACAACCTGATGAACCAAGTCAATATGATACTGCACCTCAAGCTGCTGAATCTCAATCTGAAGAACCTTTCCAATTACAATACCTTGATATGAACAATGTAAATATGAATGATATCCTTTTAGAAAAAGCCATTAATCTTTTAGAAAATAATGAATTCTTAAGTAAAGTCAATGAAGTCACTTCACCTAAATTTGAAAATGGTAAAGAAATCGATGAAGATTTAGCTGATTTAGTCTTAAGATTAGAATCATTAGGATTAACTGATAAATTCTTATCTCACATAATCTTAAGTTGTAATGCTGATAAATTAACCATTAGATTCTATCTTGAAATTTATATTTCAAATTTCCAGAAATATCTTCAAAGTAAAGCCGATGAAATGCAATTTTATGAAACTTTTGGTATTAATCATGGTGAAGGTATTTGGAATAGAAATATGGATTCGTTCATAGGCACTAGAAATGAAGATAGTTTACTTGAAGTTCATTCTAAATCTCAACTTAGAGCTAGAAAGTTATTCTTACAAGATGTGGGATTATTAGGAGCTTAAGTTAAATAGGGGTTTTTTATCGTTAGTCGTTCTTGTTTGTATTTTGATATTAGCGTTTGCTTTTCTCCGTATAGTGTAATCTAGTTTTTTTCAAATATATATCGTATTTTGTTATAATTGCTTTACTTACTACATTTGTAAACGCTCTTTTTTATTGAATAATTCATTTTTTATATTCATTTATAGAATTGGGTTTTCTTTTTTTGCAATTGCAGTATATATACTATTCTTCTATTTTTCAATTTACTATTTTCTTTCTAATTCTCTTTAAATAGTAGTAAAAACAAAACTCAAATAAAACTCACATAATAATGAAAAAAAAACAAGATGATATAAATTGGGAAATAAAGTAAAGTAAAAAAACTATATGATGAATGATGGAATGGATGGGATTGGGGAATCAAAAAACAAACTATAAAATAAAATTGAAAATGTCCTCTTTCTTTTAAGTCTTTTTTTCTTCTTTTTCCAACTTTCCAATTTAACTCTTTTTTATTGGGGTATATAATATAAATCAACAATAACAAAGGGTGTAATAGGAAAAGATAAAAGAAAGGTGAAAACAAACAAGCAAACAAATCAAAGACCATATAATGTATTTGTAATATATAAAAAGTCAACAAGGATAAAAAAAATGTCAAAAATAAAGTTAAGTTAAATCAAGCTGTAGTATCTTTTTAACACACAACTGTGTTTCTTCTTTTCACTTACTCATTTGACTGGTAATAGGGTAACGATGAAAACGAATGGGTGTCAAATAAAAAAAAATAATAAGGAAAAACCAAACCAAACAGAAACTAAAAAAAGAAGGTACTTTTTTAATGAGTAAAATCAATCCATTTAATTGGAAGAGAAAATTCCCCAGTATTGTTCAGCGTCGAAAGCACCTGGAGCTTTCCATAAATCGTTGAAAGCAGTGAATAAAACAACATCACTACCACATGAAGATTTAATGGAAGAAACAGCAGCTTCTTGATTTGGTTTAGATGGAACGGCGACACCATTGGATTCACCTTGGGATGGCCATCCGGTTTCAGTAATGAAAACAGATTTAGCACCACCACAAGCAGTCCAAACTCTTTCAATTTGAGCTAAAACCCAAGCACCGGCTTGATCAGCAGTGTAACCACCATCGAAGAAAGCATGAGCATTGACAGCGATATAATCAGAGTATTCACATAAAGATGGGTTGTTAATAACAGCAATAAAAGTATCAATAGCAACAACTGGACCAGAGTAACCAGCAGCAGTTAAAGCAGCTCTACCAGTAGCAACGTAACCGGCAACTTGAGCTGGAGTAGCTTGACCACCGTTAACTAATTCATTACCAATAGAAACAGTATAGATTTCACTCCAACCACCGTTAGCATTAACGGCTTCAGTTAAAGTTTGAATACCAGCAGCAATAGCATCCATATAATAGATACCGGCTAAGACTTTTTGGTTAGCAGCTTTAGAAGCTAAAACAGCACCAACTTGGTTACAATCAACACCATATAATCTAATGATATCGAAACCAGATAAGGAAGCGATTTCACTGGCGATTTGAGATGATGATTTACAAGTACCATCGTTAGCATAAGGAGTATAAGTAATACCCTTAGCACCAGCAGCATCGGCACCAGCAGCAGAAGGAGCTGGAGAGGCAGCGGCGGTGGTAACGGTAGCAAAAGTAGTTGGGTTAGTGAAAGAAACAGGTTGAGCTTGAGGTGGAGGTGGAACTTGACTTTCAACTGCAACAGTGGTAGCTGGAGCTGGTAAGTCGACAGCTGGTAAGGTGGTAGTTAAATCAGCACCAACAGTGACGACAATGACGTTAGTTTTGGTAACGATAACATCTCTTTTATCTTCTTTATGTTGATGATGTTGATGAGGAGCTGCAAAAGCTAAAGCAGCTAATGAGATTGAAACGACAGATTTGAATAACATTTCAGGAGATCAGTAAGGATAAAGGAATGGACAGGAGGGAGATTTATTGATTTGATGTAATATTTAAAATATAAATAAATAAACTTCTAGGGATTATTTAGAATTACTGTAAGGAGTGACTGTAGAGAGTTTATCTGTAAATAGATTGAATATTGGACTATCTTAAGAGGGAAGGGTGGTAGGATAAGATAGTTATAAGTTTAAAGGAATGAATGAATACTTAAAAAGGAATGGATAAGTTTAAAGAAAGTGGTAAAAAAGAAAATGTGGTTAAAATGTTTTAAAAAAATTTTTTGATATGGTTTAAACCCATATGGATTTGCTTGGTTTGGGAAAAGGATTTGTTGTTGACGATATTTATGTTTTGTTGTAAAACGAAACAAAAAAAAAAAAAAAAAAAAAATTTAAAATAAAAAAAAATTAAAAAAAAAAAAGAACAATCTGAAATTTAAAAACAATAAAAAATAATATTATTTTTCTTAAAGGAGACGACTAAACTGATACACAAAACAGTCTAACCTGTAGTTTCTTATGTATATATTTACTATTTAAATCAGTTCATTTTGTGGTTACAGTTCTAAACTGTAAACAGATCAAATTTCTTAACTATGTGAATCGGAAGTTGTGAAAAATTTAACCAATTTCGGTCAATGGTTAAGAGTTGTTTTACAGGTTAACTGTCTCGTTTGTTTATAATTTTACTCACTTCGGTTTCTCGTTTGAGCACAATGGTAAATACCGGTACTGTACACAACCACGCCCCTACTCCTTTTCCCACCATTCTCACTCTGTCTCGCTAGTGAACAGCACAACCACAACAACACTCATGAAGGGATATAACATTCCAGTATTTAGTGAGGAAGTTACGGTAAGTGTCTTTGGTTGATGGGTACCGTTAGTGATGGTACGCTACAATGAAATAAATTTCATCTGGCTATTTTAACCCATTGATTCACTAAGAATTATTATTGTTGTTGTTTTGTTTATTAATTACTTTGTTAGTCGAATTTAAAGATAACCTAGAGTAGTAGATTCATTTCATCTTACCAAGTAATAATCAAAACAATATAACTACAATCTCATCTCATTCATTCCAATCCATATGAATCATTCATCGCAAATAAGGACAGTTGGAGTCCACATCCATCCATCCATCCATCCATCCTAAAATTTTAAAACTCCTGATTTACTGATCTAGAATAATAAATAATTATTTAACCACATCTTCAAACCATCCTAAAAGAACACTAAAGAGTAGACTAGACTAGACTAGACTAGACTATACACAAACATATCCAGGCTGAATTATTTTTAAGCTACCAACCCTCCTCCTTTAATTTACTCCTTACACTTGCTCTCGCCAACTTACTGAGTATATTGTATGATTGATTTGTAAACTTTATAATAATCCCAAGAAAAGCCCTTTTTTTCACACTATTTAAATTTTGTTTTTTTCGCGTTTATTTTTTTTTTTTATTTTTTTTTAATTTTTTTTTTTCTTGTGATCTACAGTTTATATTTATTTTTTATGTAAAAATGGCTTTAGTTTGACAGTTAAAAGGTCACGATATTCGTTCCACGTGATGATATTCTTCCTAAAAAAATCATTGTTTGACCAAATTAGGAACATTAATTACAGATGGCATTATTATCATATGTATGCAATATATATGAAAGGTTACACATAATCATATTTAAACAATCTTTATTGTTCATCTATGTGTGTCCTTATGATTTTCATATAGTAATTTAATCATTTAACCTTTTTCATCGTAGTAGGAAAACATGTGTCTTCAACCTTCTAGACCTCAAACTTAGTCTAGCTGTCCTGTCATTAGCACTAATACTTACACTCACTTTATGAAATTTCTTTTTTGATTTTCAAGTTTCATCTCACATTATTTTATAGCTAATCCCCTTTTTCTTAGCTATCTTTCTTCCTTCTTTCTTTAATCTGCTGCCATTTCTTCCTGTGGAGTGATATGGAGTGGACTGATACGGCTCTGTTATTTGTTACTTATCTGCATTTTCTACAAACATACACATTTGACTTACTAACTTTATTAAAAAGCCTTAATTTTCATTAACTAAGCTTGGCTCTAACTACTTGTCTCTATAACCGGCTGGCTAACTGGTTCATTCTCATTTTTCATAACTCTTCTACTTCTTGTTACACTTCTTCTGACTACACCGAAATCGAAATTTCGTATTTAAAACTGAAAAAATATATTAATTTAAATTAAAAAAAATTTTCAGTTTTAAATTAATTCTTGCATTAAATTAATTTAATTATATGACGTCGTAGACTTAAACCTAGGATATTTTCATCCAAGCACATAACTTTGCAAGACATCAACCTACGATCGTAATTGGCTCATACTCAAAAATTCTTGATTATGGTTGATTAACCACACGCAACCTTAAAAGGGTCTAGACCTTTTCCTTTGCTTACCACTACCACCCAGCTCTACTGGCTTGCTTGGAACGTAAAGTCTTGGTTGAAGGTTTACTGGATGTTATGTAACTTTATTATATAAACTACATTATAAGTCAAGAAACATATAATGTCAATAGAATTATACTTTTTTATTTCATATTAATTGACAAAAAATTGTTAAAAAAATAAAAACTTATCGGTAAAAACAATTTTCTCAACGGTTTTTCCGCATATGCTAAAAAACATTTTTACGGGACATCAATGATGTATTTTTTTTTTTGATTTTTGATTTTGATTTTGATTTGATTCAATTTGTTTTAAATTAGTATTTCGTAATGAGCCATGAATTATATTAGTTAGTAATTAATTTGTACTTCATACAGCAGTGTAACGATGTAATACCCTGGATTGTGCGTGTACTAACATCTCCGTACGTTTATTGTCTTGTGTGTTAGTCGGGATATCGGTATTCGTCAATGAAATAAATCAAGTCAATTCGATTCGACTAATTTAAACTGTTAGTTCTTTGTTTTACGATTCACTATACTCCTATTTTCGTAATTATTAAAATTGTGAACTAAAACACTAGAGTTTGACATAACTTTGCATGTCTTGACATGATATGACTCCACATTCTAAAATTCACGTCTCTCGTCAAATCATCGTCAAAATTTGCAAACGAACTAAAATGACGAGCAAAATAATAAATCCTTTTTGAAATTGGTGGTTGCTAACTGGAACTATCCAAAACTGGAATTCGATCAGAAATACAGTTTATCGTGGTACTTTTTTGCAATCTTTACTTCTTGAATTTTTTAGCAACCATACAGTCTATCTATACTCTTTCATACCTACATATTGTACTCTAGCTTTTACAAACGTTCAAAAAAAGACACTTTAATTTTATTATTAGTTGATATATTTTACACACCTATAAAGAGTAAGACTTTTACTTTCCAAATGGCGCTTTTTGACAAAGGGATGTCATTAACCTAAGATTTGAAGAATTTGTTGATATAAATAATTTAATTCAACTTTAGCATCATTAAATTGATCATCATTTGAATCTGAATTAGTTGAATTTGGTTGTTGTGATGCACTTGAATTTTTAATACCAGAAAGTATTGGTTCACTTTCTTTAATTAAAGCTTGAATATCATCATTATTACATTCTAATAATTGTAATATAGTCCATAATGCAATATGTTCAAATGTAGCACTACCACTTTGTAAAAATCTTAATAAAAATCCATATATACCTTCATCTGGTTGATTCCAATTATTTAAAATATATTTCCCATGAGCCAGTGAAACTCTTGAACAAAGATTGGCTAATGCTGCAGCAGAATTACCACAAACTTCACCATTTTCACTGAATGTAAGTGGGATCAATACATCTATTATATGACTTTCATATAATTGAGGTCTTAAATCATCTGCTAAAGCTAAGATAGCAAAACAAGCAGAAATTTCCAGTTGAACTGATAAAGGTAATTTTAATACTAATTCTTCACATTTTGATAAAGCACCAGCTTGAATTAAAGCAGTACGATTTTTTTCACTTGATGCTGCTAAATTTCTTAATGTTGATACAGCATGACATTGAATTTCTTCATCATTATAATCTAATAAAGCAATTAAAGGTTTTAAGAATCCAGCTTCGATTATTAAAGCTTCATTTGATGGATGAATTGATAAATTTCTAATACAAGCTACAGCAGCCAATAATAATGGTTGATGATTACCAGTTAATAATTGAACTAGATGAGGTAATCCACCTGCTCTTACTATTTCAACTTGATATCCAGAATCAGATGCTAAATTTCTTAAAGCTAAAGTGGCTTGACATTGAATTCTTGGTGATGGTGAATCCATTAAATTTACTAATTGAGTTATTAATTTTGGTTCTGTACTGGCTAATTTCTTTCTGTTTGTTTCATCAACGGCAATATTTGATAAAGCAGTAGTACAATAATATTGAACATCAGAATCTTCATTGGATAATAATGATACCAATACAGGAACAGCTCCAGCATTGACTAATTCTTGTCTATTTTCATGAGAATGGGTCATATTTAATAAAGCTCCTGTAGCATTTCTTTGAACTCTGATATCTTTTGATTTAGCTAATTTCGTTAATGGAATTAAAGCTCCACTTTTAGCAATTTTTAATTTATTATCATCTTGAGTAGCTAAATTGGTTATACAACCAACTGCATTACATTGCACTTCAATATTAGTTGACATCATTTGTCTTATTAATGGTTCTAATCCACCCATTTCAACTATTAAAATTTTATTTTCAGTATTGACAGCTAAGTTACCTAAAGCTCCACAAGCAGCTCTTTGAACTTCAGAATCATTACTTTGTAATAGAATAAGAATTGGTTCTAGAACATCTCGATTAACTTCTCTGACATCTTTTTCAGTAATTTCAGCAAAGGCTAAAGCAGCACTTCTCTGTAAATCGATATTTTCGGAATATACTAAAGTACTTAAAGCACGTAATGGACCATTACTAAAGAAATCAACATCAGATCGGTTTTCCAAGTATTGTAAAAGTGCAGAAATGGCTTCTCTTTCATTTTCAGCTAATAATAGTTGAGGATGACTTCCATCACTGGATCCTAAGCAACTACAACAAGCTCCCATTCTGGATGTGTTTCTTGTTTATTCTTTTTAAAAAGTCGCTTGATGTTTGTTGAACGTGAACAGGATACTGATGAGGACTTTTGAATAATTGATTACGTTTGATAGATAGGATATATTATATCAAAAGGCTAATTTCAACTCCAGATTTCTGTAATTGAAAGTCACGCACTTTAGCAAGGAGCAATGAATTCAAAATGAGACAAGGGGCAAATTAAAGGGGATGACGATGGATTGTAATGGACAAGTCTCCCTAATAGATAGATTGATTCTGATTAATAGATAGTACTGAATAGATACTGGCCTCAGAAATTGATGATATGTTTGATTTTTGTATTATGATTTAAGCTTAACAAAAATTTCCCCTTCAAACTTCCCATTTCAAAACTTTTTGATTGTCGTCTCTTTTTCGACTTTTTTGGTTTCTATTTTGAGTGTACTGTATATAAGCTGCGCTATACTACAACGCGACATCGCCATTTCCTAATTAGGTTTATTAATAGATTGAAACGGAATAATCATAATAGTAACAATTTACCACCCACATTGAATCTGTTACCAAATGTATATATCTATAATCTCATAGTTTATATTTTATATATACTTTATATAAGTTTAAAAAATAGAAGAATAACAAAAAATTAGAAAAAAAAGGGAATAGATATAACCCATTTAATAAGCTTCATCATCACCCTTATAATTGTAAAACTTACCAGAATCTTCTGGCTTCAAGCTTTCAACTAACTTAGCAATGGATGTAGCACTTACTTCTGAAGTGATCATTTGACCTAATAACATATCCATGACAGCTGGTCCTCTTTCTTTAAACAGCTTAAGAGAATGTTCTGCCATATCAGTTTCAACAACACCAGGATGAATTGGTACCACAATAAAATTCTCATGTTTTAATTCACTACCAAATTGTAAGACAGCATGGTTTAAAGCGGCCTTAGATTCACCATATGCAGTAGTATTAATGGCTTGGAAATTTGATAAAGAAGCACCCATAGTACTGATGAAAACAATCTTTCTGGTTTGCTTTGCAAGTAAATATTTGTATAACTTTTGAACAGTTAAAATTGGTCCAATAGTATTAACTCTAAAGTGATCATAAAAGGTCTTACTTTCAGTCTTGAAAAGTGAATCAAATGAATCACCAAGAGCTCCATTATTGATATAAACATCAATGCCTTTGATTCCTAAGGCTTCTAATTGTTCATCGATCTTTCCAATTGATTCTTCATCACCAACATCTAATTGAATAATCTTGATATTTGGATTAGCAACAGATAATTCTTTTAATTCCTCGGCTCTAGAAAGATCTCTAACAGTAGCAATAATAATGTTGGATTTATTTAAATTGGAGAAGGCTTTCACTAATTCAAGACCAATACCACGATTGGTACCTGTAATAAAATAAGCTTGAGCAGACATTTTTCTTTTGTTATACCTAGCTTATAAATGTATTTGTGTTTGTATGATTTATACCAACTACATTCAATTTAAAAGAGAGTGGAGAGTGGACTCCCTATTTATAATCAAAGTTTAAGATAGCTGTGATATCATTACTGTCATTAGCTTTACCTTGATGAACTCTGTTACGATCGAATCGGGTGCAAACATTATTTAAGCGGTATCAAGAAAATTAGTAATTTATTCGCCATTATAAGCAACGGTGACTTCACAGTTGTTAACCGCTTGCAAAAGCTTACTAAAAAACGGAACACCTTTATTTCTTGGCATGATTATTCAACATATAATTACAGTCATATACGGTTTGATCTTAAAGGATGAACTCTATTAGATAAAAATTATTAATGAAAGTTAATATACAAAGATATAAAACTCTTGTTTATGTAGATAAATACGATAAATACAGTAAGAATTCCTCATTGGTTATGTTTTGTAGTTCTGCTTAACTAAATGTGGAAATTTCTTTCCCATTCATTCCCTTGAATTATGATAGTATTTAACAAGAGCAATCATCTCTCTCTGTTATCTAATATGGTTCTTCTTCACCTTTATAGTTGAAAAACTTACCAGAATCTTCAGGTTTTAAACCTTCAACAACTTTTGAAATAGATGAAGCACTTTCAACTGGAGTGATCAATAAACTGTTCAACATACCCATGATTTCAGGTCCATTATCTTTGAACAGTTCAAAGGAGTGGGCACCCATATCAGTTCCAACCACACCTGGATGTAAAGGAACAACAATGAAATTTTCAGCTTTTAATTCATTGCTGAATTGTAAAGCAGCATGATTCAAAGCAACTTTGGATTCACCATAAGCAGTAGTATTAACTGGCATAAATTGGGTTAAAGAAGCAGCAACAGTACTAATGAAAACAATCTTTCTAGTTTTGTTTTCAACTAAATATTTGTATAACTTTTGAACAGTTAAAATTGGTCCAATAGTATTAACTCTAAAGTGATCATAAAAGGTCTTACTTTCAGTCTTGAAAAGTGAATCAAATGAATCACCAAGAGCTCCATTGTTAATAAAAGTATCAATACCTTTGATTCCTAAACCTTCTAACTGTTCATCGATCTTATCAATGGACTTTTCATCACCAACATCTAATTGAATAACCTTAACGTTTGGATTGGTAACAGTTAATTCTATTAATTCCTTGGCCTTGGTAGGATCTCTAGCAGTAGCAATAACAACATTTGAATTATTTAAACTAGCATATTTCTTAACTAATTCAAGACCAATTCCACGGTTAGCACCAGTAATAAAATAAGTTTGACCTGACATTTTTGACTTTTCTTGTTTGATTTTAAAGTATATTGGATAGTAAATCTGTTTGACTTTGATTGACTAATGGTTTAAAAAAGAAAAATTATTGGAATTAATAAACAGATTTACACCTCTACTTATAGTGAAATATAAGGAGAGATGTATATCATCTTGTTGCTCTTGATTCTCTAACATTCTCCCTCAGACGGACGCAAAATTCCAAAATTAAGGTTCAAATTTTTATCCGTGCTGATTAAAATTACAAATCTAATCGCAAATTTAAAAATTGGTGACAATCCAATTTTTGACAGCCATATTAGATTACAAAAAAATATGCCGTAAAAAAATGTTCGCAACTTTCAAAACGTTTCAAAGTGGGGCTGTGAAATATATATGATTACAATCATCAATGGTGTCAAGGTAAATGGTGAACATAATTATACAGGTGCTTACTAATTAGTTCAGATGTACATTTTTAAACGTAGCGAAGTAAGTGATAGACAGTTTTATATATAATAATAATAAATAATAGTAAAATCAATAATAATACAAAGAATAATAACAGTTATATATCTGGTTTTACCTAAAGATATATATATTCATAAATCATAGGAAGATTATACTGTTATCTTGTGTTTCTGGGAAAGACATTATACAGAAGGTTGGGCCCATTTTCTAGACGCCTTCTTTTCGCACTTGCAATATAAGTTTCTAAATCGCTTCCTTCAAGAGGTTTAATGTTTCTTCCCCTATTCCTGAGAGGAGCTTGTTGATTCACCTTTTGACGAAGATTAGAAGTTATTCTATTGTGTTTCTCTTTGAAGTGACGGTAATAACTAAGGAAAGGATTTTCTTTAGTTCTCCAACAATTAGTCAAAATAACGTAACCACAAACAGGACAAAGTACTTGATTTTTTACATCTGGAGTAACATTTGAACCAAGTGAAACCTTTCTTCTCGTAGTACCATCTTCATCAATAACTTGAGGTTCGGGAACTAAATATCCAGTAGCAAATATACCATGTTCTAAAGATAAATGTGATAAATAACTCGAATTCTTAAATGGTAAGAATTTGATCTCTTCACAATATGGACATAACCCAGATGTAGTTCCACGATTCAAACTTCCGTCCTCCCTGATTTCATATCTAACATGTTGTGGTTCATATGGGTGTAAATCATTAAATTCTGCATTGGTAACATATGTAATGTTTGTGATTGAATCTTGAATCTCATCAATGAATCTTTCATACTTAGTTCTTGTTTGAGAACAACTAAGACGAGGATCGATCTTGGACTGATCTCCATAAACATGATTGAATTCTAAATTCTCTTTCTTAATAATTGTTCCTTTATATTCTTTACTGTATTCAATCTTGTTACAAGTCAAACAAGTCACTTTTTCTTTTGGATTGATTTTGACGTATCTATCATCAACAACTTTAAATCTTTCATTAGATGGATTTAATCCTTCCACTTTAAAATCTTCAAAAGGACTAGTTGAATGAGCACTTGGTTGATTTTCTCTACTATGTTCAATCGAAATTTTGACATTTCTTGAATTTGTATTATAACTCAATGCATCAACAGTTGAAGTTGCTGAATCTAAAAAAGAATTGTCTTTAAAAGAACTACTGTTAACAATCTGAGTCGAAGTAGATTTATAGCTTAAAACTTCATTGGTAGCTGAATCTAAACTAATGGTAGAATTTTCAGAGTTATTACTAAGATTTTGAGCTAAAGTAGTACTACATGCTGAAAAGATTGAGTTAAAGGAAATGGTATCATGTGGAGGACTATTGATAGCATCTTGACTGCAAATATTCAATGTAAATTGACTTCCATCAGCTTCAAAAAGATTTTGTCTAATAGTTTCAACACCATCATAAAATGATAATCCTTGAGAGTCATTCAAAAATTGATTAATATCGAAAGGCTGTTCAGGAATTTGATCTTCGTGTAAAGGTTGGACTTGAGGAATTGAGTGATCATAGAAAAGTTTATTATCAGGAATTGTATCGTCATAAGAAAGTTGATCTTCAAAATCTGGTTCTTCATATGAAGTTTGACCTTCAAGAGATCCAAATTCATCTTCAATCCATTCAAGAATATCTCTCAAGTCTTGCTCGTCTTCTGAAATCATGTTTGCGTTCATTATCTTCGAAAAGGTATCTTAGAATTAATATAAACTCTAAATCTCTGAATATATTTATTATGGATTTAGAATGCATAACAAATTCTTTGATATTTCTTTTTTCTAAATAAGTCCCTATATTATGGTGTTTGGAGTATAAAGACTTTTGTGGCAGGTTGGAGAGATTATGGTTATGCTGATGATAGTTTCCCAGGATTTTTTTGCAGTATTCTAGATTTGCAACATTTTTTTTTCTTTATAGATAAATGAGAGTAGGCAACTCCTACAATTAAAAAAATAGAAAATTGTTCCAGAATCACAAGTTAAGAAGATCACACATACTTGTAGAATTTCCCCATATTTCATCTTCACTTAATAAATATCCTCCCTTTCGATCTGAAAAAATGTCTAGCCTTCAATTGAGAGGCTAGAATAGATTTTACTCAACCAAATATTTCATTCATAACTGAATTATTATGCTTGAAATGAGATGGTTAGTCTCTTAGAGTTACCATGTTATAAAGTTACTTACTTTTATCAACTTGATAAGTTTCTATCCTTAATTCTGTCAAACCATTGCTATTAATGTCAAAATCAAGCGTCTTTAAGTTTTTGATGTGGTAGCGCGCTTTTTATGGAAATACTATTTACAAAATTTACAATTTTATAAGGTTCCAACACTAGATCCTAGTACTCAAACTCTTTGTTCCACTCTTATAATATGATATAAATGTTATGGGCAATATTGTCACTAACTAATACGTAAGTAATTAACTCATAATAATCCTCTCTAACCCTCTCACTAAGTGGTTCTAACCTGACCTTATATATAACAATGTCTTGTCTCTATATCCGTTGATATATCTTCTTGCTTAAATATAGGTGAGAGTCTTTCGGACTCTAAGGGATAGCCACCCCTATTTATATTAATTGCCACCTGTCACTCAGGAGGCAAGGGAGATTTTGACAGCCTTACTGGATTAATAAATATGCAACGTATAAAAGTACGTAACTGTCAAAATGTTTGGAACATATGTTGAGATAGTGAACATACTTATAAGTAGAATTATTAATGCAGGTATATAATGCCAAACTCACAGAATTAAGCAATAAAATAATTTTATATTAACAACTATAATAATAAATAATAGTAAAATAGCAAAAACAATCATAAAATTAATACAAAGAAGAATAACAGTTATATACCAGGCTTACCTAAAAACTCATTAGTTCATAAATCAGAGGAAAATTATACTATTAGCTAGTGGGAAAGTTATCACACTCATGATTAGGATCAGAATCGAGACTTCTTCTCGCAGCACTTTTAGTATACTCATAGAAAGCGGTACCCAGAAAAGGTTTAATATCTCTTCCCCTATTCCAAAGAGGAGCTTGTTGATTTACTTCTTGTGTAATATCGTGAGTTTTTATACTATGTACTTCATTGAAGTGATGATAATAAATAAGAAATGGATTTTCTTTACTTCTCCAACAATTAGTTAAAACAATGTAACCACAAACAGGACAAAGAACTTGATTTTTTGCCTCTGAAGTGACTCCTGAACTAGCTGAAAATTTTCCATCTTCATCAATAACTTGAGGTTCGGGAACTAAATATCCAGTAGCAAATATACCATGTTCTAAAGATAAATGTGATAAATAACTTGAATTCTTAAATGGTAAGAATTTGATTTCTTCACAATATGGACATAACCCAGATGTAGTTCCACGATTCAAACTTCTATCTTCCTTGACTTCATACCTAACGTATTGTGGTTCATATGGATGTAAATCATTAAATTCTGCATTGGCAGCATATGTAATGTTTGTGATTGAACAATAAAGCTCGGCAATGAATCTTATATATTTAGTTCTTGTTTGAGAACAACTAAGACGAGGATCGATCTTGGACTGATCTCCATAAACATGATTGAATTTGATAATCTCCTTGTTAATAATTGTTCCTTTATATTCTTTACTGTATTCAATCCTATTACAAGTCAAACAATTTTCTTTTTCATTTGGATTGATTTTGACGTATCTATCATCAACAACTTTAAATCTTTCATGAGATGGATTTAATCTTTCCACTTCATTATTCTCAATTGAAGTAGTTGAAAATTCACTTGTTTCATTGATATCATTTGCTAAATTGATAGAACTCTCAGCTGATGTAGTACTACTACTTGGACTATTGCTAGCATATGGACTATTTCTAGCATATGGACTATTGATATTCAGTTCACCATAAAAAGATATCCCGAGATAGTTTTTGGCAAAAGGATCAATTTCAATTTTAAGCAGTTGTTTCACTTGAAATGAATTAGTTGTTCCTTCATTATCAACTGCTTTATCTTCAACGCGTTTGTGTCCATAATCAAGCCGATTGAGTATTTCCTCCATGCTTTGCTCTTTGTCGGAATCTTTGGATGGTTTCATTATATTCAAAAAGGTATCTTAGGATTAATATAATTTCTTAATTTCTGAAGATATTTATTGTGATTTTAGCATAACAAATTTCTTTGCTCTTTCCTATTTCTAATAGAAAAAAAATGTGAATTATTAAGCTTAAAATGACATAATTGCTCTTCTAGAGTACCCCTCATTATTTTTATCAACTTCGTTAAATTTTTAATATGAAGAGGAATAGAGAAATATATACTAAAAACTCTATTTATAGATTGGAAGGTCAAAATAGACCTTTATAGCAAGGAATCATGAAGATTTATTTAAGCAAAAGTAAGATATCCTGTTATTCAGTTTGGATTTTGTCGTCGTGGGAACAACTTAAAGACAATTCGAAGATATCGTGTAGTCAGAATAGTATCAGGAAGCAGTAAAGTGACATTGACAATTATAAATGAAGTATGGAAAGGGATATTGGGACCTATTTTGAGCCAAATTTGTTGACTTATTGAACATTCAAAGTAATGATGATTCAGATAAATAGTAGAAGTGTTGAAGTCAAGTTCTTGTGAACAAAATCCACATCTTTTCAGCACTGGTTGTTTTAAGTGACGCCTATGTCCAAAAAGAAACCTGTGTAGTTCATCAAATTTCTTCGGTTCCAATGATTTGAGCTGTCTAAGCTTTCGCCAGGATTTTTCTCATTGTTCTCGGGTAAGATTATATTCTTGAGTCCATCCTTTTGGTTCTAAATAGACTCTTTTTTCTGTAGTTCACTTTTAAAAATATTGTCTTTAATCTTTGCATATCCAGTTCCCATTTTGATCTATTAGGGGGGAAGCATGATAAGATCTTTGAAAGCAAAGTATTGTGGAGATTTTCAGTCAGATCAAATCGAGCTGTGAGATAAGCTTTTTTTTTTCGAAATATACATTTATTAATATTCTATAAAATTAGAAGAATCAATGAAGTCTTTAAATTTTTTTAATGTGGTAGCGCACCTCTAGATTGTGATAATTCATGGTCAGCTTACAAAATTTACAATTTCAATAAATTGGAGGGTTGGCCGAGTGGTCTAAGGCGGCAGACTTAAGATCTGTTGGACAGTGTCCGCGCGAGTTCGAACCTCGCATCCTTCATTATTTTTTTACGAGCATTTTCACTAATTTTTAATGAATCCTCGCTGGAATTTAGTGAGAACTATTTTTTTTTCTCGCTAAGAGTCGGTAATTTTAATTCTACATGTATATTATCATGTTTAATTAAATTATTTTTTAAAAACCTAAAGCGTTATATATTTTATTTACTCATTGTTGCACTGGCATTGAAGTTGAAGGTTTTAAGATTTCTTCATCAATTAAGTTGGATTTCCAACTGGCAGTGATAGTTTTTGGTTTGGTTAAGAAAGTTACACCACTCTTACCATAAAAGTTTAAGTCACCTAAGAAAGAACCTCTTGAACCAGTAAAGGAAAACATTGGTAAAGGAACTGGAATTGGAACATTAACACCAACTTGACCAACATCGATTCTTTTAGTGAAATATTGAGCAGAAGAACCTGATGAAGTGAAGATAGAGACACCATTACCATATTTATTAGCATTAATTAATTCAATAGCTTCATCAATGGTTTCAACATTGACAACTGAAAGAACTGGAGCAAAAATTTCTTCATCATAAGCTCTTTGTCCTGGTTTAACATTAGTTAAGACAGTTGGTCCTAAAAAGTTACCCTTAGAAAATCTTTCATCGGCGGGTTTATAACCTCTACCATCTAAAGCTAAAGTTGCACCATTTTTAACGGAATCTTCGATAATTTCATGAGACTTAACTAAAC
Organism: Scheffersomyces coipomensis; assembly: GCF_036884675.1. Lineage (NCBI taxonomy): Eukaryota > Fungi > Ascomycota > Pichiomycetes > Serinales > Debaryomycetaceae > Scheffersomyces > Scheffersomyces coipomensis. The sequence continues at coordinate 1,129,807 of NW_027042892.1, read as the reverse complement.
TTCCTGAGTTGATTAATGGACCTAAATCACTAGCTGGATCGAAACCACTTCCTACCTTTAATAATTTTGCATCTTCAACAATATCATTGACCCATTCTTTAGTTTTACCAACAGTAACTAAAACTGAAATAGCCATACATCTTTGACCAGCAGCACCAAAAGCAGCACCATTAATGGCATTCACAAATTGTTGTTTGTTTGAATCTGGTAATACTACTAAATGATTTTTTGCACCTAAATTTGCTTGAACTCTTTTACCTAAAGAAGTACCCTTTTCATAAATATATTTACCTGCTTTATCTCCACCAACAAAAGTTAAAGCTTTAATTCTTGGATCTTCAATCAATTTATTAACAGTATCATGTTTACCATGAACAATGTTAAGTACACCAGCTGGAACACCAGCTTCAGCAGCTAATTGAGCAATAATAATGGCAGCTCCTGGAACTCTTTCAGATGGTTTAACAACAGCTGTATTACCTGTAACTAAAATTAAAGGTAATGACCATAATGGAACCATGGCTGGGAAATTAAATGGACAAATAGATGCAACAACTCCTAATGGTTCTCTTATCATTTTAGTTTCCATATCAGTTGAAACTTCTAAAGTTTCACCTTTTAAATCATTGGTTATATTACAAGCAGCTTCGGCAACTTGTAAACCTCTTGTAACATCCCCTTGAGCATCAACAAATGTTTTACCTTGTTCTAATACAATCACAGAGGCAATTCTATCCATATTTTCTCGTAATAATTGTACAAATTTAAACGCAATACCTTGTCTTTTGATTATTGAATATTCCTTCCAAATTGGGAAAGCCTTAGCGGCTGACGCGATTGCGTCTTCTAATTCTTGAGGAGTTGATTGAGGAACTTTTGAAACAACATAATTAGTAGCTGGATCATGTATATCAAACCATTCCTTGGAGTCAGATTTGAAAAACTTGTTATCGACAAAACTTGGAGTTACGTATGGTTCAACATTTGCATTGGTATGATCTGTGGGGTAAGAGTTTACAGTTGAAGATAAAGTAACACTACTTTTTAATCTTAAGAATTGAGTACTTGGTACCACAATCTTGTAACTTCTTGATCTAATGACTCTAGACAACATTTTTGATATGGTAACTCCCTGATCAAAACCAAAAAGAAATGAAATCAAAATCAACTTTTGAAGAATCACTGTTTAGACAATTATTCATCTATTTAAATTAAGCTATTTTGAAATATTCAATCATAATTTCCTGCATGTATTCCGGCAAGCGATATCCGCTCTCCCCTCCACCTGTTTTCCTGCATGCAATTAGCCGCTGTTTTTCATATGGGAAACAAAAAGGATTTTAGCCATGGTATTTAGAGTCAGTTTTAAGTTGGGTGAATAGGGATTAGTAGTTCAAGTCTATGAGTTCAATGGAGAAATTATACGTTGGTCTGGTTCATGATTGAGTCTAGATATAGACTATGGTAACCTAGTGATACAAATCATTATCCATCCAACAAACAACTTGACACCCCCCCCCCCCTCGCCCCACAATTGTGATGGAAAATTTTGCAATCGTATGAAAATCATTTTCGGCCATCGATTCCCTTTGGCCTTATTTGTGGCAATTACATTTCTTACACCGGGCCATAAAAATTTGTAATTAATCCTTTTTTTAGATTAATTCGATAAAGACAAGCCAATTATATATTTTTTATAAATGTAGTAATATCTAAGAATAAAAGTATAGTAAAGTAAAAGTAAAAAAGTATATCGAATAGCAATTTAATGTAGTTGATCTTCTCTCAGCTACAGTAATATAAATGAAATGAAAATTAAGTGTAGTTCAAACAAAGATTTATCTTTGATAATGTTCATCATTCCATAAATCGTAATATAAATCAAGTAAACATGAACTACTCCATGCTTGTGTAGGACTCGAATCGTGACATACTTCTCCATTCTTATTAGTTAATTCAGTTAATCCAGCCCATGGACTCTCTTTGATCCATTTATTATGACCTTGGATTCTCTTATTAACTTCAGTCAAGATTTGTGCTGATGGAGTACCACTTTTCGTTTGACAATCGCTTGCATGCAAATAATGAAATAATAAATATGACCTAATAAAATATCCAAATACCCAAACCCATTCTGGACCTTGATGATAATTTCTACCTTTTGAAGTAGCAAAATCATAACTATCTTCACTATTATTATAATATGGTCTATAATTATAATCACTTGGATCTAAAGTGGACATTCCAACTGGTCCTCTAATTGTTGCATCCGCCAATCTTAAAGCACTCAAGGCATGCTCTGGTGTAAATAATTCAGGTGCTGCCACCATAGCAATTGGGAAATTAGGTCTCAATTGATAATCTTCATATTCTTTACCTGAACCATATAAATCTTTATAAATACCTCTTCTATTAACAAGTGATTTGTTAATGACGTATTTGTCATCGTCATTAGGATCGATTGGAACAAAAAATTGTTTTTCAAAATTATCTTGAAGTAATTGCTCCCATCCTTTTAATGATATTTTTGATCCATCTGGTTTTTCAACTTCAGTATATTCAAAAGAACCTTGAGAATGTAACTTATTAACAAATCTTAATGCACTCTTTAATAAACCTTGTAATTCAACAGCAGCTCCGTCACGAGGAGTACCTGGGACACCCTTGGATCCTGATTTTTCACTTTCTCCCATTTTATCCATCCAAGTTCCACAATTAAATTGAGAACCACCACGAACTAAACCAGTTTCCCAATCCACAGCCACTTCGACGTCAAAGCCTTCGTATTTCATTTGAGAATCTAAATTATGTCCAGCATTAGCTTCACGGTATTTGATACCTTTAGCATGACGACTTAAAATTTCATAAATAACATCTCTGATTGAAGTTTCGTAACTGAATGCTCTTTCGTCGTCATATGCAATCCAAGTATCGTCTAATGGGAATCTTCTTTTAACCTTTTCATCAAGAATTTCAATACCATCAGGGGCATAAGTAACATATTCTTGAATGGCTTGTAAGAAGAACCAAGCGGCATCTCTAGCATTATAACGTGGATTTCTACCAGCATCCAATAAATTTGGAATTAAACCATGTTTTAATGTTTTGGCAAATCCTAAAATATGTTGTTTAGCATCATCAAATCTTCCAGTAACAATAAATAAACCTCTAAATGAAATAAATACATCTCTACCCCAACATCTCATATAATCATTACTGAAATGAGGTAAACCAGCAGCAATACATGGAATTTGATCGAAAGGGATTAAAGAAGTATTATTCATCTTTCCAACCATTTGAACTGAAGTTAAGGCTAAACTTTGAACGAAATTAGTTGCCATTTGGATTTCTGGACTGAAACTTCTTAAAGCTCTAAATCTAGCACCTTCATATGCAATACCAACCACTAATGCGAAATAATGAGGTCTTAAAAAGTATGGGGCCTTTTTAATAGCTTCAATTCTAGTTCTTAACCAATCTTGAAACTTACCTAAATTCTTCGACAATTTAGCATATTTATCCAATCTATTAACAATATAATCTAAGGCCCATTCACCTTGTCTAATATGGTCACAAATGGTATGACCTAAATTGTTTTGCCAAATCACATGTTTCAAGGCTGTATTCCAGCCTTCTAAACCAGCATAAACTAAAGTACCATAATTTGGAATAGTATAGACATTCTCAGTACCTGCACTTGCATCAAGTTCTTCTGGAGAACTCTTATAAAGAATAGCATTTAAATCATACAAGTCTAATCCTAAAGATGCTTCAATGGCACCTTCTTTCACAAAGTGATCTAATGATAAATCAACTCCTGGAATTTCAGTAGAGAATACAGCAATAGAACCTGGGATGAAACTTTCATCAATACTTATAATAGATTCTTTACCATTATATTCAATATGTGGAGAAGGTAATTCTTCTAATATAGTTGGAACTCCAGTTAAGAATTTATCACTTTCAACGAAATCTCCATCCTTTTTAAGAGTATAACTGAATTCATGTTTTACTATGGTACCACTCAAAACTGGTGGGTTTAAAATTTGAGGACCTTGATAATTATTAAATTTAGATCTTGCAATTAAAAACCAACCTTTACCAGTTCTAGCATTATGTCTTTGAATAGTTATGTATTGATCTTCATGATGGATATACATTTCATGATCTCTTAACACATCATTACTTTCAGCGGCTAATTCTTTTCTAATGGCATGTAACTTCTTTTTAACTATTCCAATACCATTAGAATCATCTAAGGTATATTGTCTATGTTCGGTAACAAGATTCAATAAACGAGGGAAGATTTCATCGTAACCATAAACTGAACCAATAGCAGAAGAACAGAATGCTACTAAAGCAGCATTTGGTAAAGTATCTTCAGGAGTTCTCTTTTGATTTGGAGTTTCATTATCATGAGTACAATCCATGAATAAAGCATGAGGAGCTTGTCTTGATAAGATTTTTGGAATTTCTATTTCAGTATAAGAATCCAAATACTTATCCTTAACTGGTTCTTTATTGGCTGGGAAAGCAAAATCATCAAGAGGTAACCAGGTTAAGGAACCAATTGGTCTACCACCATGTTTATGAACTAATCTTGATAATTCTTGAACATTCCAAGCTTGCATTGCTTCTCTGATTAAAGTATTAATACCTAATCTTTCCACAAAGATTTTATCCATTTCTTCAGAACCAGTGAATAATTCAGCAACCACATATAAATTAGGATTAACTTTTCTAGCTTCATCTAAAAGATATTCACCAACTTGTAAAGGAGTAGAATGACAGTTATCAATTCTAAACCCATTAAATAAAGATGCACAAATTTGAGTATATTTTTTCATTCTATCCCATAATTGAGGAGAGTCCAGAGGTTTTTCACCATATCTTAATTTAACACAATCACTCCAAACAATGACTTCTCTTCTTAAATAAGCTCTTGATTGCAGGGAAGCAAAATCTACTAATGGATTTCCTCCCCAAATCCAACCATTGTTAGCTAAAGCCCATTCTTCACCAGTACTTTTCTGAGTAAATCTTGTGAAATACAGTTCAGTCAAAGGATTTTTATCATTAATTTCTCCTAATTTTGGTCCACCTTCTTCTAATCTTAAATATTTAATTCTATTTTCAACTTGTAATTTAATAGTATGAATATCATCATCATAAATGGCATATAACGGAGCATTTATAGTATCAATGATTTGTTCAGCTTTTCTTGAAATAATGGAAAATTCAATTTCTTTTGATTTAAATACAGTGAATAAGATACCTAATAATTTAACAGAATCTAATGTATTGTCACCTCTTTCACCAAGAATAGCTTTGGCATTGGCACTGGCGTAACTTAACGTGAAGTCTGCTAAATCTTTTATATTATCAAGTTTCACGGTAGCAGGGATATCAACTGGTGAAATAGTGGAGGTTCTATCATAATAATGTTTCTTCAAATCTTGTAAGATATCCACTTTATCGAATACATAATATTCCCACAAGTTTAAATCATCAATGACGAAATTTGATAATCCATTCATAATAACTCTTAAATCATGTTCATTGTTGATATTGGTTGGCAAGTTATATTCTGATAATTTTGAAGAAAATTCTAATAACTTTGAATCTAGTTCAATGGCAGCAATCAAATGAGGAGCTGTCTTTACATTATAACCAGCATCAGGAAATTCTTTAATCCAATCTGAATTATTGGCGGTATGATTCCAAACCACATCAGTTAATGATAATAAGTTATACTTAGTAAGGATAGAAGTGATCAAATTAGTGGCTTCTTCATTATTGGCAAAAATTTCAGGATCAAATTTCAATTGATCATAAATTGAATAAGGAGAATTTGATTCACCTCTTGATTGTAAAGGGGTGAAATGAATCATATTATAACCCTTATCAGCGATGTTTCCAAAGAATTTATCCCAATTGGATACAGGTCCAATCCATTTTGATACTACTGATTCAATATTGATGGCATTAAATGCAAGATATTCATTATTAAGTTTTAAATTAGGAGGGACATTGAAATAGAATGTTTCAGTTTCAACTTGTTTAGAATCATCATTCTCATAAGAGATATAATAACTATAAGAACCAGGTTTATATACTGGGATTTTAATAGTTATATCTTGATGGAATGAGCTTTCGATATTATATTCATTATATTGATGACGATCGAACGGGGTATTGAAGTCCTGAGGTAAATTTGAAAACAATTGACCATTTCTGGTGATAGGGGAAGCGGCATTCAATTGAAAATGTAATTGGAATATAGGATCTCCTAACTTATACTCATTTGGAAGAGCAATGGATGGAAATAGTAAGACTCCATTATTAACCCCTTCACTATTGACTGGTTCACCAGTGTTGGACAATCTTAATAAAACAGTCCTTTTTTGAGCCATTGAGAAACTTAATCGATGAGTAAAGCGACAGAATGGATCAATTGATGATGATCAGGGATGACAGGATGTTTTATAATAGATCTATGATGTATATTTCAACTTGATTTGTAAAATTGATTAAATTTAAAGGATGTGGTCAAAAAAGAAATGTGTGATGGGTGGTGGTTTGATGGTTACCGCAAATTGAACCTTTTCTTCCTTTTCTTCTCCCTCCTTGAAATTTTTTGAATCTCGCTGGAAAAATAATAATTCAAAATTTTTCACTAAAACTAATTTAACTTGCTTACAGGGGGGAATGGGTTGGTTAAAAATAATCCAACTGATGCTGTTAAGTAAATATTATTAACGAAAGACCCACCGTGTTTAGATTTAACTCTTCGGGTTAGCAAGGTTTTTGAAATAAAAGACAAAGCAATTGGTAAAGGCTTGCTATTATATTTCATCATACCATAGCAATTTAAGGGAAGTTAAAGGAAAAGGTTGCTGAAGTTTATTCTGGGAAGTAAAGTTAAATTACATAGTTAAGGATAATGGATAAATTAATCAGACATAAAAAAAAAGTCTAGCCTGGATTAATAAAGTATATTAGCGGAAAGGTGGGGGGAGAAATCTAAATTAGCCTCTAAATTATTGCACAAAGAACTGGGAGAAAACCTTCGTTACAGCAGCGATAGCGGCAAAAGAAGCTAAAAATGTCAGCACAAAATCTAAATCGAAGATAAAGATCCAAAACGAAGTCTAAACAAAGGTCCAAACTAGTTAGTTATGGATAGTAATTTGAAAGTTGATGACAAGTCTAAAGCCATATTATTCTTAAAGATTAAGTCTTGCAGATGGTTAAAGACACTTTAGGATTGTTTCTTTAGATTATATATTAAGTAAAATCTGACAGACACAAGGATTTTTAACTGCGAAAAAAAAGTGTCTGAAATATTTTGCGTACAGGACAAATAACAGTTGATCATAATAGATGCCATAAATACTCACATTTGATCAACAGAAGTGGCTTAATAGCGCTATGATGAACATAAGCGTATTACAATAGTTTATGTAAGACTCATATGTTTATACTAATAGACGTAGCTCGACTAAGCAAGCGAAAACCGTTCCTCTAGCTTGATGAAACTACAATTTATGGGTATATAACATTTATAGAATCATTCAATGCCACTCGCTCTGATTCCCAATATACATTAATTTTATATTTTTTAAAACTGATATCAAACCCTGTAGAAATTAACTCTAATATTACCTGAATTTAATTTAGAAAAGTGGCCATATTCAATTTCTTATAAGGTTATTAAGATAACTGTAGGCTCGTAAGTCTCTAAGTATCTTAAATATCATTCTCTACATTAGATTAACTATAACAGTATAAAATTTCAAAGATTTTCTAAATTTTTCAAAAGCGGAGAAGTAGGAAATATCTTTGATTAAACGAGCTAATCTTCACGCACTCATATTAACTACCAGTGGACTATTTAGACACTTAACTATATAAGCTTAAGTTCTCATTATCATAAATCATTCTAATTTTTATTAAAACAATATAACTCCAAGTTGAAAACGTTTATAAAACAGTTATGAGCATTCCAACCCATTTTCTCATAAACCCTTTAGAGTTGATTTTTAACATAGAAGAAAAATAATGATTGCTGCGTGATCCTTAAAAATAATCGATTTTAACTTGTAATGTTCTTTCAATAATTAAACCTGCAAAAAAGAATGAATCTATACTATTAATAGTATTAGAATTCAAAAAAAAAACAAGGGGAGAGCAGGGAATTGAACCCTGGGCCTCTCGCACCCAAAGCGAGAATCATACCACTAGACCACACTCCCTTATTTGTTGAAGAGTAAAAGTGAAATGTTGCTCGTAAGTTGTTCTACCGAGATCACGTTTTGAGTCATGTGATGCATAGTTAATTTACGATATTCGGTCATTTTTTGTAATTTAAATCAATAAAATTTAACTTAAAATTTAAATTAATAATCAATTCACAAGATAAATCTTTGGTTTAAACACGGCCGATAGTAGTTCTAATGTTGAATTTTCTAATTATATAAAAAGAAATGAACTAAATTGTGAGCAATATGGAGAACTTTTATTCTTTTATTCTACCATTTTTATTGCAAATTTAAGTCTCAAATGCTGGCACAGTGCACACTTGTTGGTTTATAATTTAGCTTGTAAAACTGCGAATTTTATAAATTTACTGATTCAAAATCAATTATTGGATGTCATTTTTATATATTCATATAACTCCTCTGGTATTTATATCCCTCTCCCATTCATTAAAAAAGAGATTTACTACTAAATAGTGTGGAAAAAGCTGATTTAAAGTGATCAAATCCTGATTTCAGAAGTGTTGCACTGTGCGCGCACAGGTGTTGCACAGGTGTTGCACATAGTTAAGGAAATTTGTAAAATTATTGCAAACATATACTTTTCATGCGATATCGCTCTGTTTAACGGTCCATTATTCTTAAATCGAACAATGTCAAACAACACTATCTGGGACATGTATCTGGGACGATAGTTTATTTTGAATCTGGTTCAAAAACGGAAAACAAATGAATTTAGGAACCATAACAATAAAAACTCCGAGAACCAGCTATGGTCAATTCGGTAAAGAATTTAAAAAAATCAGACAAAAAGTTTCTAAAACGGATGCATTCGTAAATTGGACATTAAAAAAAATAATGGACTCAGATTTGGAGGTCCAAATTATTATCAATGGGGTAAAGTATCCTTGGAGATATTATAAACGGTAAGGTAAAAGACAATATTATGAAGAAAAATAAGTGGTTCGATTTTAAATTTTGCACCAAAAAAATAAATTGACGAATTATTTTAGTAATTAAAAATAAGTAAACCACTTTTTTTATTTTTCTTTTCTTAGTTGCATTTTCTGGGGTTTAGGATTATGAGGTACATATATGGTCCATACCAGTTGAATAAGAGTAAGGCGACTACTAAACAACTATGTGGGTGATAATAACCATGGATATTTTACATGTGAAAATAATCTAATCATAATCATAATCATAAAAGACTCAGCAGTGTTCTAATAATTTGACTCAGGCGTGACCTGCCATAAGTTAAGTCAGGGGAGACCATATTTACGTGAGGGAGTTTTAACTCGTACTAGTTTATAACTCCATTGTGTTACGAAAATAAAACCTAGTTAATGATTGTAGATGTGAAAAAATTCAAATTACCCCGGATCAAGACAAAATATTTGACAACTACGATTGAAAAATAAATAATTTATTTTTTGTCTTTTCAACGATTTCATTATAAAGGAAATTGAAATCTAACCGAGTATTTGAATCAAACGTAGAATGTATAACCAGTAAAACAAACCAAGTATAAGCTTAATAAAACGTTAAAGTTGGAACAATACATGAAATAAAACAGACATTAAATTGAATTACCACGGAACTATGTGAAAAATTTTTACTGTGAAAAAGACAAAAAAGAAAAAGAGTTTACCGACAGATTCAAGACAAAAATAAGACAAGCAAAATTAAAAATATACACGACACAAAAAAAATTCATTTAGCGCGTCATTTTAATTAATAGGTAGTTGCAGTTAGTTAAAATTCGGAGCTTCGGTGAGACGGATACTCACAAATAGACAGTCTCTGGCGATTAGCATACTGAGTCGCTATTAAGGTAGAAAGTTTGCAAATAGAGAGATTTTCAGATTATTGTTAAAGTTTTTAGTGTAAGTAAGTAAAGGCAATTAACTTGGCTTTATAGAGAAAACAAACTCTAAGAAATTTTTCAATATGGGTCCGATCCATTCAAGTAGAAAGTAAATCTGATTACAGTTGCAGTTTTACAAAATGAACACGAGTACATAAAAAGTACGATCAACTACGTATGTATCCATCTATACGAATTGTCAGTATAATTCTTGATCATTCATGATTGGAATTGGTGTAAGTAATATAATTAGTGTATACGGATATTGAATTCAAACCCCTTGAGAGTTTTCTCTGACCCGATTCAAATCCAAAAGAAACTTAAGCCAACTCAAAAAAAAAAAGACAAAAAAAAGGGGGACACAAATAGGAAAAAAGTATGGGGGAGTCAGGGTGAGTGAAGATTGTAGAGAGAGGCAAACTCAAACATGAATACAACAAGTTAATTAATACGGAGAAAACAATTCATTTAATGGATGACTCTGATACGGAGGATTCGAAGTTTAAATTAGTTTATGCATCCTTTCCTATCTATCAATCAATCATCCATTCACTCAATTGAAGTGATGAAGGTGAGGCTAAACGATGTGGAAGATACGGGTGAGTGTGAGGTGTTGGTCTCAATTGAATTGAGTAACATGAACATTAACCATAAAAAGATTTACTAACTACTAGATAATGTAAATCATTGTTGTTTAACTATAATTTTGTAGAAGTTTAAATTCAAAATTGCTGTAGATAGTTTAAAAATAGTTCTGAACCCGCCGCTACAAAAACATAATAAAACAACAGAAAATGTAACGAACAAAACGAACAACAAGCTTAAAGTTGATTAATTGCCTCACACAAAATTAAAAAAGAAATAAAGATATGGATCGCTCGATTCAATTGAGTATATGATCTTTTCTTTTTTAACAAAGTATTACCCCTTCAATGATGGTCGTACCAATGAAGAAGATACTATTAAGTATAAGATGAGACTAGGGAATCATGATGTAAGAATTGATATGATGATAAAATTTACTGATGTAATAATTAGTGCGCCCTCACTAATTGAACTTCTTGTTGTTGTTTAGTTGATTCAAAATTGAATCATCCTCAACTTAAAAAATAAATTAAGAGTTGACCTAATTAGGACATGATCAGACAGACAATTTTTTCTTTAATTAATCAGAAAAATCTAGCTAATGTCGACAGGGACATTAGAAACACCGACGGTAGTAGGAGATGAAATAGAGAAAAATTCCCGCAAATCTTGTGTCTGATTTTTGTCTTTTCCTAATTCGGCTCCATAGAATATAAGCTCACCCGTAAGTTTCCGGCTACAATCATATAGTTTCATAGAACAAATACCTGCATGTACTGCACATTTTTGTCTGAAAAAAGAAAATTAAACATTAAAATTAAAATTAAAATCTCATCAAGCACTAATTGTTTTTTTTTTTTTTTTTTTTTTTTTTTTGGCTCTGCGCTCACTGTCTGCTGTCTCTGCTCTCAGCGCTTTTGCATTTGACTTCCTTCCACTAACTGTAAATTGTATCTTTCTACATATGCTGCTCCTAATAATATATAATATATCAATTTCCCATTTCTCTCAATTAATATTATTGACATATCTTTTGATACTATGGATATTTAACTATATTCTTGTTACTTATATTTTTTTGTTTTCTATTGTTTACTTAGGTCGACTTCCCTAATTGTACGTCATAGTAGGTACTTGCCAGTTTGTAACATCTTCACACTAGATTTACCGACCGACCGATCATACTAAATTTTTTTTTTCAGCACTAAAGTATCAACCATCACCAACAACTCAATTTCAACTTTAATCTTCCAATTTCAACTACAATAAAAGTATCGACCATTTTTATTTTATATCTGTGTTTCCTTTTTTATTTTGAATTAATAATTATTATGCAAATATAATCTTCAAAATATACCAAAGTAACATAAAAAGTACCCTAACAAGAAAACCATCATTCGAATAAAAAACAGAGTATTTAATAGTACCAAGCAACATAATATTCATCATCTAATAATATTACAGTATCAACAATGGAGTTAACTTCATCTATACCTAGTTTACAACCATCATCTGTAACGAATCATTCATCAAATATTCAAATTTCATCACAATCTTCTTCCTCACCTATAGTGGTTAAAACTTCCAAACAATGGGTATTACCACCAAGACCTAAACCAGGTAGAAAACCAATAACTTCTATATCAACCAATGCTTCACATTCTCAATCTAATTCCAATTCGAATTCGAGTGTAGCATCTCCAATTGTTAATAATTCAAGTACTACCAATTCAACTTCCATCAATGCGAATCCAGAAAAGAAGAAAAAATCATCCTACACTAAAAAATCATTAAATTCCACAAACACTAACAATAACCATTCAAATAATCATATAAATTCACAAATACTATCTCAATCAAGTCATAAGTCAAACAAATCCACCATCAACCCTCTTATTTCATTATCCCCATCTCCTAATGCTTCATCTCCATCCCCTTCATTAATTTTATCTAATTTAAATCAAAATATAAAATTAATTGATTCAGAGAATTTATCTTTAAAATCTCATTTATTAAGTTTGATTCATGATTATAAACAATTGAAAAACATTGTTTTGGATAATACTAGTAATTATTATTATTATAGTAACCCTACTTCTACTTCAAACACCAACCAAACTACTTCCACATCTACTCCAAGTCTTACTCCATTAACTATTGATAATAATAATGCTCATAAGAGATCATTTAACGAACAACAATTGATTGACAATGAGTTTGATAATTATATCACTATACCGAGTAAGAAGATGAATACCAATGATGATGCTATGGATGTTGATGAAGACGAATTACTTGATGAAGTTGATGAATTAGATAATAGTGATATTGAAGATGAAGATTTAGAACATAATTCTAATTCCAATAGTCCATCTACATGTAAATTATCTAGAACTTCATCACCTTATTCCGATGATTCAGAGAATAATTCATTAATGAGTACTTTAACTAGATCAACTACAGTTTCATCTTCAACTTCATATTTCAATGATAATTCGAAATTAAGTAATAGATCGAAATTAATTGATTTACCTTCATTCAATTCAACTCAATCTTCATCAATTACCAATCCTTATCAATTCAAATTCGATGAATTAATGAATCAAACCCATAGTCATCAAAAGGCTTCAAGTTCCGATTTATTCAATCAAGATCAATATAATATGATCACTGATTTCTTAGAAGAGAAATTAATTAATAATGATGTTAAGTATTATGTGGAGAATAATAACGATTTATCCAATCATGGTGGTGCTGGTAATGGTTCAGGAAGTTCAAATGGTGATAATAACGCTTGGTGAAGACTCCCTAACACACCTTCAACCTTTTGTTTCCGATTTTTTTTATGTTTTATTTACGGCTTATGTTTTTGTTTTTGTTTGTTTATTTGATTGTGCTTGTGTTTCTATTTCTACTTCCCTTTCCCCCTTTAAAATATGGTTTAAAAGAGCTGCTTTCACCGAAGTGATATCATGCTTAATTTGTTTGTTTGATTATATTATACTACCTATTTATTTATTATTTATTTATCTATTTATTCCTGCTGCTTATGATTTAACAAGAAAGAGTTTTTTATTTTTATTATCAAAACTACTATTTAATCGATTTGACTTTTATACACTATTTATGTTCTATATTCTTTCCAGTTTACATTTGTTAATGCTTTAAAATAAAAAAACACAAATATACAAAAGCTTTTGATTATTATTATCTTATCTCATCTCATCACAAGTAGTTCTCCTATTTCAATTCAATTGAACACACCCCATTGAATCAATCAGAAGGTTACCATGTCAAAATCAGACACTAACACATTTTCACATCCATTCATTTTAATGATTTCCTCCTTCTTAAAATTAGTGCCTTATCTTTTGAGATGAGACTTTTTTTTAAATTGGTTTAGACCGGAAGTTAACCACCGATCAGACAAAAAAATTTACTTAAAAAAGAATTCAAAACATGTGGGGGAGGGGGGGGGACAACAAAGAGAGAGAAACTTGGTGTATATACAGGATGAACAAATAAGACTGTATATAATACTCTGTAATAATGTAACTAATTAACTCTATTTAAACCAGTTCCATTTTGCAATAATACATTTTCAATATTTTTTAAGGCTTGAATAGATGTGAAATTGAAATTTTCAACTGTAGAAGCTCCAATATGGGGAGTTAAGATTACATCTTGTCTATCAAATAATTCTTCATTTACTGTTGGTTCATTTTCATAAACATCTAAACCAGCAAATAACACTTTACCTGATTTTAAACCTTTAACTAATGATTTTTCATCAATGATTATCCCTCTTCCGATGTTTACGATTCTAAATGGATGTTCAATTGATTCGATGATTTCATCATTTATAAGATGTTTAGTTTCTGGAGTGGCTGGACATGCAATAACAATTAAATCAACAAATGATTTCGTTGATAAGATATTTGAATGATAAGTGGCTTTATAACCTAACTTTTCTTCTTCATGAGTACTTAATGGAGTTCTCTTTATATAATGAACATTCATCCCTATATCATTTAATTTCTTCCCTATGGTTTTACCAATATTCCCAAATCCAACAATAACCACATTATGATTTCTTGGATTTAAATTAGGTCTATTGTTAATGTAATGACCGAAATGATATTCAGTATGATTGGTATTAAGTCTGGTTAATCCTTTTTCACTATCAAATTCTAATTCATCATCTAAAACTTTTCTAAATTTAACAGTATGATTATTATCTTTGAAAGTTCTTTCATATTTATTGAATTGTCTGAAACTTGCCAATGTATTATATAATACTAAATCAGCCACAGGTTCAGCAGCACCTTCAGATGGGACATGAGTAAGAGCTATACCTCTTTTGGCCATTTCAATTCCATCATATCCATCAAATCCAACTGAACAAATAGCAATCACTTTTAAACTTGAAGGAGCATGTTCTAAGATTTCACCTTTGAATCCACCTAATGGAACAAAACCTAACCATGATCCATAAATGGCTTCAATTTGAGAGAATTCAGTTTCAAATTTATCAAGTAAATCTTTTAAAGTGGTGATCTTATAAGTTAAAACTTCAAATTTAGTTGTAAAATCGATATATTCTGGTAATGAAGTATCCAAATCTCCAATAAATAAAACTTGAGGTTTAGTCATGATGAATAGTTTGTTAACGTATTTGTTAATTTAAAGATTGAAATCAAAATGATTGTGAAATCAAAAATAAACAGTGGAATGGGTTAAGTATCTTCTTTATATGAAATGTAATCGCTAAATTTTTCACAAAATGTTCCTCGAGGGAATCTCACACCGGGACAGGAAATCAAGAAAAATAAAATTCGTTTACTGTGGATATTTTATAATTATACAGTAAATTTAAAAGCCCTGTCTTATAGGCTTCAATGAAAAAGTGCCGTAACAATTTGTGGCTACGATAAGCTGATAGTATAGTTAGTAGACCAAAACTTCATCGTTTGTAATGGTGGTGGTGTTATGGATTGTAATATGTGGTAAATGTTGAAGTAATTGCAATTGTAACTGTATTTGTAAATAATAATATGTACAGTTCAATTATAATTCAGTTATGATCTACAAGTATTGACATAACAACAATAGACTCTTGAACTGTTGACTGTATTATATTTTTATCTATCATCTTCTGGTTATAGTATGACAGTGATATATCTGCTGGAGAACTGACCTACCACACCGCTATGATCGATATGCTATTCAATTGGCAGTTAAGCAAACAGATCGTAAACTAATCATTCGTCAACGACTAGAATTACCTGCTGGAATTACCAAGTTGAGTAATACTGAAAACTGTCACCTAAATCAACTCATATTTAATATTTTTAAGACATACCTTACTAGTTATATATGTCAAAAATAATGTCAAAAAACAGTAACCTGTAAAACTTCCGTTAATCTGTAAAACATGAGATCTGATAGTATTTTTTACAGATTACAACTACAATTTACAGGTTATCATCGTATTTGGGATTTACCTGCTTAAAATAATAAAAAAAAAGACAACAACAGAAAAAAAAATTAATTGAGTAAAGTGGATCCATTACTTATTTCAATACAAGTGTCATTCAATCAATTGATCATCATCATTTGATTACAGCAACCGCCTTTGAAGCCGTCTAATAATAGCAACAACCTAAAGATGGAGTTTATCGAGTTCCCATTGACTATACCCAACCAACCTATAGTAGAAACTATCATAAGTTACTCATCATATATCCAAATTATAGTAAGTTTATTAGTGGGAGTTATTACAAACTCAGTTATAAATATCGCGTATGTTTTTGGAATTCAATTTATAATTTTGTTGATAGTTGTGTTACCTAACTGGTGGCCATTTTTAAACCAAAAGAAGGGTCTTACCTGGTTACAAATCAAGATATGAATAACGAATAACACATAATATATGGAAAAATAACGGAATAATATAATTGTTCCCCCACAATAAAAAGTATATCGAGAAAAAATTATTTATTTCTAATTTTCCAAAAAAATATATAAATGAAATTTAATTTCCCACTTTTGTTAAAAATTTGTAGATACTGTAGAGCAGGTTTCTTATTTAAGATCGCGTGTTAAGGTTAAACTTTTCTATTCGTCATGACTTCATCAACTTCATTATATGAATCTTCCAAATCTTTATATTTGGGGTTCGATTTATCAACTCAACAATTAAAAATCATCGTCACTAATGATGCCTTACAAGCTTTAAATACTTATCATGTTGAATTCGATGCTCAATTTAAATCGAAATATGGTGTCACTAAAGGGGTACTTTCTATTGATAATGAATTAGAACAAGGTGCTATTGTTAGTCCTGTGTTTATGTGGTTAGATTCTATCGATTATGTATTTGGACTTATGAATGAGGATGAATTCCCCTTTGATAAAGTAGTGGGTATTAGTGGTTCATGTCAACAACATGGTTCTGTATTTTGGTCTCAAGATTCTGAACAAATTTTATCTAAATTAGGGGAAAATATTAATCAATCATTAAGTGAACAATTAAAAACTGGATTTACCTTTGAAAATTCTCCAAATTGGCAAGATCACTCCACTGGTAAAGAATTAAAAGAATTTGAAGAAGCTATTGGTGTGGATGAATTATCGGAAATTTCAGGTTCAAGAGCTCATTATAGATTTACTGGTTTACAAATTAGAAAATTAGCCACTAGAACCAATCCAAAGAAATATCAAGAAACTTGGAGAATTTCGTTAGTAAGTTCATTTGTTGCCAGTATTTTATTAGGTAAAGTAGTTAATATTGAAGAATCAGATGCTTGCGGTATGAATCTTTATGATATTCCTCATCAAAAATTTAATGATGAATTGTTAGCTTTAGCAGCTGGTGTTCATCCAAAGATTGATAATGTTACCGAAGAAGAAACTAAAAATGGTATTGCTAATTTAAAACAAAAATTAGGTGAAATTTCACCAATCACTTACGAAAATGAAGGTTCAATCTCATCATATTTCCAATCAAAATATGGATTTAAAGATCATTGTAAAATTTATTCCTTTACTGGTGATAATTTAGCAACCATTATTTCCTTACCTTTAGCTCCAAATGATTGTTTATTATCGTTAGGAACTTCCACCACTGTATTAATCATCACCAAGAATTATAAACCATCATCACAATATCATCTTTTCAAACATCCAACTATGAGAGATGAATACATGGGAATGATTTGTTATTGTAATGGATCATTAGCTAGAGAAAAAATTAGAGATAAAGTTAATCAAAAATATCAAATTGAAGATGAAAAATCATGGGATAAATTTAATCAAATTTTAGATTCAAATGAAAAATTTAATAATAAATTAGGAATTTATTTCCCATTAGGTGAAATCGTTCCAAATGCTTCAGCTCAAACCACAAGAGCAATTTTAAATCCATCTACTAATGAAATCAAAGTAGCTGAATTAAATTCATCCCATTGGAACGTCGATGATGATGTTAGTTCGATTGTTGAATCCCAAGCTTTAAGTTGTAGATTAAGAGCAGGTCCAATGTTAAGTAAAAGTAGTGGAAATGAAGATTCTCGTGAAAGTTCAGTTACTCCAGATAAAGAAAATTTAGCTGCTATTTATAAAGATTTAACTACTAAATTCGATGGTGATTTAATCACGGATGGTAAAGCTCAAACTTTAGAGTCTTTAACTGCCAGACCAAACCGTTGTTTCTACGTCGGTGGTGCTTCAAACAATACTAGTATAATCAAAAGAATGGGTTCAATCTTAGGTCCAGTGAATGGAAATTACAAAGTTGAAATTCCAAATGCTTGTGCATTAGGTGGGGCTTATAAAGCTAGTTGGTCACATGAATGTGAATTAAAAGGAGATTGGATCGATTACAATGATTATATCAATCGTTTATTTGACGTTAATCAAGAATTAGAATCATTCGAAGTTCATGATCATTGGATTGATTATTTTAATGGTGTTGGTTTATTAGCTAAAATGGAACAAACTTTAAAACATGATTAGTGGATTGTCTTACATCTGCTTTCATCCCTTTGCATATATTTTTATAGATCGTTTTTTTAAGTAAGTAGATATACCCGCCATACACATGTCGTTTAATATATAATAGATTTTTGTTTTAATTTGCTTCCCCGGGCAGTAGATAATTTTTTTTCGCAGTAAATTTGGAACATCACCGTGGATCATCTACAATTCAAAAAAATTCAAAATTTTGAACTGAAAAGTTGAATATTTGAATAAAGAACGTTTACACATATATATAGAACTTGTCCCATGACCATGATATCTAGGTCATTCCATGGACTCAGAAGTGGGAATAAGAACCAAAGTATATCATTCGTTAGAAACTTTTCTAGGTTACTAACTAAGGATCCTAATGACATAACTGTATCTGAACTTCAATCCATACAACAAGAATTAGAACAGCAAGAAACACAATCTGATGATACAAATTCACGAATCTCATTACTTGCAAAGATAAGCAATTCAAATAATCTCGAGAAACAATCATTAGTGAATGAGATCATCCCTTCATTCTCATTATTCTTTAAGTTAAGCAAACATGAAGATAATGTGATAACAACGAATGAGATCTTAAGTCGATTAATTGAGATAAATCCAGGTAGAGTTCATTCATCGTGGGATTTGTTTAAACAATATGAAAACGGATTGATTCGAGGTGTTAGTCCCGAGTTGGTTAATCAATTATTACGTAAATTGATTCATGGAGAAAATTACGAACAACAAAATCAAGAAGAAGATGAAAAATATGTGATCTCATTGGAGAATTGTCAAAAGATTGATTACTTATTAAAGACTCATGTGGAGAGTCATGAATATGTAAAGGATAGCATAAGTCTGTTGGTTGATACATTGATTGAAAATGACTTGTTGATTTATTTAACTTTATTAATCAAGAATAATCAACTTAAGATTTTCAATAGTCAAGTTATTCAAGATTTTCTTAACAAAGATACCGTTGCAGATGTATCATATTTAACATTATTTCAAATATTATTCCAACAAGATCCCAAATTATTATCAAAGCAACAATTAGTGGAAGCATTAAATATCCTTGAACGTCATTCAGTTGATTTTTTCATGGTTCATAATAAAAAGCAACAGAAATTAATAGAAGGTACTAAACATGAATCTTCTATAGACTTATCCCTTGATCCTAAACAATTAGAATTAGATATCGTATCATACATTGAAACCAATCATTTGGATTTAGATAAGACTCCTGAAAGTTTATTGATTAGATTAAAGTTGATTGAATATTATGGAATTGAAGTTAATAATCTCGATAAAACCTTAAAGAAATTCCATACTTATCAAACTCATGAAAAATTCGGTATTGAATTTATTCAAATCAATCTTGTCAAGAGTTTTATTTATCAAAGTTTTGATCAAAATGATGAAACGTTCCTTAAAGTTGGAGAGACTTTAATCCCCCAAGATGATCAAATCGCTGTCAAAGTTTTACAAATGTTAATCATTGGTCATTCTAGTTTTAATGATGAAGCAAGTTTAAAACTCTATAATGACTATATCCAAAAAGTTCCAAAACAGATCAATATCCATACTAAGAGATCACCCGCTGGTTTATTAACCGAGTCATTAATCGTTGCAAATCTCTACAATAATGATCGTAATTTCGCTCAATTGATTCTTGATAAAGCCATTGAGAATAGTATCTTACACGATGAGTTCGAAATCACTCATATCAAAACTTGGTTAAAGAAATATGGAGAGTCATTTGTTGATGATGATAATTGGAGTTTAGCCAAACCTATATTTAAGAGTCATATTTTAAAATATGTTAAACTATTATAGATTTATATTTATTTTCATAAACATATACTGTATTAATAGAAAGACTGCAAAAATATAAACACAATTAGAAAAGGCAATTTAACCGGCTGTATGTATTGATGGATCTCGATATAACCTTAACTTAGAGTTGGAAAATATTTTTTTGGTGACTAAATTCCCAATTGGGGAAATTTGCCGCTGGCCCATACATTGGGCTCTTTTTGTACTCATAGTTTATACCGTAAATAATTTGCAATCAAATCATATACACTTCAGATTAAGAATATATAAATACGATTGTAATTATAAACCACTGAACTGTTATTATATTTCCAATTCAATTAGATAGAAAAAAAAACATTGAGAAAGATGTCTACCACAAACACTCCAGTTATTTTGCACTTAAGGGCAGAAGTCAAACCTTTAGAACATAGAGCTGCTTTAACACCAACTGCTACAGCACATTTAATTGATTATGGGTTTAAAGTTTATGTTGAAGAAAGTTCTTTATCCACCTTCTCTATTTCGGAGTATGAATTGGCAGGTGCTGTTATAGTTCCAGAAGGATCTTGGAAGACTGCTCCTAAGGAAAGAATTATTATCGGTTTAAAAGAGTTTCCCACAAGTGATACTTTTCCATTAATTCATGAACATATTTTATTTGGACATTGTTACAAGGACCAAAGTGGTTGGAAAGATATATTAAGAAGGTTTCCAGAGGGTAATGGTACTTTATATGATATAGAGTTCTTAGTAAATGATGATGGTAGAAGAGTTGCAGCTTTTGGTTATTATGCTGGTTTCGCGGGAGCTGCCATAGGTGTCAGTGATTGGGCTTTCAAGCAAACTCATTCCGATTCTGAAAACTTACCTGGTGTTGAAGCGTATCTTAACGAAGTATCACTAATTGCCGATATCAAAAAGAACTTGGCAGCTGCGTTAGTCGCCAATGGAGGTAAATACCCAACTACATTAGTTATTGGTGCTTTAGGCAGATGTGGATCTGGTGCTGTTGATTTATTCAGAAAGGTTGGTATTCCTGATGCTAATATATTAAAGTGGGATATGAAAGAAACGGCTCCAGGTGGACCATTCAAAGAAATTGTTGAAAGTGATATTTTTGTCAATTGTATTTACTTATCACAACCAATTCCACCATTCGTCAACTACGAAACTTTAAATGTTCCAGATAGAAAGTTAAGAACCATTGTTGATGTTTCCGCTGATACCACCAACCCACATAATCCAATTCCAGTTTATTCAATCATTACCGATTTCGACGATCCAACAGTTGCAGCTGAAACTACGATTGGTCCAAAATTGTCCGTAAGTTCAATCGATCATTTCCCATCTTTATTACCTAGAGAAGCATCAGAATTGTTTTCGAGAGATGTATTATCAACTTTATTGTTATTACCAAAAAGAAATACCTCTCCAGTTTGGGTTAGAGCTAAACAATTATTCAAAAAACATGTTGCAAGATTAGATTAAAATATCGTAAACATTAGTTAGAAGGCATTTTATAGATGACTGCAAAATATAATTACTGATTCTCCACAGTCCTTTCCACTAATTAAAAAAGATTTTTGTGACTAATTCCCAATTGGGAAGATTTGCCGTATGTAATGCGATAAGGCTCATAGTACTGACTCATTTTTAATTTAATGGCCCGCGCCAATGTTGTCATATTAATAAAGTTCTACGGCTTATATTATATGCAGTCCGATGGGATAAGGTCTGGAGATTTTTCATTCATCATCAAACCTATACCGAATATAAATTAGATTGAAATTTTTCACTTTTTTCATTAGTTACATTTTATTCTTTCTTTGTATATCAATTAACTTAATATCATATATTTACAATGTCTACTACTCCTGTTATATTACATTTAAGAGCTGAAACTAAGCCTTTAGAACACAGAGCTGCTTTAACCCCAACCACCACCAAACAATTGATTGATGCTGGATTCCAAATTTTTGTTGAAGAAAGTTCTCAATCTATTTTTAAGTCTGAAGAATATGAAAAAGTTGGTGCTACCATTGTCCCAGAAGGTTCTTGGCCAAATGCTCCAAAGGAAAGAATTATAATTGGTTTAAAGGAATTACCTGAAAACGAAACTTTCCCATTAGTTCATGAACATATTCAATTTGCTCATTGTTATAAGGATCAAGGTGGATGGAAAGACGTTTTAAAGAGATTTCCAGAAGGTAAAGGTACTTTATACGATTTAGAATTCTTAGAAAATGATCAAGGTAGAAGAGTTGCAGCTTTTGGTTATTATGCTGGATTTGCTGGTGCTGCTATTGGTGTCAGTGATTGGGCCTTCAAGCAAACCCATCCTGATTCTGAAAACTTACCAGGTGTTGAAGCTTATCCAAATGAAGATGCTTTGCTTGTTGATATTAAAAAGGATTTGGCTGCTGCCTTAGCTGTCAATGGTGGTAAATATCCAACTGGATTGGTTATTGGAGCTTTAGGTAGATGTGGATCTGGTGCTGTTGATTTATTCAAGAAAGTTGGTATTCCAGATGCCAATATAATTAAGTGGGATATGAAAGAAACTGCTCCAGGTGGACCATTCAAAGAAATTGTTGAAAGTGATATTTTTGTCAATTGTATTTACTTATCACAACCAATTCCACCATTCGTCAACTACGAAACTTTAAATGTTCCAGATAGAAAGTTAAGAACCATTGTTGATGTTTCCGCTGATACCACCAACCCACACAATCCAATTCCGGTATATACCATTGCCACTGTGTTTAACGATCCAACTGTTCCAGTTGAAACTAAAGTCGGTCCAAAGTTATCAGTTTGTTCTATTGATCACTTACCTTCTTTATTACCAAGAGAAGCTTCAGAATTTTTCTCCAGAGATTTATTACCATCTTTATTATTATTACCACAAAGAAATACTGCTCCAGTTTGGGTTAGAGCCAAACAATTATTCGATAAGCATGTTGCTAGATTAAGTTAAACTTGGATCTTATTTGTACAGCTTGATTTTCAATTCTCTACTTGTTAATTTTCTTAAAAATACACGTTATTATTATTTTATTTTATTTATAATACAGGATTAATCTATTCTAAAGTAACACTAACTTTTGTCTTCTTATTCTTATTCTTCTTACCTTTCTTTTTACCCTTTAATATCATTTTTCTGATTTCTTCACCATCAGTTTCATATTCAGATTCACTAACACCACCAAGTTCATCAGCTTTATTAGCACCATTTATTTCTTCAAGAGTATTGAAACGTCTCTTCATAGTTTCCATTTTTTCAACATGTTCTGGACAAGCAGATACACAATTCAATCTTTCACCAGTATCATAAATTGCAATTTGATCTCTCACTGATTCAGACAAATTCCAAACCACAATCTTACCATCAGATGAAACCGAAATCAATAATGGAATTCCATTAGTTTCAACAGGATCATTGAAGTAGGTGAATCCTTTTATTCTATTAGTATGACCTCTGAATTGGAAAATTGGTTCTAAAGTTTCTGAAGTAGATTCCCAAACTTTTGATTCTTCTTTATCTTCACTATTTAATTTAGATATGACTTGATCATGTAATTTAAAGAAATCAATGGTTCCATTTCCATGACCGGTTATTAACCATTCTGTACCATCAATATTTATAATTTCAAAATTCATTAAAGTTGATTTAAAGGCCAATTTTTTAACAATTTTAGCAGTGGTAGTATGATAAACTAAGATTTGATCTAATAATCCTACTAAGAAATAATCACCATTAACTGACCATCTCACAAACTCACCACTTTGACCTAAATGATCTCTACCTTTAATTTTCAATACAGCTGCTTTTTTAGCAGTCATTAAATTCCATAATCTAATAGTCTTATCTTCTGATACTGAAATAGCAACTCTTCCAGTTGGGTGAATAGCTAAATCATTTACTTTGGCTTGATGTCCCTTCAAAGTTCCAAACACTTCCCAATCTTTAGTTCTCCATATTATAATCTTACCATCAGCTGAACCAGATAATAGCCATTTACCTGACTTTTCAGTAGAGACTGATGTTTTGGTATTATCGATTTCAGTAGAGAATTTTAAGGTGGTTACAGTACCTTGATGACTTAATAAATTACCTAATTCCTTTCTCTTTTGTAAATCATAAATTCTGATATGTTCATCATTAGATCCTGTAACTAAATATCTCTTAGCTATATCCATGGATTTAATTGATAAAGAATGAGCTTGGAAATGAAATATAGGTTGGAAGATTGGATCTTTCTTTGAATTTGGGTCTAGTATGACTGAAAGACATAATAAGTTATGTTCATAAGAACCAACCATTATACGAAATTGTATAGTAGAGCGTAATGGTCTAGAAGGTTTAACTTGTTCAACTTTCTCTATTTTTGATTCCACCTTTGATTCAGCCTTTGCTTGAATGCTGACATTCTTCTTATTCTTAGTAGCCATCTTGAAAATTGATTGTAAGCTATAATGGTTAAACTGGTTAAATATGGGTTATACCATTAATTTTTCAGAAAACAAACTTTTATAAAGAGAGAGAAGAGATGGGATCAAAAGCGCGACATCTTCAAAAATATTTAAAACTGTCGCGTTCTGTAGTGCGACATTTCTCTCCAAACAAACCAAACCATTTGTAAACACTGCAAAAACTATAGTTAAAGGATCAAACAGGCTAGATCTGGTATCATATAGACGAACTAGTATCAACAGCTATCAATCAGTTGATTCAGACCATACGTTTTAGGATCATAATTTACAGATCTGGTTGAGGTTGTCATTTGAATCAGTTTCAAACAGTATATTGTATTATATGTATAAATCAAAAAACGGTGTTGTAAATAAAACCAAATTAATCATCATCCATCATCCCTAGATACTGTAAATAATCATATTCATGCAATGGTACTGAATCAGAAGACTCCATCACAGCATAATTCCACTTTGTTCATATCGCCTGATATAAATAGTCGTCGACAGGACTTATTCATTACCCCACCTAACCCAGCTGCTGCCAATTCTAATACATTATTTGATTCACCAGCATCACGGCGTTCACTGTTGTTTGGTCATCATCAAGAAGGATCAACATCAAATGAACCTCCTCATCATAACATTAATAATTATAACCCTAACCAAAATAGAATTCTTGAATCAGAACCATTGACGGCAGCTGAAAAGCTTCGATTGTGGAGACATGATGCCTTGAATCAACATCATTATAAGACAGCTGAGTTCATAGGTAATAAAGTATTGGCATTAACTGATGATCCTAATGATGCATTCTGGCTAGGTCAAGTTTATTTTAATAGTGGGAATTATTTACGAGCCAAACTGTTATTAACTTCCAAACCTGAATTTGAAAAATCAGTAAGTTGTCGATATTTAGCAGCTTATTGTTTAATTAAATTGGAATTATGGGATGATGCTCTTGATTTAGTAGGTGAAACCAATCCATTTAGAAAAGATGATAATAATAATAACAACCTATCTAATCAATATGAGATAAAAAATAGTGATGGAGGAGTTAAATTAGAAGCTTCATTATGTTACCTTCGAGGATTAATATATTCGAATCAAAGTAATTTTGAAAAAGCAAAAGAGTGTTATAAAGAGGCAGTTTTAGTGGATGTTAAATGTTTTGAAGCATTTGAAGAGTTAATAGATAATAATTTGATGACTCCATCAGAAGAATGGGATTTTATCAATATTTTAAATTTCAGAGATCTTGAAGATAACGATGAATTAATTAAATTATTATATACTACCAAACTAAGCAAATATCTAAACATTGCTAAATTTGATGAAGCTGAACAAATCTTAAGAGAAGAATATGATTTAGGTAATAATAGTGATATTTTACTTAGTCGAGCTGATTATTTATTTGTACAATGTAATTTTGATGAATGTTTATCTATATGTGAAAAGATATTATTTCAAGATGAATATAATTTCAGTGTTATGCCTAATTATTTAAGTACATTACATGAATTAGGAGGTCGAAATAAATTATTTTTGAAGGCTCATCAATTAGCTGAAAATCATCCTACAAATCCTATGACATGGTTAGCGATTGGAACTTATTATTTATCAATAAATAAGATTATTGAAGCAAGAAAGTTTTTCAGTAAAGCTACATTAATAGATTCTAATTTCGGTCATGCATGGGTGGGATTTGCTCATACCTTTGCTGCAGAAGGTGAACATGAACAAGCTATTAGTGCATATGCATTTGCAGCAAGATTATTTCCTGGAACTCATTTACCTAATTTATTTTTAGGAATGCAACATTTACAAATGAATAATTTAAATTTATCCGAAGAATATTTATTAGCCTCATATCAAATTTGCAATACTGATCCATTATTATTAAATGAATTAGGAGTTATTAATTTTCATAAGAGTAATTTTATTAAAGCAGAATTATTTTTTCAAGAAGCTTTAGGAGCTGCGAAATATTTAAATTCTGATTCTAAGACTTGGATTTCAATTCATGCTAATTTAGGTCATGTTTATAGAAGAGGAAATCAACCATATAAAGCATTAGAATGTTTTAATCAAGTGATTAGAATTAGTAATAAGAATGATTCTAATATATTATCAGCTATGGGATTGATATATTTAAAGCTTGGTAATGCATTTAAAGCGATTGATATTTTACATGATGCATTAGCTATAACACCATCAGATGCGGTTGCATCTGATTTATTAAAGAGAGCTTTAGAATATAATGTCACCAATTCCGATTATATTTTAAGTGATAATCTTATTACATCACATAATCCTACTTTACAATATTTAAGTAGAACGAAATGGAATAAGGCTAAACAAGATAAAGAGAATCGAATTCGTCATCAAGAAGAAATAAGAGAACGTCTTAAAGGTGGTGATAATGGAAATATTTATAATACTAAACTCATGACTCCATTAACTCAGAAGACGAATCACTTTTTAGATAAGACTGATCACGATACTAGTGGACATGAAGGTAATATTATTGAAGGTGACGAAGCAGAAGAAGATGTTGATGATGAGATTGATATTGTAGCTGAAGGGTTAAGAAGAGGAGAAGATTCTAGTGATGAAGAAGAAGCTGTAATGGAAATCGAAAGTGATTAGTGAGGTTGTAATTACTGAGGCGGTTATTATTATATAGAATGTTTATTATTTATTCTGATAATTAATTAATGAAATGCATAGAACAAGTTGTTTATGTTATGATTTGGTGTAGTAACATATAGTAGTTTAGGAAAACAAGGTTACAGAGTATTGCCTAATTGGGAAATAGTTTCTATTATTAAAAATAACAATTATCGGATCATTTAAATAAACAATCTTGTAACATAGTTAAAAATAACTAAATAACAATAACTAAACACTGTGTCAAAAAATTAAAACTTAATTATATGGGGTAATCGGAACTGTGATATAATTTCACGTTACATTATCTTACGTTTACTTCACTACGCGATCCTCCTTCCGTTCTCTCCCCTCCTTATTTAATCATCATCAAACTATCAACAGATCAAGTTTTAACCACCTGTTTATAAACAGTAAGTTAAGTTCATTTTCTGATACTCATCATCATCATCATCTACTCACTCATTACACGTAGACATTGTGGTATATATAACTCATCAGCTGCTTTGGTTACTGATCGCGATTGTAACCATCTAATTCCACATACACAAAAAAAATAAAATAAAATAAACGACATCATCGATCGTCTAATCTAAAACAAAACAAAAACAAACCTCATACTGATAACATCACCAAACATCAACAATAACAACAATAGCCCAGCATTATCATCAGGGACATCTGCAAAACCACTCCTGAATTCGTACAGAAAGGAGTAATTATATTTAAAAGTCACTGGTGACTTATACATTACACGAATCTCGTAATCAGACGAGAGGATCAATTTGCATCAGTCAGTGTAATATTCATTTGACACATTCCTCTTCCATTCCTTAGTTTCTTGTTCTACTTCGTTCCTTCCTTCCTTCATTTATTCATCCATCAGTCGAATACAACCTTACAGAACGTTGAAAAAGGATTGTTTCCTAAATGGTTTGTTCATTGTCATCCTCATCCATAATAATATCATCCTTACTTTGTCTTTATCTATCCGTTAATTAAACATCATACATACATACATACATACATACCCCATATAATGAATACGCATACACCCATACCAACTCCTTCTAA
The DNA here is from genome assembly GCF_036884675.1 of Scheffersomyces coipomensis. Classification (NCBI taxonomy): domain Eukaryota; kingdom Fungi; phylum Ascomycota; class Pichiomycetes; order Serinales; family Debaryomycetaceae; genus Scheffersomyces; species Scheffersomyces coipomensis. Next base: position 1,101,049 of record NW_027042892.1, on the reverse strand, counting down.
AGGTTCAAAAATATTATGTATCAATTTCAATCAAGATCAAGGGTGCTTTGCTGTAGGTCATGAAAATGGATTTCTTGTATATAATACCAATCCTATTGATTTACGAGTAAAACGTAATTTCAATCATCATCATAACAATAATCATAATCACAGTCGATCTAATTCCAATAATGAATCGAATCAACCACAGCCATTCTCTCATCACTCATCAGTTTCATCATCTAGTTCTTCTGGGTCAGGAATAGGTCATATAACTATGTTACATAGAACAAATTATCTTGCATTAGTGGGAGGGGGCAAGAATCCTAAATTTTCCAATAATAAATTAATCATATGGGATGATTTAAAACGAAAGAATAGTTTAAGCTTAGAATTCATGAGTCCCGTGTTAAATGTATTATTATCAAGAACTAGAATTATCATAGTTTTAAAAAATCAAGTATTAGTATATGGATTTTCTGCTCCACCTAAGAAATTTGCAACTTATGAAACTATAGATAATGAATTAGGATTAGCTGATTTATCAGTTAATTCAACTATAGTATCATCATCATCAACTACATCATCTAATGGAGATTCATCAACCATAAATACTAATGATAATAATAGTACTATGTCATTAAATGCATCTATATCATCGAATGGTTCCAATAAGGACAATAATGGTTCACATATTAGCACCACTGCATCATCATCATCAAGTAATAAATATCAAACGTTAGCATTTCCAAGTCGATCAATTGGACAAATTCAAATTGTTGATGTTAGTCCTCATGGCCAGGAAAAGAATTTAGTTAGTATTATAAAAGCTCATAAATCAAATATTCGATGTTTAGCTTTAAATCGATCGGGAACTTTAATTGCATCTGCTTCTGAAACTGGAACTATTATAAGGGTTCATTCTACTCATAATACTGCTTTATTATATGAATTTAGAAGAGGGTTAGATCGAGCTATTATTACATCTATAAAATTTAATCATAATGATTCAAAATTAGCTGTGTTATCAGATAAGAATACTTTACATATATTTAATCTTTCCTCATCGATTCATGGATCATCCCTAGAGAGTAGTACATCAATGAATACATCATTATCATTATCTACATCGAATTCATCTGCCAATACGATAATGTCATCACCATCACCATCTCAAACAATATTATCAAAGAACAATGGACAAAGTCAGAATCAAAATCAACAACATACAACAACCAGTACTACTACGACTAATATTTATTCTAATTTCCAAAATTCATCATCTAATAAAAATAAGACTAATTCGAATGATCATCAACAAACCCAATCTCCTCAACCTCAGAAATTTTATCATATCCCAGTTAATAGACATCATGTATTACAAAAATTACCATTACCCTTACCTAATTATTTCAAATCCACTTGGTCGTTCTGTTCGATCAATACGAATCAATATCATAACGAATTCAATAATGATGTGAATCATAATGATATTGGAGTTCTTGGATGGTCGAATAATGATAATGTGATTATAATTTGGAAGAATAAGAAAATATGGGAGAGATATGTTATATTAGAGAAATATGGACCGGGAAATACTACCTCTTTGCATGCTAATTCGATTGATGAAGTTACATCGTCAAACTCTACTGCTGGTGGTCATACGAGTTGGGAAATTGTCAGATCAAGTTGGAAATACCTTGATAGTTTAGAAGATTAAGTACATGCTTTTTTTTTCTGGGATTGATTTTGTAAAGATTGTGTGTGTATATACAAGAATGTAAATAAATAAATAAACAAAACTAAACTAAATACATAGCAAAACATTATCAATTAATGATTTCACATAATATAGGATCATATAAGATTTTCTCCTTTTGATGATGTTGGAATTTATCCCACTTTTTACCATGGAAATTCCTAAAGAATCGTTGGGCATTAGTAGGATTTTTAAATTTAATTAATGACGTATTGATTTGATGTTTGGGATCCTTTATGATTGATATGATTGGATTCCGATCGTTTAAGTCGTAATTCCATAATAATCTCGGTAACGTATGTTTCGATAATCCGAATGGAAGGTTTTTCACTAATACCATATTCCCTCTTATATTTGGATTTATTAAATCGATAAGTAAGTTATAATTTGGATGAGGGGTGTGAGCTTGTTCAAGTGTGTATGTGGAAGATGGTTCTGATTTGATCAGGGTTAACGCTGTGATATCTTTGACGAGTTGGGATTGTTGATTAGATGGAAATAAATGGTTAAATTTAATCGTGGATATATTTGTCTTGGACGGGAATAAACCAGGACTTAAAGAATAAGTTTGATAATGAGGGGATATCATATTTTTTAATTCTTGTTCGGTTGGATCAACGAATTGGAAATCAGTTAATTCAAATCCATTAATGGTTTTATGTAATACTTCATTATAATATACACAGGCTTGAATATAATTTGGAAATATAAGATAATAACTATGTTGGAATTGCAAGTTTAAAGCTTGACGTGATTTTATAACATTGAATTGTAAATCTGAATGATTGGTAGTAGGAACGATGGATTCATCTTGTTTCGGTATGATTGAATAGGTTCGTTCTGGATAATTGGGATAAATACTTTTGAAATCATTAGCAGTGATGAATGAATTTACACAATTGAATTTCAAGATATTTGAATGTAAATGAGTATTAGATCGTAAAGGTAAGTCTTTAACTGCCTCTATCATAGGTTTTAGATTCCAATCATTCTTAACTAAAGTATCTAAATACAGCAGCAGCAGTTGATTTTGATCAGTTTGATTATTATTATCATATAAATGTTTGGTTATTCGAGGTAATGTGGGCGCCACTTTTTGAGATGTAGCGTTATATAGTAGACTCATAAGCTTCTCAGAAGCCTTGTTAGATAGCTTAGACAGCATTGATACATGTGAAATCAACTTTGAATTGTACTATAACTTGGTTGGCTGTAAATAAAGATGTTTGGTGATACTATTTTCCTGTTTAAAAAATATTTACACCCATACCGCTGAAAAATAGATTCGCATCCCTGCCGCCGTGCTCGTGATTTTTTATTTATTTATTTACGTCTCAACGTTTCTCGGTAGAGGTGATTTTAAACAGATTTTACGATTATAACCACTACCACCACCACCACCACCACCACCACCCACCACCATTACAACCATGTCCCCCCCTGTGATAATAATTATAATTTAAAGTTTAATAAGTAAATTTAAATTCAATTGTTATGATGTCTAGTTGATTTAAATTAGTTTATGTATATAGAAGTGTGTATAGTTTATACTTGAAAGTACTGGTATTGTATCGGTCCACACTATTAACCGGAACGTACTTAAAAAAAGACAACAAATTCCGTCTTGAGGCCTTTGCCCCTCCCTCTCTCTCTCTCTCCCTCCCTACGTTAACTAAGGCTGTCTAAAGTGAGTGAGTGAGTGAGTGTCACTGACTCTGACAGAAAAAAAATTTGTGACAAAAAAAGTTGATTCAAAAAAAAAAAGAGGACGTAGTTACAACCAATTAATATCTCCAACACTTCAAGTTCATTACCTATCAGATATATATATACCATATCTATCTGCTTGTACATATACAGAACTTGTTGTATATAGAGTAATCCAATACTACTCAAAAAGAAAACCAAATCAAAACCCCAAAAAAACAAACAATTCCAGACAGGAAAACCCAAACCTCAAAATTAGAAATAAAAATTAACACAACCGTCAACGCTCAACCACAATTTTAACTCAACTGAATCCCAACCAAACCTTCATCCACTTTTTACAATCAAACTTAGAAGTGGAAGAAGCATACTATCATCTATACATATCACATCAACACTACACCCCTACACCGCTCAGATTGTGTGTGTTTTGCCGTTGACTTGCCTAGAAAATCCACAAATACCGATTTTTGATTTTGATTTTGCCGTCTTACAACCAATATAAGCAGAATACAAATTATTATCAACCGTGATTTAATCCTACTTTCCTTATTATTTTTTTTTATCCCATCCATCCTTTGTAAATAGAATTCTTTTGTTCCACTACGCTTATAGTTCATCCCCCCGCCCTGTTCTTTATCGTCGTCCTTATCATCCACCTCATACTCATATAATTAAGACAACGTGGAGATATAGAAACTTGTAAAAATCAATCATCAAATCATATACATAACTTTAAAAAAATACAACCTTTCTTGAGCATACTCAACCTAACATGTCAGAAACTATTTGGTCAAGTGGTAACACTTCTCCTATTCAAGCTCATGGTGTACCATCTCAATATAAATCTGTATTAGATTCAGTTGATCCAGACGTGGCTAAATTCTTATCTGCCACCGCATCTTCCAACACCAATACCAATGATAGAAGATTCTCCTTCAATGATGGTAGTGATATTGATAATTCAAATATCTTTGGCTTGAAAAAGGGTACTTTTTCAGCTATAACTGCTCCCCCTGGTGTTGGTGGCGGTGGTACTACCAATCATATCTCAACTGGAGTGGTTGTCAACCATACTAATGGGGTATCTACCAATAACAACAATGGTACCAATAATCAACGTTTGAATTTCGGTACTGCTTCCATTAGTGGTGGTATTGCAAGTAGACATCCTCATCCTCAAGATAGTTTTTTACAAAAATTTTCTTCAGTTGCTGATGCTACAAGAGAAATTGAATTATCTAATGGATTAAAAAGTTTAAATCTTGATTCAAATTCAAGAAGAACAAGTTTTAATACTACTAATGATAATTCTTCTCCTGCTACTAATAATGGGAATAATGGTACCGCCAATTCCATTGTTTTAACTTCTCCTCATGGTTCATTAAATGAACCATTAAATATGTCAAGAAATTCAAGACATCAATCGATTAGTGATAAAATCGATCAATATAATAACACTTCTCCTATTCAAGGTAGTGCTGCTTTATCAGTTAATTCCGATTTAAATTCAAATGTCACTGATATTAATAATAATGCCAATCCAAGTTCAAATATTAATAATAATGGTGTTGCTAGTGGTGCATCTGCAAATCATCATCATCATCAAAATGCCAATTTGAATCATATGCCTCATAATTTTTGGAATCCAGCTACGGCAGCTCCATTCACTCCAAGTGCTTCTTATCAATATTTCATGGAAGGTATTCCAGAAGGTATGCAGCCACCTCCACCTCCACCATCTCAACAACAGCAACAACAATTCAATCCTTATAATGGTAGAATGAGTAATGTTATGGGTGGTGCTGGTCAAAGTGCCGGTGGTGCTCCAAATAATGGTGGTGCTGGTGGTATCCCACCTATTACTCCTCCTCCATTCATGCTTTCTTCTCCACCTCCTCAATTTATGGATCCTGCTTTATTCAATTTAATGAATTATAATAATAATGCTACCCTTGCTGCTGCCGCCGCCGCTGCTGCTGCAGCTGCTGGTGGTGTTTCCCATGACAAATCTGGTTCTGAAATTGGTGATAGTGATTTAGAAAAGAGTGGTAATGGAACCTCAGATGATTCTAAAAAAGATTCAAATTCAAAAGCTAATATCGGAGCTCCAGGTATTGGATTAATGAATAGACAAATCCCACCTGCCTCATTCATGTTTCATCCTTTCAATCCTTATTCAATGTATAATCAATCTCCTCCACCTATTGGTATCCCTCCATTATCACCAAATCCAATCGATGGTAATGTAGTGACCGCACCTCAAGGCTATGGTGATCAACCTCAATCCCAATCATCACAACAACAAGGTCATCATGGTGGTCATCACCATCCTCATCCACACCATCATCTCCATCAAGATTTTGTCCCACCACCTAGTTCTACATCCACCACTAGTTCATCTTCTCATCAACAATCTCCTGCTGCTAAGACCCCACCGAATGGTGGTAATGGTAAGAGAAAGAATGGTGGTGCTAAGAACAATAATGGTAATGGATCCACTAATGGTTCTGCTCCTTCCAATGGTAAGAATGGTAATAATAATAATACTAATAATAATGCTGGTGGTAATCATATTTATAGATCACCATTATTAGAAGAAGTTCGTTCCAACACTAAAGGGAAAGAGTATTATTTGAAGGATATTTATGGTCATGCGATTGAATTTACAAAGGATCAACATGGATCCAGATTCATTCAACAGAAATTACCTGATGCCAGTGATGAAGAGAAGGAAGTTATCTTTAATGAGATTCGTGATATTTCTTATGATTTAATGACGGATGTATTTGGGAATTATGTGATTCAAAAATATTTTGAATTTGGTAGTATGACTCAAAAGAAAGTATTATTAGAATACATGTTGGGCCATATTTATGAATTATCCTTACAAATGTATGGATGTCGTGTGGTTCAAAGAGCATTAGAAGCCATTGATTTAGATGGACAAATTAAAATCATTGAAGAATTAAAAGATTATATTTTAATTTGTGCTAAGGATCAAAATGGGAATCATGTCATTCAAAAATCAATTGAAAGAATTCCATTTAATCGAATTAGATTCATATTGGAAAGCTTAGAAAATCAAATTTATCATTTATCAACTCATCCATATGGATGTCGTGTTATTCAAAGATTATTAGAATATAGTGATATTAAAGATCAAGAAGTGATTTTAGCCGAATTGAATCGATTTATATTTTATTTAATTCAAGATCAATATGGGAATTATGTAATGCAACATATTTTAGAACGAGGAGAATTAAAAGATCGGGAAGAAATTTTAAAAGTTGTCTTGGGAGCTGTGGTTAATTTTTCCAAACATAAATTTGCATCGAATGTGATTGAAAAATGTATAAAATTTGGAACTTTAGATCAAAGAAGACGTATTTTACGTGAAGTTATGCTTCATAATGAAGATTTCACGGTTGAATTAGTTGATGATGATTCTCCATTAGCATTAATGATGAAAGATCAATATGCTAATTATGTGATTCAAAAATTAGTTGAAGGTTTTGATGCTAGAAGTGAAGAAAAGAAAATCTTGGTGGTTAAATTAAGACAATATTTAAAACAAATCAGTTCAAGAAATAGTTATGGAAAACATTTAGCATCGGTTGAAAAGATGATTATCGTTGCTGAAACTGCTTTAGATGAAGCTGATAATTATTAACTCTGATCCCAATCCCAATCCCAAATTCAAACATAAAAGTTGTACATATATATCGTTGATAAACAAGATCCAGACATCACATTATTCCCATTCATTCCTTTCACCTTGCCTTACTTAATCCATTACTTAATTTATTTATACTTTCTTAAATAGTTCATTTTCATTATTATTGTTTTATCTTGTGGTTTTAGTCATTTATGTTTTATGTTTTACAAATCAAAAAAAGAAGTCATTCCCTTTCAAAAAAAAAAAAAAATCCTATCATTTTTATAATTGTTATTATTATTTAAAAAAAAAACACTCCCAATAGAAAGACCATCTAATCTATTATAATTGTGCTTACTTATGGATATAGTTGTTACCCATGTATATATGTTTATAAAGAAAATTTAAAAAATCTAAAATTTAAAATTTAAAATTATTATCTAATCGATCTAGATCTACAAGTTTTGTAAGAATTTTTATTTTTATACCAGGCGGGGGTTTATGCAAATTATTGGCGGTTAGTTCAAACTCACCAAATTTGCTATAAAAAGTGTGTTATTAAAGAAAGTTAAAAGTAAAAGTTAAGTCATAAAAAAGGAATCTAATAAATAAAAAGCAAATAGCAAAGTAAATGTGAAAAAGTTAAAGTTGAAAATATGAAAGTGCATCCCCCAAAATCAAAGTGAAGAAAAAGCCCAAAATATACGAAAAAATTGGTTATTTTTAGAAATCAATCTCTTTGAACGAACTTATTAAATTAAGGTGAAATCTCGACCATAAATCCAATTTAGAACTGTCATTTGATAGATTCACTTGATGATAATAATCAGTATATAAAGACTTCAACGTCAGACATGGTATAGCCAAGTTTTTCTTATCAATGATCAAGTATTCAAAAATCGTTATCCATTGTAATAATTTAATTTCATCTTTGATTTCCAAGGACCAGATTTCTTCATTTTTGATTAATTTGATTTGAGTCACTGATGCCGATTTGATCTTATTAGTTAAACTGATATCGATATTGGAATTATTTGTGTTATTATTAGTGGTTGATTTCGATTTAGTACATTTGGAATCATCATCTTGTTTTAATTCAAACACATCATATTCATCATCTGATGAAGTTAAGGATGAGAAATTCGATTTCACATCGGTTGAGATTGATTTTCTAATTGATATAGCTCCAGGACCAATACCACCATTAGTTATACTATTATTTCTACCAAGACTTAATAAACTTGAAGTACTGTATTGAGAACTGAATGATTTCTTCATGATATTAGAAAGATTAACTGATGAAGAAGCACCACTACCATTTCCATTCTGATTAACATTATCATTTAAATGACTTAAAGCATTCCCAATTGATCCACCCGGATGTTTCATGGAGAATTGCTTCTTACGTTTTAATAAATCTCGTTCAATCATTTCCAGCAAGGCTAATATGGTAGCATCGGCAAGAATTAAAGATAAAGTAGTTGAAACAGTTGGAGCAGGTAAACCATGGATTGATTCTTCATTTAGATAATTGGGTAATTCAGTATATAATAAACTATTAATTTGAGGATGAGATGATAATTTTGAATTTCGATTACAAGTTAATAAAACGATGGGTAAAGATGAAGATAAATGAGGTAATAATTGTAATAATTCAGTTGTATTACCACTTGCTGTTAATAAGATAAGACAATCTTTTGATTCATCGATTAATCCTAAATCACCATGTAACGCTTCTGATGGATGTAAAGTTGAAGCATGAATTGATAAAGAATTTAAAGTTGCCACTAATTTATTAGCGATTTTAAATGATTTACCAATTCCTGATATAACGATTTTCCCCTTATTAATATAATTTGTTTTAAAAAGGATTTGTAAAGATTCTAAAAGATTAGTTTGACTAAATTTATCAGTTTGATATTGCAAATATAAATGATTCACAGCATCATTTTGATATCGAAGGGTATTTCTGATGGAATCCAACGCGATTAATGATAAATCCTCAAACTTAGGATCGAAGTTATCGATATCCATAGCGACCAACTAGATGATATGAAGGATATAGACGTGTTGTGATGGAATAAAGGTGTTGATGAAAATGGCAAAATTTGTCCTGTTTTGTCAATTCTTTTCTTTTTTTTTTTTGGTGGTATTTTTTTTTTGCTTGGTGATGAAATGAAATGGGCTATGATTATGGGATTTGAATGCCGAATTGGATTAGAGGAAGAGTTAACCAATAGGATTCATAAATACATCAAGTAAAGGTAACTTCTATAAATGAACTTCAACAAATAAAATAAATAAAATAAATAAAATAAATAAAATAATTGAAGATCATAAAATTTTGAATGAATTACAAACCATTTTCCATCCACTGATTACAAACACTATAAAAATAAATACTGATTATGGAAACAATAAGCATTTTTCCATTTTCAACCAAATATCGGTAATTAAATATTCTAAATCCATATTTAACCCCGTCAAATCATTTGACTCCTTAACTACTACTTAACTACTACAAGCTATTTCTAATTATGTTAACCGACTACGTAATTGTGATGATTAATTGTGATGGTTAAATTGCAAATTTTTATTTTATAACGAGTATACACGTGATAAGCCACATATATTAAATCTAGTGGTAGTAATAACTACGACTACGTCGTAGTTATTGTTATGACCAATGATAGGAAAGATCATGATTGGTAGGAAATAACTATTCTAATGCTATGTTACTTTATCAAATAAATGGTCTACCAAACCATCCATTCATCTTCCAGTGAGAACTTTTTATCATATTCAAAAAGTGTCATAAAATTGCTATAACTAAAAAACTTAACTGAAATTTATGTCTAAGTTAAAGTTTTGACATAATGTATAGTTTACCTACCTCCGTAGCCTACTTCCGTAGTTTACACCCGACACATGGGGTCTTAACTTAACTTTACCTATTTTTGGCATATGACTTTTAACCCTTCATGTTTACTTATATTAATCTTAACTATAGATAATACTTCATCATTTCATCTACGTTCTAAACTCCCTATGTATGATAAAGTAGCGAGTGTATCTCATTATCTGCCCCTAACTAATTTCATATCTTTTATCTATCTACCTTTAATTAATTGTGGACAATGGCTTAGTACCTATTAAACTTATCTTCGGAAAAATTATACGAATTGAACCAAAAATTCCGCGGGTCAACCAAAAAACCACAAAATTTCCAAATTTAGTATAAATTTATATTGATCTATAGATATATATACAATTAAGTCGCCTACTACAATGCATTACCATCATCTTTGACTTTAGTATTAAGCTTATAACACTCCTCTTAGTCCAATTGCAATTGAAGAGTTTGTATCTATACCTACCTCTCATAACCTCTCATACCTTCCATCTTCCTCTAATCCAATGCAAATGAATAAAATATTTGCAATATTCTTGACATGATACTCAAAATTATTCCACTACTTTGTACTAAATAATATCCAAATCGAGTATATAATAAAAGAATCATGATTATCATTTTGATGTCGTCTGTGTCAAGATCATAATCTATCATGTTTGACATTTTATAGATCAATTCAGATTCAGATGAATGATCTGATCTACACGATATTAATTGTTTAATCTATCGTTTTAATCAATTTTCACTTCAATATATATATCATATCATTCATTTCTTAATATACTCATGATCTGGTTGATTCTAAAAATAACCATTTTTACTAAATCTAAAAATAAATTATGAATGCGACTCATCGTCCCCTCTTTTTGCAGTCAAAGATAAAACTTACAACATTAAACTCAATTATTATTAATTATATATACTTAATTCTAAAACGTATAAGAATTGAATTCAACCAATTGATATAATTCATCAGTAGGATGGGTCTTTCCATCTTCATTATCATTATGTAAGTATTCAAATTTATAATCATTAATATCCTTAACATCATTATCCATACCCATACCGCCATTATTATTATTATTATTATTATGGGTTTGAGATCCTACATTTGACATTCCGATAGTGGATCCATTACTATTACTTTCACTATTAATATTGGGTTGTAATTGATCAAATAATGATTGGGTGGTAGTTATATTACTAATATGACTTTCATTACTTATTTTCGATTGTAATTCTTCTTGTTTTAACATTTCATGATTTGAAAGCGTCTTTTCTCGTAAGATTTTAATTTGTTTAACCCTTTGAGACCAATTTGATATAAATGATCCTGATAAATTCGCATGCCAAACATTAGCAAATTGATCGGCTAATATAGCTAGGTTTCGAATAAAATTAGGTAAATTCGTTTCCGAAATGATTTTAAAATGACTAGTGGCAAACACACCTGGAACTCCATATCTTCTAAATGTTTTCACTTTATAATATCGATCTTGAAATTCTCCATTATTATTAAGGTTGTTCTCACTATTGTTGGTCTCCATATTGATTTCATGTCTTTCAATTGAAGATGTGGAAATGGTATGCGGGGAGATAACAATGTTTAAGAAATTGAATTGAGATTTAATTAAATTGAAATTAAAGTCTAATCCCGATTCATCATAATAAATATTAACATAATTATTCCCAATATGTCTTTTCTTTAATTCTATAATTCGTTGTTTTTCATCATCCAATAATTCATCACTTGATAAAAGTTTAGGATCATTCATCATAGTAGTGATATGAAATATAACTTGAGTAGTAGTATCTCTCCAATATCTTGAATATTCCCCATCGATATTATTCTCCGTATCCAATGATCCCATATATATTTGACTTGGGTTCGATTTTAATTTAACTAATTTCCCAATCTTGTATAAGAAATTTTGATAATTCTTCGATCCAATCTTATTCAATAATACATCATTTTCAGATTGTTGACCTTTACCAATATAAATGATTCCAATTTTATGAAATTCAACGGTAGGGATACGATCTAACACATTCAAAGCTCTTAAAATAATCGAATCTTCCATAATTGGGATCGGTTTTGAGGTATTATTTTTATGATTCACATCAATATGATCAAATAATTGTAATAAGAAATAATTAGGATTAATCACATCCGTCTTGGTGATACTATAATGTTCTTCATCATATTCTAATTTAATCACTAATTTAGCCACCCCAGTTGGTCTTCTCACAATCAAATTCGTATTCCCATTAGTATAATCTGTATCTATACTTAATATACTATTCCCAATAATCCATCTACTTAAATTGGCTGTTTTACTTATCCGACCTAATTTCCCAGGGGCAGTTGAACTGATAATTTTCAACGGTAAATCACTATAAGTGAATCTTATAATCAAATCAAGATATCCTATAGTTTGATCATCTAATTCTTTCCCTTCATTACATAAGATAAGATTCTTCAATATAAATGAGGATAATTTCTTACGATCATTAATATTGATTTTTAAAAACCATGTCGAAATAACATTATATGATAATGATAACATGTATTGAGAAAGGATAGGTGTGAAATGAGTGGATTGATTAGATGGAGTTTGATCCACTTGAGCATCAACCCCATGAGCTTGTAAGATATTCTTCCTATCTTCATCATTGTCAGTATTATTATTATTATCTCTCTTTTTAATGATATCATTGGAGTATTGGATTAATTTAAACGCTATTCCAAATACTCGTCTAAATTCATCCAAAGTGAAATTTGATGTTAATGAAGGTAAATGAATTAATGAAAGTAAGAATTCTAATGTATGAGTACTAGCAAATGCACTTGTAATTCTGGTTTGTAAAGTAGTTAAAATAACCGCCAAATATTTCTTAACTGATAAGGGAAGTTCGTAACAACACACAGTAAGGATATTTATACATGGAATAGCTGTCTTTTCCCATGATCCTAATCCAATAATCAACGAATTTATAATTTGATCTTTATCATATTTAGAAAATTTATGTTGATAACCTAATAATGGTGTTAAAGTTCTTACTGATGTAACTTGTAAATCAGCTTTGGTAATATCTGGAGGGAATTTAATATGAGAAGGTAAATTCAATGTTAATTGATCACAAATGATATTCTTTAATTTAACGATTTGTTCGTTATATTGAATGAATAAGTTGATGTTCGATAATTGAGAACAAAAATGTGCCCAAATAAAAGAATAAATCTCCCAATCGAAAAATTGTTGCATGATATCAAGCACAATCTTAAACCATTCTGATAAATCTATATCGAAAGTAGTTGTGGTTGGTTCTGAAGAATCCTTAATGACCAATGCCTTGGAAGGTTTATCATATAATTTATCGGGTAAATAAGGAATGATTTCAGGATATACCCATTTATATTGTTTAATCATATCTTTATTAAAACTTGCATCTTCACTATTTCTTTTAAACGCCAATGATAATCCTGTCATATCAGTAGGTTTAGAAAGAAACATTTCTCCTTCTGCCGTGGCACGGATTCTGATTAAACATTTCGATATCGCTAATAATAAATCAATATCATTATTAATCATAGCATATTGAGCCATTTTAATCATCAAATTATAACATTCTTGAGCCTTTTCACCATTATTATTATTAATGCATACCAAGAATACTCGAGCTATAGCTTTAGCAATCTTTAAGAAGAATAACGGCGACGAAGTGTTCTGATTTGACGTGGTTTGGGATATAGAACTTAATGATACAAAACTTTTTAATTTACTACTATTATCTTGTTGATGAGCTGGTTTTGTCTTTTCAATTTGGAAGATGAAGATATTACATAATTGTTTGAATTCAGCACTTGAAGTATTCAACGCTAGGAAGATGAATAAGTTATCAATTAAATAATCCGCTATGATTTCATCCTTTTCAAAGAGGGATTTTTTAAGTATATCGAATATAATATCATAACTCATACTTGTTTTGGTGAATATGGAAGATGACATTTCAATACTATCTTTAATCACTCTTAAACATTCGATTTTAGATTCCAGATTGGTCGAATTATAATAAAAATAATTCAAAATCTTCAAACAATTATCTTTCCAAAACGGATTTAAAAGGGTACATAATCTCTCTTCATTATAAAACTTCAACACGAATCGAATATTTTCAATCATCAAGATATTATAATTTTGGATTAAAAAATTAATTAATTTATCTTGAGGACATTTCAATTCATGATTTTCGTATAATTGTTGTAATGATAAACAAATTGATTGTAAATAACTTTCATCTTGTTCTGAATTTATCTTTAAACTCTTCAACACTTCAAACATGGATATACTATTGGAATACCATAATTGGAAGGGTAAGATCTTATCAAAGGATTCATTGAATTGAATATTAAAGTTTTCTCGATATGAATCCTTGGAGAATAATCGATCAAAGTATCTTAATATCACCGAGTTTATAATGGGAATATTAAATGATATCGCTATCTTAATCGATTGATAAATATTCAAATAACAATAATCGATTGATGGTCTATTTTCTGCCGCATTGACAATTTGGATTAATTGAATGATCTCAATCGCTCCTATGCATGATTGAATAGCGGGATTATTAATAGAATCGGATTGTTTGACAGCTTGTAAGCCTGGATTGACAATGGATTTACTTAAACTTGAAATAATAAGTTGAATCGAGTCTTCAGTTGATAAACTGTCAATACATTCCCAAATCCGTTTGTTTAATGATTCATCGAGGTTTGATCCATAGATATTACTGAATAAATGAATGATATGATCGAATGAATCTGCCGGTATGGTACCGAATAGAATAATGGCATGAAGAAGGTCTATGATACATGATATGATTAGTTTATTAGTGGTTTGATTTCCTATAATCATGATTATGGAAATGATTGATATGACTAAAGTTTCGTCAAGGATGGTAAAACTATATTTTAAACAATTCTTTATAAATGCAAGAGTATTGATTAAATTATTAACTTCTGATTCTTTTGATAAATCTTGCGATAGTATAGTTAAACTTGAACGAATAAATAAATCAATGTTTTTATCTTCATCATAAATACAGAAATCATGAATATCTCTTCCTTCATTAGTTAAAGCTCTTAAAGCTTCAAGGAATAAATCATACTCAGGATCAATCTTAACGTTTGATTTCAATTGACAGTAAGTTATAATATCTCTGAAATACCGTATTTTGGTCCCTACTGCATCATCATCATGATTGATACACAGGATTAACAATTTCAATGCCACTCGTCTTGTTTGAGACAGCATTCGTTGATCACATAAATCTCGAGCTAAATACCATACTTCAGGTATAGATGATATTGAATATTTATCCAATGATTCTGTTAATTTAACGGCCGCTGACGTTCTGGTTGATAATGAACTCGATTGTAATTGTTGAAATAGTTGAGGTAGATCACCTCCACCCCCTACAACCAAAGCATTAATCAGGACTGGCACATTCTTTGCCGTTGATGATGATTTTAGAGTCTTGGTTAATGATTTAAACACACTCCCTATACCTGACGTAGCTATAGTAGGATGATGTGTTGACATTATGGTTGACTCACGTAAGCTCTATCTTTCGTTATATCACACCTGTAACCATTCACTAACTCTACTTATAGATGGTATTATATTGACTTTGGTGGATGGTATTGCTCCAGACAACCTTAAACGCATGAAATTTTTTTTTTTTATTTTTACTCCAGATTATTTTTTTTTTTTCGGTTGCAAGTAGAAGTATCACCATCTCAACTTAACTTTAATTTCCATCTCATCTAACTACAGATTTTAGTTACTATAAATAAATATATGATATAATGCATTATGAGGGAGGTTTTGAATATATACAAAACATGAGAGAGATGACTAATATACAAGGGGAGGGGAGGGATGATATACATGGGGGTTTTAACACCAGAAACGGTAGATTCTATAAATCAAAGGTTTAGAACGTAAAATAGCTCTTTCTTCTTCTAATTCTTGTTTTAAAGCTTCAAGATCAGTTTCTCTTCTACCTGAATCAATATCAATGTCTTTAGCTCTGATGAATAAGATCCAATTCTTTCTCCATATCTTATGACCGAAATAGAAGATAATTAAAATGACAAAACCTAAATAACCTTCGAAGAATCCTTCTGCATTTGGACTTTCACCCAATGGGAATAATGATAACCAGAATTGTGCAATAATGACTAAAGTATTTAAGATCACACCGAACCAAGATCCAATGACCCCAGTTTGGGAGGTGAAGGCTAATTCATCAGTAAGTCTACCTTGAACTTTCAATGCTCTTCTGAATCTAATATGAGCTAAACAAATTGATAACCAAGTGAAAATTGAACTTAAAGCTGAGATAGATAATAACCAATCGAAAACTTCAGTTTGTTTACCACTAGCAGCGATGAAACTTAATAATCCAAATACATTAGTGATCATAATAGCTACTAATGGTCTACCGGCTCTATCAACATATCCACAGATTTTTGGTGCTAAACCTTGTTCAGCTAAGGCCGTTAAAGTTCTTGATGTGGCATATACTGAAGATGATCCCACAGAAATGACAGAGATTAAAATAACGGCATTCATAACTGATGGTAATCCATGAATACCACCTTGTTGAATAGCAATGACAAATGGTGAAGCAGTAACATCAACTGAACTTGCTCCTAATAAACGATCGGAATTATAAGGCACTAAGAATGTAATTAAAGTGATTGAAACCATATAAAACATCATAATTCTCCAGAATACTTGTTTAGTAGCTTTTGGTAATGATTTTCTTGGTTGATCTGCTTCAGCAGCAGTTAAACCTACTAATTCAGTACCACCAAAACTAAAAGCAGCAGTTACAAAAACGGATGCAACACCTTTGAATCCATTGGCAAATGGACCAGGGATATGCCAATAAAGGCTACCAACATAATGACCTGCTGGACCACCCCCAGCCACTAATACAATAGAAACAATGATAAATCCAATGACGGCCATTACTTTTAAACTTGAAAATAAAAATTCAGCTTCACCATAAGCTCTAACACCAAAAAGATTTATAGAAGCTACAACCACATAAAAGATTAAAACCCAAACATCAGGATTAATAGTAGTATTCCAATATTTCATAGTGATTGAACCTGCTACTAATTCCAAAGGTAATAATACTAAAAATTGAAAGAAATAATTCCAAGCTACTGAAAATCCAACACTTGGATCAATGAATCTCAGAGCATAAACATTGAATGATCCACTAATAGGAAAAGTGACAGCCAATTCCGCCATGGCTTGAATGGTACATAAGATAGAGGCTCCAGTTAAAGCCCATGCGATTAAAATACCAGCGGGACCACCAGTATTTAAAGCACTACCTGTCCCGATCAATAAACCTGAACCAATCGATGATGCAATGGCAATCATTTGTAAATGTCTATTTTTTAATTTTCTCTTTAAGGGTGATTTTGAAGTATTAATATTGATTCTTTGAATATCAGTTAATGATTCTAATTCATAATCATCTGATTCTTCGATATTATGTAATTTTTCATATTCTGTAGCTGGTTTAAATGAATCTTTAAACAGTTGCCATTTTGAAAGTGGTAATGGGGCTGATACTAATTCATCATATGGAGTTTGAGTTGAAATAGGACTGTTGACAGAATATTCTTTAGTGGAGCCCAAAGAGGACTTTTTTGATTCTTCTGGTACCATATTAACTCTATAGTCTTGACTTGTGTAACAGTCAATGGTTGAATAAGAAAGAAGAAAAGATGTATATAATTAACCATCTGTTGTTGCAGCCTTCGTTAAAATTTTTATTTTTTAGTCACTGCTGCTCATCAAAAAGGTATACAGACATAAAATCGACTCACAGACAAAAAGAGCCGCATTTGCCTAATTTAGGAGACAGACAAAAAAAAAGAAATTTTTTGATTTGCAGCTAAAAATGACTAGCTGTTTGAGAAATGCCGTAGAATAACATCAGTAGAGGTAAGAGGAAATCACCTCAACTCTAAATATGGTCTACCAAATTAATAAATAAAAAAGTATATTAAACTTAGTATTAGTTAGAAATGAAAATATTATAGATCTAACAGATATGATCTGTTACCATTAATATGTATGTATATATATGTTGTTCTGCGAGTAAACTCTCACCTTGATAATTTTTGTAATTTTCTATTTTTTTGCTTTTTTATTTTAAATTTAACCATAAAATATATCCATTAAGAAACATAAACCTCCACCCCAAGTAAATCTTTGTAAAGTTTTTCTTATAAATGCTGGTTTAATCGACATGAATAAATTTCCACAATTATATCCTTCACTTTCAACTCCAATTCCCCATTTTATATTTTGTCTGACATTACAACCTCCCCAAAAATTATACCATTTTGTACGTTCACATGGTGATAATCTTAATAAATTTTTAGCTAATGGACCCTTTGGACCATCAATGAATTTATAACCTGCTACCAAATTATAAGTTTGTCTTGAATCTTTCATAATCAATTGTTTATCACCCCATTGACCATTATATGATAACCAATTAAAATAAGATTCTTCTCTTCCTGTATGTTTTGAATTATGATTGGTAGTACCAGGATAAACAAATTGTCCATCATAAGTATAACCAAGATAATTTTTAGTGGGGTTCCATAATGGACCACGATCGGTAAAATCAGATAAGATATCATAAGGTAAATCATGAGGATATTGTCCTACACTAGGATAATTAGCATGAGTACCTCTTGCACTGAAAATGATGGGATGTTTTGAATCTAACAGATATTTTTCTAAATTATGATAATAGAAACCTCCACCACCTCCATGAGCTGACATCCAAACGATGATTGGAACCCCATTATAGAATCTAACTAATGAATGTTCCCAATCCCCAATATGATTACCATAAGGACCTTGACCCATGACAAAGGGACCTAAATTGAAAGAATAGAAATAAAACCAATAAGAATCAACCCATCCATTACCTTTATCAACCACGATTAAAGTAGCAGGAGCATCTTTAATTTCACCATCGATTAAACTTGGTTTATTTTTAATCCCAGTTAACCAATTTGGATCCTTACTGAAATCAGAATTTGATGTTAAATAAAGCTCAGACGTATCGTAACTTTGAGATAAATTACCAAAAATTTCAATATTTAAATCTTCCGTACCGGGGACATGAGTACCATTAGGGAATTCAACATGGAAATTAGTTAAATAATCCTTGATATCATAAGGTAAGTATCTTTCTTCACTATAGAGATGGACCAAAGGGGCATAATCAATGACATAATTGGGGATTTCACCATCTTTAAGAGTTCTTTGATCTTTAGTGGGTAAACTTACAATAGGAGGAAAGCCTTTGAAATTGATTGGATTCTTAAGGATGTTTTCAATTTGAATCTCCCGTTCTTCATCATTTTCGATTAATTGGAATAAGACGTTTTGTTTTGAAGTTTTGTATTTGGTATGATCATGTTGTTGATGATGTTTTTGTTGTTGTTGTTTATGAGGTTTATATTGTTGTTGTTGTTGTTGTGGGGTGTAGTGATCCTCAACCCCAGCCTCCACGGGGAAAGCGGTCGCAATCCACAAGAGAGATAATAGTACTATCACTAGACTATTACTATACGTATGCATTTGATAGATGTGTTATATTCTGTATGACATTAAAACTTGAATGGTAAAAGGAAACAGTAATAGATTTTAAACCATGTGTTGTAAAAGGGAACAGAACGTTTTTATATTTATTTGATTAATGATGATGATGAAATGCATTTTTTTGTTTGTTGCGAAGTGATCATTTCTTTTTTTATTTTGTTCTATTATTTATCCCCTATAATTACCGCACCTCTTTTACCAGGTGACCATAAGCATAAAATCACTGCTTTTACAGTTTATTACCGGAATTTTGTCACTTCTGCAGGAAACATCCACACTGCAATAGTTAAAATGTATATGCAGGTCCATGTCGTTTAATGATGTCGTAACGCATAGAAAAGAGAAAGAGAGACATCTGATAATTTGATTCTATACGAAATAGATCACCTTATATATATAGTGAATTATAAGAATATACTTTTAATATCGTCTATTCTTTAAATTGTATACGATCTACATAAGACTTGATACTACTCAATGGTATCATATAACATAACCATTCACATTGCCGCAAACTACTACTGATCTCTACTACTGGATACTACCCCAATGTAATACGTTAATGATATTTTTCATTCTATAATCAAAAGGTTCTAACTAAATATTGAATAAGTTTAAATGGTTAACCGACTCTGCAAATTTACTTCAATTGATTAAACTTTATGCTTCTTTTTTAGTATGAGCTAAAAAAAAAAAAACCAACCTCTCTATCTAAAATACAAACACTTGATCTCCTAATTTACTAACTGGTTTAGCTTTAGCAAATCCTAAAGTTACAGCTGCTTTTTTCATAGCTCCAATCATTGGTGGTGGTCCACATAATAATAAATTAGTATCTTCACTTGATTTTGGTAAATATTTATCAATGATTTCTGGAGTAACAAATCCAATTGATCCTTTCCATCCTGCTGGTGCTTCATTTAAAACAAAATGAATCTTAAATTGATCACTATGATCTTTTTGAAATTGTTCTAATTCAGCTCTTAATAAAATATCAGTTTCAGTAACATTAGCATAGATTAAATTAATCTTAGTTTTATCCTTTGGATTCTTTAAAATAGCAGTAATTATTTGATACATTGGTGCAATACCTGTACCACCAGCAATCATACCAAAACTTTCAACCATATTTGGAGTATAAGTGAAAAATCCTTTTGGACCTCTAATATCAACATATTCTCCAATCTTTTTAGATTCAACATACTTGGAAATATTCCCATTTTCATAAGTTTTAATTAATAAATCAAAATAACCTAATTCATCATCAGTACTAATTGGAGTATAAGATCTAACAATTTCTTTACCATTTATAGTCGTACCAATGGAAATATGTTGACCAATAGGTAAACCTAATCTATCATCATTCTTAGGTAATCCAAATCTATAAACACATGAATTATGACTAACTCTAGTCTTTTCAATCAAAGGGAATTTTTGAAATTCATCAGGTTTTAAAATTGGTTGATTCTTTAATGAAATTTTATAAAAATATAATGCAATAAAACTACCAATGATTGTAGCAATAGTAGCAAAGACAATCAATGGATTTGGTTCACTTGATTCACTCATGATGATGATCGACAATTTATGGATAACAATGGATAATTATAAATTGGTGTTATGTATGCTGTTATATATATATAATTTTTGATTTCATCCAATCTCAAAAAAAGAGCGACATGATTCTGAAAAATATCCAATTTTGTTTACCCGGATTATTCTTTGCCTAATTAAGTAAAATGATCCCATTATCATATGTCATTTTACTTAATACAGTCAAGTTTAACATTAACACCATCTCCCGACCCCTGGAATTGAATAAGTTGCAAAATGTCAATTTAAACTTTAATTTAATTAATCATTCATATCATGGAGTTTGTAACTTACATGGATATATCATCCGACTCACTATTAAACAGGATATTATTACTTCAAATGTCATTAACGCTTTATTAGATCTAAGTAACTATTTACATGTCTAGATATCTTCTCTATTCTTATACTTCCTCCTCCTCCTCATCCTCCTCCTCATCATCATCTTGTTGAATGTTCCATTGACAACTTATATCCCATCTTGACCCCTTAGCATTGATACTCACATATTTAATAAATTTCAATACTGAACTATCTCTTAATACTAAAGTTAATGAATTCCATTGACATTGATTGGTAAATAATACACTATCATCCCCATTACTTCTATAAATGGCAGGATCATCCTCTTCATCATTTTCTTCATCATCTTCACCATCACCTCCTCCACTAGACATACATAATTCATACCCTCCAAATTCACCTGATTCCCAATTCTTTGGATTAATAGCACTAGGAGTTAAATTTAATGTAGCTTCCAATAAGAGATCTTCAGTTTGTTTAGTAGCTAAGATGAAATCTGATCCCGGTCTGAATCTTCTAATTAAAACTTGATCACCTACCAATACTAAATTTGTAATTAATTTTAACCATTTTTTAAAGACAATCGATTTTAAAAATCGACTTAATTCAATCAATTTATTATCAACTTCTTTTTCACTTTTAACTTGAGAAAAATTAGGTAGTTCTTGAGGACCAATTGAATTAGTGAAATTGATCGATTCAGCAGATGTGATATCCATATTGTTTGATTTCCCATCGATATATAAGAACCGATGTTTATGAGGTGGAATGGCACATTTCCAAGGTTGAGATATTTCATCAACTTTAATTGGAATCTTAACGTTTAATTCTTCATGTCTGATTAATTCACGTAAAGTCAGAGCATAATCTTCATTTAAAAACTCTTTTAATTCTAAGATTGATTCATTAAGGAAACTTTCCGATAAATTCTTAATCAAACTTTCATTATTAAGATAATTTTTATTAATAAATTTTGATAAATAATCAATATCAAGTTTGGTAAATTGTCCCACATTTTCAAATTCTTCATAATGTTTAATTTCAATCTCATCAAACTCATTTTTAATCAATTTTGGGAAATCAAATTCTTGTAATTCCTTGGATTGTAATAATTGTAAGGTTGATTTCCCAATGATTGATTCTTCTTCACCTTCAATAAACCCATCTTCACCAGGTTGAGGAATATGAAACCATCCTTGAATACTTAATCTCTTTCTATCTTCTCTAACTTCTTCCACATCATGGAATGATAATCCTGGTTGAACTGTAAAAAATGCCATTTGATTAAATTGAGGTGTAAATTTTTGATAAAAATCAGTTTGAGGGACATTAGGTACAATAGAATCAAATAATCTTAAGGATCCACCATATCTTTCATGCCAAACCTTATCTGGTTCAGGCATATATAAGATAAAACTAACTCTTCTAGTATCAATCACATCATCATGAGTTAATAAATGACATCCTTTATTATAAACATTAATTGACATATCAGTCTTAACTCCACTTAATTTCCCACATCCACAAACTTTGGAAACAATATCTCTAAATTGTTGAGAATAAATAGCACTTCTTAATTTATATAATGATGGTAATTTAGATAAATCATCCCAATTTAAGCCTGATAAATTAGCTAAATCTCCCGATTGGAATACTTTATAAATATCAGTTTCTTTCTTAGTGAATGCTATTTCATGAAGAACTTCAGTACGAACTTGTCTTAATAACGTATCATCTACCAATTCAGTGAAATGTCCCCATCTATAAGGTTGACTTTCTTTAATTTCTGTTTGTAAATTATCTTGAAAAGTTTCATCAAAGATCTTTTGATTGAAGAATGATTTGATTTCTTCTTTATTGAAATTAATATTCAATTTCTTAGAACTTGGTCCGTTCAGATCCTGAGTTTCTTCTTGTCTCTTAGTCATGATAATGAATCGTTTACCCTTATGGAAGAAGTTTTTCAAATCCTTTTTAACAGCTTGATCTGAAAAATTTAAACGACTACATCATACGTCTTGTATCAGACCATGTTTTTAAGATGGTCTAGATGAGATCATGTGCAGTTAAGCACATGACTGAGAAGTCGAAAATTTTTTTTTTAGTGGAGAGAATTTGTCGACAATTTTTCAAACGATTTGAGATTTCAAATTTTTCAGCTTTTGCTGACTTTTCTTTCTTTTTAGAATCAGATACAATTCATATCAAATCAAGTACAATGTCTATCGAAGAAATCCCAGCCGGTGCTGACGTTAACGTCATCCCAAAGAACGAAAAGAAAGCCAGAGAAATCATCAAAAAATTAGGTTTAAAACAAGTTAAAGGTATTACCAGAGTTACTTTCAAACAAAGAGGTAACTTAATTTACGCCATTGATCAACCAGATGTTTACAAGTCTGCTGCTGGTACTTATGTTGTTTTCGGTGAAGCTAAAGTTGATGACATCAACAAGAGAATTGCTGAAGCTCAAGCTCAACAAGGACACGAAGGTCACGACCACGAAGGTCACGATCACGACCATGATCATGAAGGTCATGACCACTCTCATGAAGATAAAACTCCAGAAAGTATTAACGCTGATTTACAAAAATTAGCTCTTGATAATGAAACTAAATCAGCCACTATTGAAGAAGAAGAAGGTGATGCTGATGAATCTGGTTTAGATGCCAAGGATATTGATATCATTGTTGAACAAACCCAAGTTTCAAGAGCTAAAGCTGTTAAAGCTTTAAGAAAACATGATGGTGATATGGTTAATGCTATCATGGAATTATCTTCTTAAATAAGATAAAAAATATTTGTATATACATATTTAATAACATAGATAATAATATCATTATTTAATATCTCGTATATTTATAAAATTGGTAACTATATACTGTAGATTTATATTTACATTTATTCCTTTGCTTTCTCTTTTTCTTCTACATCCTTTTCGGAAGTGTCAGTAGTCTCTTCAACTGGCCTTTCAGCTTCGGATTCTTCTTTGGCAGCTTCCACTTTGATTACTTTCTCTTCCACGGGATTAGACTCTTCTTTCTTGGATTCTTCAGCTTCCGCCACTTTCTCCACAAATTCTTCCTTTCTATTACCATTAATTATATCATTCAACTCTTCATTTAAAACCCCTTGACCATTCAAAGTATCACATCGTAAACATCTGAATTTAATAGTGGCAGGATTCTCTGTATTGGGAGGAGCTAATCCATTATGAGTATAACATTTATAACAAATTAATGCGTATCTATTTTCAACTGATTCATTATTATCCGATCCAATTAACACATCCAAGATACGATCTTGGAATGTTCTCTTTGTTTCTGTAGGGGCAGTAGGAACTGATGGTGCTTCTATTTGTGCTTTTGATGTGATTGATGATGGTGCAGATGTAGTAGTGATTGGTTGATTTGGTACTACTGGTGCTTGATTAGGAGTTATATTTATATTCAACTTTTTCAATTGATCTGCTGATAATTTATTGACATCAATATTGGAAGGAAAGTTATTACGTTGTTGTTTTCCTTTTCCTTGTTCTTGTGGTTGAGGTTGGGGTTGTACTTTTGGTTTTGGTTTATCCTTTTCATCACCAAATTTATTTAATAAAGCATTTGTAGCATTAAAATTAGTTATTTTCTTTAATTCTTCAATCTTCAACTTATGTTTCTTTTTCAAATTATTTAAACTATTAGTTCTACTTTTAATCAAGAATGCATAGAAATAATGAACAATTGATATAATCGTATAACCTAATACAGGATATAATACCAATATAAGGAATTGTTCTCTGGATTGATGTTTGATAAACAATTGTAATCGAGTTAACTTGGTAGATGAAGGTAAAGTGAAATAATCATATGCGAGGAATAACAAATATGTCAAGATGAAAAAACGACCTACCACATGCTTTGAAGTTTTACTTCCTTTCTTCAATTTCAGTATTTGCTGACTCGTAGTCGATATGGTTTGAGTGATGGTGCTAAGTTCTTTCTCAAACTCATCTGGATTGAATCCACTTCTTTTGAAAAGACTAAACATTTCTTAACACTTAACACTATCCAATGATCACCTCAATCTGAATTGCTTTCAATGATGAAGATCTATCAATTGGACCCTTTAAACGTCTTTTGCCATTTAGAAATTTGAACTTGCTGTCTCTAAATTTTCCCTGTGTGACATAACAAAATAAAAAAGTGAGGCATGGAACTGAACTGAACTGAACTGGAACTTTTTTAACGAAATGAGATTTTAGTCATCTTGAATTGGATCATCTTTATCATCATCACTTGTATATATATCATACTGTATCATATTAAGACTTAATTCAAAGTATTATCATTGCTTCATTACATTATTACATTCAACTGTAACTAATCTAGAATTCATAACATTTAAACGTTCACCAATTCAAAGTCTGATTCCAAATCACAGTTTATTACGTCTGATTGCAGTCAGTCAGAAAGTTTGAAAAGATAACATCATGACTTATACTATAGGTGATCGGAAAATAACTCTAAGGGACAATTTATCACAAGCAGATATTCATTTATTATTGGCTCATTCCAAGCTTTTTAAATATTGTTTAAATAATGCTACGTTCAAATTTCTTATAAATTTAAAGAAATTAGTTCATCTTTATGCTGATATCATAACTATCTATTCCACTTTACTTAAGAAGATCCCTAATTATGATGATATAACATTGATGGCATATAAAGCCAAATTAAATGTGTTGAAATTGGAAGGTGATTACAATGAATTATTTGGAGAAGATACTCTGAATAACTTCAATGCCAATCCATTTAAACTTGCCAGTAATTGGGAAGAAAAGAATTATGAAAATAATATTAAGAAATTCACTATTTTAATGTTGGATAGTACTATTGAAACATTTGATATCATGTTTAAAACTTTAAGATGTATTGATGTATTCTTTTGTAATTTCAATAATTTAAAGAAATTATTAATTCCATATTTATTAAGTCAAACCACATCAATCTCCAAATCATTACAGAAAGCTCAATATTTATATCATTTAACCACCATAACAGATGATATGGGTACCATACTGGAAATAACAGCTCCAATTTTAAAACAATTACGAAAAATTGAAAAGATAACCAGTGGTATAGAACGAGAATCAAGCATATTAGAATACGCATTTTTAACTTTCAATCCATCATTGGAACAATATACTAGCATATTATTAGGTAAAGCCATCCTAAAACGAGAAGTACCCCCTAATCAATGTCAATTGATTAAACGAAGAGATGTTTGTTTACAAGCGGCGGAACATGTGGTTAGTATTCCATTAACAGAAGATACTACTAACAACTCAACCTATGAATATTTAAGAAAGTACTTATCGTATGGAGTCATGTTATTAGTAGCATTAATAGCATTGTTCTGTTATAGATTAATCCATGTAATCTTTGGACAATAGAGATATATATACTTAATATACATTTATTTAATAAACTTTATAGTTATACTATTCTGGTAGCCCAAATGAAACTTACTTTTAGCGTGGTACCTGCATATAAAACTGGATTTACCAATGCTCTCTCGAACTTCTATTTACAAACACAGAAAAAGTTTAAAAATAAGGAATTCATGAACTGTAACCCCTCCAACCATTCATAGCAAAAGATATCATCAGATTGTATAATTAAAGACTAATCTATTCTTGTTAGTGTATGTTCTGAGTGTGAATTCATTACCTAGAAAGAAAGTTTGGTTTGATTGTGTTGTTTTGAAAAGAAGAAACGCTCTAACTACAAAACGGAGCATCAGCAGCACGATAACAATAGCTAAAGTAAATCTAGAATCATTTCTATCCCATATCTAATTACTATCACAGACACCAATTAAAATTACTACTTTTCATCGAATTAGTACAATCCATATTCCATACGTTTTATTTCAATCTATTTCAATTCAGTTTCATCGTTTTATTATAACAATTTTTTATTTAACAATAATCAACACTTAATTTTCATATCTTTATATTTCTAAACATCAATTATTCATATCATCAATCACATCATGACTAATTCACAAATATATTCAGCGACTTATTCAAATGTCCCTGTATTTGAATTCGTGACTCCTGAAGGTCCTATAATGCGAAGGAAACTAGATTCTTGGATAAATGCAACTCATATATTAAAGATTGCTAAATTCCCTAAAGCAAAAAGAACAAGGATATTAGAAAAAGATGTTCAAACTGGTACTCATGAGAAAGTTCAAGGTGGATATGGTAAATATCAAGGAACTTATGTCCCCTTAAATTTAGGGTCAGACATTGCGAGGAATTTCGGAGTATTCGAAATATTAAGACCAATTTTTGAATTTAAATATATCGAAGGTAAATCTGAAACTCCACCTCCAGCACCTAAACATAATCATGCATCTGCTTTGAATATAGCCAAACGTCAGGGAATCATCGCATCTGCAAATAGTAAACAATCATCAGCAGCAACAGGAGCCGCATCATCATCTACAACTACAGCAGCATCCTTAAGGAAAAATAAAACTTCTCCAAACGCAGGAGTATTGCCAGGGGAACCAGCTAAGAAAAGAGGAAGACCAAAGAGAGTTGCCTTAAATGCAAAACCAAATTTAAAACATTCAGATACTACCCCTATAGAACCAGGTCCAAATATTGGTACTTTCAATACAAATTCAAAAGTTTCGTTTACAGTCACAGCTCCAATTTCTTTATCAAGACAAGATACCGAACAAGATGCCTTACAAATAATGTCAAGCAATATGAATCTTAAACATGAAGATTTAGAATTGGTTGAAAGTGACGATGATGAAGATGATGAAGACGATGTAGAAGATGATGTTGAACGTCATCGTCGTCGTCACCATCATCCTAATCTAGGTAGAAATGGAAGTAATCTTTTGAATGGAGGAAATGATAATGATCCGTTACGTTTTGATTCGCAAGTGGGTGATGATTTACTTGGAAGTAAAGAATTATTTGGTACTTCAAGAGATTCATTTGAAAGAGTACATCATAATTATAATAATAATAATAACAATAATAATCATCCACATCCTCATAATGGTAATACACAAAACAACAACAACAACAACAACAATAATAATGGACATCATGATCCTTATAGTTTGCTGCAATATCATACCCATACACCAGGAATATCAGCCAGTCAACCAATTGCTAATGGAGATCAAATCTATGGTGAATATTTTTCCAACTTATTAGGTTATCTTACTGATGATACAAAAATACGATCAACTGAAATACCACCAAATATATTAAATCCACCTGAACCATTCAATAAGATCAATATTAATCAACCGATCGACAATGAAGGTAATACGTTATTCCATTGGGCTTGTTCATTAGCTAATATTCAAATGATACAGTTTTTGAAAGATACGTTTGAGATCAGTTCTGAAATTAGGAATAATAAGGGTGAAACTCCATTAATGTTTTTAGTTAAATTTGTTAATTCATACCAATTAAAGAATTTCCCTTCGATTTTACAAATCTTATTGGAATCGATATTATTAGTGGATAATTCAAATAAAACCGTCTTACATCATATAACCTCGATTGAAAATGATAAGAAACATAAAGAAAGATTCACCAGATATTACATGGAGACGTTAATCGATAAGATAATCGAAGCATCTGATGATGGAGAAAGTGGAGAAGAAACTAATAATAATAGTAATAATAGTACCAATGATGAGTTACCGATCAATAAAAAGGATGTGATATCGAAATTTATCAATCATCAAGATTCAGATGGAAATACTGCCTTTCATATTGCCGCTTATAATTTGAATAAGAAATGTATTAAAGTGTTTATAAGTTATCATAAGTATATTCATTTTGGATTGAGGAATTTAGTATCATATACGGTTGAAGATTATTTAGGAGCTCATAATTATGTCTTAAAATTAGATCTGGAAGATAATAATGGTGAACCTGATGATGGACTTAATTCATTAAGTCAAATGGATAGTGAAAGTGTGATTGGCGGTACGATTAGTTCCCAAAGTTTTGAAAGTCAATTATATTATTCTAAACTTGCTATTAATTTACAAAATTCAACATCAAATTTGATTACTGAAAAATTAACCGAATTAGCTTATACTATTGATAAAGAATTAAGTGAAACTGATCAAAATATTTTAAGTTTCTTTAAAATTTTGAGAGTTCTTAATGAAGAAAAAATCTTGAGTCAAAAGGCTATATTATCGATATTTAAATTAGATTATTTGGTTGATGATAGTAGAGTCAAGGAAGAGGGAGATGATGATGATGATGAAGAAGATGACGACGATGAAGACGATAATAAAAAGAGACATCATAAACATAATAGACAGAATGATAATAATAAAAAGATTGACAATCAACACGAATATTACATTGATCATAAGAAAGATCAAATTATTCAAGATGAAATTCAACGATTAGTTAATGATTTAAGTTACTCATATTTACAAAAGAAAGAAGGATTTGACCAATTATTATCTCGGTTCAAGACGGTGAAGGAAAGACAAATATTCTCGGCCATTATTGAAGAAATTAAAGATGAAGAGAAAGAAAATGAGCAACATCAAGGAGAAGAAGAACAAGATTTATTACAAGCTGGGATTCAATTATCGGAAGAAATCATTAAGAAAAAACAATTAATTGATAAGATTGCTAAACTTGAATCCGAATTCTCCTTGAATCAAATTGATAAAGAAAACTTATCATCGACATCAACATCCGATATTAGTAATGGTATTAATGATTCGATTGTTAAGAAATATGCCTTGTTAATTTCGAAATGTTCGGGTATGAATCAAAATGATGTTGAGAAAAACATTGATGAAATTGAGAAATCATTATTGAAGTCGAAATGATTATTAAGTAAGACATTTACCGAATGACAAACACCATATATAAAGACGTATACGCTTTTAATGTAAGAATTTAGAAAGTAAAGTATAGAATGTTGTAGAAATGGAGTGTACCAGGTGTTTTTAGTAGATGGTACCCGAGCGGTTAATCTTGTTACACTATAACAGAGGAGTGGCAACAGTGGGGTAGACCATGATATATATATAATTGGTAGCACCACCAATGATAGCCTTACATACACTTCCAAATAAGGCAAATCTAAGACTAGCCACAATAATGATGATAGATCTACAATGTAATTATATTGGATGATGAGTTACTAACCATAGATAACCGATACCTTTATATACAGAACAGACACGAAGTAACTAAATCATTTTATAATGTACCTTACCCGAACTAAACTCATCAGATAATCCCTTCCAGCTTCAATAACCGACATATAATCAATCGATATAATTGTTGTTATCAGCCTCTTCTTCCCTATAATTCAATACAAAATTTTTTTTCAGACGTGTTCGTGTCTACCGTTGTTAACCGAGAGTGATGGTCTCATAGTTAAAAAATGTTGCAAATATTTTTTATCTCGGAGTGGAACAGAACATTTTTGATTTTGATTTAGCGTCAATAACCGAGATAAAAATTTTCTTAAGACCACAACTGGTTAATTTGGCAGCATCTGAAGCCATAGAGCCATAACAACACATATAGGGATTTATATGGGTAAGTGCCGTAGATTTCATATTAATAAGTAAGGGTTTCCCTGATTCAGTAAAATTTGTAGATGTAGATTTAACTTAATTTGTTATTATTGTTATTATACCTCTTTCTTTCCATCTTATAGATATAAACAACAAACAAGGGAGAAAGACAAAATGAGTTCAGACGACAGTTCAAGTATTGAAAAGCTTGAGATGTATACAACTCAACAACACTCTACTCATGATTCATCATCAACCACTTCATCTGATGAAAACCCTATTGCATTTACTAGATCTCATTATGAACAACAACTTCAACAAGAAACCATAAGGAGAGAATCTCATTCTTCAAATCATAGAAGAAACTCTACATCATCTATTCATAAATCACTTGAAATCATACGAAAAAGTTTGGTAGGGGAAATCAATCAATCAAATTCAGATAATATTAATCAAGAATATGCCGTTAAAGATATCTATGGAGATTTAGATAGTGAAGAAATTGAATTACAAAGACAAGCCACAAGAACAACAATTTTAAATGAATTAATTGAAAGAACCCAACATCAAGATGATACTGATTCTGAATCAATAATAACTGAAAAACTTGATCATCAACCAACTTTAATTGAATCATCTATTCCAATTGAAAATGATGGGGAAGAATTTAATAAAATTGATCCTGAATTAATCACTTGGAATGGTACTGATGATCCAGAAGATCCAAGAAATTGGCCAATCACTTTAAAAGCAGGTTTAATTGGATTTGTGGCCCTTTATGCTTTAGTAGCTCCTATGTCATCATCAATCTTATCACCGGCCATGAGTGAAATCGAAGAAGAATTCCATATCACTAATGAAATTATCGCTGCCATGGTAGTTTCTATTCAAATTTTAGCTTGGGCCATTGGACCTTTAGTCATTGCTCCATTAAGTGAACATGATAACATTGGTAGAAAATTAGTTCTTGACGTTAGTTGTTGGATGTCATTATTCTTTAATATTGGATGTGCCTTCTCCAAAAACACCGCTCAAATGATGATTTTTAGATTCATTGGAGGTTTATTCGGTTGTGTCCCAATGAATGTTTGTGCTGGTGTTATTTCAGATTTATTCGATGCTAAATCAAGAATCTGGGCTTTAGCAGGTTATTCATTAGTTCCATTATTAGGACCAGTCATTGCTCCTGTTATTGCTGGATTCATTGTGGAAAACTTACAATGGAGATGGGTATTCTATGTTTTATGTATTTTCAATGGTTCAGTTGCTATCATCACCACTATTTTCTTTAAAGAAACTTATAGTCCAACCCTTTTAAAGAGAAAAGCTAATAAATTAAGAAAACAAACTGGTAATCAAGATTTACATACTATTTATGAAATCGCAGATGGTGAAACTACCTTAGGTAAAATGTATATTTGTATGGTTAGACCTATCAAATTATTATTCACTCATCCTATGATTGTTGGTTTAGGTTCATTCATGGCTTTTACTTATGGATTCATGTATCTTATGATTGTTACTTTCCCAACCATTTATGGAAAACAATATGGTTTTGATAAAGGTATTACTGGATTAATGTATATTCCAATGGGTATTGGATTTACATTAGGAGTTATCATTTGGACTTTCTTAATTAATAAATCATATAATGATTTAACTAAGAAAAATAATGGGATTCCAAAACCAGAATATAGATTACCAATGTTATTCCCAACTTCATTAATTATCCCAATTGGATTAATTTGGTTTGGATGGTCAGTTCAAAAGGAATTACATTGGATTATGCCAAGTATCGGATCTGCCATTTTTGCATTTGGGTTAGTATGTGTATTCCAAGCCTTACAAAGTTATTTAATTGATATGAATACCAAATATGCTGCCTCATCAGTAGCCGCTGCTGCTTTATTTAGATCATTATTTGGATTTACTTTCCCATTGTTTGCTAATAAAATGTATGCCAAATTGAATTATGGTTGGGCTAATACTATGTGTGGTATCATTGGATTGATCTTAGGTGTTCCATTCCCTATTATTTGTTATATCTATGGAGAAAGAATTAGAAAATGGGCTGATGGTAATATTGAAAATGATCAAAAGAAGAGAGATCAAAGAAATCTTGAAAGATTACAAAGAAAACAAAAGGAAAGATCATTAGTTTAGATTGTTTCCTTTAATTTGCATTATTTATTTACTTCTTGTGTATGTTTTTTACGGTTTATTTTATTATTTGCATATATTTTTATTTAGAGTTATAGAAAAGTATTAATTATTTTATTATCATTAAATTTAAATTTGTATTGGTAGCACTTTTTTTGTGGCATCCAAAAAAAAGTTGTCTGGGGGAAAATGAATGAACAATCCATCTGAAGTTATATACAAACATACAACAAGTTCATCAGTTAGTCATAACAAAGCATAGCAACATATATAACACTACAGTATGAGTCTACGCAATGATGCTACACCTCCACCTTCACCCCAGAACTCCAAGCTCTTGATTGAACCATTCAAGATAGATCAACTTCAACCATTTCCGTTACCTAAGTCATTAGAAGGATTACCCAATGCTAATTTTGAACAATTTATTAATAATGAAGAGTTGATTAAAGGATATATCAAGGATCTAGAAACATACAAGACTCATCAGGATACGATTGTGGATCGATTGAGTCAATTACAAGGGGTTATCAAACAAGAGATCTTGGATCAATTATTAACTCAATATATTAATCAAATTCAAATTATCAAGAATCAATTAAAATCAATTCATCAAATATATCAAGATTTTTTGAATTTAGAAACATATCAATATCAATTATTATCATCTAATTTCAATCAGGATTATTTGATTAAGAATAAATTCACAAAATTGATTGAAAGTAATAAAGAAGATTCAATGCAAATTATAAAGAAATTTGGTAGTAAGAATACAGGTGATGATAGTAATATTGATGAAGGGGAGTTTAATGAACTTATTGGGAAGTTTAAACAAAGTCGACAATTATATCATTTAAGAAAGGAGAAATTAAATCGGTTTAATGAAGAAAGAGTTAGTGGCTTTATATGAGCATATCATTCATTTCAAATACAATTGGCTAGGAAGTTAATGATTAACGATTGATATATTATATATATCTAATTTTATAGGTGACAGTAGTCGGATACGGAAGAGGGAATAAAATGAGGTGAAGTTTAAAGCCAAATCGATTCTTAAAGCCCTTGGACAATCTTGGACCCATTCATCCGATCAAGATTAGTTTTGAACTATTTTTTATCTATTATGTATAGTATAATATAACATGTAACGGCGGGTCTGTTTATATTTCTTCTATAAACTGTTGTAAACAATACCTCAAGATGAATGGGATTAACTTAAATATGGTAGCATGATTCATAGTCATTTACAAAAGGTCGTTCCCACTTTATACTATATATTTACCGATAGTAAAGGTGTATTTTGATAAATCCCTCATATATGAACAAAACCTTTCATATTAAGATAATTTCGGTGTATCAAACTCCGGCACACCCTTTTAAACTGGATTATATTAGCGCGGCCAAATTATAAATTTTTTCTCTCTCTCTCTGTTCAAAGGAGAGAAGGAATGATGAAGGAAGACACAACTTAAATTGGCTGCCATTTCAAAATAGAATCAACTTTCAATTGAATTCATCTTCAATCATCCAATTAACAAGATGATGCTGCTGCAGATGAAGATGATGAGAATGGTGTCTGCTAGAAGCAGTGGTATGGCTGTTAGAAACAGCATGCCATTAGCTGCTTCTTCTAGATCTTCCATCGTGTCAATGAATAGATTCTTATCTAGTTCAAAACCTTTAATGAATGCAACTGTTCCAAAACCAAAACCATCAAAGGGTATTTTTCGTACTATTTGGGGTTATACTAAATTAATTGTCTTTTTATCAGTAGCTGGTTCTTTAGGGGTTATTTCTTATAAAGTTTATAAGGAATCTCGTCCTGCTGATCAATTACCTCAAGTTTCTGCTTTTGAAACTGGTCAAAAGAAGAAAACTTTAGTTATCTTAGGTTCAGGTTGGGGTTCAATTTCTTTATTAAAGAATCTTGATACTACCTTATATAATGTTGTTGTTGTATCTCCAAGAAATTATTTCCTTTTCACTCCTTTATTACCATCTTGTCCAACTGGTACTGTTGAATTAAGATCTATTGTTGAACCAGTTAGATCAATCACTAGAAGATTACCTGCTGAAGTCATCTATTTAGAAGCTGAAGCTACTACCATTGATCCAGTTAAGAATGTCGTTACTATTAAACAATCAACCACTGTTCATTCTGGTCATTCCGGTAAAGATACTTCCTCATCTAAATCTACCGTGGCTGAATATACTGGGGTTGATGAAATTACTACTCAATTACATTATGATTATTTAGTAGTTGGTGTTGGTGCTCAACCTTCAACTTTTGGTATTCCAGGTGTGGCTGAACATTCCACTTTCCTTAAAGAAGTTAATGATTCTGTTACTATTAGAAGAAGATTAATGGATGTTATTGAAGCTGCTAATATTTTACCAAAGGATGATCCAGAAAGAAAAAGATTATTATCTATAGTTGTTTGTGGTGGTGGTCCAACTGGGGTTGAAGTTGCTGGTGAATTACAAGATTATATTGATCAAGATTTACATAAATGGATGCCTGAAGTTGCTGGGGAATTAAGTGTTACTTTAGTTGAAGCTTTACCAAATGTTTTAAATATGTTCAATACTAAATTAGTAGAATATACTAAACAAGTATTTGCTGATACTAATATTCGTTTAAGAACTAATACTATGGTTAAACAAGTTAATGATAAAGTTGTGATTGCAAGTCATAAAAAAGATGATGGATCTAATGAAAATGTTGAAATTCCTTATGGTGTCTTAATTTGGGCCACTGGTAATGCTCCAAGAGATATTACTCGTGATTTAATTAGTAAAGTTGATGAACAAAAAAATGCTAGAAGAGGATTATTAGTTGATGATCGTTTATTATTAGATGGTTCAAAAAATATTTTTGCTTTAGGTGATTGTACATTTACCAAATATGCTCCAACTGCTCAAGTTGCATTCCAAGAAGGGATTTTCTTAGCTGAACATTTTTCCAAGTTATCTGAAATTGAAAGTGTTAAACATACTCTTTCAAATCCATCATCAGAAGATAATGTTGATAGATTAACTAAAAAATTAGCTAAATTAGAAGAAAAATTACCTATTTTCCATTATAATCATCAAGGTTCTTTAGCTTATATTGGTTCTGAAAGAGCTGTTGCAGATTTAGTGTGGGGAGATTGGTCAAATGTTACTTCAGGAGGTAGATTTACTTACTTATTCTGGAGATCAGCATATATCTACATGTGTCTTTCTGTAAGAAATCAAATCTTAGTTTGTTTCGATTGGGTCAAAGTTTCTTTATTCGGAAGAGATTGTTCAAAAGAATAGACGATTTATTCCAAATGTTTTATAGTATGATGTGTGATATTAAATGATGAAACAATGAATAAAAATCATAGCTTTGTTAAATGCGCATCATACTCTGTTTCCTTTACATAATATTGTTCTCTTGATATTTATTCATATATAAATTCCTTACACAAATATAATACAATACAATATAATGAACTAAACCATTTTTCTTTTTAAGTTTAGACATTATTTTTCATTTCGTTTGATTTATATATATATATATATATATATATATATTTATTACAAACCAATGAACGAATATCGCCTCACTTTCTAGGGTTTGACGAATAAATTAATTCCCTAATGTAGCTATTTCTAATAGTATAAAATATTTTGGTTATAATTGTCTTCTGACATTAACCAACTCTGAATTACGCCGTTAATTACATAAATACAGACAGCATACATACATGCATACATATCTACATATAAGCTTTGTTTAATCCCCCTTATTATAAATCTTTGTTGATTGGTTTGGCATAATTCTTCGAACTTCCCAATTTGGAAACTCTCCTCACCTTTTCAGTTCTTTAACGAATTAGGAAATTTTGCTGTAAAACCTAAACTGAAATAGACGCAATTTTTTTTTATTTTTTTATGACTAGTCATTTTAATTCGACAATTAGTTTGTCAATTGTGACTAAATATAATAGGCTTCTGATTTTTAATTGGTGCTAACCTTACAATAGGTTAGGTTGAAAATAGGTTTACAAATAAGGAAATTATGTGGTTATTGTGGAGGTTGTTTGGTGCAATTTTGCATTGTCGTTTAACATCCAGACCCTTCAATGAATGGATACCCCAATAATCATCAATGGACAAGATGTGTCGGAATTTGAAACAAAGATTATATATAAAGAAGACTATAGATTGATTTTGAAATCTGATTTTGTTCTTTACATCATTATAGCCTTGTTTAATCTACAGTAGGATAATGAAGTTGTATTATTTATCATTATTGTGTTTATTTCTACTGTTGAATATCAATTTCACAATCGCAGCTCCCACCGCGCCAGTTTTAACTCCTGCTGAAGATCCTTTTTATGCTGCACCAGATAATATAGATGATTATCAATTAGGAGATATTATCAGATCAAGAGTTTCACCACATTCATTAAGAAGTATCTATCTTAAAATCAACGTTAAGAATGCTTGGCAATTATTAGTTAGGTCGGAAGATTCGTTTGGAAATGCCACTGCTATAGTATCAACGATCATAGAACCTTATAATTCAAATTCATCTCGATTACTTTCTTATCAAGTGGCTGAAGATTCTGGAAGTCCAAATTGTGGGATGTCTTATGCATTCCAATATGGGGCTTCTATGTCGACAGTTATTACACAATTAGAAATGTATTTTATACAGAGTGCTTTACAAAGTGGTTGGTTTGTTAATGTACCTGATTATGAAGGTCCTAAGGGTGCCTTCACTGCAGGAAGACAAGCTGGTCATGCCGTATTAGACTCCATAAGAGCAGCTTTAAATTCTGGTAATTTCACAGGGGTACAAGAAGATGCTCAAGTTACTGCTTGGGGTTATTCTGGTGGTTCATTAGCTAGTGGATGGGCAGCTGCTCTTCAACCTGATTATGCTCCAGAACTTACTGATTCAATTATTGGTGTCGCAGTAGGTGGATTTGTTACCAATATTACTGAAACTGTTATAGCTCAAGATGGAAAACTTCTTGCTGGTTTAATTCCTTCTGGTATTAATGGTCTAATGCACGAATATCCTGAATTAAATACATATGTTAGAAGTGAAATCAATCCAGATAAACTTCAAGACTTTTTACTAGGCGGGACATATTGTATGTTACCATCCTTACTTCATTTTACCGAACATCATTTTTTCAGTGGTGATAATGAATACTTCGAAAACGGTTATGGAGTCTTTGATGATCCAATTGTTGTCAATATATTGAACGAAAATACATTAGCCCTTCATAATAATACAGAAATTCCAACTGTTCCTTTATTTATCTATCAAGGAGAACTTGATGATGTGGTTCCAATCGATAATACCTATAGAACTTACAATAATTGGTGTGCATGGGGTGCTAATTCTATTGAATTTTCACCCGATTTGGTCAATGGACACATTTCTGAATTTGCTTTAGGAGCACCTGCTGCTTTGGCATGGTTAACTGATCGTTATGAAGGAAAACCTACTGTTAAAGGTTGTCAAAAAACGGAAAGAATTAATAACTTATTCTATCCCGGCGTTACAGATGCCATGCGTGAATTGTACGAAAGTGCTTATCAAAGTGTCCGTGATCTTCCAATTGGACCAAAAAATAGCACTGTTGCTGATATAGACAATTTAAAAAGAAGATCACTTAAGCGTGAATATGATATTTAGATACCTCTGCAATTTTAAACTATAAATAATAGGACAAAAATAAAAGTTTTTTACAGTTAGAATGATTTGCGATTTCTAAAGATGTTTTTATGTTAGAACATGAAGGATATTAGAAAATGGGCCCACTTGTCAATTTCAGATCATCCTCGTGTTTGGTGTAAGTATTGACCCTGATCACCTCTTTCGTTTGTCTAACAGCATTACGATCCGATGAGTATTTAAGGCGTTAAAGCCTTGAGGCTAGAGAGCTTTTAGACACAACCAAGAAAAGAAAAGTGTGTCTCTTTAATTTTAAACATTCTCTTTCCTCTTCTTATAGACCATCTCTTAACTGCTGTACCTTGCATATGTATCAGTTCATCTGCTTCAAATATCTTCATAAAACAGATAAAAGATTGTTAGTAATAAGCAAGATAGGGTCCAACACCCTGAACAAAGAAATCTATCATGTGAAAGTAAATTTTAGTTTATAACAGACTTTGTAACTATTTCAGTTATATAATCATATCATATATTCTTCCATATATAGTAGAACAATTGAAAATCTCTTTTAAAGTTGATGAGTTTTCATTCGTGTAACAATAGTCGGTTATATTCCGTATAATAATCAGCCATAAAATGCTTTGTGTAGAATTTCCTAACGTTAAATGATTGGCTAGCCGGATAATAGTTTAATAAAATCGAGGACAAAACGGTGGCATTATGAATATCGAGGAGTAATATGACATTCAGAAACTATTCTTTAATTCATTTTGCACCTCATATTTCTGGGTTTGTTCACTTTTTGTTTCCGCCTTTTTTTAGTTTGGCTGCTAAAGTTTGAGTGATAATTTAGCTTTTCAACCCTTTTAACGCCTCTTCATTCCACTTTAAGACAGAATATGTCAAATCTGTCAATATGCTACTTTATTTATTTACATTTATTCTCTTTTGCCCATTGATTGGCCCTTTGATAAACTCATAAATTAGCACATGTTCTTGTTGTTTGAGGTGAGTTTCATATCAGAGAAAAGTACTTAAATGGTTGTGAAACCCCTTGACTTACTTGATTTCTGTAATTTCTCTTTTGCAGAAGTATACAAACCATTAAAAATGCAAGCCGTTTTAAAATCTTTGTTCGCTTTAGTATTGTTATTCAGCAGTGTTGCAATTGCAGCTCCTTCTGGCTTACTTACTCCAAGTAATGATCCATTCTATACTCCACCACGTGGATATGAAAATGCTGCTGTTGGTGCTATCTTAAACTCCAGAGCTACTCCTCAATCCGTTAAGAGTGTTTATGCTTCTGTTAATGCTAAGAATTCATGGCAATTATTAGTTAGATCTGAAGATTCTTTTGGAAATCCTAATGCTGTTGTTACTACTGTGATTGAACCTCAAAATGCTGATCCATCTAAACTTCTTTCTTATCATTTCTTTCAAAACTCTGGAGATTTCGATTGTTCAACTTCTTACGGTCTTCAAGTTAACTCAGCTTTAATGCCTGTTCTTCAAACTCAATATGAAATGTTTTTCCTCGAAGCTGCTTTACAACAAGGTTGGTATGTTGTTGCTCCAGATTACGAAGGTCCTAAAGCTGCCTTCACAGCTGGTAGACAAGCAGGTAAAGCTGTATTGAACTCCATTAGAGCTTCATTACAATCTAACAGTGTTACCGGTATCAATGCCAATGCTAAGATTGCTCTTTGGGGTTACTCTGGTGGTTCAATTGCAAGTGGTTGGGCTGCAGCTCTTCAACCATCTTACGCTCCTGAACTTAGTACTAACTTAATTGGTGCCGCTATCGGTGGATTTGTTACTAATATTACTGCTACTGCTGTCGCTGTAGACGGAAGTCCATTCACGGGTTTAATTCCATTAGCTCTTAATGGTTTAAGTAATGAGTACTCCGATATTCTGTCAATTGTCCAATCTCAAATGTCTTCTTCTAACTATCAATCATTCTCACAAGCAAATCAATTTGGTATGATTCCAGGTGCTCTTAACTATATTGGTAAAACTTTCTTCTCAGGTAACAAATTTTTCAATGATGGTCTTGCCTTCTTCCAAAACCCAACTATTTCTAGTATTTTCCAAGAAAATACTTTAGCTATTAGTTCAAGTACCGAAGTTCCTCAAATTCCATTATTCATTTATCATGGTGTTAATGATGCCGTTGCTCCACTTGCTAGTGCTCAAAGAGCTTATAACAATTGGTGTTCTTGGGGTTCTCCATCTATCGAACTTGCTCTTGATAGTACCAATGGTCATGTTACTGAAATCTTTAACGGAGCTCCGGCTGCTATTTCATGGCTTAACGCTAGATTCCAGGGTGAAGCTGCTGTTAAAGGATGTACTTCTACTACTAGAGTAACCAACCTTGAATATCCTGGAGCTACCACCTCTATGATCTTTTACTTCCAATCTGCCTTTGCTAGTTTAATCGACTTACCACTTGGACAATTACTCCAATTCTTACCTTAAAAGTGATTGTGGAATTAGCTCTTATCTCTAAATTGGGTGTTTAGTTTAATAAAAAATATTATTTTTTCCCAATTTAAAATTCTTTTACAGCCAAAAATTTGTAAAATCCGTTTGAGTTCAACACCGTGCTACAAGAAAACAAGGATATATACAAATTTCAAAGGATACGAGAGTCATTCAAGGATTAAACGGAAATATGCAGAGAATGTTGCCCAATTCCTCTGGTTTAGGACTTCAATTAGACTGAAAATGTTAAATCAAGCAGGACTACTATAATCTCACCGCGCACCTGCATTATTGATGTGCTTGACTGATGCTTAAGACAACTGCTATAGGTTATCAACATGCTGTAAGAGATGGTGTGAACTTACTATTCATCTCTTAGAAAATAATGAAATGCAGCTTATACCTCTGAATAGGGGCATACAGAGTTAATATGCCAGGAGAACTTAATAATTCTGCTGTTTCAACGGTGCTGTTTCAGATCTTGACAGATCAGAGTGAGATCTGCGGTGAATTTTGAATTTTGAAATTGAAAATTTTATAAGTATTTCCAGGCTTCTCTGGCTTCTAAAGCTTCTCTAATTACAATGCTAGACAATAATAATGTAGAGAAGCTATTCGAAGAACAACGTTTTATAAGTTTAGTCATTTCATTATATTCAAACAATAAAGGGGAATAAGGGATAATGACACCACTTGTCAATTTTTAGACTATACTCCTTTTATTGTTCGATTTAGTATACTCCGCTCTTCGGTGTTTTCTCCCCGAGCAATTTACCATGTGAAATAATTTGACAAAAATTTCATTTATAATTAGTTTTGTCACAATTTCATTTATAGTGGAGTCAATTGAAAATCTTTGAAAGGAGAACAATCGAGCCTTTATGCAAAGAAAATAATTGTTCCCTTCGTAAACAAATGGTAGTTTTTCTCACAAATTGTCTTCCATAACGCTTTGTGTAGAATTGAATACCGTAAAGTGATTGGTTCATAGGTTGGTAAATTAAGAAAAATATAGATCATTAATGTAACAGGTCGCCTATCACTTTGAATATGGTATATAAAGCTTAATGAGGAGTGATGGGACGTTCCATGTTTCACTTGACTCATTTTGTACTTCAATTTACTCTCTTCTTGTTTCCTTTTTTGTGTTTGGCTGCTAACTCTCGGAAAAAAATAAGCTTTTTTAGTCAATTCGACGCCTTTTGACTCCACTTTAAGAAGTTAAATTTAAGTACTATTTGCGTTTTTAGGTATATGTCACTTCGGTATTTCAATTCCCTCACTCTCCATTAACCCACTTGGGCCTCTGCGCTTCTAGGAACGATGTCGAATGTGGGAAAACTACTTAAATGGTTGTAAAACCTCCCCAGTTCTTAAAGTTATAATTACTTTCAATACAAGATCTATCAAATCTCCAAACCATTAAAAACATGAAAAACGTATTCAGATCCTTGATTACATTAGTATTATTACTCAGTAGCATTGCAATTGCTGCTCCAACCACTTTACTTGCCCCAAGTAATGATCCATTTTATTCTCCACCTGAAGGATATGAAAGTGCTGCTGTTGGTACTATCTTAAAATCAAGAGTTACTCCTCAACCAGTCAGAAGTGTTTATGTTACTGTTAACGTTAAAAATGCCTGGCAATTATTAGTTAGATCTGAAGATTCATTTGGAAATGCCACTGCTATTGTTACAACTATCATTGAACCACATAATGCTGATCCATCTAAACTTCTTTCCTATCAATTCTTTGAAGATGCTGCTAACTTAAGTTGTTCAATTTCTTATGCTCTTCAATTCAATGCTCCAGTATTACCAGTTATTCAAACCGAGTTTGAAATGTACTTCCTTGAAGCTGCATTAGAACAAGGTTGGTATGTCGTTGCTCCAGATTATGAAGGTCCAAAATCAGCTTTCACTGCTGGTAGACAAGCAGGTCATGCTGTTTTAGATTCAATTAGAGCCACTTTACAATCAAACAGTATTTCTGGTGTCAACTCCGATGCCAAGGTCGCACTTTGGGGTTATTCCGGTGGATCTCTAGCTAGTGGATGGGCTGCAGCTCTTCAACCAGCTTATGCTCCTGAACTTAGTACCAACTTGATTGGTGCTGCAGTTGGTGGATTTGTCACCAATATTACTGCTACTGCTGTTGCTGTTGATGGTGGTCCATTCACAGGTTTAGTTCCTTTAGCCGTTAATGGTTTAATGAATGAATATCCAGAAGTTGCTCCAATTGTCCAAGCTCAAATGTCTGCTTCTAACTATCAATCATTTTTACAAGGAAGTCAACTTTGTATGATTCCTGGTGCTCTTAGCTTTATCGGCAAAACCTTCTTTACTGGAGCTAACAAATATTTTAATGATGGTCTTGCCTTCTTCCAAAATCCAACTGTTGCCAGCATTGTTGAACAAAACACATTAGCTGTCAATCCAGATGCAGAAGTTCCTCAAATTCCATTATTCATTTATCAAGGTGTCATTGATGCTGTTGTACCAGCTGTTGGTGCCGAAAGAGCTTACAAAAATTGGTGTGCTTGGGGATCTCCATCCATTGAACTTGCTCTTGATAGTACCAATGGTCATGTTACTGAAACTTTCATTGGTGCTCCGGCTGCTCTTACCTGGCTTATTGATAGATTTGAAGGTAAAGCTCCAGTTCAAGGATGTACTTCTACCACCAGAGTTAGTAATCTTGAATATCCTGGAACTCCAGCTTCTCTTGTTATTTACTTCCAAACTGCTTTAGCCAGTATTATTCAATTGCCAATTGGACCTTTAATTCAATTCTTACCCACTTTGTGATCTATATGTTTTATATTTAGAATAGAAAAGCGATAGTGTTTTTAGTTTTATAAAAGTTGATTTTTTTCCCGTGTTTAATCTTTTTTTTACAGCCAAAACATTTCGTAGAATCAAATTCAAGCTTATTCATCTAAACATCTATCAATCAATCAAAATATGGCTGATTTAAGTTCTTATAATATCAAGAAGTACTCTGTACTCAAGGGGGATGGTAATTGGTTTCATTATCCACAAAGAACTGGTGTTATTATTACTTTCTTACCTATTAAAGGGGCCAATATCCTTTCAATTAGTATAACTCACAAAGCAACAGAATTAGTAAGTAGTTCACTTTACAATTGAGCCTAAAACATTATCTAACATAAAATCTATAGGGGAGATATTTACTTAACTTGAAAGAGATTGATTCAATCTCAATCATGGCCAAATCCAATGCCATTGCGTTTAAACAGAGTGATACAGTTACTCAGAGAACGAATCGATTTCAAATTAGCTTTGAAAGTAAGAACGAATATAATGAATGTATTCAAACA
Organism: Scheffersomyces coipomensis; assembly: GCF_036884675.1. Taxonomy (NCBI): domain Eukaryota; kingdom Fungi; phylum Ascomycota; class Pichiomycetes; order Serinales; family Debaryomycetaceae; genus Scheffersomyces; species Scheffersomyces coipomensis. The sequence goes on along the minus strand of NW_027042892.1, from coordinate 1,056,180 downwards.
ATTAGACACAAATATCAAATGCCCATCAATGTTCAAGATGAGGTGGTAAAAGCATTCCCTAGTAACAGTCAATCTACATATACTGATACAGTTAAGATAAATCCTACACTTTCTTCAATGCAATTTTCTCAGCAATATGTTCCACAATATACTACCCAACAGTTACAACCTATTGAATCAGTATATTCATTCCCAACCATATATCATACTAGTTCACAAATGCAATATCCCGTGCACTCAACTCAAGCGAGGTACGTAGATCATCAACTGCCTTTGAGGAGTAATTTTTATTTTCAACCACAAAACAAGGATATAGTGGTTCATAACCTGCAACCGATTGCCAATACGACCGATGTAACCATGACTGAAAACACGGCTATCGAAGCAGAAGAGGTTAAATTTGATTATTTGAAAATCAATAATTTACCTAATTACAAATTAAAGAAATTAATTGAAACCGAGTTGAAGAAACCTGAGTTTATAAAATTAGTAAAGAAATTAGATCATATCATTGAAAATTCATAAATAATAAAAACTACTTTGCTTTTAATAATATATATATATTTCTATACTTATCTATAAATTAATATCATTATCTGGGTCCATAAACTTTAACCCATTTCTTAACTGTTAACCCATCCTCTAATTGAAACTCTTCCGATTCTAAACTATAGTTAAATAACTTTGGTAATAAACTGAATTTAACCACCCAAAATAATATACAGAATATAACACAGATCAACCCAACAAGAGCATAAGATGGCCAATGTTCAAGACCACGAGGATTAGGACTCACTGTGGTTGCTAGTGGTGAGATTACTAAATAAAGTGATGTGATCAATACCAAAGAAGTACCGATCAAGCTTGCTCTTATCGGAGCTCTTATTTCTGGATATCTTTTTCTGATTACAAAGACACCAATGGATACAAATGCTAATGCGATTTGATTTGGATACCCTTCTAATGAGACGATATAATTATAAATATCTCCCTTAGGAAAGATTATAATGACTAATGTACTTAACAGAACACTTAATAATAAAGTTGGCATTGGAGCACCAAAGGGCCAATTTGATGACATGAATTTTGAAAATGGTAAATAACCTTCTCTAAATATTTCTTGACTGACTCTGGAAATAGTATAGATCACCACAAAGACATTTCCAGCTGCACATAAAGCAACCGATAAGGTTAAGAATTGTCTTCCGATCGTATAACCAAATACTCTTTCAAATAACATGGATCCTACCAATGTTCCACCATTGATTATATCGTCACCTGGAATGACTATTAAATATGCAAGATTGATAAGAGCATATGTGACAGCCATGATACCTAATGAAGCAGGCCCAGCTATTTTCAAAGTTCTGACAGGATCTTTAATTTCATTTGTAACGTTATGAACTGTATTCCAACCCCCAAATGAAAAAGTTGCCTTTATAATAGCACCAGCAAAATTTGATGCTGAAACCTTTTTATTAATCTTAAAGAAATCGTCCCAATGTAAGTTTGATTCTATTTTAGTAAGTGAGGTTGGGAAACAAGTTACATAAATACCGGTTCCAAGCATGATTGCGATTAATCCAAGTTTTAAAGCTCCTAATAAGTTTTGAACTCTAACCCCATGATGTACACTAACCCCATGGATCAAAGCAGCACCATATAAGAATACCAAGCCGACAATTCTAATTCTAACGGGAGTTACTTCAAATCCAGTTGCATGTAAGGAATATTCTCCAAAGATTAATATATTTGAAAGGGTGAAACCAAATATGATTGAATATACCAGATATGCAACCGTTGCTAATAATTTCGGTCTTTCATAGATAAATTCCAAAAATACTTTAGTTCCACCACTTCTAGGTACAATGGAACCCAATTCAAGATATATATACAACCCACTAAAGGCAGATATAGCAGCTATACCCCAAGCTGAAAAGAATAGTACGATTGATCCTCCACAATCTTCATAAATCCCACTTGCTATACTAAAAATCCCACTTCCTAGTATTCTTGATATAAACAATATAATAGTTGAAAACAATCCAAGATGTCTACCTTGAGGAATATCTTCTAAATCTTGTAAATATGATATTCTACCATTGATCTGAGTTACAGGGCTTGAATATGGATCATCTTGGTTATCAATCAAAAGAGTTGTATTGGCACTATCTTGATCTGAATTTGAATTGCTTGACACTGAAACATTCGCTATCTTTTTGTATTCAATTTTATCCATTTCAATATCTGGAGGTGACAGTCGATTAAAGAATGATAGCCACTTTGGAAATCGTCTATTATCCATCTATTTATAATGAACTGTAGAAATCAAATGCTTAATAATTAAAAAACTGTGATTTGTGATCTGAGCTACGGCTATTTTGAAAAGGGGTGGTTTGGCGGTGGGAACAGGGAATTTGTTGCTGTTACCAATTGTGGTGGCTGCAGGCGACAGGATCCGATAAAGACTCTGAAGATAAGACGAGACAATGACATGGACACGACATTTTATGTCTAACTTTTTTCTTATGTCATCAATGACGACATATGACTCGTACGACATAATTTGTAAAAATAAGTATTTATTTATTAATATATATGTAATAATAGTTTAATTATAAATATAGGTTTATATAATAGGATTACACCAGAGCATTATTATTATCAATGATAGTATAATAATAGTATGAAATAAAATAATGAGCAGAGACATGGAATATAATGTCTCCAACTTAGTAATTAACAAAATGAATCTAAACACAGTTCAGTAACCCTTATTTGGTTACTTTTTGATTTTTCTTTTTGACATAAGCTTCTTTAGCTAATTTAATCAAAGTATCTAATTCTCCAGAGTTTTCACACATACTGTAGAATGTAGTTGACTTATCTGCAATTAAAACATATGGATTATCATATTCAACCACTCTACCTGCATCCATAACCAAGATTTTATCATAATCAATAATGGTTCTTAATCTATGTGCAATGGTTAAAATAGTTGAATTTGAAAATTCCAGTCTAATGGTTTTTTGAATCATAGCATCAGAATTATAATCAATAGAACTAGTAGCTTCATCAAGAAGAATAACCTTTGGATTCTTTAATAATGATCTACCTAAACAAACTAATTGTCTTTCCCCTTGAGATAAATTACCTCCACCTTCACTTATAGGATTTAATAAATTACCAAATTTATTTTGATTTTCTCCAGCAACTTCTTCAACGGTAGTAGTCTTTAATAAATTAACTCTCTTTAAAGCTTCAAAGATTTCTTCATCAGTATATTCATCAAATGGATCTAAATTAGATCTAATAGTACCAGAAAATAAAGTAGGATCTTGTGGAATAATTGTAATAGCTTGTCTTAAAGTCTTTAACCCAATAGAAGTAATATCAACTCCATCAATAGTAATAGTACCAGTTTCTGGATCTAAAAATCTAAAGAATGCAGTAATAATAGTGGATTTACCAGCACCAGTACGACCAACAATACCCACCTTATTATCAGGTTCTACTTCAAAGGTAACATTTTTAATAACTCTTGGTAATTCAGGTGAATATCTTAATGAGACATCATTAACAATGATTCTACCTTCTTGTGGCCAAGTTGGAGGTGGTTGAGTTTCTTTAATTTCATATGGTGGTTCTTGTTCAACTTTAAGGTATTCTTGTAAACGTTCAACAGAATTCATATTCATTTCGACATTTGCATAAAGACGCACGATCCATAAAGCACTTTCAGAAAAGGCAATGGCATATGATAACGATAAACCAGCTAAACCAGTATCAATAGTTCCAATTGAAAGTAAGACGAAAATACCAGCAAATAACATAACTAATGAACCAACAGCATCAATACGGAATGATAACCATCTATTAGCAACCCATAAATAAAAGAATGGTCTATTGTTTTGATCAATAGCACTTAAATTTTGTTTCATGAATCTTGATTCAATACCATAAGCTCTAATAGTAGCCACACCATTTAATGATTCAGAGAAATGTTGATGAATTGGAGATTTTGTAATTGATTCAAAACGTTTTAATTCTCTTGAAAGAGAAATATAGAATAAACCAACCAAATAATATAAGAAGGCAATAATAAACGCAAAAATTAAGAAACCTGGAGTAATAAAAGTAATCAAAATTAAAGTAGAAACACATTGCACGAAACAAATGAAAACACCCTCAGCAAATGGAGTAAGTTCTTGATCAACAGCTTCAATATCTTTTGAAAATCTATTCATAATACGACCTTGAGGAGTTTTATCAAAAAATCTTAATTTAGCTCTTAAAATAGTAGTTAAAACACTCTTGAAAATTCTATTAGAAGCAGTAATACCAGCAAAGAAAGTAATGATAACTCTTAAACATGCTGAAATAGCATAACCAAAACCAATTAATGCATAAACAATAATATAGTAAAGGGTACTACTATCTTTCTTGAAAGTATTAACAGAATCCATTGAAGTTGAAACTAATGAAGTAGCACCATTGAAAGTACGAACAAAAATATTTTGACTGAATTGAGTAGAATCATAAACATTAGAAATACCAGTAAGAGCCATAGTTGAAATAAAGTTATTACTTGCAGCTTCATGTTCACTATGAATAGACCAATTTCTTAACCACCAAGATTGGGACATGAAAACAGCTTGAGAAAGAGCAAAGGCTAAAATAATAATGGCCCAAGTTCTGAATCCACCAAATACTTTGGCATAACCAAGATAAACTTCAGAACCAACCACACCATCAGATTTACCTTCTTCTTCAACTAATTTACCATCAGTTTTCTTTAAATCTTCTTCTTCTTCTGGTCCAAGAGCTTTTAATTTAGCATCAAGAGTAGCGGCTTTAGCTTTTAAATCAGTATTTTTATCAGCTAAAGTTTGTAAATTAGTAGTAGATTGATTTCTTGAACTTAAAACAGTTGATTTAACTAAATCATCATCACCAAGATGACCAGAATGTAATAAATCTTCTGGAGAACCTTGAGTTTTAATTCTACCATTTTCCATGACCACAACCCATTCAGCATTTTGAATAGTTAAAGCAACATTATGAGAAACTAAAATACAAGTTCTACCATTCATTAAAGGACCAGAAATACAATTTTCGTAAATCCACAAAGCAGTATGGGAATCAACAGCAGATAAACAATCATCTAACAAGAGATGTTTTGAATTAGAATATAAAGCTCTGGCTAATGAAACTCTTTGTTTTTGACCACCAGATAATGTAATACCCTTTTCACCAATTTCAGTAGCATCACCAGCACTTAAAATTTCAAAATCACGTTTTAAACCACAGGCTTCAACAACTTTATCATATCTTTCTTGATTAAATGGAGATCCAAAACTAATATTATTTCTAATAGTATCATTCAATAACCAAGCTGATTGAGAACAATACGCTACTGATTCAGTTAAACCAGTTTGAGGATCAACAACTAATTCATCTCTTGGGATAATACCAGGTAAGAAGATATTACCATGTAATAATTCCATTTCACCTAATAAACCTAATAATAAAGAAGTTTTACCAGCACCAGTTGGACCAATGATAACATTTAATTTACCTGGTTTGAAAGCAACATCAAGATCTCTTAATTTGAAATCAGTTTCAGATGATGAATTCCATGATAAAGTAGCATTTTCAAATCCAATGGTTGGAGAATTTGGACCTGGAGTTTTACCTAATTGATCATATTTAGCAGTTTCTTCTTCATCTAAAAAGTCACTAACTCTATCAAGAGAAACTTTAGATTGAACCACAAATGAAGTCATATCAGATAATTGATCTAATGGAGATCTTAATAAAGTAAATAATGATAATGAAGTGAAAGCAATTGGAGCGGTTAAAGTATTACCTTGAACGATGGTATAACAATAGAAGGAAATTAAAGTAATTAAAGTTGGAGTAATAAACCAAACAAAACCACCAAGACACCAAACAATGGATCTTAATTTTAAAAGATATAATTCTTCTTCTCTAATTCCCATAACACTTTCAAAAAATTTATCTTCCCAAGCGAAGAATTTAATAATTCTAATACTTTGGAAAGTTTCATTTAATTTTTGAATTCTTTTATCAGTAACCCCTAACATTTCCTTTTGTAAATCAGAAACCCATTTAGCAATTCTATAATTGATTGGTAGTAAAGCCACAATAGATAAAGAACCAACCAAAGCAGACCAACCTAATAAATTATATAATAAGGTAATACAGAAGATAATCATTAAGAAAGCTCCAACAAAGTAATGTAAATAACCACAAATTTCAGAAACCTTAAAAGCATCGATAGCCATTAAATTGATAATAGCACCTAATTCAGCAGTCTTTTTACCTTCCTTTTTATCTTTAGTAGTATCGCTTGAATCTTTACCAGAATCTTTCAAATCAGAATCACTATCAGAAGAAGCGTCATTTGATTCAGAAACAGTGATTTTTCTTCTTAAAGCTTTAGCATAAACTTCACCAATAATAATAGCTTTCATTCTAAGACAAACTCTTCTACCAATGAAAAGAGAACAACCGGACGCAATTGAATCAATAATCTTAGCCAATGGCATTAAAAGGACAAAACTCCAAGCAAGAGAGCCAGGGGATGACGATGGATCTTGAACATATTCCAATACTCTCTTTAATAATAAGGAAGGACCGAAAACTAACATTGATTCTAATATAGCCCAAAAGGCTTGTAAAGCGAATAAATATTTAAAATGACTAAAGATTTTAATAGTGAATCTAGCAGTTGATTTAGAAGCTTCAAATGATTTAAGAATGTATAAAGCATAATCATCTTCTCTTAAACCCCAAATATCATCCATTTTTAAAGGATTTTTATAAGCTTTCCAAACCATTGAATCTAACCAAGAATAAGTCGCAAATGAAAAAATACTGGTTAAATTTTCTGGAGATGGTGTAGCACCATTACTTGGAACATAAATAAGGGAAGGTTTATCACCGATTTTAGCTGTGAAATTAAGGATTAATAATATGGTTGAAATGGCAAATTCAACAATATAATAAAGTTTTATAAATGAAGATACATTTTTTGAAATTAAAATGGATCTAAAGATTAAAAGGATTGAAAAAAAGTTAAAGAAATAAACGGTAGTTGAATGTATCCATAAGCTTGGTAATTTAATATTGACTTTTTTTAAATTTATAATTCTAATGGAACAAATAATGAAAAGATAAAACCAAAAGATGGCTTTAATAATAGGGATATAAGTGGTATGTTTAAATTCATCAATGGCATCTTGAACAAAGAATAATGATAAAGTCAAACCTAATTGAATGATTAATAAAAGATATTCTATACTAACTCTTAATCTTTCAAACGCGTCTTTATAAACTTCTTTTATATGACCATGAGGAGTACCATCTTCATTTGTATCAGGTAATCTTACTAAATCAAAATGACGACTCTTTAAAGACACATCTTCAAGTTTTGTGCTTGGTGTATTGATTGAACCATAAGCATCGACATTGGATAATAAAGGACGATCTTCACCAAGTTGAATATTTCGGCTTCTTTTTTTATTATTATAGAATGATATTAAAGATTTTAAAGTAAGGATGGTTAATGAAATACCTCCGATAAGGACAGGAGGTATAGAATCTAACTGATCTCTACCACATCTTGTTATATCATCATAATCCCAGAACGATGAGCATTTTGGAATGATATCGGTTGGAATTAAAGCCGATTGGTTGAAGGATGACGATGACATTGATAATGGAATGGAATAAGTAGATGGAAGTGAAAATTGAAATTGAAATGTATTATAAAAAGGTAAACAAGAACTAAAACGGGACGATTGATTAAAGAACGAACTGGTGAAGGTGAATGGTATAAGTGAATAATAGCAAAATTTAAATAGTAGTTTATATATAGACTTTGAAGTCAAAAGAATCAATCTAATCTATCGGTTGAATGATGGGATTAGTGATTCGACTGGCAAGTGAGATCTGTATCCACTGTATCTATCTATCTAACTGGTTTTCTAAGTCAAAACTAACGTATTGAAACCAGGAATAACGATAAAGAAGAAAGATGGAAAAGGGTTGTAAATTTAAACAGCAGAAAGGGAATTTTTCCCTTTAATTTTTTTTAACCTTTCAAAAGAATTGGTTCCTGCACACAATCACAATTCTGGTTTTGTGACTCTCCAGCTTTGAAATGGATAAGCGATAAATAATTACTGAGGTTTATTAAGCATATAATGCCTTACAATTGTTTATGTGGTTATAATTAGATTAAGTAGATATATAACTGTGATTAAAGACTAACTAAGTAATGTAAATGACTACTATGAATCATGGTTTACAGAATACCAAGGGGAATAATAAATAGAGTTTTATTACTCATCGCTAAACTAAAGTTAAAATGAGCCAGTCATTTCACAAATGTAATAAAGGGTTTGAAGTAATTGGATTCGTTTCATCAAGTCTATTTTGATAGATAAACCAATCCATTCCATTCATTCATTCACTTTGACTTTAACTTTGCTATACAAAAATTTTGCGCATTTAAAATTAAAATTAATAAAAAACCTTCACAAAATTTTGCTAATTTAAATTTTGGTGCCGTTTCCGTAATGGGACATAGTTTACAATGTAACTGATTAGCTTGATTCATGTACCATAAAATAATTTCTGATATTAGCCTGAGGAGGAGAGATGGGGCGGACATGTCAAGAGAGGGGGGCACACATTATTTACTTATTTCACCTTATATTACTCAGTTTTATTTACAATTTATATATGTTAGTTCAGATTTAGCCGTAGGTACGGTATTTCACGGTACGATAATCAATATCAATTTTAATCTCTCTCATCGCTTTGATCAGTTTCTTTAACTATTTAGTATAGTCATTAAGCGATTTAACCGATCGGTCAATCTTAATTCAATCTTAAGCTAGTCTATATATCAATAACTCTATCACTATAGTTATATTATTAGTCAAAATCTTTAAACTTCTGTGGTCGTTTTTTTTTCTTGGTTGCGATGGTCGTAAATAATGACTAATTGAGCCACATGTGTATCGACTATACCAATCAGTTTTATAACTGTCCAAACATGAAATCAATTATAATCAATTCATGCAATTATGACTAATACACTCAGATCACAAAACTTCAGAATATACGAGAGGAATATAAGTAAGCCCACCAACCGTTTGTCAGATTTTATTCCCCTCTCCATTTCTTCTAAGCAAAGGCTAATTTCGCAACCACATTCACAATCACAAATATACTTCTAACCCCGATAAAGATCTACATTTCAAAGAAAAGTCTTAGGTTTAACTAATATATTAAATAATGCACAATAAGATTCTTATTAAAGAAATCTATGTATAAATGGAATTTACAATGACGAATATGATGACTAACTAATCTTGGGTTTTTTGAGTACCTCTTAATAAACCAGTTCTTCTAGCAGCAATCAAACCTGCCTTTTGACCAGCAACTGCCCCTCTAGAAATAGTAGAAGCTTTACCAATATGTTGATGATTACCACCACCATGAGGATGATCAACTGGATTCATAGCAACACCTCTAGTTTTTGGCCATGAGTTTCTTTTAACTCTATATTTATGGAATGCTCTACCAGCTTTTAATAATGGTTTATCAGTTCTACCACCACCAGCAACCACACCAATAACTCCTCTGGCATCAGATGAAATCACTTTTTTAGCACCTGAAGGTAATTTAACTCTAGTTTTACCTTCATCAGCATTATGACCAATGATGACCACATAATTACCAGAAGTTCTCCCTAAAGCACCTCTATCACCAACTTTTTCTTCCACATTGGAAACAATAGTACCTTCAGGACAAGCACCTAATGGTAAGATATTACCTACATTTAAAGAAGCTTTCTTCCCAGCATAAATGAATTGACCAGTATAAACCCCTTCATTAGCAATGAAAGTTTCTTCTCTTAATTTATACTTGTAAGGATCTCTAAATACAATTTTAGCTAATGGTGCACCTCTACCTGGATCATGTAAGATTTGTTTTACAACCCCTCTAATGTATCCATGTCTTTCGGCGAAATCCAAGGTTCTTAATTTAGCAGCCCCTTTTCTTAATCTGGTATGAGAAGTGAAGATTGATCCTGCCCCTTTTCTTTGATTACGAATAACTCTACCTATAATGAAGATTAATTTGTTAGTATTTTGTTTTGAGTCTTGTATTGTGATAATGAAGACTGATTGTGGTTTAGAGTAATGATGATTTTAATTGATTTGCTATAAATGTCAGCCCGAGCTAGTTTTGATTCATCGATGATAAAAGTAAATATATCTCGTTCTTACATTGATCTCGTTATTCGTTAATGTACTTATACCTACCATAAATACACCAATTGAAAATCGACAATAAACCACATCAATCAACCAGGATCTTCCATTATATTTCATTCCCACGATTACATACCCATGTTTGTATATTATTATTCAATGATAAATAAACATCAATTCTGATTCAAGTAATGATTTTTCACTCTTATTTTTTTTTTTCACGATTCCCATCTCTCATCTGATTCATTGTTGCTTTGGTCGCACTACATAAATTTACCACCATGCATCTGTACAACGTTATAATTTACAAGTTATATAGGAAGATTGTTAACAATCATCATTAATAAATCATTTATTTAAATTTGGATAAAGTATAAATAGAATAAAAAGTAAAACGAGGATGGATTACAAAATGAAGATTCAATTAAGAACTCCACTTTTATCCATATCCCATTTTTTGTTACTTAAACTTTGGCATTTTGGAGGGGATTATTTTTTGGGGCTAAATAATAAAATAAAAAGGGAATAGACGTTTTTGTAATAATACCATTAAGAAAAACAAAAGGTGATTATAATAACAAACAAACAAACAACTATGATTAGTTATATTATTACATAAAAACACAGTAAAAAGATAGTTTAAAGAATAACTTAGGTTGATTCTTCTTTCTTTTCTTCTTCTTCAACAACAGGTGCTTCCTCTTCTTCAGCATCAGCAGCATCACCACCATTGGCAGCAACTACTTCATCATCTTTTGGAATTCTAGCATCAATGGCAATATCAACAATGATTTCACGACCATTAATTTCTTGACCATTAAATTCTTCCACAGCTTTCTTTTGAACTTCTTCACTAGAAAATTTAACAAATGCAATACCTTTATTAAAAGGTCTTTGATTAGTACCTTTTTTTAAAATATGAAGAGGGATTTTTCTAGTTGGAACATGAATCCATTTTGGTTTTAAATCTTTAAAAAGATTATTTAAAGTTTTAACATTAACTTTATAATCTAAATTTGTAATAAAAATAGTGTCTGTTGATGCTTTACCTTCTGGAACTTTTTCTTCTCCATTAGTAGTTGAATCTTTAACTTTTTTAACTGGTCTTTCCTTAGCTGGAGTTGCAGTTTTAGCAGTTGCAGCAGCAGCTTCAGCTTTTTCTTTATCAGCTTTTTTCTTTTCTTCCTTTTTAGCTTTATAAATTTCTATTCTTTCCTTTTTTTCTTCTTCAGTTGGAGGTGGAACTGCTTTTTTAATAAAAATATTTCTTCTTTGAAATTTCTTACCATTATATTCTTCAATTGCTTTATCAGCTTCATCCTTTGATTCAAATTGAACAAATGCAAATCCTAAATGTCTTTTAAAAGTTCTTTCACCACGTTTAGTTTCTTTAAATGGAATTTGAACTTCAGTACTATAATTGTTTGTTAGTATTATCCCTTATTTATCAGTCTTAATGATATTACGTGGGTGGATGGGTAACTGTTCACTTGATTTGTAAATGTGGAGAAATATAAATTCAGAGTGGAGACCCAAAATAGGAACTCCACCCCTCATAAAAACCATCCATACCGCAACACACACACACCATATATAATATCAGACTATAATTAACCATTTTTAGTTAAAATTGGGTAGTTAGATTATACATACACTTTTAAACCTTCGAATAATTCTTTTAATTCATCTTCAGTTGCTTTGAAGTCGACATTACTGACATAGATTCTATCTTCAATGATAGGTTTAACCACTTTAATTGATTCTTCAGTAGACATGATTGGGGATAATGTTAGTTAAGATTATTATTTCTGTTTTAAAATACAATTGATAGATGATAGAACGATGGGGATGATGATAATTAAGTTAAAATGATCTTCAGGTCGTTCGTATATGATGATATAACGTATGTGGTTGTTGATTTCTTAGGATGGATTCAAAAATGGGATAAGTTCACTTATTTTATTTCACTCCTTTTAATTTCAATTTAATTTCAATTCAATTCAATTCAATTCAATGGGTTTCCAAATTAATTATTTCCTCAATCAGATAGCACAAGAGTGATGACAATGATTGACTTTGGGATTGATTAATTGTTCTAGTTAATTATAGATAATACAAGAAAGCAGAAAGAAAGAAAGGAGAAGTGAAATAGAAAAATGTGGAAATTTTTACTATTTGGTCGTTTGTTCAACTTCTCTCTTTCACACTGAAAAAAAAGATCGTTCAACTTTTTTTTGGTAAGCGTGACATTTTAAAACTGTCTCTCTCCTGACTATAAATCTACAAACCATAGCACCCTTAACCTGGTTGTCTACAGTGTAAGGAGGTTACTTTGGTACTAGAACCAAGTACACGTTGGGTCGTACTGTCCATTCAATTACGACTATTATATATCTAATTTTACTGTACGTTGTATGTTCCCTTCCCTAATTGATTTACGTGTTAATAATAATAGTTCAAATTGCCACCCATAATTAATTTTCTCTCTCCTTAATATTTCCTCGATCGAACAAAACAGTGGACCGACAAACCGAATTATAGATTTTCACGTGACTTTCCTAATTCGGTAAGTCGTATTATAGCTATACTAATTAGTTATATTGTTATATTATGGTTTGATTATTGATCAGCATCGATTAGATCATATGTTAGAGATCATGAATATGATTTAAACAATTGCTGTATGATCTTAACATTGTTTAAATATACTATAATGCATTCATATCAAAGTATGTCTACAATACAATCATACCATCTATAAATATTACTACAATTAATCTTCATAGATACTACTACAGTCTATCATAATCGAGGATCTACACTCTCACTAATGTTATAGGAAGAATAAATTTTTTATATATTTTCATATATGACCATATATATATTTATTGATAAATATGGACTATTGTAATAATTATAGTTTGGATGGTTGGTAGGTAGATGAATGATTCATGAATATATTTCAATTCTTTATAATCGTATCAAAATTGGAGTATAGATTCATGATTGGTGATTGATGGATGGAAGTATTTGATTTGATCAATCGATTGAATATCTCATTCGATTGTGAGATTTGAATTTGGTAAATTTTTAAAATGCAATAAAACGGAATAAAAATAAAGGGATACTTGAAAAGAAGGAGAAGAAGAAGAAGAAGACTAAACAACAAGCAATTTTCTAAAATGATAAATTGAATGAATTTAATGATAATGATAATGATAATAGTAATAATAATAAATGGAGAAAGTTAATGTTATATGTATTGTTGTGTGCAGTTGATTTAATTTGATTGATATATGACTTATCTATTTCAATTTGTTGAATAATCTTGGAGCAACACAATCATTGACACAATGTTGAAGATGAAAGAATTCTTCAACACAATCTTCTTTATAATGCTTTTCAGCATATCCTTCTTCTTCCAGTTCTTTAGTAACTCTTTCAATACATTCATCAAAATGATGAACATATTTCTTACAAGCTTCTGAATTCTTACACTCTTCTGATAAAGCAACCAATGGATCTTCAACTTCATCTTCATCTTCATCGTCTTCTTCTTCTTCATCATCATCACCACCAGCAGCTTCAGCTTCTGGTTCTTCTTCAGCTTCTTCGGTTTCTTCAACTGGTTCTTCTTCAGGCTAAATTAAACTTAATGTTAGTACAAATGTTTCATCATTATAACGAATTGACCACTGTCATTTGAATCAATCATAGTCCATAAGACCATAATCAATCAAAATGTTCATAGTGGTCTGTCTTCATTTCAACAATCCTCATTACAAGGATGTCCTTTATTTTAGTAATAACTTACTTCTTCAGCATAAGCAGCTGGAACAACAGCTTCTATTAAATCTCTTAAGAATGACATGGTATATAGGAAATGGATACGGGGTTGTTGTTGTTAAAGAAAACAATACAATTCTTTTTCAATTCAAATATATCAATTTTAACTTCATTAACTTTCTATTAGTTTTTTTTTTTTTCGCTGTTTTCCATTCGAGTTGTTTACCCTATAATAAACTGTAACCTATTGCAGTGTGGATGTTCTGACATATAAATGAAAAATCAAATGTTTTATTGGCTGGAAATTAATTGATCATGTGATGCGGATCAGATGATCTAGCACGTGAATGATTTTATATCAAAATGAATTAGTTACATAGATATATATATAGTATAACTAATAATTTACAATAACACAAGTCTAGTCAAAACGAAATATGATTTATTTATTTATTATTTATATCTGTTTGATTTATGATATACATATAAAAGGTACAACTAATTAAACTGAAAGTGTATTTAACAATGATAATCCCCATAAGGAATTTAAAATGATATACTTTCAAATTTAATTGGTTGGAGTAGCAGCAATTTTAGCTCTTTTAATAGCTTTAGCAGTAGATTTAGCACCAAGAATACCACCACCCCAATGTCTTCTGTTATCTTCGTATTTTTCAATGAAGTTAGCATCAATGGTTGAAACTAATTTAGCTAATTCAGCTTCATCAGCAGATTCAACTTCAGTTAAAGCAACAACAGCAGCAGTTTTTTGATGAACTAAAGTACCTAATCTAGCCTTACCTTTCACAATGGCGTATGGAACACCTAATTTCTTACATAAAGCTGGTAAAAAGACAACTAATTCAATTGGATCAACATCATTGGCAATTAAAACTAATTTAACTTTCTTGTTTTCAATTAATGAAACAACATGGTTTAAACCATATTTGACAACAACTGGTTTTGGAGAAACATCTTTGGCAGATTTACCTTCAGCAATAGCAGCAGCTTCTTTAGTTAATCTTTCTTTCTTTTCAGCAGAAGTTTCTGGTCTATATTTGTTGAATAATTTGAAAGCTTGAGAAGCAGTGTTTTTATCTAAAGTTTGTTGGAATTGAGAAATAGCCGGTGGAACTTTTAATCTTAATGATAAGATCTTCTTTTGTCTTTGTAATCTAACATATTCTGGCCATTTAACAAATCTGGATAAATTTCTTTTTGGTTGAACAGATTGACCAATACCGAAGTTCTTTGGAGTAGAATCAGTTAATGGGTTCTTGACAGTGGTAGACTTGGAGGTCTTGGCAGCTAATGGAGCTGGAGCAACTTTCTTACCTTTTGGAGCCATCTTTGATATAAGTGTTGGTTGATACTAAAGACCTTTAAAATGGTATACTGAAATTTTTTTTTATTATATTTTTTTCTTCACTATACCGTTTTGGTTCCATCACCCTCACTGTTTTGTATTGTGCGCTCATATTTCTGTCCTTAACTATGTGTCATGTGACTGGACATAGTTAATTTTGGACGCGTGCCTAGCACGTGAGTAATGTGACTGGTTTTTCTCACATATTTTTTCGTTCATCGGGGTTTGAGATTTATTGAGGTTTGGAGGTTTTGGAGGTATGGAAGTGAAATTCGGTATAGTTCCTAAATTGGTATCATTATCCTTTTATGTATGTATAAATGCCGTTAGATGTTTTTTATGGCTGCAATTAACGTAACGTTTCTATAACTACGACTTTATGCTCATGTATGTCTCAAATGTAGGTTTCAAACGTATGTCAACTAATTAGGTTAAAATAATGCCAGTTAATGATGAATATACATATTATTAACTATATAATCTAAACTATATAATTTTAATCTAACCTATTGAAAACCTTTGATAATCTTGCTTTGTTATAGAGTTCATTATTCTATAAACAATAAAAATAAAAATAAAAAGACAATAACCTGTTTAACCGTGTCTTTTCCCATAAAAATACATAAATAATAATAATAATAATAATAATAAAACCCCAAAAGAAAGAAGAAGAATAAAGAGAAGTAAGAAGCAAAGACAGCCCCTTCTCTAAGAATGAACCACAACAAAGCAAAATAAAAATAAAAAAAAGTAATCATAAATAGTAGTTAGTTTAAGTTTCAATTTCATTAGAAGTATCAATCCATCTTGGATTACACCATCCTTTAACAGTGAATTGAGCCTTTGTAAATCCTGATGTAGGTGATAATCCATGATTTAATTTACATGAATTATTAAGAATACCTGCTGGTTTGATTGATCTTACCGGATTTAAAGTTTTGGAAGTAGTTGTCCATGGTAAATAATTCCCTTGCTTTCTAGTTAAACTATAAGATCTTGAAATGACAGGACGTTGATCAACTTCAGATGATTCAGAAGATTTTTCTTCATCCTTTTCTTCGGTGATTTCTTCATCACCAACATAAACATAATCATCACAATTAATATGATTTAAGGGAGAATTATCTAATCTTGGAGCCAATATGACACTTTTCCATAATTTATCTCTGGAAATATTTGAAATTCGATAAAGATTATATTTTTGATGGAATTCAATAAGATTATCATTAATATATTGATCAATCCCATCATCATCATCGAAAACATTTAAATCATTCGTATTATTCGATAATGGTTGATTAATTAAAGTCTTAGTGATGGCTCTTGCATTATAATCCATAGCGTATAATCTTAAAAATGTTGAATTAATCCGATGATCTCTATTCTTGAATGATTTACTCGAAGGAATCTTAATAAGATCGTTATTATGATGAGTTTCTTCCTTATTGAAAGTAATTAATTCTTGTGGTTCATCTGGGATGGTGGATGTCTTGACATTTTCACTAGGTAAGATATCATCGGTTAATCTTGGAGATTCTTTAAGGAAAAATATAGGATTATTCTTAAGTAATCTCCAATTTTTCTTAATTGATTTAGTTAAATTTGAAAATACCACTGATTTAGTATTATCAGAATTTGTATCATTCTTGGATACAAATTCAATAGATTCATCAATTTGATCAGGGATAGTTCTTGGTTTTGAATCTTGTAATAATTTAGTTAATGAATCGGTTGATGGTAAAGATTTCATAACTTGAGATGTAGTATTTATATAAGAAGGAGATACGGTGGTGGTGGTAGTAGTAGTGAATATATTATTAAGATTTATTGAACTGGAATAATTTGATGATGATGATATTGATTGAATGGAAGGAGATTTAGATAAGATGGTATGTTTATGAGTTGAATATGAACTTAAGGAATAATCATCGGAGTATGAGAATGTAACTTCATCCACGTCATCTTCATCATCCTCATCATCATCATCTTCTTCTTCCTCCTCTTCTTCAAAAGATGTATCATCTAATTCATCTTCATAAAAGTATTTCTCTTGTTGATGATCATTTATAAGGGGATGATTCTTATAAGTATTCAATCTTTGATTATATAAATCTGATTTGATACTTCCAATACTAATAGATTGTTTTAAAGATTTAGAAGATTTGATTAATAAAGGGGATGATATTGATTGTTTCCTTTTCTTTTTATGGGTATTGGTAGTTATGGGAGTTAATATGGTTGATATTGATATGGGACTTGTTCCGGAGTAAGCCACTTGAGGATGGTCTATATTGATTGCCATAGTTGGGTTATGACTACTAACTGACTGTAATGAATAGATAATGGGGGGTATAATATATAGATAAATAAACTGGAATAGATAGATATTTGATTTTAAGGAGATTTCTATAAATGGGACTAAAATAGATCTCAGATAATAGATGTGAAAATAAGTAGTGTAAGGTAAATTGTTAAGGGGAGTGGGGTGGGGTTTGATTGAGTGAGTCAGTTGAAGTGGTGACAAACGATAAAAAATGTGATTAGATACGATATATATATATATAAATATATACAACTAAATCAAGATAACACGTAAGAACTCAACTATTATTTCAAGGTATCATTTAATATTTATATAATTATAGTTCAATTTAGTTAGTTTTATAAATTTTACAGAACTCTAAAATTATCGTCTAATTGAAATAGATGATGAAATGCCATTCCATTCAAAGGATGTAATGTAACCAAATTCATTCTCCTTTTAACAGAAAAGATGCTAGATTCCGCGGACTGTATACAAGAGAATCTTTCTCTATACATTAACCGCTTTGTGTCATTGAAATTTTTGAAGTGGTACGACATTTTTACGAATGAGGAAATTATTTCCTTTCGATTTTTTCTCGTCTCGTCTTTTCTTTTCTTTTGTTTTCTCTCCTTCTTTTTCTGCCTCACTCCCTCCACCACCACTTCACTTCCTCCTTACTCCTCTCCTCTCTCTGTTAATTCCCATTAACTGTTTAAAATTATTATTTGATGATTTTTGGTTTGTACATATTAAAATATTTTTATTAGCCAATTTGAATTAGGTTAGGCGAAGTACCTATGAAGTATTACATATATTGTTTGGTTAATTACCTCAAAGCTTTTAACTAGCGGCGATTGATTGATATATCAAGGCTTTTAAAAGTTAATGGTAACGGCATTTTTCTATTTTTACTTACCATTTGTTCCTTTTACAGTCGTTTTATTTGTGGGCACTTTGTTCTTAAAGATTTCCATGCAGGTCTCCTATTTATTCCTTCAATAACCGTTGAGAAATTTTATTTGTACCAGAATTCATTTGTGGTTTCTTTCTTTCTTTGTTTCTTTTTTTTTTTTGTTAGTGCTGTTCTATGGTTTATGCGTTGATTTAATTCATTTTGGGTATATTTGAATGCGCTTGTATGCAGGATGCACCAAATACAATCTTTTTATGCGACCAAAAAAAATAATAAAAATTTAAAATCTCTCAAACTGAAAAAATCCCAAGAAATGTCTGTCTGTCTGTAAGTAAGAAAAATAATTAAGAAAAATTATATTGTTTGGTGGAGGGAGTTATTTGTCTTAAGTGAAAGTGAATCTGTACTTTTTAAAGTGAATCTTTCAAGCCACGAATTAAAAAGAAATAAATAAATAAAAATGGGAACAATTCAAAAGGACGACATCCGTATGCACCGATAACAACTTCCTATTTAAGACTTATCAGCGTACTGCAGATAAGAAGATCCAGATAAATAAAAATAAATGCAACCCATCACTTACTCACTCACTGCCACTATTATTTATATAAATACGTAGTTATCATCTTGTTAGTTGTTGTTACATTTCCACAACTGTAAAACATGTGTTCTATAAAATTTGAAAAGAAAGGTATAGCCTGACTTCGGATAAACTTGGAATGAATGGATTAACTTTATGGGTACTGAAATTCTCTACTATATAATTGATCGTTACTTTATTTACTTATCAGTTAGGTAGCACTATGAAAAGAAAAAATATGTAACTTGTAATTATACCACTCACCATCATCATGAATAGGTCAGTTGATAACATAGTCTAACGTTAAATGGTTATGTAATGATATTAGATGGTTATAATCATTCATCGTTGTCATCATCATCATCTACTCCATCCCTGTCTTTATCGTCATGAGATAACAACTTTATTCTTCTCACAGTCTTTTCTTTTTTCTATCATATGATCTGTTACTCCCCTCCCTTACTACGTATTAATTACGTATGGCAGAGATGGCTATCAAATGATTACGGTTTACGATACTGACACAAATTAAAATTTATAGATTTAAATCTTAACCATTCCATTGCAAAATATAATCATACTCTTTCTCTTTCTCTTTCTCCCATCTTCAAACCTTATAGATTATAGACAAACCAATACAATATCATGGGATCAATGTATAACCATGATTATACCATCCGTTTCCTTCATGATTATTTCCCCCAACTATGTCCTGATCTAATCCTAGAAATTAATCAATATCTACCTATGGAATATGTCATATTATGGTTAATTGATCTACCTGCCATTCAATCTAGTTTACTCGCTCATTATAGTAATACCACCATCACATATGCTAACGATACACCATTCACAAGTTCTACTAATCCTCAAACTAATGAGATTTTATTAAGACGATTTTTGAAATATTTCATTCCAAGACGGGTATTTCTTAATGATATTGATATTTTAAAATTACCATCAACCGTATTTCAATGTAATGAGATCTATTTTAATTGTAAGGATGATTTGCATCCAAATGAAATCACATTTGAAGATTTATCATCATTATGTCAGATTAAAGGAATCAAAGGTTTATCATTTAAATTATCAGGTACAACACCTACAAATACTGAATCCAATATATTTTATAACTCCCAATTAAAAACTTTAAAACATGATTTTGATTCATTCAGTTTATGTGATTATAAATTACCCCCTACATTAGAAACTTTAACTACGATATGGTCCCCCAATATTAATTCATCAATCATACCAAACTTAACCAATTTAACTATTTTCATTCCTCCTTATTTACATAATACTTATCCGGTCACCACTCTTCCATCCACCTTAATCAATTTAGAAATCATATCTCAATACGGTAATAATAGTTTCCCCTTTATAGTATCTGATGAAAATGAATGGCCACCATTATTACAATCAGTTAAAGTCAGTCTGCCTCATGATACCGTTCCTGAAGTTACGATTTGGCCTCATGATTTACAAACTGCCGATTTCGGATGTGGAACAGTAACTTTACCTACCATTCAAACTTTACCTCAAAAAGTTGAATCATTAAGTTTTGGTACCGTTATGGAAGATGATATTATTGATTTCCCGCCTAATTTACATACTTTAACCTGTGGAATTGTCGATAGAACTGTGTTTTTAAAATTACCCATTGGAAGTGCATTATTTCAAAATTTAAAAGTCCTTGAATTAGTTAATTCTTATTTAACATATGAAGAAGTTTCTGTTGATTGGCATTTATTCACGGGATTAGAGTCTTTAACGTTCAATAGAAGAGATGTATCATCATTCACCAAATGTGAATTACCTCCTCCAAACCTTATCGAATTAAATATCATTGAATGTTATTATTCATTCCAAACTCCATGGAAATGGCCTATATTCACCAAGAAATCAGCCTTCCCCAAATTAACCAAATTAAATTTCAATCTCGTATCCATGATTGATCTTGTTCCTGAAGTGGTCTTCCCTCCTAAATTAGAATACTTCCAATTCACATCATGTGTATCAATGTTTTGCGTCACACCCGAAATATATAATCATGAACATTTAACCCATTTAAAGATCTTCGATACTAATGCGGTTAAATTCTTTAATAATGGTAAGAATGATCAAAGAGGGAAATCGAATTTACAACATCTTGAAATCCTGAGTTATGTATTTTCATTCTACGTGCATAGTGTCGAGGGTGGATCGTATGATTTATTATATGATCAAATCGAATGGAGATTCGGAAGACATATTAAAAAGAGATATTATGATTCTCAAGAAACTTATATCATTGAGTTTGATTCGGATTTATAAAATTAATCCGTCATTGTTTTTATATTTTTTTATTTATTTTATTTTATTTTATTTATTGGTAGGTCTGGAATAATTTTTAATTAATACACTTAATCTATAACATTCTTCTAGTCTGTAATGGTTCGTTATCGTTATCATAATCAAATTCATCTAATTCGAAATCATCATCTCCTCCTCCATCTCTTGCTTCTTGTTGAGCATCAAATACAGGTTCATATCGAGTAGTATCAGTTGCTTTTATAGATCCACCATAAAATTCAACAAACAATTGATCAATATCTTCCAATTCAACTCCTTTAGTCTCAGGATAAAACCAAATAACCACAAAGATACTTATAATACAACTTGAAGCCGGTAATAAATACATTTTCCACCCAATTTGTTCTTGTAAAATAGGAGTTAATTGTCCCACAATATAATTCGCTAACCAATTAGTCGCCACACTTAATGATACCCCTTTAGCTCTAATCGCCAATGGATAAACTTCAGGGGGGATTAAAAATCCAATCGGTCCCCAACTATATCCAAATGATGCATTATAAATTATAACCAATACCGCCACCATAGTAGGAGTATATGATTTATTTAACCACATGATTAACGATACTAATGAAAGACAAATCCCCATTGAAAGTCCACCACTGATTAAGATCGGTTTTCTTCCCCATTTATCCACGATAAACCAAGGTGGAATCGTACTTAAAAGATAGATTATCCCATTTATACCTGTCATTAATAACGCGTAAGAATCATTAAATCCAGCTTCTTCAAATACTAATGGGGCATAATATGAAATAATATTAATCCCATTTAATTGAGCAAATCCTAACGCAGAACATCCAATGAAGATACGAGATCTATAATTTTTAAACATATTTTTCCAACTTCTTTCTGATTTAGGAATTAAGATACGTTCTTGTAAGATGGAATTTTTGATCATGAAGAATTCCTTTTGAGGTTTATCATCATCGGGATGAGAATCATATAATAAGGCTAATACATTCAAACCTTGTTGATCTTGATCTACATCCAATAACCATCTTGGAGATTCAACAATGAAAAAACCTCCGATTAATAATATAATAGCAATCAAGACTTGAATGAATAAAGGTAATCTCCAACTTACATTTGACCAGAATTTAGATTCTTCAGGATTAGAAGGTTGAATGAAATAACTAAAATAATCCACCCAAACTGAAAGACAATACCCCACAATATTACCCGTGAATTCCACACATACTAATTTGCCTCTTTCTTCACTTGGACTAATTTCACATTGATAGGATGGGACAATAGTAGATAAGATCCCAACTCCAAATCCTGAAAATACTCTTCCCACTCCAAATACCCATAAATTAGGAGCGAATGATTGCAATATCCCACCAATTATGAAAATAAATGTCCCCACTAAAACGGTTCTCTTCCTTCCAATCATATCAGACATTTTAGCCACTAACAAAGAAGATATCATAGCCCCAATTTCTAAGATTGAAATAACAAGACCTATTTCTGATTTAGAGGGATAATCGAAATAATGATTGAAAGTTCGAAAGGTAAGAATACCAGAACATACTCCTTGTTCATATCCGAATAATGATACAAATAAAGAAACGAATGCTGATGTGAAATAAACGAGAAATGTTCCTTTAAATTTCAAGTTTGACGTGTATTGTTTGGTATGGAAGTTGATATGACTGTATGAATTACCAAAATCATCCATGAATTCAGTACTTGAAGTAGATGATGAACCAAGTAAAGTGGATGAATGGGAATGTTGCTGTGAAGTATTGAATTTTATAGGATCATACAAATCATCATCTTCATCGTCATCCCCGTCTCCCTCTTCTTCATCATCATATGTCATCTCTCGCTTTTCTGAAGACGGTCTAGCCATATCCTGAATAACAATCTTTGGAATCAAAGTTGCAGGAGTGGTTGTATCATGAATGGTATTGGTTGTAATCAATGGTGTCACATGAGAATCTCGATTGAAAAGTAAGTTATTCTCGTCAGAGAATGGATCCTCATCATGTTTACTATTCACCTTGTTATTATGATCTGTCATTATGATATTATCATATCTGTAAAGACCTAATAGCTTATAAATTGATAATGGTTATAACTTTATAACTGTGCCTTTGTTTAACTGTCTGTCTGGGCTTGGATTGTATTTTATATCTTTTGTGTCTGATTTTTTTTTTGTCGCATTTATTTTTGTCTGATTTAATTATCTGATTATATGACGTAATCAGTGGGGGGGACAATTAAAAAAAAGATCTATGCCGACAATCTTTACATACCACAAATCAAAGCTTCTTTTTTTTTTTTGCAATTATCTAATATTGGTTGCTAATTTGGTTCAAACTAGGTACAAGTACAAACTAGATTTAATAAACTTAAGAATATATATTTATTTTTGATTTCCTTTTCTTCATAAATTAATGAATAAATATTAATGTCTATACACAGAATAAATTATTTTATAGATAAATATTGTAATAATAGTAAAAAATGAAAACAAATAAACAAACAGCAGATAACATATTAATGAAACTTTATCTAACAATCTATCTATTTGGAACGTTTCAAATAACTATCGATATAAAAAGCAGCGAATAATCCTGTTAAAGGAGTTAAATAAGCCACGTTGATTAAAATTGGTAAAGCTTGATCAGGAGTATTTATACAACTTATAATTTTTAAATTTTCATTATCAGAAGTATCCACAATCCAAATGAAAGCGTGTAAGATGGCAATGGATCCACCCACTACGAATTGAGTGATTTGTAATGAAGTTAACATTCTTTTAAAGAGAATTGGAACTCTAATATGTAAACAACTTAATGAAAAGTAAAAATACATTAAAGAATGAATGAAAGAATTAAACACGACAAAGATCCAAATAGGTGGAGATTGGAATCTAATACCTGCCCACATACACATCATAGCACCAGAATGATGATAACTTTGTAATAAAGATGATGGTCTTCCCTTTAAAAGAATAATGATAGTATCTAAAACTTCATAAAATTTTGAAATATAAAACCACCAACCAAAGATTTCTAAATTATGTTGACCAACTTTATCAATCACTAATTTAGAAAAGATACCTTGATTTGAATCACAAATAGATTGGAAAAAAATTTCAAAATTTAAATTTTTAAAATTTATAGTGGAAGAATTAAGACTATTAAGTGATTCTACAAAATTTGGTAAGATTTGACCTTTAAATAATTCCATATTACTGACAATTGATGAAGTCATACCAATAAAAGTCCAAACTGAATAAACACATAAGAAAACATTATGTAAAAACACAAAGATTTTAAATAACGATGATTTAGCAATACAATATGGAGCAGCTGGTAATCTTGAATTTGAAGTAGGTTTTGACCCCGTTTTCTTTTCATGATTTTGATTTTGATTTTGATTTTGATTTTGATTTTGATTTTGATTAGCTTTTCTAATTTGACGATTAACAATGATTGGATTAATGAAATGAACGGATGAGAAGTAAACTATAGCAATAGTTAAAGGAGTCATGACGTTCATGGAAGCATCGAAAATCGAAGTTAAAAATGCATTACCAAAAGGTGATTCAGGTATAGGGGTATCTAAAGTTGGTAAATGCCAGGCATCAAAGTTTGGTAACCCAAACTTGACCAATTTAGAATTGACAATATCCATAGTTGAGATATAGAGTTGAACTTAATGAATGAAGGAAAACAACGAAAGAAGGGTAGGGTCTATAGCAAAGAATTTAAATGAAATTGAAAGTTGAAAGTTGATTTTATAAAAATAGTGAAAAATTTGGACTTTCCCTATTTCTGTTATTATTTTTTTTTTGTGTGCGTCGCTGTCTGAAATGGGGACTTGCCTAATTAAGAAATCAGTTTAAAAGTTTTGTTTGCAAAAAAGCTTTTTAGTTAATCTAATCTAATTAGTGGGTTGCAGTATGGTAGTATATAGATTATAATTATATGTGTCTATGGGGTGATTACAGATAGTTAATTATACTAGAGGTAACTCTCACTTAGCACTACTTAAAACAGTTAAGCATCAGAAGACATTAAAAAAAATATCTTATTTTAAATAGCAATAATTTTTATTTTGCGTTCAAAAAAGGATGTTAAAATTTATGTTTATTTTTTTTTTCTGGTATAGATTTTGTTGAGGAACAATTTGATTTTGGTTGGGCTTTTTTTGAGACAAAAAAAAAATGGGGAGTTATTTGTACCGAGGATAAAGTCATGTGATGTGTCATGTGTGTTTGATCATGTGATTTATAACCCCTTAACAGTCTTTTGTAAGATTTTATTTTTTAATCTAAAACTTTAAAACATCTGACACAAACAAACAAAATAAATAAATAGATAAATGATTGATCATATTTTTCAGTTTGAAACAAACCCTTGATAGCAGGATATCCATTTATATATAAAGGAAAAAGTCAACCACTAACTTTTATGATTTATCAATATCTTCCAAATCTAATGATCCTGGACAGTTTTTGGGTCGATAGCAATTCCAATATTTGATTTGTTCGTTAATCATTTGATAGTTGCACTAACAGTTTCATATCTATTTAGGAACCCCCTTATGATTTACTAACTAATTGACAAATAAAGTGAATATGCCATCTGTTATAAAGCCTGTTTTATGTCTACAAGCGATTGCTTCTCTGAATAGTTGTGAAAATATATGAATACTAACCATGTTAATCTTATATATATACTTATTTTAATACTAACTTATGATCTAGCAAAATAGATGGCTTTTGTTTTCTATTGTGTTGAATGTACAATTTATATTATATCTATATTGATTCTCATCATTTGTAAGTTCATTTCTCTTTATTTTTACCTCATATAATTTAAGGACCCTCATCAATCAAAGTGTGTTATGAAACACGCTCAGTACTAACTAAAAAATAAGTATAAATATAAATTTAAATCTCAATTTTTTCTTTTTCAATTTTTTCATTTTTTCATTTCTTACTCTGTGGGTGGTATTGAATACTTTACCTTATAGTAAGACATAAGTATATGCTTCTCTTACAAATAAATGGAATGATTTTTTTAATCTCTTAACGTCTATTTAGGATAACTGTTTTATTAACAAGTATTTAGGAATGAAGTTTATGAATTTGATTTGAGCTTCTTATTAGGTCGTATAGTCGGAAAGATCAAATAGTTCTGACATTAAATATCTTACTAACCTTTCATTTATATTTAGAGAATTGATATATCTGGTAACTTTCCTTGTCAAATATATATAGTTCGTTGTTGTTGAGTTCTCAGAAATGTTTATAATAAATGTTTTAATTTTAAATTATTAATATCAATTTGTAAGTCCTCTGTTTAATCGTATATGTAAAAATCTCTTGTTTAAACTAATTTCTATTCTTCTTTCTTCAAGATTAGATGACATGGTAATGTGTTGTTGTTAATGTAATAAGTACTTCATTGTACTTTTGGAATACATTTCATTTTTAACGTTCATGATCTATTTAGCTTTAGGTTTATTAAATTACTAACAACTTTATAACTTCTATTGTTATTGAATTAGCAGAATCATTAACTTCGTTAAGAATAATTTATGTATATCTTTTAATTATTATTATTCATTGTAGTGATTTGATAGTATGTAGCAACTCTAATAAATTGACCTTAATTCTACAATTGATCAAATAATAACAATCTCCATTATTGTTATATTTTATGGTTTACCCGCTGTTGCAAATATTTTAAAAAACTATAAATAAAATTCAAAATCTCTCAATTTAATTATTTTCCATTTCCATTTTCTTTTCTTTAGAAAAGACTGGTTTCCTTTCATGATTTGATGTTTCAACGATTTGTGTATTGTTTATATCAATTATTTATTTAGGAAATTACTTTATTAACGATATATAGTTCATCAGCTTATTTCCAAACTTATGTCAACAACGTGTAAATCCAATATTGTTTCTGAAAAGGATAATGAATTTTTAAAAAATTATTATACCAATATATTATACTATATTATTATCTATCACCATGTAAGCAACTCTTATCAAGGTCAATTTACATTTTAATCTCATTCAAACCATCGTGTAATTGTCCATGTTAATCATTTCTTTTACGTTCATCCCTGTTTTACATTTTCACTCTCATTTTGACCACATAAGCGATGATATTTTCCTTAAAAAAAATTATAAATAAGCGTTTAAAATCATTTAATTTACAACTTTCCTTTAAACTATTACTTTATTAAGTAACTTTGTATGAATTTTTTAAATTTATTTAGTATGATTTGTTAACTGTATATTGATTATAGTTAATCATGTTTACTAACTGTATGGAAAGTGAAAATTATGTACATGCTAATTATATATTGCGAAGAGAGGTTGAAAGGTATTAGAGTTTAATGTATACTAATTATTTATTTATTTATTCATATATGCTTTATAAAGCAAATTGTAGAATGTTAAGCAGTTCCATTTAGATCGTATTCTATTCATTCTTTTGATTGATTGATCTTAATTAACTATTTGTATCTAGCGTGACCATTCTCAAACTAAAATTTTTCTTGGTGTTGCAAATCGGTAAAAAAAACTATAAATAAGAGACAAAATCTCTCTTTTTAAAACATTTTCCTTATTTTTCCTTTCCATTGCATTTTGGTTTATGTTTGAAACGTTTATTCAAAAAGATGTGTTAAGCATCTCTAATGAAATGCTTTAAATGTTATCTGATCTATTAACAAACTATTTAGGATTTCATTTCTAACCATTTAGGTTTAGGCTTTTAACAACAAATAATGCGCCGCATTTGCCTGATAGGATTTCTGAGATCTCTCCTTTCCTTGTTGGAAAGCATGTTTGATTCGCATGTTTTCATATCTAAGTTTACATACCAATATATATTATCTTTTATATCAGCAGCTTATATTGTAAGAAAAGTTCGACAAATATTGGAATAAAGTTCTTATTTTATCCAATGGGTTCCATTAAAAGAAGTCTTATAAATAAACCAAGTTTTTCCCTACTTTCTGTTTTTCTACATTTAGTTTTTCTAATAACCAGAACTAGTTCTCTGTAATGAACTTTGAATTATTGATGTTAGTTATAATGTATTAACCTTTTTAATCTATTTAGGATTGATTAACTGATTTATTATTATAGCTACTAAATAGAAATAATTATCTTATCTAATCCTTTTTACATGTCTGTGATTTACTTTGAAATAATATATTTATATCTTTTATTAACATTCATTGTAGTATAAAAGTAGCATAATGATCCCTTCAATTGTCTTGAAACGTCGTCATGCGATGGAATGATCGCATTACACCTCTCTTATTTTTTTAACCATGGACATACCCACGCACACGCACAATGAGATCATTGACCCCTCGTAAATTCTCATTTTTCTCAAAAGTTTTAAAACCTCTTGTATCAGAACAACCATATAAATATGAAAGAAAATCCACCTACACATTCCAACAATTTATGATGTATCATTATTCTCTCTTTAAAGAAACTTCATTTTCTATTTAAGGGTTATTTAATGAGGTCTTAATTCTTCTGTTACACTAGTCAAAAATTAACAAAAAAACACACAACAATTATCTATTTATGAACCTGTCATAATTTACTAACTTAATTACAATAATAATAGATCCATCACTTAAGGAACCTATACTTGGATTGCAAGATATCATTTCTCGGAACAATTGAGAAATATCTATATACTAACTTTAAATTGAATTTAGAATATTTGTGACTTACGTAGTTGCCTTAATGATTGAAGTTATCCTGATTTATATTATCTTATACCAATAATTTGTAAATGAAATTCTCTAAAGTTAACCAATCTCCTATAAAAAAAGATTATACACACACATTCACACATTAAATTAATATAAATATAAATTTAAATCTCATTTTTTTCCTTTTCAACTTTTTATTCAGAGATCTGTTTTCTTTATACAAGCATAATCGTATGTTGCTATCTCACTTTCAAATATTCACATCATCAATTTAGGATTTTTTATTAACATTTAGGTTAGATGCTTTAAGAATTCTATCGAATTAGATTTGCTTAATTAGTTATATAATATTTAAAAAACCAGCATCATAGATTAGAGGAAAACTATGGAATAAATCGATTCCTCATTAAACGGTTTATTAACAACTGATTTATATTTAGAGAGATATATTACTAAATAACTTTTTTTTGAAATAGGACCAATCGAAGTCATAACATTTAATCATTTCTATTCATTCCCTAAAGATGGTTTTATCCTTTCACATATTAAAATTTTTTGTCCGTGTTGCAAATTTGTAGAAAAATTATAAATAAGAGTCAAAATCTCTCAAGAAAAAAATTTATTTTATGATTCACATTCTTTTCAATTTATTTATTAAAAATTGATAGTGAATGGAGACTTCTCGGAAGAAAGTTTTAATCAGATTTTAACTCAATACTAACCAACTATTTAGACCTGTTAATTCTAACCACATTTCTAAGATTCATCGCAGAATGATATCTATCTTATTTTACTTTTCCGTATATTTTCTTGTCCGTTCAACAAATC
This sequence comes from Scheffersomyces coipomensis, assembly GCF_036884675.1. NCBI lineage: Eukaryota > Fungi > Ascomycota > Pichiomycetes > Serinales > Debaryomycetaceae > Scheffersomyces > Scheffersomyces coipomensis. The sequence continues at coordinate 1,026,021 of NW_027042892.1, read as the reverse complement.
TCTTTTTTAAAATTTTAAAATGTATATATCACTTTCTTTTTAAGTTAAATCAAATAAGATTTCGATACTAACTTATAGGTCACTGACTGTAAAAGTTGTTCCATATAATTGCTTTCCTATATAAAGAATTGAAATAAAGGTACTAGAGTAACTCTTCAATAATATTTACTTCCTTATCGTAGGATTGATAGGGAAGCAATAGTCTATTTAGGATATTTACTTTATTACTAACTATTATAGTTCTAGATCGCTGAGTTTGTGCAGACACAAGGGCCGTTGTTTCATCGAAATATTTGAATATACAATATAGTTTTATAAATTGATTAATTCTGTAGATTGGCCTTGATAAGTTATTCCTTCTTGTTTCGTTTTTTGGTAGAGACTCCCCTTTTTAAATTAATATAAATATAAACTAAATCGGTACTTTTTTTATAAATTGTTGAATTATTTCTTCCTCTTTCTCCAACAAGATATTTTTGACTTTCCTAATGATTATTAAATCTTCTAAGACATTTCTATTTAGGATACAACAATCATTTACTAACCTTAAGTTAGAATGATAAAAAAAGACTTGGTAGAAATTTAACTATCATTTAAGCTATTCACTACAAAACTCTATTTAGTACGGATGTTTCTTATTGATTTCTCAGGTTAAGATATGTTACTAGATTTATAATATAAACTTGTATATTTACGTTTAGTGATTGTAGATTAAAAATTTTAATTTCCGCTATCCCTTTTTCTATTTTATGTATCGCATTTTTGTTGCAAATTTTTAAAAATCATATAAAAATGGTTAAATTCCCACATTGTTCTTTAAATTTTATTTACAGTTTTTTTTGTTGCTCATAACTACAAAAATTTGAGTATTTATTTTTAAAGTATAATTTGATGTTAGCCTTTTGATAATTAACAATTTATTTAGGAATCAAATTTATTAACAACTTATAGGTTTTATTTCTAGTTTGTCGCTTGATCTCTTATTTCAGATTTAATTTTTATGTTAGACTGCATTATTTGGGATCTGGGACAGGGTCATATGCTGGGTCATATACTGGGTCGTTAACTGGGTCCTGGACAGCAAATAGTATGTATGATATTTATTTAAATTAATATATATATAATTTTGTATATAAATATAAATTAATGTAGTTTTATTCCTATTATGGGAATGAGGGGAAGGGGGTACGATGAAATTGAGTGATTATTCATTCAAAAATTGACTGAATAAATAACCATTTATTTGTTTATAAATATGAGATTGAAGTCCTCCATTTCACAATTTTAATAGTTGTTATTCAATACCAATAGCCAATATTGCACTTCCGATTATTGCGTCTTTTGTCATCTTGTTATAACAATCAACTACTAACATTTAGGAAAGCAAAGTGAAAAACACAAACGTAAGTTAATATTTGTTTAAAACATGTCTATGTCTTTCCAAAATGATCAGATTATTTACTAACCCATTTTAGTTTTAGACCGTTGTTTTTATATAAAGATTTAAAATGTTATAAAATTTATAAAATCTGTTTAACCTAATTGTAGATCGATGCTCAAACTTACTCTTTAAAACTATTTCCTTCTCAGTGTTATTTTATCAACACAAATTAAGTGATGGTATAAATAAGAGATATTTTCCCCTTTGTTTCGTTTTTTTTTTCTTTATTAGTATCCGGAAAATTTTTGGGAATTTGTTCCATTAGCAAGTAAAATCCTTTAAATCTTATAGGTCAAACAAATAATTCTATTTAGGATAAACATGTACTACTACCTTATAGACTTACAATTTTTAATATATATTACATTTTATAAACTTGATCAAATTGAATTTGTAGATGTATATAGCGCTAAACGAAAAAATTAATTTGTTTCAGATTAATTTTTGTGATGGATCAATTTTCTGTTGCAAAAGTGATATAAATAATATCATAATTCCCAAAATTTTTATCTTCTCTTTTAACATCTGACCATTCACTACAAGTTTGTCTTCTAGATTAACGGTATGAATAAATCTACTAACAATATATTTAAGAAACAAATTTTATTAACAAATTAGAATCGTTAATGAATTCTTGTACGTATGCTATTTTATGTTTATTAATACAAATAAATCTACTTTAGTATGAATTTGATTCTAGATACAATTATATTAACCATTTAGGAGAAATAATTTGTGATATAGTGTTCTACTGGGGTTAACACTCTTGCATAAGCATTGAGCTCGCTATAAAGTTTAATTCAGTCATAATTTGTATTCGTACGTATATTATTTTACTTTTATTAATATATATATATTCAACTTAGTACAAATCCATGAGATAATATCTTGTAATTTAAAACTACTTTGAATCAGGGATAATTAAAATTTCTTTTAGTGAACTTGCCCCTTGATCCCTCAAGAAATATAATTAACCCTTTTATAAATATGATTCAAAATCCTGTTTTTATTTTCGATTTTGAATTTTACTTTGCTTTTGCTTGTATGTCAAAAGCCTCAATTTCAAATAATTTTAAACTTTTTACGAAAGTATTCAGGAGAACTCATTAACTAACATTGAATTTTAGGATTGCTAAACATGATTATCATTTTTGAACAACTATAGAAACATGATTATAATGAATTGTTTTCAAACTTCGACTAAATCTTTGATAGTGGAAATATATAAATCTTGTATATCATTAAAGTCAATTTTGATTTTTAATTCTTATTGTAGATTCACTAATTTATCATATCATCATTTCACTGATCACTCTCTTTAATAATTTAAGAGCCAACTAATAAACGGATGAGAGTCGTATCTTGTTTTTGTGGACAGCGAAATCCACATTTGAAAATCAGTACAGTGTCACACGATCTCAACTATAATCTATTTAACATAACTACAATATAAACTGATCTACAGGAGTATACACTTTTGAAACATATACATTACATTCTATAAAATTGATTGATTGATTGATTGATTGAATTGAATTGTAGATCTATATAGCGGCTAATGAAAAAAAATTGTTTCAGATTATTTAATTTTTATGATACATCACTTTTTTTGTTGCAAATGCGATATAAATAATATCAAAAATTCCCACATTTTAAATATTTCACATTTTCAAATTTAACCAATCATTACAGTTTCTTCTTCTAGATAAAACTATATGAATGTAGATATTTACTTACAAACTATTTAAGATATTTACTTACAAACTATTTAAGATATAAGTTTACTAACTATTTGTTTTCTTCTTCAGGAGGATTATTTTCAAAAATTACTCCAATTTTATTTGTACGTATTTTTATTTTATGATTATATAAACTTTACTTACCAACTATTTAAGAAACTTACTTATTAACCATTTAGACTGGTTTATAATTTCTATATATGAGCTTTTTTAGATTCTGAGTTTGACATTTTTAATAACTTGTGATTAACTACTAATAGCTTCCTGAATTATTGAATTGGTAGTCATGAAATCGTTTACCTGTGTTTCTTTTTGGTACTGAATAATGACTTTTATTTGTACGTATGTTATTTTACTTTTATGAATATATATAAACTCCCCTTAGTATAAATCATTAATTTGTGTAACTGAATATGACCGTGAATAATAGTTTACCCCTTGACTCCTATTAAATCAATTTTTTCCTGTATATTATTATTATTTTTTGAGGGGGTTTTCCGTCTTTATTTATCCCCAACAATATTTCAAAAGCATTGCTATAAATAACACTTTAGTTCCCTGTTATATTTATAATTTTTGTTTAAAGTAGGCAGTCAATATTTCACCTGGCTTTTTGAAAACTGCAAAAGCTATTCCGAGGAAACATAATGCATTGAATTAACACTAACCAATATTATATATTTAGGATAGGTGTATACTACTAACTGATATTAGTTTACAAATATATATATATATATATATATATATTATCTATTATAAAACTTCATTGATTAAATCAATATCATTGTAGATGTGTAACTTGTTACTGGTATCATACAAAAAATTTCCAATCAGTTTTAGTAATCATCAAATATTTTTTATTGCTTTTTTTTACTTATCTTTTTATTTGATTTTGTGCTCACCTTCAAAACCCAATTTCAATTTTGTTGCAAATTTTTAAAAATCATATAAATAGTGCTCAATTTCTCACTTTTTCTTTGTGGGTGTGTTCTTTAATTTTAATTTTTTTTTTTTTGATTAATCTTCTCCAGCAAGAGTTTTAAATCTGTAAAGGTTTGACACCCTTTCAATTGCAATTACTAACACTTTTATATAAGAAATAACTTTACTAACTATTTTCAAATAATCTTTAATTGCTTTAGAACAACTCAATTTGACCAAAATTACATAGATACTATCAATGTACAATATTTTTATATAAGAATTCAATTAACTATGGTAGAAAGATCTCTTATTATTGATAATATATATATTTTTTTTCATAACCCTCACTCTATTAAGAATTAATTTAATTTATATAAATAGAAGACAATTTCTCATTTTATTTATATCAAAATTTTCCAATCATCAATGTGTTTACTAGGGCTAACCAATGATGAAGTTCATAGCCTACAGAATATCAGGATACTTTAAATTATTTATATTCTATTTAGGAATCTTGATACTAATCCCATAGTGCAGCATCCGGAAAGTTGCCAGACTAGTCAAATCATTCTGAAATAAACCAACATTAGATTTATACTATATATTTAAGAAATTAAATTACTAACAGATTAGATGAATTATATCCAACACCGGTAAGACAACAGTCTGACTTTTATAATATACGTTATATAAATTTTACTGTAATTATATGTAGAATCGGTTTAAAATTTAAAATTTGCTCCTAATCATATATAATAATGTTGTATATTATAAATATTGATGAATGTAGTGGATTGAGCCCAAATTGGTTCTTAATTTTTACTCTGTAACTAAATTATGATCTTTAGTCATAATTTACATTTCCGATTCCTTTCTCTTTGATGTTGTAAATAATTTAAAAAAATATAAATAGGGATCAATTTCCTTCCCCTTAAAAAAAAATCCCACTTTTCTCATTTTAAGTTCGAAGGCAACTCCCAACAGTATCTTTCGAAATATGTTACACTACTAACTTATCTACAATATATCTAGGACTATGAGATTCGTCGTATTAACTCTTAGTCGTTAGTAATTCAAATTTTCGTTAAGAAAAAGTTTTTGGCAAGTATATCTTTACGATTTTAGAATAATGTAGAATAAATTTTCTCTTTTTTGTGCTGTGGAATCATTTTATATCAATCACTTTCTTTATGAATATTATACATGCCATTGGAATTCAACATGAAGAAGTTAGTTGGAAAATATTTATATCTATCTAAGACTCTTTATATTAACTAACAGCTTTAGAAAGTTTAATATAAACTCTAGTGTAGCACGGATATCTGAACTATATGTGTCAATTATACGTATATTATTATTATCAATATTATTATTACTTTGCCGCTGTAGCAACTCCTATATATTCTATTATCATTTTATTCATTCAATTGAACAATATAATCTTCTCTAATCTTGATTGAACGCTTATTGAATAGTAATTACTCAATTCTAATTGTTCATCCTATTCTCGCTTTCCCTGTTCCATTACTTTTAAATTACGTAAAATATTTTTATATAAATATGAGAAATTGTCCCCCATTTTTTATTTGAACACTACGATACTATTTTATGGTAGTCAAAATTAAACTATGATAGCAATTAAGTTATCAAGTAACGAAATTTACTAATTCAAGTTGTCTATTTAGGATACTTTTGCCATGTAACTACCATTCTTGGTTTTCAACTGCCTATAGATTCATTTTCCTAGAGTAATAACTGTTTCTCAATATACATATATTATAACACTACATTCACATTTGTTAAATGATTGTAGAACCGTACTTTGCAACTCTTACAATTCAATATCATCGTATTATGAACTTACATCATTGATGTTATATATATCATCAATTAAAAATTTCGCAAACATTTATATGTATCTCCATCAAAAGAGAAAGCAAATAATAAATAAGACCACAAATTCCTACATTTCAAACTCATAAATACTTATTCTTAAACTTTTATAAATAACTTGATTTATCGAGTATCTACTACTATTTATTTATAATTATAACTGTAATTCACCTTTATTTCTATTTAGATTCAAACCATTATTAACATTCATATTTAGGCTTGATAATGTGTCAGATTCAACCTGGATTTTTATTAGAATGGGGTCCCTGTTCGGATCATATACTTTTAGAACATTTAATATATATATTTATAACTTTATTAATTCTAAGATTATCTATTGTAAATATTTGATCTTAATTAACTATAAATTAATTCACTCATTCATCCCTTCTCCCCTCTTTTAACACATTCTCAATGTTGCAAATTTTTAAAAAAATTATAAATAGGAGACAATTCCCACATTCATCATTTTTTTTTCTGTACAAGTATAAGTTTAGCTCTGCAATTTTCATGATAATGTCGTTTCTAAATTTACATTAACATCCATTCTATTTAGGTTCAATATTAACTTATGAAATGAAATTAAAAGTCTCTAGTCTACGAAGTAGTTTAAGAAAGTCTGTTATAGAAATCCCACTTTCAATATATACTTTAACTCGTTATAAATTTTTAAAATTGTAGAATCTCTTAATTAATTGAGCTTTCTTTACTGGAAAGAATTTTACATAGGAAAGTCCATAAATAGACATCAGAATCTTCCTTAGTCTTTTCACAAAAGGGTATAATTAAGACAATTAAATTTTGAAGTGATAATGTATTCAAACAATTTATATTATCTACTTAACTTATTTATGATCTATTTAGGATTACTTTTAATTACCTATAGCAGTGAGGTAAAATAGACTTTTGCGTTCTTTGAAATATTTATATAACGATTTTTAATGTACATCTACTTTTATATTTATAATATTCTTACGATTGGTGTAGTATCTCTAAGTTATGTTGAGCTCATTTAAATGGATATTTTATAAATTCATTACAATTCTTCCATCCCTCAATACTTTTTTTGATAATGAAATTGAGTTGTAAATAATTCTAAATATTATAAATATGACGAGATTCCCTTAATATTTAACTTTAATTGTCAATTTGATTCAACTCTTAGCTCCTTTCCTTTCCCCCTTGAACATTCCTTAGATTCGTGTTTTTATAATTCGTGTTTTATGTTAATTTCGTGTTTTTAATTTCGTGATTTTGGAATATAAATAAGACAATAATTTCCCTCAGAGTCATTCAACTAACTTCTTTTTCATTTATATCATCCAGTCCATCAATTGAACTCGGTTATGATCCTTGAGTTTAGGCATTTAGGTTGATTTAAAAGATTTATTTACGAAATGGCTATTTAAGAAAATACATACTAACTAGACTATACGATAACTTGCTTGCAAGCAATCTTTGAACTGATCAATACATTCCTTATCTAAATTCTCTCTTTGGTTTTAGAAAATATATGATTACACTTTTAATTACAAATGTAGTTGCTTTAAATCATATGGCAAATTTCTCTGATTTATATTCTATTATACCCATTCATAATTCAAATAATAATGCTATAATTAACCTCGATTTTTATGGAGTTTGTTAATGAAAGGTTATCAAAACTTATTTAATAAAACTATATATTTATCACTCTATATTAACGACTACACTTTGCTTTTCTAAAATTTCTTGATCTAGATGTAAGAAATTTAATCCCAATATTATATCAGCAACCAAAGTACAAACCCCATTAATAATAAACCCAACATACAAAAGTTGATTCGCAGCTAATCTTCCTGTAAATACTGGTCCAATACATCTAGCAAATGTTTTTCCAATATTAACAATCCCCATAACTTTCGTTATTTCATCTTGAGGCATAATTGATGTCAATAATATTTGACGTGGCACAATATCCATTGTCGATACAGAATAGTATAATACTAATAATATAGCAACAATAGGGAATTTAGATACGTAAGCAATTAAAAAGAAAATAACAGCTGAAGGAGCTTGAGTAAATAAAATGGCTTTAACGGGACCTAATAACTTGGCTAACCAAGCCGAAGGTAAAGTTGTTATTGAATCAATTGAATTGGTAATGAAGAATAATGTTCCTAATCCACTAGCAGTTATTTGAAATGTTTTCTTTAAATAATAAATAATCCACGCTGATGGCATAAAACCATATCCAAAAGAATCTAGCATGAAGATTATTAAAAGTCTTGGTAAATAATATCGTGTGGTTGGAGAAAGCCCTGTAAAATTAAATGATACTCCTTCTATCGCGTCTTCGTCGTCTTCTTGTTCATCTTCCTCGTCTATTTGATCTTCTTCAGTACTGTCATTGCCGTCTACTTCCTGACTAAGTAAATTAAATGAATCTCTTCTAGCATGATTAACTTCACACTTTTGACTCAAGAATAACATACTAATAAACTTTAAAACACCAATAATCGAATAAATTAAAAATACAGCACGATAACACGTCTCGATATCATAATTCAATTGTAAATTCAAATAATCAACCAACAAACCACAAGATAAAGACCCTACTGCAGCACCAACCGTGGCAAATAAACCATAAAATGCGAACACTTCAGGACGATGATTATCCGGAGTTAAATGAGCAATGGAAGCTTCTTCAACTGATTTAAATGGACCTGTTTCATCCCCCGATGGTGAAATGACTCCAATTGTAGCAGCTATCAAAAGTAATATAAAATGAGAAGAAAATGTGAATGTAAGTCCTGATACAAACATCATAACAGTACCAATTATCATTACTACTCTTCTTCCTATTCTATCGGCATACCAAGTGAGGAAATAAGATATGATAGTATCACCCACAAGAGTTAATGTCATGAATACACCTATATTCTGTTGAGATACCCCTAATTCTTCAAGATATAACGTAAGAACTTGATTAGTCAAGCCATAACTAGTCATACGGATGAATACCGAAAACCAAAGGATTCTTATATCATTGTTTGATTGTTTTAGGGAGTCTATTAAATGCATTTTTAGTATCTAGTTTTCATAAAGTAAAAGAAAAGGTTATATTTCTTAAGGAAAAGTCTTCTTTTATCTTTTCAATCTACGCGTCAAAAGTTATCGGTAAAATTAGTCATACTTTAAAATTCTATACTGTGGCTATAGTTCAGCACAATCTAGAATACCAACCAAATAATAGATAAGCATGTAGGTAGTCAAGTAATAATCCTCAAAATTGATATTTGACACTCTCGGTTCTTATTTGATAACTAATTTGCAACTCGTTAGTTGCCAAGAAATATTTTTGCATAATTTAAAAATTACATGAGATCATTTCACACCTAGACAGAAATGATTCGACAGAAATGATTCGAAGTAAGCTCTACAATAGATGAAAGTTAGATCGAATAGATAAACCAGTTAAACCGTTTCAATATGCTTCACTTGAACTTATTCTTCATAGTTCGTTTGTCAGCGCAACCTTGCTGGTTATGAATAGCATAATAATTAGCGACAGTGAAATATACTTCAGCAATTTGATGAATCTTCTCTTGAGACGCATCACGATACTTCTAAGATTCTTCCCCTTTAAAAGCTTCATATTTAAAACATCATAATGCAATAAGGGTGATTTGGTAGGATAGATGATGTGGATATATCCTTGTTGTTTGTTTGGAGTGAAGGATTGTGTTCATGTTTGTAGTTGTTGGTGTTGAACTTGAGAAGATTTTGATGGGAGTAATATATCCCTTTATTCATTTATAACCTATTAAAACTATTCATGATTCAATTAATATCTTTATTACTCTGCATCGTATAATCTTCAATTTCAAATTATTCTCATGATAGTTTAAAATGTTCCTGTTTAACCCTTTGATATCAGGATAGTCTTGATATGCAGGAATGGGGTGTATTTTATTTTTTACGAGATTTAAACTATTTATTTTCAAGGGGGGCACAATGAATCCCAATTAGGAAAATTCGATGATACCACAAATCTGATGATGGCCCATAACCGTCATGTACAACTGTTCAATCAAACTTAACTAAGTCTATTTAAGAAACCCTTTACTAACTCGGTAGTTCTTCAATAAACTGAAGTATTTATATTGTGTCTCACTAGATTGTATAATGCTTTTGATGGAACGGAAAATAGCCCATTTAATGTATAACATCTTTTAATTTTATTTACACTTTCAATCTGTAGATGTGAGGTAGTAAGCAGATGATCAGACACTTCAAACCATAATGGAGCCTGATAACTGTTAACTATACCATATTAAGTATGATGTGGATCAGTTGATATCAATCATCAATAAAAATCTGTTCCAGATGTCCCAATTAGGAAATATCCTTGATCAATAATTTGTATCAAATTCCATAAATAAAACTACAAATTCAATTTGAATAAATGATTAATTCATTCCTAAGTAACTTCTGGTGGTTCACCAGTTGTTATATATTTTAACATTGTTTAAATTTCTATTTAGCATTATTATATACTGACAGAGCTATGCTAATGATATTTCTCATTGTTCGTGTCAGAGTTCCAAGCAGGGTTATGTTTTTTGGAAAATATCTAGTTTGTTTTAGGAAATCATTATTTTCGTAAATAAGAAGTTAGAAGCAATCTCGTGGTTTAAACGTATGTATGTTAATTTTGAATATATATATTTCTAAAAAAGACTATAAATGTATGTTTAAAAATTGTTGTAGTATTCTAATTTCCTATAAATTAAATGAGACTTAACTTTTTTTTTTGTTTTGACATTCACTTGTAAGTGTTCCTTCGACATATGAAATGCAGTTCCAAGAAAGCACATATGATAACACATTAACTATTGATACTATTTAGGATATATCTAACTTTCTAACTAGATTCCCTAGTAAATATGAAGCAGTTGATGTAATTTTCGATATGGTCTCTGATATAAATTATCCCTCAGATGTTCAAGTAGTGAAATATCCTTGTACAATTCACATTTCAGATATATTTAGGATATCATATACTGATTAGAATACGACCGAAGATCCAATAAAAATCATCATTATTTCCTTATAGCAGCCCTTAGACTCTAATTAGATGTAGCCGTATTTATTATTTAATGTATATCTTTTATTGTATATTTTCAATGGTTATTACTCTTTCATTGTTTGTAGTCATTGTTAATCTCCTTCATTTTATGGTATGAGGTGTTGCAAATATTTTGAAAAACTATAAAATAAATGCCATCGCCACTTTTTTTTTCATTATTTACTACCACTGTTTTTTTAAATGATTATTCAATAATGTTCGATTCTAAAATTGAATATTCGGGTTGATATTTATGGATTGAAGTACTTACTATCTATTTAAGTAGACTACTTACTAATCCTATAGCATTCAGCTGAATATTTAATGAAAACAAGAAGTTCAATTCATGTCTAGAATCTGCCTGGTGAAAGCTTTGACTATTAACTTCTTACAAATTGAGGAGGTCATCAATCTAACTTTAGCTATATATTTAGGACATTCATTAACAACCTAGATCGTCTTCTATCATTTAAGATTCCATAGGGAAGCTATTACGAATATAAGACTTACAATTTTTTTGGATTTTGTATCTATTGTTGTCTTTCTATATGTTAGTTATATACATTTACATTTTTACATTTATAAGAATCTTTGTAGTTCCTATTATAGTTGTAATTAATCTACTGGTACACTTGAAATTCTTTTGCTCCTCCTTAATGACCTCTCACGTTATTGATGGTTGACATTTCACATCGTATCATCAATGGATTATGTGTGAAAATTAAACAAGAAGAAAATGATGGTGATGCTGCAAATATTTTGAAAAAGTATAAATAAATGAGAATTTCCCCCTTTCTTCATCAAAAAAATCTTTTTTGAATCCCAATTCTAATAATTTGGATTTTTAGAAGAGTAAATAACTGTTTAAATTTGGTGGCGAATCTTTAGAAATGTTTTCAACGTATTTACAACTTATTTAGAGATATCGTTGTACTAACTCTACTTCCTTCATGTGGTTGAATTTGAAAGGAGATGAAAACTCCTTCCAATTATTATCTTGTAAATGACACATTATTTATTTACTTATTTGAATGTACACTGTTATAATTACTTATCCTAATAATCTTGTAGAGCAATCGAATGATATTCTACAATTTACAATTGATTATTAATTGGTTTCATATATTACAAAAGGTATGAATTATGGGTATCTCCAATGAAGATATTCTATGATATATAATGTACATATTGACTAGTTTTATGAGGTGATACTTCCACATTAAAATTAGTAACTATTTTTCTCCCCTTTGGTTGTAATAAAGGTGGTGGAGTGTTATTATAATGGTTGGAATTGAGAGGTTGTAATGGTGATGGTTTGATGGTGACTTCTTCTTCCATCAATGGATTGAAATCATAATGGCCCTTATCTAAGATTAAGAATCCCTTTTGTCTTAAATAAATCGTTAATGAATCAATGGCAGCATTCAATTTTTCTTTATCTTGTTCAAAATAACTTAAAATGATTTGATGGTAGGTATTGTTATTATTATTATGGTTTTGGTTGTTCAATGGAGTTTCATTGATTAAGATTTCAATACCTAATAACACTTTAAATGGTATGACGATATTATCATAGAAATCTTGTTTATAATTACCAAAGAAATTATCATCGAATTTACCTGAATTAAATGTAATCTTAAATTCATAATTCATTGGTAACATCATTTTCAATTTATTAAAACATTGTTTGATTTTAGTATCAGCTCCTTTAATATCCATGATTAAATTACTACTTCTATTGAATTCTTCAATTGAAGTTGGGAAATTGATGAAGGAATTAGTTTCAATTTCTAATTCATTAATATGTTGAATCTTATTATTATTAATCAATAATAAATAATGACTCTTTAATAATTGGAATTTCAAGGTATTATAAATCGTAACATTGGAATTATTCTTAACTGGAATCATATTATTTAAACAACATTGTAATACTAATTGATCGATTTCATATTTGGCTAATTGAATATTTCTTTCATTCTTTCTTGGACATTTGATCAAAACATTATCGAATCTCTTGAAGGAATAAATATCATCATTTAAAGAATTGTTGACATTGGAATTGGAGAATTTAATAAATACATTATATTTCTTCATGATTGATTGAATGATTAAACCACCATTTCCAATGATTGATTTATGGAATACTTCTGGAATATTGAAATTCAATTCCGCGGGTAATTCCAATTCAATCAATTCTAATCCTTTAAGTAAAACAGGAATATTGTTGTTACTATTAGATTTATTATTATTCAAATCAGTATTATTGTTAATTTCAAAATCAATAAAGAAATTGTATTCATTGAATGGTCTGAATTTAATGATTGATAATTGATTATTATTCAATTGATTCAAGATTTTAATTAATTTACCATTTTTCTTACCACTAATGAAATCTTTTTGACTATTATTCAATTCAATTCTTAATTTAATTTGATCAATGTTTAAATTTAATAAATTGGTGGATAATTTATGTAATAATTGTTTGATTTCACCTGATTGACCATTAATATCTAAACCATATTTAGTTGAATTAATCACACATGATTTCTTAGATGAAATTAATTGAATTAAAGCATATTCATTATTATTAAAATTATTACCATTTAATTCAACTGTATAATAATTAGAACAAATCAAATTAAGTTCCAAGATCACATCATTAATAATATCTTGACAAGTACCTTGGACTAAAACTTTTGATTCTTTGGATCCAAGATTTGGTAATTGAATGAAAATCCCCTTATCAAACATGATATTAAGAATATCACTTTGATTATATAAAGTGATTAAATCCAATTTAACCTTTTTAATATCGACTTCTTTAATTAATAATTGTTTCTTTTCAGCAATGATTTTATTTAAGATTTGTTTAGTTAAAAGAATTTCTGGAATTGATTTACTGGTAATCCATAATTTCTTAATTAAAATCTTGGAATTGAATAAATTAGGTAATAAATCTGGAATATAAATGTTGGAATTGGTTTGTTTGGCAATTTGATTGAAATTAATTAATTGTTTACCACCAATGATTGGGATTAAAGATAATTCAATATCAATTGAATCTAAATAATTATTATTTATTAAAGTATCAATTAAGATTCTTACTGAAGTTTCAGCAATAGTGATATTATCTTGATTACCTAAAATATGAATAGCATAACCAGAATTATGAGAAACAGTGGTAGATGGTTTTGAAAAACATGAATTATCATTATTAATGACGATTTCAACTTGATATTGATTCGATAATTTATATAATTCCAAAGTAAACTTTTCATTTATCTTCATGAATTCACCAGGAGTCATGGAAATGGTTTTAAAATTAACTTGATTATAAGTTTGTAAGATTTTATTTCTGGATTTATTTATGAATTCAATGGATCCATTGAATGAAACAATGATTAAATTGTTATTTTCTATTAAATTGATATAATTACCATGTTTGGCTTGATTTAAATTGATTTGATTTATGATTTGTCTTAATTCAAATAAATTATCAATCATTCTATAAGGTAAACCAGTTTGATCATTAATGCATTCTTTCCATAATTGAATATTGGATTCATAATAAGTCACCAAATGAGGATTTGTCACTTTAGGATCTATAATAAAACTATATTCAAAGTTTAAAAGTGATGTGTTAGTGTTAGTCATAATGATGTATAGAAGAAGCTTAATGCAAAAAACAATGGTGCGATGATGAGATGACTAGATTGGAAAAGGGAAACAAAATGAAATGAAAGTAAGGAATAGATCGTGGGATGAGATCGTTAGCTGGTCTGAGAAGGGAATGAATGCAAATGGTATGAAGAATTGAAGTAAGGTGGAAAGGGTATCAAATTGAATAATTATGAGAAGAGAAACAAATATCACTTGGAAAACCCCTATCAAACGATTCCCCGGTATATATATAATTATCACAACCTTTTTCTAAATTTTCCAAAGGAACTTAGGTCAGAATAGGAAAATCAAACTAGTACATGTGTTACTAAGAGTATTAATTAAGTGCATATCTGTCAATGTTTACCTTTAAGTTCTAAATGGTAAGTTGATTTTAATATTTGTTGTTAAAAATTGATTCTTTTGTGGCTACTTTCCTAATTAGGAAATGATAATTAAATAAAAAATTTTGTGGATTAATCTTGCGTTACCCAATTTGGGTAGTGAAAATTTAACCATTAAAGTGGAGCTCATAGAAATGTAATGATTGATTTCAATTTTACTCGATTTGGGTAAAATAGAGTTCAGGGAATAATGATAAGCTTCTATGAAGAATAGGATTAAGGAGGTTAGTGACCCTCATCGTTAACTGATGTGCTGTTTATAGTAAGATCGCTAATGTAAAGGAATATCCTCAATATTCCTATAAGATACAAACTGGGGTTTCTTTCTATTATTATTATTATTAATATCATTTTATTAGAAAAGTATTCTATTCTATGCAACTATAAACGTTTGGTATCCCATACATAAACCATTTCATCCCATCCAGTAGTTGCAACCCAACCTGGTTCACCCCATAAACTATAATCACATCCAATAACAAATTCTTTATGATTATTGAATACTCCTCTACATCCACCATTTTGAAGATTAAGGAATCGAGCTCGTTCATGAGATTCATCTCTCCAAACTCTAACACTCATATCATATGAAGTACTGATTAATTCTTGACCATCATGAGGTGACCATTGAATCTTACGGACCGCAAACTCATGACCTAATAATTCATTTAATGGTGTTGGACCTCGGGTATGATATGACGGTTGGATGGTATTTTGTTGATCAACTTTGGAAATCAATCTTAAATCCCAAATTCGAATTGATTTATCGGTACCGGCTGATGCAACTATGGTTGATTTATATTTATTCCAATCACAACTTAAAACTTCTAATCCTCCATGAGCTATATAATCCATTTGTAAAGGATTGGGGATTCTTATATCCCATATCTGCAAATGTGAATTCCCACTACAACTGACGATAGTGGATGGAGAATGAGGAGAAAATGTAGCGTTGTATACACAATTGACAGTACTTAATTGAGATTGTGATTGTTGATGTTGTTGTTGATGAGATAAGGGTACGGAAGAACCTGCTGGTTGAACTTGTTGAGTCGCTATAGATTGTTGTTGAAGTTGATTATTTCCTAATGTTAATAATGATTGTTGTCTTTGAGGTGACCATAGTTTGATAGTTCCATCCCAACTTGTAGATATGAAATTTGATTTATCAACTAAATTCCAATTGATAGAAAATACTTCTCTTGAATGTTCTTTCCAATTCATGATCGGAAATTGACCAACAGTTAAATCAAATAATTTAATCGATCCATCACCACTAGCAACAGTCAATTGATTCTCATGAACTTCACTCCATGCCACATCAAACAAACCATCTTGGGTTTCCCATGATATTTGTTCTTGAATCATTCCTGTATTTTCAATATTTAATACAAATAATCGACCATTCCCCACTAATCCATAATTGGCAGCACTGGCCACTGCCAATTTATTATCAAAGAATGGTGAGTATTGGACACCGTAACCATTGTATCCTTTGGTTCTATACGATAACATGTCCTTTGTTAGATCTTATCGTATCGTATCCTATTGATATAACTGGTCCAACTGTATCTTAACTTCCTTTGATCGATTTTGAATATCGTGATTTCCATTTTTTTCCAGATTTTGTGTGAGGTCCACAATTTAATTTAAGGCACCAAGAGGAGGATGAATAACAAACTACGATTTATTATCATTTTATTAGTAGTTTTTTTATTATATGATTTAGATTCTATGTATGTAAATAATCTATGTATAAGAATTGAAATAGTCGCAAACAGTACGAGAATGTATAAGTTATAGGGTTTTAGGGTTTAAGGGAGATTAGATATCATATAATTTTGTATCTAATACTTTAATAATAGAATGATATTTTTCATCAATATCATCTTTTGATAAGAATCCAAATTGAATTAAATCACCCATCACTAAAGCAATCTTTTGTTGGGAGTACTTCAAATAATCAAAATCATCATCACTTGAACTAATGGCTTCTTCAACCGCCACATCATTATCATTAATCGATAAGTTTTCAATTCCATTAGTGGTGATGGTATAAGTTCCATCGACCCCCTTTTCCACAGTGGAATTTGAAGTTAATGATGGGATCTTCACTGGTCCATTTTGAATTAATCCCCAAAGACACCAATATATTTGAACAGTGGCTCTCCAATAAATACATTCATTATATAATTTTTTAATTTCAAATTCAATTAAATCACTAGCACTAATATTTTGTTGATCTAATGAGATTTGAGTGTTTGTGATTAAATTAGTAGATGGGAATTGGAAATCATATTCAATATAACTCTTAATCAAGTTTAATTGTTCAACTTGAGATGGATAATTTTCATTATGAATATAATATGATTGTTTTTCATCATGATAATCACTCATCCATTCTGAGAAATGATTAACAATATCTAAAGCAGGGAAATTTGAACCTGAATATTCAAAATCAATCACCACTAAATTGGAATCTTTCTTATTGGAAGTGACGGTGATAGCGGTATCTTCGTCATTATGTTGATCATCATTGATGATATCTTGACGATCGAATGATTCATGTAATAATAAATTCCCATATTGAGTATCATTATGACAAAATTTATAATTTGACGAAAATGATGATTGATCATATTTACTGAATAACCAATCTTTATATTGGAAAACTAATTGTTTGAATTTTTGGAATTCAACAAAGAATACATCGGTTGGATCATATTCACTCTTTAAATGGATTGGTAAATATTCTTGTTCATATAAATCTAACCATTTTATAATTAATCTCCATGACATAGGTAACGAATTTAAATCTTCATGGGATAATTCAATTTTATAATGTAAATCTTTCATTCTTCTACCTAACATTTGAGATATAATTTGATCTCTAATATCTTTTTTACCTAAAGTTATAAAACCTTCTAAAAATTGTTCAAATCTACCATTAGTGAAAATCCCTAATAATCTTGGACCAATTCTTTTCAGAGATAATTTGATTAAAGTTTTCAATTCCAGTTCTCTATCGATTAATTCATCCACATTCTTACCATAAACTCTTAATAATAATGAAGGTAATCTTAAATTTTGTTGATGATCAAAATATTCTAATTTATAAATTGAATTAGTTAAAGCTCCACTGATTCTATTAACAATCAAATTAGAAACAGTTAATTGACGTTTATGCCATTTACTAATTCTTAAAGCTTTAATCAAAGCTAATAAATCTTGTTTAAAGAAATCTAATGGTAAACTATTATCTAAAGTGATATCAACGGTTGGAATTGATCTATCAGTATCAATATTGGTTTGAGTAACGGTTAATTTGGTTAATGAAGAACTTGATAACGATCTTCTTCCACTTAATGAAGGTCTTCTAGTTCCACTTGAAGATCTTGAATTGGGTTGGGTTCTATTTTTAGAACTTGATCTTGATCTTGACCCTGATCTTGAACGTTGAGGAGGAATGGCAGTAAGATCAGTAGAACTCATGTGTTTTTGAATGATCTGATTAATTTTGTGGTGATGTAGATGAAGTAAGTATAGTGATAACTAACTATAACTGTATGAACAAGGTCAGGTGGGTGGTATCTGAGATAATCAGTGTTGATCTGTTTTGGTTGACAGAATGTAACCTTAAATTTTTGGGGTGGGATTTCATTCTTCATCTTTCTTTATCTTTCCCTTCCTTAAATAATGTCCCTCACTCAGAAAAATTTTGTCGAATTAAATGTCTCGTGACATTAAACCGTAAATAGGGTATAAATCCGTCTTCATCGTCTATCGTAAATTTGTATTTACGGGACTTATGATAGGATATTCTATTATCATTTCTAGTATCCTATAGTGTAGATTGTATGGGTATATTGTGTATATGTTGTAGAGGATAATCTGTTTAGTTAATTGACGTATCTCTCATCTCACAATTTGTATTATCCTTCGAGATTTAGCTAAGTTAACATTGTACGAATTTTAGTAAGACATGGAGTTATTCGAGATCAAGTAAAGTTTCTATAGTTTCAATGAAGCATAATATGATAAAAGTTTGAAGAAAATTGTATAAGATTTATCAAATGATCAGTTTCCTATAAGTATTATTCAGATCAATTGAATGCAAATTACTAACAAAACTAATTAGTTCCAAATTTATGATTAAAGAACTTTAAACTTAATTGAATGGATCTCCAGTCACTATACAATATCTATATATCATGTTTAATATCTTCCAATCTTTAATAGTTATCTAAACATAGAGATATTCATTATATTATTACTAAAAACCAAATCACATGATCAATCACACGACTAAAGTCATGTGATTTGCTTTTTCAATTTCTGCCAATAATAAAACAGCCAATCAATTTTACATAACAATTGAAAAAATGATGCATCCCAATTAGGAAATTCGGTACAGACACACATAATTTTCTACAGTCAAACCAAAAAAATTTAGATGAAAACTGCCAAAACATTGATTGGATTGATTAGGTTTGAACACCATTTACTATACAATTCACAACTATAGAATCCAAACCATGCTTCGTAGCAGTTTGAAAACAAAGCCATCGTTTGTCTTGAGACGTAGTTTGGCTACCATTGCTGATCCAGCTGCCAATCCAAATAGAGTTCATGGAGGTTTAAAAGATAGTGATCGTATTTTTCAAAATGTTTATGGAACTTATGGTCATGATTTAAAATCAGCTCAAAAAATGGGAGATTGGTATAAAACTAAAGAAATCATTATAAAAGGAGATAAATGGATTATTGATGAAATGAAAAAATCAGGTTTAAGAGGTAGAGGTGGTGCTGGATTCCCCTCTGGTCTTAAATGGTCATTTATGAATCCACCAAATTGGGAAAAAAATATTGGTCCAAGATATTTAGTAGTTAATGCTGATGAAGGTGAACCTGGTACTTGTAAAGATCGTGAAATCATTAGAAAAGATCCTCATAAATTAGTTGAAGGTTGTCTTTTGGCAGGTAGAGGAATGAATGCTTCTGCTGCTTATATTTATATTAGAGGGGAATTTTATAATGAAGCTGTTATTTTACAAAATGCTATAAATGAAGCTTATAAAGCTGGTTTCCTTGGTAAAAATGCTTGTGGATCCGGTTATGATTTCGATGTTTATATTCATCGTGGTATGGGAGCTTATGTTTGTGGTGAAGAAACTGCTTTAATTGAATCAATTGAAGGTAAAGCTGGTAAACCAAGATTAAAGCCTCCATTCCCAGCTGGAGTTGGTTTATTTGGTAGACCAACAACTGTTGCTAATGTTGAAACTGTTTCAGTAGCTCCAACTATTTTAAGAAGAGGTGGTGATTGGTTTGCATCATTTGGTAGAGAAAGAAATAGTGGTACTAAATTATTTTGTATTTCAGGTCATGTTAATGAACCATGTACTGTTGAAGAAGAAATGTCAATCCCATTAAAAGAATTATTAGAAAAACATTGTGGTGGTATTAAAGGTGGTTGGGATAATTTATTAGGAGTTATTCCAGGTGGTTCATCAGTTCCAATTATGACTAAAGATGTTTGTGAAAATGTTTTAATGGATTATGATGCTTTAAGAGATGTTGGATCTGGTTTAGGTACTGCTGCTGTCATTGTTATGAATAAACAAACTGATATCATTAGAGGTATTCAAAGATTTGCTCATTTCTATAAACATGAATCTTGTGGTCAATGTACTCCATGTAGAGAAGGTACTACTTGGTTACAAAGAATGATGGATAGATTTGTTACTGGTCAAGCTACTGAACGTGAAATTGATCAAATTTTCGAATTAACTAAAGAAATCGAAGGTCATACTATTTGTGCTTTAGGTGATGCTGCTGCATGGCCAATTCAAGGGTTAATTAAATCTTTTAGACCAGTTATGGTTGATAGAATTAATGAATTTAAAGCTAAAAATGAAACCATCTCATATGGTGGTTGGGTTGAAGGTGGTAAAGTTAAAGAAGGTAAAGTCATTGGTAACCCAATACCTCATGCCCATTAAACTTAATCATTATCATTCTCATATATTCATCCATTCGTCATTCATTTCACATTAATACCATCCATTTACCCTCACTCCCCTCATAATGATTCTTCATTGAATCATCATTAAAAAACATTTGCATATTAGTTTTCTCTTTTCATACATTCTCTTTTTATATACTTTTGTTACATTAGCCATTCCATTATTATTATTACACATAAAATTAGATTAAACTAAATGTTGGTTGTAATTATATAAACTGTCTCTTATCAGTAATTAATTTCTTGACGGGAGGGGAGCATATGAGGCTCCGCTACATAATGTTTTTTTCGGAGTCGTCGTGTTTCTGTTTTTTTTTTTTTCATTTTTGAATCATCGATGATTTAATTTTGAACAGCAATTCGATCCTTTCAAAATATCACTTTCAATCACTTGTTATATCACTAATATCCAAAGGATAAGAGCTCGTGATAGATATACGTACAGAGGGAATAATCCTATATCAACAGAAGTGAAAACGTTCCTTATAAAACCAACCGATTTCCATCCGTGTGTGTGTGTGTGTTAAATTAGAATTGTTGACATAACCTTATCTCGAAATTCCATAAATTGATCATTTTCATTTAGATCTGCTATTACTATTATAAAAGTACCATTCATAGAAACCTAATATCATATTCAACCATCATGAGATTATCAAAAACCTTTTTACTTTCAACTCTTGTCATTTCTAGTTCAATTGCTGCTATTGTTGACACTAAAGCTAAAGAAGATACAAGTATACAAGTAAAATCAGGTGGAGTTGCTGGATCTTCTGAATTAGCATCATCTGGTATTGATGTTCCAAGTTCCAAATCAAATGCCAAATTAGGTGTAAAACAAATCGATCCGGAAGATAACCATCCTACCCCGGATCATCTAAAGAAACCGTTAGATCCTTATAGTGTTTCAAGTACTAGTGAATCTGAAGCTGATGATGATTCTGAAGTTACTTCTTATAATTCATTCATCATGTCCATATCTATGATCATTGTCTCTGAAATTGGGGATAAAACTTTTTTGATTGCTGCATTGATGGCTATGAGATATTCAAGATTTGTGGTATTTTCATCAGCTTTTTCTTCATTAGCTGTCATGACCGTGTTATCAGGGGTGGTAGGTCATGCTTTACCTACTTTAATTTCAAGAAGATTAACTCAATTCTTAGCTGCTGGTTTATTCATTGTATTTGGAGCTAAATTATTAAATGAAGGGTTAAATATGTCCAAAGATTTAGGTGTGGAAGATGAATTAGCTGAAGTTGAAGAAGAAATCGCTTCAAGTAAATTAAATAATCAAATGAATGATATTGAAAATGGTGCTTCTTCTGAATCAGGTAAATCAAAACCATGGTACACTGATGCTATTTCAAATTTTGAAAATTTAGCAGGTTTTGTATTATCACCAGTTTGGATTCAAGTATTTGTTATGACTTTCTTAGGTGAATGGGGAGATAGATCTCAAATCGCCACTATTGCTATGGCTGCTGGATCTGATTATTGGTTTGTCATCTTAGGTGCTATTGTCGGTCATGGTATATGTACTGCTGCTGCTTGTGCTGGTGGAAAATTATTAGCTAAAAAGATCTCGATGAGAAATGTTACATTAGGTGGTGCAATTGCATTCTTTGTATTTTCTATCTTATACTTTTATAGTGCTTATTATGACCTTGAAGGTTAGGTTAATCAGTTCTACTCATTCATGCATTTCTCCATATTCATTCTGTTTTTCTAGATTCTTACAAAAAATATATATTAGTTATATAGTTATACACATACATTTCATAATTCTCCTTGATACATAAATTTTAATACTTGATTTGGATTTAAACCTTTCTTACCACCAGCAGTGATACTTAATTCAATATCATCTTTCTTACTTTCAGCATCTTTCTTTAAATGAGCTTCACGTTTACCTTCATCAGTTTCTAAATAAGTTAATTCTTCAACCGTATGAAATCCATAAAATTGAAATGAATCTCGTAATTCTTTAACTTTAGCAAAACTCCATTCAGCAAATTCATCTTCCTTTTGTAAATTATTCGTCCCATTACTACTCATCAAATCTCTAGTTTTAATGGCACTTTCTGTCCATTCATCTACTTCAGGCAATGCTTTCTTTCTTAATAAAGTTGTTAATAATGCTTCTTGTTGAGTAGTTGGAAATAATGGTGTGGGATAAACATTCGTATTTTGAAGTAATTCATCATTATTACTTATATTAGTGGCAATCGAATGTAATTGAGTGATCAACACTTGGAATTGATTTTGGAAATGGGCATAACTAGGTAATTTCACTTTATTGGGATGTCTATTATGAAGATTTATTTGATCACTTAATTTTCGTAATGATAAATGAACTTGATTTAGTTTATTTCGTATGGTTTCTAATGAATCAACTGGGATTTGTGAGGTATCTGTGGTTTGTGATGGTGGACTATTCTTCTTCCGACTAGCTATGGGAGATTGACTCATAATGGTGTAGTAGTTATATTGATGTTGTTGATAATTATAAACAGTGTCAAGCTTAACCTTTTTCAAAAAAAAGTATCACCAAAAAAATTTCAAGTGCGATATCAACCTTCCAAGATTTATTAGAGGGTATAAATATTGAAAGAGATGATACGAGGGAATTGGAGTTTAGCAGCTGAATTGAAGAAGAATGAAAGGAAACAACAGACTAAAGTTCATCAACGTCAAAAAGATGACTTGAAAAGTGAAAAGCTTAAAGATGCAAATCCCATCAAGATTTATCATCAAATAAAGAAACTAGAAGCAACCAATGACATATCAGACAAGGATAAACAATACCTAGCTAGGTTAAAGGAAGATTGGGACTATATAATAAAGCATAAACTACATCAGGAGAAAGTCAACACATTCCTAGCTAAAATAGAAGAAGATGAAAAGAAACGATTAAGTAATGAATCCAAATTATGGGGATCAAAATCAATCTATTTTAATCCAGAATTGAATCCATTAGGTAAAGTCCCAAGCTTACCTGGTGAACCAACGTTTCCAAACTTAGTCAAACCTTTGAAAGGTCAATATTTTAAAAAGCCTAAAGTGGATCCTTTGATTGCTAGTTTGAATGTAGTTCTACCGCAAGGTGAACCACCACGGTTTTATAAACAAGTGCAGAATATAAGCAAATCAAAACCAACACCTGCTTCTACCAATGATGATGACCAACGTAATGAAGATACTGCAAAAGACATAGAGAGTTACCATGATAGTGATAGTGAAGATAATAATGACGATGCTTACGACGATGAAGACGAATTAGCACCCGAAGAACAAGACTACATTGAAAGAATATCTAAGAAGCAAAAATTGCAATGATATATTATGTACAGATAACTATTTACAGGCTAATGATATATACATGATTTTTTAATAGAGATAAAACTATATGACAAACCCCAACCGTTAACAATAATATGAATAAAAAGTAGATTAATTAATTTGAAAGTTCAATCCATTCTTTTTCTGGATTGATATTGATATGAAACAAGTGAAATAAAAAATAACGTGATAACAGGAAGTAGATATAATCCTATGATAACAATCTCACAATAAGTTCCCAAGTACCAAACATAATGATGGAATTAGGCACGGTTCTTAACAAATGAGGAGTTAAACCACCATACATACTAGCAAGACCTTCTTCTTTTATAACCAATCTGAAACATTGAATTAAACCGGTATATTTTGGTTTACCCGTAGATTCCAATGGAGCTTGTCTTAAACGAGTTCTTACAACTTCATGAGGATACGTTATTAATGAAGCAATGAATTTAGCAGCACCAGCAGCACCTGATCTAGCCGACCATTCTAAAACATGATCTCTAGTGGTTTTATTATTAGGATCAGTTCCATGTAATTCAATCGATCTTTTATTTATAAACATTCTCATTTGTTCATATAAAACCCATTGTAAAGTAGATTCAACTCCACCTAAGTATGATGCACTTAAACCTTTATATAAACTGGATATACCTTCATTCTTTACCACATGTTTAAGACAATCCCAAGAATTTTTATAATGTTTGCCCTTGGTTTTATCTAATTGTAATCTTGTTTTAATCAACCAAATTGGATTGGTGGCAGTTGATGTGACGAAACCAGCATTGATACCAGAAACTAAATGAATCCAAGTAGCCTCTTGACCATTACTAAAGTTTTCAGTTATGAATGATTTGGTAGAACCATAAGTAAAGAAATTAATGGATCTGGCTGGAATGACACCTACTAAATTTGGACCCAATCCTTTGAATAATGCACGGTATCCTTCATTAATATATAATTGACGAATGACTGATCCAGTTTCTTTTAAATGTTGTACAGTTTGAATTAATGGATTCTTTGATTTTGGAGTTTGGTTATACATCGAATGATATACATCAGATTGTAATCTGGTCTTTATAACATCCAACGGAGAAGTAACCACAGCTCCAACCATTCCACCAATACCACCCGCTACGAAATGAACCCATGCCTTAACTTGAGGCTTCTCAGTAGTGACTTTAGCTGATTCTTCTTGAACAGCCAAATGCTCTGGATTTCGAAGTGTAGATGACTTCTCATCAGATACTAAAAAGGGAAACGAATCCTCCGCCTCCTTTTCGAACTTGACAATGTTCTCAGTATTACTTGTCATTCTATAACTTCTATTATACTTCTCTAAGTAAGTTTAACAGATTGTTCAAAGTATTACTGGTATTCAAATGATGTTATTCCTTAATTATCATTTCGGTGTGTAAAATTTTTTTTATTTTTTTTTCACAACCCACCCCCCTCATATAAGCAACGGTGGTGATGTATACATAACCATGCTTATAACTATAAATAGGAGCAACAATCAAAATATATAATTACACATACTTAAGAATGGCTACAGATATCATTTTTTGAATAAGTTATATGTTTAACTGTCATTTTTTATATATGTATATATATCCTATATTACACTAATAATACATTTTGATTTTTCTTTTCTATACTGTTCTTTGTTCTTTTGATTCAGTTCATTTAAGATTCTTAATGAAATTATCAAGATTATATTCATCTTCATATTGAGAGGCATCCCATAATTCTGCCAAATCTCCAACTGCTCCAGCAGCTTTACCCGTAAGACCACCAGCTCCGACATCTTCAGGTACTCCAGTACCTTCTTTTCTTTCTTCAACAACTTCTTTTTCTTCTACGATTCTTGCCGTGGTTTCATCAACTTCAAATAAATCTAATAATTGATTGGTATCCATCGAAGCTAAACCAGCATTTTGTTGATTAACAATTGTATTGGCAATATTCATTTTAAATTTCTGTAATCCCATGATTTTTTCTTCCAAGGTATCTTTAGTAATTAATCGATAAACATTAACAACTTTCTTTTGACCTAATCTATGGGCTCTATCCATAGCTTGTAAATCAGTCATTGGATTCCAATCATGTTCAACAAATATAACAGTATCAGCCCCAGTTAAATTAAGACCCAATCCACCAACTTTGGTAGTTAATAATAATACATCAATCGATGGATCTTCATTGAACTTACGAACAATAGATTGTCTATCTCTTGGATCTGTACTACCGTCTAACCTCATATAAGTTACGGATGGTAAATATTTCTTTAACAAATCATTCTCAACAATATCCAACATATCCTTTAATTGACAAAAGATTAATGCACGATGAGCCGAAATAACTCCTTCTGATGAGATTAATTGTTGTTGCTGTTGTTTTTTAGATCTATATTTTACACCAGATGAATAATCACTACTATCTTGAACACCAATACCACATTCTAATAATAAAGTCTTCAATGATAATAATTTAGGTGAATGTTCAATATCTCTAATATCAGATTTTTGAGTTTGTAAATATTGCATAACTTCAGCAATCTTTGGATGATTAGGCGAAACCACTAAAGCAGGATGATTACATAATTTTCTCATATATTGTAAAGCTTGGAAAACATGAGTTTTAGCTTCCTTTTCATTACCATCTTTTGAAATATCTTCTTCAACTGATGATTTCTGACTCTTGGCAAAATCCTTATAAAGTTTTCTTTGAAGTTCACTTAATTCACAATAATAATCTTGAATAATCTTAGGTGGTAAATCAGATAACACATCTTCTTTCAAACGACGTAACATGAATGGTAACACTTGTTTATGTAATGCTTCCAAAGCTAATGCCCCCGCTTCTTGTTCCTTTGATGATGTCTTACTATTTCTACTAGCTGCAATTGGTTTAGCAAATTTTTCATGGAAAATCTTCTCAGTACCTAAGAAACCAGGCATTAAGAAATCAAATAATGACCATAATTCCAACACATTATTTTGAATTGGAGTACCCGATAATATTAATCGATGTTCAGCTCTAATTCTTTTAACTGATTTTGTAAGTTTTGAAGCAGCATTCTTTATAATATGACCTTCATCTAAAACACAATAATTATAATCATATCCAGACACAAACTCAACATCATTACGACAGACATCATAAGAAGTAACCACAATGTCAACTTCAGGAATTTGACTACGAAGTGGAACTCTAACACTTGGACCTCCAGCATAAACCAAGACTTTCAAGAATGGAGCATATTGATTAAGTTCTTGTTCCCAATGACCCGTTAAAGATGGTGGACAAACTACTAAACTTGGTAATCTTCTGAATTCAACAGCTTGAGCTTCTTTATAATTTTCAGCTCTTAAATAATGATCCGATGATACAATACAAATAGTCTGTAAAGTTTTACCTAATCCCATATCATCACATAATATACCATGTAAATGATATTTATTTAAAAATGCTAACCAATTAACCCCTTCTTGTTGATATTTACGTAACGTGGCTCTGATTGTAACTGGTAGATCAAATGATTTAATTTTACTAGGATCCATCATTTGTTGAATGAAATCTCTTTCTCTATCTCTACCTTGTAATAATTCCTTTGGCATATCTTCTGGATCTGGAATACCGGCTTCTAATGGTACTAATTTAATAATAGAAGCAAATGTGGTAGTGGCCAAAATACGAACATCTTGATCAGAATCACTCATTCTACCTAACACCGGAACAATTAAGAATACAATATAAGGTAAAATATCCAGGGCCATAGTAGACGCAACATGATAAATAGTTTCAATAGCACCTTGTCTTTCTTTAATTTCCAAAGCATTATTTAACATTGGTAAGATTGATTTAACTAAGAATGTAAATGCTTTGGTTGGAGTTACTGAACAAATAGTAGCGAAACATTTGGCTGAAGAATATCTGAATACAGAATAATCTGATTTTAATCCTGGTAATAGTAATGGTAAAGTATCGATAATTTCATCATGTAAGGCTTTATTCATTCTTGGTAATAAGGCACGAACTATACCTAAAGCATCAATAATACTTTGACCCTTTAATTCGTCAGATATGATAGTTTCATCCGAGGATGTCGTTTCTAATAATTTTAATGGTTCAAGCATGATTTCTTTAATTTTAGGAACTTTTTCAAATAATTGATCACCATAAGTATTTAATAAAAATTCCAAAGCTAATAATGCTCCTTGACGTTTAACTCTGGCAATATGAACTGAACGTTCATGCGCAGCGATATCGGCTGGATCAGTCTTGGCTTCTTCTTTACGTAATGATAAGATATTTTCTTTGAATGAAACGTTATGATGGAATTCTGGAACTTCAGAAGTATCAACACAAACAAAGGCACAAAGATTTTTAACAATCTTTTCGGACGCCCCCTTTTTACCTGAGTTATTTAATTCTTCAATTAATTTCGATACTGCTTTGGCTGATCTCTTTTGTAATAAATAAATTTCTTCTTCTTTAACACTATCCATCAATGATCTAATCACCGGATTCAATTTCTTAGGGATACCAAATAATGCAATAGAACAAGCTGAATATGAGGCAAGAATACTTACTACTCTATTACTTCTAGCGATTTTAGCTTCATCAATAGCGATTATAATTCTATGTTTAGCATCTTCAAGAGCTTGATTGGCTGTCATTTTATAAGTGGCTGATAATCCTTTCTTCAATTTTTCAAAAGTTTCATTGATTAATTTTTCAGCAACTTCAACTCCAAATGCTACTGGTCCAGCTTCACTTTCACCTTGAACTATAACGGGTAAAAGAGGGATTTTACTAGGTGGTACTTTAGCCATAGTGATGAATATGTCGAGTAATTGTAAACATGAAGTTCTAACTGATTTCAAAGTAGGTACTAATTCTCTGAAATGAGGTAATTGATCTGGATTTTGAAGGATATTCAGGATTGGTTCATTAAATCCATCAACTCCAATAATACTAGTAGGTTTCAAATCTCTTGATTTCAACTCATTAGCGAATTCTTCAAGGATTAACGATGCAACTAATCTTGATGTAGAATGACTTGAATTTAAATAGGTAGTCAATTGTTTGAAAATCGTAGCTAAAATAGCTTCATCTTGAATATATGACAACGTATTCCCGAACGCATGAGCAGCAGCACATTTAATAGCAATGAATTTATCATATCCTACTAACATAACATCACCATTATAAATTGGCGCATCGATATTAACTTTCAATTCATCAATTGGTATATCACTTTTAGGAGGGAGCAAATCGGCTTGTTTTCTCTTTTTACTTGATTTAGTTCCATTAGTATCATCTTGTAACGGTCCCACTGAATGGCCGGAAGGTCTTATGATTAATGTGGTATTCATTTTATAATTATGTCTGGAATACCCTATTGGAGTCATTAATAACGTTATTAAGGATTGATAATCGAAAATCGAT
This sequence comes from Scheffersomyces coipomensis, assembly GCF_036884675.1. Lineage (NCBI taxonomy): Eukaryota > Fungi > Ascomycota > Pichiomycetes > Serinales > Debaryomycetaceae > Scheffersomyces > Scheffersomyces coipomensis. The sequence continues at coordinate 996,026 of NW_027042892.1, read as the reverse complement.
TCAATGGATGATAATGAACTTTTATTAATGTCAAGTTGATGTAATAATTTATCATATAATACAAGTGATAATTGTAAAATTTCTTGATTTTGTTCAACTAATAAATTTTGGAATATTAATCTTAAAGCTTGAGAATTTATCCAGGTTTTCGTGGATGGATCTTTAATATCAAGGAATTTAGATATGGTATTAAGAACGGATTTTCTCACATTACTAATGGAATGTCTTAAGAATGGGTATAATCGAGGAACTAATTTTTCAAAGGATTCAGTCATGGAATCTTCTTGCATTATATCGATAACTTGTTGATGATCACATAATTTGGATAATAAATCCATGATAGAACCAATGGAAGCTGAAAGATCATCACGAAGATTAATTAAACTATCCCAAAGCACACTTAATAACGTATGAATTAAATTTTGTTTATGAGATACGAATTCAGATGCAATTGGAGTTAAAGTTAATGCTGCAACTGATTGAACATCATCATCATTTTCTCGTAATCCATGTAATACAATATCAACCACATCATCTAATAATTGAGGAGAATTTATTAATACATCTTTTCTCACCGAAACAAGATATCTTAACCCCAAGATTCCACCATGTTTAGCTTCCCAACATTTAAGTTTAACTCCTGAACTTTCTTGTAATACCAATGTACTTAAACAATTGAAAGTTTTGATAACTAATGATTCAGTTAAATGATTTAGTAATACCCCTAAAGCTTGACATGCTGATTCTCTTACTGGTGCAACAACAGTATCCGATACATAATCACCAAATCTATCCAAGGCGAAAAGAGTACATAATCTTACCGCCAAATCTTCTAAAGTTCGACTATTATTTGCATCATTTTCCGATTTGGATTTTTTCATGATTCTACCGGCTCCACCCGCTTGATTTTTCATTAATTCTCTTAATCCTAATGCAGCACCATGTCTGATTTCCCATTTATCATCGAAAAGATCATCCAATAATAATTCAAATACTCCCTGGAATTGCCATATCATTCCGGCAACTTTATTATGTTGGGATAATAAGGGAGATAATTCAGGTGCTCTTGCTTCCACCACTAATTTCTCACCTCCTTGTTGAGATGTGATATCGAATTGAGGATTATTGGAATCATCCATATCATCATTATTGATACCTTCCCCATCTTCAACTAATTGTCTTGAAAGGGAACTTTGAGAAATATCCACAGTATGAATTCTCCCTGCTCCTGATTTAGCTTGAACTTTTGCTTTTCTCTTTTGCATGGCTTTTAATCTTGCACTTGACATTGGTTTCTTTTCTTCTGGTTGTGGAGTTGTGGTTGATGCTGAAGGTGGAGGTGGGGTATTAGATGTTGACGAAGAAGGATGAGGAGATAATGAATTGGCACCAGACTCAGATTTTACCATATCAGTATCTTCTAATTCTGGTTTTATAGTTTTTCTCTTTTTAATTTTATGTAAGATTGAATTTGTACTAAAAGATTGATCTATTTCAGAATCATCAATGGAAGTATTTATTGTATTAGGTAAATCTTCTGAATTTGAAGCTAAGAATTTCTTCCCACTATTTAAGATTTCTGCTAAATCGAATGAATCAAATGTAGTTAAACTTGATAAATTATCATCTATTTTTTTTAATTCTTCATCTTGTTCTAATTTAATTTTAACTTCATTATGTTCATCATCATTTTCATTTTCATTTTCATTTTCATTTTCATTAGTTTCATTAGTGGATACTTCCTTTTTAATGGATATACTTTCTTCAATCAATTTATCTTGTTCTTTTTCTTTCTTAATAAAGATTTCTTCATCCAATTCTCTCTTTATAGATTGTTCAGAATTTGGATCCCATAATTCAGCATGATTAATGATACCACCAAAAGCTCTAGCAGCTGAAATTCTAGTTTCCCATTTGGATGATTTTAAAAACGGGTATACTCTTCCTACCAAACTTATGATTTCTTCAGGATGACCCTTGGCAAGATCAGATAATTGATCTGCAGCTGTGTTTCTTATGAAGGGGGTTGAACCTGTTTCCAATAGTACTACCAATCTTTCTAGTCTTGACATAGTTATATGATATGATGAGATTAGATGAGATAAGATTAGATTGGATTAAGGAATGATTGATTCATTTACAATGAAGATCTGATATGATAAGGGAAATGAATTGATTGATTTACAAGATGGATGAATGAATGCTGCCTAATTATTTGTTTGTTATGGTTGTAAACAAAACAAAAGCAAAAGATCAAACTAGCAAAAATAAAAGGGATGGTTAAGAGATCTAGATGGTAAAATAAGTGACCAACACTGTGATGTGATGTGATATGATATGATCTTCTAACACTCTCTGATCAACAATGAAGTTGTTGAATTTGACCAATCTTTCACTAAATTGAAGTACTTAACGTGAATTGAATCAAATTTTAGTGTTGCCTTAGCGGTATGAAAATTAAAATCTCCTTTTTCTAGTGAGTATTTATAGTTTTTTGAATGTTTTTTAGCTGCAATTTTTTTTGACACTGAAGACACGACCTTTTCCTTCATTTTGTAATGGAATTTGATGAAATGGATGGATAGATGGATGGATGAGTTTAGAAGTAGTAAGTATTTATATAAAGAGTAATTATCAGTAGGTTAAACTTAAAGTAGATAACATCAGAGGATATGATATACTAAGAAATTAAACTAATCAATCATAATTGAATGAACGTCAATCACATGAAATTAAGCTATTCATTGTTATAATATACGAATTAATTTTATATATGGGCTCCATCGGGAACTATTGGTTAAATTATATTCATTCATTTATTTACTCAAATAATGTTAATTCACTTTATTTCTTTATACTATAATTTATCATATCCTGTGATTATGACTATATCCATAGTATTATCAATAAATAAATAGATATATATAAATCTATTGATAACAGTGTATGCTCTTAGATGGATAGTCGATGATCTTAAAAAAAAACGTCATAAGAAGAGAGAAAAATTATGACTTTGTCCGGGTAACACTTTTCTTTTTTATATTATCAAATTTTTTAAATTGAATCAGACAAAATTTAAATTTTATCCACCACTTTTTTTTTCTCTTCTTCTTCTTCTGTATTGTGTATATACTATATAAATTTACAATGTGACAATGATGTAATTTTCTTCTTTTACTAGTGAGCTATGTATAAGTAAACATGTAACTAATCTAATTAAATTTCTTTTCTCTACTTGATTTAACTTCATGTTTCTTACTGGTAATTTCATCTCCAGTGGCATTAAAATGAATATTAGTATCTTGATTCATTGGATTTTCATTTGATTTTTGAAATTCTTTAAATATTAAATGCTTAATTTGTTGTAATCTTAATCCAGGATGTTCTTTTCTGACTTCTGGTAATCTTCTTTCTTCATATGCATTAAAGGCAGCTTTAACTCTTCTTTCAGGATGTCTATCAATATCTTTATTGCTTAATCCTCCATCCTTTTGAGTCAATGCTAATGCTTCTAAGGCAGCATCTAATCCAGTAGCACTTAATTCAGGAGTTTCTTTATTAAAATCAAGGAAATCATCAATCTTTCCTGCTCTTTTAGCGGCCACTTTAGCTGCTCCTCTTTGTTTCGATTGTTGAGGTTTGGTAGGCATACTTGCTTCTTCAGCAGCTAATAACAAATCACGTTCTGCTTTCTTACGAGCAGCTTCTTCCCGTTTAAATTCAGCATCTTCTTGTTTCTTATTCCCCTTTTTAGATCCTTTTTCCCATTCAGATTGTTCTTCAGCTTCAACTTTAGAATCTGCTTCTTGTTTTTTCTTATTGGCTTGTTCTGCCTTTTTTGCATTACCAGCTGCTTTCTTGGAATTTTCTCCTCCTCCTCTAGCCATTTCTTTAACTTAGATTAATATATATAATGATTTGGGTAGGTTCTTTAAAGAGAAGACTGGAAAGTGTTGTCTAAATAATTTCTTTTTTTTTTTTTTTCGTTTTGGTGGAGAGAGAAGAAAATAAACCGATTTACGGATCTCTTAATTACTGAAAATCACATCACGTCAATATATCTAATTTAAAAATTAAATATACTTCTTTTATTGACTATATATGACATTACTTACTCTTTATAACTTTGCATGAGGTTCAAAAACAATTCTTCCTTTAACTTTACCTTCAACTAATTTATTCAAATATTCAGGTAATTCTTGTAATTTAACTGTTGTAGCAAGAGGATTTAATTTCCCTTGCGCAACCCAATTCATACATTCAATTTGTTCTTGACTACTACCACCAAATGAAAATATAATTTCAACTTCTCTTCTGGCTAAATTATAATTTTGAATGAATAATTTAGATCTACCTAATCCAACTGAAAGATAAGTTCCTTGATTCTTAACATAGGCTTGACAAAGATCAGATGTAGGTTGAATTCCTACAAAATCAATCACAATATCAAATGATTCAACATCATGATCATCCGATTCAGTTAAATCAGTATAAAATTCATCAGCTCCATTCTCCAACGCAATTGATTTCAATTCAGGTTTAACATCCGTAGCAATGATTCTACATCCATAATTTCTTAAAATTTGAACACCATTTAATCCTAATCCTCCTAATCCAACCACTAATACCTTTGAAGTAGGTTGAATTAAATGTCTAACTTTTTGAATAGCATGATAAGGAGTTAAAACAGAATCAGATGTGACGGCTGCAACGGCATAACTCACATTATCAGGAATAGGCAAAAGAGTTCTTAAATTCTTAATTAAAAGATATTGTTGAAATCCTCCATCAATATTTAATCCATAAGCTTCAATATTCGTCATACAAATATTATCATGACCAGTACGACATAATTCACAAGTCCCACATGCTGAACAAATAGTAAGAGCAAATCTACCTCCAATTGGGAATCGAGCATCTTTAGTTAATCCTTTACCAGTAGCCACGATTGATCCCGCAATTTCATGACCCATAACGAATTTTTCAGCAGCTGGTACCCCAGGTTTAACAATTGGACCTTTGATAAGAACATGAGGATCACTCATACATAATCCTGCAGCCTCAACTTTCAATAAGACTTCATTATCTTGAGGTTTAGGAACTGGATGAGGTGAAAATGATTGTAATTGAGGTTTACCTTCGATATATCCGTAAGCCACTTGAGTTGATGGGATTGACGATGGAACAAATGGTTGGGGGACATTATGGTCATGATCCATAACTTTATGAAGAAAACGTAAGTCGAACATTATAAGTGAATTGATGTAGAATGAACAAGAATGAAGGATATGTGTATGGGAATGGGGTTGATAAATCAGGATATTTCAATGATTAAACATATAAAAACTACGGAAAAATCAATATCATACAAAATTTGTGCGGGGGAAACAGACCGAAAAATAGAGTTAAATATCCGATTTGTAAAGATCCTTTTCAAAACTTTATACCGACGAGATCTATAGTGGAACAAAATGACTACAAAAATTCTTAGTTATATGGGGTCTAAATGTTAGGTGTATGTACATTTTAAATGAACGAAAACGATAAAATAAAAGAACTGAGTTAAAGTATAAAAGGCAAATTATTATAGTCATGAAAATCGTATATAAAAAAGTTTTCGAGCTTGAAACATCAACAACCCTTTTGATGAACAAGGAAGAACTGAATGGGAAGAATGGAAAAAGTAACAATTGAATGTTACTTGTAACTTTTTTTTTTTTGAAATGGAGGTTTTTCTGGAAATGACGATGAATGAATGAACAAAAACTACTACGATTAAAAACTATAATTCTTAAGCAGTTTTTGGTTTCTTAGCTGATGGTTCTTCACTAACTTCTCTACCATTTGATTCAGCTGGCTTTAAAGCTGGAGTCATTATACCAGTATGATAATCTTTAATTATAGAATCAACATCATCAATATTAAGTGGTCTAACATCACCTAATTGTTTAATTTTATTAGTAACTTCTTTAACTTGATCATCAGTTAAATTCAAATTCAATTGATCAACTCTTGATTTAATAGCATTCCAACCAGTTAATCTATTGGCAAAATGAATATATCTAGTTAAACCGAAATCAGATGGATTTAAAATTTCATAAGTTGATGGATTAGCTAAAATGGCTTTAGCATGAATACCAGCTTTATGAGTAAAAGCACAAAATCCAGTAATTGGATTATTAAATGGAATATTAACTTGAACAGAATCAGCCACTAAATTTTCTAAATCTCTTAATTTGTGTAATTTATATTTGGATAAAACATAATCTCTATCAGCAGTGATCATTCTTGCCATTAAAGCACCTAATGGAGTTATACCATTTCTTTCACCAATACCTAAAACACTGACATCAATCAATTTGGCACCAGCTTCTAAAGCAGTATAAGCATTAGCAATAGCACAACCGGTATCATTATGGAAATGACATTCAATATCACAACTGACGACAGATTTTAAAGTCTTGACTAATTCATAAACTTGTCTTGGATTAGCACAACCGACAGTATCAGCAATCCCAACTCTATTCACTCCGATTTTGTCAACGGTTCTATATATGTTTAATAAATCGACGATATCAGATCTGAATGAATCTTCAGATGAGAATCTGATTTCAATCCCTTTTGATTTAACGAATTCAATGACTTCAACAGCAGATTGAGCAATATAATTCATATCTTTACCATGAGAATATTGTCTTAAGAATTGAGAAGTACCAATGACAACATCAACCCCATCGACCCCGGTTTCAACAGCAACTCTAGCATCATCCATATGACATCTGATATGAGTTAAGATCTTGGCTTTTAAACCTAATTTACAAATAGCCTCACAATCTTTTCTTGATTGTTCAGAAGCAACAGGAGAAGTCAATTCGATATAATCAACTCCGAAATCATCTAAAGCTCTAGCGATTTCAATTTTCTTTTCAGTAGTGAAAAAAGCATTGGCGAATTGTTCACCTTCTCTTAAGGTTGATTCGATTAATTCGAAATTACGAACATTTGATAAAAAATCAGATGGATGAGGACCATATGGATTAGAAGAAACTGACATAGTAACTAGTGTTATTCTTTCTTTTTGGAGGAATTGGAAAAGTGAAAAGGAAAGAAAAGAAAGCTATAAATAAAAAATTTAGAAAGAAAGTGTAATGTTATATATAAATCAGTTATGATGAAAAACATGAAAATTTTCACAGTGTCATAAATTATTCATCGGAGCGACAAACAGATTATGCTGACAGAAGGAGGAAGCAGCAGCGCTTTTTTTTTTTTTTTTTTCACTTATCAGAGTTGCCTAATTAGGAATTGACTCAGACCAGAATAATATTTTTTCGCCGCAATTTTAATTGTCATTGACTCATTATCTTTAACTGGGGGAAAAAAGCGCACCTTTATCGACACGTGAGCGAGTGCACGTGATGGTGATCTTCTCTATCGATTGCTACCATAAGAGAGAAGATCTTTAAAGATTGAGATGAATGTTCTCATAGTATAATTTAGACTACTATACTGTACTTCATCTTCATATACTAACTAATGACTAAAGTCATACTATTGATTGGTTCTAGACTTACTTCCTTACCATCAATTTGTCATACTTTTAAATAGGAGGTCAATGGCCCACACCATTTAAAGGTTCTAATTAAAAATTTCAGATTATGACGATATTGTTTAAGATGAACTTTAAATTTTCGGGCCTTAATTTCCATGAGTCACAACATCCGTGCACCAAACGTGCAATCCACACCGCAATAATATATTGAATCAATGAGGAATACATCCATACCGCAGTAATATTATACGTATATTTGCAGCATAATTAGATTAGTTGCAACAATTATAATAACTATTTATGTTATCAATATACTACTTATCTAAATTACAGCTACTCACTTCTCTCTTCAGTCGGGTCTGGATTGTTAAAGGGAATATTAACTTGAACAGAATCAGCGATTAGCCTTTCTAAATCCCTTAACTTATGCAACTTGTATTTTGACAACACATAATCTCTATCAGCAGTGATCATTCTGGCCATTAAAGCACCTAATGGGGTTATACCATTTCTTTCACCAATACCTAAAACACTGACATCAATCAATTTGGCACCGGCTTCTAAAGCAGTATAAGCATTAGCAATAGCACAACCGGTATCAATATGGAAATGACATTCAATATCACAACTGACGACAGATTTTAAAGTCTTGACTAAATCATAAACTTGTCTTGGATTAGCACAACCGACAGTATCAGCAATCCCAACTCTATTCACTCCGATTTTGTCAACGGTTCTATATATGTTTAATAAATCGACGATATCAGATCTGAATGAATCTTCAGATGAGAATCTGATTTCAATCCCTTTTGATTTAACGAATTCAATGACTTCAACAGCAGATTGAGCAATATAATTCATATCTTTACCATGAGAATATTGTCTTAAGAATTGAGAAGTACCAATTACCACATTCACACCATCAACTCCAGTTTCAACAGCAACTCTAGCATCATCCATGTGACATCTTATATGAGTTAGAATCTTAGCGTTGAGATTCAATTTGCAAATGGCTTCACAATCAAGACGGGATTGTTCAGAAGCTACTGGGGATGTCAATTCAATGTAATCCACTCCAAAATCATCTAAGGCTTTGGCTATTTCTATTTTCTTTTCGGTGGTGAAGAAGGCATTGGCGAATTGTTCACCTTCTCTTAATGTTGTTTCAATCAATTCAAATGAACCAAGATTAGAAGTAGGGTCTGTTCTAATTGGGATGTTAATTCGGGTACTGGGAATTGACATGGTGGAGCGATTATAGTTTTCGATTTCAGGAATGTAGTGTATACTGAATATATATCAAGTTTAAATATAATCTTAAATAATGAACTTGACTTGAAGAAACGTTTATACTTATATTAAATAACAACATTGGAGAATTGAGAACGAAAGTTGTTGAACAAAATACCTGGCGTCATAATTGGTGCAAAAGAATAGCAAAGAATCATTATTCCCAGTTGGGAACTGACTCAGAGCTTATAGAATTTTATTAGAACTTGGGATTGTCACCATGACAAATTGAAAATTATATTATAGGGGAAAGAAATAAACTACACAACTTGCTACATATCATAATGGGTCTATACCAAGGGCTTAGTTTATTCCCTATAAACTATATAATACAAATAAATAAATAATAATAATAATACATAAGGAGGTCTTGAAATTGCTGCAATTTTGTTTTTGGGTTTGACTCATTTTGACAAGCCACAAAGACGAGGGATATGTACACACAATGTATTAACAACAACACCTTCTATTAGATTCTGAAAAAACCCATACTGTAGTTCTTCAAGAATAATCGACATTAATGACTCACTAGATTTTGATTCTAGCAAATCTATAACCAAAAATAAAATAAACGGTTTACACATAAAAACACTAATATTTGATAAAAATATAACTATACACTAATATATAAGGAGAGAAGAAATAAAAAACAACAACATCACGGAAAATGGATTACAAACAATAAAATTGTCCAATGAATTAAACTTCAGTTGCAACCATTTTAACAAATCTAAATATTTCCGACTTTAATCTCACTAATTCCACATCTTTAATCAATAATTTCCCATTCATTCTATTCATGATGGTTTTTACAATTTGATTGATTTCCAGATTGGGCAAACCTGTGATGTGAGACCAATTGAAATTAAATTGATCACCACCAATTTCAGTAGTTTGATTGGAAGATGTGATTGTCTTTTGAGATTGATCCTTGCTGGAGATCTTCTTTTCACGAAGAATGGCTAATTTAAAACATCCAATAATCAATTTTTTCAATTCAAATCCCATATCGTTATAATTAACGAAATTATTGGTTTGATTAAGATATCTTAATAAATAAATGATATCCATATATCTGAATAAATAGATGATCCCCTTCATAAACATCGTTAAATTCAATTTTAATCTCGATGTTAATAATAAGAGAAATTTATCCAAGGATAATTCCAATTGTCCATTAGTTAACATCTTTGGTCTTTCGGGAGGGAATGAATTATGGATCTTGGTGGCGATGTATTTGATTATGATTGACATCAATTGATTTCTTTCTTGTTTGAATTGAGAGAAAGTTAAGCCATCTTTGGTGAAGATCTTATCTTGCTTTGATTCAACTGACTGATCTTGTGATTGTGATTGTGATTGTTCCTGTTGTTGGATTTGATCTTGTTGTGATTGTGATTGTTGTTTCTTGAGTTGTTCTTGTTTTTGCTTTTCAATGATTTTAGAAGCAATGATTGATTCACGAATTTGTTCAGTTAAAATAGGTGGTGGTTTACGAACAATAGTTTCATCAACATCGTGATCACTTGGGGTTGGATTATCTTGTTTGGCCATTGGTGAAGATGCCGGGATTGATGTTGCAGGTGTCCCTTCACGCACAATGTGATTAATATTACCATTAATAATATTATTATTGTTGTGATTAGTGATCTCATGAGATAAAGTAGTTGGACGATGGAATCTTGCTTGTGATTGAAGTTGTAATTGGAATTGTAAACGTTGTTGTTTTTGTTGTTCTTCTTCTTGTTTGAAATGATTGTCAATCGATGATCTGATTGAAAAACTATCTTCATCACTAAATACATCATGATCCGTGATTAATAATGGAATTTCATCTACAAAATCAAGTAATGGATCATCATCATGATGAGATTGAATATATTCTTCTTGATGATCTATCTCAATATCATTGTTGTTAATGTCATTATCATTGTTGTTGTTATTGTCATTGGTGTGATTGATTGATTGACTATTGTGATTGCTACCACTTGAACTGGTGCTACCATCATCACCATTACCTGATTCTGGATCAGAGAAACTACTGGTGATATCAAGAGTATTGCTATTATTATTGGATGGTTCGACGGGAGAAATCACCGTCTTACCTGGTGTGGTTGTATTAGCAGCAGCAGTAGCATCATCATCTGTGGTGGATGGTTTGGTTGTAAATATGGTATCGTTGATAGTTACCATTGTGATTGTCTTTTTTTAAAAAGTGATGGGAAATGATTTGAGAATTAAATGTTCATACAAGATAAGTGATTGATCAACTAGGATGAGATGATCTAATTGAAAAAACGATGGCAAAAAGCTATAAAAATAAATGACTATAATTAGATGATTGACTCACACTAACTAAAATGGTCTTTGGATGGGAACTAAAAATAAAGATAAATGATTGCTTGAAAAAGAAGATGACTGATTTCTTCTATATATGATGAATGTATATAAAAATGATTCAAAATAATAGGTATATATGAAATAAAAGGATTGTCTTTTATTTGCAGTATACTATAATATGATGATAAGGACTAAAAATACACAATTAAAGACTTGATTTCTTTAATTAACACGGGAAACTAAGGGTAAAGTAGATTTTTCAACGGGATTGGGATAAAATAAGGACGGGACGCACGGTAATGTTAATAAATAAGTATAACGGAACACTTCTAAACAGTATAAGAATACATGATGAGTGTTGGAAGTATTTGATATTTGAATATTTAAAAAATTTTAAAGGTAAATAACTTTATTGATCTGACGATAAATTAAACACATATAGATATATTTCGAGGTAGATGTCTGTGACTTTGGATGAGATTCAAGGAACAGATAGATATGGGTTGATCAGACGAGGAGGTTACGGTCTAATTGGATGGTATATAGTGGGTAAAGATATATGGTTAATGTGATTAAATGGTGGGTTAACTGGTGATAGTTTTGATTATAAATTTTTATGTTCCATCCCCCAACTGGCTCAGGAATCCCTTACAAAAAAAATTGTGTGGGACTTACAGTTTAAATTTCTTTTTTTCAGTTTGACTCATTTTTTTTTTTTTTTTTTTAATTTCCATTTTAAGAATTAAATTAAATTTGTCTGATTATGTAACAAATTATGTCATCATTTACTTTGGGGGAGGGATGCTACCATGCTACAATACAAATTATAAGGACATTACTTAATTGATCAATTATATTAAATGAATATGGGGTAAAATTGGAATTTATACTGACTAACATCATAAAAATGTGCCAACTAAGTCACAGAATGCCTTAAACAGTAAACTAATAATGGTCTTGGTGTTGGTCGTCTGGTCTTTACTTTTCTATTTGATCTATACCACATGAGCAACTTTATCATTTCCTATTAAATCCCACAACAACCGAACTTTCCACAAGTTAAATCTAATATAAATTGAATCATAAGTACATAATAATACCATCTGCAACACCATGCCTTATTTAAATACCGATATATGCTTAAATTATGGCACATTACGCCATACATAAATTATCTCACCATACTAAAATCTCTAAAAAAAATTTTCCAGGGGCAGATAAATTTTTTTTGAGGTTTCAGAGTCGATCAGGATCCACCAATTATCAATCAGATCTCATCAACAAAGTATCTTCACGCCAACAATCTTGTTACTAATTGACTTGACTAGGCATCTTACTTTGTGATTATATCATTGATTGAAGAATCCATCATCATTAGAATTAGACTCATTGGATTAATCGATTCTTTTTCTTTCTTTCTTTCTTTTCTTTTCTTCCTTCCTTGCTGCTGCCAAACTTGAATTTGACTGCATTGGTTTTGATTCCATCATCAATCACGTCTTGTATCACTTAGAATAAGTCGATAACAACTTTAGTTCCTTATTTCATATTTCAACTTTACATTTTTTTAGTTCAATTCCCATCCATTCTATTTAGATATTTTCAATCCTTTGATTTTTATCTAACTTTGACATTTTTATAATTTCATTTCCTTAATTCATTCATAGACGTTATAAATCTATAAATTCAATACATCCCTCATTGTTTCATTCCCAGTTCATACTCTATGAGTCAATCCAGCCCTAGTGATAATCAACAACCTCCTCCTACTACAGCAAGTTCAACCACCACAGTAGAAGCAAATACAACTAGTACTACTACTTCTGATCCATCATCAACTATGAGACTCCCTTCATCATCAGCCAGAACTTATAAAGATGCCATTAACGCATTAAATACTTTACAATCAAATTTCGCTTCCATCGAAGCAAATAGAAAATTAGGTCCAAATGTTGATAGACATGCTCTTTCATTAAATGAAGTGGTTGAATATACCAGAAGATTAGGTTATTCTTCAAAGGATTTTAATAAATTAAATATCATTCATATTACAGGTACAAAGGGTAAAGGTTCAACTTGTGCTTTCACTGAATCAATCTTAAAACAATATGTTGGTGTATCTCCATCAACCTCAAGTACCACTTCAACTCCAATAACTGCTACTTCAACTAATTCATCAGATTCTCCTATTAAGAAAATTGGTTTATTTACTTCACCTCATTTAAAATCAGTTCGTGAAAGAATTAGAATTAATGGTAATCCAATTAATGAATTAAAGTTCACTAAATATTTCTTTGAAGTTTGGGATAAATTATCATCAACCACTTCATCTCCTGAAGAATGGCCAACTTTACAACCATGTAATCAAATCAAACCGATGTATTTCAAATATCTTACCATTTTATCTTTCCATGTATTTATGCAAGAAGGTATTGATACTGCTATTTATGAAGTTGGTGTAGGTGGTAAATATGATTCAACCAATATTATAGATAAACCTACTGTTACTGGCATTTCAAGTTTAGGTATTGATCATACTTTTATGTTAGGTAATACTATTGATAGTATTACTTGGAATAAAACTGGTATTTTTAAACCAAATGTACCGGCTGTTGTATCTCAACAATTAGAATATCCTGAATCAATTGAATTAATTCAAAAGAGAAGTAAAGAATTGAAAGTTTCAAATTTGGAAGTTATAAAACCTTTATCAAGTCATATTAAATTAGGATTAGCTGGAGATTTCCAAAGACAAAATGCTGCTTTAGCGGTAAGATTAGCTACTGTTCATTTAACTTCATTAGGATTCAATATTAATGAATTACCTCAATACAATAAAGAACTTGAAGTCATTGAAGATGAAGATTTGCCTGAACGTTTTGTTAATGGTTTAATCCAAGTTAATTGGGATGGAAGATGTCAAATCATTCATGATAAACCAGGATTTGATAAAATCACTTGGTATCTTGATGGAGCTCATACTTTAGAATCAATCAATGTATCATCGATTTGGTTTAAAACCGAACTCACTAATTTAATTAATAAAGATGTTAAACCAAATACTAAAAAGAGAACCAAGATTCTTTTATTTAATCAACAAAGTCGTGAAAATGCTTCAGCTTTATTAACTAAATTATATGAAAATATCTCTCCATCGATCGAATTTGATCATGTTATCTTCACTACTAATATTACTTGGTCAGATGGGAAATATAATTCTGATTTGGTTTCCCTTAATAATTCTCAAGAATTAGTTGATAAATTAATCATTCAAAAGGGATTAGCTCAAACATGGTCTGAATTAGATGCAAAATCTAAAAGAAATCATACTAGAAAACATATCTTCCATGATATTGAAACTGGAGTTAATTTCATTAAGAGTTTAACTCATTCAAGTGATAGTTCTGAATTTGAAGTATTTGTTTGTGGTTCATTACATTTAGTAGGTGGATTCTTGGTTGTTCTTGATAATGAAAAGGACTAGAATTTTAGAAATATTAATTACATTACTTGATTAGCTTTTGTAAATTTTATTAATCTTTAAAGGATATATATTTATCTATATTATACAAAACGAGTAGATAACTAACTCTAAAACAAAAAGTCTCAAGCAGATCCATTATTAAAAATGTTTTCTCTAGTAGCTTTAACAATTTCATTAATATTAGCTAATGAATTTTTCCATTCATATAAAGCTTGTTTGACTTCATTCCAATTATTAGCATTAACTTGATGATTGTTACCACCAGCTAATATGAATCTATTAACTCTACTTAAATAGAATGTAGATTCTAACTGATTTAATTTACCTTCGATAACATTGGCCCTTATAGAATTAACCAATAAAGTTTCAAACTCATAAGAATTGGCAGCTAATTCAGTTGGTATTTCATCATATTTAAAGATTATTGAATCATGATCATTTGATTGAGATTTTTCACTAAGAAATTTAGCTAATGATAAAATTCTTGATTTTTGATTAATGAATTTAAAGTTTGAAAATGATTCTGGAACGGTAACTAAATCACCTTGAACGTATTTAGTAAAAGTTGCTACTAATGAATCTTGAGCGTGGGCTTGTAAGGATTGAGCAACATTATTAGTAATTAAGAATGAAACATCCACGGTTTTGGAAGATAATGCAAAGTTAATTAAGTTATATAATTCTTGAATTGATTGTAATTCATAATTGAGGGTGAATGATTTAATAAGGGTTAATGATTTTAATGAAAATTCAGAATCTAATTGAATGAAATCCCAAAAGATAGATCTGATTTCGGTATCATTAGCTTGAGATTTAGTTAACCAGTTGATTAAATTGTTACCAAGATTGTTTTCAATGATGGAAAATTTAATATTACTTGATTTAACGATATTTAAAATTTGTTTGATTAAATAAATTCTGGTTTTGGAAACTTCTGGTATTAAATTGAAGATATTAGTTAAGATGGATAAGATACTAGTTGATTTAACTGTCTTTCTATCTCTTACTAATGCTTGTTTTTCAGGATTGGATTCCAATAATAATTTTATAACATAAGAATTTTCATCATCTAAAAGTTCAGCACTTGATTTTTCTGAAAGTTCCAGTAAAATATGAATTAAAAGGTAAAAGGCAGGTTCAAATTCTCTATCACTTAACTTGGTTAAAGTAGAACTAGTTGAAACTTGAGTGATCTTGGTGATTAATTCTGATTTATGTTCGATTTCGGCATCACCATCTCCTAAATCGGATACTACTGATCCAGAAAACTCGGTGTTTCCATTGACAGCATCAATGATTTGAGCATATTCCTTAATGGAATCCTTCAACTCAGTATCAACAACAATAACAGATGCCATATTGTCCTTTTTGATTGTTCTATTCTTGACCTGTTTGAAACTACGATTCAGCTTCATCAATTTTTTTTGTTCATACAAAAAATTTTTCAACACCTCTTTTTTTTGATAATTTTGTGTGAGAGTTATATATGCAGGAAATGTATATAGAGATCTATTTGCAACATTCTACAAACAGTTGAAAGGGATAAAACGGTGGGAGAAAGTCTATATTAACAAGGGTGTAAAACGTATAAATGTATATAATAGTGAGAGTTTGGTGTATCAAAAGTCGCCTTCTTCTTCCTCATTAATGACGGGACCGTATAATGTGGTTTTGGTTGTGGTAGTGGTGGCGGTAGTCATCGGACGAGGTGAATGAATACTATGAGAAACATTATCAAACGAGGTTTCCCATTTCGTATCCATTTGATGAGTCATGAAGTAATCAGGAGGATTGGCAGTTAAACCGGGTGACGGAGCAGCAGGGGCAGGAGAATTTGAATTACTCTTCGAATCAAATGGTTGTGGTCTCATCATAGGACCCTTTATAGGAGGAGGTGATTGAGATCTCATAAATGATGGACCAAGACCAGGACCAGAATTCATAAGTGATGGATCACTATGATTATTTAATGAATTATTACTACTTGAAATTGAATTTGAAAAAATCGGATTCTTCCAACGTTTTTTATTTAATTTCGAAAAATCAGGCGAATTTGATCTTGCCATGAATGTAGGATTATTCAAAGTTTGCTCCAAGGTATTAACTGTGTTAAGAGTATTATTATCTGATGAGGCTGAGGGTGTCATTTTATTAGGGACAGGAGTGACAAACGTGTTAGATTTGATTGAACTTTCTTCAGAAGAATTCGATGATAATTGTGATAATGAGAATTTCTTAGCATGCTGTTTAGACACAGTAGCTGTTGTAGAAGCTGATTGAATTGAAAGATCAGACGACAAGGCCCGTTTATAACCAGGTCTCTTCTTTTTAACATGCCCTCCTCCAAGTGGTTTCGATGAACTATTAGATGTAGCCACACTTCCTGAGGGTGTTAATCCCGTAGACAGGTTTTTCGTAAAATCTTGAGATACACTAATACTTGATTCATAAGCTGCATCATCATCTTCTTCATAATCCTCATCCATAGTATCAGTTTCATCAAGAATATCCAATTCCGATTCCGATAACATGGTTGACATTTGACTGAAATGACTCATTTGTGATATTTGTGAAACAATAGAAGTTGGTCTAGTTCTAGTTGATCTTACAAATGATTCTGCTACCGGTGGGGTAGCTGGTTGTTCGTATGCGGGAGAAATCAATTTATTATCTTCTTCAAACGATTCTCTCGGTATTGGATTATCAGGTTTATTCAAATCTCCACCAAGCGTAAATGCTGGTCTTAATCCTTCTGCAACCCCATTAGGTGATGTGTTGGTAGCATTGTTATTATTATTGATTGATTTTTCAAGACTTCGAGATGTACTAGGCGTCACTTTATCGATTACACCATTATTATAATGATTTGAATTATTGTTACTATAATCGGTAGATGATTTAGGTAATGATTGACCACTATTTGATGATGTATCAGGGGCATCAGCATTTTTCGGTTGTTTTTTCCAAAATTGTATCTTTTCTAAAAAGTTGTTATTATTTCTATTCCTTCTCTTCTTTCCATTATTATTATTATTATTATTAATATTATTGTTGTTAAAGTTATTAAATATACTACTTCCGGTAGTACTACTAACACTGAATCGATCATTATTCGTTATTGATGATGCTATGGATGGTTTTCTTGCCTTTTCATCAGGCACAAAGGAAATCACTCTAGTTAAGGTTCGATTTCTATTATCTGCTGATGGAGGTGATTCAGGGATATAAAATTCCTTTTTGGAAGCTGAATTTACAGGAGCAATTTTGGTAGTTGAAGAAGTTGGAGTTGATACTAATGCGGTTGGATTTAGGAAATCGGAATTTTTAGTCAGTTGAGATTCAATTCTCTTTTCTGAAATATCGGTTGATTTTCTTCTTTCAGATGTTAATTTATGAATATTAGTTTTACTTGAATTACGATTTGAAGAAAGGCTTAAGGTTGATAAGATTCTTTCTAACGGTTGGCCACCTACTGCAGAACTAGCCACACCCCCTGTTGCTTGATCGACCAATGAAAGAGCACTTTTAACTCTTTTACGAGATTTCTTAAGTGTTCTTTTTGCATCATAATATCTCTTTTTCTTTTCACGATAATATTTTAATTTCTTCTTTTTATATTCTTCAGTTAATAATAATTCATAGAATGAAGTTAATGGATTCATTTCATTGGTATATACTCCACGTTGTAAATCGTCAATATCGACATTTAATTTTTCTAATTTCTTAACTACTTCACGTTCAGTTTTTGATTGGAATGGTTGATTATTAGATTGATAATGTTGATGGATAGAAATGATTGATTCAGTTTCCAATCTCATTTTATTCTTATTCACTTTACGTAAATGTTTATTATTTAAATCAATTAAGAATTCTGAATTTAAGATTTCATTAAGATCAGGTCGTTGTTGAGGATCCTTTTGTAACATTTTAGTGATTAAATCAATTATATGAGATGGTATGAAATCAGGAAATGAAGGTTCTTCATGAATAATACTGAATTTATTCTTTAAATCATCATCAAAATCAAATGGTAATTGTCCATATACCATAGTATATAGTATAACTCCCAATGACCAAATATCAACTGCAAAACCAGAATATTTTTCCCCTTTTAATAATTCAGGTGCCATATAAACAGTGGTACCACATACGGTTGATAAGAACTTTCTTGATTGAGGATTAAATTCTCTTACAAAGCCAAAATCAGTTAATTTAATAAGAGTTTTCTTTTTATCAGCAAATAAGATATTTTCTAATTTCAAATCTCGATGACTTAAATTTAGTGAATGAACGTACTTCAAACCTAGTACGATTTGAAAGAAGATATGTTGACATTCTTCTATTGGGATTCTTTTCTTTTCATAGATTAAGTAGTATAATTCACTTCCTTCACAATATTCTAAGACTAACCATAGATGTTGTTCAGTTTTAATAACTTCATATAAAGTGACGATATTTTTATGTTTCAACTGTTTATGATAATAGATTTCTCGTACTATATTAGGATCTTCTACCAACCCACATTTTAAAACCACATTGATATTAAGTAAGATATGTTTGGCTAAATAGACTTTACCAAATGCTCCTTCACCAATTTCTTCAATGATTCTATAATTACCAATTTGACTTATGGAAGGAGATGTGATTTGAAGGTAGAAGTCGTTGAATTGAGCTGCCAACTGGGCAGTTCGATTCTGATCATTAATCAATCTTGTAGCCCCATTCATTCACGAATAATGGTATAGAAGATGACAATGCCCAGGATGAATTTATATACAAATGGAATGGATTAAATGTGATTTGAACTGATACACCTGTTTGTTGCAATATCCACTTTGAGTTAACTTGTCCTTACTGGCTGTAATTGAGAGATCTGTTGTAGTTACTATAATGGTTGTTAATGATATTGAATGATTATTACGTGATGTTTCTGATTGCAATTTCAAAACCTGCCTTCTTTTTTTTTTTTCTTTATTGTTTCCTGTTTGAAGTTGCCAGATTTTTTTATACTTCACAATTCTTTTACAACCATCAATTGAAATTGAGTAATCGACAGAGTTAAATGGATAGAATACAATGATAAGTCACTCTCCAATGGGCAACTACTTGCTGCTGTTGCTGTTGTTGTTGTTGCTGGTTAAATGGGGGTACTCTTTAAGGTTTAAAGTTTATTGTGGTTGTCTTTGTCTTTGTACTCAGCAAGGCCCATGATGTAATCACTCATTAAACCAAACATATATACGATTTACTTTTAGTTAGGGCTGATGATGTCAAACAAATTGCTTAGCTCAACCGTTTGATCAACAACCCACGTCACTACACCATTGATTGATTCGTATTTACTTAGTTACCATATGAAGTCGTAATGGTTGTTAATTGAAGCATTCAAACCGTTAAAAAATGACGGTCAAAAACATTCTAAAGTGACTTGTCCCAATTAGGAAATCGCAAACAAAATTTTTTTTTCTTAGTGAAAAAAAATATAGCAGCAGCAGCAGCATCAGTAGCAGCGGTATCTCTAACTGATAGAATATAAATATATATAAATAGCATCAGCTTCAAAGACAACTTACAGTTCATATAGAGATGAGCATGATACTGCTACTAAGGCACCAGAGGTTGTTCACCTATCATCTCATAAAAAGGATAGCAATACGATCAGCTACTTCATCTTCATCTCCATCTCCATTAGATCCTATACTGAATAAAATATGGAAAAGGATTAACAATATAGAGTCATCTACTAATAGTCATGATGAAAGCAAACCCATATTCTCAGTTGATGCCAACGACAAACCTTTAGATCAACTCAAACAATTGATAGAAATCCCATTATGGGAACTTTCTCAAAAATTAAATCATAAATCATTTGAAGCTCCATATACTACTTTGAATTCAGTAGAATCACAAGACATCGATATCATTCTTAATAACTTACAATCTAACTTACATCAAACATTTCAAAATTATCTTACTAATAAAGATACTGAAAATCCCAATATTAGAAAAATCGAAGATATTAAATTAATCGATTTTTTCAATCCAAAACTTGTAAATATAACTCAAATCATATATCTGATAAATAATAATCAATATCCTAAGAATTTCTTAAAATTCAGTCAAGTTAATTCTAAATTAGGGTTATTAACTCAACTATTAACTAATTTATTATATAAAGAGTATATGGAATTAAAAATCCTCACTACCAAACCTGAAAATAATATTTTTGATATATCAAATCCAGCAGAATGGTTTCCTGAAGCTAGAAAGATGAAAAGGAAAGTCATCATGCATGTTGGTCCTACTAATAGTGGAAAAACTTATAATTCATTAAAGACTTTATCTCAAGCCAAGTCTGGTTATTATGCGGGTCCATTACGTTTATTAGCTCGTGAAATTTATGAAAAATTTAATCATGATGGTATTAAATGTAATTTAATCACGGGTGAAGAAGTTATACCTTCTATGGATGAATATGGTAGAGTAAGTCAAATTTCTTCTGGTACGATTGAAATGATTCCTTTACATCGTAAAATGGATGTATGTATTATCGATGAAATTCAAATGATTGCTGATGATAGAAGAGGTGCATCATGGACAAATGCATTTTTAGGTGTCTTAGCTAAAGAAATTCATTTATGTGGTGAAGAAAGTGCTGTACCTTTAATTCAAAAATTAACCAAAATAACGGGAGATGAATTGGAAATCAAGACATATAAGAGATTAGGAAAATTATCTACAACAAAGGAACCTGTTAATATTTTACGTGATTTGAAATCGGGTGATTGTGTGATTTGTTTTTCTAAACGGAAAATTTTGGAATTAAAATGTCAAATTGAACAAAAGACAAATTTAAAAGTTGGTGTGGTTTATGGTGCTTTACCACCTGAAATCCGTTCTCAAGAAGCTCAGAATTTCAATGAAGGTACAACTGATGTTTTAATTGCATCCGATGCTATTGGGATGGGACTTAATTTGAAAATTAAACGAGTTATTTTCCATTCCTTAAGAAAATTCAATGGTAGTGAAATGGCAGATTTAGCAATTCCATCTATTAAACAAATTGGAGGTAGAGCAGGTCGTTATTCTCAAGAATTTGGTCAACTGGAAGGATTTGTAAGTGCAATGAATAAACGTGATATCAATCTTATTCAAAAAGCCATGAAACTGCCTATTATAAATTTGAAAAAGGCATGTGTTTGGCCTACTGATTTAGTATGGAAGCATTATATGTCTAAATTTCCTCCTTCTCAACCATTTTATGATATCTTGCAAGCCTTTGCAGTTGAAACTGTCCAATTAAAGCTGAATAATTATTTCATAACGGAATTAGATTTCAGATATGAGATTTTGAAATTATTCTTAAGAGAAGATTTATATAAAGAACTTAATATTGAAGATCAATTAGTATTAAGTTTAGCTCCCATCAATTTAAATATGGCATCTGATCAAGTTAAAGAAACGGCGTTTAAATTTTTCCAAATGATTCGAAATTGTGAAAGTAAGAATATATTTGATTTTAATTTCTTAAATCAATCAGTTATAACTCAAACTCCAAAGATTACTGCTTCAGTGGGTGATACTGTTAATCTTTTAACGACGTTAGAAGATTATCATAAATTGGTATTATTATTTATGTGGTTGAGTCAAAGATGGCCCACTTTATTTGTGGATAAGGAAAGTGCATCAGATATGAAATCATTAATTGAAAAGAGAATCAGTCAGGAATTAATCAATATGAGAAGAATGAATTCTCGTTAGGGAATATGTTGTGTGTAAATAAAATATGTGTATAGTATAATTAGGTTTTAATCTTGTAAATAAACATAGAAATTATAGACTGGAACACACCATCTCATAAAAGAATTTAATTGTATGCTACGCCAATTTTTTTATCAAAGCAATCACTAACAGGATAGCTCATTGACATTATATTTTGCAACAATACTCTAGGTTAGACTTTCCTCCTTATTCTAACCTATGTTGCTATCTTTTTAATCCCCAACAAAGCCATGAAAAATTTGTGGGGCACATATAAATTTTTTAGCTCACCGACCGTCGCTGATCCCCCAAATTTTTTCGTTGTGTTCAAATGTGTAACTTTAATTTATAATTACAGTAAAATCTTGGTAATTTTATAAATCATCAGTTTCTTTCAAGTTCATATCACTGTTAGGTATTGCTTGTAACAGTATACAGAATAACATAGAACAAAAGTGGAAGTAACGAGAATGACTCAGAGTTTAATTCAAAGTACAGTTATTGTGGTTGGGGGACCCGCTGGTACAGGAAAAACCACTACTGCAACAGCTTTAGCTGATCATTTTTCAAGTCCATTCATTGAAGGTGATGTCTTACATCCTCAAGTCAATGTGGATAAGATGTCAAAAGGAATTCCATTAACTGATGATGATAGATGGGATTGGTTAAAGACTTTAAGTCAACAAACTAGTATTGCTAGTTTGGATAAAGATAATAAATCTAATATTGCCATTGTATCATGTTCAATGTTAAAGAAAGTATATCGAGATTATATCAAACTTAACTCGACTAATCATAATCATATCAGATTCCGATTTGTGTTCTTATATACCACATTTGAAGAATTAATCAATCGAGTTGAGAATAGAAAAGGCCATTTCATGAAGTCAGATATGGTTAAATCACAATATGAAATCATGGAAATCCCTGAAGGAGTTGAATTGGTATCAAATGGTGGTGATTCCATAGCTATTGATGCTACTGGCAAAACCCCAGAACAGATAAACAAGGAAGTCATTGACTCTTTAGCATTATAGATACAGTTATATACGCATAATTTTAATAGACACATAATATAACCCGTACCTATTTTGATTTATTAGACTCATCACCATAATCTCAACCCTATTTGACTATTGTCATACACTGTATTGATGGACCTCTTCCTCCCCCTTACAAGTTGGCAGCCAAAAAAAAACGAACTGATTGAGCCGAAAAAAGGGGGAAACATTTACGCAGTCAAAATTAGAAGAGGGAGGAGGGAAAAAAAATTTAGTGATGATAATTTAGAAGAACAATGGATCTGAAATTACCATCACTAATTTTAAAGTTTTGAATAGCTTTGCAATTTACAGTCGAAAGTTTAATTGATATCGTAACAGGGGAAGTTCATAAGGGTAGGGGATAAACCTATTCAATTAATTATTCACACATCACATCAATCAATTAAGATTTTATTGGTTTCTTGGTGTTATCTTGTCTTGTCTTACCACATTGCATCGGGAAACGAAAGACAACCATAGATACCCATGTTTGCAACTGATTCACTTCCTTATCTAAACCCTAATCAGGACAGACGCGTGGCATTGATAACAGGGGGGAATAGTGGTGTTGGATATTATACTGTTTTACATCTTTACTTGCATGGTTACATTGTATATATTGCAGGAAGAAGTAGATCACGAGTGTTAAAATCAATTCGAGAATTAAAACAAGATGCAACCGCTATAAGACTGACTTATACTAGTCAACAATCATCTAGTGAAAGATTCCTTGGAGATTTATTCTATTTAGAAATCGATTTAAGTAGCTTAGCATCAGTTATAGCTGCCGTGGAGAATTTCAAACAATTAGAATCAAATCTTAATATATTAATCAATAATGCTGGTGCAATGGCTTTACCTTATGCATTAACTCAAGATGGTTTTGATATTCAAATTCAAACTAATTTCATTGCCCCTTTTGTATTATCTACCAAGTTATTACCTTTACTTGAAAATACTGCTGATAGATTCCCATCAATTGATCCTCCTCGTATAATATATTTAAGTTCAGTAGGTCATCAATTATGTCTACGGTACTTCAATATGAATTCCACATTCAATTATAAACCCAATTTCGTCTTTACATGGTTAAGATATGGATTGGCCAAGATTGCTGGAATTCATTTTATGAAAATGTTAGCTTTAAGAAATCCGAAGATTTTATGTATGTCAGTTCATCCAGGATTTGTGATGAATACTAATCTTTTCTCATATTGGACAAGATTACCAATCATTGGTATAATGTTCTGGTGTCTTTTCCAAATCTTTGGTTATTTCTTTGGAGTGTCGAATGAAGAAGGAGCAAATGCTATCATCAAATGTTCTCTAGATCCTACCTTAACGGTTGAAAAGGATAATGGGAAATATTTTGCTACTGGTGGTAAGGAATCCGAACCTTCTAAAATAGCACAAAATATGGATTTTGCTGCTAGAACTTGGATTTGGACAATCCATCAATTAAGTGAAAGAGGTATATCAATACCGAGTTAACTTTCTAAAAAACAAAAACCCAATTTTCTTTTGCATTTAAAAATAACTACCACTACTGCTAATAATAATATGCTGCTATGACTTTTGTAAAATAATCATGAAAAAGTTCCATCCCTTTAAAAGTTTAAAAATAATCAGATCAAAATAACGGTTGCATTATAGTTAAAAATTCAAAAATCCATTGCATATATTTCTCATCCTACGTATTGTCTAATGTTTACTTCTCTTTAATTTAATTTTGTATAATCAATAATATATTTATTTTATTTCTTTCTAAATATCAGTTGATCTTATTAAACTACATTATTAATTAAATCTCCTCAATTAAGAATTTATTCGCCTCCTTCTTCTCATTGTCGATATCACGGTACACTTCTGCATCTTCCTCATTATCGACATCAATGATTCTATCTTCGACATCATCATCATCTTCTTCTTCATCAGCATCATTGTAGTCATTATCACTATTGTCGTCTTTGCCTTGCCCCAATATAGTTCTTAATTCAGAGTGGATTTTCCTTTTCAACTTGATATACTTTATTTCACTATCGTTATAATCCTCTAACGTATGACATTGCCTGTATAAATCATCTTCTTCATCACTAGTATATTCTGTAACGTCTTTATACTCACTGCTGATTTCTTCAGCAGTCTTGATATAAGGATCATAATAATATTGATACTTAGGATCTTCTGGATGGTAATAAAGATAGAAGTCATCTTCTCGAGGCGTTATACCTTGAGAATATAATTCATTCATATCATTAAAATAAATATATTCATCAGAAATTCTTTGAGAATATCTGTCATCTATACCTCGTCTATCTCTTACCAATCGAGACATTATGTTATAAACAGCTTCATCATCACTATCTTTTGGTTTATGAAGTTCTTTGAGTTCTTGTAGTTGCTCCTTACGCTTACGTGCTTCTTTTTTGAGTCCAAAAGGATCATCTGGGTCGTATTTGTATTCCTCTTCCTTTTGATCTCTCACGTCCTCTCGGAATTCATTTTGAAGTTCAGCTGACAACTTTCCAAACTCCTCAGCCATAGTTGGATCCGCAAACCAAACGTCTTCTTCATCATCAGAAGAATGGGGAAATAGAAGGTCATCAGTACCGAGAAATATATCTTCGAGATTTATTGGTAAGTCATGTTGGTTCATTTCTCCTAAAGTCAACTTGGCCAACATTTCTTCAATACTTGTATGAACTTTTTGTTGTACTTCTTCAACTTGACGATCGATTGATATTGGGTTCTTAAAACTTTCTTTCAAAAAATCTTCCGTAGGAGGAATTCTCTTATTTAAATATCCTTTTTGAATCAACTTATCTTGTAAATGATTACGAGTATTAAAAATATGGGTATAGGCTGCATTATCTTTATTAGATTCTGTTATTTTGTCTGGATCTTGTCCTGCCACATACACCATCCCCGTTGAAATGATTTGATATACAGCGATTTCAAACGTAATTGAATTTGGATCTTTCCCTTCATTCTTTAATTCTTGTTGTCTCTTAGTATGTAAAGCTAATAATTCACAATATGATAAATAACCAATTGAAAATTTAAAAGGTTTTGGTTTTCTTTCAGCAGGGTCGAACTGAACAGCATCTTTTAGCGTAAATCCTTTGTTGATAAATTTCGTAATTGCAGTAGGAATCATATAAGGACTCATGTTAAAAAGAGGAACGCCAGGATCATCCATGACTGTATCAACATCTATAACATACTGTAAATCATCAAATGGGCTAGTCTCAAACTTTTTACGAGATAATATATCATTGGTCTCTAAAATGTGATCGGAGGTGAATTCACCCTTTTTCATATAACCAATTGCAGTTGCTAATGGTAATATATCGGCATGTTTGTCCTCTTCATCCTCCTCAGAATCTTTAATAGTGACAATTTTGTCACCCACAATCCATACTCGATTAATTGATTTCATTGAATCAAGCAAATCATCATTTAAACCCTCATCATAATATTTCACTAAAAGACTCTCAAATGATTCTGAATTGAATACTTTAGCAAATACTAAATGGTTGGAGCAAAATTTGAATATCAAATCATGCATAATGTTTTCATCAATCGTACTATCATCATAAGTTAATTGACCATATATGTAACTAATCATCTCTTTCTTTTTACTTGATTTCTTATATTTATGTTTTTTGATTTCTATTTGAGGAAGATCACAACGAAATGGATAATGATGTCTAAGTATCTTGAGTAAGTTATCCAATTCATTATACAAAGCTTCAATCGTTTCTTTACAATTATTATTTCTAAAAATGACGAATGATAAAGTTGGCTTTGGAAAGGTGTATTCCAAATCTTTAGGATCGATCAATCTGGTTTCCCAAAGGTATGAATCATCTAATCCAGTAATTTCATCATCATTTACCCATTCATCCATTGTATTTGTGACGTGTGATGTTTGTCAATGGCTGTTGTAAATAACACCGTTTGATAAATGATTTGCAGATTTTTTTTCATCCCCAGATTTTTTACGTTTTTCGTCTGTGTAGAGTTACCATTATATTAAACTATTTTAACTAAACTATATCAAAAGCCACAATATCTAGAACTACGAACTTTACTAGATCTACTAGTAACCACTTATCAATGCTTCAGGTGACAGGACTATCAATTCTTTCAGTGATGGTCTACTTTGTTTTGTTCCCTGTTAACCTAACAATCTATAAAGCTCATTATTTGTTTTCCTCTTTAACTTAATATACTTTATTTCATTATCATTGTAATCTTCATAGGTATGTGATTGACGGAATAAATCATCATTTTCATCTTCAGTTTCATACGTGTTGACATCTTTATATTTTAGACTCATCTCATCCTCTGTAAGCTTATAAGGATCATAATAACATTGTTCAGATTCATCTTCAGGATGATAATACATATAAAAGTCATCAGCTGATGGATAAATACCTTGATCATATAAACCTTCCATATCTTCAAAATAAATATATTCACTGGATCTGTTATTATACCTGTCAGCGATAGTTTTTCTTCCACTTACAAACTTGAAGAGTACTTTTAAAGTATCATCACGATCAGTATCTTTTGGTCTATAAAGAGCCAAAAGCTCTTTTTGTTGTCTTTCACGTCTAAGAGCTTGTTTCTTGTGTCCAAATGGGTCATTCGGATCATCTCCTCTTGTTTTATCAAGATACTTCTGATACAAATCTTTAGCAACTGGAGTAAACGCACCAAAATTTTCAGGTAATTGTGGACCTGGTACTTGCACATTGCCAGGTTGAGGTTTGTCGAGATTTTTGAAATAATCTATTGCACTTACGGTATTCATACTAATTGGTAAACTGTTTTCACGAGAATTTTTTAAATTTGGATCTTCTAGTATATGATAAACATGATCTCGTGGTTTCACATTACGATCAGCTAATACTGGATTTTGAAAATCTTTGACTTGGAATTCAGTTGTTGGTGGAATTTTATCTTTTAAATAACCTTCACTTATCAATTTATCTTGCAATTTATCTCGAGAATTGAACGAGTTAGATAAATTATCTTGATTAACTTCAAATATAAGCATCGGATCAAGATCAATGGCAGTTGTCATCCCCTTTGAAAGAATTTGATATACGGCAGATTTGAATGAAATTGAATTTGGACTTTTTCCAGCATTCTGTAACTCTTCTTGCCTTTGGTTATATAAAGCTAACATTTCACAATAAGACAGATAACCAATGCTGAATTTGAATGGTTTAGCATCCTTTTCTTTGGCTTCTAAACGAACTGTATCTTTCAATGTTAAGTCTTTATCGAAGAAACTAGTAACTGCTGTAGATAGCAAGTATGGATTTTTGTTATAAACAGGTAGTAAATACTCTTCTATTACCGATTCAACTTCTACCACGTACTGTAAATCACCAAAAGGATGATTTTCAAAATTGACACGGGTTATTCTTTCACTAGTTTCTAACGTATCAACAGTATATTTGTTTTTCTTCATATAACCTACTGCAGTAGCCAATGGTAATATGTCGGCATATTTATCTTCTTCGTCTTCTTCAGGAACATCTAACTTTACAACCTTATCACCCACAATCCAGACACGATTTTCTAAACTCATAAAATCTAATAATTCATCATTCACACCATCATCAAAGTACTCTTCAAACACTTCCTGAAGCAAACTTGAATCATAAACTTTAGCAAATACTGAATGATTGGCACAAAAGTGGAATAATACATCTTGTAATATATTTTTATCATTAGTACTATCTCCATATGTTACTTGACAGTAGATGTAGCTAATCAAGTTCTTTTTCCCATTGGTCTTCTTATATTTATGTTTATTAATCAGCAATCTAGGAATATCACATCTGAATGGATAATGATGTCTTAAGATAGTAATGATCTTATTATATTCAGAAAATAATTGTTCAATTGTTTCCTGACAATCACTTGTTCGAAATATCATGAACGCTAAGGTGGGCTTGGGGAATTCATAATTGGCATCTTTGGGATCTAACATTTTAGTTTCCCAAAGATAGGAATCAGTCAATGTTGGATCATGAGCTTTTAAGTCAGTCATAATGATTGGTATTGATGATTTTGGCGATAGGCTTTGTAAATAATGTGTTTGAATAAGGGATTTGTTGTTGTAATGTTTTTCCCCAGATTTTTTTCTGCTGCTTTTTAGGCAACTATTGGTTATACATACTATTATCTAGTTTAGATAAATTATGTGGCATATAACAATATTATGAGTTCATAAAGTATTTATTAATTCTATAAACAGAGTTTATCTTAATGGTAAGGTATGTACGGCGGTGTCACTTTCCTTGTTTTCATTTCCTGAGTTTATTAGATTTTGCAACTCATTATTTCTTTTCCTCATCAAATTAATATACTTTATTTCATTATCATTATAATCTTCATATGTATGAGATTGACGGTATAAGTCATCATCTTCAGCTTGATCATAGTAAATTGTAGTAACATCCTTATACCTATCTTCGACTTGCCTTTGTGAAAGTTTATGGAGATCAAAATAACGGTACCTGGAATTAATCTCCCGATGATAATACTTCGAATACTTTGTAAATGTAGGATAACATCTTGATTGAACTAAACCTTCTGACCTTTCCAAATAAATAAATTCTTTTGATCTATTATCATATCTTTCAGCTATGGTTTTCCGACGTTTCAAAAATCGGAGAAGTAATTTCAATATTTCATCACTGTCGGTGGTTTGTGGCATATAAGTATGAAAGAGTTCCACTCTTTGCTCTTGAAGATTTTCAGATAATTCGGGACAAACCTTCTTAAAGACAAAACCATTAGTTAGATCAGATGGGTTTGAAAGGATCTTAGGGTGGGTATCAAGAAGAAGAGGTTGGTCTGGATTAATATCATCAACAAGATTTGTAGTATTCGTTGTTGGTGAATGACTTGAGAATAAATGAATAACTTTTTCACGTACAAGATATTTCATATCAATAGGACCTGACTGGTATGAATCCTCATCAATGATTTCTACTATTTGCGGTATCTCTTTTTCCATATATCCATTACTTATTAGCTTATCTTGTAAAAGATTTCTGGTATTGAAACCTTCAGATGGTTTTCCAGGATTTCCTAATAAAATAACATCTGGATTATCATACATGGCAGTACCAAGTCCTCTTCCAAGTATTTGAAATACAACCGAATTAAAAGATATAGAGTTTAAATTGTTTTGAGCTTTTATTAACTCTTTTTGTTTTTCCTTATATAGGCATAACATTTCTTGATATGATAAATACCCTATTGAAAATTTAAATGGTTTAGCATTAATTTCTTTAGTCTTAAAATCGTCTAAAGTTAATCCCTCATTGAGGAAAGCAGTGGTTGCTAAACATACCAAATGTGGATTTTCATTAAACATAGCTATGAACTTTGGTTCCATTATCCCGTCAATTTCAACCACATAGCTTAGGTCATCAAAAGGTGTTCTCTCGTAAGATATCCTTGTTAAGATGTCAAATGTGTTTGCTTCGTCAACATAATATTTGTTTTTCATCATGTAACCTATTGCAGTAGCTAATGGTAAGCGATCTGAATAAATATTTAATTCATCTTCTGGAATATCTAGCTTAACAACCTTATCACCGACAACCCACACTTGATTCTGCAAGTTCTTATCCTCACTTTCAAAGCTCAGTTTAGCTAACATTGAATCAAACACTTGAGCAAATACTGAATGATCAGTACAGAACTTGAATAAAACATCCTGTATAACATTTCGATCATTGATACTATCATCATAAATTAACTCACAATATATATACCGAGTCATATTCCTTTTCTTTGACTTATTGAATTTCTTATAGCCATGATTCTTAATCTGTAACCTTGGATAATCCCATCTGTAAGGATAATGATGTCTAAATATAGTGATGAATTTATTGAAGTCAGAAAATACTTGTTCGATTGATTGTATGCAATCACTAGTTCTAAATATCATAAGCGCTAAGGCTGATTTGGGAAATTTAGCATCTATTTCTTCGGCACTTAATGATTTCATTTGCCAAAGATATGCATCATCTAGTTCTTTTTCCTCTTCATGCTCTTCCATCGTCTTTGAGGTTTATATATTAAACAGAAGATGGCTGCAAATAGTAAACAATTTTTGTATAAATTTCATCGCACACAAACTAGACATTTTTTGGTAGCTCTACACAAAACAATTTTTTATTTTTTAATAAATATATATATTTTAACTTTAATTTAATTTGCAAGTAGAACACTTCTATATGATAACTATTAATCAACTAATCTATAATTTAGCATCATGGTCAATTTTTTCAATAACAATGGAAGAAGCACCACCACCACCATTACAAACACCAGCAACACCGAATCTACCTCCTTCTTGACTTAAGACAGAAAGTAAAGTAACAACAATTCTAGCACCAGAACAACCTAATGGATGACCTAAGGCAACAGCTCCACCGTAGACATTTAATTTTTCATGAGGAATATCACAGAGTTTAGCATTGGCTAAACCAACAACAGAGAAAGCTTCATTTAATTCGAAGAAATCAACTTGATCTTGAGTAATACCAGCATGTTTTAAAGCTTTTGGAATGGCTAAAGATGGAGCAATAGTGAAATCAATTGGAGCTCTAGCGGCTTCACCCCAACCTTTAATTTTAGCTAATGGTTTTAAACCTAATTCTTTTAATTTTGATTCAGAAACTAAAATAACAGCAGCACCACCATCATTTAATTTAGAAGCATTTGGAGCTGTAACAGTACCATTTTCCTTTTGGAAAACAGTTCTAGCACTTCTTAATTTTGATTCATTGAAATTCTTAACTTCTTCATCTTGAGATACAACAGTATCTGGTTTACCTCTGAAACCTTTAATAGTGACTGGAACAATTTCATTATCGAATTTACCTGATTTTTGAGCATTTTGAGCTTTAGTATAAGAATTAATAGCGAATTCGTCTTGATGATCTCTTGAAAATTCGTGGTCAGCAGCACATTTTTCAGCAGCAACACCCATTAATTTTTGTTCATAAACATCTAATAAACCATCTTTTTGAACACCATCAACTAAAGTGGCATCACCGTATCTGGCACCAGTTCTAGCAGTTGGGATATAATAAGGAGTGTTAGACATAGATTCAGCACCACCAGCAATGACAATTTCAGCATTACCAGTCATGATAGTTTGAGTGGCTAAAATAATTGCTTTTAAACCAGAAGCACAAACTTTGTTAATAGTAGTGGCCACAATTGATTCTGGTAAACCAGATTTTAAGGCAACTTGTCTAGCTGGAGCTTGACCAACATTAGCTTGTAAAACACCACCAAAGAAGATTTCTTCGACTTCTTCTGGTTTAATTTGAGGAACTTTAGCTAATGCTGCCTTTACAGCAGCAGAACCTAAATCACTATAAGTAAGAGAAGAAAGTTGACCTTGGAAGGAACCAATTGGAGTACGTGCGGTGGCAACGATATAGACGTCTTGAAAAGCCATGATTGATTGAATATGTATGTGATTGATGGAGTTGATATTCAAACTTCAAAAAGAGAAACAAGTGGAATATAAATTGGCAGCAAATAATTCACTTTAAAAGTTTCAAAACATTTTTTTCAAAGCTGGTCGTATAAATTTCTTTTTTTGGTTTTACGTGTTTTAGGGAACGACGATAATTTTCGTCTTTTTCCGAGGGTTGGGTAAGTCACGTGTGTGACAGTTTTCCATTTATCAAATTTTAACAGCAATTTACCCCATTTGAATAATGGTGGGGTTGGTTACTAACCATTGACAAGGGATGTGGATGTGTTTGTTTTAAGTATCAAGAGATTCTAACCTTTTCTAAACCTGAAAGGTTTGTTGTGTGATTAGCTACTACGAGATATGTAGCTTGTCGGACTTATGGATCTTTCTTATCCCTTTATTGCCACTTAGTAATTAGTTATAATGTATTAATGAGATTCTATTTCATTCATTTATGGCTGTAATATTGAAAGAAAAAGTGATATCTTTCATGTTGTCAATCTTGCTAATAAGGTATTTAAGCCATAACTTCATATAGTATGTTAAACGACGATGACTGCAAAAAGAAAACTGAGATTTGATTTTTCGCGTTAACATTTGTAGATGAAAAATGTAAACAAATCAACTTTGGTATAGTAAATTGACATCAACTGTCAGATTGACATGTCTCGATTTACTCCGGCGGAGAATTTGCAGTTGAAATATTGCCTTGAGAATTCATCTACTCCTATACTTCATATTCCAAATGGTGGCAGAGGTGAAAAGGTTATTTTAAAAATACCCGAATCAAAATGGGAAAGTTGGATAACTAATGAGAAGAAAGACAACCAATGGACACGACGCTTGAACTCTGGATCCAGCAGTTGTCTGGTCTGGATACAAGAGTACGTTTGCAGACTCAAAGGTCATCGGAAACCTAAACTTAGTGCACCTTTTCGCCAGAGGAAGAATTACACCAAAACAGTTGGTTGTGGAGCAGGATTTACAGCCAGATTAAGTCAGAAATTCTGGCCAGGAAGTAAGACTGATCGAACCGTCGTTCTAACGTGCTATTGGAACCATAATCACGAGGCACCACCACGAGAAACAAACGATGATCATTATACTAGAATTGAAGCTAAGGAATCTGAATTAATAGATTTAATTACCCCACAAGTTTCAGGCCCTACAGAACTGCCCAGACATACCAACATTTCTGGTGGTTTTCCTGAAAGTGATACAAAAGAGCTAAATGAAAGCCAAAATATGAGAGACACCCTTGGGTATGACATAACATACGCTCTTTGTGAATGTAACGGTATCCGAAATGATAATGCCTATCTGATTCTGTCCAAACAATCAACCACTAATTTTCCTATTTCTGAAGTATCTCAAGACATCGAAATACCTCATAGAGATCGAGTTATAAATATAGCAGGATATGTTAATGTATTTCAGAAACAAGGGTTGATGGAGCTACTTGCTAGAAATCGCATAATTAATTTGACCAAACCTAAAGAGACTGTTACCAATAGAACTGTTACTACAAGAGATTCTGTAAATCCACCAGAATTTTCGAAACAAATGCTGAGGTCAACCAGGGATAATATAGAGATTATTGGAAATAGAGGGGTTCCAATTATGCCTATAAGCAATCAAAGAGGTAAGTTAGCTGATATTACTAATGTAACTCACAAAAAGACAACAACCAATAAAATAGTTAAGACTAATTACTATGCTAACAAGGAAAAGCCAGTGCCCACATGTACATCCCCTAGGGCCAGTTTGATCCAAACAATCTTAAATGATGTTCTTGATTAGTAAAGATCAATATTTACAGAGTAAAGTTTCCTTTGGAATGGCATCTTTTATCAGCAACTTGTTAGATTTATAAATAGATTAAGTAGAATAATTAACGAAATTCAGTCACGTGAGTCATTTTTGAGTTAAATCAGAAAGAAAAATTAACAGATCCTAGAATTATCGTAGTTTGCTGTCTATTATATCATTCATTACCAGCACCAATTATGTTTAGTTTAACTCTCAGGTCAAGGATTGGTATCAATCTGTATTCTCGGGCACTTTGTCTTTCCAAACCGAGTTCAATCGTACTTTCTAGACATTTATTACATACCACACCATCATTAAGTAGCATATTCAAAAAGGCAGCTCCAACACCAACATCAACCACATCTTCTCCAACATCACCAGCAACAGATGAAGTTTATAAGACTCATCCAATTCTTAAGAGAGTGCCGAGATTCTTACGTCGTTATACTACACAATTCATACATGCACCTGTTAGTCATGTCATTTCGTTTCTTGTGCTTCATGAATTAACGGCCATAGTACCTTTAATTTCCCTTTGGTATTGTCTTTATAATTTCCCTGATTATTTCCATTTCATAGATTGGAGTGTGGGAAGTATGAATGAAGTATATGTGAAAGGAGTTGAAGTTATCAATAAGAGTTTGGATAAGTATCAAATTGGGGCTATTGATGGATTAGAAGATAAAGTTAAATTATTATCAACTGGTGCTACTTCATATGTAGTTGTTAAATTATTGGCACCCGGTAGAGTCGTATTTAGTTTATTATTTATGAATTGGTTTGCTAAATGGTTTGTGGTGC
Source organism: Scheffersomyces coipomensis (assembly GCF_036884675.1). Classification (NCBI taxonomy): domain Eukaryota; kingdom Fungi; phylum Ascomycota; class Pichiomycetes; order Serinales; family Debaryomycetaceae; genus Scheffersomyces; species Scheffersomyces coipomensis. Next base: position 960,414 of record NW_027042892.1, on the reverse strand, counting down.
CAATTTCTAACTTATTCAAAAGAAAGAAACGTACCCCTTCTTCACCAATCGAAAGTTCTGAAGATACTGCCACTACGGTTACACCACCAATTTCAAATCTGATTAGTGTTAAAAAAGTGGATAAACCAAGATTATAATCAAAATTAGTACATAGATTATTTTTGTATTGTATTCATTCATGCATTCATTTCGTATATAAATAATATATAAAAAAGAGGTAATAATAATAATAAAGAATAATAAAAAACGGAATAGTAAGTTGTAAAGTTGTAAGGGTTGTAGTGGTAATAACAATTAGGAAGAAAAGAAGAAGAAAATACAATGATGAAAACAAATAACAGTCTCTTTAGTTATTGATGATGATGATATGTATATACTTAAGCACATACTTTATGCAAATCCTTTTTATTTTAATACACTTTGTTTGATATTTTTTAAATTCTGTATGTTCATTTTTTAATTTTGACAATAATAATAATAATAAGTGAGGAGGAGGGGAGTTTGTTCAATCCAAGGTTACTTTTAATTCTTCAGTTGTCAAAGGAACAAATTGATCAAATGATGTTATATTTTGAGATAACTCTAATTGATTTATATTAATCCAAGATGGAATCAATTTATAATTCAATTGAGGAGCCACTGATAATTCACGATCATTAAAATCAAATAATGGAGGTAAATCTCTTAAATCCGGTTGATTTGAATAAATTTGATATTGAGCATTATTTGAACTTACTGCCGCAGTTGAAGTTGAATTATTTGTTATGGAATTATGATGATGGAATTGTTGACTAAAGATTTTTCTATAATTTGGTAATTTAATTTGAGGATTTCTTAATTCATCAAAATATGGATTAATTAATGCTTCTATACAAGATATTCTTTCAATTGGTGAATATTGTAAAATTAAAATTAAAAATTGTATACAATCCAATGACATCTTTTTAAAGATTTTTTGTAATGGCATTGGTTTAATTTGAGGAAATTTATGTTCCATATAATTTGGATTCATTTTTTCAATTTGATCTTTAGATGGAGTACCTAAAATTTTAATAATTTCAACTAATTGATCAATACCGGATTCACCTGGAAATAAAGGTTGACCTAAAATTAGTTCTGCCATTACACAACCGGCTGACCAAACATCAATCTTAGTGGTATAATTGGTAGCACCAAAGATTAATTCAGGAGCACGATAATATCTTGAACAAATATAAGAAACATTTGGTTCATTTGGATTTAAAATTTTTGCAGAACCAAAATCACATAATTTTAATTCACCAGTTTCAGGATTAATTAATAAATTTTGAGGTTTTATATCACGATGACAAATACCTTGAGAATGAATATAATTTAAAGCTCTGAACATTTGATAAGTATATAATTTAACTTCCAATGGAGGCATTGATAATCGTTTGGCCACATAATAATGACTTGCTTTATAAAGAGTTTCGGGGACAAATTCCAAAATTAAATTCAAATATAATTCATTTTTATCATTATTAGTATAGAAATAATATTTTAAATCAGTTATATTTCGATGATGAACCAATTTCATAATTTGTAATTCACGATTTTTAAATCGTTTATCTTGTAAAACTCGTTTCATGGCAGCTAATTCATTAGTAGGTAAGATTTGAGTTTGAAACACTACCCCAAATGAACCATGACCCACCATTTGAGATTGAGTATATTGAATGGTTTCGATGGTTCCGGTATGACCATTGGTGACATTTTCAGTTATAACTTCTATTTTCGACATAGTTAGTATATTGTATTATATGATATTTGGTAAATTTAATTTATTTTATTTTATGATTATTATTAGGATTGGGGGATGATTTGGTGATGCTATGAGATTATTAACAAGATAAGTGTATAAGTTATATCAATAAATAAAAAAGTAAAAGGGAAAGGAAAGGAATGTAATTGATGATGTCAAAATTTCAATCGATCAATTTCGGTGATGATGGTGAAATGAGCAAATGATTTTTATGGAGAATGACCTTTAATTGACACAAAAATAAAAGTGAGAGAGAGAGCACACTAATTATTTTTCGGTCGGTGTAATTCAGACTTTTTTTTTGATCTCTAAACAAAATAGAAATAGACAACAAAAAAGTAATTAAGGAATATGATCAATGATTATCATATATGTTATGGATAGGGAAAGGTCGAGGGGGTAAAGTATGATTGAATTGATTTAATTCAGCTTTTGAATCAATCGATTGATGGATTGATGAATGGATGGATGAGTGGGGGAGGAGCAGGCAATGATTGATCAGTAGAAAAAGTAGCTAACGTAAACTAAACTAAAATTAAACTAATCAATCAATGAGTACAATTAAACTAATCAACCAAGTACGATTAGTCCAGTAATGATATTGATATAATGGAGTTGCAATTCTTTTTAGGGTATGTTATAATTGAGATAAACACAGCCAAAGAAGAAAAGAAAAAAAGCAGCAACAAGCACAAGTAGAATGAATGGAAAGGATTAAAGTTCTATTAAAAAAGATATCTCTATGATATGATGAATGATGAATGATTTGGTCCACTGGGATGATGATATGGGGATGGATCAATAGTATCAACACAGAAAGAAAGGAAATGGTTGTCAAACTTGAAAGAAGAAAGAAACAAAAAAGATGTTGTAAATAATTGTATTTTCGTTGGTGATGGTGAACTTCAGCTCTCAGAGAGTGGAGATTTTTTTTCCTACTTGACCTTTTCAGACAAAAAAAAAAAAAAAACGGGAGACATTTTTTGATCTTTTTATTTTTTTTCCTGGAGTTAACCTGTAAAACTTCACCCACCCCCGTATTAAATGGAAAGGAACATATCATTTGTTTATTTTTACGTGACCCATTTTTAAGATGTCGTCGTAAATTGTGTCTGAATAAGCTATGACGAATGTCGTCAGACACTTTATCACACTCTATTGATTTTGCCCCACCTTATTATTAATTCATCATTACGTAGTTACCATGTCTTAGTTTTACAACTTTAGTATATCCATTTCATTCATTACTGTCCCCTTAATACTGAAACAAATCCCTCTTTCTTTCTCTCTCCCTAAATAATGTATCTTCTCCATTATAAGGATGATTAAAAATATTGTTTGTAGCCTTGTCTATTTTTATTTAATTGTTAAGGTTTATTGTTGCTGCTAATTATTTCTTATTTGATTTGAGTTGATATTGATTTGATATAATTACTTTTAAGGACATCTCTTCTTTCCCTCACTAAGCATTTTCTCACTAAAATTTCTTTCTTTCTTCGCTGTCGCACACTTCCTCCCTCCCTTCCTTCCTGCCTGCCTCTCTCTCCTCCGCAATTTCGCTTTTCTATTTATGGATGAGATTTATTTTTGCTCTTATTTCGTTCTGTTTTTTTCCCCACCTTTCCTTAAACCACAAAGGGAAATTGTTAATCAAAAGGGTTAGAAATAATAATAAATATGATTTGATAATCATCTCTATAGATGGGGGTTAGTAATATTTTAAAAATTAATTAGTATAATGGTTGTTTGTTTGGTTGTTTGTTTCCTAAATATATTCTATCAAAGTTAATATCCTTTCCTTCCCTCTCGTTAAAATCTTCATAAGCCCACATCATTATACTCTCTTGTTGTCTTGACATCTCTCTAATAATCATAAAAATAAATTGAAATTGAAAATTTGGGTTTATACATACCGATAAAATCACTTGATCTATTATATTTTGAATCAGGAATCTTGAATTTATTAAATTTACTCTTTAAATTTTGTCTTGTTTGAGTCATGGTTGATTTTGTTTGATCATAACTGAAGGATTTTTTTAAAGGATGAATCAATCCATCATCCTCTATTTCATTCTCTCCTACTTGATTATTATGATGATGATGATTATTTAATGAATTCGATTGCAGCATTGATTGTGATGATGTACTATTACCATTTGACCCCTTCATAAAGGTGAAGAATTTATTAGTGATGGAATTACTTCTCTTTTTTTGATCTTGTAAATGAGTATAATTATTATTGATATATGAATTATGTCTAATTTTACCATCATTAGTAGTATCAATCGTATTATTAGCCGTAGTAGGGATAGTATAATCTCCATTATTATTATGATTATGGTTATTACTCCTGTTTGACATAGTGGAATTCATAAGATTATTCATATTAAAGGGATCTTTAAAATATAATCCTCCATCATTCATAGTAACATCTTTAAGTAAATCTTCTTCTTCTTCATCTTGAGTAGTTTCTCCTGTGGAAACTTCATCCTTATGATTATTATAGTTAGTGGTAGTTCTAGGTTTAGTGATATCCGATGCAGTTTGATAATTTGTTTTTGATTGATATGGATTAAATGATTGAATAGTTCCTTCTTCATCATCATCAAGTGTAGGTTTTTCATTATTATTATTATTATTATTCATTTGTCCACTAAACCCTGGTTTCATAAGACATCCTCTATATTTCTGTCTTAATTCTTTTGATTCAACTCTTTGATCATGTTTTAATTGATATAATTCTTCTTTATGATCTTTTCTTAATTGTTTTAATTCTTGCTTTTTATCTTTTCTTAATTGTTGTTTCTTTTTTAATCTTGATTTTTTAACATGTTTATTAGCATCTTGATATATCGGTTTATCAATAATTAAATCTTTTAATATGGGTGTTGCTATATCAAAATTATGAATATACATGGGATAATATTTATTTATGCCATATTTTGATTGTAATTCATCATAGTTTAAGATTTTAATATATTGTTGAGATATTAACGATTCTAATTCTTCATCATTAAGTTCATTATGAGTACTATTTATTAAAGTTGAAGCAGATGACATATCATCAAATCCTTTATTACTATGAGTATGAGTATGGTTTCGAGATTGGTCTGATAATGATAATTTATGAAGTTTCTTATTAAGTAGGGTAGCCGATGTCATGGTTAGTTAATGTGGTACGGTGAGGTATTATTATATGACAAGGGAATGACTGATGTTGGTAATGAAATGAAATGAAACTAATATAAAGAAAGAAAAGTAAATAGATAATTGAAAAAAAAAAAAAACCTATAAACATTTATTTTTTAAAATAAGTAAATCCTATAATCCATTAACTATAATGAAAAGGTTAAATGACTTCCTCTTCCTTAATAGTGTTATGAGATATGAAAGCTGGAGCTACCATGTATGTATACTAAAAACCATAACAATACCAAAAATTAAACTTTGTCAATGTCAAATTATGTATGTAAGTGGAGTAAAATTAAGTGGGGAATAAAAGTGGAGTATAAAAATAATAATTACACAAAATCGGCGTTTTTTTTTTTTTTTTTTGTCGTTTTTGTCTTTCCCTTCTTCTTTTGGTCTGTTTTTGTCGTTTTTGTCGTTTTTGTCGCTTTTTCTTTGGTATGATTGTGAAAATTTTTGCAGTACTTAAAATGATTAGCAATGAGTGAGTGAGTGAGTGAGGGCACAATTGTAATGTAATGAGGGCGGGGAGGGTAGAAATGTTAGGAGCAAAGGAAGTTTTTATTTACAGTAGCCACGATATACATATAAAAACGCAATTTTAATTAATTATAATAAGCTAATTTCATTTAATTTCATTTCATCTTATACTAGTTAGATTTATTCTAAAGTGTAAATCAATCCCAACCTAATAACAAAGTAATTAATTCAACCATTCCAGATTGCTGACATCATTGATGACCTTGAGTCATGTTTATTCAATCTAACAGCAATCTTAATTACAGACTAATCTAAATAGTATAAGTATATAAATTGATCTCTGAATAAGTTAATCTAAAATCTAAACTGTTTAATAAGATATTCAGCACCTATGAATCACTCTGTTAATCTAATTTACAACGATAATCTTATGTGTAAGTTTTTTTCTTGTTTTGTATGATGAAATAGGTTATTTCACGGATAACTAATTCATGTTCCCACAAAAGATTTAATCCCTACATATTCACTCCCTCCCTCCCACATACACACACACACACACACACACACACACCCACAATCCCTTTTATCTATAATTTATTCCTTATTTATTTAAACTACCCATTTCACTTTTTTATGTTAATAATTGAACTACTTTTCCTGCACTTAATCTTTTACTTCTATCATAATACATCATTTTATTAATAATTTGTTTAACTTTTTCATTACAACATTTTGGTAAAATTTTATCCATTGATTTTCTTAATTCAATTTGAAATTGAAATTGTTTAAAATGATAATTATCATTATTTAATTCATTCCAAATTAATTCAGGATATTGATTTACTTTCTCTTTATCAGTACTAATGATTGGGGTACCAAAATTTGTAAATATCTTTGTTAATAAATATAAATCACTTAATCCAAATTCTTCATCTTCTCCTTCACCTTCATTCTTATCATCTTCTAAGATTGATTTAAAATTAGGGGAATATAATATGGTTAATATTATCCCCATTGACCAAATATCAACCTCATAATCATAATTCGTAATTCCTAAACAAACTTCGGGAGGTTTGAATATACCTGTACTTATATCAAGATATTTTTGACTTGGATCTTCAAATTTAACAAGATTTGAATTATTATAATCATAACTTATCCCAAAATCTCCAATAATAGGCTTTCTAATATAATTCTCTTCTCCTTCATCACTCTTATTAAAGAAGATATTTGATAATTTTAAATCACGATGAATGATCTTATGAGAATGAAGGAATTCTAACCCTTTCATAACACTGATAAAAAACATCTCAATATCATCTTCTTTCATAATATTTTTAATCAGTTTACTCTTTATAGATCCATCTAAAAAATTAAATTTAGTGACAATTCGAACATAATTAGGATCACTTATTTTAATCACTTTATCCAAACTTATATGATATTCCGGCATAACCAATACTAAATCATCCATATATTCATATGAATTAAGTAATTCACATACATAAGGACATTGATGATTCAATTGATTAAGGATATTCAATTCATATCGAATATTATGAGGTTTGATATTGATGTCCACATCAACGATTTTTAATACTACTGATGTATGAGTTTGCTGATCTTCAGCTCGATATACATCTGAAACATGACCACTATAGATGATTTTCCGATTGATATATCGTTTATTGATATCCGACATCGTAATGTGATTGATCAATCGTAATCAAATTAATTGTGCTGCCAAAATTATTTCTAAACTGCTTCTATTTTTTTTTTGGATCATTATTTACATTTTGTCTGATGATTTGAATTGTACCTCTTGTAGACATCAAATTATATCATGATGTTTATGAAGTATATTCTACCAATCCTGATTAAGTCATGTCCTGGATTAAGCCAATCAGACACTAATTATACCAAATGACACATACTGTTTATCTTGTTATATATATTATGGCTTGTATCGGCTGTTTAACCTATTTATGACTAATTAAGTAATTTCCCTTAACCGGTATGCCATCCCACTATCAATCGTGCGACGATGGTAAAAACCGAAAAAAAATATCTCTGATACCAAAACAACACTTATCAAAAATTAGTCACCACTTGCTTTTAACTGTATTTATACATCTTTCTTTCGTTATAGACTTTCTTTTAGGATCCTTAACTGTTATTATAGAGACAGTTAAAGCTATTCATCAGATACTTTTTTATAGACCCCCAAAAAAAAGAACAGATAGAAACTATTGAGTCATCATGAGATCAATTATATCCAATCGTTTATCTTCGACTTTACGTAAGACCACCATTACTACTTATCGTAATCAATTCTTCAGTACCAAATCATTCACTTATCAACAAGCTCCCTTAGATGCTTCCAAATTAATTATACAGAAAACAACCACTCCTAATGAAAAATTAGCCAATGATAAATTAGTCTTTGGAAAGACTTTCACTGATCATATGTTGGAAATTGAATGGACAGCTGAAAATGGATGGGGAACTCCAACTATTAGTCCTTATCATAAATTAACCTTGGATCCTTCTACTATTGTGTTACATTATGCCTTTGAATTATTCGAAGGTATGAAAGCTTATAGAGATACTGATAATAATATTAGAACTTTCAGAGGGGATAAAAATATGATTAGAATGAATAAATCAGCTGATAGAATTTGTTTACCAACATTTGAAGGGGAACAATTACAACAATTGATTGATAAATTATTAGTTCTTGATGAATCCTTCGTTCCAAAAGGTCAAGGTTATTCTCTTTATTTAAGACCTACTTTAATTGGAACATCTGAATCTTTAGGGGTAAGTGTTCCAGATCGTGCTCTTTTATTCGTCATTGCCTCCCCTGTTGGTCCTTATTATGGAACTGGATTCAAACCAGTTAGTTTAGAAGCCACTGATTATGCTGTCAGAGCTTGGCCAGGAGGTGTTGGAGATAAAAAATTAGGTGCCAATTATGCTCCATGTGTTAAACCTCAATTAGAAGCTGCTAAAAGAGGTTATCAACAAAATCTTTGGTTATTCGGTGATGAAGGCTATATCACTGAAGTTGGTACTATGAATGTATTCTTTGTATTTAAAACTGAAGATGGTAAAAATGAATTAGTCACTGCTCCATTAGATGGAACTATTTTAGAAGGAGTTACAAGAGATTCAGTATTGGAATTAGCTAAAGATAAATTACCTTCTGATCAATGGATTATAAGTGAAAGAAAATTCACTATAAAAGATGTAGCTGAAAAAGCAGCAAAAGGTGAATTAATTGAAGCTTTTGGTGCTGGTACTGCTGCAGTTGTATCTCCAATTAAAAGTATTGGTTGGAAAGATCAAGAAATTAATGTACCTTTGGCTGCTGGTGATTCAGGTGAATTAACTAAACAAATTGCTGAATGGATTAGACAAATTCAATATGGTGAAGTTGAATATAAAAATTGGTCAAGAGTTGCAAAATAAGATTAGATATTACTAGTATATACCAATTCACACCCCATTTATTTTTTTTATCTGTTCTATATAGATTTATATATATTTACTTTCATTTATTGAATTCTTTCAATATCAGGTAATTGTTGAATTTTACCTAAAATATAATCCCTTTCTTCCACTAAATTTGGAATTTGATAACTTTCAATATCAAATCCTTTAAAAAATGCAATAAAATTTTCTTTATTCTTAACCAAAATATCTAATACTTTTTGCGATTTCTTTGGTTTTGCAATAAAAAATTTAAATATTTGAAATCCTTCAATTTGTAAATTTTTCAGTTTATCATTTAAAATTAACATTATAATCTTTAAATTAGTTGCTTCATCAAAATATTTACTATTTTGATTATATTTTTGTAATATAATTTCACTTAATAATCGAACACTTTGTCTTTTGGTAACATAATTTGATGATTGCATTAATTTATTAATATTTATAACAAATTGATCATAATTATTATTTAAAAATTCTGATACTAATTTTCTATGAGTTGTTAATAAATCATGTAAAGTTATAAATGAATCAGTTGCAATTTCAAATATTGGAATTTGAACATATTTAAAAAAATTCCAAAATAATGAATTACCTAATATAAATTTATTAATGATTTCAAATTTTAAACAATCTCGTAAGATTTGACCACTTATTAATCCAATTGAATGAGTTTCTGGACCCTTTAATAACATCAAGATGATTTCAGGTTTGGAATTAATAATATAATCAACAGTAGGAGATTTATTTGCTAATTGTCGTCGTAAAAGATTCAGAAATATTAATTGAACATCTTTTCTTGAATCAAAATCTAATTTCTTTAAATGGTATATCAAAAGGTATAATGAATCAGTGGAATATATTTCTTGGGCCAAATAACTGATTTGATCAGGTTGGGGAGCATTTTCATCATCTCCAATCAATATAACTTTCATTTGTTTTAAATATCGGGAACATTCATCTTGATACTTTTTTTGACTATCACCCACACTTGAATCCAATTTAATCACCAGTTCATTAACGGCACGAACTATCTCTTGTGGAGTCTTAGGATTTCTCTTGAATAAAAATGACATGATCTATAAGCGGCTGTATACCCTCTTTCTCTCTTTCTGTGTTATATGTCTATCAAAAAAATAGACGCTTTATAATATCAAACCCCAGAAACACTCTATAAAATCAAACTTAAGATTGATCAAAAACTTCCTATTGACCAAAAACTTAAAACACCAGGAACCTTAAACTAAAAAATGAAATAAAAATGCAATCAATCAAAAGTGGATATGAATTTGACGGTTACTTGCAACAAAAAATACTCGTTGCTGCCTATTCAATCTATATGGACCCCACTGAAAGGAAAAAGGAATGGAAAAAAGAATCAATGGATCAAACTGGTCTAAGATCAACTTATCCTTAGTCTGAACAATTCTATACCTTTGAAACGATCAATTGATGTTTGAACTGATGGAATTTATCCCTGTTGTAAAAGCTGAAACTGATTTGGTGCTGTAAAAAAATGGTAGAAAAATAAAAAAAAGTGGAATTTTTTGAACCAGGGGAAATTTTACAGTTTGCCACATTTATTATTCCCTTTTACAGTTTTGATTCTAGCTGTTTTTGACTATCAAAATATCTTGAATCAGATTTAAAGTCGAATTAACCTTCAACCATATAATAGATTATCAAGATCAATAGGATTGGACCATGGTGTCATATTTGAATATATGGCAGTCCATACTAATCAATAAGAGTAATCGGCCAGTGTTGCAAGAAGGAGAATACAATCTATTCATACGAGATAATATTGGTCTTTATCAGGGGAAACTGAAAATCATTAGTAGACAAAATGGGAGATTATATCTTACTAATAAACGAATCATCTATTTTGATAATGATAATAATGCCAATTGTATGGCTATAGCGGTTAGTGATGTCAATTCTTGTGAAATGATTGAAGGGTTCTTAAGATCGTCGCCTAAAGTTAAAGTTCACATAAAATCAAGTGATTTAGCAAATTCGAGTTCAACAGAATCTAATGGGAATGGTAGTAGTGGTAATAACAATAATAAGTCTAATGACGTGAGGATCATAAATTGGGCTTGTAAAATATGTTCTTATAATAATCAAATCTCCACCAATTTTGATTTTGATGAAAATGAAATCCCAAAATGTACTTCTTGTGGAATACGACCAAATAAACTATATCTTATAAAGCTTTTAGATACATCAAGAAGGAATTCAAGTGATGGTAGAGATCTGATTAATGAATCTGATACTCTTGCTCCCAGTTCAGCGCTTTCGTTATCCACTATGATGACCTCTACGACTGATTCCGCTACCACTGATGATGTTAGTATAACTTCAAGAAGAGATGATCAATGTCCAACTTGTACTTTTATAAACCATCCTTCCATGAAGTATTGTGAGTTATGTGGATCTGAATTAAAATCAAGTTTACCTCCAAGTTTACAACTTAAGTTGAATGAAAGTTTATCAAATTTATCCACAAATGCAAAGCCTAATACTTCTACTGATCCAAGTTCAAACATAACTAATCCTTTAAAGTTAAGATTAGAAACAAATAATGAAATATACACTAATAATAAACCATATATAAAGATCAGTTTTAGAAAAGGTGGAGAAGAAAAATTTATGAAGCATTTAGTTGAAATTCTTGATGATATTAGATGGGAATCATTAAAGAATAGAGGTGCTATAAATCAAAACTCAGTTAAACAACCATCATTAATCACAGAAAGAAAACAATCCATTAAGGGTGGACCTGGTATTCATGGATTGGAATTAAAAGGTGAACAACAAAGAAAACGAAATGAAATGATTTTAAGTACTTCATTAGATGATTTGGAACAATTAATGTTCAAATATCAAGATTTAATCAAATTATCGAATTCATTCACAAAGTTTGTGCGACGGGAAGGAAATATAAATTCAAAGTATAATACATCAACTGTAGTTCCACCATTGGTTATTAGAAAGAGTTCACCATTATTCTCACAAGAGTTATCTCGTCATATTAGTGAATATGCCACCAACTTTGAATTAACTAAAATATCATCCATGATTACGAGTCAAGAACTATTCAGTAATTATAATCGATTTTTAGTATTAACCCAAGGATTTGGGACGGAATTGATCTCACCTGAAGATTTCAATAAAGCAATTGAATTATTTGATACTCTTAAATTACCCATCAAAGTAAAAACTTATGAAAAGACAGGTTTGATCGTGTTAACTACGAGAAATTCATCTAACAGTTATGAAGAGTTCATTATCAAATTTATGAGAGATTTTGAGTATGAATTCACTTATAAAAAGTTAAAGAATAAAGAAATTGGAATTAATGATGATTTCTTACAGAATGAATATGATTATTTCAAAGGAGTTACTATTTCTGAAGTTTCTGATCGACTTATATGGTCATATAATATCACAGTACAAGAAATTGAAACCTGCATAGCGAATGGATCCATTGTCATAGATCAAAGTATCGCAGGGACATTTTATTATATCAATCAATTCTCATCCACTTACAAAAGTGAAATCGATGAAGATAAATTGATCGAAAAGATCAAGGAAGAAATCATCACTGAGCAAAATACCATCACTCAAGATTTAAAGGATCAATATGATAATGATAACTCTTCTAATTTAATCAATGTCCAACCTGATTATACGTTTGGAATCAATAGAATTAACGAATTAATGAAAGAAGATACTGGTGCAAGTAATGGTAGTGAATTAGAAAGTTTTAGAAACACACCAGAACCCCTGGCTCAATCATCCCAGTATACTTCACTTAATGACTTACAAGGTCTTTCTTTCAACTAAGTAAATGTCATGTACATACCTATACATACCTATATATATTCACACTTTATAGACTTCTTCATGTAAGATTAATAATGGGTGCAATCCCCATACTTTTTTAAAAATTACAATTTTGTTATCCGTAGCACAAAAAAAAAGCTGAACAAAAAAAAAGTTGAGACCAGTCAAACTTTCTCGAGTCTAATAATAATTAATTAGTGATAATTTAACTACTAGAGTATGGTAAGAACAAGTCATGGATAGTGATAAGATACTGCAATTACATTTATAATAGACCAAATCAACTAAATCAACTCATTAACCATAACAAATTAACCAAAATGAATAGTAATGGCATAATAAATAGCGCAAGCTATAAATCGATCAATATGAATCTACCTAATAATCAATCATCATCCCAACAAATACCTTCCAATATCCAACAACAATTGCATCTTATGAATGGTGGAGTTGGAACCAATACTAGTAATCAAATACCTATCATACCCCAACCAGCATTGATGGCTCTGAATTCAATATTAACCTTGGGACCTTTCAAACATCGAAAGGATCTTACTAGAGAATCAGTATTATCAACTTATCAAATTATAGGATATATTGCGGCTGGTACTTATGGTAAAGTGTATAAAGCGAGATTGAAAAACACTAATAAGGAGAATAATCAAAGTTCTAATAATCCTAATGATGGAATTCATGATTTACGAGTTAATGATGATAATAATAATAATAATAATGGTGCTAATAGTCGAAATAGTAATAGTAGATTAGGCACTCCCATTGTTCAAAGTAATACTGATTCTAGTCCATCTACTCAATTGTTTGCCATTAAGAAATTCAAATCTGATAATCATCTGCTGAATAAAACTCATCATAATCATGATATGGGAGGTAATGAAATCATTCATTATACGGGGATATCTCAAAGTGCTATTCGTGAAATGTCATTATGTCGAGAATTAAATAATAAAAATGTGATTAAATTAATTGATATTATTCTTGAAAACAAATCAATTTATATTATTTTTGAATTCTGTGAACATGATTTATTACAAATTATTCATTATCATTCTCATCCTGAAGTTAAACGAATTCCTCAAACTACAGTTAAATCATTAATTTGGCAGATTCTTAATGGAGTTACATTCTTACATCAAAATTGGATTTTCCATCGTGATTTAAAGCCTGCTAATATCATGGTAACTTCAAATGGAGTAGTAAAGATTGGTGATTTAGGGTTAGCTAGAAAATTTAATAATCCTTTACAGAGTTTATATACTGGAGATAAAGTGGTAGTGACTATTTGGTATAGAGCTCCTGAATTATTATTAGGTGCTAGACATTATACATCTGCTATTGATTTATGGGCTGTGGGTTGTATATTAGCTGAATTATTGTCATTAAGACCAATCTTTAAAGGTGAAGAAGCTAAAATCGATATTAATAATAAGAAATCAGTTCCATTTCAAAAGAATCAATTTCAAAAGATTATTGAAGTATTAGGAACTCCAACTTTAAAGAATTGGCCTCTGCTTAATAAGTATCCTGATTTCCCAGCATTTCAACAACAATTAACTACTAATTATACTTGTAATATAGATCAATGGTATAAAGTGATTGGTGGTACGAATAAACAATGTCTTGTATTGTTGAAAGGGTTATTAGAATATGATCCTCAAATAAGATTGACGGCTGATACAGCATTGATTCATGATTTCTTTTTAGAATTACCTAAAGTTCAAGAGAATGCCTTTGAAGGATTGAATTTGAAGTATCCTAAGAGAAGAATTTATACTGATGATAATGATATTATCTCGAATCAACAACAAGGACATCAACAACAGCAAGCATCTCAGCAACAGCAACAACAGCAGCAACAACAACAACAACAGTTACATCAACAACAACTGCAACAAGTCCTGCAACAACAACAAGTTCTGCAACAACAACAACAAATCGAATCGCAATTACAAAATCAAAATCAAATACAATCGTTACAACAACTTCAATCAGACTTGCCGTATAAGAGACAAATTGACGATAATGCAGGAACCCGTAAGAGACAAAGGTAGACTATACATATATATATATATATAGTGAAGATAAGAGGAGGAGATTGAGTACATCAGTATATAGGGCAGGTTTTAACTGATATGAATAAAAGTAAACAGGAGGTTTAATTTCAAACAAGAGTAGTCAACGTAGTAGTAATATGAAACGTGTAGTAGTAAATCGTACAACAAAACTTGCAGCCATCATGACGTGATGTTAAGTAGTAGTTAAAGTAAAAGTATCACCATTTTGACCCATTGGACACGACCTTACTCCCTCCTCTCTACACTCACCAGCAGTGACAACGAAGAAAAAAAAACTCACAACAACAAAAAGTTCCACAAAGGAAGGAAAAAAAATGTATCAGCAAAAATTGCAATTAACACCAAAAGCTTACTGTAAACGATCAATTGATCAATCAATCAATCAATCTAAGTACTATATCTGGTCTATACCATTGGACATATCATCTACCATCCCACATCAAGACATTTCCACCTTAATACCTTTCCTCCCTTCCCTCCCATTCCTCCGCCAAATAGAACAATGTCTGAAGTAAGTATAAATCCCCCTTTTCCAATTATGATTGAATTGAAGTTACTAACAAGTTATTCCTGTTTCTAGGTTAAAAGAACGATTAGAATAAAGACTGAACAACACGTTTTAAAGGATGTTCCACCTGTGGAAAACTTTCCTATGAGACAATGGTCAATTGAAGTGGCCATGTTGGATTCAACTGGAAAGGAAGTTCCTGCCACCATCTTGGATAAAGTCACTTATACTTTACATCCTACCTTTGCCAATCCTATAAGAACTATAAAACAATCCCCCTTCAGAGTTGAAGAACAAGGTTGGGGTGAATTCGATATACCTATTTCTATCCATATATTAGGATTAAATGGTAAAACTGGTGAAAGAAAATTTAATCATGATTTAAATTTTGCTCAAGAATTATATACCAATGATCATGTAGTTACTATTCCAGTAGGATCAAATAAAAATCCTCAACTAAATAAATTATTATTAGAAACTGGTACTTTACCATTTGATGAATCAAATCCTGCTGTTAAAAGAAAATTAGAATCATCATCTAATGGTCCTGCTGCTACTACAACTGCAACTTCTGATTTAAATAATAAATTAAAAAAACTGAAAACTTCAAATGGTAATGCTATTAAAGGTAATATCGATTTAGAAAAATTAGCCAATGGTTTAACTAAATTAAGTGAAGATGATTTAATTGTCATTGTACAGATGGTAACTGATAATAGAACAAGTGAAATGAATATAAAAAATGACGTTGATAATGCAGAATTTACTATGGATTTATATACTTTACCAGAATCTTTATTAAAGAGTTTATGGGATTACGTTAAGAAACATAATGGTGATGTCTAATCCTATCCATTCATCTTTATCTTATTTCTTTTCTTGATCGTGTATATTCTATTTTACTTTATATATATATATTTTATATATTACTATATTTCATTTAAAAATAAAAAATTTAAAATAATTAATATGGAATTGTTGTTGTTCATGCTGAATAAACTTTAACTGTAGAATCCCATGATGCAGTAGCTAATCCAATACCATCAGGACTAACAGTTACTTGATTGATTTTATTAACATGATCATTACCAACTGATCCAATGATTTCTTGTTTCAATGTATCCCATATCAAACATCCTAACTCGGAATAACAAGCATAGAATAATCTCCCACTCTTACTAAAATCAATCGAATAAACTCCTGGATTTTCAATACTAGAGTATATACTTTGTAAACTAAATCTTTCATTAGTAGGTGTATTAGATCCTTGATTATTTCTATGGAATGAGAATAATGGTTGCTTTGCATTCTGATTGATTCGTTGATGTTGTTGTATTTGCTTTTGACGTTGTTGTTGGGCTAATTCATTAGCTAATGAATAAGTATTCAATTCACAATCGGATCGGAAATCAAATAATCGAATATATCCATCATCAGATCCCGTTATAAATGAATTCCCATCGGGGAATAATCTTATAGTATTAACATCACTATTCGATACAAAGAAATTTTGACTGGCTGATTGAGATCTTAAATCCCAAAGTTTAACATTCCCATCTGATGAACCTGATATAAATAAATTAGGATTATTACTTTCTTTCAAGGGTGAAAACACATCTAGACATAACACATCACCTAAATGATCAATGAAATCCCGTACTTTACTCCCTCTTGATATATCCCATAATGCACATGTCATATCTCCACTGGCTGTTATTATTTGATTATTACTGATAAACTCACAATCGGATATATAAGCAGTATGACCTTTGAATATCGATTGAACCGATTGATAGAAATTCCCATACATTTGATAACCATTCTCAGAACTATCACCAGGACCTCTACCTCCATCAGATTTGATTTTATATATCGTACAAACATTATCCAATCCAGCAGCGGCCACTAATTTCTGATTGGGGGAATAACTACATGTTAAAACCCATTGATTTTCAAGAGTTATGGCTTGTTTTTTAAATCCAGTTATAGCATCCCAAATAATCATATATCCATCTTGACTGGCGGATAATATTTTGGTAGAATCTGAACTCCATTTAATCTTTGCAATCTTGGTTTGATGCCCTTTTAAAGTATTATATATTTTTAGATTGTTGTAATTCTTAGGAAATGGTTCTATCTTGGTACTGAAATCTACTAAATTGGCATCTTTTGTCCTTATTCTCACTTTCTCAACTTCATTATAAAGAGTTCGAGCTTCTTGTCTGGCTGAAGCTATTTTTCTCTGAATATCGTCGTTATTGGTTTGTATTTGAGTTGACATGATTATATATATTCTTTATAACAAATATGAAACAATCCTCGGTAGTTTTCAAAATTAGATGTAACTAGTTTGCCGTTTACCTTTATTTGGTAATAATAACACTCTTATCAATGTTTCGATGATACTCTTCGTGGAATAGAAAAATGATCTTATAATCTAAACTAACAAAGCAAAGAAATAATAAGATTACGACAAGAGAAGAATGAAAATACAAATATACAATTATACAATTAAAGTTGGTTACAGGGATGGCCAAGCAATATCTCTGTGGAAGGATAGAAAATATTACTTCTACATTTGTTTCGAAACATGTATTAAAAAATAAAAATTATACCCACAAGAGTCAGCTTAAAAAACGTGAATCATATAAAATAAAATAAATCCAAAAAAAAGAAATTGTGAAAGGCTAGATGTAGATCTATCTAAAACAAAGATTTAGTTTGGAGTAAGGGTCTTTCATACATCTGAAACAAATCTTACATATTCTAAAACTAATGACATGGGTTGCCTAATTAGGAAGTGCCATGTTAAAAATCATTTCTCTCACAAAATCATCCCAAAAAATAAATTTACGAGAGGTGATTGTCATTTTATGCAGTTACAATTACATCTTTGTTCCAACTTTTAAATTGTCTTGGTTTTCATTATTACATATATAAGTAGAGTATCAAACAGTTTATGGACTTGTAGATTGTGCTATAGTAGGTGGTACAGGTGGTGATTGTGATGGAGGTTGTGATTGTGAAGATTGATGTTGTTGAACACTTGGAACTGGAGCAGCAGCAGTTTTCTTATTCTTATTACCTCTCTTATTACCCTTTAATTTATCATCTCTTTCAAGTTCACCAGTTACTCTTTGTAAATAGGCTGGAACTGGTAATCCACTCTTTAAGAAAAACATCTTCCAATTTCTGGCTTTATCCTTTAATTGAACTTGAGATCTATTCTTTAATGCTTCTGATATTTTACCACCATTACCAAATAATTCTAAAATAGTAGACCATTGTGGACCTTTTAATTCTAAGGCATGTCTTAATGCTTTTTCTTCTTCTCTTGTCCATGGTCTTCTTGCTTGGGTCTTGTTAGACGGATTTGGATTGATTCTTAAATGGATTTGTTGTTCTGCTATTTCTGATGGTAATAATGCATTCATTATATCATTAATATCCTTAGATTTCATTTCTGAATTAGCATTGATATCAACATTGGTAGTCGTAGAAGGACGACTGATGAGAACATTTTCGTCAGAGGGAGTAGTATTCCCAATAGGTTCTGTGGTACTGCCACTTAATAATTCTTGACTATGAGGAGTGGTTTCGCCATCATTAAGACTTCTTCCCTTGGTCGGTCTTCCCTTCTTACCCCAAATCAAGAACCCCATATTCTTAGCCACATAATCAAATAACACCTTTAAGAATGTAAACCAATCATATTCTTCACTTAAATTTCTATCAGTATCATAAGATAATAAAATATCCTTTCTTGATCTACATCTTTCTATAAAATCAGCTTCAATGGGTGAAAGGACTTTAATGGCTCTTCGGGATAATAAGATTACATCCAAATTAGACGGTAAAATATCTTCCAATATTTCTTCTCTTGATCTTTCTCTAGCGTCAATAGCGGATATATAGGCTTGAGTTTTCAAATCCAAGTATAATTCAGCTTGAGGTTTTAATAATTTACCTACTTTTTCACCTATAGCAGTATTAATCCCACTTTGTAAACTCATACTATTTGAACCCATATTTGATAATGCATTATTTGGTTCTAAATTATTAGCAGGACAGAATACATCCAAAAATGATTCATTCAAGTAGAAGAAACCAATTTCAATCGTACCCAAAGTTGCTGATAAGAATGTAGCCAAATTAACTTTTCTTAATGTAGATTCAATACTTTGTTCTCTATTTCTAAACATACTTGGAGTTTTATCACCTTCTTTCCACATACCAGGTGCCAAATGTTCCACAGTTAAAAATGGATCTTCTTCAGAATATAATCTCTTGGTGAATTCAAAAAGAGAGGTTAAATCTCTAAATGTGGCACCAGCTGGAGTTTCTGGATTTGATGCTAAATCAATGATTTTTTGATATGGTCCAAGAGCAATCACTCTTAATAATTGGGTTGCTAAATTGTCTAATGTTGGTAACGTATTGACTAATAATTGAATTCTGGGTGGTAAATAATCAGCAGCAACAATAGGAAGTGGTAATGCTGCCATTTGAGCATTGGCTAATATGGCTAATGGTGGTAATTGACTTGATAATGCTTTATATGCTGCTAATGCAGTACTGGTATTTAATAATTCGGAGTTGGCTGGTACTTGAATCCCATCATGTAATACTGTTTCTTCAGAAGATTTAACTTCTTCAGATTCCTTGTCTGCTTCTTTATCTTTGTTTGATTCAGTTGCATTTTCCAATTCATTCGCTATCATGGCTAAATCCTCCTTTTCATTTATCTGTATTGATTGGTCTTGTGATTTGTTTGCTTCCGTAGATGCTGAATCATCGGCTGGATTTTCTTGAATAGCATCACCATTCTCTTTGGCCGTGTTTGATTCTTCATTAGTTTTAGATGTTTCAGTTGAATCTCCTTCTTTGTTTACACCTTCTGTGGTTATATTTGTAGATTCTTCTGTTCTTGCTCTTTTATTGGCTTCATCCCCTTCATCTTCGATCAGCCTTTTGCTTGATTCAGTTAAGCTTGGATCTATTTGTTCCTCCTTTACCGATGTTACGGTGTCTGAATTGCTTTCTGTATTATTTGATATTATCTGTATAACTTCTATGTCATTATTATCTTCTGTTGTTTTATCTGCTGTTTCCAGTATATTACTTGATTCACCAGTTTCTAATTGGTTGACCAACTCATTTGTTCTTTCCTCTTCAGGATTGCTCTCCGAAGACATGATTGATATGTTGTTTTATAGCTTGTTATGATAAGTTTTTGATACTTTTACATACAAATTAAAATCTCATCTTGTTTGTTTATATTTTTTTTTATTTCTCTGCTGCACACAAACAAAATGCGATTTAGAAAATTAACTATGTAAAACGGTATAACTGATCATCTAATGGAGTTTAATTGGTGTTTAACCATTGTTTTAACAAACGCAGTATCATTCGAGAGAATATATCTATCCAATAATATAATCAGATTGAAGGTTTAGATAAACAATATAGCATAATATTAATAAAGATAATTGGTCACGTGACTTTTCTGTGATTTAAAATCTTTTAGCGTCTCTATAGAAGTTGTACGTCATTCCAGGTTGATGTAGACGATTGAATGATTTGGATATCGTCATCTTTTATGATTTCAAACTAATAATCATAGAAATATATAGATAGTCGGCAATGGAAGGATAATTTCAAGGACTACACTATCCGTGGCTAACTAAAGGATAACATCATTATTTGATTCTGAAATAGAATAAACGCGATCAAATGTGTCTGCAAATCATGAAAGAGAGTATACACAAATACGATGATTTTCTTAAATCAGCGAATGGCTATGGCATCCCCTACTTTAAGGCGACTGATGCCGTTACACTAACCTCATTCTGTCAACCTTGACCGTGTCGAAGAGTGATTCAGCGGATGGCCTAAATAGGCAATGCGCGAGCGCATACTAAATTAGATGATTCTTTTTATTTGAAATATTTCACTGAGTATATATTCTGGGCAGAAGAATCCATAAATTCAATTTCAAGAAAAGTTTAACATCTTTCTTGATTTCTTCTTTCTTTAAGTTCTTTAAGTAATTGGTCATGTCTGTATCTGCTACTTATTTTCCAACTGAGCCTACTGCTCCAACTGTTAAAACTACTGAATTTCCTGGTGAAAAATCAAAAGTTGCTATTAAATCTTTAGGTACGGTATTTGATTCAAGAACCGCTTATTTCGTGGCTGATTATGAAAAATCAATTGGTAATTATCTTGTTGATGTTGATGGTAACACTTACTTAGATGTCTATGCTCAAATTGCTTCTATTCCATTGGGTTACAATAACCCAGCTTTAATTGAAGCTGCTAAATCTGATAAAATGATTAGAGCTATTGTTGATAGACCAGCTATTGGTAATTTCCCAGGTAAAGATACTGAAGAAATCATTGCTGAAATCTTAAAAATTGCTCCAAAGGGTCAAGATAAAGTTTGGTCAGGTTTATCAGGTGCTGATGCTAATGAATTAGCATTTAAAGCAACTTTTTTCTGGTATCAATCTAAAAAGAGAGGTTATGCCAATCCATTTTCTGAAGAAGAAAATGTTTCCGTTATGAAGGGTCAATCGCCAGGTTCTCCAGATTTGGCTATTTTATCTTTTGAACGTGCTTTCCATGGTAGATTATTTGCTTCTGGTACTACTACTAGTTCCAAACCAATTCATAAATTAGATTTACCATCATTTAACTGGCCAAAAGCTGAATACCCAAGTTATAAATATCCATTAGATAAACATGAAGCTGAAAACAAAGAAGAAGATAAAAGATGTTTAGAAATTGTTGATAAATTATTCCAAACTTGGAAGGTTCCAATTGCTGGACTTTTAGTAGAACCAATTCAATCTGAAGGTGGTGATAATCATGGTTCTAAAGAATTTTTCCAAGGTTTAAGAGATATTACTTTAAAATATGGGGCTCTTTTGATTGTTGATGAAGTCCAAACTGGGGTTGGTGCTACTGGTAAATTATGGGCACATGAACATTTTGAACTTTCTCCACTTCCAGATATTGTTACTTTCTCAAAGAAATTCCAATCTGCTGGTTACTATTTCCATGATCCAGAAATCGTTCCAAACCAACCATATCGTCAATTCAACACTTGGTGTGGTGATCCAGCTAGAATTATCTTAGCTGGTGCCATTGGTCATGAAGTTCTTAAACATGATTTACCAGCTTTAGCTCAAAAAGTCGGTACTTACTTATTCACTAAGTTAGAAGCATTACAACAAAAATATCCAAAATACCTCCAAGATTTAAGAGGTAAAAATAGAGCTACTTTTATTGCTTGGTCATTAGATGATGCTACTGCTAGAAACAAGTTCTTAGCTGACATGAAAACAGTTGGTGTTAATATTGGTGGTTGTGCTGAAAATTCAGTCAGATTAAGACCAACTTTAGTATTTGAAGAAAAACATGCTGATCTCTTAGTCGAAGCAATTGAAAAGGTTTTATCAAAATATTAAAATATATAGTATTATTTAATGTTTGCATTTTTCTGTATTAAAAATAAACGAAACAAAATTAATTTAACAAACTTTTAGCATTTTTTTGCAACTGGCGCGTAAACAAGTTTTAAAAAGTTTCAGAAATTCAAATAAGTTTGGCAGCACTGTCAAATAGTGTTTAGAATCCTTTGAATTCATCAACATCATCCTTATAAGAATCAATCAGGATCAATCAATCGATCAATTCAAACAATGCAGGCGTTTGAAGATCAAGATTTGATAATTTATCTCTTGATTTCAGCTTATATTATATTAAAAGATTTTGGATTCAATGCTTTGTTGCAATTCCTGATCCTACATGGTTACTTCTTGTTCTGGCAAATCCCATACTTTTACTTGTGCAATCGATTCTTATTACCTTATCCTTATCATTCAGTGTACTCTCAGAGAGCAACTGATTTTGAATACCTTATAGTTGAGATGTTAAAGTACTTTTATAAATATTTACAACATGATGAAATTGGTAAGATATTCTTTGAGGATCAAATTTTCAGAATCTTAAACAAATTTAGATATATTAGAGAGTTAGGAGAAGGTTTAGGAGATATTAGATTTCATGATCTTCAAGATCTTGAAATAGGTAGAAAGGATATTAAGGGTCTTTTCTTTTATTCTCAAAGTCGAGTACAAGCCTCAAAGCATGATATTCTAATCTTATATGTTCATGGAGGAGTTGGATTTGGTAAAGGATCTGCTTATATGTATTCAGAATATTTATCCATATTTTTAATTAATTTATTACAACAAGGATTTACTAATCCTGCTTTATTGGTACCCTCAATTTTCAGGTGATGGACTTGAAAGTTATCCTGCTCAAATGTCACATCTTTTGAATTGTTATCAATATCTTAGTGGTTTGGCTGATGATAAGTGTCATATAATAGTTATGGGAGATTCTACTGGAGCAACTTTAGCCCTTTCATTACTTTTGAATATTTCCAAACCTTCACCCTATTTGATAAATCATATAAGATCTCTAAATATGTATAATACTCAAGAAAAGCAACAAGAACAAATTCAAAGTTTGAATAGTTTAAGAAAACCATCATATTCAATATTAATATCTCCTGTTACCAATGTTGGTAAATATTCTAATATCAAAGATAATGATGATGATTATTTATGTGAAAATTCCCTTTCTAATTGGTCACAAGTATTTGCAACTCCTACAATTCTCGAACAAGAGTCAAACGAATATATTAGTCCCGGCCAATGTAGGGATTTAGAAACATGGAAATTAGCCTTACCAAAGTATGGTATTTATATTAGTTACGGAAGTGAAGAAGCCATAACTGAAGATATTGAAGATTTTGTTGAATTAATGAAGCAAACTGGATGCAAATTGAAAATTGATAAACAATTTGCTCAAATTCATAATTGGGCAATTCTTAGTTTTTATGGAGAAGAATTAATTGATCATCGAGAATATAGTATTCAAACTTATGCAGGAGTTTTATCCAGAATGCTTCTTTGGAATACTGATACATTCTTCAGTAGTGATGCTAATCCCATTCTTAATGTTGTCACCATTGATGATGATTATGTTTAAGTGTATATTAAAAATTAATAAAAAGTAAATTTAATGTATTGGTATAGGTCAAATATTTATTTTTTTTGCAGCGATTACGGAAGCGAGCGATAGAAGTCTTGATAAAAAAAATTTCACAATTTATTAAAAATTAAACTATTTTGACATATATTGTTAAATTGATTCATACCATTTATTCTTGATAGAAGCTTCAGGCTTTCTATGATATCTCATATATAATATTCCATACGTGAAGGATTTGAATACATCTTGGCAATTGAGTTAAATTAGTATTAGCCGAGATATATAAAGAAAAATAGGGATGAGTGGATCCACCACAATTACAGATTCAGGATTATATCATGATATCAAGACATTCATCAAACATGAATCGAATGCTTCATTCATAGCTGGTGGTGTTGCTGGAGCAGTATCACGTACGGTTGTGTCGCCGTTTGAAAGAGCAAAGATTCTATTACAAGTCCAAGGACCTGGATCAAATCATGCATATCAAGGAATGTTCCCCACTATTTTCAAAATGTATCGAGAAGAAGGTTGGAGAGGATTATTTAGAGGGAATCTTTTGAATTGTATAAGGATCTTCCCTTATAGTGCTGTTCAATTTGCTGTGTTTGAAAAATGTAAAGAAATCATGTTAGATCAACGACCTCATAATAAACATAATCTTAATGTTTATGAACGATTGATGGGAGGATCACTTGCAGGGATAGTTTCAGTAGCAGTTACATATCCCTTAGATTTGATTCGAGCTAGAATAACAATTCAAACTGCATCATTATCTAAACTTGATAGAGCCAAATTAACTAAACCACCTACGGTACTTCTGACCTGTAAAGAAGTGATTAAAAATGAAGGTGGTGTGCTTGGACTTTATAAGGGAATAACTCCAACTACATTAGGAGTTGCCCCATATGTGGCGATTAACTTTGCCTTATATGAGAAATGTCGAGAATATATGGATAATTCACCCTTTGATTTTTCCAATCCAATGTGGAAATTGTCGGCAGGAGCATTTTCAAGTTTCGTAGGAGGGGTATTGATTTATCCTCTTGATGTATTACGGAAACGATTCCAAGTGGCTAGTATGGCTGGAGGGGAATTGGGATTTCAATATAGTTCAGTTACTCAAGCATTAATTCATATGTTTAAACATGAAGGATTCTTTGGAGCATATAGAGGATTGACAGCTAATCTATATAAGATTGTTCCATCCATGGCTGTTAGTTGGTTATGTTATGATACATTAAAGGATGTTATTCATCGATGGTAAGAAGAGATCTAATAAAACCATAATTTGCATTTATACATTTTAACAAGCTGACCACAACAAAAAACTCAATCTAGACTAATTTCTATCTTCAACTACCTGTTAGATATCCATTCACTTCTTCTATATAGACTTTATTCTACTTCTAATTGTATATAAACACATATTACTACCCTAAAGTTTTAATTTTAGAGATATTCACGTGACTTTTCATCTCTTAACCAACCAGATCAAGTTTAAATTATTTAGTAGTGAGAATTGGTCGTGTACTTTTCCATTCAAATTAGTATAGAGATTTTCCCTATAGTGAGAGAGTTACAGTGAGTGTTTAAACAGTGAGATGGTGAGAGCTTTTAATGATACGATTTTTTTTTTTTGTTGTTTTAAAAAAACTGAAATCCCACTTTTTACTTCTTGATTATACTTCTTTGTCATTCACTTTATCATATCAATTGAGGATAGATACTAATCATACACAATGAGAGCTACCAGAGTTTTATTAAATGCTGCCAAAAAGGCCAATACTGGTCCTCAAATTCCAGTTGAAATGTACCCATTATTCGCTGCTGTCGCTGTCGCATGTGGTTCAGCTTGTTTCTTTACTTATAGACATTTTGCATACGACAGACAATTAAGAATCTGGAAGAATCCAGATTTATCTAAATTAGATGACGTTTTAAATGATGCTGAAAAGAAATAAACTCTTGAAAGTTAATGATCCAATGATATTTACCCCAGACATATTCAAAAAATAACAAATAACAAATAACCATTCATCAATTCCATAATTCAAAACCAATCAACAGTAAAGTTCTTATGTGATTTACCCTTTCCTTTTATATTCCATTCATCTTTTATCTCAACCCTCCATTCACTTGTTTACTCATCTATCCATCCTTTATTTTTAGCATTGCATTTTTTAAGTCTATAATCAAACTCACCTTTTTACCAACTTTCCACCTTATGATCAAATCCAATCACTCCATCGCAAGACAGAATGAATGAATGATGCCGTTAATAAAGAATGGTTAAGTTTAATATCAACACTTTCAAATTATTCAGTTTTTTATATTACAACCCAATTTAAATCTTTTTTTTTAAAAACAACAAAAAACAACAACAAAAAACCCCTTTTCACTATTAAAGATTGTCTTTAGTTAAGAGATGGATTCAACAAGTTTCCCTTTTTATAGTTCAATTTGTGAATTAACGATTATTACATTTATTAATCTTACTATGATTAAAAATATTGTAGATTTTTATCTATGTACAAGAATATTTTAAGCTATTTAAGTTTTACTCTTCTTCTTTAATGTTGGTAAAGTAATCTGTCACTTCATTAACAAGATCTAACTCAGTAAGAGCTCTATTGAATCCTTTAGCAAACTCTTCTGGAAATGGTACTTCATTATCAATATCAGCAATATATTTTGTAGATGCATCTTTCAATTTATACCCTCTTTCCTTTAATTGATTCGATATACTGAAAACATCAGTTGGATCAGATATGATTCTATATAATTTAACATTATCATATTCTTCTTCCACATCATTATACTCTCCCACATCTTCAGCACCAATATCAATGGCCACTTCAAATATATCATCAAGACTTTCATCTGGAGTCAATGGTTCAAATATAACTTCCCCTTTCTTTTGAAATAAATATAAACATGGACTTAATGAGGCATTGAATTTACCCATAGCATTCTTCACTAACATAACGGTACGGGCTTTATTATCAGTTGTAGCAGTTATAATCATAGCCACACCACCTGGACCCACAAATTCATATTGAACATCAGATAACGCCGGTCCATCTATTGAAACTTCACCAGTTCCTCTTTTAATAGCATTATCTATGATTTTCTTAGTGACATTAAGCTTCTTAGCCTTTTCAATCAACGTTTCTAAAGAAGCATTACCATCCACACCACCCATTCTAGCAGCACTTTCTATCTTTTGAGCCATTGCATAAGCTTCTCTAGATCTTTTGGCATCATTTTTAGCTTTGTCGTGTTTGATATTAGCCCATTTTGAATGTCCAGCGAATATTCTAGTACCAGTATGGAAAAGTCTGGGAGCTCCCAAAACACTAATGGTTCTCTGGTGAGATATGACACTCCGAAACATGACTTGTTCTTAAAAATATATGCAATTACTTGGGGATTATAATGTCTATAGATCTGTTGATATTAACGTTTTCCAATTTGGTAGTCCTTCTTTTTGAAATTTTTCGTTTTTCACGTGATCGATTTTATTTGTTATAAATTAAAATTAGAGATTATCAACCATGAGCGACAAAAAAGGAAGAGTTGATGAATTGATAGATTGTATTAGAATTAAGCTATTCCAATTGATCAATTGACTCCAGATTAACATCATTTCAGAATGAGTTCCCACACTGAGTCTATGACCAAGCGTTCATTAATTGCAACCATTGCTGATGAAGATTCCGTCACTGGATTATTATTAGCTGGTGTAGGTCAAGTATCAACTGAAGTTGGTAAAGAAACTAATTTCTTAACTGTTATTCCAGAAAAGACTACCGTGGAACAAATTGAAGAAGCATTCGATAGATTCACTTCAACCAGAGATGATATAGCTATATTGTTGATTAATCAACATTTAGCTGATTTAATAAGATTCAAAGTCGATAGTTATACCAATGCATTCCCTGCCATTTTAGAAATCCCATCTAAAGATCATCCATATGATCCTTCAAAGGATTCAATCTTAAAGAAAGTCAGAAGATTATTCGGTGAGTAAGTTTATTACTCTTATTCTGTGGTCACTGGGTTCAACTTTATCTCCCCCTCGTTTTTATATTCATCTTATTCAAATTCACTTCTTTTAACTATTTACGATATTTCACAAGCTATTATTACACACCATTTCTTTCATTTTAAACTTATTGGCCACTCCTCCCATGATAACTCATTAATCTTGAGAAAGATTACATAGAATATAGTATCGGCATTCATATAATATATACACTTTTTACTTAATAAATTATAAATGTACATTTTTGTAAGAATTCTATTTATTTATTATAAATTAAATCTACTTTTTACCCTTCTTCTTATTCTTCTTCTTTTTTGATTTCTTAGCAGTATTACCGGTGGTTGTTGAACCTTCAGGTTCAGGTGTAGCTTCTTCTGCTTCATCACCATCTTCTCCTTCTCCTTCTTCCTCCTCTTCTCCCTTTTCTCCAAGATCTGCTTCTGGCACTTCTGGTACTTCCTCCACTGGTTTCTCTGGAGCTTCAGTTGATATTTCTTCTTCCTTAACTGGTTCTGCAGCAGATTCTTCTTCTTTTTCTACTTCAACGACAGGCTCAGCTACTGGTGCATCTTCCTTTTCAGGTACCGGTGGTGCTTCCGATTCAGTAGATTCTGGTTCGACTTCTGCTACCTTGACCTCTTTTTCAGGAACTGGTGGTGGAATAACTTCATCTTCAGCATCTGGTACTCCAGAAGCTTCAGATTCTTTAACGAGTACACTTGATTCAACTGGCTCTTCTTCTTTCACATCTTCAACTTCAATCTTTGGTACTTCTACTTCTTCAGGAGCTTCGCCCTCCGCTGGCGTTTCAACTTCTGGTTCAATTTCATTTACTTCATCTACAGCTTCTTGTGATACTTGTGCTTCTGGTTCTTCTGCGATTTGTTGAGGTGTGCTTGGTTCTATTCTTATTTCTGGAACTTGGTCATCCACAGCCAAAGTTGCTGTAGATGGTATAACTGGAGTTGATACATCTTCGGGTGTGATTTCAGCATCAGCTTCTGGAACAACTTCCGCTGGTGGAGCAGCTGGTTGTTTGCCCCAATAATTCTTTGCAAAAATATCAGGTAACACACAATCTTTAACATAGAAATCTCTTACTCCGACAATTCTTCTTTCTCTTTCACAAGCTTTTAACCATTCTGGTCTAACAATTGGAATATTCATTTCACTTGCTTTAATATATTCTGGATTTTGTTTGTTTTCTTTAGTACATAAGAAATGAGTTGTATCAACTCTAACTTTATCATGAATTGGATTAGCACCAATATTCTTTAATGTATCTTCAATATCTTGAGTTGTAAATTGTTGATTTGGAGAAATATCACCAAGACAAATTGAAATACCTGATAAATCTGTCATTTTATGAGTGGTGACTTCAATTGTATTAGATTTATAAATACCTGATGTTGTATCTAATCTTAATTGAAATTCAAATGCTTTATCAATTGGTAAACCTGATAATTTAGTAGTCTTGTTGGATAATGCTTGAGGAATAGCACCTAATTTCTTACCATCTTTAAATAAGATTAAATTCTTTAAACTAGCGGTACCTAAATCTAAAGCATCCCATTCAAGAACACAAGAAGTTTGAGTTACATTTTTAATCTTTAACACTGGAGGTTTAGGTAATTGAGTTCCAAAAGTAGTTAAAATCTCATCTTGAATAGCAGCAAATCTCTTTGATTCTTCTTGTTCGCTTTCAAAATCTTGATCACATTTAAGTTTTACAATTGATCCTGCTTTAACTCCACTTGGTAATAATATAGTTGGAAATTCAATCAAATGATGATCTTTGGTTAATAATAATGCCAATGAGGCATCCAATTTACCCACTGTTAACGATACCTCCACCATTGATTGATCAATTGATGATAATTATATATATAGTTTGAATGGTATTTCGATTAGCCGTCGTCTTTGCCATTATCACACACGTATTAACTTTTGTTGTTTTGTCAAACGAATCTGACAGTCAAAAATTAAGTGGTCGTGCGAAATTTACAAAATTTGATTTAGATCAAACAGGAAACATTATTTTTTATATATATTAATACAGCTAGTTTATAGAATATTGAAAGTGATTTATTATAAGAGTTGTCATGTGGAGGAATGGAAGTGGGATAGATGGATTATATCGGTATTCCCATAGCTTTAAGATCTTCGTTAATTTCTTCTGAAGTAGCTTTTCTTAATAATAATTCTTCAGTACCAGAAGACTCTATATTATCTGATATGGAAGAATTAATAGCAGATGGGAATCCATGGAATTCAACCAATCCATTCAATATACCCAATTGACCGTTTATACTATTACGGTGTTCGACTAACTCTATAAGAGTATGATGTTTGATTGCCTTCTTCGACAATGTTATAGTCTCTGAAGATCCATTAACATTATTATTATAATCGTATGATGTAGAATTGGTAATTTGTGGAGCAGAAGGATTGGAACCAGCAACAATAGTTCCATTAGCATATGGTTCATCTATAGTACCATTAGCTATAACACCCAGGATCAGAGGAATGGCGGAATAATTGAAATCAGGAACCAGTTGATCTATTTGTTGTCTTTCTTTATTGATCTTATACCATAATGATGTTGTCTCACTTATCATATTATTCTTGGTGTCCATAAGATTCTTTAAATAATCTTGATGAATTGAGGTTCTTGTAGCAATAGTTTCTTTATCGATGCATTTTAATTTATAAGACAAGTTTGAATTGGCTAATCTTAAACTATCTTGATAAAAGCCATTCACTTTATAATAAATCTTAGATAATTCAGGG
Organism: Scheffersomyces coipomensis; assembly: GCF_036884675.1. Taxonomy (NCBI): domain Eukaryota; kingdom Fungi; phylum Ascomycota; class Pichiomycetes; order Serinales; family Debaryomycetaceae; genus Scheffersomyces; species Scheffersomyces coipomensis. The sequence continues at coordinate 929,113 of NW_027042892.1, read as the reverse complement.
TGAGAACCATCGTAGCATAATTGTTTCTCGCGTTCTAAGACATTCAATTTATCCTGATATAATTTATCTCTTAATTCAGCAAATGATGCTTCAATCGCTATCAATTCATCAATGGCTAATTTACGTTGTTCATTTAAAAGAGCATCATTGATTTCTTCTTCTTCATCTTTTTCATGTTCAGCTTCTTCATCGTCCTCTTCTTTATCATCATCATCTTTGTTGTCATTGGGTTCTTCTTCTCCCTCTTTTTCCTCTTCTTTTTCTTCCTCTTCTTCATCTTCTCCTTCTTGTTCGGGAACTTTTTCCTCTTCTTTTACTTCGGCTTCTTCAAGATCCTTATCGACACCGTTAGTTTCAATTTCCTCATCTTCAGCTTGATTTTCGACTTCTTCCTCATCATGTTCTATTTCTTCTTTTTCTATGTCCTCTTTAGCACTTTGTTTTAAGGATTCTTCTTCATCTTTTTCGACTACCTCTTCTTCCTCGACTTTAACATCTTCAGATTCATTCTTGATTTCTTCTTCAACTTCCTCTTCTTCTTGTATTTCCACGTCGTTATCATCTTCGTCTCCTTCGTCATCGGCATCTTTTTCATCAACGTCAATATCAGTAGTATCACGTCTTCTTTTCTTTCTCAATTGACCATTCTGTTCACTTCCGATACTTCTTTTCTCGGAAATTAATTCATCAATCTGTATTTTTGGAACTGAATCTTCAAGTTTATTATCATTATCACCATTAATTTCATTATCAACTTCATCATCATAACCAATATCATTAAATGCTTTAGTATACTTCGACAAAGCTTCTAAATCAGAGCTGAATTTAGTACGTTCTCCATTAACTCCTCCATTGACATTATTATTTTCATCGATTTCATTATTGGCTATGATATCGGAACTTGAAGTATTATCCTCTAAGAAGTCCATTTGATCGGTTTCTGCTTCAGAGTCATCTTCTCCAAGCTCACTTAATTCAGAACTATCGTCGTCTTCTTTGGATGATTTGTTTGATTTTGATGGTAATACTTGTGATTCTTGGACGCGTGATTCGTCGTGATCATCTTCTTCTTCTTCTTCCTCTTTAATATTGACATCTTCTTGTTCCTCGTCATTTCTACCCAAGGTAAACACAGGAGAATTTGCTGTTATGTCACTTACATCACTCAAAGGTGATTCTTTATTGATAGTAATGTTTGGATTTGAAAGAGAATCATCATCATTATGATCATGCTCGTGGTCATGATCTTCCTCTATGTCGATATCTTCTCCTTCAACATCATCTTCTTCATTCTCCTGTTGTTTGCCATTGCTGTCGATGCTATGCAACTCACTTTTTACAGGTGTTGATTGTGTTATATCATCCGAAGTAGATTCCGTGGGATGGGTGGTTTTATCCGATATAGGTAATGACGTAGAAATGGCTGAATCCGCCGTTTCAGACACCATCATTTTTTTTATAATATGTGATACAGTTGGATAAAGATTATGGGAATTATTTGATGGAATAGATGAATATAACTTATAAAACAATCACTTATAAGCTTTCTGATATATTTTAATCAAAACAAATGTGAAATAGGATAAGGGAAATATAGGAAATATTAAGTAATAATTAAGGCTAAGAATTGAAAAAAAAAATTATATCATACACTTAAAACAAGTCAACAAGTCTTCCTTTGAGAACTAAAACGTCTAATTATCTTTTCAAATCACTTAACCTCGTCTTAATGATATAGTTTTCAAAAAATAGATATTTAGATAAACTTTCCATCAACAAAAATGGAGACAATGAAAGTAGCCAGAAATTTTGAGAATTTAAAGAACCCACATCCTTTGTGGTTATATGCAGGTACTAACAAACAGGGCGTAACACAATTTTTTTTTAGAGCTCATCTCTATATAGTTTATAGTAAAAGATTTTTCAACTAATTTGATCTGAAGGGATAGAAACAACCAGGATGTCTAGTTTTAGTTCTTTATTCGGGGGTAATAAAGGAGACAGTTATGATCTGGCTGTTGACTCTTTATTTAAGAAGTCAAGTGATGGTCCGGTGTCAAGAAATCAATTAAAGAGTGATAGAACTGTGATTGAGATCCCACAAAGAGAACCAATAGAAGAAGATGATGATGATGAAGAAGTTGATGACGATGAAGAAAACGATGATGAAGATGAAGAGGAAGAAATAGAAGAACCAGTTGCCAAAAAAAGTAAGAAAAAGAAGGATGCTCATGATGATTTAGAACATCAATATTATGCAAAATTATTAAAAGAAGACGAACCTAAGTCAGAAGAAAAGGAAGAAAAAGAAGATAAAGAAGATGAAGAAGAAGATAATAGTGGAAGTGATGATGATAATGATTCAACTGAAGAAACTTCAACCAAAGAAACTAAAGGTAGGGCTGCCAAAACCATTGATTTAAAAGAAACTGAATTAGAAAAAGCTGAAAGAACTATCTTTGTAGGTAATTTAACTGCAAATGTTATTAATTCAAAACCAATTGCTAAAAAATTAAAACAATTATTCTCAGAAGTTGGTAAAATTGATTCTGTAAGATATAGATCTATTGCATTTGAAGAAAATTTACCAAGAAAGATTGCTATTGCTAAAAGGAATTTACATAAATCAAGAGATACTTTGAATGCTTATATTGTATATAAAGAAAAACCATCATCATTAAAAGCTGTTACTAGATTCAATGGTACTATATTTGAACATTTCCATCTTCGAGTTGATCATATTGCTCATCCTTCACCAAAAGATAATAAAAGAACTATATTTGTGGGTAATTTAGATTTTGAAGAAAAGGAAGAAACTTTATGGAGATATTTTAATTCTAAATTGAATAATGATGTTGAATCAGTTAGAGTTATTCGTGATTCTAAGACTAATGTTGGTAAAGGGTTTGCCTTAGTTCAATTCAATGATACCTTATCTGTTAATAAAGCATTATTATTACATGATAAACCAATTGAAAATTATCAAGATTCTACCAATTCCGATTCTAAAAAGAAAAAATTAGGTAGAAAATTACGTATATCAAGAGCTAATTCCAAAGTTAAGCCTTCAACTTTATCACCAAATCATATTGATAATGTTAAGAAATCTTATGCATCAAGTAAATCAAGATTTTCTAATAATAATGTTAATTTAACTGAACAACAAAAAGTTAAATTAGGTAGAGGTAAATCCATCTTAGGTAAAGCTGATAAATCCACCATTGGTCAAGCCAAGAGACAAATCATTGAAGGTCATAGAGCCTCCAAGGGTCAACCTATAGTTGGTATCAAGGGACTTAAAACTGGTAAAGTTAAGAAACCAAGATTAAGAGATAGATCTACCAAATTTAAAGCTGAAAGAAAACAAATGCAAACTGAAGTTGCCACCCCAAATAACAGAGGAAGTGATAGAAAGTAAGTAAGTAATCGAAGTAAATAAAATAGCTTATAAATCATATGTATAATAGACGTAAATAATATTAGATCATCCATTCATTATCCCTAATTCAGTAAAAGCAAAAGTTTATAGTACAACCTTATCAGTTATATTTAAAGCCAAAGGGAGAAGTGGCTACGAAAAGAAACAAATTGTGGATGGTTGTAAAGGGGAATAAATGCGAAAGGGGGAATCACAATTAGTGAGTGCTAGGCTAGGGGGCAGAGGCAGAACAAAAGATAGTGAGTGACGCGGGGGGGGGGCAGGGAGAAGTCCTCTTACGATATAAAATGGCAGTAAATTATCTCTTATCTCTACGAATGATTTCCTCCTTCTTTTTCTTCTTCTTCTTCTTCTTCTTGTTCTATAGACTCAATTGAATCAATTGTATCAAACATGGGTAACAAACCTTCCAAATCAGACTCTGTGAGTCAAACTACTACTGCTTCTTCCCGTTCTGAAGAATCACTTAACGAAAAATACGCTTACAACGCTGCTGCTGATAAGGGTAACAAAAGTCAACTTGCTGATTATGTTCACTTATTAGGTGGTTTAAAGATCACTGATGAAGATGAAGAAGGTGAAGTTCCACCAGGTAATCCTCTTTCCAATAATGTTTACTCTAATTGGCAATCAAGCTTCACTGCTGATAAGAGAATGTTATTAGCTCAATCTGCTTTAGCCCATAACACCATTGAATCAGTTGTGGCCAAATCAGATCTTGAAACTGTGGTTAAAGATCAATATTTATTCAATGTTACCGTTGATACTATTGGATCTCCATCATTTTTCAATAATCAAAAACTGTCAGGTAGATGCTGGATATTTGCCTCTTCAAATGTGTTTAGAACTCATGTTATTAAGAATTATAATTTATCGCCTGATAAATTTCAAGTTTCCCAATCTTATTTATTCTTTTATGATAAATTAGAAAAGGCTTACTTCTTTTTAGAAAATATCATTGATACTTTTGAAGATGAATTAGATTCAAGATTGATTCATTATTTATTACAAAGTCCAGTTGGTGATGGTGGTCAATGGGATATGATTGTTAATTTAGTTAATAAATATGGTTTAGTTCCTCAAGAATTCTTCCCTGATAATGCTCAAGCTATAAGTTCAAGTGCTTTGAATTATATTTTAACTGAAAAATTACGTGAATTTGCTTTAATTTTAAGAAGCATGTTAAAAGAAGGTGCTTCTTTACCAGCTGTTGGTCTTGTTAAATTCGTTATGATTGCAGTTATTTATAATATCATTTCTGTTGCTTTAGGTACTCCTCCAACTGCTGACACTCCTTTTACTTGGGAATTTATTGATAAAGATGGTAATTATAAATCATTTGAAACTACTCCATTAAATTTCTATAAAGATCATGTTAGATTTAATGCTGAACAAAACTTCTCCTTAATTCATGATCCAAGAAATGATTATGATAAATTATACACGGTTGATAGATTAAATAACATTTCTGGTGGTAAACCAATTGAATATGTCAATACTGAAATTGATGATATTAAAAAGGTGGCTATTAAAATGTTAAAAGATAATGAACCAATCTTTTTCGGTTCAGATGTAGGTAAATTCGGTAATAGAGTTACCGGAATTTTAGATACTACAGCTTACGATTATGAATTAGCATTTGGAGTTGGTTTAGATATTCAAAAAGCTGATAGATTAAAGACTGGTTCTTCTCAAATGACTCATGCTATGGTTATTACTGGGGTTCATTTAGATCCAAAAACAGGTAAACCAATCAGATGGAAGATTGAAAACTCTTGGGGTGACGAAGTTGGTGAAAAGGGTTATTTCATGATGACTGATGAATGGTTTAATGAATATGTTTTCCAAATTGTTACTAGTAAGAAATATGCTACTAAGAAGAGTTATGAAGTTTGGAAATCAAAGGATTATGTCGTTTTACCATATTATGATCCAATGGGTGCTTTAGCTTAAGCTTGAGCTGTTTTTACTTTTTATTTCTTTATGTGTGATGTATAGTTATTTTCACTATAGTTCTTTAATTAGGATATTTTTATAACCTACAATGTTTTCAATTCATGTCAATCCAATTTTATAATTTACTAACTACTGTAATAAGCTGTCGAATTTTCATTCGTATTTTAGAGATTTTTCTGGAAACTGGCTCCAATGTCGTTACCGGTTAAGGTGAACATGACCTTAAAACGTTTGTAAGCCATGTTGCAAATCATGATTTGTTCCGTGGTATTAGTATTTCCAATCTACGACAAGCTGAGTTCACTTCTTCTTCAGGAGATTAATCTATATACATATATACATGTGGTGGTACGGCTCTGTTTGACAATTTTCTGAATTAAAGTTTAGGGCTGTCTAACGCTGATTATCAACTAAGGTTTGATAAAAAAGCGCCATTTTCTGTTGTTGCTGCCACTTGAATATAGAACGTGTTACCTTTAGTTGAATAGGGACAATTTCAAGCGTACTGTTCAAGTTTACACGGTGATGGCCGTTTAAGAATAATTGATAAAATTGTATAATAAGTCTAAACATTTAAGAAACTAAGTCTATAGCGCAAGAACTACTCTTGTTCTTGAAGTAAAATTCCTTCAACAGTAGCAACTAAAGAAACTTCATTTGGAATTGGAGTCCAATTAAAAGCAGCTTTGGCTTTTTCAACACTTGATGGAATTGGTTTAGCAGTACCTTCTAATTCTTTAGTTGGAATGTTTGCTTTTAATTCAGCACTTATCTTATCAGATTTAGCTAACACTTGACCAGCTTCATATAATGAAATACTAGGACCACTATGAGCTAAGAATCTTTCGCCATTGGCTTTTGGATTGGTCAAAGCTTCAATATGTAATTTGGCAATGTCTCTAACATCAACTAAACTCAAATATTGTTTGGCAGCTCCAGTTTCCTTTAATGTACCATCAATTAAAGTCTTGATTTTATTAATTGAGGTTGAATTAGTAACTTGATATTTCAATGAAGGACCAATAATTAAAGCTGGGTTAATCACTGATAAACCATAATGAACTTTATGCTCTTTAACATAATCCCAAGCAGATTTTTCAGCAATTGCCTTTGATTTAACATAATAACTATCAGATTTGTCAACAATAGTCCAATCCTTTTCGGTGAAAGTTTCAGTTCTATCAGCTGGATATCCAAATCTAATAGCGGCAAAGGAAGAAGTGACAACAACATGTTTGACAGATGGAGTCTTTGCAGCTAATTCTAAGATTCTTAAAGTACCTTCTTTAGCAGGCTTGATTAAAGTTTCTGGATCTTCAGGTTGACTTGGAGGGAAAGGTGATGCAACATGTAAGACATAAGTAACATCTTTGATAGCTTCAGTCCAATTGGCATCCTTTAATAAATCAGCTTCAATAACAGTTAATTTTGAATCCACAATTTCTTTAGTTAATTTATCACTTGATGAATAGATTGATTTACGGAATTGTGCTTCTTTGGCTAAGTTTCTAATAGTAGTTCTAACAGTTTTACCTTCTTCTAACAATTGTAAAACAGTGAATCCACCAACGTAACCGGTACCACCGGTGACTAAATAAGTATCTGACATGGCTTTGAAACTAGTACTACTAAAATTTCTGAATGAATTGAAAATTGGTCTAAATAGGGAATTTTTCATATATGTTTTGCAATTGAGTGTATATTTTAATTACAACTAATTACAGAACAAAGGATGATGATGATGATGATAACTATTTATACCAATTGAAAGAAGTATCACCAAATTCATATAAATTTGTCAATTTCGTCTACCTCCTCCATTTTGCCCCTTGTACAAATTGTGGTTCCAAATTTTGACGTGTGGAGGATTTAGTGCGAAAACGGTAATTTGCATACAAACTCCGAATCACCGTTACATATTTATAGCTGACAAATATATATTAACCTTTCAATATCTCTACAATCACCGTAGAAGTTCGGTATAACCAGTAAGTGGTATTGCTTTCGTAAGGCATAACGTTGAGTTATTAATGTTTAACCAATAATTTGACTTTATCAGTTATCTTTATGATATTTAATTCCAGTTTGCCATTGAAATTTAGTCAATTTTCAGTAAAAGTTTAGAACACCATAATCAAGTCAATTAAACTTGAATAGAGTAACTCCATATTTGTAACAGATACAATTCATTGATGATTTACATTTCTACGGCATTTCAACTTCATTGTTTATAGATATTGCTATTTCAGACTCTAATTTCACTATCGAATGACACTTACAAATTGATTTCATGAAATTAGAAGCATCTGCTCAACAAATTAATCTGTTGAAATTAATATTGAACATACGGAAACCCAAATCGATCATATTCATATACTTTATTCGATTTTGCAACAACTGTCTGTAGTTGGTTTTATATAGTTAATTAGTGCAGTGTGGATGTTTCTTATGTGCAGTCATTTTCCAGCGTTTGTCGTTTTCTTTTGACAACGAAATCAAACACGTATAGAAAGGATCAAAATTGATTGAGAGATCTCAAGATATCATACCATTCATAATCATTGACGCTTTAGATAGTCGATCTGATAGAAGTGAATATACTGGAATATCTAGTGAAATGACTGATCAACTTCAACGACGTGTTATAAGTCGAAATCAGAGTAGCTACGCTAGTTTCAATAATATCAATAATGGTGGTAATCCGCTATTTGCAGCATTGAATGAATCCCAATTAGATAAAACAGTTAAAGAACTTTGTGAACAATATCGATTGGCAACTACTCCTAACGATTTATTCAGAGTAATAGATGACATTGATAATGAACTTGAAAAAATAGATAAAGAGTTAAACAATTATTCCACATTAAAACTGAAACGATTCCAACAAGACATTAATAGCATTGAATTAAATAGAACTACCAAATTATCATCAGCTATAACTAATTCAAGTGAATTAGTTTCAATTTTCCAGTCTGCTAATGATTTAGGACATTCGTTAACATTTAAAATCAAATCGTTAGATGAAGAAATTGGAAATGTTAATAAGACCCTTGAATTTGTAACTGATATTCAATTATTAAGAAATAATATAAATCAAGCAAGTTATGCTATTGAACATAAGAATTATGAATTAGCAGCTCAATGTATCCATACGATCAATTCAAAAGTATCCAAAGATTTAATCCATGGGAAATTTGCTTCTATTGTCATTCCATCAACTGATATACCTGAATTACCTCAAGCTACTTTAAATAATTGGATTGACCAATTAACCGAAATATTCAAATTGAAATTCAATGAAGCTGCTAAAAACAAGAATGTGGAAGATTTAACTAAATATTTCCAATTATTCCCATTAATTAATCAAGAAGAAATTGGTTTAAATTGTTATTCCAAATTCATTTGTCAAATTATAAATGATACTTCCAAGAATTTAATTATAACAACATCATCAGTTCCAGCTGATGATTTAAAAGCTGGAATCTTTGCCACTATCACAATGCAATTCTTTGAAAGTATTTCTATGATGCTTAGCCAACATGGTCCATTGATTAAACGTTGTTATTCATCAACATATCCTAACGCTTTAAATTATGTCATAACTAAGATTCAACGTGAAATTGATTCTCAAGTAGGTATAATTGGAGATACCTTTTATGATGTACGAAGAATTGATAAATATTTCCAAGATATTAAATTATATAATTTCCCAATCCTTTCCAAACGTTTAAACGATTTACAAGAACAAATGCATGATGGTACCAGACTTCAACAACAGCAATCATCTTCACAACAAAGCCATCATCAAGAATACGATTCTATCGATGATATAATGGAAAATAATAACGATTTGGTTTCAATTGTTCAAGTGGGTGATTTAATTAATGAATTAGCTACTATTTTCCATCATTGGTCATTATACTGTAAGTTTATAACTATAAAGTATTTCAAAACTGTTGAATCACAAGATACCACCTTAAAGTTACCTGATTTAATTCTTAATTCAAACTTTACCAAAAAGGTTAATAATAAATATTTACCATCATTTGAGATATTGTATACATTTTATTTCCGTCGTTCCGTTGAAAAGGCTATCACTATTGAAGAATTACCAAGTTTAGATAGTTATCTTTTATCATCCAAATCAGGCATAAATGAAATTTCGAAATCACCCGAACAAGTTCCATGTTCTTCTGTGATTGAAGATATCACCCTTATTCTTAATAATACTTTAAGAAATGTGATTGATTCATCCATCCCATCAACCGTAAAGAAATTTATCAGTGAGAGTTTTAAAGTGATTCAAAGTGATGTAATTAACGGATTTTTAATCAAGAATCTTAATGATAATCAACCAAGATATAATCAAACCTTATCGTTAACCTTACCACCCAATGCTAATTTAGCTAATGGACTTCTCAGCAGTTCAGTTAGTCCAGGTGCCACTAGAAGTAATACCCCTGAACCATCTGGTATGTCATTTTTAAAAGGTGCTCAAAGTGCATTAGGTAATGTGGTGGCATCAGGTACATCCGGTATTGTTGGACAATTACAAACTTCATCAACTAATCCAGCTAAATTATTAAATTTTATCATTTATTTGAATACTGTTGCTATGGGTCAAGAATATTTCGTTAAAGTATTTGAAAATATCATTAAAAATGATGGAAATTTAAAACATATATTCCCGTTCGGTAAAGATTTTGAGAAGATTGAAGTAATATTGCATAATGATTTCATAGATCCTTTTATATCAATCACCAATAAAATCATATCTGATAGTATTATCAATCTTTATAATCAATCCTTGAAGAATAAATTAGTGATTTTAATTAATGATTTCTTACCGGAATCAAATGATGCCACGTATATAATCTATTCATCTAATGAATTGAATGATATTAGTGCATTATTAAAATTCTCATCATCATGGCAATCATTAATTAGACCATATATTCGAACATGTCATAAGAATTTGATCTTAAACAAATTATTGAGATTATTGGTTATAAACTTTGCTAATTTGATCGAAAAGAAATTATTATCAATCTTAAAGAAATTCAAAATCAATGAATTAGGTTCAATTAAATTAGAAAAGGATTTATCTTATTTGATTAATGAAGTTTGTAATGATAATTATCAATTGAGAGAAAGATTTGTTAGAGTCACACAAATGGTATTGTTAGTGGGAATGGATGATGAAGAATATGAAGATAGTATTCAACATATTAATCAAAGTTCAAGTACTAATGGTACCAATGCCAATAAGAGACTTAATGGTGGCATCAGCAGAGAAAATGGAGAAACAATTGAAGAAGGAATTACTGAAGATAACACAGATAAAGAAATTAAACAAGAAGATCAAAAAGATGAAGATGAAGAAGATGAAGTTATAGGTATAAATTGGGTGTTAACACCCCAAGAGAGAAAACAAATTAGAAGATATAGGGTATAGATATTATTTTAGTTTCTCTACAAACAAAAAATGGATAAAAGTTTTCAAAAATGTACATAAATAAAACACGTATCTTTGATATTTGATTCATTAAAAATTTCATTAAATGTAATTATACAAGGTATATAACTATTTACTCTATAAATGCGTGTAATGCAAGGGGTTATATCTTTTGTTTTTTAACTGGTTGTTGTTCATCATTATCATTTTCATCCTCATTATCATTGTCATCAACATCATCAAGTGAACGCTTATTACTTTCTTCTTCAGATTTGATTGATTCGTCTTTAGGTATATCACTATTATTAATCAATCTAACTTGATCAGGTTTGATTCTTAATTTATTCAAAAGATTAAGATCGAATCTTGGATGAGCATATTGACAATCAGGACCACTTGGACAAAACCCAGTTAAATATAATGGACATAATACTTTTCTTGTATGTCTCTTCGAACATTTTGGACCATCAGGACAAAAACCCATATCATAATTTGGACAAGGAGGGATTTTAGATAGAGGATCAACATGTAAATATAAACATTCAGGAGTTTGAGTACAGAATCCATTCTTGGAATAAAATATACATTCGGGCATTTTTCTTAAATTATATTCATGTAAGAATTCACAATGATCATTCTTCTTACATAATCCTCTTAACCAATGCTTACACACGATTTTATTATTATACATGGATGAAACATGTTTATTTGGACAATTAACTCCATTAGGACATGAATTGGTTGGACGTTGGGGATTATAATATTGACAAACAGGTCTATCAGGATCTAAACCAAAGTTAAACTCCCGCCTTAAGAAAGGTTCGAATTTGAATTGTTTATTCTTGGTATCAGGATGTATGATAGGATTGACACTCAACATGGTTTGATATATGGTTGTAGAATGTAAATGACAATTGAAGTAATGATGATTAATAATTTATTTTGAAGTTTGTAAATTTAAAAATATATCATCAAACATCCGTGCTGCGAGAATAAAAATTGATAACATCCACACATCAATACTATATTCTTATCATATTATAAATGTGAAGATAATACTTTACATAGAATATTTATGAAGATATATCCTATACTAATTATACTCAACATATGTTATTATATATAACCATCTACTTTTATAAATTAGACAGATAAAAATATTTTAATGGAACCATTCTTGATTTTGGGAGAACAAAAAATGTGATCGAATTTAACTCTAAAATCATTACACTCCTTGAAATTCCTAATTAGTCGACCACATTTTTGTCAAAACTGAAGAAATGATCACGTGTGTAGTCACATGACTGTGTTAGACATGGTAGCACTCAATCTGTCATCATTTGATGGAGAGTAACACAAATTTACCAAATAGGAAATGATGCTTAAAATGACCCCATATATGAATACTATTTGTATATATACTTTTACATGATCACATGAATTTAATGCAACATTGAATTACTCAACTGTGTTTGTTAATACGAGTTAAGCATTTGTCAGATTGAGTCTAGACGTTATTTATATTTAACGTGTTCCTTCCCATCTATCATTATCATTCATCTTGAATTTGATTGAGTATACTACAACCACAACTACAACTTCTTCTTTGTTAACACACCCTTTAGTTTCAATAATTATTTCCAAGATTAAGGTGTTGACTATTCATTCTAAACGTTTATTGATAATAATCGTTATTTGTTTGATTTTGGGTTTTTACTCGAGTACTATTTTTGAATTTATCCAGATAAATTATTACAGAGCCATTTCACCATTAATTATGCCACCTTCACCTCAAGTTGCCGGTGTTCCTACTACTGTTGTTATTGGAAGTGGATTAGCTGGGTTAAGTACGTGTTTGAATTTGATTGAACAGGGGTTCAAAGTGATTTTACTTGAAAAGACAGACAAGATTGGTGGAAATTCAATCAAAGCATCTTCAGGTATAAATGGGATTCTTACAAAATTCCAACCTCCAGGTGATTCAATTGAATCATTTAAAGAAGATACCCTTAAATCAGGGAAATATCTTAATAATTTAGAATTAGTGGATTTATTAGTGGAGAATTCAAAACTGGCAGTTGAAAAATTAGTCTATAATTATAATATTGATTTACTGAAGATAACTCAATTAGGTGGTCATTCATATGCGAGAACTCATAGGCCAGCCAGTAAATTACCTCCTGGATTTGCTATTATTTCGAATTTAAAGAATCAAATTGAATCAGAGAAATATCTGAATTTAATTCAAATCATTAAAAATGCTAAATTTAATAAATTCATTACCGATAATTCCAAATCTGAAGTTAAAGGAATCGAATATGTCCAAGATGATATCGCTCATGAATTATTAGTGGATAATATCGTCTTAGCAACAGGGGGGTTTTCAGCTGATTTCAATGAAGCAAATCCCAAGGAATCCCTCATTAATCAATTCAGACCTGATTTAATTAAATTCCCTCTGACTAATGGACAACAAACCACGGGAGATGGTCAAAAGATTGCTGTCCGTGATTTAAACGCAAACTTAATCGATATGGATAAGATTCAAATCCATCCTACTGGATTCGTCAATATTAAATCGATCAATGATAAATGGAAATTCCTCTGTGGAGAATTATTACGTGGAATTGGAGGGATTTTAGTTAATCCAAATACGGGGAAACGATTTGTGAATGAATTAGATACGAGAGATATAGTTAGTAATGCTATTATTAAAGAGTGTGAAATTGGATCAAGTTCAAGTCATAAATTAGATCATGAACAATCGATTGCTATTATTGTGATTAATAAAGCTGACGCAGAGGCTGCTATTGATCATATTCAATTTTATAAATCTCAAGGTTTATTAACATTAGGTAATTATAATCAATTATTAGAGTTGATTCATGAATTCAGTCCTGATTTGAAATTTGAATTAACTGATTTTATAAATGAATTCAACCAATATAATCAATTCATATCTACCAAATTGGATTCCAAATTCAATAGAGGTCATTTTGGAGCAGGTCAATTCAATCCTGAAGATCAAGTTTATTTCGGATTAGTCACTCCAGTATTACATTTCACCATGGGTGGAATCGCTATAAACTCCCAGGGTAACATAATCAATCAAAATCAAAAAGTTATCCCTAATGTCTATGCGGCAGGAGAAGTTAGTGGAGGAGTTCATGGTGGGAATAGATTAGCCGGATCTTCATTATTAGAATGTGTTGTATTTGGGAAAGTTGTTAGTGAATCAATCATTGAAAAATCCCCTTTTAAACCATTAGAATAAGATTAAAATACTACATAGATTTTTTAAACGTTCTTTATTACGAATTTAATATATATATATTATTATATGTAAAATATACAAAAATTTAAGAAATGTGATTTTTTTTTGTTATTTGGATTGGGAGGTAAGGTGGTCGTTGTAAGATTGTAGATGAATAGGATAGACATTATTGTGAATGAATGTGATATAATCAAAAATAATTAAACCTCCAAAATTAAATATAATAAATTTTTTTTTTCAATGATATAATAGTGTATAATGAATAATATGAACAAGTATACAACTTGTCGTTTAAAAATGTGGAACGTATTGATAAATAATGATAAACTATATTTGACTTAAGTAGGATATTATTAGATTATGGATGTGGTAGTTGGGGTTATATGAGGAAGATGGTTACACTTAGATGTTAGATGGGTATAACATGATTCTAACTGAAGCACCAAAAGTCTTTGGTGGTAAGTTCTTTTTAAAGTTAGCTCTGATTAAACCATTGTTACCGTGAGTTCTTGAAACTTTACCCCAAATAACTCTAATTTTAGAACCTCTAACTTCTTTAGAAGCTCTGTAAACGTAAGCGATTCTTTTACCTAAGTAAAATTTGGCATCTTGGGAGTTTTGAACACCTTCGATTTGAATCAATGATACGTTTGGGTTGGTGACACTCTTGGAACGTTGGTATGAAATGTGTTTACCTTTAACGTATACTATAAGATAATTGTTAGTATTTTTAGTTTATTAAAATTGTAAAGATAAAATAAATCAGTAAGAATGTGTAATGGGTAATGTGGAAGGTATTGAAAGTGAGGTTGAATGTGGATGGATTTGATTAATTGAAAGTGATTCTGATGATTATTCAGTTGATGATGATGATAATGATATGTTATGGATCTTGATTATAGTAGATTAATATGATATTATATTATGAATATGGATGGAAGGTTATTCACTATCCAAATACACGTATAAGAAAACTTTTCAAATGATTATAAACACAACTATCTGAACTGTACAAGTTTTCAAATACATGCTTTGCATAGATATCTGATGATCTTTATGATGATACTGATGATAATGGTTGATTAGTTACATGAATTCTTCCTTTCTTCATTTCTTTATTAATTTTTGATTGACTCATATCAACTTCTTCATTTCAAAGTGGATTCTCTTTCAAACAACACACATGAACATCACTAGTACTGATCTACCTATTCTCTCTAGTTCTCATTATTACATACATCTGTGAGATTCAGCCATTTTTAATTATTAGTATCTATTATTTGGTTGTATGACAAGAAAGATAAAATTTAATTGAATAATTTTTTTTAGCTTTTTTTTTTTTACTCTTTGAGACTCAACTGGTACTAACTTTTTACTATGAGAGAAAGTTCTACAGTGCGATACAAAATTATCTCTGACTATCTCATAGTAAAATTTTATTATCACTAAAAATTGAGTGAGTATTGCGGTATGGAGTTGTGATTATTTTTCGCTGGTTTGTACTGCACACAGAAGATCATGTGACATGATAACCCTAATAGTATACACGTGATAAACCCTAGGATATTGAGCCTCACTTACCTAAATAGGAAAGCTTTTGGTAACTATTGCGGTAATGATGTATATATCGATTTATCAATTTAATCTAATCTTGTATCATAATAAATGGTATTATTTATAAAAAAACTAAAGAAATCATAACAAATAAATCAAATCAAAAAAACATAAACTAATAGAGATAAATTATAAAAGTATATATGTATAAGTAAAAATCAACAACATTAGATATTAAGATGTATATAAAAGGTAGTAATAATAATATATATAGAAAGTAGAAAGTAACAACGAAGGGAGGACCACTATATTTTAATTTCTGATTCTTGTTCCCATTTGTTTAAATTAAATCTCCAATGTTTTGCATCACCTTCATCATATTTTGAACTCTTTAATGATCCAGATGGAGCATTATGAATTGATAAATTTGATAAACTAGTTAAACTTAAAAATGCATCAGGATTTTGAGATTGTTCATCTTCAGCAATCCAATCTTCATAATCTTTTAAATCAAACCATCTTGTTTCCCAATTAATTCCTGCCAATTGTTCTTTCTTTCTTAAATCACGTTGATTATTTTCAATTAATGATTTCTGTTGATAAATAGTTTCATATTCTCCCTTTTTAATTGCTTCAGCAACTTTATCCCAAATCTTTCTTGATTCTAATTCATGTTGTTCTTCTAATGGTTTAACTATAACATGATTAGCATCTAAAGCTTGAGCATCATAAAATAATTCATCACCATTTTTAGAATGAGGAGTAGTAGAACCTCTTGAAATATATGATTTATCAGACCATTGACCATTAATTGTAATAATTGCATTTTCTTTATTAAGAGTTGAAATTTGATCTTTATAAATTCGAGCTTTAAAACTATTCTTTTTTCCACTAAAATAACCTCTACCACTATATTCTATAACCGTAATATATCCATTGGATGATTGAATATAAGATGTACCTTCTAATTCCACAAATGGTGAAGCAGAAATTAATCCTTCAATATGTAATGGAGGTAAAGTTATTAAATAAGATTCTTGTAAATCTTTATATTCTAATAAAGCATGACCAAATTGTTTAACATTAATAGAAGTAGCAGAAATCGTAGCTCTAATACCATTATAACCTTGTAAATAAGTTTCATTTTGTTTATTAATAATAGAATAAGCCGTCATCGGAGGATGATGACTAACTTGTTCACTAACTAGTATAGTTTCACCAACTTTTGTATCATCATTAGGAGAATCCCATTTCCCAACGAAAACTTCCCCTAAAGTAGGATTTAAAGGATTCTTTTCTCCTCCTAAATTTTCACTTCTTGAACAATATTGAGATCTTAAAGTTGCAATAAACCATTTAGTAACAGCCAATTGTCTTTGTAAAGTTAATAAATCAATTTCATCTTGAACGGCATCTTCAGCTGGTTTTAAATGATTGGCAGCCACTAATAATTCAGGATGTTCTGACCAATATTGAGAATATTCAATTAATGAAATTGGAGCTAAAATAAAAGGTGGAGCAGTTAACGAATATAAATCTCCATTAAAAGTAGCAAGTGATTTAAGAAATGAAGTCCAAGAAGTGGATTGAGACCCAGTGGAGGTTGAAGCAGAAGTAGCCATGATCACTTGATATATCTAGTTATAGCAATGGATGACTGGATGAGTTAAAGAAACGATGAGTTGATAATGAAATACGTAGCCGATAAATATAACTTCACTCTCCCTTTACTGTTTCCCTCTGCCACTTTTTTTTTTCTGTGTTTGTGAATTGCTCAAGAAAAAAAAATGAAGTGTGAGAGCAAATCTATTAGTAGAAAGTAGTAGTAGTTATACTTGTCTATTGTTGTAGTTTCTTCTTGTTGTTGTTGTTGTTTCCTTCAAGATAGTCGAGAGTTGAGAGTCAATGTGATTGATAAACTGTAAATTATTGGGAAACTAATACAGATGGGTCATTTATAATTCCCTGAGATGGATGGAATTCTGTCATTTCTCATATGAAAATAAATAATGACGTACTTAAAAGTTATACGACGAAGGGAACGGAACAGTATACGAGTTATTCAAAATATATCATTTATAGGAATTATCGGAATTGTCTTAATCTATACTAACAATCTGTTCTATTAAATTTATTATCATTATATACGATTTGGATTAGCATACTATTATGACCTTTTTACAGGGGTGGTTTGATAGAAAACGGATACGACAAATCCATTTTAGGAAAGTGGTCATGTGCGCTGGATCACGCGACGAATGCCGATGATAACCGACCTATAACTTTATATAAATACTTCTCTTATTTAATTCAACAGCAATTAAACTTACCACTAATGAATAAATCACCAAGATAAGAAATGATATATAATTTGTGGTGGCTAATGTATTGATTGACATGTTTATAAATCCTGTTAATAAGTTTGAAATCAAAAATAATAATAATCCATTATTATTAGTTGATTCTAATAAATAACTGGTAGTACTTATATGAGGAAATAAACTTTCAATTAAATTATATCCTAATAATAATGTTGAATTATATGCAACTACCCAAAGTACATAATTCAAATTGGCCAATCTTCGAGAAATATTCGTGGTAAGGAATGAATTATTGAAATAATAGAATATGATATGATAAAACATTGTTAATATGATTAATGAATTTGTGGTATTGAACGTTAAGAAACCTGATTTCGATTTAGTTGGTTTGATATGAGAGGGATAGATTAAGTTATTAACGGTAGGATAACCGGTTAATAAAGTTGGACCGAATGATTGTCCGAATAAAAATATACTGAAATAACCTAAGAATGAGAAAATACCTTCTTTATTCATGGTAACGATATTATTTAATCGATTATCCGATGTTAATATGAATGATAAAAGGTCGAATTTTTGTAATCCAATTTCATAAATTAATACAATCAAAAATCCAATTAAATTTCGAGGTAATAATTGAAATAATGGATCTAAAATCCCTAATAAAATAGGTAATAATCCCAATGTGATAAAGAAATTCCAATGAATCCCATATTCAGTAACATGTTCTTGATATTCCAATTGTTTCACACTAACCAACCGAATAATTCCTAAGGCTAAGATCGGGATTGATTTAATAATACTTTTTCGAATGATATGTAAATAAGAAAGAAATGAATTACTATTAGCTTTAGATTGACTTTCCTTTAATAATGAACGAGAATTAACCAACCCCATCGAAAATACAAATGATCCCACACCTAAATCCATTAATGATGTTCCCCAAGTTTCAACTTTAGCGAATCTTCGAGGAAAGATATTGAAATCAACGGCTAAGATTGATAAATTGGTGATTATAAGCATATGAGCTCTATAAGCGGTTATGAATGGTTTCTTTGGTAAGAATTCATTAGGAGTACTCGTAGTCTTTGTCTTTTTAGGTTGGGTTGTTTCTTCCCCTGATTTTAAGATATATTTTGAAATCACATAGATTAGAATTCCAGGAATGATAGTTAAATAATGAAGATAATTGATATTATTACTATAAATAGTGATTGATGCAAGTAAAGTTAAACAATTTACAATATAATCATTCAAGAATGAGAGTTGACTATCTTTCGATAGTGAACTTTTAATCAATGCATAAGTTAAATATGATGTTAATGCAATGGTGGTTATAGTATAAATTTCCAGTATTGATCCTCCGAGTAAATCAGATACGAATAATTCCTTTTGTTCTTTTAAACTAGACATATTGTTATTGTGTTATATGGATGAATATTTAGACATCAATCTGATACTCCAATTGTTGGTATAAGTAAATAGACTAACTCTCCCCACAAAATTAGAGGTTTTGAAAAATCCAACAATCGATAATACACCTGTCTATTCTATTTGATGGGGATACCGTTTCGTTTTGGGTTGAGACGCGTTCGTGTGTTTACCATTTGAGAGGAAATGTCGTTTTTAAAAAATGTCTCTCTTTCCAAATTATGATCTCGTGACCACAAAAAAAATCATTTTTTTTTTTTTTTTTTTTGTTTTAAAGTTGTTAGTTACTCCTGAAATAACAATAAAGAGGAAGAAGACGATAATAGATGAAATTAGAGTTAAATTAAACCAATTTTAATATTACCCATTTTCCTTTCATATAGCGGAAGTCATTCATAGATATAGATAGACTTGTCTTCAACAGATCCACACCTCAAGTCACCCTTAACTCAACGTGAACGCTTGCTACTATCTAATCCTTTTATTATCTGATCAAGTAAACAAACGAGACAAATCCACAAGCAGAAATAGATTTATAATCATTACAGTTTAAAAGATGTCAGAGGGGATTCAACCTTCACCAAATAACAATAATGATGTTAATCATTATTTCCCTCCACCTCCCACTACACCTAAGGCTAGATCAACCACTCCTAAAGGCAAAGGGGGGAATAATAATCGTTACCACGATGATGATGTGGATGAGGAAGATGACGACGATGATGACGATGACGATGATGATGATGAAGAGGATGATGATGATGTGATAGATGATGCTTATGAAATTAATACTAGAGCAAGTTCACCTCCCAGTATGAATAGTGTCCTTAAACCTCCCATCACTCCCCCAAATAATCATATTAATAGTGAGTTTGATCATAATGATAATATCATCATTGCTCATAGTAGTTCTGATAATGATAATAATAACAATAGTAATACCACTAATGATAATGATTTCGTATATGCTCCACCCAAATCACCCCTTATCTCCATCACTGATTCAATGATGAATATAACTCCCTTAAGTTCAAATAATCAATATCTGGATGATTTTGTGGTTTATTCCGATTCAGATGGTGCTTCTCAAAGTTCACTTGATTTAAAGAATCCTCATTCTCATATCCCTCATACCAGACATATTGATGATATCACCAGTATAATTAATTCTGTTAATAGTAGTAGTGATGCTGTTAATACAACATCAAAATCAAATATTAAAAAATCAATAGCGAAAAAATCATCAAATTTATCAACTCCAAAGAGAAGAAGTAAATCTCCAAGAAAGGGCTCAGGCTCTTCAACAGCTGGTACTGATACTGAAGAAGCTAGTGCTACCGGTACAAATCCAACTCCAACTGCTAGCGCTACTGCTACCCCTAAATCAAGAAAAAAAATACGAAGAAAATCAAATCGGTCTGAAGTTGGTAGTGAATATGTTGGAACTGGTTATACTCTGACTCCTGCTACAGGTAAGATTTTCCGAAATTTACTTATACTTGAAGAAAGTTTACGTGAACAAGTTCGTCAACAACGTGCTTTAAGACGAAAATATCTTACATTCTTAGCTGTTTTATGTTCATTAATTGCATCTATAACTCATCATTTATTTTTGGTGGATGATTCATTATCTTCAAGTGGAACTAGAAGAGTTATATTACAATTCACATTATTAGCTTTGATAGTTACCTTAATGTTATATCATTTATCAGGAGAATATCAAAAGACTATTGTATTACCAAGAAAGTTTTTATCATCTACAAATAAAGGATTAAGACAATTGAATGTTAGATTAGTTAAGATTAATACTCCATTAACTGATAAAATCATTGATTTAATCCGAGAAATATCATTATTTATGGTTTCATCATGTTTAAATTCATTTCATAGAATATCCCCATCATCGATTCAAAATCGAAATTCAAAATTAGAAGTATTTTTGGTATCATGTCAATCTCAATGTCAACCTCGAATTGGGGTTACTGATGTTAAATTAGTTCTTAATGCTAGAGTATTCAATCTTGATGTTAGAGAAGGATGGGAAGTTTATCGTAGTGAATTTTGGGTTCATGAAGGAGTTAGAAGAAGAAATCAAATGATGGATTTTGTTACAAGTTATGGCTTAACTGATGATTTAGATAAAAGTAAATTATTAACTAAAGATAAACGAGAAAGAAGAAATAGAAGAAAGAATTCTCAATCGAATGTATCAACATCAACAGGGATTTCAATGTCAAATTCAAATTTAATACCTTCAACACCAATTGTTAATCGATTAAGTGAACAAAATTTACAAAGATTAATGAATAATCATCAAAGTAGAAGTACGAGTCCTTTAAGAAGTGGTAGTTTTGGACCTGAATCAGTTGAATCAAATGACGAATGAGTAAATAGTAAGTATATAGAGTACTTACATAATGTTATCAAATTATTTATTATAAATTGTATATTAAATTAGTAAATAGTTATTAATTGAGATTTTGCTTTCACTAATTAAACTGTTGAAACCATAACTTGTGAAATATTTATTCTTGGTTTATATGTCCTATAATAGTTAATAAAGTAATTTCCTATAAATATATCAATAATGTGATCAATTACATCAATATCAAAATATGCTTTGGTCCGCAATGGACTTTTCATTTATACTCTTGCGATATTCTAATTAGTATAAAATATCCTATAATTAAATGAAAGTAGTTAGCAGACACACTATGACATAGTGTTCTGGATTCAAATCAAAACGAAATGAATGTTGTAATAACTGATGAGTTATAGTTTATTATCCTTTTTTCTTAACAGGACACTCATTCCTTATCAAAATCTATTTATTGGAGCTCATTAACGCAAATTCATAAGAGATCGATACCCATTTCTAATTTCTTTGAAACTCCACTTCTTGATATCCATACATGAGTTTAATATTATAGTGAACATCATAACCTGTAAAAGATTACATCTTCATCTTCATCATCTTCATTATCACCACAGTACGTTTAAGCAAATACTGAATCAAACGATGAATAGTTGTTGATAGAGTAAATCTTACATATATTTGAGATGAAGTTATATATTATAAATTGTATATTCATCATTACATATACATAATAAATAAATTTATCCTCCATATCTATCTCTGTATTTATAGTAAGAATTAAAATCAAATCATAACCTGTAAATTGTTACATCATCAAAAATTTAAACTGTAAAAACAAATAAAAATATAATTTTTTTTTTTTGTATGGGAGTTTTAACAGAGATGAGTAAAAAGTGAAAGATTAAATATTTGCAATCAATAGAAATCAATATAGTTATTAACGAATATACCATGGCTGAAGTTAAGAAAGTTAGTAAACCTCAATCATCAAGAAAGGGGAAGAGAGCCTGGAGAAAGAATATTGATATTAATGATGTTGAATCTGGTTTAGAACAAGCTAGAGATCAAGAAATTATAACTGGAAAGAAACGTACCAATCATGATGAAGATGATGATGAAGAAGCTGATTTTATAATCGATGATAAACCATGCACTACTATCATTAACAAGACTCAAGTTAAGAAATTGAAATCGACTGAGATTTTAACTAATAAATCTAAAATCCCTGCTTTAATAAATAAAAATAAAAAACAAGATAAAACCACTATTCAAGGGGTTAAAAAGACTGATTTATTAAGATTAATTAAATTAAATGGGGGTAAATATAAAGAAGAATCTAAAATACTTAATAGAATTGAAAAGGATGGATTAATAAATGTTGACAATAAAGATTTATGGGGTGCATCAGAAGTTGAATCTACTGCTATTTCTGAATTTTCATCAACTGCTGAAGTTACTACTGCTTCAGTGATTCCAAAAACTTTAAAGACTCAACCTATTAATATTATTGAAAATGATTTGACTAAGAATGTGGTTGATGCTGGTAAATCTTATAATCCATCTTTAGAATCATGGAAATCATTAATTAATAAAGAATATAATGTTGAATATAAACGTGAAGTATATAGACAACAAATGCAAGAATATCAAGAAAGAATCAAAGATTTGATGAATACTTTAGATGATAATGAATCCGATGATGATGATGAGAATGAAGAAACTAAAGAAATTAATAAAGAACTTGAAGAAAAAGAAGAAGATTATAAATTATCAATTAATAAACCTACTCAAGTTAAAATTAAGACTAAGACTAAGAGAAATAGAGAAGCTAAACATAAAAAGAGAGTTAAATTAGAAGATGAATTAAAAGATTTAAAGAAACAAATGCATGATTTACATAAATTAGATGAAATCCTTGAGAAGGAACAACAAACTGAAAAGGAACAACAAAGAACAGAACAAAAATTTAAGAGTAAGAAAAAGGGGAAATTATTTAAATATAATGCCGTTCAAACTCCATTAGAAGTTAAATTATCAAGTGAATTAACTAATAACTTAAAGAATTTAAAACCTGAAGGTAATTTATTCTATGATCAAATGTTAAACTTACAATCAACTGGTAAGATTGAAACTAGAATACCGGTTGCAAAGAGAAGAAAATATACTCAAAAGATTACTGAAAAATGGACTTATAAAGATTTTAAATAAGTCTTTGATTAAATAACTTTGGCATTTCATTTTATAGCATTTTAAATATTGTACAATAGAGAATATACACTTTTACATTCAAATAATTTCGGTAGATATTAAATCGTATAATAAATCGGGTAAACTAATATATAAATAATTGAAGAAAGGAAGGAGTATGAATGGATGATGATATATGCAATGATTGTCATAGTTGTTGTATTGACAATTGTAATGTTGATCTATAGTTGGAGTTGTTATATTAACATATAGATTAAGAAAAGTCCCAAGTACCAGTGACATAACCTCTGTATAATCTTTCTCTAAGAGAGAAGAATTGTGATCTATATGGAGTGTAATAACCTTGGATAACAGTATCGGCGGTCTTGAAATGATCAGGAGCAATAGGATCACTACTTTGACCTCTTTGAACCCCAGTTAGAAGGAAATCTCTCTTCATCATTTTTTCATCCCATTCATCTAAATCAAATCTATCACCTTTCCATCCATTACCCCAATATCTGATAAATTGAACACCATGACCTGCCACTCCAAAGAAGGCAGTCATGATGGCAAATGGTAATAAACCTTCAAATGGAACAGGCATTATTACTATTGTTCTTATGTTTCTTCTTGAAAGTATAATGCAACTGTTTGGTTAAATCTGTTGATAGTTGTAATTTTTTCCACCTCTCATATTTTTTTCTGTAATGAATTCTTTTTTAATTTTGATTGGCTGAGAATTGGTCACGTGAGAATTTTTTACTTAATACACTATGGATTATTATAAAACCAAACGGTACAGATATATTAAAAGTATAGAATAAATAAGTAATATAAATAGTTGATAATAATCATAAATAACTTATTGCCAGACCCGTCTGATAAACGCTCCCATATCAATTGGTTTATCTTGTTGGTTCTTAATCCATGGATGTTCCAACATTTGAGTTGGACTAGGTCGTACATTAACATTAACTTTTAAACATTGATTAATAAAATCTTTAAAAGCAGGACTCCACATTACTCCATAATCTGGTAAATCCGTCAATTGAGGTGGAGCTAATTTATCATAATTAGCTACGAATTCATCATGTTCTGGTAATGGATGTTCTCCAATTGCAGCTTCAAGAATTGTGATACCTACTGACCAAGTTTCACAATTGACACCATATTTCTCCCCCGATAATCGTTCTGGAGCCATGTAATTTCTCGTCCCTACGAAAGTTGATGCTAAAGTTCCATCAAGATCTCGACTTATACCTAAATCACATAATTTGATAGCACCATTAAGATTGAATAAGATATTAGATGGTTTAATATCACGATGTAAGATTCGTTGAGCATTTAAATATTTCAAGCCTAATAATATCGAACGTGCAATTTCACTCAACACTCTTTCATGTAAGAATGCTCCTTCACTTTTAACTCTATTATAAACTTCATGTAATGATTTTGCATCCATATATTCCATGGCAATACAGATATTCCCTTCATGACGGAATGTACCATAATATTTGACAATATAAGGAGAATTACATCTTTCATTAATGATTAATTCTTTCAATTCTATATCTCTAGGTCCAGGTGGTAAAGTCTTTATAGCAAATATTTTTTTAGGTAGATTTGGATCATTAGGTCGAATTTCACATTTAGATACCCACCCACCTGCACCGGCACCAAGACTTCCTACATCATAAATCTCTTTATTTAATGCTAAACTTTCAAGTCCTGATGAACCTAATGTTTCAAGTGGTAAATCTCGTGGATGTACAGTGGTATTGGTGGTGGTTGTGATAGCAGCTTGTTGAGTGTATAGACTTAAATCAGGAGGTTTTCGATCCTTCTTGGGATTTATTTGTAACTGTAGTGGAGGTGGGGCTCGTGTATTATGTTCTTGGGGTGGTGAAGGTATTTGAATTCGTAAATTTTGTGGTCGTCCACCTCGTTCAGGTATATTAAACATTATTGTGGGTTATTACTAGTATGATATGACAAGATTGATGGGTTGAAGTCCGCTAAATTGATGGGAAGATAATTAAGGGAACGTTTTTGTACACGATGATGAGAAAAGTCTATAAATTGAATGATTTGCAAAGGATGAAACAAAGCACTAGGATTTGTAATGAGTAAAATTAGTGCTAGTGTAATGGAATAGAATGGAATGGGATGGAATGCAAATAAACAAGATTTATTTCAGGAAAGTATAAATGATGGTCTGTTATATAGTATGTTGATCCATGAATAGCAATGATATATCAATTGGGTGTTAAAGTAAGGTTGGTTCTAACTAAAACTTCCAATTGTCTTATTCAAATTCTGTCTGTTTATTTATTTATTTAAAATTTGGTGATACTCACTCATAAAAATTTCAGCGACACTTCTCACTTTTGGTTACCCCTGCAAAAAAATAAAAATATAACACCTAACCAAAGGCCGCAAATTTATAGTTATAATGACGAATCAGTGATGTCTAGCACACTACATTACAACAGCTTACAATGCATTAAATGTCAAGATTTACATTACAGTTAGATACATATACAATTATTTTATTTACTATTAAGATGTCTTCTTCTTCTTAGCAGCGGGTTTTCTAGCTTTGGGTTTAACTTCTTTAATTAATTTATCCTTTTTACTATCGATTTTATCACTAGAATCAGCTTGCAGTTCATCTTCTTCATCTTTAGCAGTATCATCATCTACAACATCCTCATAATCAACCTTCTCCTTTCTTGATCCTCCACTTGTAACTGAATTACCTGTCTTATAAATAGCTATAGGATGAGTGGCAGCATTATATTTTCTAGTAAATGTTGATTTAACTTTAGTAGGAATTTTCTGTAATATAACATCACCTTTATCTTGACCCACTCCAAAATCAATTATAGAATCCCAATCTTCTCTCGTTAAATAATAATAATCCATTACATCTATAACTTCTTCAATCCCTAATTCTTGTTGTTTAACTAATGGTAAAGTTAACTTTTTAGATAATAATGATAAATAATCCAATCTTAATTCCTTCTTATCGGTAGAAGTTCTTAATCTGGTATGATATTGTAATTCTTGTAATAATCGTTGATATTTCATTGTCTTTGAATTTTGTCCTAACCAACCAGCAAAATTAATTCGTTGATTAATATTACCTGCCACTTCCAGTGATGGTTTAACTGATGACATAACCCCATGGAATGGTAAAAGACTCCATTGTTGCTCACTCGATCTAATAAGTGAATTGATTTGATCCGATAATGAAATATCATCAGCTGCCAATGCAACTCGTTCAAGATGTTCAGGTTGAGTATGAACTCCTAATGGAGAAGTTGATAAATAATTTTCTTGAATCATTAATGGGGCAAAATCAATATCATTAAAATATAAATCAATCTTGTCATTCAAGGAATGATTTGAATTTGGTAAATAAATTTGTCCGTTTAATAATCGACTTGTAATATCAAAGGGTTTTAATATAGTTTGTTTCTTCCAACTTTTGGCAACGTCTTTAGCTTCATCTGATCCAATACTTTTTTGAGTTTTGGATACAGTTGATAATAAATTAATCATTTGTCTTATATCGTTATTAGTGGCTTGAACCAATTGTCCAATAACAGTTGGATCTAATTTAATATTTTCACGGTGAGCTATAGTCATTAATCGAGATCTAACTTCTACTTCAGTTGGACGTCTGAATGGTAAATCATAAGTAACACGATCAAAAGTTCTCATTTTAGGTAAGGATTTATCATTACAAATTAAAATCATTGGCATCTTAGTAATTCTACAAAAGGCTGATAAAGCACCAGCACCTCCATGATCACCACTTGACATACCATCAACTTCATCCATAATAAGACAAAATCTCTTATCATTCTTATTATGTTCATTACTATCTTTGGCTTTAAAGAAACCAACCACAGATGTATTAGTTAAAACTTCCTTCAAATTCGAATTCAAAAGAGTCTTTGATCTAACATCAGATGCATTCTTCTCTAACACATCAAATCCAAGAGCTTCAGCTACAATATGAGCAGAACTTGTTTTACCAATACCAGGTGGACCACTAATTAAACAAGCTCTAAAAATCCCTGAACCATCAGGTCCTGCATTTTTGAATCCATGTTTTGCATTATCAAACCAGTTATCTAACCAGTTCTTTAATTTTTGAATTTGTCCTTTATTACCACATAATTGAGCGGTATTAGTAGGAGCATATTTAACCGTCCATAACTTCTCATCGTCACTGATTTCTTTAACTGGTTCAGGTGGTAAACGATTTGATGAAGCGGCTTTCTTTACCAATTCTTCTTGTTTTACCTTAAGTTCATTCTGTCTGGCCAATTTTTTAGCTTGTGCAGCATCTTCTTCTTCTTTAATTTGTTGTAATATTTTACGTTCTTCATCTTCACGTTTTAATTTTGCTTTATATGCGGCTTCACTATCACCTCCTTCTGCTGGCATTTCAGATAATAATCTGATAAAACCTTCCTGATCAATCGCTTTTAATTTGAATTGTTTAATCTTTTTCACCTTTGATGGACCTGCTTCATCTCCAATTACTACTAAACTAGTCTTACTGGAGATAGATTTTGTGACTTTGGCACCATATTTTTTAGCTAAATTTTCAGCTGCATCACGATCTAAACTAGGCAACACTCCTGTGAATACAATAGTCAATCCTGATAAACAATTCTCCTTAGCACTTGGTATTTCAGGAGTGTCTGCTCCTCCAGTTGAAGAAGTTGCTTTCGCATGAGCAAAGAAATTGAACTTTTTATCTTCTACGACGTCGGGTAAATGAGCATCTGGAATGGTAGCCAAGATATCCTCAGCAGTTAAACCACCAGATGGCTTGAATGGAGGGGGTGTGGCTGTTCTTTCCTTCTTAGGAGTAGCTTTCCTTTTTGGCGGTGGAGTATCAAGGACAACAGGAGTTTCCTCTTTCTTTGGAACTACTTTCTTAGGTGATTCTCTTGGTTTTCTTGGAGTTCGTGGTTCAATTTTTTTGGTTGCTTCTATTATTTCAAGATCATCATCATCGAAATCGTCATCGAAATCATTATCATCAAATTCATCACCAAAATCTTCATCATCTTCATCGTCTTCTGAATCAATTCTTCCACGCTTCTTGATAGGTTTCTGAGGAGTAGGTTTCTTTGGAGAAGCCTTCTTAGGTGACAGTTTATTGAAATATTTACTCAGAGTTGAATCAGCTGGTTTCTGTTTCTTAGGAGTTGGCTCTTCATCATCAAGATCAATCACTTCAACAGGCTTTCTTTTGGTCGACTATACGTGTTTGTGTTAGTATTTGATCAAACTTATAAAACCTTTGGATCAAAAGCATACTTACTTCTGTCTTTTTCTTCGGAGCCGGCCTACTGCTCTTAAAGAATTCATCAATTCCAACCATCTTGAATCCAATTAGTTAATAATGATAATTCAATTGATGATCTCTTAATGCTGTAAATTCTTGATCTAATAGTAATTTTTCAAATTTTTGATTTTGAAAGTTAATTTTACACGCGCGCCATTTTTATTTTTAGATCCTATCGATATTGTACTGGTATAGTTTTTCATATTTGGTATTGATAAATACTGACTACCTAGATAACTATAGAATAAATTCGAATCAAACGATAAGAATACAAATGCAAGTGGAAGAAAGTAAAGGGTAAATGCGAGATTTTTATAATTTTTATGGGGGAGGGGGGTACATTTTTAGTAGTATTTATAAGTAAATTTGACATGATTGATGAGAATGGAAATGAATTTCTATTTCCCACTCGATTCCTTTTCAAGATATTCCGTCCATAATGAGACAAAACTTTCTTGTTTCGACATCTCTCCATTGGCATTGGCGGAGATTGATGCAGAAGAGTTTGAATTTTGATTATGACTTAAACCAGCCGTGATTTTTTGAGATTCATTCCATTCTAAAAGTGCACTAATTAATTTTAAAGCTTCGAATTTCTTAGTATCACCTCTGGGGAATGATAAAAAGCTTAATAATACATTGGAGATTAATTCTTTATCTATGACGTTCTTATTGGAAGAATTTTGATGATTTATCATTGTTAATGATTTGGTTAAATGCTCATTTAGTATAATGGCTTCATGTCTTAATTTTCCTATTAATAATTGTTTACTATTTAAATCAGTTTTCAATGATTCAATTGATTTGTTTTCTTGTTGCAATGATTCGATGGTTTCATCATGGGTCTTAACTTCTTGTTTTAAGTTTTCTATGGTTTCATTTAACTCTTTATTGATTTCATTAAGTTTATAGATTTGAGCCAGATTATTTTCAATTTCTTTATCCTTAGAACTTATGATAGATTGTAGGTTGTTAATCTTGTTATTCAAATGTATTATATCCACTTCTTTTAATTGATTAATATCTTCTAATAAACCGTCTATTTTGATAAGATTATTTTTATTTTCCATGGTTAATTCTTGTTTAATTAATTCAAATTCATTAATCTGTAATTTTAATTCATTATTCCTTTTTAATAATTTGACATTAGTATTTTCTAAATTGTATTTCTCATCTTGTAAAGTATCTAATTGAGATTGATAATCTTTACGTATCGAATTCAAGTTTGATGATAATTTATCACATTCACTATTCAATTCTGTATTTTGATCTTCAATTAACTTTAATCGATTATTTTCTTTGGTTAATTTGTCAATAACTTCTTGAGCTTCGGCCAATTCTTGTTCTGATTGTTTTACTTTATTGAAAATGGTCTTAACTGATGATAATCTATTTAATAAGTTCTCATAGTTTTCTTGAATGTGTGCTTTCTCCTTTTCTGATGTTTCAAGTTTTGATTCTAACTCTATTATTTTTGATTTGTCTTGTTGTGAATCATCATCTATCTGAGCTTTGTCTCCATTCTGTGATTGTTGTAATTGGGTCTTCTCTTCTACAGCTTGATCTAACTGTTTAGTTTTAGATTCCACTTCAAGAGTTAATTGGGATATTTTATCTTTTAGAAGTTGGATTTCTGAATCATTGTTATGAACATCCACTGAACCACCATTCAGAACAGTTGAAATGCTATTCTCTTCTTTTGTTTCTTCTTCTTCATCATTATCTTCCACTAAATCATCTGATTCATTATCCTTTGAATCATCTTGACTACCACCATTAGAAGTTGCAGCAGTGCTGGTATCGGTTACGATTTCACTTTCACCAGACGCTGTAGCTGAATCCTCGGCCTTGGAAGCTTCTTGAATGGCCTTTGCCTTACTCGCCGACTGCTTCTTCTTATTTTTAGCCATGGTCTAACTTATGATCATATAGTTAATACCACTTTAAAAGTAAATATGAATTGTCAATAACCGATCACATTTTAACAGCACTGTAAAACTCTCGAATCTTTGTTTTATTTTTTTTCTGTCTCTATTTTGAAAATCGAAAACTCAAAAAAATCAGTCACGTGAAAATCTTGAACGATTTTAATTAGTGCCCTAAAACTAGCTGTTTACTCCCATGTAGATATCGTTTTCTGACAAGCACAAAGCAGTATCACCATTTGCAAGCTATTTGTGAATGATTTAGTTTGAATTGCATTTAATAAAGAAGTTTTCAAATTTTTTTAATTGCTTGATATTTTTGTAAAAAAATTGTCGAAAATTATGAATTTAATTCATCATACTGGAAGACATACACTTCTGTAAAACTTCAAAATCTGGCTCAAAATAGGTCCTAATATCCCTTTCCATTCTTCATCTATACTTGTCAATGACACTTTACTGCTTCCTGATGCTATTCTGACCACACGATATCTATTCATTGTCTTTAAGTTATTCCTACGACGACAAAATCTGGAGGTTAATACTGCTTTAACCCCCGCCCGTTTGAATCACTGGATATCGTACCTAACTTTTGCTTAAATAAATCTTACTGATTTATTAATATAACGGTCTTGTTTGACCTTCTATTCCATCTAATCTATAAATAGAGTTTTTACATTATGTTTCTCTATTCCACTCCATTTATATTTCTAAATTTATAGAATATTAAATAAATGTATATTTCGAAAAAAAAAAAAAAAACTTCAAGTATATCCTCCCGAGATGGTTTGAAAAGAAATTTGTTCATTGAGTCCAAAAAAAATATGAATCACAGCTTATAATTGTCCCTTTTACAAAGAATGATATCCAAATGTAAGGGAACAGAAGATTACACAAATTACAAGTTTCGGGCCTGAAACCATACTGTGTAAATTATTATAATTAGACAGTAAGTTAAACTAATTTATAATTAATATAACCAACCTTAGTTTCCACATCTTAAATTCTTGGCAAGGAAGATAACTTTATAGTAATAAGGCTGTAATTAACTGCAAATAATGTTTCCACATATTTCTCAAATCAGATCGTAATGTCATGCTTTCTGATTGAACAAAGTCTTTTCCTTTTAACTTTACACAATAAAGAGATGTAAAACAGTAGTGGTTTACAGAAGACCACTTATCATTTATTAGTGCCAGCATTAGATAAAGAGAGCTTTACGATCATCAAATTATTTTTCAGGGTTTAGTAAAATAAAGGCGGTCCAGCTTTTAATTTGTGGCTTTGAAACATGATGAGAGCAAACATCTTAACTTGATATAATACTTCTTAAACTTAAGTTGTCAGTAAATCTTCCTTTGTAATGAAAAATGAACAACCTCCTTATGTATATTCAGTGATAGCAGCAACCACACTTTTAGCGGTGAATGCCGCGAATAAAAAAATTAAACTTTTTTTTTGTATGACATAAAATTGTGGCAGCACCCAAGATTTTTCTTGTCCTTCACTACCGATAGATTAATAACGATTCGTCAAGATAACTTAAGTTGATAAGTTATTCTTATAGTATGAAAACCACATCTTGGTCTAAGGTTTGAAAAGATGATAAGAAAGAATATAAATAACCTCGAAACTCGACATGTAAAAACTCGTCAAAATTGTATAGAATTAGTTAAAGTGCAGAATATTTATCATAGCTGGAAAAAAGTTGCAGCCAAATCATGTCTAACATTTTAAGAAAAATTATTGATCCTATCATTGGGATTGATGAAGATCAACTTCAGATTAAGCAAGAACTTGCAACAGATTCAGAAGACGAAGAACAAAACTCTATTGGTGCTCCAGTTGAATCAAATAATCCATTAGGTTATAACTTAGATTATGTTTCTGCTTTTTATATGGTTATTCAAGGTATTATCGGTACTGGTATCTTCTTAACTCCAGCCAGTGTTTTAAAATCAATTGGGTCAGTAGGGGCAAGTTATGTACTTTGGATTGGTGGATTTTTCATTGCTCTTTTTGAAATCTTTGTTTATATTGAATTTACTACATATTTTAGAAAAAGATCAGGTGGTGATGTGGCATACTTAGAACAAGCATATCCTAAACCAGATTTCTTAGTTCCAACCAGTTATGCTGCTGTTTCAGTTATTTTATCCTTTTCTGTTAGTTCAGCTATTGCATTTGGTACTTATATTATAAATGCTGCTGGTGTTGAACCAAGTACTTGGAAACAAAGAGGGGTTGGAGTGGCCATTTTAACATTCACTGCTGCTCTTACTGCGGTAAATTCTAAATTAAGTTTGAAATTAGCTAATCTCTTAGGGTTTGTTAAGATGGTTTCAGTATTCTTTATTATTATCACTGGATTTGTCGTTTTAGGTGGAGGTACCAGAGTTAAAGATCCTCATTCAATCTTTAAAAATGCATGGGAAGGATCAACAAGTGATGGTAATGCTATTGCTAATGCTATTATTAAAGTTTCATTTTCATATGGTGGTACTCAATATGTCTTTGGTTTAGTAGGAGAATCTAATCCTAAAAAGACTAAGAACTTATTTAGATATTTCATTCCTGGAGTTGTGGTATTTGTATTCTTACTTTATATTTTATTAATTACCACATTTTATGCCGGTGGTGGTACTATCAAAGAAATTGAAGCATCAGGTAATTTAGTGGCAGCATTATTTTTCAAAAATGTATTTGGTACTAAAGCTGGTTCTAAAGCTTTAAATGTTCTTGTGGCCTTATCAGCCTTTGGTCATTTATTAGCGGTATTTGTGGGTCATTCAAGAGCTTTAAGAGAATGTGGAAGACAAGGTGTTTTACCATATTCTCATGCTTGGACTTCAACTAAACCTTTTGGTACTCCATTATTAGCTGTAATTGTTACTTGGGTAGTAAATTTAATTGTATTATTAGCTCCACCTGCTGGTGATGCTTATAATTTTGTGGTAGATGTTGGATCTTATTCTGGATATTTCTTCAAAATTTTATTAGCCGTTGGATTATTATTAGTGAGAAGACAAAGAAAGAAAGAAGGTTTAGGTTATAACGGATTTAAAGCTCCATTACCATGTATCATACTTACTCTTTTGTTTTATGTTTTCGTTATTGCAGTTTCATTCGTTCCACCAAAGGGAGGTTCATTAAAAGGTTCTGATGTTTCATTCTTTTATGCTACTTATGCTCTTACAACCATTGGTATTCTTATTGTTTGTGTATTATATTATTTCGTATGGGCCAAGCTCTTACCAAGATTAGGAAGTTATAAACATCGTCTTGTTTATTATAATTTAAACCATGGTGAAAGAGGTCATACGGTTATTAAAGTTAAGAATGAAGACATAGCTAAATTTGATGCTGAACATGATTCAACTGGAAGATATATTGGTGAAGATCAAGATGGTTCAGTTGAAAACATTGCTATTACTGTTGACTCTGAAAAGAAAGCTTAGTCTTACATTATAATTTAATAAACATAATCCTTGATCTAATAAAAAACCTCTGTAAACCAGATTAAAATGGCTGTTAAAACAGGATTATCAAAATCTTTTTGCGACATTTGATGAATTATTCCCCAATAGGCAAGTGGGGGCGAGGTCGTGTACCTGCGCCTCGAAGTGCAGTTTTTTTTTTTACATTTTTTTTTATTTTTCTTTTTATTTTCTTCTTTTTTATTTTCCTTCTCTGCCTCTCGTATAATCCTCAAAGTTAAAAGAAAAAGAAAAAAAAAAAAAGAAATGAATTCCCAAAACGGGATTATGAAGAGCCCTTTTAGAGATTACATACTAAAAAAAGCTATAGTGGAAATGATAACAACTTTTTTTAGAAATAGAAACTATAAGAGGAAGTGATTTACGTGGATACATATTTTAATATCTACTAGTCAGGGTAGTTTGACCTACATGCACGAATTAAAATATATTTAATTTAATAAATTTCATGAGCAAATAATAATAATAATAATAATAATAAGTGCTTTTGAGATGAGTGGATTATTTAGTCTCCATTGAGATGTGATAAATAACAAACAGACAAATAAAAGAATCATCATCATAAGCAAAAGTTTATCAACGCATAAAAGATTGATCATGATCAATAAATTATAGTAACAGGGACCATCAATCCTAGATCCTTAAACTCAAAATGAAATTTATTATATTACACTTTTACAATAATCCCACATTTTTTCAAAAATCCCATTCAATTGTATTTCTATGGGATGTCTATAATTGTTAATTATATTTCCTAATTGGGTTCACCTTTAACACAAAATAAAAATATAAAATCAACACACAAAAAGGGACAACATCCAAACTGCAATACTTCACCGCGATTTTAAGGGTGTTTTTCTATTTTAACACCTACAACTTGAACTTCAGAATATATGCCATTAAAAATTTGCACAAAATTCATTTTATAAAGTATCTACGTATACCTTCTCTGTCTTAATTGGATTGTTAGTAATAAAAGGAGGTGTTATTATCATTCAATTCATCCTTAAATGAAATAAGTACTCACTTGTCCCCTTATCCATCATCATTTTCCAATCTATCAAACAAGAAATTTCCAACCTCAAAAATCATAAAATCTACCTAATCAAACTATCATACATTTTACTCACACACCTTAAAAAAGCCAGTAATTCAACTCATTAAAATTACTTATATCTATAATATTCACATTATAAGAACCTATACTCATCGATCACTTAATGTTTGTTAGCTAAATATAATTACTGTTTGATTGCTATTAACTTTTGTTCTCTCATCATTCTCATTTCTAATATCTATATTGCATCATGTCATCATCTATGAGTGTAAATTCACTCATAGGGAAACAAGATGACCCATCAACAATACCGCCTCAAGAACAACAACAACATCAGCAACCACCACCACCACCATTTCCAGAGTCATCCCCTCCTCAACCACAACGACCACCTCCACCACAATTGGCACCACCACCCGCGATTCAATCAACTCCAATTCAAACTTATCGTCTTTCATCTACTCCAGCCGCAGATATAACTTCAACACCATCAAATGCATTCAGAAATATAGATCAAACTGGTTTATTATCTATATTAGGTCCTCAAGTTTCTCATTTTCCTTATTCCGAACAATCCTATATTGAATTAGTTAAATTTAAAACTGAACAAGAAAAAACTAAACAAGATTATTATAAACTTGAAATAGCTAATAAGAATTTATCTATTATTCAAACTAGTTTAAAAGCTCAGATACCATTGAATTTAATTCCTTTAATGTGTGTTGGAAATCAAACAGCAACGGAAGTTCAACAACAACAACAACAGCAGCAACAACAATTACAGCAGCAACAGCAACAACAGCAAGCTCTGCAACAACAACAACAACAAGCTCAACAACAGCAAGTTCAACAGCAGCAAGCCCAGCAAGCCCAACAACAACAACAGCAGCAGCAACAATTACAACAACAACAAATTCAACAACAATTACAAATGCAACAACAAATACAACATCAACAACAATTACAACAGATGCAATTACAACCACCACCGCCTCAATTCCAAAGGGCTCATAGTAGATCTGGCAGTTATTCCGACACGTTGAATGCCAATCCAATACCCCCTATGAATTATAGATTTGGTGGAGGGTCTACTTTACCACCTGCACCTGGTCCACCACAGGGAAGCTTGAAAAGACCATTATCACCAGCGAGAATTGGAGCACAAGCTGTTGCAAATTTAGCCCAACCAACTTCATCAAGTTCAGCATTTCGAAACTCTCCAGCTGGAAGGAAAACAAGATCTTCTACAATGCATCAAAGACATTATTCCATGCCAGTTGAATCCCCCAGTTTAAGTTCTAGGAAAATTGAACCTATCGATACACAAAATTTACAACCTTCAAGGGAACAACTGGGAGATCCAACTTTACTTCATTCACCTTCAGGGGCAACTTCAAACATTCAAGTTAAGCCTAGTCCTGCTCAACCTTTACATAAACAAAGCAAGTTAAATCAACCTCCATCACAAGAATCAATGACTTCTTTTCAACATATAATCCAATTTCATCATTGGAAACCAGAAAGTCCATCATCAGTAGGAACAGCAACGTCGAATTCACCCACTAACAATCCTTTCAAAGTTCAATCCCCTTCAACAGCAGCAACTTCATCATCTCCATCAGGCCCAACTCACAAGCGTCATAAATCCAATGCTGAGGGAGGTGGATCTCTCGATCTTACTTCGTCAACTGAATTGAGACCACCACAATCTGGTTCATCATCTACAATGTCAAGGTTATACCGGTCCGAGTCATCAAAACAATCGATGGCCTTGGCAGAAGACATTGAAGAAGAGGAAGAGGATGACGAAGCAATCGATGAACATGATGGTAAAGATGACCCAGCGGATATGACCATAGATTCAAGTGCTGATATGCCAAGTTCAAAGCTTGTACCTCGTGGAGACAATGAATCTGATCCGGCTGTTAATCCACCTAAAGTTCCCGGTCATGAAAGGCAACAACTGAATATCGGTCGTTATCCTCATGATATACTATCACCATCCACCAAATAAACCAATCCCTTTTTCAATCATTTATTTTATATTTATTTATCACTCATTCACTCCTACAACACAAATACAACCCCAGGCATATATATTTACTTCTACTACGTCTACTTTTTTATACCAATTCAGACATTGACGTGTCTGCATTCAGGTAAATGCATATAACATTTTCAAAGGCCAGGCCAGGCCTTGGCAACAGGTATCCTCCTTTCAAAAAGTATTTGTTCCATCGCATATCGTTATTTTTCCATTTTGATACCCCTCCACTTTTTTACTTCTTAATTCTTGACTTATATACATTCTTTTTTTGTTTGTTTATATAAATTTCTACCCGATATTAATCGATGATTAATATTTTTTTCAATCATTTAAATACAATGTTCTTTCATGGATATTAAACGATAAAATCATGTAAATTATTAACTATAAATTTTATGATTGCAAATTTCCCCTCCTGTATATAATCATATAACCGGCTGAACAACTTTAGAGTGTGGGGTGCGGTGGTGTGAGTACATTTTTTATATATAAAATATCAGTAAAGGTAAATAAACAAGATAAAATATCAGTATTTTTAAAGCTAGTCAAAGATGGAAATCGATAAGACTGTTAGACTTCTAAGGTATCTGTATAATAGACGATTGAGTTTCTTATACGCCATTGCTCGGAATCAGAAAAGAATTATCTTGAAAAATGTCAAACTTATCTATTATTTAGTGACCAAAATCATCTTAAAGCAAGGTTTGTTGTCTCCTTCCACCAAGAAGTCATTTTTGATAGCCTATCTATTGGTAACCATACCGAGATTGATAAAAAAGCTCATTTCATTGATTTTGAACCGAAAATATAGAGATATTGTACCAACCACGTCCAAGATTTTAACCAAGAGTTTACAATTTCATACATTTCCAATGTTTGTGGTCAAGTTAATCAGTATCCTAAATCTTTCAAACTTCATTCTCAAATCAAAGGTTCGTAACAAGCTCGTTTTGAATTTGATTTCAAGTTTCATTGCTGCTATTGTGACTTTCCCTGGTTATCAAAGATATATCATCGAGAAGCAAAATGATAGATATTATACGTTAGATTTAACATTAACATTGGTAGTACGTGCAGTGGATACGTTGATATTTTCACCTTATTTCAATGGGGTAGGTGATGCATTTTTGTTTATCGCATCTTCATACTTTATCATGGAAAGCTGGTTTTTGTATCCAAATAAATTGATTCCAAGCTATCGAGAATGGATAACATCTGCCGCAAATATGGATGAAGAGATGATTAAAGGGTTTAGATATATGAATACCAACGAAATCCAATATTTACATAAATCGGAGGATGATGATACTACATCAGATAAGACCTTACCATCCGAACAAGATTACTTTGAAAGATTCTGTACCAAGTATGATAAAGATCCAAAATTAGGAGATTTAATACACCAAGATAAGTTACCATGTGAGGTTATCCATTGCTTTTCATTTAAGAGTTGTGAACTTCACGCTTTGTACAGATTCTGGAGACAGTTTAAGTTTGCTGTAAAACTTTACGGATCTATCAATGTTGTGTTTTGGTTGTTACTAAGAAGAAAGAAGCTATCCAAATATATCGTCTCAACCATTCGTTCTTCGTTATTTTTGGCAACTTTCAGTTCTTTAGATTGGTATGGATTATGCTTAACCAGAAAAGACTGGTTAGCAAAACTTTTTCCTAACGTGCCTCAAAGAACTTGGGATTTATTGGCTCCAAAAGTTGGTGCTTTCTTATCTGGATTCAGTTGCTTTGTGGAATCCCCTGGTAGAAGAAAGGAATTATCATTGTTCGTCGCTCCTAAAGCACTTGGAACATTCATATCTCCAAAAGTTACAGAAAGGAATTTGATGATAGAAACCTTGGCTTTTAGTATGAGTTTTGCTGTTTTGGTTGCATTTGCTAAACATAGACCAGGAAGAGTAAGAGGTTTAGTTGGTAGTGCTCTTTCCATTGTATTTAACTAGACTGTCATATATATATAAACTTATTTATTTACTTATCTATCTATCTATTTATTTATTGTTGTTGCTGTTGGTACATATCTTCGGCCATAGCTTCAATTTCACGAAGATTTAACGCTATAATATTATCATTTTCATCTTGTAGATCTAAATCTTCATCATCATCGTCATCTTCATCTCCTTCAGGAGCTTGAACCTTCTCAAATGTGATTTCTGATTTACTCAAAGTACTATATTCTTTCTTTAAATCATGAGCTAAATTTCTAATCATGGCCTCCGTTACATCATCACTTATAAACCAGGTGACAAAATCTTCTAACCAGATCTTATCATAGACATAATAGACATCATGAAATCTGAACAATTCCTTTAAGTCAAGCAATGCTTTCAAGACTAATCTTTTCCCTCCTCTTAAATTGTAATATACATCATCCCAAACCTTTGATATCAAGTTATAATTACGATGATAAGGATAAGATAAAGCTCTTCTAATTAAAGTGATAGTAGATGCTCTAAGAACATTATCAGATTGGATTATAATTTGACTATCCAAGAAAGAAAATTGAGGTATAATCTTCCCAGCTGTCCATGCACTTTCTATATTATGGTCCCCTTCATTTTCACGTAAATCAAAATGATATGCGAACAATAATGATACTAATAGTAATAACAAAGGTGATTTATCCTCTACTAAATATGATTTCTTTGGTAAGTTTAACATTTTCTCTTGCTCATCCTTGGTGAAGGAAACTGGCATTATTTGTGTTCTTTCATTTTCTGGTAACAGTTGTTCAGTTTTATACCATTTTAAGAATTGTCTTACTAAGGGATTCTTCCATTCCAATATATCCTTATATATCTTATCATCATCCGGTGTTGGATACTTCTCCATTATATAATCTGCAGCATAATACTCAGGATCAAATTTAATATTCTCTTTAATCAATCTTTCTACTATTCTATCGGTATAGGCTGTATGTTCTGAATCACCCAACTCGTTAATATCATTTCCATTAGATTGTGACACACCTATGATACTATCATATTGGTTGTCAAACCCATATTTAACTGACTTTGTTACTTGTATGGAAGGATCAACATCTATGCCTGTTGAATCTGGTTCTGGTAATTTCTGCTCAATTTCCCAATTGAACTTCTCTCCTTCAGCGAAATCCTTTTCAACTTGTCGAGTGTTAGATATCTCATTTGAG
The DNA here is from genome assembly GCF_036884675.1 of Scheffersomyces coipomensis. Taxonomy (NCBI): domain Eukaryota; kingdom Fungi; phylum Ascomycota; class Pichiomycetes; order Serinales; family Debaryomycetaceae; genus Scheffersomyces; species Scheffersomyces coipomensis. The sequence continues at coordinate 888,053 of NW_027042892.1, read as the reverse complement.
ACATCCAACTCTTGAATTAATGGAGTGTTGGTCTTACTTTCGGCAACTTTATCCTTAGTAATTGAATTTGTGTCTTTCAACTCATCATCATCTATAACATTAGTGGATCTAGCAAGTAATTTTGATGTCAAGTCTAAATCATGGAAGAATTGGCCTTTAGTCAATTTTGGAACTTTAACTTTAATCAATTCTCCTTCAAAAGTAGCATTACTTCTTTCTTCATCATCTGCTAATGGAAATGGTAATCTCAATCTCAAGTAATAAGGTGGTAATGAGAATATAAACAATTCTTCATCGATGGTAAACTCGATGCTCTTAGCATTAAATCGGATATGTGATACCTTAATATCTATATAAATGAATTCATCATCTTGGGTGATACTGAAGAATGGAGTAATCATGACAACTGTTGATTACGTTTAGATCGTTCTTGATTCCTTAAATATCAGTTATATCGGTTTCTAAATTTTTCAGTATTGTGATAGTTGAGCCGCACGATGAAAGATTTTTTTATTTTTACAAATCATTTATATGTAATCATATAACAAAACTATTATTTTAAAAACTCTCTATACACAAAGATATGGCAGAACCTCAGGTAGGAGTAGAGGCTACAGAAGTCAAGCGAGCTCCAAGGAGAAGGTTTATTGGAAAGAAATCAGTAGACAACGAAGACAAAGACGGTTCCAGTAATGCTTTAGTAACCACAAAGAAGAAACATATCGGTAGAGTCATGAATCAGATCCCTGATGAAATTATGAATGATAAGGACTTGAATGATGCCATAAGGTTATTGCCATCTAACTATAACTTTGAGATACATAAGACTGTGTGGAATATACGAAAGCATGAAGCAAAGAGAGTTGCATTGCAAATGCCAGAAGGGTTATTGATGTATTCCTTAATCATATCAGATATATTAGAACAATTCTGTCAAATCGAAACAGTAGTGATGGGAGATGTCTCATATGGTGCTTGTTGCATCGACGATTACACTGCCAGATCACTTGATTGTGATTTCATTGTTCATTATGCCCATTCATGTTTGGTTCCAATCGATATAACATCTATTAAAGTCTTATATATTTTCGTGACAATCAATATTGATGAAACTCATTTGATCAAGACATTGAAATTAAACTTCGATAAAGGAACCCAACTTGCAGTCTTTGGTACCATTCAATTTAATCCAACCATTCATTCAGTCAAAGCAAAGCTTGAGAGTGACGAAAGTCCAATATATCTTATACCTCCACAAACAAGACCATTATCCAAGGGAGAAGTGCTAGGATGTACTTCTGCTAGGTTGAATAAAGAGCAGATCCAAGGTATGGTTTATATAGGAGATGGAAGATTCCATCTTGAAAGTTCCATGATTCATAACCCTGATATTCCAGCATACAGATATGATCCATATTCTAGAAAATTCACCAGAGAATACTATGATCAAAAGCAAATGGTCCAAGTAAGAGAAGATGCTATTAAAACTGCATCAAAGTCGAAAAAAATTGGATTAATTTTGGGTGCTTTAGGTAGACAGGGAAATCCAATCACTTTAGATAACATTGAAAAGAGTTTAAAAGAAAGAGGGATAAAAGTAGTTAAGATAATCTTGAGTGAGATCTTTCCTCAAAAATTATCTAAATTCGATGATATCGACGCCTTTGTACAGGTTGCATGTCCTAGATTGTCAATCGATTGGGGATATGCATTTAATAAGCCATTGTTAACCCCATATGAAGCTATGGTTATGTTGGAAAAAGATGTAAAATGGACTAGCGAGTACTATCCAATGGATTACTATTCCAAGGATGGATATGGTAGAGGTAATATCCCAGACCATACCAAGGTTGTATAAAGTGTTTGGGGTGTATATATATTTATTCTTCTTATATATAGTTTCATGAATATAATCTTGTACTTTCTATATATGCTTCTTCAACACCTAGCAACGTAGCCAATTCAATGGTATTCCACGAAAAGGCCTCGTTTAAGTATTCTATGTTGATTAAGTTGAACTTTTCATAGAAATTAATGAAAGTCAATGCCGAATTAGTTATAATATCACTGACAATCATAGGGGAATTTAATTTCATTAACGATTGTTGGATTTCAATCAATGCATTTGGAATATAATTTTGTATGACTTCATTCAATTTAATCATTTCCTCTTTGGTGTATAATTTATTCTCCTTGATAGGTTCATATATAGAAACCTCAAAAAATTCATCACTTAATGGACATATCATTTGGACAACATTGTATAAATCATAAACTTCACAATTTTTCAATAATACATTCAATTGCACCTGTGTTAACTCATTCACCAACTCATTTATTAATTCGTTAATTTCTATGGTTTTATCACTTAATATAGTTATGGGCATTATCTTTGACAATGTCAAATCAAGGAAATTTAATTTAATAATGAGGACATCTCTCTTATCTTCAATCAACTTATTGTCAACTATATGCTCTTTGAAAATATCTATTGGATCGTTAACGATTAATTTTAGGAATTCATCATGGCTTTGCTTTGGTAAATCAAAGATGGTTTCTCCTGGCATTTGATCAATGATAGGTAATATATCAGCATAATATTCCACTATCCATTCAGGAGGTTGCAAGTCAAGATTGACATCTAACCTTGCCAGATTACTATTTCTGATTGTGGCTAATCTATTAGATATTACGGATTTAGTTCTATCTTGAGTTGACTCAACCAATTGTTTAACAGTTAATAAAAGCTCACTATTAGCAGGAAGCTGTTTAGAAAACATGATTGAATATAATTCAAGTAAGTTATGAATTGAGTAGAGTGTTGCAAGTTTGGTTTGGGATGAAATGATTTGATCTATTCTTGTTTTGACAGGCTTAGACAATGCTTTAAGAATCTTATTTATCACATCATCAATAATTATCTTGAATTCTTTGACATCATTTTCATTTTCTGGGGTCTCCAATGTGAAAATACTTGTAATAGTTTCTGATTCGTTCACCACAACAGAATGGATGTAAGCCAATAAATCCCCAATATATCTTATTGGATCATGCGCTGATATGAAAACTGGTCTGGAAGATGAATGGTCACTTGAGATGGATAAAGATCTTTGGCTCTTACCGGACGAACCTACCAGACCATTTTGATCCAAGTTTCCTTGAACTTGATTTAAAAATTCATCTATTAATAACTTCGACCTTTGATCTGTGAATGTACTAATAATGGATGAAAAGTAATTTAATTTATTTCTGAGATATCTCAAACATTGTTGTAATATAATCAATTTAGATCTAGAATTTAAAGCATACAAGTTGTTTAAAGTTCTATTTGAGAAAGTGATTATTCTTTCCAATGACTTATTTATAATTTGATTACTTTTGGACATGATCTTTAATCCCAATTGAGGATTATCAATTGACAATAATATGGAACATTTTTCATTTATAGCTTCAGCTTTCTTCAAAACATTGAAGAATTCGTCATTTATATCTCCTGTACTTAAAACATACTCTTCATACTCGTTAAGAGTAAATTGATCCTTAAATGCTACCAACAAGTTCTTCTTTAAACTTATGAGCTTTTTTGATTCGTTCAATTCCGCTACTTGCTTATTGAATTCATTAGAGAATTTATAATTCTTATTGATTTTCTCATTGGTGGATAGATTTAATTCATTCAATTTGATGAGTTTATCTTCAACCAGTCTGAGTTGTTTTATTATTGGTTGATATTCTTTTAGCACGAGTCCTTGAGTTTTAATCAACTCAGCTTCGATCTTACCACGTAACTTTTTTCTTGAAATAGAGCCTTGAAATCCTGGTTCAATTAATTCTTCTAATGTTTGATCTCCAGTACCAAATTTATCTTCTAAATTCCAGAAGATTTCACGAATCAAAGAATCACTTAAAGAATTATTTAACACCCTTGATAACCTAGTAGACAAAGTAGCTCTTGTTTGAACTTCAGAAGAATTAGCATTGTGTAGTCCTGCGCTTCTTTCATCATCACTATTGTAGGCGTGTTCATTATCATGGGTTTCATCACTCTTTAATAAAGTCATGGACACTTTAGCATACTTTTCAGCTAAATCATTTTCCTTTGTAGCCTCTTGAAATTCTGAATTGACAGTATTGGTAGAACTAGGTTCATCAAACTTTAACAAATTCCTAGCTAAACTAAAGCTAGTTATTCTTTTACCTAAATTTTCAATATTTGATGTGATAGGTAAAGACAACGCTGGTTGTGGTTGAGGAAGATTTTGATCATCCTTATCGACATTACTATTGAAAGAGTCGAAATCTAAGAACTCCATATTTTCCAATTGAATTCTTCTTAGCTATGGGAATTATTATATTCCACTTCAGTGGTCTGTTTCTCTATTATGGTTAAATTTCAATAGTTGATAGCGTTGTTCTTATTTTGATCTCACCAAAAAAATGAAAGGCCAAATTTTAGCCATTGCACATACATAGAAATATATATTCCTATGGGATTGCAAAACTACATTGATACAACTTAACTCAAATAAAATCATAATGCATTCCTATATAATCTGTATCATATATAAAACAAGATTAGAAGAATTACCATAATAAAACAGAAACAACACTTGTAGCCCAAAACCCAATTGATACCCTAACAAAACATGAAAGAAAAAAAAGCAACTAAATGAAAATGTGTTACGATATATCCCAAAACCCTTGACATATCAAGATTTCCCTGAACTGAAATAAATAAAGAAATAAATAAATAAATAAAAGCCACAAATGTTAAATAGAAAACAAGAACTAGAAACAAATAAATATAATGAAAAAAACACACATAATGAAAATAACACCAAATCGTAACATCTGTTGGGTTGAGAAAATAATTAAAAACAAATTAGATGCAAAACTGAAAACATTAACTTAATAAGTCATTGATCTTCATACTTGCTCTTCTATGATGTTGAGTGGGACTCGAATCTATACTAGATTTTAAATCATTCATCTCGAGTCCATCACGTACCAATGCTTCAGTTTCACTTGAAAGACCAGCTGCCAACAAAATAGTGGATATTCCACTCTTGTTATAAGCTGGAGATGCAGTTGTATAATTAGCACCTTCAGTTTCAATTTCAACGTTGTTGAATGAATCTTTATTGTGACTATCATTTATTGGTGAAACTTGCGTTGCTGAATTCAGTTTACTTAATGATTGTAAACATTTAGAAGCATTAACAAGATCCATAACTTCTGTATATGATAAATCATGTTGATTCTCATATGGACTGACTTGCTTCAATAATAAATTAGTGGAAACTACAATAGGTTGTTCATCAGTCTTCTTAGAATTGAACACAATAGGAGAATCAAGTAACATATTGGAAGTACTTGATGAAGCTGATAATATAGGTGCACTTTTAAAATTTGGTGGTTGAGGTAATGGAATAAAAGTACCCTGAAGTGGACCCTCTTTAACATTATCATGTCTATGTTTTACCTCTTGCTTTATGTGAGCTTCAGACTTCGATTTCTTTCTACTTTCCTTTTCCTTTTTAGGATAGCCATTGACTGGAGCAAGACTGATCTTCTTTCTCTTTGGATCATTCAGCAAATCACTAGGAGGAACTATTCTCTTCTGTGGTTCTCCCATTTCCCCAGTTCCACCAACAATGACTAAATTACTATTATTTGGAATACTTGATAAAACAGGTAAGTCAAATTCACTACTATCAATTTGAGGAAGTTCATTCAATTTAAGTTCACCAAACCCACGATCATTTGGAGTTAAACAATACTCAGGAAAATCATTTCCGAAGATAGGAATCAAGTCAAACCTAATAAAATAACAAAATCTTCTAGCCAAAATACGACATAACTTATAAGGTAACCAAGTACCTTGAATCTTCAAAAAGCCACCTCTTATTCTTTTTATAAATTGATGATATTCTTTAGGACATGATTCCAAAAGTTTAACAATATCAGCTTTCAAATTTGATGACGTTGAACCATAATTAGCATTCATATAATTATTTGAAGCTACTAGAGCCGCTTTCCAAATTCCAGTTAAATGTACAAAACCTGTTTCATAATCCCAAATTATCCAATGATCATTGATATGATATTCATATACAGTTAAATAGTTTCTGATTGGATCAATGGCAGATGTAGAATACTTTTTAACTTCAATTAATGGATATATTTGAAGTCTTAATTCAACTGATTTCTGAACCGGAATATTTCTTGATTCTTCAACTGGTAATCTATGTATAGGATAATGTATACTACTTTTTGAAATTATAGTACTAGTAGTAGCATTTGTACTTCTATGTCTCGTAGAACTCGATTCCAGCTGACTATGATGATGATCTTTATGTTTTGACATTCTCAATTGTGAATTTGCATTATTACCTATATTACTGACAGCTTTATATTTAAATTGTTTAGAAGGTGGTGAATTATAATTAGTATTTATGATTCCAGATTTAGAGGTACTGGTTGATGAAGTGCTTCCTGATGAAAATCGATTGACCATATGATAAGAATTGTTGGATGGTTTTGATACTTCCGACTTATTATTATTAGGTTTCATATGAAATACTTTGGTCGATGGTAATGACTTTGATTTCTGATGATGAATAAAAGTTGATTGAGGAGGTAATGCACTATTCAATTCCTTTGACTGATGTTTCTGATAATTGTTATCGATATTATAATTATAAGGAACTTGTTCTTCAACTGAGGGATAATTTGGAAACTTGTAATAAAATGGTGCAACTTCACCAGCTGAAAGATTTCTATACAATGGAGTTGAAGATGTTACTTTATTCACAAATCCTGATTGATTTTGATTTAAGAAGATTGATGAGATTGATGATGATAAAGTTGAAGATGATGATGATGAATGAGGTGATTGATTATGTGCTGCCAAACTTGAAGATGAACTTGTTGCAACTACACTATTACCGCGACTTCTCTTATAATTATTGGACCCACTATTGTAAACTGGGGAGAATGATATGAATTGATTAATCTGAGAATTAGAAGCATTAGATGTTGAACCAATGTTCGATGTAGACAGTTGATTGGATGTAACTGGAATGGATTTTATGGGCGGTAAATGAAATCCCAAATTAAACGAAGGAACTCCACGATCAGGCAAAAAAGTTTGATGCGATTGCAGCAACTTCTGATTATGATGATGATGTTGATGTGGTGATGGTTGAGGAATTGAATCACCACTTCCACTATTATAGGTCGGAAAACTTATAAATTGAGCTTGACGTGGAGTATAGTTCAGATTTATAGTTGAAGGTACTGATGAATTTGGAGTGACAGTGGAAGGAGTTGATGGGGTTGTGGTTGGATTCAGAAAATATTGGTTAGGGATCATTTTTCTCAGTAAATAAATTATATCCTCGTTCCCTAAATCAGTAAATCTTTGTAAAATGATAAGGCAAATGAATTTTCTTAGTGAGGAAAAACAAAAAATTGCTGCTACCGATGAGATAATTGTTCCAGTAAAATTCAATTCAATAATGAGATCAATCAAGAAGGTTGAATGTTTAAATAAAGTTGAATAATAATGAAAATAAGATAATGAAAAATCACTTGAAGATGGAATAATATAACTCACAAATAAAAAAATCTGAGCCTTGCAGGTAAAGGAATGTTTCGGGAAATAGTATATCGTTTCAGATCTCTCTTCTTCTTTCTTTCTTTCTTTCTCTCTTTACTTCTATTTTTATCAAAGTATGATACTTTCAATTGTCACAAAATAAAACAGTATGATCCTTTCTAGTGTTCAAAAACAAATTAAACTAAGTAAGTGATACAATAAACGATCCTCGACTTAAACTGGAATTCTCCTTTTCATTAATGGGCAAGTTATAGATCCAAAGTATTCAAATCAAATCGCTATCGTAATGAAATTAAGTAAATCAAAGGCTGGGGATAAAGCAATTGACAATGGAAAGGGAAGAAAACAACTAATAAAATTGAATATCTCTATAAATATGACGAGACCCTTATATTAAATATATATATATATTTATATTTACAAATTACGATTAGCATTTCACTGTACTTATATAAATATACTTCAGAAATGTAAGTATGAGCACTTAGATTTAGTTGTACAACTTGATTCTCGAAGGATTATTTTGAAAAGGGGGGTGGGGGCATTTTCTGTTTTTATTTTTTTTTTTTTTTAGAATTTATTTTTGGAATTTTTTTTTTTGAATTTTTTTTTTTTACGCTTTGGATGAGATTTCAAAAGTGAATTCACATTAAGAAAAATTGATGTTACTGACTGAAAGTTAGAATCATTTTTTGCTTGATTTCCGACATTGATGTAATTTCTTGTCATGTTAAAAAAATGACATGACATAACAGTTCATCTATCTCATTGATATGGTCGGTAATAGTTTATGACAATTTCGATAGTTGGAAATTACCTATCAGTATCTACGTAAACGGGATATAAGGCTAGACACTAAAACTTGTCTTTGTTCGTATTTTTTTGGTTCAGCATACCCAATTTCAAATCAACTGAGTTATGAAATAACTTAATGTAATGTATGTAATTCCATTACATTTTTCCATTTTAAACAAGTCAGTTTCTGCTCCTCATTAACTAATTTATTTTTAAAATTTTTTTGATCCTTTTAGTATGTGCTATTATTCCTCAACTTGCATAACCAATATTTTCATTAGTAAAATCAATTGTTAAATAATAAAACAACAACCGTAAAGAGATCAGATTTATCATAAAATAACTTTATGGACAATAACAAAAAATAACAATGAAACATTAAAAGTATAAAATAATAATAATCAAAAAAAAAAAAAAAGAGAAGAAAAAAAAAGAGAGTAAACCATTTCATTGAAAACTGTTGATAACAACGATGACGACAACGATAAAGAAGTTTTTCAATAGCGGTTTAATTAATGTAGTAGGGTCAATTAGGCATGAGAGGTATTTTAATAATACCTAGGCGATCTAGTGAATAAAAAGTTTTTGGTTTTGGTTTTGATTTGATTGTTAACCATGTAAGAGGAGATATAACCATCATCTATAGGAGTCCCGTAATATATTGATCGCAACGTTTAACTATAAACTTTTCATCCGTCTGGGATACATTGCTTGGATACATGTTTGTTAATCTTTATTAGAATTGACATTGAGGATGGGGATTTTTATTAATTGCTTATTTTAACAATTAGTCTATACTTTCCCTATGTTTCTTTAAAGTAAAAAGAGAGAAATCCCCTTTTATTCGATAATAGTAGACGTGTTTTAATTTGTAAACCTGGATGCATTAATCAATCCCTCACTTTGGATTCCATCTATCCATTACTATTGCAACGTCATCCTTACTCCAAACTACTTCAAATCGGTTCCAGTGAGTGAGGTTGTCCTGATTTCGACTTTCTTCAGATGAGGCGTATGCAACACAAAAACATTAAGGGGGGCAGCACAAATGCACTCAGAAAAAGTCAAAACTACAGTCATGATAGACTCAATCATAACCAATCCACTAGATCAGATCTTTACATTTTCATCGTATAGGGATCATAGCAAACCAACTTCATCGATAAGGTCCAAGAGTACTGAAAATGTGTCAGTTTATAATATCAATCGAGAAATACAATAGAGCAAAAATAAAAACATAAACAAAATTGGCTGAAAAATATCTTTTTTTTTTTGGGATTTTTATTTTTTGTGCTGAGAGAAATTATTTTTTTATGGGATTTATTTGTTCTCTGCAAGTAATTTAAAACCCAAAACGTACAGATGGCTATCACATCACTTTAGATTACCAAAATATAGTACTACATTCTTGTTAGTTAGAAATCATTTTTAACACACGTAAAATACATACATACATGCACACATGAACTGTTCTTAATGTATGATTCCGTCAATTCAATGTTTTTGATTTCTATGCTGTTGTGTTGGGTGTTGCGTCATGTCTTTGTCTTATGGTTTGTGGTTGGCAATATCTCAAGTAGCAATGACAACTGTGATGGGTAACGAGAGTCAAATCAGATGGAATTCGATTTTAGAGATCATATAACTAAATCAAATAAACAAAACAAAAAAGCAATAAAGTATTGTTGATGATTTGCTTTTATTTGCTTCTAGCCCTGTCTGATTTGTTCTTTCGTTCTTATCATTATACTCTTTATTATGCACAATCCAGTTTTATTATTATTTTAGAATTTTTTTTATTTCATTTGCTCTCGATAATATGCGGTATTACCTTGTTCTTATTGTGACATTGTTTACACCTACGATTTTCAATATTTACACTGATTGACTTCAACATCTACGCATTTGCATAGCAATACTCCGATTAGCACTAATAATCACCTTTCAAGAATGATTTCTACAGATTGTTATAAGATATCAATTGACCATTAACGTTACAATATTTACCCCTTGAAAATGCCTAATCTAGGGCAATTGTCATAATAATATTTGATGATTAACAATGGTTAATAATTCATCGACAAATAGCCTGGATAAATGACCCAACCCCTCATTCAGTATCACTCGACAGGTTTGAGCCTGAAAAGTAAATAGTCTGTGTTGAATCGCCCACGATCATATAACTAGAAAATTTTATTTGACCCTTAACAGTACACACATCTTTTTTTTAACTCCAATTGTAATCAAAAAAGTTCCCATCCTATCCATAATGACTCCAACTATAGGCTGGAAATTTTTTATATTTGATTCGTTTGCGGATAATTAGGTTCCATTAGTGCGTCTGTCTTCTCTGCGATGACGAGAAGTCAAAAGCTTGTTTCTCCTCATTTTATCAATTTTAGTCAATTGTTTCATTTACGTGTATACCAAAATCGAGAATCGTTAATTCTTTTAAGGATATAAGACTTTCCTATTTGGTAATTCGTGGGGTGAGTTGAGTTAAGTAGAATTGAGTTATTTTAGAACATGTACCAAGGCTTTAATATTCCGAGAAAATTTTAATAGCGCTCAGAAGGATTCCTCTCCCCCCCTCCATTTCTGGATTTAGGTTTGCTATTCTAATTATATCTCATATTTACAGATACTATGATGTAGTTATTAGACAGTGCAAAATAAAGTTATTATACAACATTTTCATAACCCCATCTCTCTAGAACTGACCCACTTGAAATTGATCGACAGGTATTTATAATTAAAGCATACATGATGTAGCCTTTTATTAACATTTTAAGCTTTAGCTTTTCGCCCAAACGTAAAAGTCTTTTTTTTTCACAGTAGGCTCCCTTATCTAGAATCATGGGCCTAAAATGTATAGTGAACAATAAAATTCAACAATGCATCGAAATCCAATCCAAGTAGTAAACCACCTCATTATATGTTTCTCGAGAGTTTCATAACTCCCTGAATTTGTTATCAGTTGGTTACCATCAAAGAATTCCATATATTTAAAGTTTCATTCAGCCTTTTGCAGCAAACTACAGGAAAGTATAAGATAATTAAAAATAGATTTATAAGATTTAATTTTAACAAAAATATAGGTAAACTATCTATACACAACACAAAATACAACAAAAATAAAAAAAAAAATGCAAAGTATAATATTATACAACAAACTCTAAGCTTTAACTTTCAATTCTTCAGTTCTTTTAATTAATTCTTGGATTTGTTCTCTAGCTGGATAGAATCCCCATTGATATTGTCTAGCTTGATGAACTCTAACACCCAATTTATCAGCAAATTCCCAAACTAAACCTGGATTTCTTAAAAACCCTCTACCAGCTAATGCAAGATCAAATAATCCATCTTCAAGATACTGATTAACTTCTTCGGGTTTATTATGCAAACCTTCAACACAAGAAACAAGAGCTTTATCACCAACAGCTTCTTTAATAGCTTTAGAAAATGGAAGATGAGCTGGAACGTTGGATCTAACTAGACTTTTTCTTGAAACTTGAGCAGAACTATTACCACCAGATGAAACATCAAGTAAATCAACACCTTTTTCAATAACAATTTTAGATAATTTAATAGAATCTTCAATATTCCAAGCACCTTCAACATCAGAATTTTCAGAAGCTGAAAATCTTAAGAATAATGGAACTGATTCAGGAATATTAGATCTAACACTATCAATGACTTCTAATAAGAATTTAATTCTATTTTCAAATGATCCACCATATTCATCAGTTCTCTTGTTAGAGGTTGAACTTAAAAATTCACTAATTAAATAACCATGAGCACCATGAATTTCAACAGCATCAAATCCACTAATTTCAACAGCACGTTTAGCAGCTTCACCGAATTCTTTAACAATCGTTTTAATTTCTGGAATAGTTAAAGCTCTTGGAGTATGCAAATTACCATGTTCTCTAAATGGAATAGCTGATGGAGCCACGATTTTATCAGGCCATCCACCAACTGATTCATCAGCAGTTTGTTCCAAATGGACATATAATGGTTGACCACTAGCTTTTCTACCACCATGAGCAATTTGAATAGCAATCAAACCACCTTGGGAATGAGCAAAGTCAACGATTGGTTTAAAAGATTTAGCTTGTTCATCATTATAAATAGCTAAATCTTGTGGAGAAAGACCACCAACTTCAGAAACTGAAGTGGCTTCAACAATAATAATACCCGGACCTCTTAAAGATAATTGACCATAATGAATTAAATGATAAGGAGTAGCTTCAAACTTAGAGTTAGCAGAATATTGACACATTGGTGAAACTCCGAGTCTATTTGGTAAAGTTAAACCTCTAATTTTCAATGGTTGAAAAATTTTTGGTGCAACTTCTCCTTCCTTTTGAGGGAAGAAAGTACCTGGAGCAACTAATTGTTCAGGAGTGAAGTAATCCACAGCCGGAGCCGGGTTAACAGGAGTATTAGATGACATTGGTATATATGCTAGTAATTGAAGATTGAACGATGTTCGATACTTTCAATTCAATAACTTCATGTTGATTTGGGGGACTTGTGGTATGATATTTATACTCAAGAACCACAATTATCATGATTTGTAATATTTTTCTCGTTATCGTGAGGCGCACTCGCATCCTAATTGGGAAACTCCATCGGTTCGGAAATATCGTTAAAACTTTGAGCCTTAATTACAAATTGCAAAAGATCTCAGATAAACAATACAAGAATCATTCAATGGAGTGTTATATTTTGGAAACCTCCTTAGTAATTCTCTAATCTGTGTGGGATATTTTTTGTTGAATTAATTTACTTGCATCGATAGTACCTTTTCTTGGCTTGACTTAATTACAAATCAAATGGGATAAAAGTTTTGCATTAGGGCCGATATCAAAATCTCGATGACAGGTGAAACTTGATGTTGATAATACCATTACCTTAATAAGATGATTCCGATTATCAGGTAAGCAATTTGTCACAACATGGTCAGTTTGTTGTTGCAAAACATCAACATTAATCGTACCGATTAATTCTAATTCAAAGCCACTATTAATGACCAAGCGGTATATTTCAGACTGAGAGATTTGAACAAGTGACACAAAATCAATTCATCACTGGTAATTTTCAGCACTGAGTTTGAGATTGGGGGATGGTCTACAATATCAAGTATATTTTTTTGATCGTAAGCATTTCATTTCTGCCATAAATATTTATAAAATTTTGATATTCATTTCATTAGAAATGATTATTAGTGTTTGTTTAATTTATATATATAAGATTGAATAATTTAAGTGAAAAAAAACTGAATTGAAAACAAACCAATATCATGGTTCTAAACAACTTTCAAAGTCTAATTAATGTGATTTTGATATTTAAACCTTGACTTGGGTCTTTAATTTATCAGCAACAGCATCTAAAAATTCAGTAGTGGTAACATAAGCTGATCTTTCAGTCTTACCACAAGCTAAAGCTAAATCTTTAGTCATAATACCATCTTCTTGAACGGTATCAAGAGTAGCTTTTTCAAGAATATTAGCAAATTCAACAACTTCTGGTGTGTTATCAAGTCTACCTCTTTGAGCAATACCTCTTGACCAAGCAAAGATAGAAGCAATAGAGTTAGTGGAGGTTTCTTTACCTTGTTGATGTTGTCTGTAATGTCTAGTAACGGTACCATGAGCAGCTTCAGATTCAAAAGCTTTACCATCTGGAGTCATTAAAACAGAAGTCATTAAACCTAAGGAACCAAAACCTTGAGCAACGATATCAGATTGAACATCACCATCATAATTCTTTAAAGCCATGACATAACCACCTTTAGATTTAATCATTTGAGCAACCATATCATCAATTAATCTATGTTCATACCATAAACCTTGAGCTTCGAATTCTTTAGCATAATCGGATTCATAAATTTCTTGGAAAATATCTTTGAATCTACCATCATATTTCTTTAAGATGGTATTCTTAGTAGATAAATATAATGGTAATTTTTTAGTTAAAGCCATTTTAAATGAAGAATGAGCAAAACCAATAATAGATTCATCAGTATTATACATAGCTAATCCCACTCCTGGACTCTTATAATCATATACAGTCTTGGTTTCAGCTGGACCACCATTAGCTGGAGTGAAAACGACTTCCAACTTACCTGGTTCAGAAATAACTAAATCAGTAGCTTTATATTGATCACCATGAGCATGTCTACCAATAACAATTGGTTCTTTCCAACCTGGAATTAAACGTGGAATTCTTGGAATAATAATAGACTCTCTGAAAACAGTACCACCTAAAATATTTCTAATAGTACCATTTGGTGATAACCACATTTTCTTTAAATTGAATTCTTTAACTCTGGCTTCATCTGGAGTAATAGTGGCACATTTAACACCGACCCCATATTCTTTAATAGCATTTGCAGCATCAATAGTAATCTTATCATCAGTAGCATCTCTTGATTCAACTCCTAAATCATAATATTTTAAATCAACATCTAAATAAGGATTGATTAATTTATCTTTAATTCTTTGCCATATGATTCTAGTCATTTCATCCCCATCTAATTCAACAATTGGGTTCTTAACTTTAATCTTATCTAAGATTTGACTAGTTGAAGAAAATGAACGAGCATTATAAAAAGTGACTGGACGTCTAAGCATAGCAGTTCTAATCATGATAATGAAATTATAAGTTCCTATGTATATTACCTTTACACTCCGATCTTCAATTCAAAGACCTGATATAAATAAAATTGAAATATAAGTGAATTCAATCGTATAAAGAATTCCGGTATGTTTGAAAAATTTTCTGACATATTGTCTATAGTTTAAATAGGATGAATCATTTTGGTTTGGGGAGAGAAAAAAGTTGGAGGAAACTGTCCGGCCCTTTATTTCCGGTGTCGCACCTTAACGTGATCACAAAATGTCATTAGTTAATAAAGGCAACCATTTTTACAACCAATCAATACAACCAACAGTTGATCATCAAACAAGGTAATCAATACCTTAAAGTGACAATAGATTGATTATAAATCAATAAACAGTTCAATCATCAAGATTTGGTTGTTTTTCCGGATACTTATTATAGTTTAAATTGAGGGGAAACGTTGTACGGCTATCGTTTGAAACCATAAATATAATTAGCCATGGATATCAATCTGCCATTCATATACTGTGGGATATGTTTTGATGATAATTCAAACGTCATGAAGGATAATGATAATCATTTAATGTTGACATCTTGTGCTCACATTTCTTGTAAACGTCATATATCAAGTAATTAGATACCATATTATCAGAAAGTTTCAGTTTCAAAAAATATTGCAATACTAACCTTTATTTCCAATTAGATCCCAGTATCCATCATCAATCATCATGTCCCGTATGTCATACACAGGGTGTGTCATTAGTTCTGATTGATTCGAAGCTACCTGCTGAATTGAAAAGCTTTTTCTTACCTATTCCAAAACAAATTGATTTATTAACTAGTGCTGGTAAATTTCAATATTGTTCATTAATTGAAAGGTTAAATTATCTTAAGGGACAAAATGTCAAGTTGAATGATAAGGTTAAGAAGCAGAAACAATTGTTGTGTACTGCTAAAGAAGAGTTGACTCATTTAAATAGTTATAAAGGAAAGGTTAGTCAACTTGAGAATGAAATTCAATCATTAAGACAGAAGCTTAATTCTACGACTACAACCAATCATAAAAGTCATGATGATTTTGATTTTTCGGATGATGACGATGATATAGTGTTGAATAACATTAGTCATGGAAGCAATAGTAGTACTAGTCATATGAATAAGAATCAATCATCAGTTCCTACTAGTTTAGCACTGAATACTTTTATTGAAAAGATTCATAAACAATCATCACAAAGAGTTGTACCTTCTGTTACTACTAGTTCTACATCTACAAGTTCAAATAATAATAATAATCTTGGTTATACCAATAATGAGATATCACCTATAGTTAATCGGAGTCGAAATTCTTTCTTTGCTGAATCAACTAAAATTGGTGAGATTATTACACCATTAAGTACTGGTACTTCAAGAGGTACAACATCATCAATGGAGTTAACTCCAAGACAAGAAATACAACAGCAACATCCTCATCCTCATCCTCATCCTCATCAAGCTCAACATTCATATCCTCAACAGAATAACAGGTTAAATCGAATATCTAAAACGAGATCATTAACATCTCAGTTAGCATCACGAATCTCATCTCATATGAAAGTAGCTAGTTTATCACCAAAGAAGTTGCCTACATATAACAGAGCAGTAACCAAACCATTATTAAGTAGAGGTATAGGAGGTGGGTTCTTAAGTGCTAGGCCATCAACAGGTAAGAATTCACCATTTTTCAATGACCAGAATAGGTAACTTATGACTGATGAAATATTATTTTGCATTATTTTTTATAGTAATAAATGATTACCAGCGTCTAAAGCAGATGATCTTATCACTCTATTTCTTTTTGTGTAAAAAAAACTATTTTTTTCATGGCTCAGGAGAGACCAGCCAGGAGAAAATAAAATAAAAAAAACAATGTATAAAAGGGGAACAAATCCCTCGTTACAAAATTTTAATTTTTACAACACAATTTATTTTACTTCTAGCTATCTCTATCATCATATTTTCATTAATAGAACGGTGTATTATCAATACATTTGATTCTCCACCAGTTAATACCTTACCAAGTTAGTCCAACGCAGTTAAGTTTGGATTAAAAAAAAAAATCAAAAAAAGGAAAACAGAAAAGAGTTCAAAAACGAACCATACCACCACCAGTGTTTAAAAAGACACCAAATTTAGAGAGAATCTACAAACTGCAAGATTATTTTAATTCTTTCACGTCTATTTTAACTTAATACGTGTTTCACGTTTATCTTGAATCTGCTGTGAAGGAGTTTTTCGGTTTGTAATAACTTTAAATTTTTTTTATTATTCTTATCAGGTTAAATCAGTTTCAGATTTATCACTGTGCTTTTTAAGCCAAAACACCAACACATTTTACAAAAAGACCAATCATCTTTTTTGTTACACACACATACTTTTTGCTGGTTATACAGAAATTTTTTTCTGTTAAACCGCAATTCCAATTTTTTCTGCTTTTTTTTCTGGTTCATATTCGATCACGTGCTTAAACACGTGCCATTTGTCACACTTTTGATTCTCACACGACCAATTGTCAATTTTTTGTCTTTTGTCTTTAATTTTTGTATTTCTGACTTAAGTTCTTCGTTTGTTGCACGACTTTCAATTTTGTGTCATTATCATACTATAATAATAATATCATTCTAGTTCAAGATGGATAAGGATGCAAAGAAAGAAGCATTCATTAAATCATATGAAGAGAAACTTGAAACTCTTGTGGTGAATAAAGAATCCATTTTTGAAGAATTAACCAAGTTAGCATTAGATAATCAAGATTATGCTGAAGATATAGTGGAATGTATCAAACAAAGAATAGAAAGAAAACCAAATCATGTATTGTTAACCATGTATTTGATTGATTCAATATGTAAAAGTATTGGAAATCCTTATAATGTTTACCTTTCAAAGTATATTTTTACTTTATATACCACTAGTTTCCGTGTGTCTAAAGAATCGGTTCGTCAATCATTAAAATCATTATATAATATTTGGAAAACTGATGCTGTAACTCCAACTAATCAACCATATTTTCCAAAAGTTATTATGAATAGAATTGATAAATTTTTAATTGAAGTTCATAATATTTCAAAACCAGTACCAAATGTCATTCCAAATGATCCAAATACAGCTAGAATTGCATCTCCAAATCTAAATCAACCATCTCAACCTCAACCTCAACCTCAACCTCAACCCAAACCAGGTCCAAACCCAGAACAAGATTTATTACCCGATACCATTACTCCTAAAATGTTAATCTTAGAAGGTCGTGATTTATTACAATATATTTTGAAAGTTGATAAAATGAATGTCAAAGATGTTAAATATCTTTCTCCACGAGGTAAAGATTATTTACATGGTTATTCAAAAATTAGAAATGATATGGTTAGTGAAATCAATCAACTTATAAATGATATCAAGCTTGATTCATTATCTGATGAAAAAGTTGAAGAAATTAAAAAGAATACGGAAGATTATGATGATATCTTGGCTGCTATTGAAGATAGTGAAGAATTTGATATACCCATTAATCAACATGCAAAATTATCTAAAACTGTTATAGTGTATCATGAAAGTTTCTTAAAGATTAGAAGTATTTTAGATAATCAAAATTTTCAAATTCAAAGATTTGTGGAAAATAATAATATTAAAATTAAAGCAATTATTGAAAAGGAACTTCAGAAAAAGAAAAGATTAGAACATAACAAGAAGAGAAAACAGTATTTCAATAGAGAGAGAGTTGTGTTAAATCCAATTCCAAATCAAGTTTATTTCAAGCTGATCACCAGTAAAATTACTAAAAGTGATTATCTTTTCCATCTTATCAATAATTTCGGTAAGAATGTTTTATATAAGGAATCCATTGTGAAGGAAGAATTCGCCTACGAAAGTTTAAGTAATGATTTAGTTCCTTCATCTCCTGCTGAAAGTGTCACCAAGGGTGAAGCTATTCAAAGTTTATCTGAAAGTTTAGGATTTGGTAATATTTCAAGTGATGCTTTCCTTTCAAGCTATACTAAAGAAGAAGAAGAATTAAATAAAAATAAAGATTTGGCATCTACTGCTGCTGCTACTACTGATTTTGGTCCTTCTTTGTTATATGCCGAATCTAATAATAATAATAATAATAAAGAACATGTTGAAATGGCAGGTCCAGTTACTACTTTTGCTACTAATGACGGTTTCTCATTAACACTGTTAGATTTCGGTACATCAATTTTATCTGATGATCGTCATAATTCAGAACAAGAGAGTAATGATAAAGAAGTTGTTCCATCTACGGTTGAATCTCAAAATAAAGATGTGATTATGACTGTTGATAATAATGAAAAAGAACAATCTGCTGGTCAAGTTGTTTCTGTAGTACCAGTTGAACAACCTCAGCCAGAAGCTGTATCCAAAAGTCTCAAATTCTTCCCTATTAGTGAAGATGATAATTTGGAAATTGTTCCGGTAGAAACTGATAAAAGGGCAGGTGATGAGAACGAAGATGATGATGATGATGATGATGTTGAAATTGTTGGTTTCAAGAATGTTATGAATAGACCTCCAACTCCACCATTAAAGCATGTGAAAGAAGAAGAAACCGAAGGACTGTTAAGTTTAGTTCCCGCTGATGATTCAGATATTGATATTGCTGTGGTTGTTGAATCAAACCCAGAGCCACCAGTTGATACAACTCCTGAAGTTCCATCTACTGAAGCAATTGTTCCTGTTTCTAACACTGCGTTAGTTCCATTACATCTTAATGAAGAACCCACTATTCGTAGTGAAGAGTATAGAATTGAAATTCCAAGCAAGAGAACATATGATGTCATGGCTACTGAATCTCAACCCACTCCTGTTACTCCAGTTAATGCTACTGAAAATGGGGAAGAAAGAATTAGTTTTCAATCTTATAAAAGAGCTAATATTGATAATCCTAATAAAAGTTCTAAAGCTGCATATTCTAATTTACGTGGCAGAGCAGCTCATACTCCAACATCAACATTAGCTAGATCTTATGAAAATGCAATTCCTTCTCATATTAATGCATCACCCGCTGGTAGTCCATCATATAGTAGTTCTAGTGGTCAATCTCAATATCCAAGAGTTCCAAGTAGTAGTTCTAATAGTTCAAGAAGATCATCTAATAGTTACGGGCCAAAGAAATCCAATTTGAAACTGGTTCATCGTTCATCTCCTGGTCCTAGAGTGGTTAAAAGAGTTAGATTTCAAATCAACTAAATTAGCATATAATTAAATAGCATATAATAATAATAGATTTAATAACGTAATTACTTAATTTTAAAAGCAATTTGAAGCCTACATGTAGATTCCACTTGTTAATACTTTTAACAATAGTATATGTATTGTACAAACTATAATTGTCATATAAAAAGGTTGTTTCTGTGGGGTGGTCGTTTAAAAAATATGGATAAAACAAAAATGCAATAAAAGATTAAAGGAGGATTTGATAAAACAGTCCATGACATGATACTCCTTTTGATTTTGAATAAGTGAATTGTAGTAGTGGTGGTAATAGTCTGTTGTGTAATGGTATGGAATGGATCGATAGCATGTAGTAACCAATACTTTTCATGATTTAAAGGTCAGCTCATCATCCTATCATATCAACAAACATGTAACCTAATTACCGGAAAAGTTACCAGCCTTATACATTTGCCATGCAGTGGTTAAGAATGGGAAAGCAAAGAAAGTACCTAAGATACCCCAATAGTACACTTTGAATGGAATGAATTTGGTTTTAACTGTAAATGGAATATTGGTATATTTCCCTTCAGCTGGAGTACCAAACCAAGCATTCATACGCTTGGCAGATTGCTTGAAGGTTCTTTGTTGTTGGTTGAACAATCTTTGGTTGACTAATCTTAATCCTGGTCTAGTGAACATCGTTATCGTTATCGTTATCGTTACTATGGTATAATTGCTTATAATTGAAAATAAGTAGAATTGTCTAATTGTACGATTATTTATATGGGTTTGGTGGTCTTGTTTTTTTTCCCTCTGTAGATGGTTTTGGTCGCACACTATTTGAACCAATAAAATTTAATTGGTTAAAAATAAAAATCAGCTCAGAAATTTTTTAAATGTTTTTTTTTTTGGTGTAACAATTGTATAATTGAAAGTTAAGCTATTGGAGAAACACAGTTAATTCTTTTTCAGATATATATCATTCCTTTCATTTACTTCATTCATTCCATTGGAATAATATCATTAACCAATTAATCACATCACATCACATCACATCATAATGGCCATTGCTCCAATTACAGGTACTTTAAGAAGAAAGATCTTCACTGATATAACCATTGGTTTTGGTTGTGGATTTGTTTTAGCTACTGCTTACTGGTACTTAGAACATAAACCAATCGTTGCTAAAAGAGAAGCTTACTATGCTAAGTTAAAGGCTCAAAAGGATGTCGAAGATGCTGCTTAGATTTAAGTTAACTTAACTTAGTTCATCTATTCCATTATTCACGATTTATTTTTTAAACCCAAAAAAAGCTTACGACACTTCATCATCATTATCATCATCATTATACGATTCTAATCAACATCATGGATCTCATGCCATGCCATGCCAATGATTCTATTTGAGCTCTTCTCTTGTTATCGATTAATCCATTGAAGAATCAAATAACTATAACTAACCAACCAAACCCCATCCATCAATTCCTTTTATCAAGTCTGTTTTTCCTTTTATTTTTGTTTTACCCATCAATTGCATTTTAGTATCATTCCATAACAATCTGATGGATTAGCCAATATCGATATTATCAATATCATCAATCCTCAGTTTTATCCTATTCTTTATATCATACGAAATTTAAAAATTTTACTATAGTTTTATCTATATTTTTATATTTTAATATATAAAATATACAATTTATTCAAATAATATTCATTCATCATTATTCTGCTTTGTTAAGTTGTAAAATAATTCAATAACTTTTTACGATTGATTATACCATTCGTTAATACTATAATTCTCTTATTTTTCCCATTTCTAATTAACTTTTGTTGCAAATATTTCAAACATGTCATCTCACTTCTAGTTATACCTCCAATGAATACAATCACTATATATTCTAATGGTTTCCGTGGTGAAAGGCTGGAATTGGTAGTAGTGGAAGTAGTTGTAGTAGCTTTTTGTTGAAATGGTGGTGGAGTCGATGCTGGAGTATTTACTTCACTTTGTAAGTTTCGTACCCCATTACCATTGGTAGTTGTATCTCTTTTATCCAGTTTATCATCGACATTAATATCATTTACTTTACCTTTAAACATACTTCCAACTCCTAAGTTATCCCAATTGGGTCTTTTCTTAACATTATTAATTGGTTTATAAACTAAAAAATCACGAAAATATAATGATTCAATTAATCGATATGTTAAAGGAACCATATTTGAAGGTAATGTAAATGAAGGATGAGGATATATATCAATTAATGATATATTATCCACCTCCAATTTTTGTAAATTAATATTAATATCTTCTTCATCTTCTCTATTAGGATGTAAATTCCAAAACTTATCAATTAATGTGAAATTATTCTTATAAACATCTTGAGCTCCTGTTATACCTAATTGATTTAAATTCTCATCATTGTTATTAACTAAAATATGTTGGTTTGTAGTGGATGATGTGGTTGATAATCCAATTACACTAAGGAAAGTAGAACTTTGATCAATTATTAATCGAATTAATTTAAATTCAACTAATTTCTCAAGTGATAATGAAACTTTTAATCCATAATTGATTTGAATTTGTTGATTTATTAATTCAAAATCTTTTTCCTTTATACCATCATTCTTAATTGAAATTAATACCATTATACTAAGAATGATTTCATAATTGAAATTTAAATTTAAGAAATATTTTAATTTCGATATTTGTAAATTATATTCAATATCAAAGAATTCATTTTGAAATTGTAAAAACGTTTCAAAATTAATCAATTTATTAATGATTGATTCACTTATATTAGTATGTTTCTTAATTAAATCTTGTCTTTGAGTTAAAGATCCTAATTTACTAACAATATTCTTCATATCTTGAATATTTTGCGATTCAGTTTGATTTTGTTTAAATTGTTGTTGGATTTCCTTAGCTAGTTTATTCAATATAGGACCTAATGTGGAGAAATTTAGATTCTTTAACGTATTTGAATATAATTCATCATTAATTAAACTCTTATTGGATGCTAGGTCGTCATCTAATTGACCTTGGATTTTATTAAAATTGATATCAAGTAAATTATCAATCAATCCATGATAATTCACTTGATCCAATAAGACCGAATAATAATCTAAATTTCTTTCAATCACCACTAAATCGGTATTACTGATTAATTTCGTATTGTAAAACTCGATTTCTAAATCATTTAAATTCAAATTTAAAAATTCAGGAATCTTAGTCTCATTGATTAACTTTATAAATAAATCGGAATGATTACCCTTTCCATAGATATTTTTCAATTTTAATAAATTCTTATAATTAACCTTATTCTCATCATTTTTAATAAATAAAAGTTGCATTAATACATTAGCTAAGGAATTGACTTGCTTCAAAGGCTGATTGAAATAATCATCTACTCCACCAAATTGACTATCGATATCAATCACTAAAATATCTTCGAGAAATATAGGCAAAGTTTCCCAATTCCAAACTTTAACTCGAGGTATGATATTTATAGTTTTGATTTCATTCAATTTAAGTATACCTTCGAAGGTATGTGATCCATTGCATAGTTTATTCAATTCATATACAAATGAATTTGATAAATCTTTAACGATAAGATTGATCTTTAAACCAGTTATTGAATTCAATATCCCCAACTTTGTGAATAATAATTGTTTTACCAATTCCAAATTCTCATGATTTTCATCAATGATGATAATTAAACTTTGAAACTTTTGAAAGATGGATAGATCTTGATATTGTTGTTGTTGATTCAACCATATTATATTTTCAAAATTCCCATGTTGTTTCAATTTACTGAATGTAGTTAAATTATTAATGAAGGGGGATAAATTTTGATCAAGGATTAATAAATTGTTAGTGGAATAGATCTTAGATAAGATACTGAATAGATTTTCAACTGTTATATGATTGAATTCATCAAGGTTTAATCCAGAAGTATCTGTTTCTATAGGTATGGATGACGAGTTGGCATTGTTACTGGCAGTTGAATCACTTAGTATCGATGCATTGGTTGGAGGCAGTGTTACCTGAGGTGGCATCTCAATCTATATAAGCAAGTGATTCAATTATAACCAGTGTTGTGGCTTGTTGTAATTGATCAATGTCTGATTAAACCGTTTGGCTGCCTTTTCCAGTTTACATATTTTTGGCTGCCTTTTTTTTTTTGCCTGAAGGGAGATATATATACGCTACCGATCAAAATAATTAAGTATATATATATTAAGTGAAAATTATTGTTATTATCTAATGTAAATTATAATTTACAGTCTAAAGTCTATGAATATTTAAATAACAGTAAGAGCAAATGGTTAGAAGAATTGAATACGTAATGAATGATTTGGGATTATAACTTTGCTCCAGCTTCTAAACCATTAAGATGAACTAAACCTTCTTGAACAAAAGTGGCAACATGAACCCCTTTATCATTATATAATTCTCCTTCCATTACTACTCTTTTATTGGCGAAACGAGCTGCTTTGAACGTAACACCCATCCATTTAGTAACATCGAAATCATCATCATGGAAATAAACGACATGATCTAAAGAAACAGAGAAATAATGAACCATATTTTCTAAATCAACATCTTCAAGTCTCATGACTCTAGCTAATCTAGTTAAAAACAAGGTATCAGATAATACTGCTAACCCAGCATATTGATAATCTTGATTCACATTGGTTAAAGGTTGATTATAACCTTGTTCATTTTCAATTCCCCATTTAGCATAAAATGCTAATCTTCTTTGCGCTACGGGAACTTTTTCTTCTTCAGGAGTTAATTTAAGATCTAATAATTCAGGAATAATTTTATGATAAACTAAAACTTCATAACCTCTTGGATCAACTTCAATTTCATCAAGGTTTCGATTATTAAACCAAGGATGATAAGGAGTTTGGAATCCAAATGGTTTTTGAATGATTTCTCCATCTTCATCTTCATCTTCATCATCCCCTTTTTCTTCTTGTCTTTTTACAAAATCATCATATTTTGCTTGAGCTATTTTATTTGAATTTTTTCTAGTTAAGGAAATATTAGCAATATATTTTATTTCACCATTTTGGAATCCTTTAACCAGTCTATTACAGAAATTCTTCCCCTTTGAAATAATATCAACTTCCCAATCCATCAATTCACTTGATGATACTGGTTTTACAAAATATGAATGTAAACAATGAGGTTTAAAATCAGGAGGTGAAGTCCTAAGGGCAACTATAACAGCTTGAGCAGCCACATTCCCACCATAAGCACCTCTAGCTTGAGGCACTGGTTTGGTTAAGGGACGTTTTGATCTGAATTTATTGGGACCAGTTTCAATAACTCCAAATTCCTCTTGAACATCAACTACTTGATTTGGTTCGTAATTTGGCATTGTCGTACAGATATGATGGTAAAATTTCGAGGTTAAAATTGACAGTTTATTTTTTTGGGTAAGGGAATTTATTTATTTTTGTAATTATCCTCGTTGTTGTCGTTGACTCTAAGGGTGTATGACTATGATATGAACTACTATTTTTGAACTAATGAAAGTCAAAAATAAGGTTTATAAAATGCTAATGTAGATAGATATACCTTTTAGTGGCTAAATAGGTTTTGAAAAACTTCTCTAAGCAATCAATTCATATATATACAAAATAATAATTCTATTATGTAGTGTGGGGAATGAGTGGTGGATTTATCCAGCGACAATCATAGTGGGAGGAAGTAGGTAAAAAGTATTGGCGTAAGGCCCATTAGGATTTAGTGAAATTTCTTCGTCTTTTCCGCTGCGAATTAAATTTTTTTTTTCTTTTTCCTTAAGCCGATGTTCAGTGGGGGAGGGCAAGGCAAGGCAAAACAAGACAAAAATCACAGAGGGAGGGGGATTTTACTATTTACTGAGAAATCATTTACTGACAATTCTGTCATAAGACTGTAGAACATCTCCGTAAAAATAACTTTATATAGAATTTAAGTGGATTTAAGATTTATATTTCCTTTGGTTTTACGTATCTGTGTTAAATGGGTTATATTGTAATGTGATTAGTTTCCCTTGTTCAAGGACTTATATTTTTGTCTATGAACCCGGTAAAGTTGTAGGTAAGGAGAAAAAAAATAGGGGAGTGATCTCCCGAGTTATTTCTATTTCCTCTATTACAAAGTAAATTATCAAACCTATAGAATGAGTCCTCTTAAAACAAATCTACTTTTACCGAACAATGCATAGTTAGATAAGTAATTGGCAAGTTTTAACTTGATGTTGTCGTGTAAACTATCCCAAATTTTGATTATTTAACTATATCGGATGGCATTTTTCACTTACCGCCCCTCAAAATAACCACATTTAAAATAATCTAAACAATGTTGCAAAACGTTGACACAAAACATAAATTATAAACTCATAAACCACATTTTTAAATAACAATAGTGTTTATTTTGATAAATAATCATAAAAGCCATAACTAAAAGATAGTAAAGATAGATAGAACTAAAAAGTATAAATAGTTTAATAAATAGTTTAAATAATAAATAATAAATAGTTTAATAAAGGCAGAGGCAAGCAATAAACTATATCAAATTATAACCTAGCCAGTTCAGTTTTATTCTGTTTGTGAAAGTTTTCATGAGCAGCTTTAGCATGATCAACCATTTTCTTATCTAAAAATAATAATCCTTCTTGGATAATACTACAGAATAATTTCCCTTCAATAGTATAGAAACGACAATTAACTAAAGTTCGATCATTTCCTAAAGTTGAAAAACTATATTCAAGATATAACCATTGATTTGGATCAAAATGGAAATCATGAAAATAAACAGTTTGATCTAAACTAACTCTGAATAATTTTTTTTCTTCAGGTAATGATAATCCAATTGCATTAACAATAGTGGCTAAAATAACGGCATCTGATAATAATCCAATTTGAGCATATTTAGTCTTGATAGGATTCTTAGCCAAAGCCAATTCATCAGTAAATCTACAAAAAAATCCAAAGGTATGATTTCCAACTGCATTCAAATCAAGGGAATCTTTAGCAGGGAAAAATTCAGGAGGGAATACATGTTGAAGATGTCCATGAGTATGTTCAAATAATGGTAAATCATCAACTTGATCTTTATATTTATCATAAGTCCAACCTGGTTTAGTACTGAATTGAATTGGGATGGATCTGATTTTAGCATCACCTTGTGCTATTTGTTGTTGATAAATTTCATCTCTCTTTTTAGAATCATTGTTTCTAACAAATGATATTTGAATGGTATAAACCAATTCATTAGTATGAACTTGATAAGCTTTAGCTAATCTATTAGAAAAGTTTCTACCATCACTAATATGAGTAATTTCCCATCTTGTTGATGATTCAATAACTCCATTTTTAATGAAATATGAATGTAATGAATGGGGAGTAAACTCAGGATCTTTAACCGTAGCCCAAGCAGCAAGAATACCTTGACTAACAAACTCTCCCCCAAATGTACCTCTCATTTCATCTCTAAATGGTAATAAAGGATATTTTCCAGTATAAACTTCCTTATCAGCAGTAGTTAAGGATGAATCCTTGATAAGCTCCATTCTAGCTTCAAATTTATTGATATCTTCATTATCGAATATATGATCTAATTCTGGAATCATGATTGTTGATGTTTTCTATGGTTTACTCTATGAACTGTTATACTATCTATTAGACTTAAATATTCATCATGACCAAAGTGAAATATTTAACTTGATATTACCTGGTATATATAGCTGATAATCAATGGCTTCCTCGGCTCATGAATTTGTATGGAGAGGCAGAGCCCATACTGTTTTTAAGTTTTGTGATATGTTCTACGGTGCGACCGTTCTTCTGTCTAACCCCGAATTCTATATACTTTGTTTTTCACAATGGTATCTTTTTAATTTTCACAAGCTGTTTCATTTTAAGGATTAACTACTCTAGAGTGACATTGCTATTCATTGTGATTTGTATATATGTACGATGGCGTTTGGGTTTGCAAATGTGAAAAAGTTGCAAAATTAAAAGCCGTAATTTATAAACTACGACTGATGAATTCTTAAATATATAAATAAATAAATAATTATATTCTATGCCCCTATGAACTTAATATCAAACTTCTATACACCTATAATTTAGCCTTATATTCCGTACCATTACGGAAAAATACTAATCCCTCTTGAACTATACTGGCAAATAATTTCCCATTTTGATCATAATAATGAGCAGTTAACATGGCTCTATTATTACTAAATCTTGGAGTTTTAAAAGTAACATAAATCCAATCTTTTGGTTCAAATGCATCATCATGAAAGTAAATAGAATGATCTAATGATACAGAGAAGAAATGTCCTGGTCCACTATCTATTGGTAATCCATTTTCATAATTTGGTAAATGTAAAACTCTTGATAATGAACTTAAAAATACTGAATCACTAATTAATCCAAATCCAGCATATTTATAAGGAGTTAATGATTTCCCAGTGGAATCATCATTGATTCTGATCCAGAAAGATAATTCACGATCAGCTGCCAGTACTTGATGTTCATTATCATTTAATTTATGATCAATATAATTAGGAGGAAATTTATATTGGAAAATATTATTGATTTCAAAATTATCATAAGTAGGTAATTCATCACGAGAATATTTAAAGAATTCACTATTGATTTCTTTTTGAAATTCAATTGGTAAAGGTAATTTCTTATCAGCATTCAAATTATATTCCTTTATAGAATTTGACATGGAATTCTTTTTAGTAAGACTTATCATAACAATATATTTCAAATCATTATTTTGTAAAACTTTAATTAAACGATTAGCAAAGTTTCTACCATCACTTAATTTTTCAACTTTATATTGACAAACTATTTTATCATCACCAGCTTTAACAAAATATGAATGTAATGAATGAGGAACGAAATCAGCTGGAACAGTTTCTAAAGCAACCACAATAGCTTGACCACATAAATTCCCACCATAAACCCCTCTTGATCTTGGCATAGGTTTAGTTAATGGATTCACCCCTTCATAAGTATCTACTTCACTTCCATCACCATTTATCACTGGTCTTACTTCAAGAAATTTTTCTAATCTTTGTTTCTTATCGATATGGGTTGACATTGATTCTGACATGATTTACGATTTTCAACTGTATATGGATCGACTAGTAAAACAAAGTGAATGGATGTAGTTGGGATACAATGTTTACTTTACTTTATATATATAACGTATATACATAAATAAAATTATATGGTTATGAATAAATTCACGTCTTCTTCCCCTTTATATATAATTTCTAATTAACTAGTAATTAAGCATCGGTTATTTCCTCATCTTTATTACCCAATCTTTTTTTTTAACCGAGGCTAGAAATCCAGCTATCTTGTATATAAAAATACGCCTTATAATTTTGCATTATCAGGAACACCATTAAATAGATAAGTTAACCCTTCTTGAACTATAGTAGCCACACATTTTTTATGTTCATTAAATAAGAATCCTCTCACTAAAGTTCTATTATTGGATAACCGTTTCATTTGATATGTAAAACATAACCATTCTCTAACAATATCATAACTGGTAGGATCATTTGAGTCTTCATAATGATCATTATGAAAATAGATATGATGATCTAATGACATGGCATTATAATGAAACAAATGTAACATATTAATTGAGTTACCTAATAATAATACAGCATCTTTACTATCATCATATTCTTCAAATGCGTGGTCTTGAGTTGGATTCCATGGTATATGTAATACTCGCGCCATAGTTGTTAATAAAGCAGAATCTGATAAATCTGCTAACCCAACATAATTATACATTGGATCTTTAAATGATTTTAAATGTTTTCGATTTATGATTTTATTTTCAATGGTTACTATTTTATCATTTGAATTTTTAATATTATCTTTTCTAATTTCATATTTATCTTCATGACCTGGTAATGGTTGATTTTTAATTCCACTCCAAACAGTTATCCATCTTTCAGCTGGTTTTAATAAATCTTCTTCAGGACATAAATTATAATCAAGGAATTCTTCACTATATGCATTTCTAATATATCCTGTATGTTGAATTTGATATAATTTATCTACATCAGGATATTTCAATTGTAATGGAGGAGTTGGAATTTGAAAATCAACATCTAATTGTTGACGAGAAGGTTTATGATCTCCTCCTCCTCGTTTATATAATGAACAAATACAATTACATCTGACTCTACCCATTTGAATTACTGTTATAGATCGTTTAGCGATATTACCATCATCAAATAATTTTGCAACTTTATATTCCATAGGAACTTTTGATTCACCAGCAGCTATGAAATAAGTATGAAAGGAATCAGGTATAAACACTTCTTGAGTATGAGGATCTCGAGTTGATTCAATGGCTACTAATAAAGTTTGGGCAACAGTATGACCTCCATAAACTCCTCTGGCTTGTTTTATTGGCTTTTCCAATGGATGAGCTCCGATATAATTCTCTTCATCAATCTTTATCACTCGAAATGCTTCCTCGAAATCATCAATATGATATTTATTAGGCTTTAACATTTTCTCTTTGTCTGTTTCTTCTTCACTCATTATGGATATTCAATGGTTAGATAGAAACCAAAACTTTATCAAGGTCAAGATCAAAGTTAGATATGTACAAGTATGGAAAATGAATGATAAAAGGTGGGGCAGTTTAAGTTAGTTAAATACACTGTGTGTTCCGTTTTTTGTATTTCCTAAACTTTTTATTTTATTTTTCGTTAGCGGATTTATTTGTGGGGAGAATCAACCGGCTGTAAAAATATTTAAGGTCGGTAAGTATTTGTTCCCCCCTAAGATGTTTCAGTTCAAGCTGTTATTAAAGATACTATTTGGATGATGGATGTGATATGATAGTATTATCGTATATAAGTCATCAGGT
Source organism: Scheffersomyces coipomensis (assembly GCF_036884675.1). Taxonomy (NCBI): domain Eukaryota; kingdom Fungi; phylum Ascomycota; class Pichiomycetes; order Serinales; family Debaryomycetaceae; genus Scheffersomyces; species Scheffersomyces coipomensis. Next base: position 856,893 of record NW_027042892.1, on the reverse strand, counting down.
CATTTGAATCAGAAACAAACATTGGTTAAGCATAATTGAATACTCCAGAACAGTTAGGGACTCCTCGTAAAGGATCGCAGGATTTAGCAAAAAAAGAGGTGCACATGAAAACGGACTTATTGATATGATACTGGGAAAGTATCACTAACCATAGCTTCTGAGACTGTATAATCACACTATGATTGCTCAAATAGATAAGTTGAAACATCTAGATGGGATATACCTACCTTTAATTATAATAGGAAGGAATTTTCCCACTTCAAAGTGAATAATATTTATATTTTACGGCATTTACTAAAACTAAATGACGCTAATCTTAAGTTTAAATCTCACTAAGCATTATCTTTATACTTTTTTTTTAGCTGATGACATATCATGTCTAATCTTTTTAGAATTAGACATGTGATCTGACAATCCATATTAATATGAACATTCAGCTTTAAATCCAAAAGTTTACCATAGTAAATAAAATTAGTGTGGTACTGCATATAGAGATGATATCAAAAAGAAAAAGTTTTAAGTGAAAGTGAATATGAAGACTAGATTTGATTCAATTTTAGAGAAACATTTAAATGATATAGGGATTAGATGAATAGACATCCTGTTATAGTGAGTTATCGATCTGTGGATGATTTGAAAACGTTAAAAGATTGGTTTTATAACTTTGATGACGCAAAAGATAATCGATATCGAGCCATTCAAAGAGTGAAAGCTTTAAGTTCAAGAGGAAGATTACCTCATGGGATTGAATCAACTTCATTATTAACCTCTATATGTTTACAAGAGTTGGATAACAAACAGCTTGATTCGAACATTTTACAATTATCATATTCTTCAGCCATCATCAGGTTCGTGAATGGATTATTGGATCCATTTCAACAATCAAATTATGCAATTCCTTTACATTTATTAGCAAAATCTCTTAATTTGCCAAGTTTCTTCGTGGAATTAAGACATATGAGTACTCATGAGAATCTCCCATCTTTAGAAATATGTCGGATTGCGTGTAAAAGAGCATTGAATTGGTTATATGATAATTATTGGTGTCATATAGAGGATGAAGAAGATGATGATGAAGAAGAAGACGATGATGAGGGAGAATTTGAATCACTTAGTGAATCTACCAAAGTCATAATAGATACTAAAGTGAAAGAAATAGAAACTTTTATCGAAAAGAATCAAATACAAACTAATTTAAAAGCATATAAAAAGATAAGGAAATCAAACTTGGATTTGGTTTATAAATTTGGTGATTCATCCACTGAAACAGCTATTAAATATAACAAGATCATTAAAGACATTAAGAAATCGTTAGCTTATTCACTTGATGGTACATTCATTGGAAATCAGATATTGATTTTGATCTTAATTTATAATAATTATTTGATTTATAATTCAGATAAATTGAACACCAAAAAGTTAAAGTTCAATACTTTATTAATCAAGTTATATAAACCTTTATTGAATGAGTTGGGATTGTTATTTAAAATCCAATTAGCAAGGGCTATCATAAGTATCATTAATACCTATTTTAGTGAAGGTAATGTGAAGGATTTTGATCAAATTTTTGAATTTGTTTATTCCAAATTAAATTATAATAAAGTAAAACATCCTTTTGAAATAGTCCAATTACTTGAATGGTTGAATTATCTTGTTGTGGATATAGTAAGTTATGATACAAAGACAGATTATAGACTATCAATTACTACCAAATACAATCAAGCATTGGTTGAATCAAATAGACAAACGGATACAATCACCACTAGAAATGGTTTAGTTAACACGTTGTTAAAAAAACTAAACAAATTGCATAATATCTTACCCCTGGAAAATATCGAATTACAAGAAATCTATCTTAAATTATATGAACAACTCCAAAAGATAATTACTGATGATAAAAACTTAAAGAATTTATTTAACAAAGAAAACAAAGACATCATTAATGAAAAATTCAAACAGTTAAAAGTATCGATGGATACAAGATTAGCATTTGATTTACCACCGTCATTGGAAGATATATTAGGAGAATCAGCTCCGAACCCCACTACCAAGCGTAAACCCATCTCAGACAACATCCAGCCACAAACTAAAAAAATAAAGGTTGATAATCATCAAACTGAGAAAAAGCAATATCTCTTTGAACAACATGACGATTGGGACCCAACTCCATTTGGGACTTTTGTATAATAGGTACATAGATTTAATTATAACGTGTATTATAGAAGAACATTTCCATCCTAGTGTAGTTTCATCTCTTGTGATTGCAAAATTAAATACTGCTTACTGATAACTTGTATGCAGTCCACGCTAAAAATAGGTGTTACCACAACTCCAGTTTTAGAAAAACACTGTGATTCAGATAGAAGCGTTTAAAAGGCAGCATCAGTTTTGAAAGAAGCTTAGTTACTACAAATCAACTATATTCTTAGGGTTCAACAAGGGATATATCGTATAGGAAGATTTAAGGGCAATCGTCTGTTTTAGGCAAAAGGAAATAGTTGAAAAGGAATCATATAAAACGTGAGACGATCACTCACCGTATCAAATAAGCAACATAAAAGCTAACTATATACACCTTCTTTGCCTTCGAAAGTATCCCATTTATTAGAATTAATCCATTTAACTAATCTATTGATTAAGAAAGTTGTCCCATTTCCCAGTATAAATCACATTTCTTATTAGTAAGGGCACAACAATCATATCATCATAATGAGTCCTCAATGGATACCCCAGAATATCCAAAAGCGATTACTACTATATGTACTACAGCAACTATCATTGTTTTCAGAAATAGATTTGCCTAATCTTGAAGAAGTATCGTTGAATAATATCATCTTACGTAATGTATTAATAGATCCTGAAAAAGTTGGAAAACTACCTGGTTGTAATTTAAGATTTGGTCAAGTTGGAAGTCTTGAATTGAATACTCAATCAGGTGGAGGTATAATCGGAAGTGGTGGAGTCAATATAGATGCCAGAGATGTTGAATTGGTGATATCTCCAGATTTCGATATAGATGAGAATATAAGTAAGGAAGTTCAGTTTTCTTTAGCTCAATCGACAGCTGATTTAGCAAATACCATAATATTAGACGAAGATGCTGATGCTGATGATACTGATGATGAAATCATACCTCCTGAAACTCCAAGCCTATCTCGTTCTAACTCAAATTCGTCTACATTCTCTACTTCATTCAATAAACCATCTGCATTAAGTAGTGTAATGTCCAAAGCTGTGGATATGGCATTACTGAGATTACAAGTCAAAATAACAAATTTAAATATCAAAGTGGTTTCGGAATTAACTGATCTTTGCTTTAAAGTTGAAGAAGTTCTCATCAATACCACTGATGGTACTAGAAATGTTAAGGTTTCTGGAGTTGAGCTTATTACCCTAAAACCAAATGTAAATCCAGGTGAAGGTGATCATGATGAAAAGTCCAATCCTCAACACGATGAGAAAGATGTAAGTGATGAAGATGAAGATAATGAAGACGGAAATGATTACGGTGATGAGTCATTGATGGATAGCATGGTATTCACACATGAAGAAGCTAGTTCAATTTATTTAAGTGCTACCTCTCAATCATTTGCAAAATCTGGAACCATAGGTGAGGATGCTAAGAACTCTCCCTCCCCAAAGGAGCATCCAGTTGTATTTCATATGGATTCTTGTCACGTTTCTTTCGAAGGTTTAACAAACATATCAGATTTAGTCGTCGATGTTGGTCACATAAAAGTTGCTTGTATACCGTTGACACCTACTATAATTTCAATTTTTAATGGAATCACTAGAAGTATTAAGCTTAAGAATTTACAAAAGAGAAAACAAGATTCCACAAGAAAGCAACAACAAAATTCAAGATTCCCTCAATATACTACTAATGACGATGATGATGTTCCTGTTGATGATGAGAATTCAACTAATAAAAATGACGAAAATGGCGATGCCTTTTTTAATAAGCTTCATGTAAATGAAATTACAGTCAGTGCTACCGCTGCTTTGGATAGTAAAGGAAACTTCACTTGTCCTGATAAGGGTATAAACTTTGTATTTCATAACTTAAATATCAAACAAAAGAATGAGCTGTTGATATATGGAGGAGTTGAGTTTTTTAGAATACATCAATATCTAAATAATCAATGGGTTGATTTGTTTTACTTTGAACCACCTAAGAATCCAGAAACTAGTACCTCATCGCTAAACTCCCCAGCACCAGCCAGAGCTATGTCTCCACTGAGTATTCTGTCGGCGTCATCGGTGGCATCCAAAGCTTCGATCAGAGCAGATATAAGATTTGAAATATTTAAGAAGTTGGATGAAGGATTTTATAATGTTGAAAATACAGCTTTATTTTCTAAGACCGCTATATTCAATTTAGACCTATCGAGTATTCTAATTTTGACAAACTTTGGAATTGCTATTTCTTCAATCCAGGATAGCTTCAAACAATTGCTATCAACTATAGAATCCATCAACATCAGTAATAGTTCTTCAAATAAGACAGAAAAGTCATCTAGATTGAAATCAGAAGAAATACCGACAAGACATCAGTTTATATTACAAACAGCACCTATTATACTTAATGCGAAGTTCAGTGATGATCTCTTCCTTAAACTTCTTGCATTCCCAATATCATTCAACTTATTAAAGGCCCATCTACTGTTATCAAAGATTGTAATTACCCAAGTCTTTCCAACCAGATCTGAAGAAACCATTGTTACAATCACTGATGTATCGCTCATAACTAAGCTTCAGGAATTTAAATCATTTATTAATAGGTCAGATAACTCAATCCCTAGAGAAATTAGTCTTAACTCAGAGTTGAGTCTAATTGTAGAAAAGATCTTGATTAATCTAAGGTTGGATCAATTAAAATCAATGATAAAGCAATTCACTTCGTTGTATCAATCGTTCCAAGACTTGTCTTCTAGTCAATCAAATTCATTGGAAAACTCATTCATTGATATCAGACTTCGCAAGCCAACTAGTAGGTTAGATAGTTCTTTACTACAATCGGTGCTTATGTCCAATACTTCAAGGAATCCAAGAAGAGGTTTTAGCAATAATAGGTCACTTGGATCAAGCTTTATTGCATCTAGTTCTAGATCAAAACATGCATCCATCAGATTATTTATTAAGAATTTAGAATTCAACCTATTGGAAGTAATGCCAAAGCTTGGAAACTTCAAAGTGAACTTGGATCAAGTCTTATTCTACCAATTAAAAGAAGATTTTCAAGGGTCTATACTTTCATTGGATATAACCAGAATTAAAAATGATGTTCAAGATAAAGTTGTTTATGAATTCCAAGAATTACCATCTTCATCCTTACCTTATCCGCTAATTATTATTCACTGTAAAACGGCAGATAAGATAAATAGTGTCGATATAACTATTCGAAACTTTTTGATTGAGTATTATACCAACTGGTTGAAATTATTCGGCGAAGAAAATGTTCCTGTTAAGGAGGAAGAGATTGCTGAATTATTGGTCGATAATGTACGGCCTGCAACTCCAAGCAGTCCACTGAAGAGGTTTGATATTAGATATACCTTACATGATTGCGTAATTGGTCTTAATCCAGGCAAATTGAGTTGCAAGAGTTACTTGGTCATTGGCAAAGGAACTGCTGACGTCACTTTTGGTGTAGATCAATTCTATATCAAATGCTCATTCAGAAATATGTCTATGTTATTGATTGATGATACTCAATTTATTGATAGATCTGAGTTTCATAAAAGATCAGATAGGAACTCAAGGTTATCTGTTTCAAATTATACATCACCATTGAATTATTACTTAGGTATTGGATATGTGTCGGTCGCTGTTATCAACTCTGCTCATGTGGGTATTACGTTTAATACAGATGTAAATGCTATTATGAAGAGAAATAAGAGATTAGGGATCCATGACAATTTAGCCTTACTAGACCTTAAGCTTAATTTGGATGAGCTTCAAGTTGATCTATGTGCTGATTCAACACATGTATTATTGCAGTTAATAAATGATTTGAAATTACCATTAAATTTCAAAGATGAAGAAAAAATGAAAGTTAAAGTTGATAAACCAATAAACTTATTACAAAGTATAGATGAAGATGAATTCCAAACCTTCTGCAAGACTTCAAAAGTAATCAATGGTCATAATGGTTCTGTAGAAACCATAACAAATGATCTAGGTGAAATAAATATTGTTGACACCTATTATGATGATATTGCAACGGCTTCTTCAGTATCCAAGCTGACTTCTGAACTGTCAGACTTGAATATATCTCTGGAGGAGAATCTGAGTCTCAGCTTTAAAGAGGATCATTTCACTAAAGATATAAAGAAGCAGAGTGATAGTTTCAATGTTGATCCTATTAGAGTCAATGTAAATCTATCCAAAACCAAAATATACTTGTATGATGGTTATGACTGGAGAGAAACAAGGAGAGCTATTAAAGGTGCTGTCAAAAGAGTCGGAGAGCAAGCAAAAGTAGAGAGAAAGAAAAAACAACGAACTCAAACTTCTCAACAGGGAGATCCAGATACGAAAAACAATGTAAGGCCTCATGTCAAATTCAGTGAGGAACAAGGCAATTCTGAAATTCCTAATCGTGATGAAGTTGAAGATTCTGAAAATGAAATGGATGACGATGATGTCTCCGTTTTTGAGGAAACATTATTTCAATCTATTCATGTTTCATTACCTAAAGGTTCAAGTCCTAGTGAATTGACTGACAACATCAATAAAGGAATGCAGCTTAACAATATGACACAAACGGATGAAGAATCTATAAAATCACAAGTTAATGTTGACTTAGGTAAAAATTACAAGAACTTGAAAGTACGTCGTTCAAATGTTCATAAAATCTTAGTTGATTTAAAGAATATTGAAGTCAATTTGGTGGTATTTTCAACTCGTGATCCTAGGAAAGATGAAACTAATCATAAATTGGATTATGAGCTTTTGAACTCAGTTGAAGTGAGACTTGGTACAATTGACATTTACGATAATGTGGCTACTTCGACTTGGAATAAATTTTTGAGTTATATGAATATTTTAGGTGAAAGAGAAATAGGAACTAGCATGCTTACATTGTCTATCACTAATGTGAGACCGGATCCATCTTTAGTTTCAGGAGAAGCTTTAATGAAAGTGTCAGTATTGCCTATAAGGTTGCATATAGATCAAGATACTCTTGATTTTTTGACTAGATTTTTGCTGTTTAGAGATTCTAGATTTAATTTACCTTTAGATGAAATTGTTTATATTCAAAGGTTTGAAATGAGTTCAATTAAATTAAAGATTGATTATAAGCCTAAAAAGATTGACTATGCTGGAATCAGATCTGGTAATACTTCTGAGTTTGTTAATTTCTTTGTTTTAGATGGTTCTACAATTACGTTAGAAAAAGTTATTCTTCATGGTATTCTTGGATTCCCCAAATTAGGAGAAGAATTAGGTACAGCTTGGGCTCCAAACATTCAACAAACCCAAATCGCTGGTATATTAGCTGGTTTATCACCTATTAGATCAATTGTAAACATTGGAGGAGGAGTTAAAGATTTGATTGCAATTCCTATCAGTGAGTATAAGAAGGATGGTAGATTAATAAGAAGTTTACAAAAAGGTACGACGCTATTTGCAAAGACTACTGGTTATGAAATTTTGAATTTAGGAGCTAAGTTGGCATCAGGTACCCAAGTTTTATTAGAACAGGGTGAAGAATTCTTTGGGGGTGAAGGTTCATCGGCAAGACTGCCATCTTCACATAAAAAGAAAGATCAAAGAAGCAATGTATCGTCCTCTTCATCTTCTTCGAAAGGTGAATCTCAATCTTCGAGAACTAAAAAGAAGCCAATATGGATTAGTGATAATCAATTACTTGCCAGATCACATTTATTGACTCAAAGTACAAGGTTTGAAAGGGATCAATACGGAAGTAAAAAGAAGTATTCATATTACGATATAGATGATGATGAAGATGATGACGAAGATGATGAAGATGAATTTGAAGAAAATGAATTATTACTGCGTTCATTGTTTGTTTTAGAAGAACCTGAAAAGTTGAAACAAAGTCTCCGTAAAATTAAAGATTCTAATAATAAAACAAAAGGTCAAGATAAGGATGATGATGATGATGATGATGATAATGCTGACGATGATGACAATAGAGATGATTTTGAAGAGATTGATGAGAAATTGATCAGTTTATATTCGAATCAACCGGAATCTGCAAGAGAAGGGTTAGCATTGGCTTACAAGTCATTAGGAAAGAATTTAAATCTTACTAAGAAACAAATTATTAATCTTAAGAATGAGTTAAATGAAACTGATAATTTCCAAGATGCATTTATAACAGTTTTAAAGTCATCCCCAGTAATATTAATTAGACCAATAATTGGTACTACTGAAGCCATTTCCAAAACATTAATGGGTATTGGAAATGAGATTGATTCTAAGCATATGATAGAATCAAAGGATAAGTATAGATATAAAACAAAAAACGATGATAATGAATAAAAGGTCTAGATTTTTATTTATTGTTTTGGTAAAATTTTTTATATGTATAATAAACGAATATATATTAAGGGGCATTATTATTATTATTGTAGGATTATTTTGACATATCGTCTGTCAAAAGGTAAGACAATAAGAAAGAATAGAGATCATTCAGTCGAATGGCACTTTAGGTTTGTTAAATATCGTGTGAGACGTTTAACACTTGTGTGGGGTATTAAAGCTAAACCTAAAAGTATAACATCAAAACGATACTTTATGAAAATGAATATACTAACCACCACCCGAGAGGCGCTTAAATCATTTTTGAAAGGCAATCCTAATCTGAATGAGGCAACAGTATGAATGATTTCCTAATTTTGTGATTCCAATTAATAATTTTTTTTTCTTTGCAACGCTAAGACATTGCATGAATTTGACCGATGAGAGACCTGACAACAATAAAATTTTAAACTTTTGAAAATGAAAGTTATCTCAATAATAAGTTTCCATCTGTAGTTCTGGAGGTACGATGGATCATTACGAGACCATAATAATTAATTGCAACCCATTTCTATTGATCATCGTTAAACTCATGTGACGGAAAAATGATGTAGTTGATAATTAATTGATTTACCCAACCATCATCCCATCGGAAAAATAGAAACGTCAAATGATTTTTGCTTCTCCTGCATCACTAGTAATAATGCTTAGGAAAATAATTATCATAATAATAAATTAGTAGTAAATTTATAATTACATTTTTATAGTTTTCCGTACGGCACTTGCCTGTAAAGGGCTACTGAATCCTCTCCCTTTAAAAAAAAGATAAGAATTGCGCAAAACACCTTAAAAAAATAAAAAAAATGAAATTTCTTTTTTTTTTTTTTTTTTATTTTTTTTTTTTTTTGCAATTGCTTATGAGGAGATGAAAAATGTATTCGTTAACAACAAGATGGGAACAGTTGATTGTTTGACCTTAATATCTTGGAGGTTCTTTGTTGCAGATATTGAAATTTTTATTCTTGTAAATTTTTCCTAATTGGTATTTAATTATTATCTCTTCTCCCTTGTTCTGCTCTTTTTTAATTTATATATAGATCAATCGTTATCTTTCATATTCTTTTTCTGATTTAATTTTTATTTTTGAAACTATATTGGGAATTAAGAGACTCATGAATCATTATTTGATATCTCATAATCATAAAAGTTACCTTCAATCTGTTCATTAACTAATATTAGTATAATGTCAAAAATTCAATCTATTTCTTCAGCAAGTTCGATTGTTGAAAATCCTGAAATTAATCATTATGATGAAAAATATGTTTCTTCAAAAAGCCTTGGTGATGAAGAAAATAATATTGAATCAAAACAATTAAGTGATGATTCAGAATCTCAAGCCATTGGAAGTCAAAATGATTTATCAATGATTCAAAAATTAAAATCAAGATTCCCTTGGTATAAATTAACTATCCATATCTTTACTGGTTGTTTCTTTACTTCGTGGTGGTTATCAATCATTATTCAAAAGAAACATAGACATCAATGGTTAATTCCCACTGTATTTTGGGGTATGATTATGGTTAGATTAATTACCTGGCATTGCAGAATCTTACCATGGGCTTTATCTAAAGTTAAAATCGTATGGGATTATGTTACTGATATCATTTATGAAAAACTCTTTCCTCAAAGATATCAAAGATTATTAGTTGGTGCATCAATCACTATTGCGGTGGTATTATTAGGTACTTTTATTCCAAGTGAAACTGAATATAGTAAAAGACCAGATCGTGCTATTTCATTCTTTGGTTGTCTTGTGGCTATGTTTTGTTTATACGCTACTTCCAATAATCGTAATAAAATTCAATGGAATACCGTCATTGGGGGTATGTTAATGCAATTCATTGTTGCCTTATTTGTTTTAAGAACTAAATGTGGTTATGATATCTTTAATTTCATTTCTACTTTAGCCAGAGAATTATTAGGATTTGCTAAAGATGGGGTTGCTTTCTTAACTAGTACTGAAGTTAGTCAATTAGGTATGTTCTTTTTCACCGTCTTACCTGCTGTTGCATTCTTCGTTGCTTTTGTTCACATTTGGTATTATTTTGAAGTGATTCAATGGTTTATTGGTAAATTTGCTTACTTTTTCTTCTGGACTTTAAGAGTTTCTGGTGCTGAAGCTGTTACTGCTGCTGCCTCTCCTTTTATTGGTATTGGTGAAAGTGCTATTTTAGTTAAAGATTTCATGCCTTACTTAACCAAAGCTGAATTACATCAAATTATGACTTCGGGATTTTCAACTATTTCGGGTTCTGTTTTAGTTGGTTATATTGGTTTAGGTCTTAATGCTCAAGCTATGGTTAGTTCTTGTGTCATGTCTATTCCTGCTTCATTGGCTATTTCAAAATTAAGATATCCAGAAACTGATGTTCCAATTAGTACTGGTAAAGTCGTGATGCCAAAATCTTTAGATGGTGAAAAACCTCAAAATGTGTTACAAGCTTTCTCTCAAGGTGCCACTTTAGGTTTAAGAATTGCAGGTACTATGTTAATTCAATGTATGTGTATTATTGGATTAGTTGCTTTGATTAATGGTATCTTGACTTGGTTTGGTAACTTTTGGAATATTGATAATTTGACTTTAGAATTGATCTTTTCATACATTCTTTATCCAGTTTCTTTCTTATTAGGTACTCCAAGAAGTGAAATCTTACATGTTGCTAAATTGATTGCCACTAAATTTATTCAAAATGAATATGTTGCTTATAACATGTTAATTACTGAAGCTCCATACAATGAAATGTCTAAGAGAGGTACTTTAATTGCTACCTATGCTTTATGTGGTTTCTCTAACTTAGGTTCAGTTGGTATCACTTTAGGTGTATTGAACACTTTAACCAATAACTCAAGAGCTAAAGATATTGCATCTTCTGTCATTTCTGCTTTGATTTGTGGTGGTATTTCTACGTCTATCTCTGCCGCCATTGCTGGTATGCTTATGCATGACTTGAATGAATTCCATCTTGGTTAAACCACATCTTCTGCTTTCTCTCATGTAGAGCCCTCTTCTTAATAGACTTTATAAGTAATATAATTAATTGATTATTGAAACATTCAATATTGTAGAAATTATGACGGTCAATTCTGTTTGCTGCAAATGGAAGCCAGAAAAAAAAATTGAGACAGAAAATTATTTTGAGCATCAAAATTATGATGTAGGAGCTATAGACCTAATTAAACAAGTATCAACGAGTAAATGAACAATTCCAATGACAATATAGCATCTGATGATAACGAGTTGCTGGAAATAGATGTGTCCAGACTTTCCTTACACCAAACAAAACTACCTATTATATTGCCTGTGATAAATCTTCATCGTGATCCACAAGTTTTAATATTTGATTTAGAAAATTTGAAAACTTTAAGAAACGAATATGGGATACTAGGAGTGTTAATAGGTACATTGAGTCAATATCCACAGCAGAACTTCTTCTTATCTATTCCTCTTAGATTATTTGTTTGGGAGGTTATATGGTTGGTAGAAAATAATATTGGTGTTTTGCTAGACCAAGTCAATTATAGAAAAGAGAAATTATTACTTCAAAACAGTAAAGGGTTGAAATCCCTGAATACCATCCTGCTTAACAAAGATGGATCTGTTAATGATACTAGTCTGACATCACCAAACTTTATAATAACGAAAAATACTGATGAAATAGAAAATAACGATCAAGATTTACTACATAAACATCAAATCAACATTCAAGATTATATAAATGCATACTTATCAAACAATCCCCAGATGAATGGAAGCAAATTTATTAGAAATTATCACAATTATAAATACTTCAAAGAATTGAAATACTTTGTTAGTCCAGGTTTAAAATTTGGAGGAGATTTTGTTTTATACCCATCAGATCCATTACGATTCCATTCTCATTCAGTGGTCAAATTAAACTCCATTAATCTTAATGACATTGTGGTAGGAGGTAGATTGTCTACAGGAGTAAAGAAAAACTTTGTCGTAATAGAAGATAAGGATCTGGATGATAAGGTGGATGATGATATTTCAATAGATAAGTTATTTACATCTAGTTCACAAACAGTATTTTCAATCGAGTGGGCAGGGTTTGGTTAAACATTACAAAGAAATAATCATAGGCATATAGTAGTTATATATTTAATTTAATATCACTAATTTAATCACTAATTTAAAATACTTAAAATCAATAGTTATCCAAACATTGAAAGTAATAGATACGACTGGTAGTCAAAAATTTAAAAAAAAATAGGTCATTTTAATAAAAAAAAATAAAATGACAAAAACAAAGAACTAAAAAAATAAACCTGAATCAACTAACTAGGATAGAAGAAGAAAATTAAAAGTGGGTGAAATTGTTAATGAATTTGTTGAATTGTGCAACTAAGGAATAAACAATATGATTTTTAGCACCTTCTTCAGGATGTTTTCTGAATTTATCATCCTTTTCTCTGTGCTTGTCTTCTTTTTCTTCGTTGTGCTTTCTGTGCTTCTCTTCCTTTTCTTCATTGTGCTTTCTGTGCTTCTCTTCCTTTTCTTCATTGTGCTTTCTGTGCTTCTCTTCCTTTTCTTCATTGTGCTTTCTGTGCTTCTCTTCCTTTTCTTCACGATGCTTTCTGTGCTTCTCTTCCTTTTCTTCACGATGCTTTCTGTGCTTCTCTTCTTTTTCTTCACGATGCTTTCTGTGCTTTTCTTCGTCTTCTTCGGAATGCTTTCCGTGCTTATTAGCATCTTCTTCAGGGTGCTTTATTTGTTTATCTTCACCGTGCTTCTTGTGTTCTTGTTTGTCGTCTTTACCATGTTTCTTGTGTTCTTCTTTACCTTCACCATGTTTCTTGTGTTCTTCTTTCTCATCTTTACCATGTTTCTTGTGTTCTTCTTTACCTTCACCATGTTTCTTGTGTTCTTCTTTACCTTCACCATGTTTCTTGTGTTCTTCTTTGTCATCTTTATCTTCAGGGTTCAGTTCCTTGTGATCCTTATGTTCAGAAGTAAGCTCTTCGAAGCTTTGTGAGTCAATTAACTTGTGAAATCTATTTCTTCCCCCTTTGAATTTTTTCTTATGATTCACAACTTCGTCAGAATCATGGCCAATGAATGCATGTGTCATATCAATAGTGCTAACACCGAAATTAAACTGAGGTCTCTCCAATTCGCTGAACTCAAATTTTATAGATCTTCTAAGATCAGCAAGTGCCTTTTCAAGATTGAAAATACCACGAGCACAAAGCTTACTATTTTCTGAGATACTCATGATTCTGTCAAAGAAACGATCATACTTGTTCTTAGCAAAGTTTTTAAAGCTGAATTTACAATCAGAATAAAACTTATTCATTGGTTTACCTGGTGCAGGGCCAATTGGCTTACCAAGAACATGACCTCTACTTGTACTTCTTGTGCCTGGAATTTCAGTGACGTTTCTTTTATGACTCTTGGTTTCGTCAGAAATAATAGTACCATTTTCTGACTTGACCTTTCTGAAGTATTTGAATTTCTTTTCGGGAGTCTTTGCTTTCACTTTGAATTTAGTTTCAAGTTTTCCATATCCGTGATTACCTTTAGAAGCAAGGAAGAATTTAGAAGTACCATTTTGGTGAGTACCAACTTTGAAAACTTTATCTTCATCAATTGTCACTTCTGTATCTTTAACATTAACAATTGATACATCATATTCGATTTCAAAGTCTTGACCAGGAATTAAAGTCTTGTTCTTTTCAGTAAGAGAAAGAACTAAAGGATAACTCAAGGAAACGTTAACAGAATGGATAGTATTGGCTGGTAATGTAGAGTGACCATTTGCTCCATCATCTTCTGGCTCAACTGGTAAGTCGTCATCTTGAATGATAAAAGATTTAACGGAATGTCCAACATGTACAATACTTTGTTTTTCACCGAAATGACTGTATGATTGAACATTTGATACTTCACCCTTAGTGTAAGAACTCAAGGTAGTATGTAAGATTCTACCTGATTCCAAAGTAAGCGCAAATTTACTGATCAATTGACCACTAAAGATACCATTAACAATTTGCAGGATTGATCCAGTAAATGGTGGAGCAATAGCGACAACATTACCTCTATTTGTGTGACTAATATCAATGACTTCACCAGAAGCAGCAACAACGTCAGCGTTTTCATAACCTAATAAGTTTGCTGTAGTAATCCAATTCTCAGCAACAAGACTAGATGCAGCTTTTCCAAGTTCACCTAAACCATTACTAATCTCAATTTCAATAAACTTATCTTCAATGGCTTGCGATTCCCACAAGTATGGTAATAAACCACTAACATCAATATCGATGGTTGGAACGTCAAAAGCATCGATTGATACAACTGAAGACCATAAGGCAGGAGAAATACCACCAGTGAAAATGACTGGCTCTGGAGTTTGAACGGCAAACTTTTCACCGTTGAAGAAAACATTGACAAATCTATTTGGTCCATGACCATTAAATAATCTACCTTCCTTTGAAAATCTATCAGTATATTTATCAATAACATTGGTATACCAGAATTCTTCAGCAGCATTACCAGATGTAAAAATAGATAAGATTAATCTAGTAGTATTGACAGAAACGTTCGGTAAATTAACGTGAATCTTATCAGATGGAAGATATTGTAAAGGTGAATCAGCCTTTGACTTACCAATAGTTAATGGGAAAATACTGTCAGCTGGTTTTCTTATTGAAAACACAGAATATTCAGATTTAACATCTTCAATCTTTGAAAGATCATCATGTTCTTGAACGGAGTCTGATTCTGATTCTGATTCATGATGTTTCTTGTGATGGTGATCGGCCTTATATAAATCGACGGTTAATTCAATATGGAATTCACCAGTTAATCTTGAAGATAAAACATTATCAAGTTGAAAAACAACAGTGCTTGGTTTTTTAAATAATTTCAAATAAGTTGAAACATCCTTTTTAAATACTGAAAAGACTGAACCACCACCTGGCTCAATGGTTGAAGTTCTCCAAATTTGAACTCCATCCACAAATAAATGGGCTAATCTATCATATTGGACACCACCTACAGTAGTGTTCAAATTCAAAACAACCTTGTTGTAATCAACATCACTAGGAGGAGTGAAAGTAACTACGGCTGGTTTACCCCAAGAATGACCAAAGGTGTGGTTAACTACCACAGCAGAATAAACAGAATCACCATAAACCTTTTTACCCTTGAATGGATGGTCTACAGAGATAATTTCTCTTGGTGGGATAGTAGTATTACCTTGAAGTTGAAATTGTAAACCATCATCAATAAAAGCTTTTTCCATTTTTACAGCTGGTCTACCAAGCATTAAGGATTTGTGATGACCACAATGAGCAAACTTACCATGCAGATGGAAGGTTACTAAAATAAGGAAAGCTGCTAATAAACCAAATAATAAGCGTCCTTTACCTTTCTTTGAACGTTTAGCATTAGTGTCAACAACAATTAAAGGTTCCTTTCCTTCCTTAGTAGATTCAATAATAGCTTCTTCATCAACATATTCTCTTGCAGCAAGTAACTTCTTTTCTTCCATAGAATCTGAATAGTGGGTGACATCTTCATCATCACTACTTGTAGTTGAAGCAGTACTAGGTGAACTATCAGAACTGTCGTCGTCAACCATTAATGGTGACTGACTGTCAATATCATCACCTGTAACCCCAGGATTTCTGGCATTTCCATAAACTAACATATTCCAAATAGAAAAATCTCTAACGATATGACTCATAGCAGATTAAACAGTTTGGTTAATAGTTATTAAACTGGTTGGTTAATATCAATTGTTTATATATGACTGGCCAATTCAAAATTCCCTATTTTTGCTATAAAGCCCCCTCAAATTTTATTAACCAAGCCTTGCATCATTTCATTTGTAAACAATTTAAAACCTGGCATCCATGCCTCAATACATAAGATGATGTGAGCCACCACTCTCTCCTATTCAATTACACCACCGATTTCGGTATACCAGAATTTAGAAGATATAGTATATGTAGTTAGTTCAACTGTATTAAATAGTATGAGCATGACATCATGTAAAAGGTGACGGGGTGTTACATCGAGATTTAGGGTTTGGGTTTTCTGTTAAAGTTGAAAATTACAAGCCGTATTTTTACTTAAAAGAAGAATTTTGCAATTATACTACAAAAATATTAGCTTGTTATAACTTATAAAGTTAAGTTTATTAAAATATTAAATAGATAAAAAACTAGATATGTATTTCTTGAAACTGAAGGACTCAAACAATAATGCCTTCGAATCTATTTTCATTTATCTGCTGATCTCTGATATAAGATAAGGTTCTATCAAAGAGGTTTCTACTTTGTCTAAACAATTTCGCTTCTTTATCAGTATCTTCTTCAACACCATTATTGGCAGCATCATTTATATCAATATTAAAGGCAGCCTCATTATCATCAGTCTTTAAATTATCAATATTGGTAGTGATTAAGTCGATTAACCCATTGATATATCTCGAATCAATCAATGCATTACCATACACATTGAAGATTAAACAACGATTTAAAATTTCAATGAACAATTTTAATGAAAGATAT
Source organism: Scheffersomyces coipomensis (assembly GCF_036884675.1). Classification (NCBI taxonomy): domain Eukaryota; kingdom Fungi; phylum Ascomycota; class Pichiomycetes; order Serinales; family Debaryomycetaceae; genus Scheffersomyces; species Scheffersomyces coipomensis. The sequence goes on along the minus strand of NW_027042892.1, from coordinate 839,808 downwards.
GGGTCCATACAAGAATCAGCAACACGAAGAGCCTTTTGTAAACATTCCAAAACTCTTTTATCATCTCTATATAAGGACTCTTCATCCTCTTCCACTTCTTCCCCAGCCTCAACATCAACGTCTTCTTCTGGCTCAGCATCGTCTTGCTTATCTGCATTCTGAGCTTCATCGGTTTTATCTTCTGAAGTTTCCACCTTCTCTTCAGGCTGTTTTTCAGTTTTAGCTTCACTTACTTCTTCTGCCTTTACTTCGTTAACTGTGGGTGATTTTTCCCCAGGAGGAAGCAAATTTTCACACCACCACCAAAGATGGGCACAATAATAAACAGAACGACATTGATCTTGCTTCTTTAACAATTTTGAACCATATAAAGTTAATTTAGTAATAAGGGATTCATAATTCTCTTTGTTAAAATATCTTGAGTTAATTAATTTATTACCAATTAACAAGATCGATTGATATGGAAGCGATCCTCCTCCTAATGAATCATGAGGATTAATATGATGATAATAATTATATTGATGGGAACTAAGAATCAAATTCTCTTCATAAACAATAAAACATTGATTAAATAACTCGTAAGCTAATGATTCTTGTTTTAATTGATCGGCAATAGTTGCCGCGTTAAGATATAATTTGAGAATTAAATCAGAGCTATACTGTTGATGATGTTGATATAATTCGTCTATAATAATTGATACGTTTTTAAAATTTGTAGTTATCAATAAATCTTGATTGGAGTAATCAACTTTAGGATTTCTTTTCTTCAACTTTAAGCTCATGTATCCAATGATTTTCAATTTATACAAAATCTTATTAATCAACGTTGGATATGTATAGATAATATTTTGTGAATTCTTATTTAAATACTTTCTTCTCGCATACATTAAATTTGACAAATTCTTGAAAGGATCTACCGGATTTTCGATCAAATGAATGATCTTGCAGAACTTCTCTTGGATATCTAAAAACTCTTGAGTTATTAAACCATTATCACCATTATTTACTTTAATCGTTTTAATGATTCCCAAGTTCTTGGCAGTATTCAATTGTTGCTGTTGTGAATCTTTAATTAAAACCAACAAGTATTTGAAAATCCCATCAATTTCATCAGTAGTAGTCAAATACTCATATTCAAATTCATCGGTGGTAGGTGGACTTATATCAAGAAGTTCATCATTAGTTGAAATACCTAAAAATTTATTAATAATCTCTAATGAAATTTGCTTTTGATATGATTTATTAGTTAACTTCAAATAAAATTCATGGAAGAATGGTAGGTTGAATAAATCTTTTACGGATTTGAAATATCTTATTGGTACAACTAACAATTGTAACCATAACTCCTCATTATCGCTCGATTCCTTGTCAGATGTAATTAAGTTTTCCGTGGCAAATTTATAAATCGTATCCAAGTTCCTAAAATTCTTGGGATCATACACTAATGATAATTTAATATAAAATTGCAATATTGTGGAATGTTCTTCCATAGGTAATTCCGGATCGCTTTCATACAACCTCAAGTAGAAATTCCAGAAAATCGTAAATAATTCATCAACATCGACATTGAAATGCTCAGGTTCAGGTTCAAGTTCAGTTTCAGTTTCAAGAAGAGGCTCTGGTACAGTCTCTTTCTTTACTTCAACATCCTTTGTAACGGCCTCCTCGGGTTTTGAATCTGCTGATTCTTCTCCTTCTCCTTTCTTTGCTTCAGCTGCTACCTCTGCTTCGCCTTCAACTTGTTCATGACTTTGAGTCTCTTTGGACTCCTTTATATCATCAGTAACAGCTAATTTTTCATCTACTTCAGTAGCTAAATCGCTTTGGAATTTATTATAAGTTATAAATCTATCAATTAATGTGGAGATCAACTCACTTTTCTTCAATAAAGGATGCAAGTTAATAAATACATTATTTAATAAGTTCTCTAATGTAGCAAAATGAAAATCATCAGGGAAAATTTGAATCAAAACATCAATCAAATAAGATTGGGCCAAATGATCACGACATTGTATGATTTGTTCTGTGATAGTAGGGAAAATCTTAGTCTTGTAAAAGACGATAGACGAATAATTTTCATCCTTGTTGCCCTTATAATCATCTATAATCTGGGATAATCTTACTAAATTTGACCCCACTAAGATCTTCAACTCTTTTCTTTCACGATATCTCAATTCACGTTCTGAAGAATGACCTTGATGTTGTAATCTAACCCATAATTTATTCATTTCTATGAAATTAGCGATTAAAAACTCAATTGTCTCGTTGAAATCAATGGAATTTGAAAACGGTAATAAATGTTTAGTACGTTGGGATAAATAGTAACGTAAGAATAATCCACGAATAGGATGTTGAACCCCATGACACATTTCAATCATATCTTTCATGATCTCCTTTGTAGGAGCTTCTGAAGTTGCCATATAAGTAGTACCTATAACAATCATCATATATAGACGAGGGATGATATTTCCTGAATATTGAACTAATTCATATAAATCTGACAAGAATGGAGAGGTGGTATTATCAAACGAAGTGTTTACTGATCCCGGTTCTTTCTGTTGTTGTTGTTGTTGCCTTTTCTTTAGTTTTTGTACTTTTGAATTATGACTGGTAAGTAAATGATTTGATAAACTCTCCAATGAATCAAATATTAAAATATACATTTCATAGTATTGTTTAGGACTTAATTGATTGGTTCTTAATTCATTCAAGAAATTAGAGCAATGCTTCAATCCTTGTAATAGATTGTTCTCATTCAAACATTGTTTCATCAAATTTGATTGATGATTGATATTGTTTAAACATCCTTGTAAGATAGCTTTCTGCTCCGATATTGAAGGTAAAGTCATTGCGTTGAATCAATTCCTGCCAATACAATCACACAGTACCAAAGTCAAACCTATCTTGATCTCAGCAATTGGTTGATCCCAGTAAAGTTGAAATGACAATTAGTGATCTAAAGCTTGATAGTTATTTCGATACCGTTTCCCTCTCCCTCATTAAACTGGTGGTGGCTCTGTTTGGTCATTTTCCTCCTGGTTAACAACCAGTCGTGTACCGTTTACAAAAAATGGTTTCCATTTGGCTGCGGAAATTTTGATACGTAAGCGCCAATAATATATATATATATATTTAAACTAGTATAAACATTACCATATTTAAAGTAAGCTAGAATAGGGTTCATTATCATTAAGTATCCAATGATTGTTTGTCATAACCAAATCATTATCAACATTAAGTAAATTAAAAAAAAGCATACACCAGGAGATCACTGGTAACCAAACAAAAACAAAAAACAAATCAAGATATATAGAAAACAAAAATAAATAAAGATGAAAGTAAAATTCAAACCATAATACCGAACTTAATGAATAATACAATTGAAAATAAAGAAAATTAAGTCGAAATTACTTATAACAAACTTTTTGAAATTGTATGCGCATGAAATATGAACCTGCCGGGTATTAGAATATCAGAAATAATATTTGAAACACAGATTTGACCGGAATAGAAGATGTGAAGATATAATTAATCAATTAAACTTGAGACTGAAATCTTAGTGGCACTCCCCTTTCTGCTTTGACCTGGTTTTAATTGATTAGGATTGTCATTATCATTATCCACCATAATAGTATCTATATTGTTAGTGGATGCGTCCTTTTTATGCTTCAAATTGTCTTCGTTATAACCTTCATTTGAGGTGGTTTTATTAAGTCCTGTCATCGGAGATGTATTGCTTGACAAAGCTGTAAAACCAGGTATACTTATATTAGTACCACCATTAGTACTTGTAAGGTTATTATTTAAGACTGAAGTTGTCGAGGAGACCGAAAATCTAGTTGAAGGAGTTAACAATGGAGAATTGAATGAAGAATTTTGTGATATATTACGTTTATGTCCACCACTATTATTAGTACTTGTAGTAGGAGCAGCAGCATTACCATTTGCTGATTCTTTTAAAGGATTTGGAAAGAAATCAGGAGCGATGCTTGATGACCTTCTTGATGAATTATTGGTTGAATTCAAAGTCGAGAAATCGAAATGAGAAATTGAATTATTTCTCGAAACTTGTGTACTTAATAATAATGGAGATCCATAATATGAAGGTGAAATATTACCAGCACCTGTATGATTAGAATGTGAATTTAACGTATTAGCTAAATTTGGGTGGGAAGAAGTCAAAAGATTTGGAGGGTGTTGACCTGAATGAGCATAATGAGGATATGTTACCGAATTAGTTGTAGTAGAATGCCTTCTGGAAGTATTTAAAGGTTCATCTAATAATCTTCTTTTATTTGAAATTGGTGGTAATGTAGTGGAACTCGAATTGAAATCAAAACTAGCTGATCTTAATGATGTAGGTTTCAAAGGCGAATTTTGTGAAGTCAATCCTTGAGGTGGTGGGGTGCTTGGTTTATTAATAGATGATTGAGGCAAATGGTGTTGTGGAGGAGCTGGTTGTGCTCCTGTGAATGGTGGATATTGTTGTGGTGGAAGCGGTTGTTGGAACAGTGCTTGTAACTGCTGTTGTTGCTGTTGTTGTTGCTGTTGTTGCTGTTGTAACTGTTGTTCATGCGAAAACATGGATGTGTTAAACGATATTCTAGGTAATACGGTATCACTAGTAATAGGATGTTGTAATTGTTGTTCTTGAGAAATAAGCGATGGAGCGGGAGGGAGTAAAGTAGTAGCACCATTTTGAGGAGCAGAAGAAGTTGGAGTCAAAGTTAAATTTGAATTTGTTAAATTAACATTTGAGGAATTATTTGATGAACCATTGCTATCAGGTACACTTGTGTGACTTGAATTTCCATGTTCATAAAAATCACCATTACCATTATCATCACCACTTGTATTGGCAACACTTGCTCTTCTTCTTCTATTTGCACCTCCATTCCACCAATTTTTAATGGCATTATCAGATCTACCATTTAAATGTCTTGATATTTCAGCCCACTTTTTACCATATTTAGCCACGAGGGATTCGATTAATTCACCTTCTTGAACAGTGATTGGACTTCTATTCAATGAAGGTTTTAAATTTTGATGATAACGTTCACGACATTGTTTTGGAGTACGAGTTGATAAACTATTTGCAATTCTAACCCAATTCGTAGGACCAAAAACAGCTATTAAATCTAATAACTTTTTATCTTCTAATGGAGACCATGGACCTCTTCTACTACCACCAGGGTTAGTATGAGGAGATGTATTGTTGTTATTAGGATTGTTATTTGAGATTGGAGGCAGTTGTTCCTTTGGTTGAGATTGTGGTAGTTGTTGTTGAAGATGAAGAGGTATATGTTGTTGTTGTTGTTGTTGTTGTTGCTGTTGCTGTTGCTGCTGTTGTTGTTGTTGTTGAAGATGAAGGGGTAATGTAGATTGCATATATGTCTGTGAACCTGGTCCACCTACTTGAATTTGCGGTGGAGGATGATTAAGTTTTAAATGTTGATGATGATGAGTTATAGGTGGTAAGGTCGGCTGAGGAGTTGAATTTGGTGGTGAAACAGTTGCAGTTGATGCACCACCACCATTTGATGAATAATAGTAGGTGTGTCCTGGATTATTATAATTCATTTCTTATCACACTTGTTTTATATGGATGCACTGATAATTAATTATATAAATAAGGATAATTCTTAATATGAGATAGAATAATAATTATGACTTAAGAAACTGTTTTCTTGTACTTTTTTTTTCTTTTCAAGCTTATCTTCAAAAATACATATGAACTAGTAATGGAAAGGATTATAGTGATGGTTGAAACTGAGGGTAATGGTATAGACAAATGATAAAAACTAGCAATAATTATAAGAAATTGGAGTGGATTGCCTTTATGATTTATAAGTCCTGAACTTTTTTTTATCTTCCTGTCAGGTTTTTGACTTCCACTATTTTGCTTTTTAGTTTTTTTACTTCGACTTTTTTATTTTAGGCTTTGAACTGATAATAAAAAAAAGTTGAGACAGACAGAGAGGAACCCACCGACACTTTTTTTTTTTTGGTTCTTTGTCTTTTAATTCTTTTTTTATTTTTTTTTTTTTTTTTGTTTAATTTATGATTTTTAATTTTCCAAATTAATTATTATTTTTAAAACAAACAGACGTCTTAAGAGGTGGTTTTGATAAAAGTTGAACAGAAACCAAATAATTTAGAATTTAAATATACACTAAGCTTTTTGTAAGATTTTAAGTAAGGAAATAATGAACTAATATATATACTGTTTGATATGCCGATTAGTTTAAGGGTTAAATTGTAAATATTTGCAAGCAAGTTTTACTGTACTAATTTAATTTTCTACATTATTATTATTATTATTTTGACAAACTAAAACGGTAAAACTAAAAAAAAAAAAAAAAAAAGAAAAAAAAAAAAGATTTTTTACATGCAAAAAATAAAATGGCAAAAAAATAATACATAATTAAAATAAATTAAAAAAAAAAAAAGTTAAAATATAAAACAAAAAATTAAAAATAAAATTAAAAATAAAAATAAATGTAAAAATGTCGCCTTAAAAAGACAAGGACAGATTTTTGTTTTATTTATTTTAAATGCATTGATAAAACGTTTACGTTATATAGTTAAGGTCTTATCATTTTATTTTAGGGTCAGATTGATTGATTTTTAATGTAACATAAGTACTAAACCACCAATAGACTGCTTAAGTCAAATCCAACCACTTTATGCCATTCGAGATTTACATGACCAGATGCATCAAGGGGTCGATGAAGTAAGTAAAAGGACAAAACCTATAAGACAAAAATATGTAATTATTGCGAATTAAACTTAGAGGGCCAAACAAAAAAAAAAAAAAATGAGAGACAAGAAATAGAATTAGAATTGGAACTAGACTCTAAATTGCCTGTTCCTTCAGTTTCAGTATTTTTTTTTCTTTCTTCCATGGATAAACTTCTAAGTTAATTCAGCACTAATGAATGAGTGAACCTTCTCTTACATTGTACCAATTTTGTAACAGTTAAAAATAATAATAATAATAATAATAATACTTCGGCATGCTTTACATCATTTAATTTAATATTACAAAACCGGAATGAATGCGGAGTTCTAATGATTTCAAGACCACCTTTTCAATTCAAGTTGAGTATTAACAGTCAATTGAAAAAGACAAATAGTTACAATCCCCAAAAAAAAAAAATAAAAAAAAATAGTGGATCGGTGAGACACAAAATTGGTCAGACAGTTAGTGAGAAATTATGCCGCTTACGTTACACATCATACATGATGTATCTATTTTACCACTACAATCATGCATTGCCATCTGTAATAATAAGTACATGTTGTATTATTTCATTATAACGATATATCTAAAGGGCAAGTATTAACTCACTGTCGTTAGAATTAATGTTTTAACCAGGGCTTAGGTTTGATCTTAACCTTGTAAGTCAACGTCAGCGTAAATAACTGAAAGGAAAAAAAAACATTCATAGAAAAACTCCTCGTATCTCCCGTTACTGACGCTCCTCCTCCCCTACTCCCTACTCTCACTATCCCTATCGCTATGACTTACTTTGGCGAATAACACCCCCTATCCATATAAAAATCTCTACACCACTATTTATTTCTTATGTTCTAATCTATCATACTTTTACTCCACGATATTTGACAGTCCTTTCCCTTGTATTTTTTTCAATATCAGGTGTTATTGTTACCTGGTAGATCTATGTTGTAGTAAAATAAATAAAGTTTAATTTGCCCCATCTGTGTCGCTAAACTTGATTTCCTTTTTCCTTGAATCAAGACATCATCGTTCATACATAATTCATGTCATGATCAACGATTCAAAGCATCAACGTAATACCAAAATTAAACTTTTATCTGTAGTAAATTAAGATAAATAAGATAATTTTAAATTACATCAAATTAATTTATTTTTAACTTGTATTGTTGCAATGCGGGCTATTTCAACCGATTTATTGCGGTATCATTTAATGCTATTTTCTTTTGCCATTATTTTATTTTTAATTGTCGATATTCATTGTTTACTTGATTTTGGTCCGATTTGGTCGGGGGGAGGGTGACTACATCCTTTATGCGAAAGATAGCACAGTTTTTCTCATTGTTTGAAAGTATCCTCCCTAATCAGAGGAATTTTTATTTATCGAAGTGTTTTGTTTGCGCGACACAAAATCTTTTTGGCGCTAATGGAAATTGCGACAAGTCGGGTTAAATATGTAATTACACCCATATCATTTTAAGTAAAATTTAGCGACAACAAATATATCCTTTGATTCGCCCTACTTTTCTAAGATGTTTATGTGAAATCGTTGTACATTGAATCCAATCCCTGTTGTTAAGTTATTCTTAACCTATACTAGACCCTCCCCTCCCCCTCGGTATGTTTAAACTCTGTGGTCTTACTTTTATTATACTTTTCTTGTGGAGGGGGAGGGGTAAAAAAAATTTTGGGTCTCAAAAAACAAAAAAAATATGATGATAATAAGCTTGAAAATGTTTCCAAGCATATCCTCTTTTTTCTTCTTTGCAATTTACGTGATAGTATTATTATTTAAAGTTCTTACTCCAGCTGGCAATCGTATTCCAACAGATAATTTAGATCATCTGCTGCTGTTATGCTTGTCTAAGTCTACTGCGGTCATCAGACCCAAGAAAAAAATATAATGTATAGTAATGGGTTATTGGTCTGGTTTCTGTAATGCTCTTGTTCGTTTTATTGTTTTGAATATAAAGATCTCGTATGGTTTATAGACGAGATCATCTTCTGAATACGATTAGTCTTATGATAAAATGCATGAAGCCAAGAACACGAGGAAGCTACAACTAATATTAATACAACATACATTCCGACTGATAAAACAAAAACTAGATTGAGACAAATTTTAGTCCGTTTATTACTCATTTTGAGCAAGCTCTAAAGTCATAACGATTTTGTTATTTTATTACATCACATTTTTCATAACTTATTGTTTTATTATCAAGGATTTATTAAAATAACGGGTGCTTTAAACCTTAAATTTATTTTATATCGTTCCTGTTCCGCCAACAGCCTTTTTATCCTCAAGGTCTAGATTACTCGAATATCCCAACGCTAAACTAAACTCTAATAACGGATTCTTATTAATATAATGTCCCGTTATTGCATTAGATAGCATGTTCCGTTAAATATTTTATAAATAAATATAAATTGAATACTGTACATTGTTTCCTAATATGGTATGATTTGACGCAAACGGCTTAACCCTCCTCCATTTCCCTCCCCTCTTGCTCATAACTACACATTTTCTCCACCTTAAAGTATCCGCTTTTTTAGTTTATCCTTTACTTTCCTTACCTTCTTTGTAGGATTTTGAAAAATAGAATAAATGTAAATTATTTTAATTATTTGTTTATTGTTTTCATTACAGTGTGTGATATTTTTAATTACTAAACAATTGTTATAATTACTTATAATTCTTCGTTGAGACAATTATACGAAACTCCAACAATATCCGCATTCAACCCAACCACCACCATACAATAATGATTATACTATAATGAATATTCATTTACTTAATATAGCGTCAAGTGTTTCATTACTTAATTTGCGTTTCATGTCAATTTTTTATTAAGCTTTAGGGTGCAAAGGAAGTAGAGGAAACTGATAGGCATTATGCATTGTTAAATTTCCGTCTTTTTAGGGCAATTACTGCATGTGTTGTAGTACTCAAAAAAAAAAAAAAACATTTGTGTTACAGGCATAGGTGTGTCAGAGTGAGAGTGGAGGATGTGTAGAAACAGGGAGGTAGCCTTTTTTTTTTGTACCCATTTCATATAAATTAAAGTTTGGAAAGTCTAACAGTTTCAGGGATACATTCATTGTATATAGGCTTTTGGGACAGCTAAAGGGATGATCTTTGATATCCTATGGAAAAAGGTTAAATTGAAGCTAGTTCCCGTGGAAGGAACCCGTAACGTGAAGAATTACTATGATGTAGTAAAGAACGTTAATTACGAATCAGCGTTGAGGAACTCGGATAGAACATCAACTATCATTAATTAGAATAATATTTATAAAAAATAATATTAAATAATTAATTAAAAACTTTCCTTCTCCTCTTCTGGTTGTAAATAGATTGCAAAAATGAAATATATTATTGCACGATAAATAATTAAAAAAGCGTTCAAATGTTTACCCAAACCTCAAAATGATAAATAAATATATAAATTTAGAGGTGAAAACAGACAACTTAGAAAATAAATAAAGTTTTAGATAAAATCTGCTAAATTATCTCGGTTATTGTTTCCTCAGTTGAAAAAAATAAAGAATCCGCGACATTCTATTGATCAAAAATAAAATCCAAAAACAAAAACCTTATTTTTATTTCTGGACTCCTTTTTAACACAAACAAGGGGTGTGGCAAGAGAGGATAATTAACACAACTACAACTGCCGTAATTTTCACAGTTGCCGAGAGTGAATATTTGACTGTGATTTACCCCCAACTCCCAACTTTTATAGGTATCTAAAAACAACGGATATTCCCGGCAAAATTTGTACAACATTGAGTTTTGATTTGTTATCAAGACTTACCCAACGAATAATTAAAGTATTAAGTGGCTTAATGAACGAAATATAAGTGATATAAGTGTAAACGTTGTTTAAAATAATATTTCTGACGTATAGTTTAAGGCGACTTTTGATGTGCAATAGGTATTAATGGTTTGAATACTATAATGGTTGCTAAAAGAATGATTTTAATTTTTCTCGGTGAATATTATTTTGGGGGTAGTAAAATTCTTGACTCGTATATCAATTTGTACACATCATGCAAAATGTGCCAATTACGTACTTTTGATTAGAAAATACTATAATTAAAATGCCGTTCTATATAAATGAACAATTTTTTACACATTTTATTTCGAGGATATGTGTTGGCTTTATTCAAAGGTTAGTTTACCAACATTTTAGTTATACTATAACGAGGGGTAAAATAGTAGAAGCAGCAATCTGCCAAAAGCTCAAAATGAGGAATGTTCAAGATTGGAACAGAAAAAAAAAACATGTTGGAAATTTTAGACGAGACCCAAATGTATGATAAGTCCTCAATATTCAGATATATGCAAGTTTACTTGACTCACAAGGTGATCGGCCTCTAATCACCTACTAAACGTCTTTACCAAGTTGTAATCGTACCACATTCCAATTATGGTAAGATTATAGTGAGGGTTAGACTTACGTTTCTAGAAGTTAAATACATATTTGAGACATGATGATATGACCGATAATAAATCACTGGTTAGATAAACATCCCTCAAATGAAAAAATTGAAATATGCATCAGAAACAAATAGAAAATCAGTACGTTTTTCATTTATAAATCGTTAATAGATAAATATGAGCTTTGTGCCTCAAGTTGGTAGCGCTTACACAATAATATCTAGATATTTCAATTTTCTTAACAAAGATAATCTAAATTTGTCATCACTGATCAATTTTGACCACAATAAGATGGTGGGGAGGATTCACGGCACTTCTGTTGTAAAAAAATTGATTTCAATTCGTTCACATATATCGTTGTTTGATTTTGAACAACTTCAAATTCAAGGCAACTTGTCCGAGTGGTTAAGGAGAAAGATTAGAAATCTTTTGGGCTTTGCCCGCGCAGGTTCGAGTCCTGCAGTTGTCGTTATTTTTTTGAATTTTCAAATGTCTATCGTTCATATATTACAATTTTGTAGTTTTGTTCGAACAAACATATTTAGTTAATTCAGGTAACTGCAAAATAGAGACGTTCTTTTTTTTTTGGAATTTTTATTTTTTCTTTTTTGAATCGGTAATTTTTTGCGCTCCATAATAAATTTTTGTTTACTGCGGCTTACAAAGCTTTGCAAATATCAATTAACTTATTCATTAGATGATAAGTATAATATATATACAATAATATAAACATAATGTACAGCTTCTGAAATTACCCAATTTCAATTTTATATTCCTTTTATTTTAAAAACCTCCCAAATTATTAACCCATGAATAGTACTCTTCCGTAGAATACTATGTGTGTTGTGAATAATCAACACTTTTAATATACATTTATACACTATAGTTTCAGTGTAGACAATAGAATGTTAAATGAATCTAATTCAATTGATCTTCGTATTCTTTCAAGTCTTCAGGATCAAAGATCACTCTGACCATCAATGAACAACTAGGACAAACTGCCACGTCTTCACCATCTTGTAAATCATCAAGACTAACAGCAAAACGATCTCCACAAGGACATGGATATTGAAATAATTGAGTGATGGGATCGAATGTGAAATCCTCTATTTCTATTTCATCATATATAGTTTCCATTGTGTTGTATATGGTATGTTGATATTTAGTCTATGATTGAATTATATGATCTGATATGTAATGTAATATGCTATGAATAATGCAAAGGTAATTAATAATGCAGATATACGAAGCAAGCCCTGGAAAAGTGATTAAATTAAAATGCTGAGTCAGAGATGACGTTTGGATATATTCTCCTCGAGAAGTTGTTGATATAAGCAACTCTTTATTCTTTAGTTGATGTTATTGATTACATATAATCGTCTAATGATTCATTACAAAATTTATTTCAAAGTCATCTATAGACTCAAAAAAAGAAAAAGAAATTAAAGTCACGTGGAACACCATCCTAGGTCTTCCGCCCTACAAATATCGATATTTCACGTGGATCAGGATTACTTGTTACATGCAGTACGAGATAGAAAACTAAGATTTGTGTGGCCTTAAGTATTGCGGTATGGAGTTCAATCTCACTCTCATAGTTAATTTTGTTAACGCTCACACTCCTTACCAAAAAAGTATCGCAAAATTAGTTAGAGGAACAAAACCTTTACACTGTCAGTTCAACCTCTCTGTCTGTCTCTCACTAACAAAAGTTTTTTCTAAAAAAATTTTAATTTTATTTTTCATTATTTCTACTTTTACTTTAATCATCAGTGATAATAATATCTAAGATTGTATGTGTGAATATAGTAACAGGTTAGAAGTGTTACAAGTGATACAGACCAAGTGTAAGAGTAGATCAAACGTCAGAATGTTTCCATAGTTCATCCATGTCATCAAATTTTAATATGATCCATTTCCTATAATGATGAAATTTTAGGTCGAAGTTAAAAAAGTTTTTAAATTGCAATAAGATAAAAGATTAGTCAAGTATGAAGTAGATTACGTTCAAGTGATTCTACGTTTATATAAGTTCAGGATGAGTTGATCGAATTAAGTTGAAATGGCTCTTCCATGGCATTGAAGTTTATAATATCAAATTTTCAACAAAATCTCAACATCAACTATAATTATCAACAATCTGTTCAACCAATATAACTAAACATTCAATCCATTTATAAGTTCAAGCATGTATAACATAATCAATCGTTCGAAATGTCTACCATATTGAATATTTCAAAATGAACACAATTCATCGCTTCAATATTTCCATCATTGAAAAAAATATTCTTACACTCTATCATTACTTGATCTTCCTTCTAATCATCATAAAGTTTTATGAAGTTCTAATTTACTAACTAATTATTTTATAGATAAAGAAAAATGGGTATTTCTAGAGATTCACGTCACAAGAGATCTGCTACCGGTGCTAAAAGAGCCCAATTCAGAAAGAAGAGAAAGTTTGAATTAGGTAGACAATCTGCTAACACCAAAATTGGTGCTAAAAGAATTCATTCTGTTAGAACCAGAGGTGGTAACCAAAAATTCAGAGCTTTAAGAGTTGAAACCGGTAACTTTTCTTGGGCTTCTGAAGGTATTTCAAGAAAAACCAGAATTTCTGGTGTTGTTTACCATCCATCTAATAATGAATTAGTTAGAACTAACACTTTAACCAAATCTGCTGTTGTTCAAATTGATGCTACTCCATTCAGACAATGGTATGAAAACCATTATGGTTCAACTTTAGGTAAAAAGAGAAACGCTCCTACTGAAGTTGTTGAAGAAGTTAAAAAATCTAACTCTGTTCAAAAAAGATTAGCTTCAAGAGCTGCTCAAGCTACTGTTGAACATGCTGTTGATGCTCAATTCGGTTCTGGTAAATTATACGCTGTCATTTCTTCAAGACCAGGTCAATCTGGTAGATGTGATGGTTACATCTTAGAAGGTGAAGAATTAGCTTTCTACTTAAGAAGATTAACTGCTAAGAAATAAACTAAGTCAATCATCATCATAATTAAATAAATAAACCAAAACCTTACATTATATATATAATATAAACCAAAACCACTTTCTTTCTCTATGTTTGAATAGTAAATATAAATTATAAAATATTTTAATATCTTAAAAAATTAGTATTCGATTAGATGATGGTAGTAATGAGCTCAACTTGAGATATAATCTTGATAATGATCTAGTTCATGACATAGACTATGACTACTACTATTACTACTCAACTACAGTTAATTAAAGGTATTTCGGAGAATAAATATCGTGTATTGATCTGATCTTTATAGAAGAAAATTACAACTACTAAAAACAATTCTAATATTACAAAAGTTAGTATTTCAAGTTTAACAAAATCCCAATATGATCATAAAACATTGAACGAATTCGAAAAATTAAAAAGTCAGAAGAGGCATGTCGTTATCCTTCAGCGTCTAAAAGACTCAGTACAGGTCTGTGTTAACATTTTATTCATCATTTTAAATTGTAAGTTTGGTTTATATTCTCCTTCAAATTGATTCAATGTTTTTGTTATGATTATTAATAATATTCTGAAATAGAAAACATACCAATTCACTAATACTCTATCCCCTTCATATCGTATTGAAAAGACTCAACTTGTCAAATGACATGATATGATATGATATATCTTTGAATATAACAATAACTTTCCTTCAAAATATTTGTGTACCCTTTAACTTTATAGTTTTGAAAATTTAAAAATTTTTCGTCTCTGTTTCATCAATCCGGGTAAACAATGCTTTTTAATGAGGGCTCTAAATTCGGATCATAGTTGCACGTGATTTCGCAACCGGATGTTAAACTTGAAAGAAAACAAAGAGAAAAGCTAAGTAAGTGTAGACTGTATGAATAACGTATAAACAACAAAATCTAACGATACTTTAGGAAACATTAGGTATATCATAAGAAGAAGTCATGGTGGTGGCGAATCCGTTGGCGAATATAACGCAAGATAATAACTCTACTGTGTTTGAAGATGCTGTTAATTATTCATTTGTGTTACCAAATAACAAACCAGGATCATCACAATCAACTAATTCAACATCAACATATAATCAACCATTAAAGAAATTACCTACCAATTCATTGAGTGATGTTCAATACAAGAGAACCATACCGAGAGATAACCTCTATGATGTTTTACATAAGGAGATTCCTACCGCTAATACGATAAATCCAACTATAGTTCAAGGTATGGACAAGAACGGTTTAGATGATGTTACCGATGATGCTGTGTTAAGATTATACAGAAGCAGATTAGGATTTCAAAAAGATAAAAGATTGGAATCATCATTGAATGCTACAAATTCTGTTTCGAAGAGTAAGCTGAAGAGTGAACCAATATACTACAAGCCTCCATCATCAAATTTTAAAGATAATCAATATGGTATAAAATCATTCTTACCTCCTAATGTTCAACTTCGAGGTAATTCTGAAGATGAAGAAACTAATAAGAAGAATAAAATACCACTTATATTTTCCAAAGCTATGTTAAAATCGAATTCCAATTCCAACACAACTCCAAATGTGAGTCAATTATGGAAATCAATTCAACAAGATTCTAAACTTCAAAACAAGAACGTTGATGAAGATGAACTTGATGATAATGATGTATTTAACAGTAATAGAAGTGCTACTGGAGAATGGATGAACCCGATTGTTAAACAAGCTTTAGCAAGACAAATTAATAAAGAATATGAACTTAAAAAATGTATGAAATTCATATTGGCTATTATAGCATTTGCATTAATCAAATCCTTGGTGTTAAGAATGTATATCTTATTTCAATTGAAACAAATCAAATTAAAAGTTGAATATAAACTTCATAGTGCAAGGATTTTAGCTATTAATGATAATGTTTATATCATATTATTTTCAAGATTAATTAT
This sequence comes from Scheffersomyces coipomensis, assembly GCF_036884675.1. NCBI lineage: Eukaryota > Fungi > Ascomycota > Pichiomycetes > Serinales > Debaryomycetaceae > Scheffersomyces > Scheffersomyces coipomensis. The sequence goes on along the minus strand of NW_027042892.1, from coordinate 823,718 downwards.
TGGAATATTTTTTATTAATATCTTAATTTCATTGATTAATTTATTTAGAGACCAAGATCAGTGTTATGATTTACCATTAAGTGATGAACAAAGAGCTTTAATTGGATTAAAAGTTAAGAATGATGATAGTAAACTTGAAATTGAACGAGAAGTTGAAGGATTAACTGAACAAGATATAAGTGGTGAACAAGAAGATTTGAAAGCTGAATTAATCTTACAACAAAGACAATATGAATTAAAGCATAATAATAATCAACAAATCAATAATATTATAAATTTACCAAGATATAATAAATTGAATGGATATAATGATGATTATTTTACTTCAAGTATTGAAAACGAGCCGATTACATTGGATAAAAGTCTCCCAATAACAACTACATCCACAAACTCAAATATTAATCTAAACGCCACCGCAACTACAGCAACAACGCCTAATACGCAATCAATATATCCGATTAGATCGATGTTAGCAGCAATTGATAATACATCCCTTTCTAATACTAAAATTGCTAATTCTCAAGTATTAACAAATAGGAAATTATCATTTGTGACAACGGTTACTCATCCCAAGCATAATGAAGAAGAAATACGGGCCGAATTACTGAAATTTAAGAAGAACTTCAATCTTGAGTTTAACTTCAATGAGGATACTTAAAGGACAAAGGGTTGGTTATTGAATTTACAAACTATTAATTGTGGGACAAGGGCTTTATAGGCATATGGATAAAAGGTAGTTTTGTTGGTTAGTTAGTTTTGTGAGCTGTTTTGGGTTTAAATATTAACTAATAGATAGAAATAGGTGTTTAGCAAGCACTGACACTATATAGAAAGTTTCCTGTATATATGCATACTAAATAAAATAAAAAAAGGATTTTAGCGCATACATGTTTCTTTTTTGCCCATTTCCAAATTTGGTTGCAAGACGATGTATGGAAAAGTATAAGAAGTTGAACGAAATGAAATAGAGGAAATAATGTACCCCACAAAATAATATGAATTAGATACCGTCCTCCGACTACATGGAAGCCAACCTATATAGTTTCGAGTGTCGGAGTATATCTGTAATAGTTAGTAATAGTTAAAAATAGACACGACAAAAAAAAGTGATACATGAAATAGAGGTGTGGCCTGCGCAGTAAATGGAAGTGGACTTAAGAAATTACAATAATAGACTACAGTTAACCAGTTTAAGTCAAAATGAACGAAGAATAACATGTCATGACAAACATATTGACGTAAAATAAGATCAAGATATGGAGGTAGATTGGGCTTTTACTCCTTAAAATAGCTTGAACCCAAAACTCTCGGAGTTCTTGAAATATTTTTAACTCTTCGCCTTCACTATCCGTTGTTAAACATCTTAACTCCCGCTAACAAAACTACGTAGTCTAGTTTGTCTAATATTTTCGTAATTTCATAAAGAAGCACTTATTCTATTCTAACACAAAGCAGAAAATTAAAAACAGGGTGGAATAAAAAAAATCATAAGTTTAATTACCGTCCGGTTTTTAGATTTACTCTGTTTGGTTGTTGGGAGTTAATTAATTTAGTGAGCGAGTGGTGAGAGTTTTTTTTTTCTTTTCGTTAGGGAAGAGGGGCCACCACGCAATGCATTTTTCTAACTGCGAATCCTCCCTCATTAAGGTTTTGCGCTGTAAATGATGAATTTCTAGTGATACCCCCACCTTACGATATATTTTAACATAACACTATATATAGGTAAATAAAATATCAACTATATTTTAAAATGTTTATATAAATAAGATCAAATTTCTTTATTTAAAGTTAATTATAATTATACTTTGTTTAGCGATATTTGGATCGAAAGGACAACACTAAAGTTTGTTGCAAAATCTTAGGTACCACATATATATTCTGATCTATCATGTCATCGATCGATTCTCCAACCATTTCTAAAACAAATGCATCACTAAATTCAAATCCTATAGGTTCAAATCCTTATAAAACCATCACTTATTCAGGGGATGGAAATGAATATGTTATAATAGATAATCATAAATATTTACGACACGAGTTGATGCAAGCTTTTGGTGGTACTTTAAATCCTGGTTTATCTCCACCTCCAGTTCATCAATTTGGTAATGCATCAGCTTTAGGATTAGCTTCATTTTCTGTAACTACATTTGTTCTTGCATTATATCTTATTGGTGCTAAAGGTATTGCAATTCCAAATGTTGTGGTTTCTCTATGTTTTTTTTATGGAGGTGCTGTTGAAATGCTTGCTGGTATTTGGGAATTAGTGATTGGAAATACATTTGCAGGAACTGTCTTTACTAGTTTTGGAACATTTTGGATAGCTTATGGATCTATATTTGTTGAAGCTTTTGGTATTCAAGCTGCTTATGCTGATGAACCTGAACAATTTGGTAATGCAGTTGGATTTTTTATTCTTGGTTGGGCTATTTTTACATTTTTATTATTAACTTGTACAATTAAGGCTACTGTTGGTTTAGCTGGTTTATTCCTTACATTAGATATCGCATTTTTCTTATTATCTGCTGCAAATATGACAGGAAATGCAACTGCCACTAAGGCTGGTGGGGCATTTGCTCTTATTTCATCTATTTTTGGATTTTATAATATGTATGCTGGTATTGCTAATGAGACTAATGTTTACATTATGCCACTACCACTTCAACTCCCAGTTTACGAAAAAAATAAGCATTGATTGAATCAATAGTAATAATTACAATTAACAAAGATTCTTAACAGGGAGAGATGAGATGGGAGGGATTTATTTTATATTATTTTTTTATTTTCAGTTCAATTCAATTCGGAGATTTTTTTTTCCTTTTTGCATCAGAAGTGATGATTTGACAAATTTCAATTAACGATTTATGATAACAACCAAATTACCAAACTATTAAAACATCGAATCAAATCAAATCAAATCAATCAGAACCAGAAACTATTATTTATTGTTATAAAGGCAAAACAAACAATGTTATTATAATATCAAAGCTTATTTATTTATATAATGAGGTATTCAAATATACAAATTTGATTAAAATATGGTTTACTAAGCCGTTGCAGGTTTTGAGCCCTTAACAAACCCTTACTCTTGATCGATAAATAACACTATATGGAAATGATCATATCTCATTTCGATTTACAAAGAGTTTAAGTTAATCAAACAAATAAGACCATAAATTAAACATAGACAATTTGATTCCTCGAAGAAACAATTTTGTGCCATCTTAATTCCTAGTCTGGGATCATCACATCAACTTAAAAAAAATATTTCAAATAAGAGATGTTACAGAGAAATGAAAGACCTTTTATAATAACCTGAAATATATTTAATAACAAAGATACACAATAACGATGATGATGATTTCATGACACCACAAAATTTTCAATCAAGGCGACCATACAGACCACAGGTACAAATTAAAAATCTGCTTAATTAAAAAACTTTGTGGGGTTCGGAGAGGCACTCCGAAAAAAGGTGTCATAATCCGGAAACATACACGAAATGTACCAGCAGTACAATTTACTTTTTTTAATGCATAAATGATTATTATTGATGACTTGAACTGCAGTTTCAGTTGGATTAACCACAGGTATGAGGTGAGTAATGGTTTGTAGAAGTTTACGAGATATGTTTGAATTACCAACTCCGATTATTTGTTATGAGAAAGATGTCATCCATTTTTTTTTTATTTTGAAAAGTATCCATATTTGATCGTACATGATAAGAAAAATAACAATGGTGTTGTATTCCAATTTAGAGTAAACATAGAAGGAAAGTAGAATACATACAGGTACATATGTAGTGGGGTACGTACAGTTGTCGAAACGTATAATTTTCTTTGATATTGTACTGTTCTTGGAATAAAAATTCCCTTCGTCAGAGATGGTACAAAAGAAAGTAAACTTAACAGAAGGGAAATGGATACCCAGTCTTATTGGTAGTTCTAGATTGGGTATTGTTTTGCTTTTAAAAATTTGTTTACTCTCCCTGTCTCTACTGAAAGATTTACAATAAAAAATACGAACTTCAAAAACATTAATAATGAAAATGATAACTTTATTCCAATCCACAATATTACCCCATACCAATCTTTTTCATCTTAATAAGGACGATCAATGATGAATCCTAACTTTAATTCAATAAATGAAAAGAAAATAAAGAAAAAACGAACTTAACCAAGCAAAAAGCATGGATTAAAGGACATTAACCTCATATAAATTAAATATTTATTTCCGTTTTTTTGCCTAAAATAAGTAAATTGCCGAAAGTATGCGATGGCCCCACTAATTTTTGTACTGTCCCCTCTTCAATTTCCGATACCATTTACTGGATTGATCTCGCTGGAATTTTTATTTTTTGTGTTGTTTCTCATAATTTGAAATTTTGTGAACGGATTAAGTAACTTGACCCCAACATTTGATGCAAAAATTAAATTTTCTCTCACAAATTGAGCGCCTAAAAATATTTATCTTACTTTTTCTATTATGTGACAAATGGTCAGCAGGATTAAAGTGAAATTATATTTATTATTTTGATGTGTTGTAAATTCGTTAAAATGCTTAGCGTTTTATGTATGATGGAGGGGTTTCTTCGTGGGGATGCTTTTAATCTTTAAACTCTAGATCAATAAATTTCTTTTTTTTTATTTTCTTTGTAATTTAATTTGCAGTATAAATATATCTTCAAGTAATCATTTTTATTCATATCATGTTTATTATGAAATTGTTTATCAATAAGGTAAGTTTAAAGAAGTATATTCTACTTATCAACTTCAACATTATTACGAATAAAAATGTCTTCCAGAGAATCCACTGAAGAATCTATTCAATCAGTTAATAAAGAGTTAGGTCCATCCTCTGGCAATGACTCTCTTGATTCATTACCTCGTAAAACAGTTACTTACTCAGGTGACAATAATGAATTCGTTATCATCGACAACAAGAAATATCACAGACATGAATTAATGCAAGCTTTTGGTGGTACTTTCAATCCAGGGTTAGCTCCACCACCAACTCGTTCATTTGGTAATCCAGCTGTTCTTGGTTTAGCCGGTTTCTCATTACCAACTTTTATTCTTGGTCTTTTTAATGCTCAAGTAAAAGGTATTGAAATTCCAAATCTTATTATCTCATTATGTTTCTTCTATGGTGGTGTTACTCAAGCTCTTGCTGGTGTTTGGGAAATGTTTATTGGTAATACTTTTGCTGCAACTACCTTTTTAAGTTATAGTGGTTTCTGGTTTTCTTATGGTGCTATTTTAACTCCTGCTTTTGGTATCTTAGATGCTTATGCTGCAGCTCCTGAACAAACTTATCAAGCTATTGGTTTATATCTTTTAGGTTGGACTGTTTTAACTTTTATGTTCTTCTTATTAACTTTAAAATCAACTGTTGCATTCATAGGTTTATTCATTACTTTATTACTTTCTTTCCTGCTTTCAACTGCTGGTTATTTAACTGGTAATTTTTACTTAGTGAAAGTTAGTGGTGGTTTTTCAATTGCCTGTTCTATCTTTGGTTGGTATCTTGCTTGGGCTGGTGCAGTCAATCCTCAAAACAGTTATTTCACTTATTATGCTTTACAAATTCCTACCGTATCTTTTGGAGGTAAAAAGAATAAAGCTTAAAATTAATTAATTAATCAACCATAAATTTTCAACAAATCTAAAATCTAATCACAAATCTTAATCTTAATCTTAGCTGGTCTATATCAAAATTGATTTATGTGATTCTTATATACTAATACTACTTTTTTATCAACTTTTTTATTAAAATTTCTATTGTTCTGGGGGGATCATCATCATTTATTATTACTATTATTACTATTACTTATTATTATTATTATCTTAACTTGTTTTATCAACTATTTCTTCTTATAAATATACTTACCATTACTATTTTGCCATTAATTGTTTCTATTGTAAATCATTCAACTCGTTAAGACTCTCTATTAAATTATCTATATCTGGGAAATCAATTCTGAAAAAGTTAGATTTCTGGTCTAGAGTTTTATAATCCTGAGGATTTATCTTAGTTTCATCAATGAAGTAAAACAATAAAAATTCAATAATCTTAAAATTTAAATCTTGTTGAGTATCAACTTTATGCTTAGTAGTAGTTTGTTGTTTCTTATTGATATCGAATGATGATAACTTAAACCGTTTGATTATAACTGAACATCCATTACAACTTTCAAACACACGAAAGTTTTTGAAATCCTTTAATAATATATGAATTAAGGTAGAAATTAATGAAATACTAAATGTAATATCACTAGTTTCAAGCAATTGTAATATTAATTTCATATTACTTGGTCTATGAAATAACATTCTTGAATTAGGATGAATAATTAACAATCCTTGTAATAATCGATTGCATAATAACGCAGTGGCCACGTCTATCTTGCTATTGTCTTCATTTATTATCTTATAATAATTAATTAAATGACTGGCCAAGTTAAACTGAAAATTATCCTGTAGACTAATGAATGAACTCTTATTTAACTGTTGGCTAGTATTACTTACTCTATTCGATTGTAATTTTAACGTTGTACTAGTCTCATAATGACTTACTATTTCTGGTAACAATTGTCCTAATAAATAATCTAAATTATTGATACCAAAACTAACTTCTTCAACTTTATTTGAATCCAACGATTCAATGATTTCAATTATACTTTCAGAACTCATTCAATCATCAACCATCACCCTTATAAATATATCCATAACATATTCACCCTTAATACGTAAAAAGGCTCTGGACCATTTTGTTTACATTTTTAGTCAATCTGGTCGGACCTGCACAGAAATATCATTCTATTTGGGAATTGGGTAACATCCACGCACAAGTTAGCAAGCAGAACAATATCTAATATGAAGGTTTAACATCAAGTATCAATAACTTCTACCATCAGTTTTTATATAATCTAACTACTTGAACCATTGGCATTCCAACTGATTTATGGAAATGTCCAGGGTGGTGGGGAATTTTAACCGCACAACAATATTTTCGTTACACTTTGACATTGCCTACTCTTCTACAATTTCGCAACTTGTCCAGTTAGCGATAACATTGATCCATCTAATATCACAACCTTATATAGATCAATAGACCGTGGGTTAGAGGATACAAGCAAGTTCTGCAAATAACTTGGTCTCGATAGTCCATCGACCTTGTCGTCTGCCTCAGATGCTTAATGAACTCCAACCAATGTATATTTTGTATTAGTAGCATAATAAAATCAAGTTTTTTATACAATACTCTCGCCCATATTTGCTACACTTGTAGAAGGAAGGAATAATTCAAAATTTGTATTCTTAATAAAGAAATTGGGGGAGGGGGGAAGAAAATGCGCACTTAAGCGTAAAATAACGCAAATAAAAACAAAAATGCTAAATTTATAAATAAGAGGTATTTGATAGTTAACAAAGAAATTTAATGTATCGCCATACTTCATTCCAATTCATAACGAAGAATACTCAAATGGCGTCCGAATACGATGATTATTATATTTACAATTTTTTTACAACCTATTATTCGAAGTTTCCCATTGAATTGAAAATCAGAATCCTACTGCAATTATCCATTGCAAAGATAATTTTATTCAAGTCATTTATTAACGACAATGAAACTAAAGGTCTTCAAATTAAACTGATTACGACACAGAAGATACATGATTTCAGATGTGACTTTTGTGGAAATAATCCCAAAGGTAATAGTATTTCAGATATTATAAAGTTGGTCAAGAATACCGATAACATTATCCCAATAGTAGTACATTTTGAAGAACGTACCTATCAAGAGAGACCAAAAAACTTTTCTTTTAATCACCTTAAATATGGGTTGCAAAATAATGCCGATTTTGAATTGATGTACCATCACTTATATTACTTTAAATGTATGAATCTTAGAAAATTCCCTTATAAGGATAAGGTGAGCAGTATAAGTATATCAAGGCTAAAAGGTGATGAGACTGTAATGGAATTAGATCTTTCAGCATTTACTGAATTGAAGAAATTTCGATTAATATCGAATAATAATATTTTGAAATTGAAATTATCACCCAAATTATTTGAGAATGTAACTGATCTAGCAATTGACAATATTTTTGATAGCGAATTTTATTCTAAATTCATATATTTAAGAAATTTTGAAATCTATATACAAAAAGGAAGAGATATTGAAATTAAACTCATACCAAGAGGAGTTATTACGTTAAAGATTGTTGCTGAATGTGGGAATGTGGCGAAACACACCAGCGGTGGACAGGTTATTGTAAACTCTAAAGAAGATTGGCCACCAAACTTAAGACACCTAACACTTGGTGATCTGTATAACACCGATGGCGTGTTTAATAATGCGATATGTTACCTGCCTCCATATTTAACAACGTTGATAATTCTTGGTTATCCCATCAATGAAATTTTATCTCAAATACCTATCACAATAACAGATTTAGATTTGACTTTCGCATTCACTTTGGCATCTCCCGCTTCTGGTGTAAAATCTGAATTGCATTTTCCACCATGTCTTCAAAATTTGACATTATTTGGATTAGTCTTAGAGACAATAGACGAGGTATACAATGTTCCAAGGGGAGTAACAAGTTTCAGATTGGTTGCTTGTGAGTTTTCCACGTCATCGATTGATTTTAATTTCGATAATTGTAAATCAAGTTTAGAGTGGCTTCTTTTTGACCATTGTTTGGAGTTCTTTGCTTTTGCTAATGTAGATTATAGTGATTTTTCCAAATTAAATGAAATTAAATTCTCTAACTGTGGGGTATCCAGTCTAACCAATTTTATACCTCCGTCATGCTTAAGTTCTTTGAAAATATCTAATAATCCTATTACATTCATTGACGAGAGTTGTCCATTATTCAACAACGAAAAAGGTTATCCTCTATTAAAGTCGATATGGATCGAACATTGTCAAATTTCTTTTATTTCCCCTAACATTGAATTGCCATTGAATTTAAATGATTTGATTATTGCAGATGATACTACTAAAGTCTTTTATTTTAACTCATCGATTGCTAGGCATGTATCTTTAAAGCATTTATATTTATCAAAGTTATGTGGTTTTCAATTCTGTGACGATGTTGAGGTGTCCAGTAAAGAATCAAACTTCTGGTGGATGGAACTCAATGTGACAGACGACTTCTTTCCAACACATGATGCACTCAATATATTTTACGATAAATTAGAATTATACTTTGGGAGAACATTGAGATATCGTGATCAGAATCCAACAAGTGGAATTCAGTGTTATAGCTTCAAAAATAATAGCGGTAACTGAACTATCAGAATTAAAGCTAGATCTTCTTATTAACACGTTAGCCTACGACTAGGTAATTATAGATGATAATCTTTCCAAACAAAGGTCGCCAAAAACCAGTATTCTATGTGAAAGGTATTGACTTGTGATATAGATATAATGCTAATGTAATAATTTCAAATTATGTTAGTGGTAGAATTAAGTAAGCCTTACAAAGAATACAATTGGAAATTCAATATGGGTTTATTCACTAATTAAATATATGTGGGATTATATGCCCACTTCTATCATATGACATATATCACGTGCCCAAAGAGTAATATCCTAATTTCATACCTTCTATCTAATCTATTTTATATAAATATCTCTATTTGCCACTTTATAAATCGGTGATTTATAACACTCTTTAATAAAGGTGGGAAGAACAATATAAGTTAATTATCATATACATTTACATTTAGATTACTAAGTTACCGTTTCCTCATAACTTCATAGTACTTTACAACATATAAGGTAACTGCATACAGTACACAAAAGTTCTTTGCGGAATCACACATCCGAGCAAGGTCGTGTCATGGTAGCAACAGCACTTACTAGATCCGTCTTGAATAAATAACTTCAAATCTGAACACTTTTATATTTCATAACAACTCTTTCTACATCGAGTTCCGCAGAACCAAATCAACACATACATTTCATTCAACCCTAATGTCACAACAGAGTTATGTCACCTTTGGTGCCAACTCACTGCTCACTCCAACATCATCATCATCATCGATTTAGCACTATAGCTTGCAAAGTTTTCAAAAACACGGATTTCAAAAGCAACATTCACAATGCAAGGTAATTCAAACCTTCAGGTAAACATAATGGTTCACAATCACAGACAAGGTTTGATATGATATGCATTATCACTTATCACCATTACATTCTGCATTTAATGTTCTTACGTCTATACATCAAAGAATTACTTGTTAACTCAACATTGAGACATTTCACAGATTTTAAAACACGTAAATATTTTGTCGCAAAGTAAGAACGACAATTTAGTCACATGATCAATTGCGAAAAAATAATGCAAAAATACAGAAGTAGGTGTGAAGTAGGTTTACAAAACCATTTAGAACTATCATCAACATATCCACAAGCGTACCATCTACATTAGGTTAATATTTATATTGTTAAGAGTGATAAAATGGTTGATTTAGATCGCTTTGGAACAAGGTTGCCGGTTCCAGGAGATGTGTCGTTTTCCATCATTAATTTTTGTTCTCAATGTGTTGACATAAAGATCAAAATTCTAAAAGAACTTCATCTAGCCGATTTGTTAATTTTCATGGCCAAACTAGGCGATGACGAAGTCACTCGTGTTCCCATAAAATGGATCAATAAGAATCGTCTTGAATTTATCTTTTTGCCCCCTCCAACTATCACTACTATTAATGAAGAGAATTTAAAAAAATATGTTGAAAAAGAAGAAGCCGTCAAGAAATTTTTTCATCAAATCCGATATATCAATCCTTGTGTCACTATTCCAATAGATATACATGTATTCACTATCGATGAATTAGAATATTTTAATAATATTTTTATTCCAACATCCATGTATGATATCAAACTTTACATTATGGAGTTAGACGCTTGTGAATTTTCAAAGCTAAAACGCTTTAAATATCTAACACATGTTTCATATTTAAATATATTGGATATAAGTGGTGACATGCATGCAAATACATTAGATTTGTCTAAATATTTTAAATTAAAAAGATTGGCCATTGGTCCAAATTTGAATGTTAATATCAAGTTCGCTGATGAAGGTAAAAATATTGAAACATTCATTGCTGATGGTGAATTCAACAAGGAGATTTTGGCTAATTTACGTAATTTGAAATGTTTCTTCTATACATTGGGTGGTCAAAGTTTTAATACCAAATGTTTACCTAAATCTATCAAGTATTTACATATAGATTCTGATTTTAGAGGTGGTTCCATTTTAGTAACATCTTTAGCAGAAATTCCATTACAATCAATTCAACTAGAGTCTGACGAATTAATGCTATCATCCCCATTTGTTTTCCCTCATTCGTTGGAGTACTTAAGATTGAAAGGAATCATTCCTGATGATGTTTGGAATACGCTTCCTGCTGATTTGAAAAGATTGGAATTAATTTGTACATCTGAAGATAAATTATATAAATTGACATCACGATTAAATTTACCTCATTCTCTACAATATCTAAAAATTAAAGGCATGGAAATAAAGTCCGATATGGATAAAGAGATCATATTCCCTTCTAGTCTCACAAATTTAAATATAACTAATTCTCTGTTTATTACGCCTCTAAATGCATTCAAGTTTAATAAAGATGCTTTAAAAAGCATAATTATTTCTAACTACAGACAAATAGGTAATAATAATCCTTATTATTCCAATATTAACTTTACAATGTTCAAAAAGTTAAAAATTATTAAATTTTCATGTACTAATCTCCTCTTTTGTGAACTAAAAGTCCCCACAACAATTGAGAGAATTGTTATCCACAACGAATCAATCCCTGAAATATCGGAGACAAATTCTTTATTCCATAAAGATAGTCATTTTCCTTTCCTCGCGTATATTGAATTTAAAGACTGTGGAATTCAATCAATAAGTCGAAGAATATGTTTGCCTAGAAATTTAAGGAGTTTCACTTTAGTGGATGATTGTTTGAAGTCATTCTACCTTAATAGAAGTATGTATACGAACCCACATTTAGAGGAGATGAGTTTAGGATGTCTTCAGGAAATAGATTTTGTTCAGGATGAGGAATCTAATTCTAATAATCGAACCAATCTAAAAAAGCTTATCATTTGTGTTCCTAATCTGTTTAAACTTAAAGCCGAATTTTATGGGAATTTTGGAGAATATTTCGGAAGGAGCTTGGGCCTTCATCAAAGATCGGTTCTTAATGGTAAAACTGAATTTGAATTCAGGGTTAAATAGAGCTATTAAGGAGGAAATCTTTAAATCTGTTAAGAAAAAGAAAATTAATATTGATGAATGGGGATCCATCAAATTGTTAATAAGTCTATCTGAAATAGATAATGAATATATTATTTTGTAGATATCCTGTAGTAGCTTGATTAATGTGAATTATCGATCCTCGTGTTGACTGTGAAACTATCATTTGCTATCATTTTATTTTGAACTAAAGTTACTATAGTTGTTTTGCTTTGGTATAGCTATCAAATTATCATGATTGAAATATGTTGAATGGTTGTTAATGTTGTTGCAATATGCTAGATTAATGATCTGTGGATTGAATTGAAAATTCAGCTTCTATCGCATTCAATACCATCATGTCTTAACCTCTGTAAAGAGCTGCACATCAATCAATGAATAGACTTGGAAGTAATATTTAACATTGTGGATATACGATATGATATGCCACTTTTCTTTAACCTACTATTTGAATCAAACACCGAATTGAGATATACATCCAATGTTATAGAAGTTATCGTTAACATAAATTTTACTTAATAACCCTGTTCCCTTTTAACACTAATTGTAAAATTTTGATCACGTTTTATTTTGGGTTACAAGTCACGTTATCTTGATCATATGATATCCCTGTATATAACCAGCTATTTTGTTTTGTTTGTGGTTTTTGTGACAATTGATTGACAACAAAACAAAATGAAACCAATTAGGAAAGAAAGGCTGACATTAACTAACATTGATTAGATTGTCAACTTATCCTTCTTTCATGGTAAGAAACAATATAAGAATAGAACCAGTTCATTCATTTGCCAATTTATAAAGTTCGATTCATTCCAGTTTTAGCTATAATTTGTTTTTGTCCCCATTTGATTGTGTGTGTGTTTTATCCAAGGCGTAGTACATCGTTTATTTATAGATTTAAGAACAACAATAAAGATGGAGTCCCAGTCCCATATCTCATCAACGGGTTCAATAGTACTAGGATGTACAGTGGCGGTGGTGTCATCAGGTATACAGTCCTTAGGCATAACATTACAACGAAAGTCTCATTTGCTAAGAATGCCAGCAAGTCGCTCTAGAGCAAATACCCAAACCAACAACCCTTCCCATCATCATCATCATCATAATCATCATCATTATCAACGATATAAACGAAACATGTGGCTCTTTGGATTCATGTTATTCATAGTGGCCAATGTGTTAGGTTCATTAATACAGATTACAACTTTACCCTTAATCATACTATCACCATTACAAAGTATAGGTTTAATATTTAATTCCATATTGAGTTGTTTATTACTTCCAGGAGAATATTTCACAAATAAATTGGGAGTTGGTACCATAGCCATTGCTATTGGTGCATTTTTAATTGCATATAATGGAAATACAGCCCCTATAGAAAATCCACATCCACCTAAAGATATAGATGAAAGATTTAATTTAGTCATGGCCAAATTATTAAGTAAATCATTTCTTCTGTGGTTTGTGGGTACTTTTGTGATGATTGGTATACTATTAGTATTTAACTATGGATACCTTGACAAGAAATTAACGAAATATAATGCCAACAAAAGTTTAAGTTTAGGTAAAGATAAACTTATTGGAAAAAATAAATACATATTTTTAAAGGGTTTCAACTTTGGTATTATAAGTGGAACTTTAACTGCTCATACATTTTTATTTGCCAAATCGATAATTGATGTTATTGTTGAAACTATACTTAACAAACAATCGAAAATATTACCTTTAAAGGATATTACTCCATATTTATTGTTAATTCTTATGTTTGCCACTATTGGATTCCAATTGACTGCTTTCAATTTGGGATTAGCTCAAATTTCAACTTCAATATTATATCCATTATGTTTTTTGGTATATAATCTTATCAATTTAATTAATGATTTAACGTTTAATTCATTATTACTGAAACATTTGATTACTATATCACAATTTATGTGGATTACAGTGGGATTGGTTGCAGTTTTATTTGGTGTTGTTATTATAAGTTGGGATAGTGCGTTTGGAAAATCAACTGAAGATCAATATATTGTAATATCAGATGAACAAGGTATAGAAGAAGAATCCTTTTTATATCAAAAGTTTCCATATAATCAACAACTGCAATCACAAGAACTTACAAGTGAACAAACAAACCTTCTTCCACGATCTACTACAGGATATTCTTCTATCGATGATATGGTTAAGAATTACTCCACCATTGATTCTAGTGAAACGAACTATTCATCAGCTACTGTTTTTGATTCAGAAGCTTCTGAACACATCCAAGTTGGTAATGAACTACAACTACAATTACAAGAAGATAATGATGATATAATGGAAACAATCACTCGAGATAGACCAATTCCAATAGGACCTCCGAAACGAGTGTTATCTTTTGAACAGAATCAGCTTTTAAATCTGATAGATTTATAGATTAGTTTTGAATAGTAAAAATATATATACAATATAGTGTAAACTATAGCCTAAAAAATTTAAGGGGTTGATATCTCGGTTTCTCCTGCATATACGGTTGCTAAGTTCAAACAAAAAAAAAATAGCGAGTATATTTCATAACCCGTAATTAAATAACACCACTGTTTAAAACTGATAATATTTCTGTATTTGGTGATTGTGTACTGGTGATAGATAATAGCTTTTTAATAGATTTTGGTTTAATTTAGAAATTTTGATTTAGACATCCTTAGAGGCATATAATAAATTCTTGTTAAAGATCAGTTATTCATCAAGTATAACTACTGTTACCGAGGTTGTAAATTGTGATCTCATTTAATTCAAATCTGATATATACACACTTTGATTTATTCAATATTTCCATGCATCAATAATGACATCAACAGGATTATTTCATCGAACAGAGGTAATAGGGAGAGGGAAGTTTGGTATTGTGTATAAGGGATTCAATAAACAAACCAAACAAGTCGTGGCGATCAAGGTATTGAATCTAGATACCGAAGACGATGAGGTTGCAGATGTTCAACAAGAAATACAGTTTTTAGCTGAATTAAAAAACGTCCCTAATGTAACCCATTATTATGGATCGTTCCTTAACGATACTAAATTATGGATCATTATGGATTATTGTGCAGGTGGATCATTAAGAACATTACTAAAAGCAGGAGTATTCGAAGAGAGATACGTAGGAATCATATTACGTGAATTATTACTAGGCTTAAGTGGAGTACATAAAATGGGTTTTATTCATCGAGATCTTAAGGCTGCAAACGTTTTGATAACGAAAGAAGGTAAGGTCCAATTATGTGATTTTGGTGTTGCTGCTAAAATCACTTCCAATGCATTAAAAAGAACCACCATGGCAGGAACTCCTTATTGGATGGCTCCTGAAGTTATAAGAAAAGGTGATACATACAATAGTAAGGCTGATATATGGTCTTTAGGTATAACGATTTATGAAATAGCAACCGGTAATCCTCCATATTGTGATAGAGATGCAGATTGGGCCATGCAAATGATTTCAAAACTGACACCTCCAAGATTGGAAGGTCGTGAATATTCTCCTGCCTTAAAAGAATGTATTGCATTATGTTTGGATGAAAATCCAGAAGAAAGACCATCGGCTGATGATTTAATGAAGTGTAAGTTGGTCAAATTATATAAAAGTCATCCTCGAAATATATTGAAAGAAGTCATTTCAAGATATTTATTATGGCGAGATAAGAATCCTTCTCGTGATTCTGTCTATATAAACTTAGACAAACAACAAGAAAATGAAAATATAGCCGATAATGCATCAGAAGTTGGTCAAGATCCTAGTCAAATTCAAGTCAAATGGGATTTTGATTCCTTGAGTAGTAAAGAATATATCATAGAGAATGATATAAATTTTGAAAACCAAGATGGTGATGAAGAATATGATGAAAACGATTATACTCATAATGGTGTTGGAGGTGATACATATTCAACACTCCCTACATTACAGGCAGGAACAAACACGATACATGGTAGTTCATTGGCGTTACATAACAACTACTCTTCATCAAGCACATTAAATAATATGGGTAGAAGTGGTACAACGTCAGAAATTCCGAAATCTTTACAGCTGTTATTTGAAGATACAGAAGCTAACGAGGAAGAGTCCAATGCCTTTCCGCCACCTCTTTCTTCCATGCCATCTTATGTAGAAAGAATTGAATCTCCAACTATCGAAATTCCTGATATGGATAATCTTTCCAACTTCAATACTACATCAGGTTCTACGATCAAAGCTTCACTGGTAGCTCATCCAGTTCTTAACAAACCACCTGTATTATATCATTCACAATCTGCTTCTGCCAATTTAGAATCACGATTTTCATCTACAAATTCTAATTTAGGTTCTAGGCAAAGAAAGAATACCGTTTCAAACACAATTGGTGGGTCTTCATCACTCAACAACTCAAATAATTCTTCCAATTCTTCACAACAAAGTCAATCCCAATCTGTTCAACAACCCCCAGTGCAATCAATTCCAATTAGAACTCCACACACACCACCATTCACCAACAATAGTGCAAGTACTAAGACACCTTCACCAAAGATTCAAGCATCATCTGCTCTTTTGAATTCAGCTACCAACTCAAATTCTCCATCAAAGTCAATGAAAGCATTACAGGCCAATTCAAATCCATTACTTCAACCTATCAACTTCAAACAAAGTAATGATGGAAATAACTCTATCAGTGAAAGAAATGCATTAGCTCAAGCAAATTCAAAGCCGTTGGCCAACAGTACCAATGCTATTAATGGGGCAGTTACATCCGTGAATTCTGTTAACTCGAAGACAAAGAAACCAAGACCAGGATTTCGTATACAAATGCCTACACCTTCGAATTCATTGAATCCATTATCAGCATTAACCAATGAGCCGTCTGCCCAACATGATGAAAATGTCAATCAATTTGGAATCAATCCTTCTCAAATGATTCCATTAGCTATGACGCCTGTAACTGAAAAGGAGCCAATTCAATTTCCAACTCAAGGGCAAAATGAAACCAGTCAAAAGACTCCGGCTAGAGAAAGAACAGACTCTCTTGCGTCAAGGCTTGGACAAGTTCCACCAAGAAAGCCAAGCTTAGTTAATGGTTCATCTAGTACTAATCTTACGCAATCCAATATTCATTTAGCAAGAGGAAATTCAATTCGTGGACCGGTTCCCGAGATTACTCAAATAGTTAATAATGGATTGAGGTTTCCTACCATCCCTTCCATTGGTGGCGAACTCTTTATTGATACCGGTTCAAAACAAAAGCTACTTTCCGAATTAGATACCATGATAAGATTATTCAATCAAGGATTGGAAGCTTTGGAAAGCAATCTTTAAGTAGAAATATAGTATAGTTAAGAATGTACGAGAGCATGTTCATAGATAATCTAATAGTAGAAAATGCGCTACCTTTCTGGATGATCCTTCAATATTTTTTTTATCGCGACTAACCAAAATAAAAATCTGGAAAATCAATAATGAACCTTTCTTTTATATGTAAATTCCATTATTTGTGATCTGACAATCATGCCACCCCGTATTAGACGACGTATAACGTCAGCAACTAGGGAGCAGATTGAATTGGAGCAAGAAGAAATATCAAAGGTAATAGTCAGGCCTTTTGATATACTAAATGAATTGCCACTATCGTTTGCTTCACCTCCCACTGATCACTATCAAGATGTATTGAAAAATCCATTAACTATCAAAGACTCTGGAGTCTTATATAGATCATTAATGAAATCTCGATATAATTATATTCATGTCTGTCCAATGTTCAAATTGTATTGGATAAAACAAAGTTCATATGCAAAGAAATTGATGGAAATGGACAAACCAGTTCCAAAATCCCTGAAAGAAGAAGGATTAGGGGATAGAGAACCAGTTCTTGGATCTGAAGTAAGTGCTAGAGATGTTATGGTGAAGCTCTGTGATTCAACTATATCATTAGGTCCACATTCATTTGAAATTCGATTATTTATAGTTAAAGACGATCGATCAGATAAACCTGAGAAGCCAGAAAAGCCATCCAAGAAAGGCGATACAAATTCCGAGCAAACTCCAGATGTTAAAGCAGGTGAAGATCAATCTGGCGATAAAGATAAAACAGAAGAAACTCTGGAAAAGATTGTTGAAGTTAATGATGAAGAAGAAAACGGAACAAAAATGGATTCTGATTCAAAATCTGAGGACAACAAAGATCAAGAAATTAACAATGAAGAAGATGCTAAAGTTGCTTCTGACCCAACTGTAACAGAGGAAGAAAACAAGACAGAAGTTGATAAAGTTGATGAAAGTGAAAAAGCGTCAGAAATAGAAAATAAATTACCAATAGAGGAAGAAGAAAAGTTGTCCTTGAAGCAGGGTAATGATGAGCCGACCGTAACAACGGAAACTAAGAAAGATGAAGAAGCAGAAACTCCTGTTAAACAAGGAAAAGGTAAAAAAACTGCCAAGTCAAAACCCAAGAAGACGAAAGCTGCGAAGTCAAAACAAGATAATGGTTCTGAAAATGCAGAACAAAGCAAAGATGCCAACAAAGAAACTAATGAAGAAAATGGTCAAGCAAATAATCAAAAGCCCCAAGAAGGCAGTGCTACTTCTGATCCCATCACAGGTGCTTCTACTCCACAGCCATCATCTTCGACCGCTGATCCTCCACCACCATCCTCTAATGACATGAGTTCAATTGAAAATACTATCATGATTTCAAATTTAAATACAATAGCGAAAACTGATGAATCGTTAAATGGATTAATGAAAATAGTTGCTCTGGGTAAAGCATCTCCACAGCAAATTGTAACTTTCCAAGGTTATATTAAAAGAGCAAGAGATATGGGAGCTCAACCACATCATGCATTTTTGTTTCAAAAACCTGGAGTTAATGTACCATTTCCAAATCCATTCCATCCAAAGAAACCACCAAAGGAAAAGAAACCACCAAAGGAGAAGAAGCCTCCTAAAGAAAAGAAACCTCCGAAGGAGAAAAAGCCACCAAAGGAAAAGAAGGTTAAATTGCCTACGGATCAAAAATTAACTGCTTTCCAAGAGAAATACGTAACTGATGCTACGCTATTATTCGAATATGTTGAAAATTCTAATGTGAGATTCATGTTACCAAAGGATGCTGTTTGCGAAGTTGTGCCGCCGACCACATTAACCAATGCCGATGGTGATGATAATTCTGATAACAAAGATATAATAGTAAGTTTCTTGTGGATACACAATCAAAAGGAAATGGATGTCTACGAAAAAGATTTGGAAATATATAATGGTAAGATCAAGCAAAAAGAAGAGGAAGAAGCTAAAAAGCTTGAAGAAGAACGTAAGCAGTTGGAAGCTGAATCAAAAGAGAATAATGAAGAGAATAATGAAGAGAATAATGAAGAGAATAATGAAGAAAATAAAGAAGAGAAGGATAAAGATGTCAAAAAAGAAAATGAAGAAGAATCTGAGCCTGTGGGGTCTAGGAGACGACTTAGAGCATCGGCAACTCCAAAACCAATGCCTCCTAAGAAGAAGAAGCCTGTCAAGAAGCAAGCTGTTGCAAAACCCCTTGTTCCTCCAGTAGAACCTGAGATTAGATTTACAGCTTTATCTTTTACCATACATGGTATTCCTTCAAAATTCGTTCCAATCATTGCTAATAGTGTTTCGCCATTAGAGGAAGTCCAAAAGAAAATGGCACATATCATAAATGTTGGTGTGAGATTTAATAATTTCTACTTATGGTATCAAGTTGATGGAAAGTTGGACGAAGAGCTTGCTGAGAATATTAGAGTCCAGTTGGTGAATGAAGAAAAGAAAATGCCAGGTGTTACCGCAGCTCCAGTGATATCTGAAAAGGCAGCACTAGCCAAGGAGAAGAAAAGAAAATTAAAGGAAAAGGGTGAGCCTAAACCTAAGAAGTCAAAAACTAATAAAGGAGTCAAACTAGAGGACACCGATGCTGCATCTACTCCGATCGAGAATGCAACTCCTACTGGTACACCAGCTCCAGAAAGTTCTGTTGAACCAAATCAAACTCCTGTAAAGGAAGAAATCGAAACTGAAACTACACCAATGGATGTAGATGACTCTTCGATTATTCCTGAATCAAATAATATTACAGTCAGTTAGTTTGTACAGTACTGTTATGTATTTTTATGTAATTTATAAAGTGTATATATACAAGGGACTTATAATTATTTTTTATACAATTAGAAAACAATATTCAATAATGTAGTTAACATATCATTATCTTGTTTACTTCTAGCGGACGCATTCTCAAAGTTTGGATTAGTTGCTTTGTATCTATTATTATTTTGAGAATCGAATCCAATCTTATTATGCATCCAAGAACCAGTCTTAACACCATCTGCCAACACTTTCACTGAACCATTTTCATTTAATTCAACAGCATTAATCTTGAATGGCATGACGAATTGTCTAGCGTGTTTACCTGGAGCGTTAGAAACGAAATTATATTGTAAATTGGTAGTACGTTCATTAACACTGGCAACAAAACCACCAATTGCAGCTTCTTTGGTATTGACGATTCTTCCTGGAGCAACAGCTCCATATCTGACACCATTTGGAGTGTTGGTTAATCTTCCTCTTTGGTTATAAGAAAACCCACCTGAACCTTGGATTTGAGTTGAAATGGCACTACGCGAAGAACCATTCTTCTTTGATAAATCTTGCAATTGTAATTCTCTTCTAATAACATCTTGAGATGAGTGTAAGAATTGACTTAATAATTCTTTGGCAGTACTTTGAGTGATGTTTGATATAAGAGCTTGAGGATAGTTCTTGATTAACCATTTTTGATAATGACGATGTAAATTTTTGTTTTCTTTCAATAAGGAAATAACTTCATCAGCAGAGGCGTTATCTTTCAAGTTCAAGTTATTGAATATGTTATCCTTTTTAGATTTTGAGTTTGATTGGTTATTTTCAGTTGGGAATAATGGATTTGATGAAGTATAGTTATAATTTAATGGAACTCCAAGTTCTTGAAACTTGAGTCTATTATATAATTTACCAGAGTTCTTTTCGACATCTGGCATATTCTTGAAGTTATCTATGTCATTGAATGATATGTGTGAATAACCAATTTGTTTTGGTAAAGTTGTTTTAAGACCATAATCTGATCTAATGGCATTGGTCTTTGGAGTATAAATGATTTGATGAGTTGGTTTATGTTTTGACCCGTTTCTTATATTTTTCAGAAGTGGAGAAGCAACTTGTGCCAACTTGGAATTCTTCACCAAGTTGAAAAGCTCCTGTGTATTCATATTTGGGATTGGAAATGCTTCTAACGACTTACTAACAATCAACAATATATCGTATCGAAATTTTTTTTTTCATTTTCGAGTTTTGTCTAATTCTTGTTGGTAGTGAAAAAAAGAGCCAATTTTTTGTGCAGGAAACAAAATTATTTGTCGTGCGATAATCAAATTCTATATTATATTTGCAATTACAGAAGCCATATATTTACAAGTTATACATTTAACAGGCATAAGAGAACGTTATACCGAATCTATTGAACTCGGGAGTGTTTGTAGTTTGATTTAATGATAGTTTAACACCAGTGCTAACTAGAAAATCTTTTATTCTACCCTCCCATAATAATTTTACCATACGATCGTTAAGACTAGTGGAGACTTTAACAACACTAGAGAAATCACTATCATTTACAAGGTTTTGAAATGCAGTTGTAACACTTTCCGTATGAAGCTTTTTATGAATGTCGTTATTATTGCTAACGTCCTTTTCGATTGGCGAAATATCATCATCTTGTTCTATTCTTTGGGGTAAAAGGGTTGGATTTATATGATAGTAGTTGTCAAGATTTTGAATGGGATTAATGATTAAATCATTTTGGTTCTTGTTGGATAATGAGGTGTGACTTCTGAATGGGATGGTCTTTGATGGTATGGCGTTATTATTGGCTAGTTCTCTTAAATATCTATTTTCTTCGGATGATGAATTGATTTCACTATTGCCAAATGGAGAATCCTCTTTAGAATAATTATAAAATTCAAAGCCTAGGGATAAGTTACTGGCATAGGAGAAGAAGTTAAAATCATATTTTGAACAAAATGTAGATGCAACTGAGGTTTTAACTGTATATGTTGATGATAAATGACCAAGGATGGGGTTAACAGCTAAAGTCATGGTTAATGGCTTCCCAGTTGATGTGGATCTAGTTGAATATCGGAAAGCAGTAGATAAACCTGGACTCATGGTTCTCGCAGCATACCATAACTCAGTACCTATTGATACCACTGAATTATCGAATTTGGGTATTAATGCAGAATTTAAATTACTGATATGTTCATTTGTGGTACCAAAATTATATAACCATCGTATACCTAACAAAGATTCATTAGTAGAATAAATCAATTCTCTCAGATATTTTGGTTTATTTTGTTGGAAATAAAAAATCATGGTACCGCTTTTATCCATATAAGGATTACTTATACATTTGACAAGTAGTTGGGTATGTTGTGTTAATCTCTTTATTATCATCGCTTCCAATGCCGATCCTGGAAAATACATTCGACCATATAATAAAGATCCTTTACCATTTTGATTAGTAGATACATTTTTTAACTTTCCATCACTGAAACTTGGTTCAATTATTCGAAATCCTGCTATGGCATCTTGAAGTGATATTTCTTTTGTACCCATTGTATTCCTGAGTGGAACTGATGAATATAGGTACGCCAATGACCCATTCATAGAATGATTATTTGATAATGTAAGACTTGAAACCAGATGTTCACTAGCCTTTGAAGAAGAATCTAATTTCAACCCACTTGGAATGGGGAACTCCAATAGAGCTTGTGATGATGCTGTGATGTTTGAAAATATGTTATCTTCGTTCCAATCGGTAGATTTATTAAAACATTTTTGCAAATATTCCATGTATGAATACATTTATGAAGTTTGTGATACTCGTATTTTTCTGAATTTTCGCTGAAAGTTAAAAGGACCCACAAACTATGGCAATAATTGTCTTAATCTTAGAATTCCTTATCAATTTATACTATTATAATACAATATTAGAAGTAATAGAAAGTTGTAATGCTACTAACCCAATTGGCCTTTGTTTGTTGCCATTGTTTATGGTTTTTTAAAGCTTTTTTTATTTTTGCAAGTCTGAAGTCACGTGGATTTTTATGATTTTTGAGTCACTGAAAAATTATTAGATTTAGTGATAAAGAACAAGTTAGCTGATATCCAATTACATAGCATATATTATAAGCAACTTCCATAGTTAGATATAGTTCAAGATGGCTAGATCAGCAGTTATTAAAAGGGTAACCAATGAAACCAAAATTCAAATTGCACTTTCATTAGACGGAGGTCATATAGCGATTGAAGAATCAATCTTTGCTGATAAGAACGTTGCCCCAACAGATGAACATGCAACTCAACAAACTTCTTCCCAAATAATACAGGTTCAAACTGGTATAGGGTTTTTAGATCATATGTTGCATGCTTTGGCCAAACATGCTGGTTGGTCCATTATCATTGAATGTATTGGTGACTTACATATTGATGATCATCATACTGCTGAAGATGTTGGTATTACCTTGGGACAAACTTTCCATAAGGCTCTTGGTCAAGTTAGAGGTGTTAAGAGATTTGGATCTGGTTTCGCTCCGTTAGACGAAGCATTAAGTAGAGCTGTGGTTGATTTATCTAATAGACCATTTGCTGTGGTTGAATTAGGATTGAAAAGAGAAAAAATCGGCGACTTATCTTGTGAAATGATTCCTCATGTGTTAGAAAGTTTTGCCCAAGGTGCTGCTATCACTATGCATGTTGATTGTTTAAGAGGATTCAATGATCATCATAGAGCTGAAAGTGCTTTCAAAGCTTTAGCTGTTGCAATTAAAGAAGCTATCTCTAGTAATGGTACTAATGAAGTTCCAAGCACTAAAGGTGTTTTATTTTAAATGAACAATTATATATATTCATACACTTATTTACTTATTTATTGACTCTAGAAATTGATAGTTTCGAAATAACTTGCAAAATATAGAAAATTTTAACCAATTTTGAATGTTATATGTATAGGGGAAAAAAATGTATAGTGAAAAATTTTGTAGAGTGCAAAAAAATACAAATATCATCATCGCTAAATATATTTGTTAACCTTAGACAACAACATCAATAACAACTATATCATGATACCGAGAAGGTTCTTCTCATTGAGTATAACGAGATTGGCCAAGCCTAATGGTGCTTCATCGAGACCAACTAAGAATACCAATCCATTTTTTGATGGATCACTTGATTCTCCCCAGAAAATATGGGATAAAAAAGGACTTAGTAAAGATGAGTTCTTTAAGAAGAAATACGGTCATGTCACTCCTGAACAAAGAGAGAAACTTAATCAAAAAGTTGATAGACAAAAGAGATACAGACAAATGAAGAGTGACCATTTGAAACAGCAGAATATGGATAGATTTGGTGATGATTATAGATCTAGGGGTCCATCAGTTGTGACCAGAGATAGACAAGACTTCATTTATAACAATGGAGGTTCTTCAAGAAATCGTTCCTTAGGGGAATACATATTTGGTACTCATGCTGTTAAATCTGTCTTGACGGCAAATAAACGTGAATCATACACTAAACTTTATGTTCATAACTGTAAAGATCCAGCTATTATTAAATTAGCAGAATCATTAGGTATTAAAATAGAGAAAGTATCAAGTAAGAGTGAATTGAATCAATTAACTAGTAATGGTGTTCATAATGGGGTTGTTTTATGGACCAAATCTTTACAAATTCCAGAGATTTATTCCTTAGGAGAAGTAACCGAAGAAAATGGTGAATATAGCATTGTTACACATCCTGAAGAAGAAGGTGCAGACAAGATTACTACTGTCAAAACATCTAATTCAGCTTCTAGAGAGAAACGACCATTAGGAATCTACTTGGATGCTATTACAGATCCTCAAAATATGGGTAATATCTTAAGAACTGCATATTATTTTGGAGTTGATTTTATTGTGACTAGTTCACAAATTTCTGCCAGATTAGGAGCCGTGACCAATAAAGCTTCTGCTGGTGCTTTGGATTTCCTGGATATCTACAAAGTTCAAGATAGTATAACCTTCATTGATAGAATCAAAAAGAATGGATGGGCTGTTATAAGTACATCATCCAAACCTACTCCTTCTGAACTTGAAACCATGTCAGCCAAAGAAGTTAAAGTTCATGACCACTTATCTACTAAATTTGTCGATATGAATGATTTAGGAGGTATCTGTTCCAAAGTTCCAGTATTATTAGTGTTAGGAAGTGAAGGAGAAGGAATTAGAACAAATGTCAAGGTAAGATCAGACTTTTTGGTATCAATCGATAAGGGAAGAACTGATGAACAAAACATTGTTGATTCCTTAAACGTTGCTGTTGCTTCTGGTATCCTAATTGGAAAGTGTTTAGAGTAAAATGGGTTAGATAAAACTTGTATAAAGTCAGATTAGTTGATAATTGTAAATAGTAAAATACTAAGAATATGATAAGGGTCACACGATTTTCCGCATTGGGAAATTTTCCTATTACGTCTGTAATTGTAAATCATAGTCTAAATTCCCTTTATTCAGTAGCAATTAACATTCTAGATGATTTAACAACACTCAACCTATTGTTAAACATACAATAGGGGTTATTAGTATCAACGTGTGTCCAGTTAACATCTTGCTGGTAAACTAAAGATCCAATCATCTTCAAAGTGTGAAAAGATCTTTCCCCTATTTTTTTTTTGTTTAGATTTTTAGATAAGCAGCACACGGGTTACAAACAATCAGAACAACACCACAATTTGAAACGTTTGGTGTATACGATCACCTGCTTGTTCGGAAAGATTCTACTTCATTGATACCGTTAGTCTGGTTTTATTATAAATACGGTCCTATCGCCATTGCCCAACGTAAGTCAGTTTCTTCAGATTGTGCCTGAGCTCATCATCCATCATCGCATTCCGCACAACTCATTCCCAGATAGCTAAACATATAATATCATGGTGAATTATCATCTTGTTGTGTTAACCCATGGATTATGGGGTCAACCTTGGCATATGGAATATCTTGAATCTCAAATCAATCAAAATGTCAAACCTACTAGTCCAAATGAAGAAATCATTGTATATAAGACTGGATCACATACTGGTTATTTAACTTATGATGGGATTGATATTAATGGGAAACGTATTAGTGATGAGATCATAGCTCAAACCGAATTGCTATCATCGAATTCTAGACTTGATAAAGTCACTAAGTTCTCTATTGTTGGTTACTCATTAGGAGGATTAATTTCTAGATATGCCATTGGGGTTTTATTTTCCCAAAATTATTTCCAAGATATTGAACCAATCAACTTCATCACATTCTGTTCACCTCATGTTGGAGTGCTAAATCCAATGAATTATACTATTGCTGCTAAATTATTCAACAACTTTGCTTATCAATTTTTAGCTTATTCTGGATCTCAATTGTTTTTAAAGGATAGAATTGAAAATCAAAATACTCCATTATTAGTATGGATGGCTGATCCTAATTCATACTTTTTTCAAAGTTTGAAGCAATTTAAACATAGATCACTTTATTCAAATTTGGTTAATGATAAAAGAACTTGTTGGTTCACCTCTGGTATAGAAAGTTCTGATCCATTTAATTCAATGGTTAATGAACTGGCGTTGAATTTATCAGTTGGTTTCGTTAAGAATTATGAACCAGTTATAGTAGATCTTAATCAACCACATAAATATATTGGGATTACTAAAACCACTTATGTTCAGCCTCATGCCAGTACCACTAGATTTATAAGAAGTTTAAATTGGCTTAGAGTGTTTGGAACCGTTATTATTTATTTACCAATTTGGTTCTTAGTCTTTCTGATTGGTTCTATATTTCAAAGATTGAGATTGAATAGAAGAGTTAAATTATACTTTCGTGATGCATCTAATAATCTCATGCATTTATATGAAATGATCCAAGATCCATTTGAAGATCCAATTGTACCAGATGGTAAAAATATAGATGGAGAAGATGATAACCAATCTGATTACTTTGATAGTTTCAAAAGAGATATTACTAATAAAGTTAGAGATCAACAAGATGAATTTGTGGAATCCGTGTTTGACGTTATGAACAATAATAATATATCTGAACAAGAATTAGATGAAAAGATTGAAAATGTTGGTAATGTGGCCAAATTAAATTTCAATTCTGATCAATTATACATTATCAATCTGTTGAATACTTTAGAATGGAGTAAGTTTCCTCTTTTGATCCGTAATACCAAACACGCTCATGCCGCTGCTATTTACAGATTTAATGATAAGAACTTTGGTGAAGGTAAACTTGTTGTAAGTCATTTTGTTAATGAGACTTTTAAACTAGAGTAGATACTACAAGTTTTTATAATATGATACTTTTTTAATTGGCTTTTTAAGCTAGGATATAATATACAATTTATTTATTAAGTAAAAATTATCAAAACAAATTGCAAAAATGCTCGAAGAAGTTGCCCTCAACCACAAAAAATATACTACGGATTTATAAACATATTATGATAATTGTTTTGTTTTTATTTTTTTAAAAAAGTTTTATTTGTTTCGTTTTCAGAGATATGACCATAAATATTCTATAAACAATAGAGTCTATATATACGTTAAAAAAAATATAAGGGATGAATAAAGAATAGAAGTTAGACAGTTCAAAAGAAGTAAAAAAGGTGACAAACAAGTAAAGTAACACAATGAGTTAAAAAAGTCAAGTACATATAGAAACAGTGGCATAGAAAGAAAGAGAGATAAAAAGAAAGAAGAACCAGTAAAACTTATTTGAACTGATTAGATCAATTCAACATAATTGGCAGGGAAAATACCAGTTACACCATTGTTTCTTCCTGTCCACCAATCATCAACCGTTTCTGATTTCTTAATGATATCTATCACATCACCCTTCTTAAATGGTAAATCACCATTTTGTTCACCTTTGAATGTGTATAAGGCAATAGCTTGATTAGTGTTTGGTTTGGAATCTCTACCTCCATAACTTGGCTTGGAAGCAACTGGAGGTCTTGAAGGTCCTGAATTTGATAATCTTGTTTTATTTAATCTACTACCTAAGTTGTCCACATCATTACCATGAGTATTACTTCTTCTTCTGTTTCCAGAATCATAGATATCATCTTCCCAGTTTGAAGATGATGATGTTGGTTTTTTAGTATTGGTAGAAGTTCCATTATGATTACTACTATAGGTAGTATTTCTTGTAGATGGTCTTCTATTTCTGTTATAATCACGATCATCATCAGAATATTCATCAGAATAATTATCATCATCATCAGAATAATTATTTCTTCTTGAAGTTCCACGACTACCTCTTCTTCTTGGAGATGCACCAGATGTAGTATCAGAAATATCATCTGGAATATCATCATAATAATCATCATTATTATAGAAATCGTCATCTTCATAAGGTAATCTATTATTGAATACTCTACTTTCTAAGATTCTCATTAAAGAATCACAAGCTGGAGGAGCTTCAACTTGACCGGCTAAAATATTTCTTGCTTTACAGTTACTACCATAAAACTTTCTATTGGCTTCTCTTCTTTCAACAATGGCTGAACCTTCTAATGAAACACCAGCGAATAACCCTTTTGTTTTAGAATAGGCAAACACAGCAGATGCACTTTTTAATGAGGCAGTTCCTGCTGCTTCTGCATTTCTACCTAATGGACCCGCAGCCACAGATATATTAGTACCTAAAGTAACTGAACCCATTTGAGCAAATGAATCAACAGCTGATTTTGAGTTTAAGATGAATACAAAATCAGTTAATTCTGCACCAATTTGACCCCCTACACCGGCACCGGCAGTTACAATGGCAGAAGGAGGAGACCAAGTTCCATCTGGTAATCTGGCAACGATAACTCCTGATCCTGCTCTTCCGGAGAATAAGAACCCAGCTTTTAATACTGTTATGATGGCTAACCCTTTAGCATTTTTCAAGACATGAGGAGGAATGACTTGATCTGCACCTGCCACTTGATTTGGTTTTATGAAAGAAGCTAAAACTTTGGCAGCTTTTCTAGATAGAGAAAAAGGGTATGTTAGTATTGGATACGAATAATAAAGTGAATAAACAAACACTTGATACTTACTTTGATTCGTTTTTTAAACTTCTTGGAATTGGATTATTGATACCCATTGATGATAGATTTTATAACGTTGAATTATGATGATGATAATGAAGTAATATGTATAAGTCAGCCACAAGGTTTAATGATGATAACTGAGTATATGATTTGAATGAGCGATCCCTATAAAGATGAATTGATTGATTGATTAACGATAAGGAGATTCTTTAGCTTGATGTATGAGTTTAGATTATACTAATCGATTTGATTGAAGTATATGAATGAAATGAATAAACAGTTGTTTAACACATTTAAGCATCATTATATATTTTCCACTCAAAATAATTTTTGTTCTCCATTCCAATCCGTAAAGACGCTCACTCCTTCCTTCCATAATAGAAAATAAATCCGCACTTTCCCTACGCCTTCATTTGTGATCATTGAATTATACTGAGCAGCAGCAGCAGGTCAAGACTTTTTTTAGTGAGTGAGTGAGTGAGTGAGAGATTACATCATGCCATTCATCATCATCATCATTATTAATATAATTATACTGAAGTTAATGGTATAATTCCTCTCTGTAGCTTAATCAAAATAATCCATATGGTATTGGAACTGTATACATAAAGTTAATTTGATTGGACTAGAGAATTTAAACAAAAATTCAATCAATTAAACTGCCTAGAAAATGACAAAAATAACCTACTGACTCTATATTCTATCTGGCGTCTGCTCTCAGTAAAATTAGAGATCTTGGATGCCGGTAATTTAAAAAATCTTAATGCTTAAATTTTTCAATTTTTTCAGTAATTACCATCACCACCACGCGCTACTTTACTTTACGGTTACCGAGATGATGGGGTGCGGTGCGGTGGGACACACACACAACTGCTGTGACGCCATGATCTCGTATAGGAGATAATACTGACATTTTATCATGTAAATAATAGAAATCTATGACTTGCAAAGTTTTAAAAAATAATATTATATCTAACAGTTAATGACCTTCGATTTAAGTATAATTCATTTTAATATTACTCCTTGAATTCAATTCCATCGCAAGAACAAAAGTCAAACAGAGATAGAATAACATATAATAACGAAAGAGGATAAAATAAAGAAGTAATAGTTATATGAAATGATCTATATAACAATTCATTTAGATCTGATTAAACAAAAGATATAATAAATAAAAAGAAGATATTCAAAAAAAAAGCTTCCCCACCAGGAGTCGAACCTGGAATCTTCTGGTTCCAGAAGTGGATACTAAATCGTAGCCAGACGCCTTGACCATTGGGCCATGAGGAACGAAGCTTCAAATTTTTTGAAAAGTAATTCAATGCAATGGTTTCAATATCGAATTTTAAAAACGATTTATTTTGCTCAATTCAAGTGGTTTGGGACTTATAAGTTGATCAAATAATGACTCTGTTCAACAATCTATCGGTTAGAGTCTATTAGGTTTTGGTTGAGTTTTATTTGACGTCATTAGATGAACTTTTAAAATTGCCAACTTGAAAATCTAAATTTCCTTTAAATACAGAATATTAAGTTACAACTGGCTTATTTGATATTCTGATATGATACATCTGAAATATATTATGAAATGAAACCTTTTTACTCAAGTTTGGGCACCCCACAATTCATATAAATTTTAATAATGGCATTAATTTGCCACTTTTGGTAGCGTCTTCTCAAATATCATCCCAAAATTTTTTTTTTTTTTTGTGTTTTTATTTTATTTTAAATTTATTATCAATATTTACATTTACAGAAGGTTGAATTAAAATTCAATTTAAACCAAAGTAATACGTGTTATAATAGGGTGAGAGTATTTGTATGTCAGACGTTGATACAGCTTCCGTGACATCGCTGGGGTCAAGGCGACCTAAGAAGTATCTTTGTGATTTTGATGGTTGTGAAAAAGCATATACAAGACCATCATTATTGGAACAGCATAAAAGATCACATACTGGTGAAAGACCATTTGTTTGCAGTCATGAAGGTTGTGATAAGTCATTTTTAAGAAAATCGCATCTTGATGCCCATGTCATATCTCATAATGATGACGAGGCAAAACCATTCCATTGTTCTATATGTGGCAAAGGTGTTAATACTCCACAACATTTAAAGAGACATGAAATAACTCATACCAAATCATTTGCTTGTACGTTTGAAGGTTGTACTGAGTCATTTTATAAACATCAATCCTTAAGACATCATGTTACATCCTTTCATGAAAAGTTAACCTGTCAAATTTGTGATAAACCATTCAGTCGACCTTATAGATTGACTCAACATAATTTAAAATATCATAGTGAATCACCAGCATATCAATGTGATCATTCAGGATGTTTTTCAAGTTTTAAGACTTGGTCAGCTTTACAATTTCATATTAAAACAGAACATCCAAAATTAATCTGTGCCATTTGTGGAAAAGGTTGTGTGGGTAAAAAGGGTCTTAAATCTCATATGTTAAGTCATGATGATGATAAAATGATTAAGCTTTGGAATTGTAATTATTGTCCTAGCAAATACTCCAAGAAGATTGAATTGATTGAACATTATAATAACTTTCATGATGGTAATATTCCAGATGATTTATTAACCCTACAAGATAAATTGAAATTAGATGCTCTATTAAGTGAAACTGATAAAAGTATGAATAATGATCTAGCTACTTTGGATGATTTAAAAAATAATGGATATGAATCTGTTTCTGAAAGTGAAGATGAAGAAGAATTCGATCATAAATCAGATACACCTCAATCTCATACTTCAATAGATACTTTAAATTCAAAATTAATGAATGGTAAAGATTCAATTATTGGATTGATTCTGAAAAATTTCAGTATGAGAAAATTAAAATGTCCAAAAATGAATTGTGATCGGTCATTTAGAAGAGAATATGATTTATCAAGACATTTGAAATGGCATGAAGACCATTTAAAGAAAATTGAAGAATTTTTAAATTCAATCGATAACGAAAAGAAAGAAAATAATCAAGATATTAAATCAGATCTTTCTTTACCTGCTCCCAAAAGGACAAAATTATCAACCACCCTTAACGATACGACTAACGACTCAGATGAAGATAACTTGGACGACCTTATAGATGTTGAACTTAGAAAGATTAACGCTGGTGACAAGTTAAAAACTTTGTAAAATTATTATGTACATTAATTAAATTTACTTTTTTATAACATCATTACTAATACATAAATATAAAAGAAATCAAAATTAATATTTGGCTTTCTTATCATACCCTCTATTGTAATTACCATCATCTTGCCTTCTCTTATTGTTATTGTTATTGTTACTGTCAAACCTTCTATTTTGGTTATTGGTATTGTTGGAGTTATTATTGCTATTAGCATTTCTTCCACTATTATTGAAATTGTTATCTCTTCCAAATCTTTGGTTTCTGTTATTGGCAGCTGGTGGAGGAGGAGGTGGTGGTGGTGGTGGCGGTAAAGGAAGTGAATCGACCGGAGCTCTACCGCCTCTTGGCGGTGGGTTATTACTATTGCTGTTACTATTGTGTCTATTGAAACCACCATCTCTATAGTTGTTGTAACCATCTCTGTTATAACCGTCTCTATTGTATTGACCATGTGGTCTATACTGTGAATTATGTTGAACAGGCTTAACATCATTGTTTCTTAACGCTTCTTGTGGAGGTAAAGGAGCTCTCTTTACAATAGATGGACCAGCTGGATCATATTCATCCTTACCAACAGCACTTGAAGGTCTGCTTGCTTCTAATTCTTTCTTAGCTTTGGCTAATTTTTCCTTAAGCTTTTCTGGACTAGAAGTTTCGGAACCCTTCTCTGTTGGGGTGGCCTCTCTATTTTCTTTGGTATCTATCTTCTTTGTTTCGATAGCCTTCTCTGTAACTTTCTCACCTTCCTTATTTTCTTCTTTCTTGGATTCTACGTTGATTGTTTCAGCGGGCTTAATGACCAATGGAGTGACTTCAACCACCGCATCCTTCTTTTCTTCTTCCTTCTTAGCAGCTTGAAGAATGGGTTTTTCTTCGACCACTGGTTTTGGCTCGCTAACTGTCTTCTTTTCTTCACCATTAGCCGGCTTTGGCACAGTGTGTGTATAATTATCATAACGGCCTCTTTGTGTTGTAGAAGATCCTCTCGAATCAGGTCTAGAAGAAGACTTCTTAGAATCATAATCCAAAAGAGAACCAAGCTTTTTCTTTTCTTCTTCTTCTTTAACTTTTGCTAATTCTTGTGCTTTCTTTGCAAGTTCATTCTTGATTCTTTCGTCTTCTATTCTCTTTTTCTCTGCCTTTAATGCAATCTCTTTTTGTTTCTTCTCTTCAATGAGCTTATTCTTTTCATCTTCTTCCATAGCAATAAAGTCCCAAATAGGAACCCATTCCTTTGATCTTGATTTTACATGACCAATCAAAGCACTTGATGATAATTTCAAATCTTCTCTGTCTTCTTCTTTGATCACTTTTTCGATAAGCTCGACAACTCTTTCACAGTGATCTTCCACATTTGGATAAATACCTAAAAGATTTTTTAAGAAAGTAATAGCATTACGACGACACATATATTCTGAAACATGTAAAGCAGTTGCAATTTCATCCAAAATACTGGTATGATATTCATATAAAATAGTTCTGAAATTATCGAATGATACTGGCTTATCGTCCTTAGTTAATGCAGCTGCTTCTAAATCGAATGTTTCTTTTTTAGTCCAAGAATGAAGTTTAAATAGTACATCAGCAAAGAAAAGACCCAAATTTTCAGCTTCAATTGGAGTTAAAGTAAAAAGAGTACCAAATAAGATATTATTTTTAATCAATTGATCGAAAACATTGATTAATGAAAAATTATTTGGGGATAATTCATTTAATTTAAATAAAAATCTTGATGAGAAAACTGCATCAAATGATGAATGAATAGCTCTTGGTAAAATACAGTTTTGTAAAAACACATTTGATTGTTGAACCACATCACCATCTTTTGAGAACCAAGACTCTGAATGAGTTGTTAAGATCTCAAGCACTTTTTGATTTTGGATCTCATGTTGTGAACTTTCTTCTTGAATAGTTTTTGAAAATATTTCATTTTGTCTCAAATCCTTTCTGGCTTTATCAATGGCGGAAATAGATACATCTTTGTCTCTTGAATTGATGGAAACCCAATCTTTAAGACTTCTGATATTGGACTTTAACTTAATAGTTTCTGATTCATATAAAGATTTTGAATAATTTATATCTCTGAGTGATAATCTCCAGAAAGTCACATATAACAGTTGTGAAATATTTTGTAATACATCTTCTGGAACCAATTGGGCAGTTTCATTAATCATTTGTTCTAAATTAGGATCAAGAACATCTTGTTTCGAGATAGCATAATCAAGATATGGTCTCCATAAGTCAAATGCCCATTCAGTGGATACACCATAACTACCACTTAAAGTAGAAACTGGTAAATATACTTCCTTTAATTCTTCGAGATTTCCGAAAAAGTTCGTCAACGTGATAAATAATCTTATTACTGCGTTGATATCATCGATTCTACTTGCCAAAACCTTTAATGGAAATTCATCTGCTTTCGCGATTAATTGACTTTGATATTGACATAATAGCACAAGTAACTCATTAAGACCATCTATTTCCAAAAGACTCTTGATTAAGTATTCTCCTGAACGGAATCTTTCAAATCTAAGATCATCAATGGTTCTATATACCAATTTTTCTAACGAATTACCGCAGTTCAACATATCAATTTGTTGCAAAGTTAAATTGGTAATAGTTTGAATACCACCCATAGAAATGAATATTTCTTTCAATACAATTAAACCAATATGCTCACCAGCATGGAATGATTTTAACAAATAAGTGAATAAAGTCTTTAAATCTATAAGTCTTGGGTAACGTTGACAAATCTTACCAATGAAACTAGCCAATGATTGCAACCATTGACGTTCAATCATACCATTATCTTGAGTACCAGTTCTTCCGGGTGAAGTTAATCTCATTAATATAGCAGCGGTTAAATTATCCCAACCGTAGCTATTAAAATATCTTGCTGTCTCGACAACTAAACTGTTCAAATTATCGTAACTTTCAATTTGTTGCAAAATTGTCAAGAAACAGGGTAAAGGATTTGAAAAACTAATTTTTGCTAAACGTCTCATCATTGGTCTAACATTTTCTTTAGAAAGTCTCTTTAAAACGTCTTTAGTTGCTTTCTCTGCTTTACTGTAAGCCATTTTAACATGAGGATTATTCTTGGCTAAAACTTGTTGTAATTCACCATAAACACTGAATCTATCTTCTAACAGATAAAATGATAAGATTTCATAAGCTTTATCAATGGCAATGGAATCTTCTTCGATGGTTGACATGGCTGGGAATATATAGTTTCTGAAATAGTGGAACCATTCTAATTTCTTGTCAGCATCCTCAGGATTATTTTTCAAGTCCCAAACAACAACTTCACATAACATAACAAACAATTCCAAATTCTTGGAAATATTGACACCACTAAATTTAATAAACTCTTTCGATACCGCAAATAAATCTTCGGCTGTACTTAAGACAGGAAGTTGATCTGACCATTCAGTATAAAAGAATCTAAACAGCTTTGTGCTGTAACTCTTGATAGTAGCTTTAAAGCTTAGTAATTCTGCGTTGGGGAATTCCTCATATTCAACGTGATTTTGTTGTCTTGCAAATGCAACTTTCTTAGATCTACTTAACTTTTTAAAGTCTTCGGCTGAAAATGGATTAAATCTGTCATGTAATGTCGATACAATTTGTATGGATAATCGATTAATTAATTCTATTATCTCATCGTCTGCATATGCTAGGAATGGATATTGGGTTAATAAATATACGGCTGGGTAGTAAAGACCTACTGACACGAATGATCTTAAAAATTGAAACTTCATGTTTAAATGTAATTTATTATGAAACTTCTCAGAAGGACTTATGGCTGCCTTTGAAGAGTTGTTGTTCTTTTCTTTTGGTTTTCCAGTTTCTTCGTCTTCTTCAAGTAATGGAGCTGCAAGTGCTAATGCACTAGCACCTGCTTTATTGACTTCATCATCCAATAACTTTTTATAGTCTTTTTCTAAGGCAGTCATTTCTTCATCATCTGGAGCCAAGTATTTAGCTAATGCACCGAAACTTATAAACCCTTCTTTAATTAATATACCAATCATAATCTTAAACGTCTCTGGAAGATCTCTATCACTTGCATGTTTGGCAAATCTCAAACCTATAATCTTGGCAGCACCTTCATTACCACCTATTGAAAGTGTAGTGAGTGAAGAATTATCACTAGGAATATTCGGCCACCATTTGGATTGTTTTAATAAATTTATGCAAGTTCTATGTTTAGGCACAATCTGACTTTCTAAAATTGATAATAAGATTTCAAGACATCTGTTTGGATCTAAACTATAATGACCAATTATTTTCTCTATAACTTGAATAGCATATTCAACTTGAAACTCAGCATCGTCTGCTTTTAGAATGAAATATATTTCTGTAACAAATTTAGAAAAACCTTCAATTTCTTCATGAAGTAAATTAAATTTCTTTTGGGAATAAAGCTCGTCTCTCATTTTAGTATTAAGAGTCTTGGTTAAAGTCTGCTTGGGAACAAGCTCCAGTTCTGTTATCTTATCAGATCCTATGTACATGGCAATTGTTTCTGGCTTTATGACATTCTCTTTACGACTGATCAACTGTAATAAATTCTTAATATGCTCGGAAGGAGGAAACACATTAACCACCTGACAAAACACTCGGGCCACCAAATCATTCTTTATGGATGAGAACAAGAAGTTGACCAACCCATTTAAGTCCAATTCATCTTCTTCAAATACAAGTAACAATTCAGTAAATAGTTGAACAACTATTAATTCACCATCTGAACTTGATTGATCAATTGACTCCAAAGTCTCAAGCAAAGACTCTGCACCTGAACCTTGAAACTCACTTATCACCTCTTCTGTGACATAGATGTACAGAGATTCACTCATCATGGAACAGGATGTATATTATCAACTTGGTTGCTTAACTTATATACCTATCTCGACTTTATAGTGAAAATATTAAATGCGTTTATTATTTTTCTCTGGGTCCAAAAAACCTGTAAATTATTTCAAAATCAAAAAACATGATTTACAGTTTACATTTTGACTTTTTTTCTTTTCGCTACTAAAATTTTTCACTCAACTTCAACAAGCTGTTCTATTTCAATTTGGATGTTTAGAACTAGCTAACTATATTCTAAAAGAGCTTACAAATATTGAATAATGTTCTAAAGTAGTGAAAATGTGTTAACCTTCTTGTTCTTATAACCAAAAAAATATGAAAACAGCTATGTTTTCACTTGCTGTTAAAATGATGCAACAAAGAAAATTTCCGTAACTTTAATGATCGAATTCTGACCCCAAAAATGGACTAAATTACTCAAAACTTGGAGAATATCATGTTTAAGTTGATTCATTTACCTTCTGCTATAAAAATAAAAAGAAAAGCTCCGCGACGGGGAATTGAACCCCGGTCTACCATGCGACAAACGGTAATTCTAGCCACTAAACTATCACGGAAGTTTTTATGAGAAGTTGAAAATATAAGTTTTCTGGCAGGAACCAATCTTCACTAAGATTTATTTATAAAATTTGGATTTTAAGTGGGAAATTTCTTATTTCATCATATCTTATACTTGTATCCTCTATTCGAATCTTCTACCTATGATGTCCACCATTAGTTATTTCGTTGTCTGGAAATTTGATGCTGTGAGTTGTAAAAATAGTAAAGCTAATAAAATCGAAAAAGCATAGATTGGAAATGCTAATTACTTGAAATAAACGTACTAGCCTGGGACATATTTCAAAGCTTTATCTCATGGAGAATGTATCTGACAAATTTGGAAAAAAGAAACTGATATAATACACCCAAGTTGACTAGTCCAGAGAATTGTTGATATAGTCTTCAGGCTTGAATCTTCTTTTTCTATACCCATGTATTTTACCTTTGTCTTTATCATCAATTACAGATGCCTTATGCTTTGGTGCAATATGAGTTTTAGATTGACATATCAGACACGGTGCAACTTCACAGGTATATCGAATATGTCTAGTAGTATGACAATACAGACAGAACAGTAAGCTACTTAATACTTTTACTTGATGAAATTTATGGATTGATCTGCTTGCAGCTGGAACGACGTGAAATAGTAATTCTACCAAAAAATAAATTTTAGTAGTTGCATTAGTTGTGGTAACATATACTTTTGGAGCTTCTGTTCGATTAATAACTCTATAAAGACATGGTTTCTTCCCTTTTCTTTGATTACTCCCCTGTCCTTTATCAAGTATGTAGAAGGGATTCCCTGATGGCAATGCTTCTCTAGTACAATTTCCATCAAGAAAGAAATCATATTGCTCTTTTTCTTCTTGAGTTAGTTTCCATGCTTTTCTAGATTGCTTTGGGTAAAAAAAGTCGTTCAATGTCTTCCCAGCCAGTTGCGCTTCATTCCAGGGTAATGTATATTCCAAAAGGACAATGGGACCAGAAAGGATCAGCAAGATTTTGTAATCAACTCGCTTTTTAGAACCGTCCTCATATTCAGCAATAAAAGGAGTAAGATCATTAAACATTGTGATGAAATAGTTGTGCATTCTAGGAAACGGTTCATAGGGGTATTTTTCGGGAGCCAACTTAGCCAATAGTTTTAAAATGAATGAGTATTTTGTACCAACACTTGCCATAACACAGAAGTGTATTTCAAGTGAGAAAGAAATTATTATCCAATACAAGTCTTCGGCTACTAGAACCCTAGCTAGCTGAAGAAATTTAATTAACTTCATACGAGTTAACTTGTCCAAGTTGTTAATTGCAATTTCAAAGTCGGAATAACTGTAGTTCAAAGTCTGTTCTGAGTCTACGAACTGTGCTGACAAATATCGATACACATTTTTAATATCTTCATGAGAATTGTCTAATTTTTCTATTTCGTCCATTATTTCTAAAAATTCTTTCTTAGGTTTATGAAAGGCTTGATCTAAGTGTTTTTGGAATTGGGTTCGTAGTTCCCGTCGACTTAAGTTGACCCCTTCTAAACTAACAGCTAAGTCAAAGCCCGAAACATTTGCCCTAGCAGCATCGACAAAGTATTGATTTTTGAGGAAGTCAGGAACGTCTTTGATTCCTTCTTGCATCTTATTCCAGGCATTAGCACTTAAACTGTCGTAGAACCGCCTTTCGTAGAAAAGATTTTGAAGCTCCTTCAATTCAGCATCATTGAGTTCAACATCCTGATTGTCATCATCAGAGTCATCATCATTAGAAGTATAAGCATTATTATCATCATTATTATCATCATCATCGGAGTCTTGACAATCAGAATTGTTAGTATCATTGTAATCTGTATAATTATTATCATTTTCATTGTTCGCTTTATCTTCAAGTTCTACATCTTTAGGGTTATTGTAAGTATAATATCTCGAATAATACTTCAAATATTTCTTTTCCTTGACCCAAGGTAATTTTCCTATCACTCTGTCTGCATCTATTACCATTGATTATTTGTTTCGGAATATGATTTATTCTGTACAATTGATTCAACTATTTTTATAAAATCGTTTTATCATTTATTTTTATCTATTAGAAATAGCGGAGTCAATTCATATCACATGATAAGCTGATACTGACAATGACGGAGCTTTTCATGGGCTACACTTATTCAGATATAAGACTACAAAAGACATCTAATAAAGAATTATAAATGTAAATATGACTATTAAACTTACTTAAAATCTCAGTATTGGTTTAATGCTCTTATATCAAGATCTTAGGGGCATTTACCTTATTAAGTTTGGCGACCCCACCATTTTTGGCGTAAGTTTTTTCTGCCGTCGCAATCAAACAGTGCAATCTGTTTGCAACTAGTTCATATCATTCACATCATATAGTCTGACTCTCATTACAAAAGCACTTTCCAACTTTTCATTAACTATTTGAATTTGGAAGTATTGTGGGAGGTTGTTTTAACTTTAACATTTGGAGCCACTTTGCAAGTAAAAGCATTATGCGAAGTAGTATGACAAAATCCACAGAAACTCAATTTACTTTTGATAACAACTCGCTGGGCTGGAAGTACTTGTCTCGTGGAAACCGGAATCCTATCTGAATATAATTCAACAAGCATATAAACACTGATTGGATGATAAATGTGACTAGAAAGGAGGGATCCACTCCATTCCAATTGGATAAGACGATAAATACCAGATTCGTACGATTCTTCAGGAGGAATTATTTCGGCTGGACAAAAGTGGTATGGTTCAATATGGTATTCTTCTCTGACAAAGTCTACGAAGGCCTTTGCTTCTTCGTGTGGACTTCGTATAAAAAAATGTTTTAAAAACAACCATGCCCATGAACTCTCAAACTGATCTGTCTTATACTCTAATAAGACAAAAGTATTACCAGAATGAGGCTCCACTTTGTAAGAAATAATTCCTTCCGAGCCATCTGAATAATTAAATTTGACCGGGCCTTGATGGTTAAAGAATTTTGCTAAATATTCTCTCATATCAAGCAAACAGCGATATTCTATGTTTTTTGGGGCCAATCCAGCTAAAATCTTTGTTAAATCCACAAACAAATCACTATGCTTTTGAACATTTATTTCAATACCACCCGTTGATGAAACATAAACCATGTACAAATGTTTGACTGAAAGCAATCTTTGGTATTTAATATATAATAATAAACGTTTAGGGGTAGCCTTATATAGAGAACGGACATCATTTTCTATGGCTGTCAAATCAATGCTAGAATTAGATCTCACACAACTGTTTAATAATTCGTTGAATTCTTTAAACTGTTTAGCTAAAAGCTCGTCACGAGCACAAATGCTTTCTATTGTAGAAGGCATCTCTTGTAAATGATTTTGCTCCAATTTAAAAAGTCCGAGAAATGCCTTTCAAACACAAAGTGTAGCGACTTTTCATTCAAAGTAGTCTCATTTAAAATCTTAACCTCGGCAATATGTTTTGAAAGAAGTGTTTTCCCAGTTTCTACTAGATACCGTCGCCTCAAATTATATGGAACCTCTTTCACTCTCCTGATAATATCATTGTAGGTATCAGGTGCGTTAGCATCAAGGACTACTTGTTGGTAAAATGATATTGCATGATCTCTATCACCTACATCCTCTTTTGATTTTCCATTTCGATATTCTCTAAATCTTTTTCCAAGTAAATAATCTAATCAGTGGTCTATCTCTTCTTGGCGTGTCCTCCCCATAGTATAAGTAAATATGTATTGATTAATTGAATATCCCCAGGAATTCTAAATGAGAACCCCATATTTTCCTCCTTAAATCTCTCTTATTGAAATTTTAATCACATGACAAATCACCTGACACGTAAAACTATTATTGAACCCAAAAATTTAAGATTTTTGTAAGGACCAGAATGAGACTTACTTATTAAGTGGTTATATGCAGGACATGCAACCTTAAATACAAGATCTACCGAGCTACCAGTTATACCAAGTGGGTGCTTGGCAATAGTGGTGGTATGAGGTATGATGCGAATACAGGAGTATAGGCAGTGGGCTGAGGGAGCTAGCCTAGCTAGCGAGCTTGGCACCTGCTGGCCTGATGCGTAGGCAGTACCATCAGTTGAGTGATTTCAGAGTTTATAAATACTCGTAGATTCCTATTAGGTTAGAGTAAACCAGGGAGAGGAATATCTAAGATTAATACTTATCATAATACATACGGCATCCCTGCCCATTCCCATCTTTACTGTAGCATATCTAATACTAAAGTCACATCTTGACTCTTACAATTTTGTAAAATAAGCGCAAATGGTTTAGTGGTAAAATCCAACGTTGCCATCGTTGGGCCCCTGGTTCGATTCCTGGTTTGCGCATATTTTCTTATTTTTTATTTTTTTGATAATCTATAAAATATAAATTGATTAAATCTATCTAGTTAACTATCTTAATTGATATATTTGTGCCTAAGTTATTGATTAATTTGAGACTTAATAAATCTAATCATTAATTTTGCAGAATTGCAATTTTTTTTTGTCACTACGGTCCCTCGAGAAGAGGTTTTGACGTAGGGGGGCGCGCGCGTGTAAGAAGGTTTTGAAATTTTATTTGATCCGCTAGTTAATATCAGTCTTCCTTCATCTTTAACTAAACTTATATTCAATGGATGATACAGATGATAAGGAGACGTCGAAACGACGTTCATCATCAACATCGTCGTTCGAATCGTGGATAAAAAAGAATTGGGAGTATAAGGTTGCTGTGTTCATTGTCCTTTATTACCTTATATCGCATGTATTATTGGAAACCACTGGTTACTTTCATGAAACTGGATTAAATAATCATTTAAGAGTTCTACCTAATGAAGTGATACAACATTTCGATAAGACTCAATCCTTTGATGATGATGATTTCAATGTTGATAAGTTTGCTTATATCCAATATGCTACTAATTATGAATATTTAAATTTAGCCATTATAAATTTCATTCATTTACGAAAATCTGGATCCAAAATTAAGAATTTTGTCATTTTACATGATGAAACCATGGTCCATTATAATGCTCAGAATTGGAATAATCTATATTTATTAGCTAATGAACATCATATTAAATTAAAACCGGTTCCATTACTTAAAGTCAAGTTCAGTGATTCATCATCTTGGTCGGCATCATTTACGAAATTCCATATTTTTAATCAAGTTGAATATGATAGAGTGGTTTATTTTGATTCTGATTCGATGTTATTAAACCTTGATGAATATAAGGATATTGGTGATGAAGATTTTGATTTCGAACATTTAACCAATAGTCATGGAAATATCGATGAATTATTTAAATTACCAAAAAATATTCAATATGCTTTACCACAAGCATATTGGTTAAATGATGTGGTTGAAAGTAGAGGTAAAGTGAATGATTTAGCACGTAAAATACCTAAGAAAGTGGAAATTCCATCTACAAGAAGATATCATTTAAGAATGGGTAAATTAGTGAATGATATTTCGAAATTAGATTCAAAAAAGCAACAACAAGATATATTTGAATTATTACCACCTTTACTTTATGAGAGTCATAAGTATGATAATTTTGATGATTTCTTTGCTAATCATATTATGATGATCACTCCATCTAAAGCATTGTTTAATGAATTAATGAAACACACTTTCAATCCATGGTATTGGTATATATTTAATCGATCCAAATTAAGAAGATCACAAGATTATGATATGGAGATTTTAAATAAAGTGTTTGATGATAAATTTAAAACAGGAGAGAAAGGGTTTAAAATTGGGATTTTACCTCATAAAGTATATGGAGTTTTAACGGGAGAATTTGGGGAATTATATCATAGAAGATTTACGGTAGAACCACAATATTTACCATTCATTCAAAAGAAACTGACAGATATAGATGAATGGAAACCCATAAATCTCCTTAGACAGGTTAGAGTGTTACATTTTTCAGATGCTCCAATCCCTAAACCATGGGAACATCAAGATAATAGTGATTATTATAATGCTAATAAAATCTATTGTGCCAAAGTTGATGATTGGGAAGAATATTATACGTTATATCCTAGTCAATATAAACCCAGATTAACCAATGATTGTGATAGTGTCAACATCTGGAATTGGATAAGAGCTGACTTCACGGAATCAAGATTAGAGCATTGGCTTATAGTTTAGTTTAGTTATAGATCAAAATATATATATTATGGCTGTTAAAAAAAAAGTGTATACCTGCATACAA
Source organism: Scheffersomyces coipomensis (assembly GCF_036884675.1). Classification (NCBI taxonomy): domain Eukaryota; kingdom Fungi; phylum Ascomycota; class Pichiomycetes; order Serinales; family Debaryomycetaceae; genus Scheffersomyces; species Scheffersomyces coipomensis. The sequence goes on along the minus strand of NW_027042892.1, from coordinate 779,509 downwards.
TGACGGGTGTCCCCTTTTTCCCTTTTCCCTCGATTTGTTTACAAATTCCATATTTAGAAACTTGTCCCAATAAAAATTTTCTGAAATACACAAAACAAACTTCTGATTTCAAACAAAAATCATCATCTTCTAAATTCATATAGTATAGCCTCATAACAATTGAAGTGTATATCACCATAAGTTCCTTTCCATCGTCATTACTTTCATTCATTCATTCATATATATACACCTATAAACCATTCATAATCTTATTTTGCAGTCAGAATTAGTATAGAGATCAAACCACAACAATATGAATACTTTGACGACTCAAGTTATAATCAAAAGAGATGATGGTACCACTGGATTACCATCTCTTACCATGCCTACTTTAACTGGGGTTGATACTTTCACTACTCCATCAGTTTCAGTTCCACCTAATGATAACAATCCTTATATAATAAGACAACTGAATCCAACTGGGACTGTATTTATAGCCGTTGGAGCCATTGTTGGAGCTATATTATTAGGATTTATCTTATATCATTTGATTATTTCCCTTACCGCATCAAGAGTGGCTAAGAAAGGTGTTGCCAATGATAAACAACTTTATGAAAAATATCAATATAATAATAATACCGCTTATGGAGGTAATGCAGGTTATGCCGCTTCAGTTTTAACTCCATCTACATCCAATTTCGGTAATGATTTACAACAATCTATATCCAGATTACATTCTATAAGTCCATCCAAGAGTTTAATGTTTGGAAATCATCATCAAAATTATGCTGGATCACAAATGGGAGATAATTCAACTATTTATAATTCTGAACCTGGAGCTGCCACATCTAAACATGATTTAACTAAAATGTTTATTTCACCAACGGCTGAAGTCATGCTGCATAAAAGAATCAAATCTGGACAATTTGGAGGATCTACTGCTAATGTTTCAATGTATGGAGGTAGTGGATATAATGGATCAGCTCCAAATTTGGTTAATACCGCCAATAGTAGACTTTCTCAAGTTCCAAATTTATATATTAATAATGATTTCAATAATAGTGAATATTCACTTTCTGTTTATCAACAACAACAACAACAAATCTTACAACAGCAACAACAACAACAAGAATCTATGTCGAATGTTGCATCTCCTCAAACTGCACCAAGATCAACTAGAAAGACGGTTCCATCTATGTATCTTGAAGATTTAATTGATAATGAAGGTAAAGAATAAGTTATCAGTTAGTTACTATTATTCATATTCAATTCATTAGGGTAATATTGGTTACCTCGTTTCATTTCATTTGTTATACACCATTGTTCAGATTCGTTTTCTCATTACATACATGGATAAATACACTAGATCTTGTTTATTTATCACCCCATTTTCGTCTTCCTCCCCTCTCTCTCTCTCTCTCTCTCTCCTCTCATAGCATCTACATATTTATATAGTATATATTCTACATATGTATACCCCTGATACACATAAACATATCTCAGTATGTTTACAATAAAAGCACCCACCCGTACAGTTTATCCCAACTAAAGTTCCAAATTTGTTTTAGATTTGTATGTATTGATTCGTAGTCTATCTCAGTTTTCCTTTTTTGCAGTACAAAATTTATTTGTAAACACACAGAGTGTTCAAACGAAAAAAAAGAAAAACTTAAACGTAAACAATTTTTCTGTCTGTGATTAAAAATTAATAATTTCCAATTTAGAAAAAGAAACACTTTAAACATTATCTAATTCCATATCCAATAGTGTATACTCTACATCTGCTATATACTACAAGTCATCAAGTCATATAGACATATATACATAGCATAGCATAGCATAGCATATCCATATCATATCATATCATCATGCCTCTTTGTGGTAGTACTCCTCAGATAAGTATGTGTTGTTTACTATATTATCTAATGATTTCAGTGAGGTTTTGATTCGTAATAAATTAGGGTATACTGAATACGGTAATTTTTTTTCTTCATAATCAATCATCCCATTGTTGGTATATGGTGATGATTGAATCAATTAACATCAAGAGTCAACGTGTTGATTCATCCATTGATCAAGTCAAATCATGTCAAGTCAAGTTGATTTCTCTGGTACGATAAACTTTTGTTTAAAACAATGGATTCGTCTAATTTCTCGAAAGCGCCGCATCAATCAATCAGTCAATTTATCCCACCCAATTTTGAATCAAAAACCTTCCATTGATACTATACCATCAATGTTTAATCATGGTTTACTAACTTATATCTCTCTCTTTAGTTCAAAGAAAAATAGTCATATTGGGTGATGGTGCCTGTGGGAAAACTTCATTATTAAATGTGTTTACCACTGGGTATTTTCCTCAAGTTTATGAACCAACTGTATTTGAAAATTATGTTCATGATATATTCATCGATAATAAATCAGTACAGTTATCATTATGGGATACAGCTGGTCAAGAAGAATTTGATCGTTTAAGATCTCTTTCTTATGCTGATACTCATTGTATTATGTTATGTTTTTCCATAGATTCTCCTGATTCCTTAGAAAATGTCCAATCCAAATGGGTTGGAGAAATCACTGATCATTGTGAAGGTGTTAAATTAGTGTTAGTAGCTTTGAAATGTGATTTAAGAAGTCATGAAGATAGTGATCTTGATATAGCGAATAATAACATTAATAATAATAATAATAATCGTGATGAATATAATCCTTATCAATCAAGTTCAAATCCTTATCAACAAAATAATAATAATAGTCATCAACCAAAAAGATTAATAACTTATGAAGAAGGGTTAGCTGTAGCTAAAAGAATCGGTGCATTAAGATATTTAGAATGTTCAGCTAAAAAGAAAAGAGGTGTAAATGAAGCCTTTTCTGAAGCAGCAAGATGCGCTCTTACTGCAAAACCAAAAGGTGCTAATGAAAATGAACCTGAAAAGAAAGGTTGTGTAATAATGTAAAATTTTAATGTTCCCCAATCACTTAATTCATTCCCTTCATCAATCCATCCATTCATTCATTCATTCATTCATCCATGCTATCAATAACTATCATTCCTACCTTATTTTTTTAAACTGTCTATATTAATACAAGCATCCAATACAATGTAAAATTACACTTCATCCAATTTAAAAAAAAGTTTAGATTAATTTTAATATACAATTTTTTTATGTACAGAGAGAGAATTATATTTTATATATATATACACCGAAAGATTTATACCTTTCACACTTTTTTAAACGGATTACTTAATGGTTCTTTTCTTTGATCCCATACATCTTCAGAACTACCAATGGCCTTATCCTCTAATAACCTCTTCTTATAATATTGTTGAATATCATTACGAGCAACTAATTCCTTGGCCGTTAATTTTTCAATATCTTCATTCTTATCATTACTATCAAGTAAAGTACCATGAGTGATAGCAAACCATAATTTCTCTCGTTGTTTTTGACACATATCATAAGTACCAAATCTATAATAATTCTTAACTTGACCTCCAAGTGAAAAACACGCTACTAAATCATCAGCAGCTGACATTATAGACATTTGAGTTGGGAATACTTGAGTAGTATTCTCTTGTAAAACTTGAGTGATATTCTTTCTTCTTTCTTTGATTTCTTCAGGAGAATCTTGAAATAATGACCATATTTGGTCTAATTCTTCATTCCCTTCCTCCTTCTTTGCCATATTCGATAGTTATCTATAGTAATATTTGATAAAACTAGTAACTTTCATATTGAAATTTATTCAGAGCATGTCAATTTTTTTTTTCTGATACTGCTAATATTAAATTGAGGTCGTGTAAATTGACCATCACTATTTACTAACTGCTAAATAACCTTTACCTTACATCATTAACTTTATAACACCCAAATTAGGTATGTCTAAACCGGTATAATCAAGGAAAGCGCATAACCTAAAACCAATAACAGTTCAGTCGATTGTTCAATTGATATCTTTTATCAATCTATCTTCAATCAAAGGTCTATCAGACACTATGATAATATGGGTGCGATAGTGCTTATCTATACCTTCGAACTTTTATGATATGGGGGGAGCGGGGGTTCAAAACTTTCCTTTCTTATCAAAACTACTATCGACACCAGCCAGTAAGCTTCAACCCCATAGTAAAATTACAAATTTATATAGACTTGAAATATAGTTAAGAAAATTCATGTATAATGTCGCCAAAAATATAGTTTTCCTTTGTTTTACAATCATTTCAGTTACTACCCAACTTCCTAATTAGGAAGATGATTGCGGTCTGATTATAATTTAGGAACAGCAGTCAATTCAAGCATAAATGGTCTAAATGTATGATTGATTTCGGTTTGATATTCTCAAAACGTGAAACAATCAGATAGTGTTGTTATATTATATGCATGGTTTGTAGAACTTTAAACACATGAAAAATACAGTGAAATATAGATTTGCTTTGGGTTTTAATTCATGTAGTATATTCTTTTATTAACTTATCAAATCAGTTATCACAAGCTGCATATCATTGATAATACTAGTTCAAGATAACAAGATATAAACAGAATATAAAAGAACATCAAACTTCTTCAACAAATGTAAATTTTGAAATCCCTCCAAAATACAATTACATCAATATCATTAATCAATAGCTAAAATGTCAGATTTAGAACATAATCATTATGAAATGGTACCTGGTACAGTACACTTAGTTGATATGCTAGGTGATTTAAAAGTACAAAAGGGTGAGGGTAATATCATTCTTATTCCTCAACCTAGTGCAAATATCAATGATCCCTTAAGATGGAGTACAAGAAAGAGATACTTTCAATTTGCTTTGGTTTTCGTTTGGTATGTAATACCTTTTCTTTATTATTCATTCTTCTTACATGTTTACTAACTTATCAATTTAGGTCTTTCTTATTAGCAGCCGGTTGTAATTTATCAGGTCCAATTTTTGCTGAATGGACAGTTGTATTTAATTGCTCATTCTTTGATTTAACATCTACCGTGGCTATTGCTTGTTTCTTCTTAGGTATTGGTTGTGTGGTTTTGCAACCAACTGCCCTTAAATTAGGAAGAAGGTTTGTTTATTTGCTTTGTACTATAATCATGATGGTTAGTCAAGCTATAAGAAGCAGAGCCACCAACCTTGGATACTTATATGGAAGCGCAGTATTAGCTGGTTTTAGTGCTGCTCCTGTTGATTCATTAGTTGAAATCTCAACCACTGATATTTTCTTTCAGCATGAAAGATCAACGGCAATGGGTCTTGTTATCTTTGCCTTATGTGCTGGTAATAACCTTGCCCCTGTTGCTACAGGGTATATTGCTACCAGTATGGGTTGGAGATGGGTATTTTATATGATGATTATTATCCTTGCTGTTACATTTGTAGTCCAGTTATTTTTAATGGAAGATACTTCATTTAGAAGAAGTTCCGATATTACAGTTTTAGAAGCAGAAATTTTAACTCAAATTAAATCTCGTGAAACTATAGATGCAAAAGGTGGTCGTACTGATATCAAAACTGAAGAAGTTAGTGATATAGATATGCATTCTGATGAAAAGACTCACGGCGAAGATGATGAAAGTAGTATCCCTCTTAGATCCTATGCACAAAGAATGGCAATCATTCATCGTGAATATAATGATACAAGACCATGGATAAAAATCTTTTTTAGACCATTCCTTTTGGTTAGATTCCCAGCTTTCATTTGGGGTGGATTTATTTATGGTGTTACAGTTATGTGGATTACATTATTAGCCAGTACAACTTCTGAAATATATGGTCTTCCCCCATATAACTTCACTCCTAATCAAGTTGGATTAACTAATTTAGGAGCAGCTATTGGTTCATTTGTGGGAATGTTCTTTGGAGGACCATTTGTCGATTATGTCGTTATTCAATTATCAAAGAGAAATAATGGTATTTTTGAACCCGAATTTAGATTATATGCCCATATAATCCCAACCATTTTGAATTCAGCTGGAATTCTTGCTTATGGTTTAACTTCGTATAGTGGAGCTCATTGGGCAATAAGTGTAGTTTTAGGTCAAGGATTAATTGGATTTTCAATGAGTGCTGCTGGTTCAATCTCATTATCATATCCTATTGATTGTTATCAAAAAATTGCCAGTGAAGGTTTAGTATTAATTCTTTTTATTAGAAATATGATTGCTATGGGTTTCTGTTTTGCTCTTCAACCATGGATTGATGCTTGTGGTTTGAAAGTTACAACTTGGCTTTTATTCTTAATTTCAATGGCTCTTAATGGTACATTCATCCTCATGATTCTTTTCGGAAAGAGATTTAGAAGATGGACGGCCGATGCTTATGAAAGATATTCCGATCCTACTTATACAGGATTTTAATAATCCAAAGTTATTACTTTATATACATCTTGTTTATGTTAGTTTAATATAAGTAGTTCAAATAGTTGCAAAAATAATTAGATAATAAAAAAAAATGCCTTCAGCCAGATTCGAACTGACGATCTCCTCATTACTAGTGAGGTGCCTTACCAACTTGGCCATAAAGGCGAATTTTTTGAAAATAAAAAAATAAAGTGGCTGCGAAAATGTCAGTATCACGTGGAAATTCTGCACGAGAATTGATTTTGGCACGCACTTTATGTAATTTTTCAGGATTTTTTTTCTTTTTCGTAGTGGTTGATTTAATAAATTTTCATAGATTGATTGATAGTTGTTACGGTTGAATTTACATTATCATCATCATCATGTTTTCCATTGGTCAAACCTTAAAGACCAAGGTCATGAATGGGGTTAATTTATTAACCTCAATACGTAATATAGGATATATGGGATATTTAAAACCTAATGACGGGGCAGTTGTTGGATATAAGAGATTAGGTAGAGGTCAAGCTTCAGGACTTGGTAAGACTTCTGGTAGAGGTCAAAAGGGTCAAAAAGCTAGAGGAAAAGTTCCAAGATGGATGGAAGGTGGTCAAACTCCATATCATTTAAGATTTCCAATCATTGGATTCAAGAGACCTCATAAGAAAGAATATCATCAATTGAATTTAGACAGAATACAAGAATTTTGGAATACTAATAGAATACCTTTAAAGGAAGGTGGTTTATTGGATATAAAAGTGATGAGAGAATGTGGATTAATAACAGGTTCTATCAAAGACGGAGTTAAGATCTTAGGTAATGGGGCTGAAGAATATAACGTACCATTAAATATTGAAGCATCCAGAGCATCAGATAAAGCCATTCAAATCATTGAAAAATTAAATCATACCTTCGTAGCCAGATATTTCACTAAATTAGGATTACGTGCTCATTTAAATCCAGATTTATTCTTATTGAAGAAAGGTTATGTTCCATTACAAGCTAGACCAACTCATAGAAGAGATATTGAATTCTATTCTAATCCAGAAAAGAGAGGTTATTTATTACAAGATACTTCTTTATTATTGGATCATTTAAAAGCCAATACTACTAAAACCACCAGAAAGTCTGATGGTAAATCAGCATTAGCACAACAATTAGAAACAGCATCTAACAAGAAATATAATAGCGAAGTTAAATTTGTTTCATTTGCTGATCTTTAAGATCACAATGGAATATATTCATACATGTACATTTCATAATTCCTGTAAATAATAATAAATTATATTTAATATATAACAATACATATACTATACATTTTGATCATCAACGTCTATAAATAATTGTAATAATTTTTCAATAATATCCTGTAAATCAATTAACTTTATAGGAGTTTGCTTTAAATTTGAAGATTCTAAATCCTTTTTGGAGATTAACTTATCGTTAATAAAACTATAATTGAACTTTCGTAATGAAAATAATGTCGATTTATAAGTCATTTGGTAAATTTCTTTAATGTTTAATTTATCATTAATATTATGATTCAAATTATTAGTTGAAAACCCACGAATTCTTAAGCCTGATAAAATAAGTTTATTAATTGCCAGATTGACTTGATCTTGAGTTGTAAGAATCAGTGATGATGCAGAAGAGGGACTTTCAATTGTCGATTTTGATGATTGAATATTCGATGTAAATTGATTTTTAGATAATGGTTCAGAATCGACAAGGAATGGGCTTGCTCTCAGTTTCTTTCTTTGTAAGACCTTATCAAAAACAGTTGTGTTTGAATCGTTTTTAGTAGAGGATGTAGTAGTTGGTAAGTCACTGATTAGGTTATTTATCTGATCAATCAAAGAAAAATCAAGAATAATGGAAAATATTTGGTTTAGCTTAGTATCAAAGTAAAATATTAAGTAATTTGAACTATTTGAATCATCTGATTTGAAGATTAAACTGATATTTTCGTCTACGTTAAACGTTTGAAACAATAGATTTGATTTAAACCAGTTTTTAGTTTGTTCAATATTTGAGTACACATGATACGGATTGCATGTTATGAGATAGATCGGTATAAGACGATAGTTTATGTGAATAGGTAGTCGACTATACGAAGAGTTTATGGAAGCTGTGACGGGTGTAGATGTTGTTGTTGCAATTGGAGATGATGATGATGATGTAGACGCGTTTGATTGATTATACCACAATTGAACATCTTCTATGTGGCTATCATCATTGTTTTTGACACCGGTATCATGAAGTGTTATAGTATTGATTCTAATCATATTAAGACCATTATGAGCTTTTCTGTTATCAGTCGTTGTTGTATTATTTGATGAAGAGATGAAGGTTAAGTTCTTGTTACAATTTTGATTTTGATACTACAAATTTTATAACTGCGAAAATTGACAGCATTGATCCAGCACACGAGGATAAGAGGTGATATTTACATCGGTGTGTACTCAATTAATAGAGAAGATAACTTTAAGAATCAAAAGTAACGAACTAAGACTGTTGGAATGAAAGATTAAAGAAGTAATGACATCTTGATGATGATTATCAATTGGTTAGTGTGGTTGACTGGCTCCTTTAGTCAATAGGTTAGAAACCAATTTATACTAGCCACACAACTGACGTCTTACTTTAAAAAACTTCCAATTGAATACTAATCTAACAAATATCATCAGTACAACTGATTGACGAAGCATTGGAGTCATACCTCAAATATTCATATGGTAATTACTACCACACCTTCAACCATAACCTTGTCAAAAGTTATGACAAAAAAGTATCCTCAGTGTCAGAAATGCCAACAAAAAAAAACTGAGACAAAAAAAAAAAGAAACTGAACAGAAAAAGTAAAATCATCAAATTTAGAAGTTGAAGGCTAACTGATTACAACACGATTCAAAGCTGTTACCAGGAAGAGGAGGACATAGTTCGCCATCGATCAAATCAATACCATCCATATCCACAACGAGATCATACTTTACCCATACATCAAGTAGTTTGATAGATCCGTTCGTCAGGTTTGTAAAGTCAGTATTCATTTTATCACACTATCAGTTCAGTTCAACTTACGGTGATCTTGTGAGTATACCATCTAGAACTTCAATATCCATTCATCCTTCTTTAATATTCGTCATTAGTCCACGTCTATCTATCCAGTCTTCTTTCCTTATATGAAATCGAAGTCTTGTCTTAGTTATATTCCTAGACATAAAGTGAGAGTTAGAAGATATAGAGAAACCATTTAGACAAACCATTTCGTCAACAGACATATTGTCATTATTAGAAGACACAATCAAACATGAGTGTAAATACCAGGGTTTACTCCGTTTCAAGAGTATTTACTGATGTAAATAGCAAGAAGTCAAGCGATTATTGGGATTATGAAAATCATAAGATTCAATGGGGAGATATTAAGAACTATGAGATTTTAAGTAAAATTGGTAGAGGGAAATATAGTGAAGTATTTCAAGGTATTAATGTTATAAATGATGAATCATGTGTTATAAAAGTATTAAAACCAGTTAAATTAAAAAAAATCTATCGAGAAGTTAAAATTTTACAAAATTTAACTGGAGGGCCAAATATTGTTGGTTTATTAGATATCGTCAGAGATGATCAACTGAAAATCCCTGCTTTAATCTTTGAAAAGATTTCAAATGTTGATTTTAGAGTATTATATCCTAAATTCACAATATCTGATATCCAATATTATTTTACTCAATTATTAATTGCATTAGATTATAGTCATTCAATGGGTATAATTCATCGTGATGTTAAACCTCAAAATATAATGATTGATCCTTTAACTAAGAAATTAAGGTTAATCGATTGGGGTTTGGCTGAATTTTATCATAAAGGAATGGATTATAATGTTAGAGTCGCTTCAAGATATCATAAAGGACCAGAATTATTAATTAATTTACAACAATATGATTATTCATTAGATCTTTGGTCAGTAGGTTGTATGTTGGCTGCTATAGTATTTAAAAAGGAACCTTTCTTCAGAGGTGATTCCAATAATGATCAATTGATTCAAATTGCAAAAGTATTAGGTACTGATGAATTAACTCAATATCTTGCTAAATATGGATTGACTTTAAGTTCAGAATATGATGATATTTTAGGTAAATATCCAAAGAAACCATGGAAAGCATTCATTAATAAAGAGAACAAGCATTTAATAAGTAATGAGGTGATTGATCTCATTGATAAATTATTGACTTATGATCATCAATTGAGACCAACTGCAAGAGAAGCTATAGAACATCCATTCTTCTCATTAAAGTGATTTCAACATCATCTCCATCGCCAGTTATCATATCTATCAATCATCACCATTAACTTCATATCACTCTAACTTCCCCATTGCATTTATTATCATCAATTTTAAACTTCTTGTTAGTTTTATTTATTTTTATTTTATGCTGATTTTATTATTCTTTTCCCTTTTTATTACTTTAGTTCCTGACTATAATATTAATGATTCTTCAATTACTTTATTCTTTTTTGATTCAACTCTTTAAATAGGTTACATACATATATAATTTTTCTTTCTACTTAATGCTCTTGTTACTAATTAACAAACTCATAATAATAGTTTCTATATTTTAAAAAAAATCATAAAGTCATATATTAAAATGTATTAAAGGAAGTATATATATAATTTAATTTCAATCATAGTTTGAATCCATTCTCAAGTTTATGCAAGAATTCATTAACATCATAAACTTTATTCCTAGTACCTGACAATTCAGAATCCAATTTCTGTTGTAATTCATCAAAAATTAAACTTTTCTTATTCTTCTTACGATCAACAATATCTTCTTCCTCTTCATCGTCATCTTCATCGTAATCATCATCAGTACTTAGAGTGCCATTTGATAAAGTGCTTGAGAATGAATGAGAGCTGATAATGATCGATTTCAAAGGAATCAATTTGATTAACTTATCTATATTAGTTTGATCGAGGTTCAATGATGAAGTTGATTTGAGTAATTTGATTAATTGGAAATGAGTCAAATTATCATTATTGCCAACTCTCAACTTTGATTTAAATGCAGCCAATTTTGATTTTGAAACTCTACTGCTAGCGATAGTTGTAATGCTGGTGATCGTGGAGTCGACATTTATAGTTAACGAGGATGATTGTTCATAACCAGAATCAGTTTTGTTCACAAAAGATTGGATATCTTCCATGATGCTAACACATTCCATGGACAACGTTTTATGACCCACTTTATTTAATGAAGCCTTTTGCAGTATCAATTCATTTAATCGTTCATTCTGATGTATGGTTTGGTATAATTGCGATAGTATCAATGAATAATTTTGATTTATCTGGCTCAAATTTTGAATCTTTAAGTTTAGATTATCAATGTTTAATGATTTTATATTTGGATAATAAATCAAATCAATTGAAGTTAAGCGACTATTCAAATCAATTAGTAACTGTTTTATTTCATTGTAATCATCATTTACCAATTCATTATTGTTGTGACGTATTGTAATAAATGAATCAAGGATTTTAGTTATGGTTGCAAATTTGAAACTTAATTGATTAAAATTGTTCAAACATTGATTTATGAAAGGAGTGGAATAAGCGTCCTTTTGGTTGATGGTTTCGAATAACAAATCAATTGTATTCTTTAAATCATTATCAATGGTAGACACCATTTGATTAAAGGTTTCGTGATTATCGGTTAATTCATTTAGGGTGGAGTTTATCCTATTGATGAATCTTAATGATTTTGTCTCAAATTTATTTTTGAGCTTATTCGAGTAAGTTATGAATTCAACCAATTCATTAAAGTCACCATCATCGACAACTTCATCTTCTTCAAATATAGAGGAATGAATATTTCCTCTATTTTTATCGACTTCAAAATATTTATATAATTCAACACAAAGCGTAACGATACATTTCTCATCTGGACTTGAACCATCCACTGGGAAATCATCAACATCTATGAGGATTGGGATGTGTAAATCATCAAGCATAAATGAAATAATGTTTGTTAAATCACTGGATGGAGGTAATGTTATACTATAATGGTTGAAAATTAACATAAATATAGGAACAGGTTGAATCCAATCTTTATGAAAGTTTGCAATTGGAACGATTGGGTTTAACCAGTTGAATATGATTTGTTTGATTTGAAAGAATGAGGAAGTATCAGTTGAAGTCATGAATTTACTGGACATGTTAAACAAGTACAATGACCATATCAATCCAAGTGTTAGTTTTAAATCTCCATCGAAGATATTATCGGAACTTATGTTAGAAGTATTTAGTTTTAAAATCAATCTTAAGAATTTTAACACATCATTTAAATTCTCAATCTTTTGTAATTTAAACTTAGGATTGGAGTATATTGGAGTTATGTAATATAGTTTATCATAATGATAATTTGTAGTTGTGTTCCCTTTAGACTTAGCTATGGCTTGTACTTTATGGTAATCAAAAACTAATCGATTAATTAATTTTATCACAACTAAACCTGATTGAAGATCTTGTTTCAAGTTTGATATTTGAGTTGGACAGGAAGTCACGGACGGAAGTTCTAGTTGATCATAATCCTGGATGGTATTATTCATCCATTTTATCATGGCTTTTTGTTGAACTTGAACCCATGGTTCATTATCAGTATTAGATTTGGTGAACTTTAAGGACATATTGAATTATTAAATGAATGAATATAGTTAGTTACTAGAGGACTTATCTGGCCTCGTGGAAGGATTAAGAGAGAGTGGGACAACTATTCTAGCGAGTGAATATTGTAGTTGGAGATGAGTGTTTCACTACTCCAAAATTGAGTGTGGTGATGAGTCTTCGTCTAATGAATGAATATACCGACAAGGAATAAACTGAAGACCAAAGAGTACTAGTAACAATAGAATATGAATGAATGAAGAAGAAGTAGTAGTGGTGGATGTAGAAGAACAAGTAGACAGAAATAATTTAAAAAAGACAGATACACAGGGTTAGCAGATAACAAGAAGATGATGGGATTTAAAACACGATAATTACAGTTATGTAAATAATAAATAATAGTACAAAGTATATTTGACAAGGGTTACACTAAACTAATACAGAGTTAAGCATAGAAATAATATTCACGATGTTAAACATAGATAGACGAACACAAAAGTATGGAGAACACTTGCATCTTTAATAAACAAAAGGTGAATTGTTTGGTATTCATTATGACAATGTATCATATTTAATCCCAAAAGGGAAATTGCCCCATTAAAAATTTTTTCTCAGCCAAAATCTCAAACAACACCAAAACCGATTTTTTTAAAAAAGGGGAAAGGAAAGACGAGAAAAAAGACTGTACACACTTTAAAAAGTTATCGCGTCTTTGTGAATTACACACATTTAATTAGACACAACATTGGTTGTAAGGAGGTGTCTACAGTTATAGTTAGATCTAGCTATTGTAATGGTTCGTGTCTAAGCGTATATCAGCGTTGGTACAAGTAATTAAATGCCTGAACATGCCAGTAACAATACACGCAGAAATACAGAAGTATGCTTGATATATGTATGCTATGAAGACTAATCTTTGTCTTTTTACGTTTGTAAATTGATACTAGGTTTAGCTGTGAAAGATTAAAGGTTAGATTCGTAACACCCGTAATTCTTAAATATGAAAACGGTTATAAACCCAAGCAAAATAGTGAATTTGTTATCAAAATAATTGGTCGTGTACCCTTAACCGTGATAAGGGGTTTAATTATTATTTAATTTTCTTCTTTAATGGTTGCTAAAATACAAATTATCACTAACAATGTTCCACAGAAGTATCATTTTGCAAGTTTTAATAGTAGCTAAGTTTTCCTTGGCGGTGACTTCCACCGAAGTGTTATATTTTATTAATTGTATCAATCAAGGTTCTAACTTATACTATAGACAGTCCAGGACTAGTTATTTTACAACCATTTGAAAGAGGACACATTGATATTCATAGTTAAGATACCATCATACCAGGTTGCTACATATCAATTAAGAGCTATGTTAATTATGAACTAAGTGGTAACTAATTCTACGAAGCTGACCTTCTTAATTGTCAAGAGCTTGATACTGGAAATATTGATGATATGATTCTGAGAGGATGGCTGAGACTAAGACCTAGTTCATAACATAGAAAGAGTACATCCCCATAACAGTATTTGTGAACAAATAATTTTTTTTTTTTTCGAAATATACATTTATTTAATATTCTATAAATTTAGAAATATAAATGGAGTGGAATAGAGAAACATAATGTAAAAACTCTATTTATAGATTAGATGGAATAGAAGGTCAAACAAGACCGTTATATTAATAAATCAGTAAGATTTATTTAAGCAAAAGTTAAGTACGATATCCAGTGATTCAAACGGGCGGGGGTTAAAGCAGTATTAACCTCCAGATTTTGTCGTCGTAGGAATAACTTAAAGACAATGAATAGATATCGTGTGGTCAGAATAGCATCAGGAAGCAGTAAAGTGTCATTGACAAGTATAGATGAAGAATGTAAAGGGATATTAGGACCTATTTTGAGCCAGATTTGCTTACTTATTGAACATTCAAAGTAGAGATGATTCAGATATATAGTAGAAGTGGTGAAGTCAAGTTCTTGTAAACAAAAACCACATCTGTTAATTTTTTTTTTTTTGTTAATATTTAGAGTGTGCTTAGCTTTATATTTGTTAATTTATAATATGATAGTTTCTAAAAATTGTTGCGAATAAGTCTTTAAAAGCACTTTTTAAAAGTACTTTCTGTTACAGATCTTTCTTTACAACAATGTAAACGATTTCCCCCCTAGACCATGATAACAGAGATTATACATTCTCCAATTCAACCATAGTTATCTATATATAAAGGTATTTCCTTCCAATACTTTTATGTAATTTCCCTGATGGAAGTATATGGTTTCTGCTTATTATTCTTTCCCCCACCAATTTTATAGTGCGACTACCAAACTTTAAAGAATCGTGATATTCTTGTTACTGCATAGATATGGAAAAAGGCAGCCAAAAAATGGCAACCAATAGACTTAACTTAACTTGCTTCAATACATTATTCAAATACCCACTATTGGCATCCTTGGAACTGAAATACTAGATAGTATCACATTAGAAACTGATCTATTATTCTAATCCAGTAGTTTGCTTATAAGTCAATTCGTTTTTTTATCTTCAATATGAAGTTACCTATATATTACATCTCCGTATGGTTTATTTCACTACTATCATCACTTATTTCAGCTGAATCAGTTGATACATCAATTGCATCACCAGAGATCCATCAGGATGGATACTGTGCGATGTACTCTGACTGTGGTAAAAGAACTGTATTTGGTGGAGCATTACCTTGTCCCTCATATGAAAAAGCAACCAAACCAAATCAGAACTCAATCGATTTATTGCAGAAGTTATGTGGCGCTGAGTTTGATACTTCCGCTGTATGTTGTTCCGAGAGTCAATTAGCCAATATGGAAAATTCATTAAAGAGAGTTGATCCTATCATAAGTTCTTGTCCTGCTTGTCATAAGAACTTTTATGACTTCTTTTGCAAGTTCACTTGCTCTCCAAATCAATCAACATTTGTTAATATAACTCAAACAGGAAAATCAATTGATACCAATCAAGATATAGTTACTGAGTTGACTCAGTATGTTGATCCAAAAACTGCTGAAGCTTTCTTCAATTCTTGTAAAAACGTTAAATTTTCAGCCACAAATGGTTACGCCATGGATTTAATTGGAGGAGGTGCTAAAGATTATAAACAATTTTTAAAATTCTTAGGTGACGAAAAACCATTCTTAGGTGGATCACCATTTCAAATTAATTTCAGTTATAATTTAACTCAAGATGATATTGAATCAAATATTGAATTAAGATCAGATTCAATGAAACCGTGTAATGATGAATCCTATAAATGTGCTTGTACAGATTGTGAAAGTTCTTGTCCTAAATTACCTCACTTCACCGACTTTAACAACAAATGTAAAGTAGGAGTGTTACCTTGCTTTTCGTTTTCAATTTTGATAATTTGGATTTCGTTGATCTTACTATTGGGAGGTTATCATGTCTATGTTTTCAAATTCAAAGATAATAATACTGACTTGAATATCGGTGAAGATGATTTTGATGTTGAAATCAGCCCTTTGTCATATGTGAGACTAAAGAACAGGTTCAGTACATTTCATAATTATCATTTAAATTTGATTGATAAAATTGAAAATAGTTTTGCCTCAATCGGTAACTTCTGTGCTTCGTTCCCAGGTGTTGTTATAGGTTCAACTATAGTCATAACTTCATTATTATCCTTGGGATTATATTGGTTGGAATTTGAAACTAACCCAGTTAATCTTTGGGTCAGTCCCAATGAACCAGCACTTCAAAATTTACACTACTTTGAATCAAGTTTCGGTGAATGGTTTAGAATTGAACAAATTATAATTAGCAATAAAAACACTTCGGAACCAATTTTAAATTGGGATAATATTCAATGGTGGTTTGAAAAAGAATTGGAATTACAGTATATTAATAATCAAACTTCATTAGATGATATTTGTTTTAAACCACTTGATACAACTTGTGGAATTCAATCATTCACTCAATACTTTTATGGTAATATTAATAATTTACATGAAGATAATTGGCAAAATCAATTAAAAAGTTGTACCGACTCTCCAGTTAATTGTTTACCAACATTCCAACAACCATTACAAAGAAATGTTTTATTTGATAGAGATGATATATTTGATGCAAGAGCTTTTACAGTTACTTTATTGATTAATAGTAACCTGACTAACGCTAATTTCACCAACCAAACAGTTGAATACGAACATCTGTTCCAACAATGGGCAAGAAATTTATCATTAGAAAATCCTCAATTAAACATTGCCTACAGTACAGAAATCTCATTAACAGAAGAATTAAACAAATCAACTAATACAGATATCAAAATTATAGTAATTTCCTATTTGGTTATGTTTGTTTACGCTTCATTAGCTTTAGGAGGAAAGTTACCAACCACAACCATAAGAAGTCTTGTTAAAACAAGATTCCTGTTGGGTCTTATAGGTATTTTAATAATATTGTTATCGGTATTATCATCAATAGGTTTATTCGCGATAATTGGATTGAAGTCAACTTTAATTATTGCTGAAGTTATCCCATTTTTAGTTTTGGCAGTCGGAATTGATAACATCTTTTTAATTGTTCATGAATTACATTTAGTCAGTGATGTGTATCCAAATGCTGCCATTGAAAGAAGAATATCTCAAGCTTTAAAGAATATTGGTCCTTCTTGTTTAATTAGTGCAGTCTTACAAGTTGCTATGTTTTTATTAGCCACTAGAGTTGATATGCCAGCAGTTAAGAATTTTGCATTTTATAGTGCTGGTGCTGTATTTTTTAACTTTATATTGCAGATGACTTGCTTTGTTTCAATATTATCATTAGATCAGAAGAGATTAGAAGATAATAGAATCGATTGTATACCTTGTATTCAAGTTGAACATCCATCTGTTGCATTAACTGATGATATTGATGATGACCTTGACTTACCAAATGGAAATGAAGATGAATCTGAACATTATGAATATAATTTTTCACATCTTATAGGTAAGTATTATGCACCATTTATATTCTCGAAGACCAATAAACCTAAGATTTTAACATTCTTTGTTATTTGGTTGGGTATTTCATTAGCATTATTACCAAATATTGAATTTGGATTGGATCAAAGAATTGCCATTCCTCATGATTCATATCTTATCAATTATTTTGATTCAGTTTATGAATATTTAAACGTTGGTCCACCCGTATTCTTTGTTGTTAAGGATTTAGATGTTACTGATCGCGATAATCAAAAGAAACTTTGTGGTAAATTTTCAGGTTGTGATGAATATTCATTATCTAATATTTTAGAACAAGAATTCAAACGTAGTTCCAAATCAACTATTTCAGAACCAACTTCAAATTGGTTAGATGACTTTTTAACATGGTTAAATCCAGATTTGGATTTATGTTGTCGTATGAAAAAGACTACCGAAAATAAATCTCCATTGGAAAGAGAATTTTGTTTACCACGTTCCCCAACTCGTCAATGTGAAAGTTGTTTTGAACGTCATGATCCACCTTATGATTCCTTTATGAATGGTTTCCCTACTGACGAAGAATTTATGTTTTTCTTCAACAATTGGATCGAACAACCAAGTGATCCATGTCCATTAGGTGGTAAAGCACCTTATTCAACCAGTATTTTACATACAAATGAAACTATTGATGCTAGTTATTTCAGAACTGGACATCATCCATTAAGATCTCAAGATGATTTTATAAATGCTTATAAGAATTCAAATCGTATTATCAATGAAATCAAAAAATACCAACCATCATTGGATATGTTTGCCTTTTCACCATTTTATATCTTCTTTGTCCAATATGAAAGTATTGTTGCAAGTACATTTACGTTATTGGGTATTGCTTTAGCTGTGATTTGGCTTATAAGTTCATTATTATTGGGATCAATCAGAACTGCCACTGTTATGGTTGTAGTTGTGATTTCAATATTAGTAAATATAGGGGGTGTATTATCCATATGGTCTATTTCATTGAATGCGGTATCATTAGTCAATTTAATCATTTGTGCTGGTATTGCTGTTGAATTCACTATTCATATAAGTAGAGCTTATACGAAGAGTAAAGTATCATTATTTGATGATGATAATGAAGATGAAATTTATGAACAATTTATGAGTAGTGGAATTGAAGCTCGAAATGCTGATGATTTGAAATCCAATTTTAAATTATTGAAGAGTTATAATGCATTATGTTCAGTTGGAGGTCCAGTATTGGGTGGTATTACATTAACTAAGATTATTGGTATATCAGTATTAGCATTCACTAGATCTAAAATTTTTGAAGTTTATTATTTTAGAATGTGGATTGCGTTAGTATTTATTGCAGCCATTCATGGGTTATGTTTATTGCCGATCTTATTAAGTTATTTTGGGGATGATCATAAGTCTACTATATCATTTATTGATGATCTACAAATCAGTGATTCTGTAAACGAAGGTGGTGAAGATATTAGCCACTTAAGAAGATATCTTGACGAGTAGAATAATAATTAAATGATAAAAAGAAAAACCCTGTTGAATCTATGAACAATACCGCGAAGTAAGGTTTTATATTACAAACATTTACCTTGACGAGAAAGAAATAGACGATAATAATCTGTCAAACTACCGAATATAAATAAAAACAAGGACACAAAAATTGTAAATATCGGTTGATTGTTATTTTTTGTTGTTGTTTGATTTTGTACGACAATAGATGTCTAAACGGTTGCATACGAGAGAGAGAAGAAGTAATTAGTAATTATATTACTGAATCCAGAAGAAGAAGAAATCATTTAATATCACACTATATAATCATGACATTTAATTTATCATAGTTAACTTTATCGTAAAAGATAATATTGAGAGAGACATTGATTAAAAAAATATCTGGTGGCAATTCCCAAATAGGCAACACCTGCATATAAAGCGTGGGTGACCTAAAACGACAAAAATTTGGACGGTTAAGGAAAAAAAAAAAAAGTCAGCCACATACAATTTAAAGAAAACCTTAAATTTAATTATTATTATTGTTATGAATTCCATCCTGTTTCATTTCTAGTCTAGAGTGTATAAGGTTTCAAGGTACCAGATACTATCTATGGAACAGTAATAATATTAAAATAAGAGTAAGAGTAAGAACATAGTAAAGAAATGAGGCTTTGACTTGCAAAATGCAAAAAAAGGTGAGATGGGGAAAGGTAGCATTCAATTGTGCTATTTATAGCTACTAACCTAACCAAACCCAGTTACCAAAATAAAAACAGTTGATATATATACACACACATTACAAAAATTAAGATAAATAAAAGTTAATTGATATTACTATTCTGTAAATATCGTAGTGGGACACTATATCATACGTCACAGAACGGTACGTACTACAACACCATACACCGTCAGTTCCGATCCAAACAAATAAACAAATAAACAAACAAAACCAGGAATATAACCAGTCCAAATTATTTGCTTGTTTTAGTTTAGTTACCGTTTTAATTATTGTAATTGCATAAAATTTGTACCTCTTACTTTCTTGCCTCCTCCTCCTCCTCCTCCTCTTTGTCTAAAAATTTTCTTTTTTTTTCCCTATTTCTCACTAATTAATTTTATTTTTCTTCGCACTAATTTCAGAGAGGTCAGAAGTTTTTTTTGGGAAAAGGACAGGACAGTGAAGAAGAAATAAATAAATAAAAATTAAGTCTTATCTTCCTTCTCCTTGTTTTATTTAATTATTTTTTTGTATTATTGTATCCCACAATTGAATTCAATTTGTAAAGAAGTTAATTTAGAACTTATTCAATCGCTTGTATTAGTTCAGATTAGACTTTGTTTTTGTTTTACTAGAGATTGTTTATCAATATGTCTTCATTCACCTTTTCATGGTAAGTACTCACACTTGCTCAAAATTTTTTTTTCCCTCCCTCGACCCACCATCCATAGCCTTGACTGGTTCTCCTCATCACATTGCTCGAGGAATTTAACCTTGTTGATGATGAATTGGTTAGATAATAGGTTATTTTTGATGTTACATCTATGCTTCATCCATTACTAATCAATTGAAGGTGGGTAAGAATGGGGAAAATTAATGACAAAATTACTGATTACTAACAATATTTTAATTCTATAGGCCAAAAGGTCCTCAAGAAGTTATCCTTACTGGTACTTTCGATAACTGGGCTAAAACTTTATATTTAGTCAAACAAGCTGATGAATCATTCTCTTTAACTGTTCCATTCCCAAAATCCGATGAACCAGTTCTTTATAAATATGTTGTTGATGGTGATTGGGTTGTATCCACAACTCAAAGAATTTCAAAAGATGAAAGTGGTAATGAAAATAATATTTTAGAAGCTTCTGATTTAATTGAACCAAAATCAGTTTCTGGTTCTTCTATTCCTGAAGCTGGTGGTTTAATTGCTGCCACTGGGTTAGGAGCTGCTGGTATTGCAGCCGTTGCTGCCACTACTCATACTGATGATTTAAAAACTACTGTTTTACCATCAACTGAAGGTGTTCAAACTACTTTAGGTGAACCAGGTATTCATGTTCCAAAAGATCCAGAAGCTTTAGCTGCATTTGAACAAGTGAGAGATGTTGATCCAAAAACTTTAAATGAACCAGAATTATCAGCTGAAGAAAAGAAAAAACAAAAGAAGAAAGTGAAGAGAACTCAATATAAAAATAAAAAGAAGAAGAAGGCTGCTGGTGATGCTACTTCTACTACTGAAGGTGAAACCACCGAAGAACAAACTCCAGAACCAACTTCTAAAGATGAAGAATTGGCTGTTGCCGCTGCTGCTACCGCTGCTGGTGCTGCTGGTGTAACTGCTGCTGTTGCCGGTGTTCCAGTTGCCGCTGAACATGAAGTTGAAGCTCCAAAGGAAGTTGTTCCAGAAACCAAAGCTGAAGAAGCCGTTCCAGAAGTTAAGGATGCTGAAGAAGTTGTTCCAGAGACTAAGGCTGAAGAAGAAGTTGTTCCAGAAACTAAGGCCGAAGAAGAAGTTGTTCCAGAAACCAAAGCTGAAGAAGAAGTTCCAGAAGTTAAAGAAGCTGAAGAAGAAATTCCAAAGACTTTAGATCCAAAGGCTGAGGCTGAACCAGAAGTTGAACCAGTTGCCGAAACTGTCACCGAACCAGTTGCAAATGGTGAAGCTGCTGCTGTTGAAAAAGAAGTTGATGCTTCTCCAGTTGTCAAAAAACCAAAGTCATACGAATCAGATGAAGAAATAGTCATCGCTCAAGGTACTGACGCAAAGAAAGATATTGCTGCTCAAATTGCTGCTCAAGAAGGTGATGTTACTGTTGAAGAAATCCAACCAACTGAATCAGAAAAAGCTAGATTAACCTCAGAAGCCAATATTCCAAAAGCTGAAGCTAAAGTTGCTGCTACCAAGGCTGCTACTCCAGCCAAGGCCAAGGTTCCTGCTGCTTCTTCTACTGCTGATAAGAAGAAGAAAGAAAAGAAACCAAACTTCCTTGTAAGATTATTCAAGAAATTAGGTGATTAAGTAAGGTCAGCTGCATCTTTCCATACGATCATTATAAAACATTCATAAAATGTAAATTTCAGGAAATCCGTTCCAAAAAAACACTATATAAAAAAAGAACTTCCATGAAAGCAAAAGAATCATGAACTTTCCCAATGCAAAAGTAAAGTTCCCCCCTTTCTGTTTTTCATTTCACACTTTTAAATCATTATTTTCTCAAATTTGTTTTAGTATCTTTAATAAACTCTCTCTCCGAATCATTTCGATATCGATTCCCTTTGATCGAATTGTATCTAATAATCTATAATTTAAGTTATGTTATGTTATTTTATTTAATATTATTATTTTTTTTTTCAATCTTTTTAAAACGCAACCCTATATATATATATATATATATATCTAGTATCATTACAATATATTCTTTGTTATCGTCATATATCTAGTTTAAATCGAATCCAGTGATGGTTTTTTTGCAATGTTTAAAAAAGTTACGTATCTCTGCCAATGCCCTATTTTTCACTCAGAAAAATAAGTCGTGCCCTTTTCCCAAAAAGGATTGAAATTTTCCAAATTGTGTGATGGATATTTTCAATTATAAAACTAAAATATATATTTCCAAATATTGTAATACCTTTCTTCTTAATTTATCTAATTTAAACTTATAAATTAATCATATAATGTCAGAACCAAAGGTTTACGTTAGACCTGTTTCTTACGAAGGTATGTTTCTATGATTCCAAAGTGATGGATTGATGAGTTTACCAATTGATTTATTCAATTGTTGACGTATACCCAGTTTTTTTTCTGGCACTTTTTTCACTTTTTTTAAAATAAACCATTTTGAAATACTAACTAATTATATTCTTATAGTTTCTCAAGACGATCTTAGAGATCATTTTGCTTCAGTTGGTCCAATCACTGATGTCTTAGTCATCAAGGATTTTGCATACATTACTTTTGAAGCTGTTGATGATGCTCAACGTGCCGTTGAAACTTTAAATGGTAGTACTTTTGATGGTCAAGATCTTCAAGTTGAACTTGCTCGTCCAAGAAGAGAAGATACCAGAGGTAAATATAGAGTTAAGATTACCAACTTACCAGAAGGTACTGCTTGGCAAGATTTTAAGGATTTTGTTAGAGACAAAACCACTTATACTGCTACTTTTGCTAAAGTCTTTAGAGATTACGAATCTGGTGAAACCATTGGTGGATTAGAATTCGGTAGTGCTGAAGAATTAGAACAAGCTATTCCATTATTAGATAAAGCTGAATATCAAGGTACTGAAATCGGTGCTGAAGAAGATACTTCTCCATTTGTTCCACCTCCACCAAGAACTGGTGGATTCAGAGGTGGCCGTGGTGGTTTCGAACGTGGTGGATTCAGAGGTGGTCGTGGTGGATTTGACCGTGGTGGATTCAGAGGTGGTCGTGGTGGATTCGATCGTGGTGGATTCAGAGGTGGTCGTGGTGGATTCGATCGTGGTGGATTCAGAGGTGGCCGTGGTGGATTTGACCGTGGTGGATTTAGAGGTGGCCGTGGTGGTGGCTTCAGAGGTGGTCGTGGTGGATTTGATAGAGGTGACAGAGGTGAATTCAGAAGAGATGACAGAGATTCATATCAACGTGACAGATCCCCAACCCGTTATTAGATGTATTCCATTGTTTTAATTCATGTTTTTGAGTTTTTGATTTCTCATTGTGTTGTTTATTTGAAAGGAGATGTGGATTCAGTGTTTTGTATTACTTAAAGTTTCTAGTTATGTTCTGATATTGTTTATTTATCCCAAATTCTAGTATTTGTTTATTATTCATCTATTTTTTTGTTAAAGGAAGAATGAAGAATTGTTAAAAAAAGAAAAGATTAATTGTGTTTTAAAGTTGTGTTAGGAAATTAAAGAATAATATATAATATCGTAAAAAAAATAGATTAATGTATTGGAAATTTATTATGTTGTGGAGTTTATTAGTGTTTGTTGACTTGAAGTTATACAATATTATCAAAATCTATCCCATCATTCACAAGCCAAAAATAATTAAACAATAGAAATTGAAAATGAAAACTCTAATTTGAATTGATCTTCGTTCCCCCTTCTGTATCCATCGACATCCCCTTCTTTTAAAGATTTTAATGATTTTAATGATATCTGTAAATAGTATTCATCGGTACAAACCCTATCTGCATATATATTAACGAATTTATGATTGTATTATAGAGATCTCATCCTTATTTTGAGGTTATATAGAAATTATAGAATAATAGAGATTGTATTTTTTTTTTTGCATATATATTTTCGTTCCGGGGAATGAAAATTCTGAGTAGAAATTAGTTATATTATCGTAGGAACAGCCATTATATATATAATGTCATTAAAGGAAAACGAATGTCTATCGAACGGAACGACGATAAGGGAGAATGAAAGTGTATCTTACGGTGAAGATCCCTTACAGAAGTTCAAGATCTTCTACTATAATGAAGAATATGTTAAAGATCATGGTGATACGATAGTTTATTTACATGGTGGAGCATGGAGAGATCCTAGGAATACATTTGATGACTTTGACGTAATGGCCAAGTATTTGAGAGAACAATGGTATACGAATGTTATTGGTATCAATTATCGATTATCACCCACTGTCAAACATCCAGTTCATTTGTTGGATGTTTTAACTGCATTAGTTCATATTGTTAAGACTTTAAATCATAAATCAAAACCTTTAATATTAGTGGGTCATTCAGTGGGAGCTAGTTTGATTTTGCAATTATTGAATTATATCCAGATCATTGAATCAGAATTTGAACTATTAAACGAGTCGGAACTTCCTATATCCAAAGAAGCATTACAAGACTTATATAAAGATGTTAAAGAGTATGTTCAAATTGATAGAGCCTATTGCTTAGAAGGTATTTACGATACGGTACAACTTCTTGGCCAATATCCTAGTTATTCAAGTTTTGTTGATGAAGCATTTATTTCCAAAGCTTCATACACAGAAGCATTTCCATTATCGTCAACTTCACCAAAATTTAATGATCCTTCAAAGTTTGAATTGGCACCTCCATTTAGTGGTCTTAGTGATATTCGTATAATCCACTCTACATCAGACGAATTGGTGCCTGTATCACAATCTGATGCCGTTCTTGAATATCTCAAACAAAGAAACCTTCCCGTCAAACACTTCTACAGTGACTTTGGCATTCATGATGATGTATATAAACTGGAGAAATTGGCTCATTGGATATACCTTATGCTTAAAGCTATAATGTGAGGTCGTGCGACGTTTCCAAAACAGCTATGTGATATGCAGGAATACATTTTTTTTTTTTTCATCGAGTATCACGTAGAAAATTTTATACCTATATAGAATTTAGTAATTTGATTTAGATTTAGATTCATATTAACAGTGTTCACATCTTTATATATATAATAAATAATAATGTCTTCAACTATTATAGGTTCATGGGCTGATGCTGGTGACGAGTTTTCTGCTCCAGATATCACTACCAACCCAGATGGTACTAAAACCGTCATCACATTCAGAACAAATCAAGATGGTAAAAAAGTAAAGGTTACCCAAAGAATCAGAGAAGTTACAGTTCAAGAAAGAGTACATCCTTTAATCGCTCAACGTAAAAGTTGGAACAAATATGGTAAAGAAAAAAATAGTGCCCCAGGTCCAGATACTAGTACTACTCAACTTGGTGAAAAAGTTGAATTAAAATTAGGCCTTTCATGGAAACAAGCTGAAAAGGAAGAAGAAGAAAACAAAGCACAAACCAGTGATAAAATCGTGGTTCAAAAGATTGCATGTAGATACTGTGGTGGTGATCATTATACCTCTAAATGTCCTTATAAGGAAACTTTAGGTGGTGCTGCTGCTTCCGAAACTGCTGCTTCCGAAACTTCTGCTGCTTCTGAAACTGTTAACGGTAAATATGTTCCAAGACATTTAAGAGCTGATGCTAATGGTAATATCTCCAAGGAATCAAGAGATGATGCTACTACCTTGAAGGTTTCTCAATTAAATAACTTTGTTGATGAAGATATGTTAAGAAACGAATTATTCGCCAGATTTGGTCCATTACAAAGAGTCACTATTGTTAGAAACAGAGATACTGGTGAATCGAGAGGTTTTGCTTATGTTTCTTTCTTCAGTGAAGAATTAGCTGAAAAGGCATTGAATGCTTTGAATGGTAAAGGTTACCATTCTTTAATCTTGCATTTAGAATGGTCTAAAAAGAAGAAGACGACCCCATAAGTCATATGTATATAACTTTTATCATCTCCTCTCTTATTTACTTTCCATTTGTGTATTTTAGTATAGTCACTTCCATAATATAAAGATTGAAATTGAACTATATATCGTAAATTTGATTTTTTTTTTGTTTAGTATGCAAGTTCGCTCATGTAATTACCGAAAGGATATATGTCATTTTTATTTTTCGTAACATCTTAAATTTGCTTATAATTTCATCTTTATGTTTTTATCAATTATTCTTTACCAAATTTATATAATTACTCCATTGATATTTAGCTGATACTTCATTGTTTGTACCTTCATAACTAGAGTTAGTTTTAGTTGGCAGAATAGACATAAAGTTTGAAGCTAATCTGATCATGTCTCAGCAACAAATCGTGACTCCACCGCCATCCGCATCCCGAGATTCCTCATATGCAGC
The DNA here is from genome assembly GCF_036884675.1 of Scheffersomyces coipomensis. Classification (NCBI taxonomy): domain Eukaryota; kingdom Fungi; phylum Ascomycota; class Pichiomycetes; order Serinales; family Debaryomycetaceae; genus Scheffersomyces; species Scheffersomyces coipomensis. The sequence goes on along the minus strand of NW_027042892.1, from coordinate 752,396 downwards.
TTCAGCTACATCAACTCTGCCAAAACCTGGTTTATTTAAGAGGTTTAGGAATAAGACTAGTCCTCTGCTGTCAAAGTCAAGGAACTCAACTACTTCAAGTGAGTCATCGACTGCTATGGTTGATCATAGTATTGCTTCTATGCCAACCCCTAGAAGACAGGGTAGTTCGGGAAGTCGGAAATCAGCTGGTCAAAGAGATCCAAGTGTTACAAGATATCTTGACTTTGATAATTCAAGTTTATATGATGACGATGCTTACTTTGATGAAGATGGAGCTAATCATGACTCCGATGACGATGATGATTCATCTACGCTGAATTTATCCTTAAAAAAGACCACTTCGTTGGAGACTCTTGATAAACATAGATCTGAAATACCCCATTTTGATGATCATATGTTCAATGAAAAGGTTAATTTCCCAAGTCTTGAAGATACTCATTTCGATGATATACCATTAGAAATCCAAAAGGAAGAAGAACCACCTTGGGTTGGAATGACCTATGAATACCTTCTAACTCCGAAATATGTCAAAACTTCAAAACGTAACAAAAGAAGTCCAAGGATCCTTAATAATGTATTCCTTGCTCAAGAATTGAATTATAGTGAAGATCTTAAGAAGAATAGTATTACTGATTTCGAAGGTGGTAGTGTTGTTTCTGATACTAGCGATAGAGACACAGCTCCGGAAGCTGGAATAGATGTAGAACTTTCAGAAAAGACAGATGCGGCTAATAAGAATGAGATCTTCGTGATGGAATTCTCAAGAGATGGTAAATATCTTGCTACTGCTGGGGAAAATGCCACTATTGTTATTTGGAAGGTTGTCTCATCACCTTTAGGAAGATTGGAGTTTAAAAATACTGAAAATGAATTGAATGTGATAAGTAAAGCTCATCATAAAAAACACGACGTTTACTCATCAGCACCAGTTTTCCATCAAAAGCCATTCAAGGTTTTACATGGTCATACCAAGGGTATATTGACCTTAGATTGGAGTAAAAATAATTTCTTACTTTCGGGTAGTATGGATAGAACGGCAAAGTTGTGGCATGTGGAAAGAGATACTTGTTTACAAACATTCCAACATGAGGATTTCGTTACCACTGCCAAATTTCATCCTACAGACGATAGATTCTTTCTCAGTGGTTCTCTTGATAACCATGCTCGATTATGGTCAATTCTTGAGACTAAAGTTGCTTATAGTAAGAATTTGGGAGATGATGTTTTGATAACAGCACTGCAATTCACCCCAGATGGTCGTTATATAATCATTGGTGGATTCAATGGTTCCTTGTTTGTTTTAGAAACGAAAGGATTATATCACGTCAATAGATTTGAGATAAAGGACAGATCTATGGTTAATCCTTTCCACAACAAGAATGGTAACAAGATAACTGGGATTAAAATATTCAATAATAGTAATTATAAAGAAGGATCAACGACTAAGGAGTTGGATAAATGGTCCTTCTTAATAACTACCAACGATTCTAAAGTGAGATTAGTACATTGGAGTCTGAAAAGACTTGTTACTAGGTTCAAAGGTTTAACTAATAGTAGTTCTTCGATTGCTGCATCTATGAGTGATGATCAACATTATATTATTTCTGGTTCAGAAGATCACTGGTGTTATATATGGGAAAATAATAATAGAATTATAAACAACAAATTAAAGGCGTCCTTGAAGGATTTAGTTATAGAAGGAAAACATCATCTTCATGATTTACATACCAAACACAAGAAATATTCGAAAGTATTTGAGGATAACAAGTACATCAAAAAGCTTTTTGAAAATGATGAGCAAGATTTCGATTTCGTCTCAAATGAAAACAATAGCTATGCTTCTTTCCATGCTCATCATAGTAAGGTCAATGTTGCAATTTTTGCCCCAGAAGCAACGAAGAGATTACTTGAATTCTCTGATGATATAATCTTAGATCTTGTGAAAAGAGGTAAAGCTTGTCAATTTAAATCCACAGGAACCCTCCCACAAGAGGATGTTTTAACCAAAGGAGAAATTATTGTAACAACTGATCAAATGGGTCTTATTAGAGTCTTCCGTCAAGATTCTGCCTACAAGATCAGAAAAAGATTTATCAATATGTATAAAAAAGGTCCTTGTGCTCCGACAAAGAAAGAAGCTGTTGATATACATGATCCAATTATGGGCGGTAAGAGTAATAGTAGCTCAATATCAAATTTAAAGGATATGAATAATTGTGTTACTGCACTCAAAATGGATGTTGGAAGGAAATTAACCAAATCTGGGAGAAGTATGAGCCCTATACCGGCTGATGTGTTTTCGTTGAAAAAGCCCAGCAGGAAAAAGGCATCCTCCAGTCCAGTATTACCCACTCAATCTCCGAGTCTTTCATCAAAGAATTCACATTCTTCAGTACCAACTGTGTTTACAACAGGTTCATTTATCAATGGCAAGCAGCATTTAAATGTGGTGAATTCAGGTTTGTTTGGAGAAGAAGGTATGAAGGTTGATCTTATTCATGAACTGATCGAAAAGAATATGACGGACACGGAAAACGAGCAAGCATCTTTACTCCCTGCATCTAGCATATCTACCAAGTTAGATGAATTCCCAACTATTGAAAATAAGACTAAAGCAGGTTTATTTAATGAAGCCTTAGAACTTAATTTTAGAACGCCACTGGAAAATGTTGAAGAAAGAGTTCAAAATGAATTATCTAAATTACGATTAGACAGTATCAGCAGCAGAGGAAGAGAAAAGTAGTAAGTATATAGGCGTTAAGAGATAAGGTTGGAAATATTTGATTTTTTTTACATATGGTTTAGTTTTTATTTATTTATTTAATTTATATTTATTTCATGGTTTTATATTACAAATTTGGTTGATTAATTAACTAACTAATTATTGTACATTTATTTTAACCGGACCAATATTGGTAACTCTTTGGCTTACTGACACTGATTGGTAATTTATCAGTCTCTGATTGATTGACTCTTTCATCATCAATTTCCATGTTATCACCTCCGGATGTTTGATTACTGGTACTAAGAGATTTATTTACCTCACTTATCTTCACTGGTTTGATTAAATCATCAAGGATTTCGGCAAGGTCTGGTCTTTCAGTTTTAAGACGTTGCACTTTTTCGAATTGAACCCATCTTTCTATAACAACTTGTTTTCTCTCTAAATTTATTTGATTTTCAACTCTTGTAAGATTTTCCAGTAAAGTATCGACTTTCTTTAATTTATGGTTAACTTTTTCTAAAGTTAATTCTACTATCTGATTAATTAAATTAGATTGTTCGAGTATACTATCTTGTAAGCTTTTAGAAGAGCTTTGCTTCAACAATTCTTCTCCATTTTTTTCTTTGATTAACTTAGCAACAATAGCTTCTACCAAAGCTCCGTTGGAGGCATCATCGGAATCAGCTTTAGGATCTTCTCCAATTAATTTGGTTAAGAATTTATCTTCAATTGGTAATTGTATGAACTTTATTAAACATTGCTCCTTTGTTTTGGTAGCAACATGTTCAGCAATTTTATCCCATTGAGAATTACTATTAGCATTAATGCTACCATTGACAGCGGCAGTTTCATAGGTTCCAAACAATTCAATTCCTTCCAATAATAATAAAATTTCTTGTTCGGTCCATTCTTCTGATTCTTGTGATTGAGTTAACTTGATGTAATCGGATGATAAAAAGTTCAGAGGGAACAAACCTTGTTCATAACAAACGGTACATAAAATACTGGCATTGTTGATGGTTGAACTTGGATTGTGTGTATATGACTTTATTTTAAGATTATGGTATCTTACTTCTGTTGTATCTTTACCACATATATTACATGAATAATGAACAGAGGTTTCTGGTTTTTGACTTGGTTTCTTACTTGTGGAAGTATAAACATTTCTTCTAACTTCTAAATTCAAAGAAAGATCTTCGGATTTGATTGCTTCAGTTTCAGATGATGCTGGAGATGGTAAACTAGCACCATTTGTTTCGATATTTATGATTTTGGCTTTTTCCGGAATTAATGGTACCAATCCAGTTGGGGTGTCTAAAGTAACTTGGAAGTGACCAGTATATTGAGGACCAATCGATGAAGGTTTTGTTCTAGGATCGATTTGATAATTGATTAAACCCCATCTTTCTAAGAATTGATGTATTCTTATAATTGATGTAACATCACCAGCCAAGTTTTTACGGATGGCAGTGATAGTCAAATACTCCTTAGGATTAAGTCTGAAAGTATTGACAATGAAATCTCTCATATTCTTGTATACATCTTGGGATTTATAGGGAGATTTGTTTTCATTATCATTGAAGAAGTCTGGAAACAGCTTTTTCTCAATAGAATGGATCTTGCTGAAATCAAACCACTTGGAAAACGATGGACTAACGATATGATTAGTTTGTTCGACCAAATAATTCTTAGCTTTATCTCTGAATTCAGATCTTAATTTTTCAACGTCAACAGTGACTTCTTCCTCAGCTTCTATTTTGACTTCCTCTTTAGTTGGAACAGGCTCTTCGGCTGCTCCCACAGGAGTCGCAGAATTGGGTGTTTCTGGTTCTAAAGCAGACATGGTTTACCGTCGTTTATACTGTTGATATCAAGTATGGCTGTTCAGATTTACTGTCAATGTTGTTGCTTTCAAATTGGTAGTTTTTTTTCTCTGTCTTGATAGAATAATTACGCGACATTTAATTTCAGACAAAATTGAGAAATGTCTGAATTTGGATCTACGACATTACCGATCCATAGAACGCGTCTAAAAATGTAAATAGTTGAAAGATTATTGTTTACAGTATTTGATTGATCTTAAGAAGATTGAGTTCACTTTCTTAACATATTCAAATGGTGACAGCTACATCACTTAGACGCCTGGCACGTAATTCTAGCAAGTCGTCACAAGTTTACCGTGAGTCGTCAGATTCAGAGGATGATTATCTGGAGAATGAATCTGCTTCAAAATCAAAGAAGCGTTCCAGAAAGACTACCAACAAGGTAACGAAGTCTAGTAATAAAAAAGCTAAGGTTAAGAAGACAGTGGATATAGATCAACTAGAAGCTGATTTGGAAGAGAATGAGTTATATATTGGTCTTGCCCAGCCAGAAGTTGATATTCTGGATTTGGCCGTTGATTGGATCGATAGTTATGTGGAAGACACTAGCGAAGGTACAAATACATCTATCACATCTCTAATAAATCTTATATTGAGAAGTTGTGGTTCTGTTCATTTATTTCAAGCTCACGATTTAACTAATTTAGAATCAGCTGCTGAAACAGTGGCCGAATTAACCATTGCATTCGGAGAACAGCCAGCTCATAAATATCCATTCAAAACTTTACCTGTATTTAGAAAGAATATATTAGAGTTTTTTGAAGAGATTACCCAGGTTGGTCATGATAAAGGACTTCTTTATAAAGAAACGATTGATGAAGATGAAGAAGATTTAGCATCTCCTTTAATGGTTCAAGTTTTAACCTGGATATCAAGTTTGAGTTCATGTACTATCCGTCCATTAAGATATGTTTCAACTATTATCTTACTTTCTATTCAAGATCAGTTATGTCACATAGTGAGTAAGGTTACATCATCACTTGAAAGATCTCAAAATCAATTATCACATACCAAACCGTCAAGCAAGGCTAAAATTGAGTCCATTTCTAGAACTATACTGGATTATCATAGTCAGAAGAATACAATCATAGAATACTTTAATGAGATTGGTAACGTTACTCTAGGACATAGATATCGTGACATTGATCCTTTAATCAGAGTCGAATGTTTAAAATACCTTTCTCAAGCCATGATCACGTATCCTTCCCACTTTTTTCAAGCAACATTCTTAAGATATTTTGGATGGTTATTATCAGACCCAACTAATTCAGTAAGAGTTGAGGTAACTAAAGTATTATTGAAACTTTATAAACATAATACTTCTAACTCCATGGCAATTGGATTCAGACAATTTACCGAAAGATACAAAAAGCAAATAATTAAGATGATGAAAATTGATAGTGATATTAATGTTAGATTGAATTCAATTTCAATCTGTTGCGAACTTAATAAGTTTGGATTCTTAGATGATGTTGATAATTGTGAAATTATTTCATTTTTATACCAATTGATAATCAGTTCAAGTACTAAGATATCCAAAGCAAATAATCTTAAACTAAGAAGTGAATTGGCAAAGTATATCAGCATAGTAAATATTCAAGTTGCTAACGAATTATCCGAAAAGTATAGCATTTTTATTAAGAATTATAGTTCTGAAACATTCGGCGAAGGTGTGGATCAAATGAATATCTTCAATTGTTTCAAGATAAAGTCTTTGGTTAATTTATTATCTACAGCAAAGCAGTATCTTGAAAATTCCATTTCAGATGAAGAAGCCAAACAAGAGTTTATTAACGGGTTTGAGTCTACGGATGTCCTTACAACCATTTATGAATCTTTATATCAATTGCCAACATATCACAATACTTGGGAATTTTTGATTCAATATTTGTTGTTAGATATTTCTTCAGTTAAGTTTACTACAGAAATAGAATCCAGTGAATCTGAAATAGAAGAATTCAGAAAACAAATCGACTCATCACTAAATCAAAACCAAAGCAAAGAATATTTATTAAGTTTTGTGAATGGTTATTTGGATCATATGCTCAATAATATAAACAAATTAAAAACTGAAGAGTTATCATCTATTGTTCTTGTCAGGTTGACAAATTATGTTCCTGAATTACAGTCATTAGCAATTAAATCTCCTTCATTGTTGTCAGTTTTCTTAAAATTTTGGAATAAGTTAATTTATGTGAAAACTGAGTCAATTAATATTGCAAGTATATTTATTAGTTTGGACAAAAAAGGGATTTTTAATGAGATTAATATTACCTTGCTTGATTATTTCAACTCTTATAAGTTTGAAGAAAGTACCTATGGAGAATTAACCAAAGAGTTTGATCTTTACTTAAATAGATTATTGCAAGATTACAATAATCCAGTGAATAGTGTCAATTTAAGTACATCAGAAATAAGACTCAAGGTTCAAACTTTTATCAACGAAAGACTTGCGGACGTGAAAGAAAAATTGAATTTTAGTAATGATAGCAACACTAATGATGAACAAGATGACGAGGAGGTTAGAGCAGTTAAGGAAAATGTGAGTTATTTAGTTGATATTTCTGATGATCTTTTCAAATTAAGAAAATTTGCTGATTATGTCAATCTAACTGAGAATTTCCAAGGTACAGATGGATTAATCGATTCAATAGTGTTTAGAATTTTGAATTCATTTGATGCTAGACCATTTTTTACTAATGAGAATCTGTTCCATTATTTCAATGTTTCCTATCCTAAGATAATATCTAACTTTAAGAATATTTTTGATTTTATTTTGATTTGTACTTCTTGGAAATTAGAGAAATTAATTGATATCAATGAAAAGGAATATCAACATCGTTATGATATGGAGGTTGAATTCAGTTATTTATATGATATAATTGAATCAATTCTGAAAGGGTTGGAAAGGATTGGGCAAACCATTAAAGTTGTATTAGAAGAAAATGATAAATTCGACAATGAAAAGAAGTCTATTGATAAATTGTATGCTTTGAAGACATTATTTTCAGTAAAGTTGATTGATTTATTGGTTTCCATAAAAATATTTTATATTAAGAATAACCAAGATAATAACTTTACTAATTTCAATGATTTCTTTACAAACTCTAGAGAGTTAGGTAGGTACGTTTCTGAGAAAATACCACAAGAGCTTCAATTACAATTAGTTGATAATTTCCTTTATAAAGAATCAAAACTTGCTAAGCTTTTAGATATTGATTTAGATAGAGATGATGATGAAGATGTCAACTACAGTGATTTGGTTTCGATCGAGTCTCAGAGTGACGGAACAGAAGATGTCGGACAAAGAAGTTTATTCGATGATAGTGAATCCAGTGATGACGATGAAGAAATTACTAATGCAACAAAAGTTCAAGATTCATCAACTATAGAAGAGGATAAGAAAAAGAATGAAGTTAAAAAAGCACGCTCTAGAGCACGGAATGCATGGAAAGCAGAACGAGAATTGTGTGTTTATATTGTCAAATTATCTTCATTGATTAATGCATCAATAGTCAGTCCATCTGTACTTGAAAGATTAAAGCTTAACAGTCAAAAGATAGGTGGTGTCTATGATAGACTTATCAAGAGCGAAGAATCAGATAAGCCAGCTGAACATGTCCCAGTGGAAACTAATGTTGCTGACGAAGGAAATGATAATAATGTACCTGAAGCCGTCACAAATTTAGAAAATGAAAGCATTCCAGAAGTTGCTGCTAGTTCATAGTGTGTATAGTAAATAGATTGATCTGATTAGATGGGAACTCAAAGCCAAGACATAACGACTGTTTAGAACGGCTTTGAAGTCGTGTCATAATTGGTTAAATACTGTTATTTTTAATGTAATAAAATAAAGTTTAATGATTAGCCAAGAAATATTAAGATTGCGATTGAATGGTGATATTTTGATTGCATACTTTTGAAAAAACTTAATTTAGTGGAACTTGCGAGTATTCCGATTTACTAAATTTGTAAGAGGTATGATTACCATGGATATCACTAGATTCTATTATAATTGATAGATAGTATATCTTGATAAGTTGTGGTAAGGGGCAATTCAATTAGTATACAAAGTCTAAGCCTTTTTCTAACAATTTGCAATTGCAAAGCCCCCATTTAAAAAACATAAAAATAAATGAGAGTTTAAAATGTTTTTGGGACTGCAAAATTTTATCTTGGCATTATAAGAAGACGGACGATTTAAAATGAAGCAAAATATATTGTCTAACCGATAGGTATAGCAACCGATGAACAATTGAAAACTATAAATTACAATTGATTTTACCTTTAAATATCGATTTTTATAGGAATTTCCTTTCTTTTGAAATCACCACCGTTTACTATAGTTTGAAAAAGTTGGCACCCATCCCCCGGTCCAATTCTTTATCCCCTTACTATAATTGTCTTTTCGACTCTTTCTCCTATCACTTCTTTTTGTTCAGATTAAGGTTTAATATACTCACCACATAGGTAGGAACAAGAGAGATACCGATCTTAATAAAAACCTATCAGAATGGTTAGCGTTTTCAACGTACAAATTTTCTTTGTCGTCTTCAGAGAATCTTTAGAAGCAGCCATTGTTGTTTCAGTTCTTTTAGCCTTTTTAAAACAAGGGTTAGGAGCAGCTACGGATGATCCAGTGGTTTATAAAAAGTTACGAAAACAAGTTTGGCTTGGTTCGATTATAGGGGTATTAATTTGTATCATTATTGGTGCTGGTTTCATTGGTGCATTTTATTCTTTAAAAAATGATATTTGGGCAAGTTCTGAAGATTTATGGGAAGGTATCTTTTGTATAATTGCTACTGTCTTGATTACTTTAATGGGTTTAGCTATGTTAAGAGTTAACAAAATGAAAGAAAAATGGAGAGTTAAATTAGCAAAAGCTTTAATTAAAGAACCAACTACTAAATTTGGTAGATTTAAATTAGGTTATTTAACTAAAAAATATGCCATGTTTATTTTACCATTTATTACTTGTCTTAGAGAAGGTTTAGAAGCTGTTGTCTTCGTTGGTGGTGTTGGTTTAAGTCAGCCTGCTAGTTCCTTTCCAATTCCAGTTATTGTTGGTTTGATTTGTGGTGTTGGTGTTGGTGCCCTTTTATATTATTTTGGTGCTAGTTCATCACTTCAAATTTTCTTGATTATTTCAACATGTATTTTATACTTGATTGCTGCTGGTTTATTTTCAAGAGGTATCTGGTATTTCGAAACTTATGTCTATAATAAAAAGACTGGTGGTGATGCATCAGAAAATGGTTCTGGTCCCGGTACTTATGATATTTCAAAATCTGTTTGGCATGTAAATTGTTGTAATCCAGAAATTGATCATGGTTGGGATATCTTCAATGCCTTATTTGGATGGCAAAATTCTGCCACTTATGGTTCTGTCATCTCTTATAACATTTACTGGCTTTTCATTATTGCTGTTATTGCATTAATGTTGTATGAAGAAAAACATGGTCATTTACCATTCATGAAGAATTTGAAATTAAAAGAATTAAATCCAATGTACCATATTAAAGGTAAGAAAAATCAAGAAACTGCTTTAACTAGTGAAGAAAAAGAACGTTTATTTACCGAAATCAAAAACAATCAAGTCAAGTCTGTGACAGAAGAAGATGATGAATTATCAGCTCTTCATTCTAAAGAAGATGAAACTAGAAAGAATTAAATTTGAATACCTAATTTCTTAACTCAAATCTTACACACACACACACACACATTCAAGATTTGAGTAAGTTTTATATTTCAACTTTTCTTCTTTTTAATTTTTTTTTTTCAAATAAGAGATATATATTGGGTCCAAACAATATTTTATTTATAGAGTCGAGTCGTTTAATTTTTAGGGGAAATTTTCAAACAGGGGGATAATTTTTTATATATTAATTAAATGTATGGGGTCATAAATTCAATTTGAAAGCTGTAGTTTACATTAAAATTTAACTGTTGATCAAACTAAGGGATTGTAAAATTAGATTAAACAGTTCGATAGTGCAAATTTTTCAAAAACAAATTAAAAACTGGTAGCGTTTATATATTTCGGTTTGACTCCACAAAGCGAGCATTTTTAAGAATATATACACTTGGTTGTATAGTGTAGTGGTTATCACTTTCGGTTTTGATCCGAACAACCCCGGTTCGAATCCGGGTACGACCTATTTTTTAATTTTTTTTTTTTAAATTCTTATTATTCTTGGAGAATATGTAAGTGGTCTGACACCTAGACTGCAGAAGAATCGAATAATGGTATTCCTGTTGGAATTATTGTAGTGTTGTGATCTTCATTGGTGGTAGTTTAGGATGCAAGCCGAACCTTGGACTACGACATTTTTCCCCAGCTACAAAGTCGCATACAAAAAATTGTAACAGAGCTTTAGAAAGCACACTTAAATCCAGACTTAAATCTATAATTCCAAGCAAATCAAATTCCATTAATAATTACATCTAAAGTCCGTCTAGGGTTTACCTTTTTATAAATATATACATGGTCAATATCACCAAAGATCGTTTAGGAGAGATATAGAGGAAATTATTAAAGCTGCAAAGGTTGTTGTTTTACGTTGCTTCCCCAGATAAAGTGTTAACAAAATGGCTACTACCACCAGTACACCGATAGATAAAGTACTACCCCAGTATGATGATACAATCTCCATAAAACATTTCCCAAGTTCGTTTGACTTAAATAAGTCGAGTGAGAGCAATGCTAAGTATGGTGTAGCTATCCAAAAGCCAGTCTTGAGGAATAACATCAAGTATAAATCGAGTATTGATCATTTGTTATGTCCAATTTGTCAAGAACCATTCATTGAACCTTTGACAACCATTTGTGGACATACATTTTGTAAAGAATGTATCTTTGAATGTTTTAAAATGGCCAAGGATAGTTCGAGTGGATCAACAAGTTCTAATGTTAATGGTGAACAAAAGTTATCTGGTTGTTGTCCTTTGGACCGAACTCCAATTGATAGCGCCAATGTTAATGATTTATTTCCTACCCCATTATTGATTAATAACTTGATTGATGATTTAAAAGTTTATTGTATGAATTATGAAAGAGGATGTGAATGGGTTGGTAGTCGTTGGGAATTAGAACATCATGTGTTGATAGAGTGTGGACATACTGGAGTTAGATGTAATGGGAAAAGAACTAAACAAAAAGTAAAGAAAGTTGATGCTGAAGACGACGAACAGGAGGAAGATGCCAGTGAAGATAGCGAAGAAGATGAATATGAAATAATACGCTGTAATTTAATTGTTGAAAGGCGATTCTTAAATGATGATGATTCAGATGAAGATCAATGTATTCATAAAATCTTTGAGTGTAATTTTTGCAGAGAAAGAATTACTAAGATCACTCAAGAGACTCATCTTAGTGAAGAGTGTTTATTCAATTATCAGACCTGTGATTTATGCTTAAACGATTTGATACCGTTGAAGAATTTAAAGAAACATCAAGAGAATTGTACTAAAATAGGACATATTCGATGTCCTGCTCATGAAATTGGATGCAAATGGATAGGCAGTAACCAAACCTCACTTGAGATTCATTTACAAGATACTAATTGTCAATTGAATCAATTATTGCCATCATTTCAAAAGATGAATGATAAGATTGAAACCTTGACGAATGATAATCAATATTTACAAAAACAAATCAATAAGATTCTTGATTCAATAATTCAAGGTAAGATCACTAATTTAGGATATAATGAATCAATTGAAGAAATTAACAAATTCAATATTGAAGATCAAGATAAGTTACTCTATTTGAATTTTGAATTGGATAGATTAAAATTTGAAATCAATGATAAGATAATTCCATTCATAAATAATACTAAGACGGGAGGTAATTCGAATAAAGAACTGGTAATCAATAATCTAATTAATGATTCGTTCATGATGAAAGAGGATCTTAATTTACAAAGAGTGTTGGTTAATAGTTTACGTAAACAGCTACAGTTCTTATTATTTACCAGAAATAGTACTCGAATTGGTGGTAGTATGAGTTTAGGAGGTATGCCTGGTACCATTGGTGGTAGCACTAATGGGTCTGGGTTACATTCTTTAGATGATTTAGGTAATGAGATTTATGATGATATTTCGAGAACTAGTTCAGAGGAAAGATTAAGCTTAAATTTAAAGTTATAGTAAGATATGAATGAGATGAATGATTTATGTAAAAGAAAAAGAAATAAACGTATAAATAATCTATCAAATTATATAAAATAATGAAAGATGAAATCGCTAATCAAATAGATTTTATTTTAAAGAAGCCGTTATTCGACATTGTAATTAGCCGTGGAGATCTATGAGTTTTCCTCTTCCCACATCATGTGCCCCTGGAGCACATGATTTTTTGCGGAGGTGAAAAATTGAATAGTGGGAAAAAAAAGAAATTAGCCAGAAAATTAGTTAAACTGGCAGGGAGGCCAGCAAAACTTTCACTAAATACAGGTAAATCTCCTCACTAAATGTAGTTACCAGACAATGGCAAATTTGTTGTGTTGTGTTGGCTTAATCTTAATGTTTAATTTTATTGTCCAACTTCTCCACATTTTTAGTTCAGATTGAAAGGCAGGGTACTAACTAACCTGGTTTGGTCAAACAATCATCAGACATGAATTAGCTATCCATGCTTAAAAAGGCAATTACCCAAGCTGGTGTTCATATCAATGGAAAGCTAATTTATTTTAGACCTAGGCCAACATTTAAAATTAGCAGCTTCTCTCCCCTATTTCTTGGTATGAATGTAGCGAGAGAGGGGAGATTTTTCTCAACCTCGCTCTCACTAAAATGAAATAGCCAAAAAAGAAATTCAAAACAGGAAATTTTATTTCATATGAAACTGGTTAATTAACTTATCTTTATTTAGTAACTTCTGGGATTTGAAATAAAAATGTATATATGTGTATAAATCGCTGTAAATATCTTTTTCAATTCATGTCCATCATTCGACTGTGTGTGTGTTTATTCATATATTGAAAGTTTTACGTCAACTTTTTCATCGTATACCAATAAATAAATAAATAAATACCACAAAGTGTCTGATTGAACTTCTTTGTTCGTACCTCACAGTTCTGTCAGTGTCAGATTTCTATTTAAGTTTTTGTCTGTCTGTCTGAAATTTTGTCGTTTACATCATTTATCCGACACAGAAACCGTGTTTACAAATATAGCAGCACCAAAACTGAAAATTGACAGCATCTTTGATCCAACTTAACAAACAAACCACTTATACTTATTATTGGATATTTCAACCTATCCTACCTTTTGTTAAAGTCAACCGTAATCAAATTCTGATAAGATGGAAACTTTAGAGATTCATTCTAAGGATTTTTTGTTTAAATGGGTTCATGCTCCAGATAATTCAATTATTGATTGGCAAGTCAAACCATTAAAGAAATCTATTGGTCTTGCCATATATAGAAAGGATGAGGAATCCGTATTGAAGGAGAACAACAATGGTTCAACCTCAGATTTATCAATCACAACTGGCAATGGATCTTCTTCACCTCAGCTTCATCATAATGGTGATAATACTCCAGAGAATGATCTGCTGATCCCACCTATACAACCACCATCATCTTCCCTTAATTCTTCTCGTATGAGATCTACTTCGGTCACTTCAGTGAATCAAATCAATTCAAGTACTTCATCCTTCAAATCAAAATCAAGATCATCTACTTTTTCAACTAATTTAATTAATTCTGATTTAGTACTCATTAAAAATTATCATAAATTAATTGCTAATGAATTAGTCCATGGAAAATTCGAAGTCACTAAAGGAGGTATGTACGCCTTTATCTTTGATAATTCATTTTCAAAGACGACCGGTAAAAAAGTATTCTTCAGTAGCAAAATCATAGAAAGTTCTAATAGTACCAATGTCAATGGTGCAAGAAGGAAGCTGTCATTAGGTAGACAATCAAGCCTGAGAAGCATACGTGATCCTAAAACAATTCTGTTTGCTGATACTCCTCGTGAAAGTGAAGAAGATGAGCCACAAGCCATCTACCCTACTTCAACTAATATTTTAAGACCCAAAAATGGTGAATTGTTGCAAAGTATCTTATTGAAGAAAAGAAGAAAGAAGTTACAAGGGTTTACCAAAAGATATTTCATATTGAATTATAAATACGGTACATTATCATACTTTAGAGTTAATGATAATAAATTAAGAGGTCAAATGCCTATCAAACATTCCATTGTCAGTGCCAATGCTAGAACAAGAGAAATTATTATAGATTCTGGTATGGAAGTTTGGAACTTGAAGGCCTTAAACGTTAAAGAATTTAATGCTTGGGTTGATGCATTTAATGAAATAAAAGGTGGATTGTATGCTGAAGAAAAAGATCAACCTGATGAATTTGAAGAATTGGATCAAAGTCAATTCTTAGATGATTTGATTGCTATGTCAACTAAATTAGATCAATTGAAATTACAAACTGAAAATCCTTTAGTTCTTGAATTACAAGATGATCTTACCTATTTAATAGAAAAAATAAAACCTAGCTCTGTTGATGCTCTTTCAGTGGTCTCATCGAATGACTTTTATGATGCCAGTGAGTACTTAGATGTGACAAGCACTGGAGTGGTCTTACTAGATCAAGCTCCCTCAATTTCAACCAAACTTATTGATACCAAATTGGCAGAATCTCCAACAGAAATGAGTATAATAGAAGATCAAATAGATGCCGTTTCAACGTCTTCAGAATCTGGAAGTGATGATGAACCTCTTGAAATTATACCTCTTCCCGTCGAAGAAGAGACAGTTAAAATAAGTGATGGTGATGAAGATGTCACTTTATTCCCATTACCCCATGATCCAGTAGAAAGAGAATCCGATATACCCATTTGTAATCATTCACCTCCAAATATTTTAAGTCTTTTCCGTAAAAATGTCGGAAAGGATTTATCAACTATTGCTATGCCCGTCACTATGAATGAACCATTAACGACATTACAAAAGTATAGTGAAATGTTTGAGTATTGTGAATTGATTGACAATGCTTTACAACCATCTTTTTCTGATGAATCAGGTGAAAAAATCTTAAGAATTGCTGCTTTCGCAGTCAGTTATATTTCAAGTGCCAGAGTTAAAGAACGTAACAATAGAAAACCATTCAACCCATTATTAGGAGAAACTTTTGAATTAGTCAGAGAAGATAAAAACATTAGATTAATTTCTGAAAAAGTTTGTCATAGACCTCCAGTTTTTGCATATTTTGTTGAATCACCAAAATGGACTTTAAGTTTTAGTCCATCACCAAATCAAACATTTTGGGGTAAAAATGCCGAAATTGTCACAAAGGGGGTTGTGAAATTAACAGTCAAGGAAACTAATGAAGTTTTCACGTGGTCTCATCCTTCTACTTTATTAAAGAATATCATTGCTGGAGAAAAGTATACTGAACCTTCATCAGCTATAACGATTAAATCTTCAAGTGGTTATAGAGCAGTTGTTGAATTTGCTAAAGGTGGTATGTTCAGTGGTAGATCTGAAGATTTAAATATTAAAGCATTCAATCCTAGTAAAAAAGAATTGGCATATACCGTTAGTGGAAAATGGACTGAATCTTTAACGTTGAAGACCAATACTACTGAAAAATTGATTTGGGAATGTGGTGAATTATTACCAAACGCAGTTAAGAAGTTTGGTTTTACTGAATTTGCAGGTCAATTAAGTAAAATTTCTCCAATTGAAAAAGGTAAAATTGCTCCTACCGATTCAAGATTAAGACCAGATATGCAAATTTATTTGAAGGGAGAACTTGAAAAAGCAGAAGAAGTAAAAGTACAACTTGAAGAAGCCCAAAGAGGCAGAAGAAAAGAGTTAGAACTGTCTGGTGAAGAATACGTTCCAAAATTCTTCAAACAAATCGGTGACGATGCTCCTGATAACAGTGAATGGGTTTATGTCAGAGGTGAAAAGAGTTACTGGAATAGAAGAAAAAATCAAGATTGGGATGACTTGCTCGAATTGTGGTAGACAAATTATGCTACAATTTTAATACTGCCATATGTGTTATATCTTTATTTATAGTAATTTTGGTTAATCAAAATAGATAATTAATCAGATTTTATTAACGATGAGGACTGTACTCTCTTCTTTCTCTTGCTCTATCGGCGCCAATAAATTCCTCTATCTTTTTAAGAACAAGAGAAGTACATACATGAACACTAATTTCTAAATCGACTGAGAATATACTTTGACGATCAATGTTGCAACTGAATTTGTCCGCATGGATGTTTAAGATTGCATTTTCGTCACCATACCGATAGGCGTCATCTAAGTAGCCAATAGCTTCGGGAGGGGCTTTGAAAATTACCTGTTTGCAGATGAAGTCAAGAGTTTTCTGATGAACTTGTTCAGTTGATGGATTTTCGATGACTTCAGGAATATCGATATTATGGTTGATTTTGTCATAAATATGTGCCAATGATTTTTCATTATCTTTTAACTTAGTTAGATAATACCTATAGTTTATTCCCACACTTTTTGACCATCTGTAGAAAATTTTATTATATTCATAGTCAAAATTATAACCTACCTTGTACATAGTGATTTCAAAATTTTTGGTAATATCATCTGGATCTGGACTAAAGCTTAAGACATAAGTAATATAACCCAAGCGTAAATACCACCTAACTTTGCAAAATACAAATTGATCTTTCTTTTCTCTGAATCCATGTTGTAAGAAGGTAGCTTCATTCACAAAATATTTATGTACGGTGAAGAATTGATTAAATGAAATCCAAGGTTGAGTTGTTGCAAACAATGGAAGTGCATAACCCATTTGATGCCTTTCACGAATGGCTTTGGTGGTCTTAAACCATTTACATGAATAATAGTCCTTTCTGGCAATTTTTGAAACAAAAACTCTAGTTTTCCAGTTAGTCATTAACAGTTCCCAGAATTGTTTATTATTTCTAAACTCCATATACCAACCGGCATTTGGTTTTCCTGGCATGTATGGAATTATCAGAACTTTCGGTTTTGGAATTTCTTCTTCAGCTTCATTTCCATCGGGAGAGACTGTAACTAAATCTTGATTAATACTTTCTAATTTGACTGAAACATCAGCGGTATGAACTGTCTCTTCTGATATCTCTATAAGAGCACCTGATGTATCATTCTCTTCAAGTACTTGACTAATTGAACTAATTGAATGCATTTTGCCTTAGCCGCCAATTTCTAAGACATAAGTAAGCTTAATTTTTTATAATTTGGTTGCCAAAATATATAGTTGTAAAAGCTGCGAAAATCGAAAAAAATAATTTTATTTTTGAAATATATAGTCTATCTAAATATAAAAGTTTAACCTAAAGCAACAGAGGCACCATCTCCTCTTAAATCTGAACCACCAGCATAAACAAATTTGTTACCTTCTTTAATTTCTTTCTTGATTATTTGAGCACGACCGAAGGTTCCTCTTGCAAATCCAGTGATCAATTCAGTATCATGTCCTAACTTCTTTAATTTATCAATAACATCAGCAGAAATACCTTCTTCCAACTTAACAATGGTAATTGGTGTGCTTACTGGACCGTCTGCACCCTTACCTCTATCAGTTTCTGGATTTCCATCAGAGTCAAGAATAAATCTTGGTGAATCAATCAGTTGTTGTGGTGTGAAATTGAACAAAGTCAAATTAAGAACATGTTGTACATGACAAACTGGTTGAGCAAAACCTCCCATATTACCAAATGCGGCATATAAGGAATCATCAGAATTAGTAATCATACCAGGAATAATAGTATGATATGGTCTTTTTCCACCTTCTAAACAATTATTCTCTCCAGGAGTCAAATTGAAGTTAGAACCTCTATTTTGTAAACAGAAACCAAAATCTTCAACAAGAATACCAGAACCAAAACCTTGATAAACTGAATTAATGAATGAACAAGCTTCACCATTTGAATCGGATACAGAGAAATAAACAGTATCTGATTTAAATTTAGGATCTGGAACTCCATGACTTATTGATTCACCATCAATTGCCTTGGCTGGACTGAATAAATTGGCTCTTGTTTTTAAATATTTTGGATTTAACAACTCTTCAATTGGAATATCTTTGAAATCTTGATCAGTAACATATTCATCAGAATCATAGAAGGCAATTTTACAAGCTTCAATCAAAACATGTAAATACTCAGCAGAATTATGCTTCAATTCATGAAGATTGATCTTTGAACTATTATGAAGTTCTTGAATAATTCCAAGAGCTAAAAGTGCTACTAAACCATGACCATTTGGAGGGATTTCCCAAACATTAAATCCTTGGAAATTGAGTTTGATTGGTTCAACAAAAGTTGAAGTATGATTTTTAAAATCGTCTAAAGTTAACTTATGATTTCTAGCAGAAGTCGTTTTAACAATGGCTTCAGCAATTGGACCTTCATAGTAAGCTTTCTTTCCATGCTTGGCAATCAACTTTAAAGCTTCAGCAATTTGTTTATTATAAACCAATTCACCTTCATTAGGACCTTCACCATCTACTAATAATGAAGTAAGGTTTGCACCTGGGTTTTGAGCCTTAAGTTTCTTTGCACTTCCTCTCCAAGATCTAGCTGCTAATTCAGCAGCTGGAAATCCATTTTCAGCTAATTCAATAGCAGGTTCTAAAATCTCTGCAAAAGAAACTTTCTTAGATCCCCATTTTTCATAAGCATCATTCCATCCTGCAATTGCTCCAGGAACTGTAACTGAGAATACTGATGTATAAGGAATTCTCTTCATTGGTTTTCCTCCATTATGTTCATTCCATACATCTTGAGGAGTGACATTTTTAGCAGCTCTACCAGTTCCATTCAATCCCAATACTTTCCCACTCTTTGGATCATTTTTATCCTCTAACTTATAGTATAAAGCGAAACAATCTCCTCCAATCCCAGTTGAAGCAGGTTCTGTCAAACAAAGTGCGGCAGCCACAGCAATGGCAGCTTCGACACAATTCCCTCCCTTTTGCAAGATCTTTATACCAGCAGCACTGGCAAGACTCTGAGATGAAGAGACAATTCCCTTGGCTGAGTATACAGTAGATCTTCTAGAGGCAAACTTAATGAATTCGTCACCAACAACCATATTGTAAATCCGGGGTAGAACGATATTAGTGGATTGGGAATATGTATGAACTTGAAATAAACCAATCTATGCGATAGTCCGTTTCTATAAACACTAGTAAGACCCTAAAAGTGATTTAATAATCTAGTGGAAACGAGGTGTTTAAATAATGATTATGATCTAAGGGATTTTGCTATTTTTCATTTTATTGTTAATCTTTGGGGGAAGTGCCGCACATACGGAATCACCACAACAGGTCCGGAATTTTTCATACCCTTTTGTGTCTATCAAACTTTGATCCCAATTAGGCTCTTCAACCGATGCTTAATATATGAGAAATAATTTTGATTTTAACTATCTATAATTTAGACAATCTAGCACTTGGATCATGATAAATGGTTGGTTGTTTTGTAGTACTAATCAAGAGTGTAGACATTTAAACCCAACTTGCTAACAAAAATATCGCAATTTCCAAAAGTAAAAATAAAATTACAAGACAAAATCATTTCAAGTTTCTATTTTGACCTTTATTCATTTATACAGTTAGACATCAAGCCGGAATCGCATGGGTGTTAATTCATTATGGGATATATTAGGGCCCACTGCGAGACCAGTGCGATTGGATGCGTTATCTCGAAAGAAATTAGCCGTTGATGCGTCAATTTGGATTTACCAGTTCTTGAAAGCAGTGAGGGATAGTGAAGGTAATTCATTACCTCAATCACATATCGTGGGGTTTTTCAGGAGGATTTGTAAGTTATTGTACTTTGGTATACATCCTGTGTTTGTATTTGATGGTGGAGCTCCTCCATTGAAACGGGAAACCATTAATAAAAGAAAGGAAAGAAGAAGAGGTAATGCTGAAAGTACGCGTCAAACAGCTCAGAAGTTATTAGCAATCCATGTTCAAAGACTTGCTGAAAACGGTGCATCCCCTCAGAAGGCATCTAATGGTAATACAGCCAAAGTCGATGACGACGATGATGACGATGATGATGTTATATATCTCGAAGATCTTCCTATGAATCATCCTCAACTGATCACCAACTCACAGAATGCTAATATCAATAATTCTCCTGATCTACCCAAGAGTTTTAGAAAGAAAGATGAATTCCACTTACCAGATATAAAAGAATTTAGAGTGTCGAAAGATGATAATAGAATCATGCCAGAAGAAGAATACATGCAATCTGCTTTAGAAGCATATGACTACGACCACGTAGATGGAATAGACATTAATGACGTCGATCCAAGTTCAGCAGAGTTCGAACAGTTACCCCTACCAACCCAATATATGATCCTATCTCATTTACGAGTGAAATCAAGATTGAGATTGGGTTATAATAAAGAGCAATTGGAAGATATATTTCAAGATAGTATGGATTTTTCGAAATTTCAGATCAAACAAGTTCAAAAGAGAAATTTTTATACCCAGAAGTTAATGAATGTTGCTGGTATGGGTGATGATGGGAATGCTACTAGAAGAATTGCAAGTGATAAAGATAGAAGGTATGCATTAGTAAAAAATGATAATGGATGGACGTTATCTTTACAAGAAGACGAGTCAACGGCTGACAATCCTATATACATTGATGAAAAAGGCAATGAATTCAAACCTACTAAAGAAGAGACATCGAAACCGATCAAAACTGATATTGTAAGTAAACCTATACCAGAGGTAGTTGAAATAGATAGTGATTCTGAATTTGAAGAAATTCCATTGGAACTGCATGTTGATGATGAAACACAAGAAGAAAAAGATTTAGAAATGGCATTGATTAAATCAATATACGACCAGTACGATAATCAACAAATGGATGATGGATTTGATCAAAAAGATATAATGTCAGCCATTGAAAATTCGAAGAAGGACTACTTAGATCTAAAAAATAAAGAAGAACTACTTGAAAATCAGGCCAAAGAAATAGTATCATTCAAACCTGAGACTAATTCCAAAAATGGAAAAGATGAAGGTTTTAGTTTATTTCCAGAAGAGTTTTCTTTTGGAGAATCTATTCTATTCTCAGAGAATGCGTCAGAGAAGACTCCACTTAAGAAGATCGCCACGGCTAATGATGAAATTTCAATAGAAAAAGCCACCCCTGTAAAACATGATAATGGCAAAGTTCACGAAATACATCCCAAGAAACCTACAAATAATTTTCCTGTTAAAAATATGACAGAAAAACAATTAGAGCCCATCAGGAATATCATTGCTCAAGATCAAACTTCAAATACTAAGAACAACGAAGAAACCACATCAGTAGTAAGTAATGTGATTATTGACGAGGATACACAAAAAGATGAAATTAGACAGATGCCTTCGTGGTTCGCAAACAACTCCAGTAATGTATTAAATGCTCATAAAGAGCTGGCTGTTGAACATAAAGAAAGTCAAAACGGTAGCTCCAAAGCTAAAGAGGACGAACAAGCTGGTTTAATTTCATGGTCTGAAGCAAAAGATATATTGCAAGAAGAGTCAACAGGAGAAGAAACTGAAGATTCTGACCTTGAAGAAGTCACATTTTTACCAGAAGTAACAAAGAAAGACGTTATAGTGGAAGAATATATTTCTGAATCGGAAGAAAGTCAACCTGAAAGACAACCAGAGATACTAGACTATGATTTTGAAGAAGAAGATGAAAATAACTTATTAGCCCAGATGATAACAGAAGAAAATGATCATCAAGACTTCCGTAGTCAGATCAAGAAAACGCATGATATACCTATCAGTACCATCAATACCAGCATTACCGACGAACAGCTACTCCAAGAGAAGCTTCAAAAAGCAAAAAGAGATTCTGATGAAGTATCACAAGCTATGATAACGGATGTTCAAGAACTTTTGAGAAGATTTGGGATACCATATATTACTGCCCCCATGGAAGCTGAAGCGCAATGTGCGGAGTTGCTCAAGTTAGGATTGGTTGACGGAATAATCACCGACGATAGTGATTGTTTCCTTTTCGGCGGTGATAGGATTTACAAGAATATGTTCAATCAAAAACAGTATGTGGAATGTTACATTCAAGATGACATAGATGCTAAATTAGGTTTAAACCAGGATAATTTAATCGAATTTGCTCTTCTTTTAGGGAGTGATTATACAGAAGGTATAAAGGGTATAGGTCCCGTGTTAGCTATGGAAATAATGGCAGAATTTGGTTCGATGAAGAGATTCAAAAAATGGTACGATGATAAAACCACCAGTCTTAAAGCACCTAATGTTAAACTGATGACTACGCTCGAGAAGAGTTTATTGACGAGAATAAGAAATGGAAAGTTATTTCTTCCTGAATCATTTCCAGATCCTATTATTTTTCAAGCATATAAGGCTCCAGAAGTAGATCATGATAGAACTGAATTCAAATGGGGTGTACCTAATTTACATCAAATTCGATCATTCCTAATGTTTAGTGTAGGCTGGAGTCAATCTGAAGTTGATGAGGTAATGATCCCATTAATCAGAGATATGAATAAGAAACAAGCAGAAGGTACCCAGTCTACCATAGGTGAGTTCTTCCCTCAAGAATATATACAATCTAGAAAGGAGCTTAACATTGGTAAGAGAATGAAAACAGCTGCTGGTAAATTAAATAAAAGGAAAAAGCTAAGTAGTTAGACTTAAGTATTATTAGTATTATTTGTAACATTAAATTGATGTATTTTTTACCTCGCAAATATCATCTTTAAATTTTGTGATCTCTCTCTCTAAGAAAATCGCGATTCGTGAAAATTAAACAGCAAAGCTAGCACCAATATAAAGTTGATTCATTAAACAGCAGGATTATGATATTATAACAAGGGCAATGACTGATTCATTTTCGAAAATATCATCGATGTTAGAGTCCGCGAAGGATCGTACCATTGAAGCAGCGGTTTCAGCATCCTCAAGACTAACTGATACTCCAAGTGCTCTGAGACCACAAGAAATATCTAACTTATTGAGTTCAAGAACTGAACGAGAAGTTTTGAATGGTATGAAATGTGTGATCTCATTAATATCGAGGGGAGAGGATGGTTTACCTTACTTTGCCGATGTGATCAAAAATATTACGACTTCGAATATTAAAATTAAGAATTTAGTGTTGATTTACCTTACGAGATATGCTGATGTTGAACCTGATACTGCATTATTATCTATCAATTCTATCCAAAAGTCATTGAACGATAAGAATCCAATCAATAGAGCAAAATCAATTCGTGCATTATCAGGAATCAAAATAGCCTCGATTGTACCCATTGTTATGTTATGTATAAAAAGAACCATAACTGATCCATCACCATTAGTAAGAAGTGCAACTGCAATTGCAATAGGCAAAGTTTTTGATATCCATACAGGTTCGAAGAAACAGCTCATAGATTACGTATCAAGATTGATATCAGACTCAGATGCACAAGTCGTATCTTCCACGATTAAAACATATTATAAGATAAAGGATGAACTTGCAAAATCACATAAAATCTGGGAACCAATTCATGGAAATTTCCGTCGTTTATGCTCTTTGATGAATGATCTAGACGAATGGAGTCAATGCTTTTTAATAGACATTTTAGTGGAATATTCTAGGAAATTCCTTCCCAAACCAAAGCTTTTCTACATTGATGATATTCAGAGAGTTATTGACTTACCAGATGATATTAAAGATATTCCCCAAGTAGCATTCGAAGTTTCATTTGACGCCGATTTAGAATTGTTCTTGAACTCATTGAGAATCTTGGTATATTCAAGAAACGATGGTGTTATACTAAGTGTTGTGAAGGCTTTATTCTTTTTAACACCTCCAAAAACACTTGTTGATTTTGAAGCTAACTATGCTTTAGTTAGAATTACAAAATCTAGTTCACCACAAACTGCTTCCTTTGTATGGCAGCTAATAACATACATTTCTGCATATGATAAAACTATTTTTGGTCAATTTTACAAACAATTTTATGTTTTCCCTACAGATTCAGTACTTGTTGCAAAGAGTAAACTTGAGATATTATCATCACTTACCGACGAATCGAATATAAAGTACATATTGGAAGAGTTAAAATATTATGCATTAAATTCTAACAATGTCACAGTAGCAAAGACTGCAATCAAGACCATAGGAGCCTGTGCTCAGCTTTCATCTGAATGGAATAAGGTCATATTAAACTGGTGTCTAAAACAAATACATGCTACTTCAGGTTTAATTCTAAATGAAATCATTACTGTGGTGAGGTTCTTGCTCCAACAGAAGAATAGTTTCAAGGAAAACATAGTGAATGAACGTGCTGTCATTATAAAGACATGTCATCGTTTATCTAAGATCATCCAAGATGAGAATTTAAATATCGCAAGTGATGCGAAGGGCAGTATAATTTGGATAATAGGTGAATTTACAGTGGTTGCGGAAAATGAAATAGGACCTGATGTTTTACGTACATTAATCAAATCATTCTCAAAGGAGGAAGAAAGTGTAAGATATCAAATATTAGTATTGGCAGCTAAGATATGTACCTACGAATTGAAACAAATCAAGAATGAAACTGGAGATTACGAGGACGCTTTCAATGATAGAATGGCGGACAATATTAACATTAAAATGTTCCAGTACGTTTTACACTTGTCGAAATACGATGATTCATATGACACCAGAGATAGAGCTAGAATGTTCAACATATTATTGAATTCTGGAAAAGAGCAAGCAGAGCTTGCTTCATTATTTTTGCAAGTTCCTAAACCAGTTCCTATATCACATGATGCTGCACTCAGGCAAAAGGAATTGATTAAAGTACTAGCTAATTTCTTCAGTGTATCAGAATGGTCAGAGGCCAAGGACTTACCAAACGCAAAGATAAGAACTCCTGTTGAAATTTTACATAATAAATTAGCTAGCGGTAGTGGAATTTCTTTTACCTCATCAGCCACATATAATAAGTCAGTTTCACCTCCAGTTATATCTAGTCGTTCAATGTCTTCGGAACAGTTTAATTCTTCTATAACCAGTACAAGCACAGAAGCAAAGAAACAGCCATCATACCGTCTACAAAGTCTTGATGAATTCTTTGGTGGTGAAGAAGAAGAAGAAGAAGAAGAGGATGATGAGGATAATGATGATGAAGAGAATGAAAATGACGAGGAAAGTGAAGCTGAAGATTCTGATGATGATAGCTCACATGAAGACTCTGACGAATTGATAGAATCAGATTCCGAAGATGAAGTTGATCAAGAACATGAAAATGGTAATGGTCAATACCCTAAGGATAATTCTGATAATAGTAGTACAGAGGCATTTTTAAATGATTAGTTATCGCGTTTTTAAAACTTCACTTAGTTACTCCCTTTAAAATAATTTATCGCGTACTTTATAAAAGGAAGCGTTTTTGGCAGCATTAATCATAAACTGATTTCTTGTAGATTTGTTTGCTCATAAGTTACTGTCAAAGCTATTAAAACATCTTAGAATAATGAGATTCTCTATTATTGCTGCATTGCTCTGTGCTACAGTTGCTGTAGCTGATGATTACACTGAAAGAGTAGTATTTACCGTATTTAAATATTTGGCAGCACAATAACTTGTTACTAACCCGTTCAAAATATTAGATCAATCCAGATTTTGAAACCTGTGATGACTGTGTCTTGATTACAACACCTGGGAACTTGCAGGGTATTGAAACATATACTCCTTCGTTACAACAACCTAGCACCACTGATTTAAGCCCAACTTCAGTTGAGAATACTAGTCAAAGTCCAGCCACTTCTTCAACTATTGCAACAACTAGTTCTACTGCTAACTCTCCCACAGCACCGACTAGTACTACTGCTAACTCTCCCACTGTACCAACTGTTGTTTCAACCAGTACAACGTCTCAGCTGACTCCTTTAGAAATTTCCTCTCCTACTTCTCCTATCACTTCTCCACAAACAACATCTATTCTGCCTGTTACTACTTCTACAAGTTCAATTTATACAATTTCTGCATTTACTCCAACCAGTACTACTCAGATTCAAGTAACACCGGCTACAACCTCACCAAGTGAGTCTATTATAATTGAAGAAATAACTATAACTAGTCCTTCAACTATTTGTACACAAACAGAGGCAACTGCCACAAGTACTTCAGTTTCATCTTATCAATCAACAAGCACTTCAGTAGAATACTTAACTTACACAGATGTAAACCCAATTGTTGAGTGGTTTACCAGTACAAAACTAATTGAATATCCAGAACCAATTACTAGTGATGTTATTTACACATTTAATTTTTTGAATTCCTCTAGTCAATCAACTACGGAATCAATTTCTCTAGCAACTACTACATTAACCCAACTTTCAACTTTTTCAACTACAAGTTATACCACTTTATCCCTGTCCTACTCAGTTGAATATGTTTACATTTACCCTATTGTTCTTGAAATTTTAGATGTTGAAGTAAGAGACCAAACAGTTTGTTACCAAACATTCATTATTTCGATAGAGCTGGAGATAATTACAGTTACATATACCCCTTCAACTACTCAAACAGAAGCAACTGCTCCTCCAAAGTCTTCGAGCAGTTTTACTAGCACTAACGTAGGATCTCCAGTTACTAGCTCAAATACTTATTTAATACCTTCAACTACAGCTGAATCGGTAACTCATTATACTACTACCACTGTTGTTTCTACAAGCTTAGTCGTTGCTACTCAAAATTCTTTATGTCAACCAGATGTAACTACAGAGTATTCAATTTCTTCCCAAGTAATTGTCCTGCCCGAATTCATTGTCAAAGGAGGAGTTGAAAGAAGTCAAACTTCAAATCTAGCTAAATATTATATTCCTGTTTTAATTTGCATTGCAACTATTATGGTTTTATAGTTATAAAATATAACCAAAATTGCTCTCTATAAATATAATTTTCTGCTACTTAATTATGCATTTTAATATAAATTTTAAACCGAATCAAAATAAACTTCTGAATCTGTTGATTCTGTTTGATCTACTTTGGGGAAATTCATTGGATCCTCATAGATTAAGTTGATAGGGACTTTGGTCTTGTTGACTTCCTGAAGGTTTCTATAAAAAGCGACAGCACTAGTAACCATGATCCCAGAAGAAAGAAAATAAGTCAAGGATCCGAGTACACTAAGGGATAAAGTTGCCTTCCGCATTTGACAATCGGCAGATAATTTTAAAAGCAACTCAGATTGTGCCAACATTGTAGTAAGATTATTTGTATTGATAGAGGTGAAATTAATCATACTTGGCACATTAGGAATACCACTACCTCCTTCAATACCAAAAAAATTCAGTAAAATGGAATCTGGATATGTAGAATCAGTTAGATTATAGTTTAATAATAACAGTTGAACATCTCCACACTGCCAATTACCGTACATTGATGCTTGATAGATACTAGAAGTGAACCATAAACCAACAGAACCTGCTTCTGAACCAACAAGACTAGTAAGATATAATAATTGACTCTTTGAAAGTCCTAATGAAGTTTGACCTGCATTGTTAGGAGGAGAAATGTTTAGGAAACTAGAACCATATATGGTTGTATGTGATCCTGAAGTCAAAGATCCTGAAAGTAATGAGATTAGAATTGGTTTTCCTGTAGATGATAAGGTAAGATTATCAAACAGATTAAGTAATGATAGATCTCTCTTCTTTAATCTCAAATCTAAGCTCGTCAAATTCAAACCATCATTTTCAAATAAATCTAAAAGTAATGTGTCATTAGTTGCATTAACTAATGAATTCAATTCATCAATGGCATCTGATAAACTTCCTGTTTTCTTTAATACAACAGCAGAAATAGCCAAGATAATTACAGCAAGAGCAAATTGGATACCACGATTAAGTGTTGAGGTTTGCATTGTGACTTTGCTATTCTGTAGAGAATTCTTGATTGAATGAATAAGTTAATTGAGTACCATTTTTAGTACTCATATAATTTTTTTGATGTTTTGCAACACCGCCTTCCTATTTGGGACATAGGGATCAAAATATGTGGGAATTCAAAAGACCCCGTTTTTTTCAAAATAAAAAGGAAAGAATGTTGTAGAACAGTTTATTTTTAGTTGCCACGAACATCATACTGGCAACGATACTATTGTTTTCCCTTATTTTGATTCAGATTTCTAGCGGTTAGACAAAAAAAGCTGCCATTTAGGAATAAAATTTTTACAACACTCTTATGACTTTTAAAAGGTTTGAATGTGTATCAAATTTCTTAGTGATAATATTGCAAATTATAACTCTATTGTTGCAAGTCAATTGTTCTAATCCATCTTATTAAATCAGAAGCTAGTTAGATTCATATCCCTTTTTAAAGCTAGAGTGTTTACTGTTGTTGAAGAGAACCCATTCTATTCTCACAATGACTACTGAAGTTAACAATGATACTGCCAACTTGTCAGTAACTGAGGTTAATCAGTCAGATGAAGAGGAAGAAATGAAAATTGAAACTGAAACTGAACTACCAACCCTGTCAGATTCTCTTAGAAAGTTGGAGGTCATAATTGAAGAAAATTTAGATATAGATGTTGATTCTGTTAATGAATCATTTGCCAAACTTGAAATGTCAGAAGTCCCAGCGTTTGGAACTGAAAAAGGTTTGAATTTACCTCTATTTAGCCCTGATTTTGAGGATCCACTTGCTACTTCAGATAATGAAATTGAAAATGAAGAGCCGGTGGTTAATGAATATGAATCAGAGAATGTTACGTTGTCTAAACAAGATACCGCTGAAAATGAGAGTCTTACTGATAAAGATTATGCTATGCTCAAAGAATTAGTAGTAGATGCCGATAATAAATCTGAATCAGAGAATCCTTCAATTGAGTCTAAGGGTGTGGAACCGTTTGTTAGAGGCAGACCTTCAGCTTGTGTATTTGTAGCAAGTCTTTGCTCTGGTGTTTCTGATGATGATTTATGTATTTCAGTAACAAATCACTTCAAACAATGGGGAAAACTTTCCACAGTAAAAGTTTTAAGGGATACATCAAATCGTCCTTATGCCTTTGTCCAATACACTAATGAACAGGATTCAAGAAATGCAATTACAAATGGTCATAACTCTATTTTAGATGGTAGAAATATAAGATGTGAAGCGGCCAAGGTAAATCGTACTTTATACGTAATTTTCCTGGAATATCTCAACAAAAGATTTGTGAAGTTAAGAATGGATAACTTTGGAGAAATCGAATCATTAGTTCCCTCAGATAATCATGGAAGCTTAAATAAAACTTCTATTAAGACTTCCAAATATTGGTTTGTTAAATTCGTTTATAGAGAGGATGCAATTAGAGCATTTGCAAATTTAACAGATGAAGATTCAGTTGAAGTAGATTGGGCGCAAAATTTGGAAGATACAATTAATGAAAAGGAAGAAAAGTTTGAAAATTCAGCTAAGTTTGATAAATATTCTATATTTGTTGGTCAAATACATCCTGATATTGAAGTAAGAGAATTAACCCAAAGATTTGAAAGACATGGTGAAATTGAGTTCGTTAATTTAATTAAAAAGAGTAATTATAATTTTGCATTTATTAGATACAAAAATGAATCTGCAGCAGCTAGTGCTGTTGAAAGAGAGAACCATTCCATTTTAAATGGAAAGACCATGCATGTTCAATATCGAGAAAATCATGCTGTTCCAAAGAGACCAACAACAAATATGTTTGGTATTGCTTTAGCTCCACCACCAATAAATTTAAAAAGAAAGGTTTTAATTAATAATGGTGGCACTTCTGTTTCCACAAGCAGCTTTAATGATAATTTATTTTCTAAACCTAGATTTAATGGTTACTCTTCCAATAATGCTAACAGGAGTCTTTCCAATAATTTTGCGACTAATAAGGTGTTGCAAAAGAGTGCTCAAGATAACTTAAATTACATTGAAAGTTTTGATTCAAATTTCAACAAATCTTATATTAATAAGGCATATCGTGGATCGATTACTCCATCAAATATTAGAAACAAGAAGTACATCAAGAATAGCCAACCAAATGCTAATAAGATTGAAAATTTAAGAGTTGGAAAAGGTGTTGAGGCTTCCCCAAAGCCACGTAAATTTCAAGGTTTTAATTCCGATCAGAATAATCGCAAATTTAAGAAGTTTGATTTTAAGAATTATACGAATCAATTTAATGTTAATCAATCAGTTGTTCCTACTACTAATAATAATACAAGTCCTAAAAAAGGTATGAGCGATGCTGTTATCGCCGCCAAGAATAATGCCGCTGTTCCGTACTATTATTATATTCCTGAAACCGAAAATACATCTGCAGTAGGACCCGGTACTCCCAAGTCCAATGCCCCAACGAGTTATTATAACCCTTATTCTCAGTACTATGTTCCAAATAATGATTATTCTGGTACTAGTAGTCCTGGTTATGGAATGACTCCCTATTCATTGTATTATCCTGGAGAATCCGATTTTCTGCCAGTTGATAAATCTTTAGAGAAGAAATAATCGCAGCTGTGATTATTATATTAATGCCGTAATGTTATACCTGTTTTTTGTTGTTTATGTAAATTTTATATTTATGTTCGTATGTATAATAATGGCTAGTTTGAAAAATAAATAAAGTATCTAATATATTATTGCCTCTTTTTTTTGGTGTATTTTTGTCTCACTTGCATTTTTAAGCTTTAAAATTATTTGATTATCGTGAATGGTTGACGTATTATATCATCATATCATACATCATTACCAAACGTATTAATGTCATTACAAGAATTGAAGAGTTTATCTAAATTGCTAGATAACTCATTGACGCCATTGAAAGTTGTAAGTAAGGAAAACCTGAAGAAATCTGCTTCTGCTAAACCAACAACTCCTACAGCAGATCATAAACTTAATAATCCAAATATTGATAATGAAGATATCTATGATCATGAACGTGGATTATACAAATCTAAGAATGATCCATTGGATTTCATAAAGTATCCCTCTATGACGAAAGAGCTTTCCGATCAGAAGCCATGGAAGAATGATCCTCATTATTTCAAAAAGAGTTATATTTCATCCTTAGCGTTATTGAAAATGACGATTCATGCTCAACGAGGTGGATCAATTGAAATCATGGGGATGTTGGTAGGGAAGATTATAGAAAATTGTATTATTGTGATGGATGTTTATCCCTTACCTGTTGAAGGAACTGAAACTCGAGTCAATGCTCAAGCGGAAGGATATGAATATATGGTTCAATATCTTGAGTTTAATAAACAATTACCAGTTCATAAAGGAGAGAATATTGTTGGTTGGTATCATTCTCATCCAGGGTATGGATGTTGGTTAAGTGGAATAGATGTTGCTACTCAAGCTACTAATCAAAATTTCCAAGATCCATATTTGGCCATTGTGATTGATCCATTAAAGACTTTACGTCAAAGAAAAGTTGAAATTGGAGCGTTTAGAACCTTTCCTGATAATTATACTCCATCAAAAGCAATGACGAGTAAATTACATGGTGGACCAAATTTACCTAAATCCAAGAGAAAAGATTTTGGAGCTCATTCTGATAAATATTATTCATTGGATATTGAGATTTTTAATAATATAAATGATGAGAAATTGATTAAAGAGATTTTAAATAATGAAGATAAAACTTCGATAATATGGTTGAAGAATCTTATGATTAATAAATCAAGTGGGATTGATCAATCAAATGGAAATCACGATCATAAATGTATTCATGGAAAACTTGATAAAGATAGAGTTATAAAAGGAGGGAATTTACTTCATAATTTTGATATAGGAGAAAGTAATGAAGCTGATGAAAATAATGGAGATGGAAATCAATATCAGAAGAATAATTTAAATTTAATTAAATTAAATAAGAAATT
This sequence comes from Scheffersomyces coipomensis, assembly GCF_036884675.1. NCBI lineage: Eukaryota > Fungi > Ascomycota > Pichiomycetes > Serinales > Debaryomycetaceae > Scheffersomyces > Scheffersomyces coipomensis. The sequence goes on along the minus strand of NW_027042892.1, from coordinate 719,913 downwards.
ACTTGATTTTGATCATGGTGAAAACCGTAAACTTGAACATACATTTGGTAATAAATTCAATAAGCAATTTGAATATATGGTGAAGAGAGGGTTATTACTAAAAGGTAAATCAAAAGGAATTACATCACGAGGAGCTGGTGGAGGAGTTAATATTGATATGAGTGAAGATTATGAAGTAGAAGAAGAAGATGACGAAGATGTTGATGATGATGTCCGTGACGACAACGACAATGACAACGATGATGAAGATGATCTTATGGATGAGAGTGATTTAGAAAAGGAAAGTCAAGGAGTGAGTGATGAAGGTGATGATGATGTATTATCGGTTGAAAGTGGTAGTGATATGAGAATGAGTGAAGATGCTGAAGATCAAGATATGGAGAAGAAATTATTAAGAAGAAGTGTTAATAGTGGTTTAACTTTAAACCTAGGTAGAAGAGATAACCATACCAATAAACCAAGACGTGGTCCATTATTTAAAGAGAAGAGAAGTTCATCAAGTGCATTAATGGGTGGACAACAATCGCCAAGTTTAAGACGATCAATATATAGAGCCAGTGACGGAAGGGAAAATAGTGCAGGTGATTACTTTGGTCAAGATAGGTCATTTGGTTTTGGATATGATTTGGGACAAAGTGGTGGTGGAAGTAGTAGCAATAATAATAATCGTGGTAGTGGTTTTCTGTTTGGTAGACATGAACATGATATAAATAGTGGTAATAATCGTGTTAATGGTTTTCTGTTTGGTAGATCAGAGCATGATGGAGAAAATGGTGGCGGTGATAATAATCAAAATTATAGGGTTAGACCACTGAATGGAGTTCATAATAAGAAAGCTATTAATTTTACTAGATTAGCCAAACATGTTGGACAACAAGAGATTAATCAATTAATTGTTCAAGATATTCAATCAAAGTTATTCTTATAGGTATTTGTATATATATATATATATATATATATATATACATATAGGTGTTTATATGCCGGTATCAAAATATAATAGTATATGCAGGTCATATTATATACAGTACCATAAAAAAAGAAACTTTTGTAAAAAAGATCACATCCATACCGCTTAAGTCATGTCTTCTACTTCCTGTATATAATCAGTTTATGTTTTGGTATTTTTATATTGCAAATTTTATCAAGGGATGATGATTATTACAATGATAGTGATCCATTAGATCAGAACAGATCCGATCTTGTCATTCAACTTGTAAACTGATGGTAAGCAAGCCTCACAATGTCTTCCGCTATTAGTAGCTTAGTTTACATCCTATTATATATTAAGTAATTATAAATGATAACACTTTCCCTACATTTTTAGCATCTAATTTATACTGACACGATGATTGCTTATAAATCCAGTTAGAGTAAGTAGAAGTTACTTTATCACAAGGCAAGTTACATTTCTTCACACTCCATTTCTTATAGTTTCCTGTTCTAAATTATCAACCATCATTATCAGTTTATTATGACAATTTAAGAGACAACATCAAAAGACGCATTTTCTGTCTGTCTCTTTCTGGCCCTTCCCATTTCTTTTTTTTTTTTTTTTTTTTTTTCCCTTCTTCCTCCTTTCAAACTTTCTTTTACGCTTAATAATTGTTATTACCATTTACAACCAAACCCATTCCAAAGTTAAAAAGGGGAAGTAGATCAGATCTTTCATTTATTCAAACCATAATCATAGCATAACATCATACATTTCATATAGCCATTTACTATTTTTTAAAATTTGAGAAAAAACCAAACCAAATCAATCAATCATATTCATAGATGGCTGCTTCATTTTTAACCTCATCTATTAATAACAATAATAATACGAATAGTAATACTTCTACAACAAATCCTTTAGTTGATAGATATCTTTCTAATCCATTAACTTTCAAACAAGCGAAAATCATGGATAACTCAAGTTCTACCAATGATTTGATTCTGAAATCATCAAATTATATCATCTTATCTCGTAAACATTCTAAACGAAGATCTCCTTCATCTTCAAATTCATCATCATCTATCATTAATGGAAATATATCTCCCTCCAATATTATATCATCTCCATCAAGAATAAAACCAAAATCAATGGCAGAAGCAGTGGCTGCTTATACGGGAAAGAAATTCTTAACTAAAAATGAAAAGAAAAAACAACAATTACAATCAAAAAAGAGAAAATTAGATTTAGTTGATCTGGATGATGAACAAGAACAAGAAGAACAACAACAAGAAGAAGTTGTAAATCAAGTTCAAGTTCAACAGGATCAAGATGAAGTCACTTCAACTATTTCAACCGCTTCAAGTTATTTAAAGAATATCTTTAGTTCATTAAGTGGAAATAGTACTACAAATAATAAAAATGTCAAAAGACAAAAGATTCAATTGACTCCTATAGAGACTGATGACGAAGATGAAGATGAAGATGATGATGATGAAGAGGATTTAGGAGAATATATCCCTGAAGATGGAGAATCAACCCCAACTAATGTTACTGATGATGCATCTCCTTTTAATGGGTTTAGTGAACCAGAATCAAAAGGTGCAACTCCAACCCCTCAAGATGATGATGACGAAGAGGAAGATGAAGATGAAGACGACGATGATGAAGATGAAGACGACGATGATGAAGATTTTGAAATCGATCAAGATGAAGAACAAATCACTAATCTCAATCAATCCAGTTCTGCATCATCTTCAAGTCCAGATCCTGAAGAAGATGACAATGAAGATTTAGGTGAAGAAGTAGTTGATGAAGATGAAGATGTTGAACAATTAAAACACGATTTAAAAGAAGATGCATATAAAGCGTTAGAAGAAGAAAGCATAAAAACAAAACTTGAAGATGAAGAAGAGGAAGAAGAAGAAGAAGATGATGATTCTGATAAACCAAATACTGAAAAATCAACTCCACCAACCTCACCTGAAGATGAATTAGAAAAAGTTATCACCACTCAAGCATCAACTCCAAAACAATCACTCATACCTAAGAATTTAGAATTACAAACTATAAAAGAACATTTTTATATGATTAATGAAAATTCAAATGATAAAGGTTCAAATGATTCTACTAGAATTTATAAAAATTGGAAGAATTTAACTAAAAAGAAACCAATTGGATTAATCAATCATGGTGTTACTTGTTATATGAATTCTGCCATTCAAGCCATGATCCATATCCCTGCCATTCAACATTATCTTACTGATGTTAATACTGGCAAATATAATAAAATCCTTAAACCAAGATCGGTTACTCATGTTTTAGCTGATTTAAGTAGAAAAATGTGGAATTTAGATGGAGGCAATCAAAAATTATCGAAATTTATTAATCCAAAGAAACTTATTGGTAGATTGGATGAAATTAATTGTATGATGAGTCAATGGCAACAAGAAGATAGTCATGAATATTTCATGTCATTAATGTCAAGATTACAAGAAGATTCAACTCCAAAGGGGAAAAAATTAAATGAAAGTATTATTTATGATATCTTTGGGGGATTATTAAGACAAAAAATTACCTGTAATTCATGTAATAATGTTTCCATTACCAAACAAGAATTTTATGATTTGTCCTTAGGATTGAATAAACGTAAACAACAACAATTATTACCATCCAACAACTCCTCCATTAATGAACCATACATTCCATCTTCAAATAAATATAGTATTGGTAAATCGATTAGAGATTTCTTTTCTAATGAATTAATCAAAGTTGATAAAAATGATTTAAAAAATAGTGGTTATTATTGTGAGAATTGTAAGAAAAGAACCATGGCCAATAAAATCTCCTTCATTGAAAGATCACCTGAAACTTTAACTATTCATCTTAAACGATTTAAATTCAATGGTAATTCATCATCTAAAGTCAAACAATCAATCAATTATAGTAAATTTCTTGATTTAAGTAAATATTGTCTTAATGAAGATGTAGATGACGATGAAGAAGAAGAGGAACAACCACAAGCAATGTATCAATTATTATCGGTATTGGTACATGAAGGTAGATCCATCTCTAGTGGTCATTATATTGCTCATTGTTTACAACCAGATGGAAGTTGGGGTTCATATGATGATGAATATATAAATAAAATCGATGAAAGAATGGCATTAAATGATCCATCAGCTTATGTTTTGATATATACCAAATTAACCCCCAAGAAGAATTAAGGGGCAATCGGCGAGTACATACATATAGAGTTTTTATAGAAGTAACGAAAACATCATCAGTGTGTATATTCAAAATATATAATATTGTAAAAAATATTAAAAAAGAAAATTAGTAAATTAAACGCAAATTAAGCAAGAGACTAAAAACAATATATTGACCTAAATAATGATTAAGAGACCCGGAAGGGTTGAATATAGAGAAACATATATAAGAGTAAATGATATAATGATAAATAATCAATATAAAAAAAGAAACAACTAAAAAACATAACAAAACAAAATTTGACCTATAAATAAAACCTAAACATATAAAAAAAAGTAGTAGAGATGAAGTAGCAACAATAACAAAAGACCAGATAACCAATAAATTAAAAACTAGGGCGTATAACACCCTATCAAAGAGTATATGTAAAAAGAGATGTAAGAGTAGAATTGAAGGAGGATATAAAAAAATAGAGTGGGGGTATATATAAAAATAAAGTAAAAGTGGCAATCTAAAACATTTATGCATCAACAAATACATCATTATCATCTTCTTCATCACGAATACGACGTGAAGGTCTTGAACTTCTTGTAGACGGAGGGGATGCGGTAGTGGATGAAGGTGATGCGGCGGTAGATGAATTAGCAGCTGCTGCAGCAGCAGCAGCCATGGCAATGGTTGCAAGGGTAGGAGGACTTGACGATGTACCATAATCAACAGATGAAGACGATGGAGTGATTGGGGCTGCGGTTGATGATGAAGATGATGAAGTTGTAGATACAGGTATTCTTAACCCATTTAAGAATAAACCATTATTTAAACTTATATTTCTATAATCAATTGATTTTCTCTTTGGTGAAGATGATGAATCAATAAATCTGAATGAATTTTGATTTGACATTGAATCATCATAAGATATTATCTTTGAAGTTGGAGAATAATGAATTAGAGATGGTTTATTAAATGAATTTGATGGATCATTAATAGTTGTAATGGCAGCAAATGGATGATTTAAAGAAGGAGTATCAATAGAATTAATGGTGGCAGTAGTTGTGGTTGATGATGAAGAATTATTATTAAAATCTAATTCATCTGAACTTAAAGTTGAAGTTGAACTAAATCTTCTTCTAAATTTATTCTTTAAAGCTTTTTCAATTAATAAATTATTTGAAGTATTATTATCAATAAATTTTATAAATGAATGTTCAATAACATATTTACCTTCTTTATAAGTTTCTCTAAAAGTATAAGATTTTTTATAATACCAACCTAAATTAGATTTACATTGATGACATCTTATATCATCAACTAAATAGAAACCAGTTCTCATTTCCTTTTTTTGAGGATTTAAATCATATTCAATATTAATAAGATTATCAACTAAATAAGCAGGACCAGATGAACCATTGAAATTATCAGATACAATTAAACTTGATAAACATAAATGAGATGAACAACCTTTACAAGTAATGATTTTTAAATCTGGAGTTTCATATTTTGAATTATCAAAATAATTAGTAACTTTTAAACCCATGATTTGAAAATGGAGTTTAATGAGTAATAATAGTAATAAATCCTATTTAACCAAGGAGGGGGTGGGGTGTGTATAGATTAAATAGTGAGGTATAAAGTAAAAGTATAATTGGGTGTTATATAGTTAGATTGATGAAGTAGATGTGATGGTTAATTGTCATATAAGTGGAAGGATAGCTATCTTTATAATCAGTTAGTAATAGATTTTGAAAGGGATGTATGATTATGATGATGATGTGTCAGTAATGAGTGTTACTTTTGGCGTACGAGGAGACGAGGAGAAGGAGTACACGATGCGGTAATTATAAAGATAAGGGGGGGATGATGCTAAGTTTGTTTGGGAGAGCGGTATATAACTAGATAAGATGAAAGGATGAAGGAGTAATAAACAAGAGGAAGGAAGAAGGAAGAAGGTGTTGTAAATAAATTAATAAATGAATTACAAATTGAGATTGGTTCTATTTAAAATTAAGGTGGGCTCTTTTAAATTATTTTGGGTTACTTAAACTGTAAATTATTGTTACAACTTAGTACTGAAATGATATAATAAATAATGATAATAAATGATATGATGATATTTTTACTGTGGGGGATGAGAAAGAAACTAAAACTAAAATCAGACAGACAGACAAATTATGTAAATGATGAAAGAAAGAATAAATGTAACACCAGACAGACAGACAATCAGAAAGTCAGTCAGTCAGACAGACAAAACATATAATTAAGTGAGACCAGACAGACAGACATAAAGAAATAAATAAACCACCTGTATAGTAAATATAAAGTACAAGAAAAGCAAAGACAAAATATATCAAAACAAAGGCAAAGGCAAAGCAAAATGTAATGTAAGGTAAGAGACACACAACCAAACTTAGCACAAGGTCATTCAGTTCAATTAACTACAGTGACCATATAGTAATTACCTTTAAGATTTTTATATAATTAGAATCATACAATGAATGATGATAAGTTGTAGTGGTGCTTCTTGTCGTTGTTGTTGTTGTTGTTATGACTTTAACCTTGCAAGCTACGGAGAAACATAACTGTATAAATAAATTATAAAATTTAAAACAAATGCAGACAATTTATTAAAATTTAACCGCCTAAAATGTATGTAATTTAAGAAAAACTGGAGTCTCTCTTATAAGGATAAAAGGATTCTCATTTAGGAATAATGCAATGGAATCACTAACCACTAAAAAAAATAAAAAAATTAAATAATAAAAAAATAAAAATTATCAGACATAAATAAATAAATAGAACAATTGTTTAAATAACTCACATAGATTTAAATCCTATCGCATATCAAATGAAACGATAAAAGAACAATATACGGTCAAGACATTAAATCACTTTTGGTTTGTATATATGATTCAATGAGTAGTGTTACATAATTTAGCAACATGTTTCCGAAGGGGGATTGATAAATATCTATAGATAAAGAGATGAGGTAACTACTTAAGTACGCTATTCGCAATTACAATTACAATTACTACAGCTATTACTATTACTATTACTACTTCCGTTATATTTGCGGAATTATATTTTGTCTGTCTGTTTCGATTCTCGTTATTTGCAATTAGTTTACTTTTGTCTATTCTGTTATTTTATGTCTGACCCGAATTGATTAACCGCCTGATAAACTTACTGACTGATCATCATTACTTTCATTCTTTGCTTCTAAATCAAATAGATTTACAAAATGACAATAATCACATAAAAATACTAAAGTTTAAGCTAAAACTAAAAAAAAAAGACAAAAAGTCAGAAAAACACCACCGCTACTAAATTCAGAAAAAGAAACCAAAACCAAAAATGTCCCGTCTCCTCTTCCACTTGCTATTTAACTTACTCTCTACACCTTCATACTCTGGGTTAAATTACTCCTTTCGTAAAACCACTCTTTTTTAATATATTTCGGTAACTAAATGTCTTCTAGTTGCTATTTGTTCTATTCAATTATAGATCACCCCCTCCCCCTCTCTCCCTCTTCCTCTATCTCCATATTTTAATCATCTCATTTCAGTTTTAGTTTCCTTCCTTCCTTCCTTACTTACTTGTCGTCATCATCTATATCTATATGCAAGAACTAATCCTATCACCCGATGTAATAATGTTTCAACTATTATTATATAATGCGGAATTTACGCTACAAAGTCCTACAGATCGTCAATTAGTATCATAGGTAAATGACTCAATCGTTTGATATGTTACACCCCCCTAATAATTTCTAAGTGGCTTACCTTAAATCCCCCCATACTATACACTCTTTCTGCCTTTATCTTTTTTGTGAGGTGACTTTTGTTAGGGATTATGTAATATCTTATATAAGCAAGAATTTATGTTCTATACTTCTTAATCTATACGCTTTACTGGAACCATTTGGTTGCAATTATACATTTTAATATGGTTTATCAATCTTTATTAAATACTATTATATTTCTATGTACAAAATGGTATTATTCAAAAGCTATTTATATGATTTATATATGCTAAATTATGTATTACATCCCTTCCTAAAGCGTTAGTTTGAATTATTATCATCCTTTATATTGTCAACACAATAAATGAAATCAAATCAAATCCAAACTCAACCTACCACTTATAATAAGGTCTTACTTTGAAATTCAATGGTTCATTATTTAAAAACATTCTTGGCTTTAAATAATTTTGATCTTTTTCCCATTGTCTTCTTAATTGAGTTTGATTGGTTTTTAAAACCACTTTTAAATGAACCCATGAATGTTTTATAAGTCCAACTCTACCTCTACCTTTCCAATCAGGTCTTTTTCTCCAATCTCCATCACTTCCAACCCATAAACTATCAATATAAAGTGAATCTTCATCAATACCTAATTCTTGTGCTTGTTTAATTCCTCTCTTTAATAAAATTTCTAATTCTGTAGACATCTTTTTTGGATTGAAATGTAATTGATTTATAGCATTTTTAACATTTAATCCTCGAACAAAACGATTCACTTGAGTAGCTTTCTTTAATGATGATTTAATACGATATGATTTTAAATAAATTGATGGTTCTAATAATTCAATTTCTTCTTTATTTAATGAAAGTTTATAAAGTTTATCATTCGAATTATTATTAATGACTTTATTATTTTTATAGAATCCATATTTGGAAACAACTTGATTAAATAATTCTTGTTTTAATGGAGTAATATACTTTTCAATTTTAATTTGAGCTTTATGAGCTTCTTCTAAATAATATTGTTGTAAATCTTTATCTTGTTCAGCTAAACTTAAACTACTTTCTTCAATAGAATCTTTCCCTTCTTCAGATGTTATATCATCTTTTTTCTTTTGTAATTCAAGTTCTTTAATATTAGTTTCTTTAGCTTGAGTTAAATCTCCAAAAATACTATGACTTATAACACTATTACTGAATGATCTATGATTATTGATGAATGATGGATTAGATGTGAGTGACGCCACGATTGAATTCGATCCGGCGAAAGTGGACGAAGATGACCTTATTATAAATCTTCTTCCTAACCCCAACATTATTCAATTATAAATGAATGAATGAACCAAATGTGATGAAGTGAAAGTTGATATTGGTTCGTGTGATATTTGAATATTTTCAATATACACTGTTTAAAATTTTTCGTTTTTCATTCGAACTTTTTATTTGGGGTTAGTGCACGACCTTTTTCTGTAAGACATCAACAACATCCATACAACAGTAATCTACAATCCTAATAATGAAATAAATAAAATGTAATATATGTATATATAAATCATATATAATAGTTAATGATATATATGTAAGTTATTTAGAAAGTATAATGCTTTCCAAATAAAACGAAGAAAAAAAATTAATGCATGTTGTTGTATTATTGTATGTATTTTTGATGGTGATGGTTGTCTGGTTTTCAGTCTGTATTGGTAGGGTTCAACTTCATCTACGTCAACATCACTAGATCACTAGTTCTAACCATTTTGAATAATTTACACTGTATGGACTCCACTCGTCATGTCCCTTCATCCTTACTTGAGTTGATTGTTTAATCATCATAACCAGATAAATTTGGATCTCTTGCTCTAGTAGGTAATGGATAAACAACAGGAATTGGAGCATGATCATCGTAAAGATACTTTCTTCTTAAAGGAGTAGCCAACAATAAGAATGGAGCTGATACTCCTAACAACACTGACCAAAAGAAATGTGGTTTAGTATGAGCATGATATCTGGCCCACTATAAGATTGATTCATGTTAGTATTTTAAATATTCTCTTTCAGTTATCAATTAAAAAGATATGTACTTACTCTTATAGGCTGCTTGAAATATACTGGATAATCTCCCCAAACTTTATCAGACATGATGTATATATGTATGATATTGTATGAATATATTTACTATTAATTTGTACAGTTCAGATATTTGATTTTTTTTCGTTTCTTGTTCTTCCTCAGGTAATCCAATTTGATAATAATTTTAATTGGTTCAATTTGTATGTGACTGCATATAACACATACATAGTATTTTATATTAAGAAAGTGATTAACTATGGGAGATGGATGGATAGATAGATATACTATAATAAAAACAAAAGGTTAAAAAACATACACCGTCTAATACTATATAAGAACTACAAAATAGAAAGGTTCAATCAGATTAAACTTTCTTTTTAATGATTCTTTTAGTTTTCTTGGTTGGAGCAGTTTCTTTTGCTTCAGTTTCAACTCCAGTTGATTCTCCAACCACTTCTTCTTGTTGTTTTCCAGCATCAACAGCAGCTTTAGAAGCAATTTCAGCTTCCTTTTTAAAGAATTCTTCTTTTAATTTATTATCATACCATTCAGCATAATAAAGACCACCTTGTAAAATGAATACACCAATTAATACTAAAACAATTAAAAATTGAGAAGCAGCAATAACATTAATACCAGTACCTGAATCAACATCACCCCATTGACCAGCCACAGCAGAAGCAACACCAACTCTTAAATTGGTTAAATAAACCACAACAGCAACCATATATAAAGCTAAAGTACCATATTCAAAATATTTAGCTTCTTCATTTGGTTTATATAATTTGATGAAACATCCAAGAAATCCTAAACCTAAAACAAAATGAAAGATATAATGAACATAAACTGGAGCAGAACCCCAAGTTTTATAATGATTCAATGAATTTTCAAAGATATCTCCACTAGTATGAGCTAACCATAAAGTTTGTAAATCATAAGGGAAATTAGCATAAATTACCCCTAAAGCAAAGGAAGTGGCACCAATGATTAAACCATTACCAATAGGAACGATATCTTTATAAGCCATTTTCGTTATTGTAGAAGATTGATTAAGAAATATCTAATGACAATTGATTGATATAAAGAGATCAAAAAGAGTTGATTTGCCTTGCTGGTAATTTTTTTTAGAGTTATCTCAATTTTGATGTCTTTTTTTTTTTCAACATTGTCGTTTTTTGTTCCACATTTTTTTTTGCCCTTTGCCTTACAGTTTTTGATAACTGATTGATTACAACATGGAAAGATTAATTGTACTTAGTATATATGGATTAACTCTTGGCAGTGACTGTTTTTATGATCAATATGGAGTAAAGAGGACATGAGTTGATTCATGAGTATGATCTTATGTATCATTATGCCGATTTTCTTGGTTGGAATAAGACTCTAGTTGATATATGTCGTAGAACTGTTATCTATCGGTGAACTACAACGAATGGGTTGATAATTTACACAAAACAAATTTAATTAAAACAGTTGGATTAATTTATTTAGTCAATACTTATTTAATGCTATTTATATAAGTACACCATACCCAAAGCAGGGATAATTGCCACCAAAGATAACTGAAGAATCACAGATAAAGGCATATTTTTAACATTCTTATCATTCAATATTTCAATAAGTTTGAATCTTGCCACGATTAACAGTATGGCAACTGTGTAATTCTCCTGATAACCTGCGTATAGAATTACGAAATCAAGAGCATACGGTACTTTTGACCATAAATCAATTGGTTCATGTAATGTTTTCTCCTCCGTTGTTGTCATCGTATTCAATGGTTTGTTAATTGTAAATATTTGTTCTTTCACTGGAGAAATCCAATTATCTTTATAGTCTGGTAAGATTTAATTGAAATTCGGAATTATATATATATAAAAGAGGCTTTTACTTTTATGTGCCAAAGTACTATATATAGAATGGGGGGATATAAACTCGTGTGAACTTATCTTTTCCTCACTTTCAAATGCGGCTAAAGTCCATATCCATTATATATGTAAATATTTGAATATACAATGAGCTTCATGTATAGATTTACAGGCTGATCGAGTTCAGTCACTTGAAATTGATATTTAAACTTGTAAATAGGAGCAATATGTTTACAAAAAGCCTTTGAAAAAGAAGAATTCGGTGGCTGCGAGGTGCTGGGTTAATTTAAATTAACACAAGCAAATTCATTCCAGTCTAACTTAAAGGCAGTATATGCAAATTAAGTATCTTGTTTGAAATAGAAGGATTCATCATAGAATGATTTTTTACAAAGAGCTTATTCAAAGAACGCAAATGACAAGAAATATAGTTTACGATACAGAAGCAATCAATTTCACCGATCAAGATTGCGTATATATTCTTGTCAACCAAATCATACGAGATACTAAACTATATAATTATCTTTATAATTATTGTATTGAATCAGTTCATGAATCGTATAATATTTTGTGACTAAATTTGCAATAAGACAAGAAATGAAAAGCAACGAATCAGAAATTGATTATGAGTCCTTTCCTCGCTTCGGGGTTTTGTGTAGTTTTTGAAATCGCTGCTTCTTTTATATATCTCTCATTGACCCCAAAAAATGTTATCTACCCTTATTTCTTTTTCATATCAGTTTTGATACAACCATAATGACAAAACATATCGATATAGTTATAGTTGGGGCAGGGATCATTGGATTATCGGCTGCTTACGCCATATTAGAAACCATTGATAATTTGGATTATACCATTCATATCATTGCTGAATATGGACCTCATGATCGTAGCAATCCTGATTTAATCAAATATAAACGGTATACTTCACCTTGGGCAGGAGCTCATTTCCGTCCATTCCCCAGTTTAACAGATCAAGATTATTATGAAAGTAAATTGACAAGATTAACCTATGAGAAATTCAAATTATTAAGCTTAATTAAGGATAGTTCGATTAAATTAGTTAAAGGGATTGAATTTTTTGAAAGAGATGATATTGATGTCAAGAATAAAGGATATTATGAAGATATAGATCAATTCAAAGTATTAGATGAACGAGATTTTCCCAAACATTTACTGAAGGAGGACAATTCTTTGATTAAGATTAATTCTGGTACTAGTTATTTAACTTGGGTTTTAAATGCTCCTCATTATTTACAATATTTATATAAAATCTTAGATAAAAATGATAAAGTAAGATTTATCCAACGGAAATTATCCTGTTTGAATGAAGTCAATGAAATCATTGATAATTATCCAATTATTATCAATTCAAGTGGTAAAGGATTACAATATTTCACGGGTACTTCTAGTTCTAATTATGATGATCAAAGTTATCCAATTCGAGGTCAAACATTATTAATTGATCCACCACAAACATCAACTACCGATTATTATTTAAACCGTACTATAACTCATCAACTGAAAGATGGATTATGGACATTTATAATCCCTAGACCATTAAATGGAGGCATAATTTTAGGAGGTACTAAACAAATTAAAGATGAAGATGAATCAGTTAAACAATCCGATACTCAACAATTGATTAGTAGAGGTAAAGAATTATTTCCTCAATTAATGAAAGTTAATGTCACTACTGGGGAGAAATATTTTGATATTAAGCGGATTAATGTTGGATTTAGACCTGCTAGAATTGGAGGATTTAATAATTCAATTGAATATAAGGATGTTAAAAACAAGAAATTGAATCATGTGTTGAATAATTATGGAGCAGGAGGAATGGGATATGAATTAAGTTATGGAGCTGGAGTTGTTATAAGTGATAATTTAAAGAAATTGATTGAATTTGATAACTTAAATAGTCATTTATAGATCATTAGAAGTTATTACTTGGTAGCATCGTATATATAATTATGTCATCTCATCTCATACAATTAATATATATCTATATATACATAATGGGAAAGTGTTTTATACAGTACCTGAAAATATTGCTGCACCAACCAACCAACCAATCGCCCATCAACCAATCAATCACAACGTGTATGTATGTAGATAATATTTTTATTACTATAGAAACAGTTTAACTGACGATATTTTAATATGATGATGATTTACTAAGGTCCAAGATTTACTATCTATATATATATATCTAGTTGATCAATGGTTATGGTATGTTGTATCCTGGTGCTGTCAAATGTCAGATTTACATAAATATTATAACAATAGCAACTTTAGCGTATATTATAATAGCTAAGAATTAATTAATATGGTAAACTAATTATACGAGATGATAAGATGATGTAAAATACCGAGATGAAATGATAAAATTAACGCTGTATGTGTGTTAAACTTATTCACTATTTAGTGGATGTACTCAATGTTCTCATCCCCCTACGATGTGATGCTATCACTAATTGCGTAAGGCAGAAGAGGGAGGAAGGGACCCCCCACGTGCGCTTTCCTTTCTAGGAATTCAATTTTTAATGCTTAATTTTAAACTTCTACCATTGACGTCCTGCATACACTCAATTTAAAGTTATTATTATTTGAAGGGAAGAAATGGGTGGTGATAGTTTTTACAAACCAACTTCAATTGGGTGTTGTAAATTTCAATTTCAATATATCCCTTTAGCGGTTCTTTTGCTTATTCAATCTAATTGTGTGTCATCCTCAATCTCTGTGGAATACTTTAACTGACTTGAATTGAATTGAATTGAATTGACTTCATTTGTTTGATTGATTGATTCGAATTGTCCTATCTAGTTTGACATTTCCTACCTTCATATCCCATCCCATCTCATCCCATCCAACATCAATCCCATCAATAAATACCAAGGATGAAATTCGGTGAACATTTAAGAAAGGCCCTCATTAAAGATTACAGTTTCTACTATATCTCCTACGATGATTTAAAACATCAATTAAAAAAAGGTTTAAAAGATAATGATTATGAATGGTCTAATGAATTAGAAGAAGAATTTCTTAATTCTTTGGAAGTTGAATTAGATAAAGTCTATTCCTTCACTAAAGTTAAAAACACTGAAGTTAATCGTCGTATTAAAGAATCTGAAAAGTTTGTTTATGAAGTTGTTGATGGTTTACATAAATATCAAGCTGATCCATCATCGGTTAAAAATCCACCTCAAGAACAAGATTTTGAAGAATTAGAAGAAGAAGTTAGTGATATTATTGCTGATGTTCATGATTTAGCTAAATTTACTAGATTAAATTATACTGGATTTCAAAAAATTATTAAAAAACATGATAAAATTACTAAATCTAATTTAAAACCAATTTTTCAAGCTAGATTAAATGCTAAAGCGTTTTATAAAGATAATTATGATAATTTAATTGTTAAATTATCTAAATTATATGATTTAGTTAGAACTAGAGGTAATCCAGTACAAGGTGATTCATCAGCTGGTGGATCTCAACAAAATTTCGTTAGACAAACAACAAAATATTGGGTTCATCCTGATAATATCACTGAATTAAAATTAATTATTTTAAAACATTTACCTGTTTTAGTTTTTAATGCTGATAAAGAATTTGAACCGGAAGATTCTGCCATTACTTCAATTTATTTTGATAATAAAGAAATGGATCTTTATTATGGTAGATTAAGAAAAGATGAAGGGGCAGAAGCTATTAGATTAAGATGGTATGGTGGTATGAAATCAGAACAAATCTTTGTGGAAAGAAAAACTCATCGTGAAGATTGGACTGGTGAAAAATCAGTTAAAGCTAGATTTGGATTAAAAGAAAAGAAAGTTAATTCATTTTTAACTGGTGATTTTACTGCTGAACAAGCTTTTGAAAAAGCAAGAAGAGAAGGTAAAAAATCAGTTCAAGAAATTGATAATTTAGAAAGATTAGCTAAAGAAGTTCAATATCGTATTTTAAAAGAAAAATATAGACCAGTTATGAGATCATTTTATAATAGAACTGCATTTCAATTACCAGGTGATGCCAGAGTTCGTATTTCTTTAGATACTGAATTAAGTATGGTTAGAGAAGATGATTTTGATGGATATGATAGAACTCATGGAAATTGGAGAAGAATGGATATTGGAGTTGATTATCCATTTAGTCAATTACCTGAAAAAGATATTTGTCGTTTCCCATATGCTGTTTTAGAAGTTAAATTACAAACTCAATTAGGTCAAGAACCACCAGTTTGGATTAGAGAATTAATTCAATCCCATTTAGTTGAAGCTGTACCTAAATTTTCTAAATTTATTCATGGTGGTGCTTCATTATTAACTGATTTTGTTGATCTTTTACCATTTTGGCATACTCAAATGGATGTTGATATTAGAAAACCAAAACTTCAACAAGAATATGGTATTCAAAGACAATTACATCCTCATCATCATATTTTAAATGGTACTTCAACATCAGGAGGAGAATTTGATGAAGAAGAATTAACTGGATCATCATATACTGGAGTTCATTTTTCCAATGATATTAATCCATTAGAAGAAGATTTAGAAGAAACTACCCCATTATTATTACCAAATACTTATACTAATAGAACTGGTGATTCACCTGTGGTTACATTCTTTTATCATTTATATGGGAAATTTTTATATTATTTTAATGATGATAGAACTTTTACAGTTAAACCAGGTATAAATTTTGATTTAAATACTACATTTAAAGATAAATTACCAAAAGGTAAAACTATTGCTATTCCAATTAGAATTGAACCTAAAGTTTATTTTGCTAATGAAAGAACGTTTTTAAGTTGGTTATCAATTGGTATGATTTTAGGTGCTACTGCTACTGCATTATTAAATTATGGTACCAGATCAAGTTTAACTGCTTCGATTGGATTTTTCATTACTGCTTTATTCACATTAACTTATTCTACTTATAGATATCTTTGGAGAGTGGTTATGATTAGAGAAAAGAATGCGGTTCAATATGCTGATAAATTTGGACCAAATATGATATCATTATTCATATTTTTAGCAACATTTACCACTTTCCTTTTTAAATTCTTAGAAAATTAATGAATCAAATCAAATCAAATTTCTTTCGTTGTTACTTTCTTTTTTATTTCATTACTCATTAATATTACCTTTTAAAAAAAAAACTCTTTCCACTTATCATACTTTTATATAACATACATACATATTTATGTCTTATCTTTTACACTTTTTACACTATGTTAATTAAAAATGAAAATGAAAATATATAATATCAAATAATATATCGTACTAATGTGATGCAATTGAGTTATTAAAATAAAGTAAAATAAAATAAAAATACTCCATTGTAATAGGCTACAGGAGGGATATGTACGTACTGATTGGATTCATGAGGGTTTTCCGATATTAGGAGAATGGCTTAATAGTTATATACAGGAGAAGTCAGAGCTCATCCCATTTGGGTTGAAGTTACGGATGTCGTAATAATAGTATGAGTAAATGTCTGATGTCTTGTTCCATTTTGTTGAGTTTTAAAACCAAAGATGAAGACGACATTTTTATCTCTATATTATCAGATTAATATTTTTAAAACCTTATTAGTGTATGATACGAATTATAATTTAGTTAACGTTGTAGATTATATTTGTAGTTGGATTGATCTTGGCTCGCCATTCGCTTGTAACTGATGATCTTGTGCCTTTCATGTACGTGAGGAACTCTATTTAAGCTATGACTATTATATATAGCCAAGTTCCATAGTATATGCTAGTATGAAAAATGATCTACGGTATGTCATTTCATATACAGTTCCACTCAATTTCTATTTCTCATAGTACAGCGGTTATTTTTTGGAGAGATCAAAAAGATAAAAGTTTCTTTCTTTATTTTTTTTTTTTTTTTTGGGATTTTAATACGAAAAAACGGCCGCTAATTTTTGTTGTCTTTTTGATGAATTAGAAGTTATTCATTCATCAAGTACAGTGAAACACCTTGGATTAGTACTGGGTCCTGCTTTGCCACATCGGACCACTTGGAATAAGGACACTTATCTTGTTCGCTTCGCTTCCATTGTTCGTTGTTACCGTCCCCATTGATTGATTGATTGTCTGTCTGTCTGTGGGTGTTTTTTTTTTGGACTGTCTGACATATCCTTTTTATATATAACTCTGTTCCATTTTCCTTTCCTTGTTCTTTCTACTGTTTTCTTCATTTCTGCATTAATCTTAAAGATTTCATCTCTTTAGTCATATCTATATATTCATTCTCCAAATCATAACTTATCATAGATTTTATCATGTCAACTACCACTACAACTAATACTACCACTTCAACTATCAAATCGATATCTCAACTTTCAAACCCTACCATCTTACCTATTGAAGGTTATACTAAACCAATTGCATTCACTACCAATATCCTCATCGTAGGTGGTTCCTATTCAGGTTTAAGTTGTTTAAAAAGTTTAAAAAATCATTTCAAACATCGATGTTCCCTTCCTCAATATTCAAAAGTATTATTATCTCCTGATGATGATGAAATAGGTCAAACTCAAACTAATTATCCTCCTAAGAGAGTATCAATCACGTTAATCGAACCAAAATCAGGTCTCTTAAATGTGATTGGTATCCCTCAATCTATTGTTGATCCAAAATTCGCTGAATCTCAATATCTTAATTATGATAATCTTAAAGGTTTAAAATTTGATAAAATCATATCTCAAGATCTACAAATCATAAATCAATTCCATTCAAGATTAAATAAACGAAACTCAAATAGTATCGCAAGTAATAGTACTGCATCTGATGATATTGAATACGATGAAACTTATAGTATCGAAGATGATATTGATGGAGTTGGTAATTTACAATTTGGATTTGAAATTAATTTCATTCATGGTAAAGTCACTTATTTAGATGATAACAAGGCTCAATATTCATTAACCACTACTGATTCAAACTCATCAGATTTACCTGAAAAAGCAATGATTGATTTTGATTATGTTATCTTGGCAACTGGTAAAGATAGATCTTGGCCTACAACTCCATTGGCTTATATTCCATCATATTTCATTAATGAAATGATTCAATCTTATACTCAAATTGAAAATCATAATATCATATCAATCATTGGTGCTGGTGCAGTTGGAATTGAATTAGCAAGTGATATTAAACGCAAATTCCCCCTTAAGACCGTCAATTTAATTCATCCTCATGAAAATTTCCCTCCTGAACCGTTAAGTTTAGAATTTAAACAAAAAGTGAAAGAAACTCTTATTAAATCAAAGGTGAATCTCATTTTAAATACCAGAATCAAAGAAGAATCATCCAATGGAGATTTAATCACTTCTGAAAATAAAATCATTCATTCAAATTTAAATTATTGGTGTAATAGTCATAAATCAAATATTGAAATCCTTTCCACTCCATTATTAAAACAATTCAAAACTGCTCAAAATAATCTTTTAATCAATGATTATTTACAATTATCAAACACCATCACCAATCACACCATTGAGAATTTCTTCGTCATTGGTGATCTTATTGAAAAACCCATTATAAAATCAGCAGGTTGGGCCGCATATACTGGAAGACAAATTGCTAATAATCTTGTTAGTTATCTCCTTGATCTGAAATTCATTGAACCATTCCCTGATGTTAGTTTAATGCCAAGAGGAATGGTTATTTTAGGAGGGGATGGGAATCTTGTTAGTGAATTAAGTGGAGTGGTTGAATTAAATAATGCAAGTTATGTGGAAGAGTATAAAGATTATTGTTTTGGTAAGATTAAAGCCACGCTTGATGTTTAATTGAAGGATTTGATAATTTTTCGCAACCATATAGACTTTGGTTATATAGATTAGGTTTCTCCATAAATACATAACTATTTATTTAATTCAGATAACTAATAGATATATATATATATATATATATCTACTTATAATATCTCACCATGATAATTTTGCAACAATACTGCTAGGATACTTTCTCAAAAATAATTTCCTACATTCATCATATACAAACACCACCAATCCAAATCCAAGAGCAATGAAATAATATTCAACTGGAACTTGAGCTGTACCCATTGCATTTTGAATAGCAGGGATATAATTAATGAAAAACGTTATACCAACTGCAATCGGCATGACAATGAATAATTTCTTATTCTTCATGGGAGAGTGTTGGAAAATACTGAGATATCGAGTTCTCATACATAATAAATTGAATAATTGCATGAATACCAAATTAATAAAATAAATCGAAGATGAAACATTGATATCTTCTTGGATTGTTGATGATAAGGTTTCATAACTTCCATATGATAATGAAAAGTCACTAAAACTGTATCCTTTTCTTTTTAAATTTAAGAATGATACTAACATTGAAGTGAAAGCGTAGAAAGTTCCAATTATGAAATATGAATGTAATAATAATTTAAAATCAACTAATCTTTCCTTAGTGATACTTCTTGGTTTCTTGGATAATAAATTCCTTTCGTTTGATTCGTAAGCTAATATCATAGCTCCAATACAATCAGTACAACAACAAATTATAATCATAAGAAATGATGATAACATTTGTGGCATTCCGAATATCACATTCAATAATACAGGCCATAATTCAGCATAGGTACCAGCGGGTAATAAATACCCCACTGTCTTTCTAAGGTTTTCAAATACTAATCTACCAAATTTTAAAGCTTCGATTATAGCATTGAATAAATCATCATCATTTTCCGTATCCATCAAAATCAAATCAGCTGCTTCTTTCGCAATATCACTGGCATTCATGATGGAAATACCAACATCCGCTTGTTTCAATGAAGGAGCATCATTGATTCCATCCCCTGTCATACCAATCACTTGTTTATATTTTTGAAATTGTTTAATGATTAATAATTTCTGTTCTGGTGTGGTACGAGTGAATACTAATTCATTATATGTGATCAAATTCTCCCATTGAGCTTCATCTAATTTATTCAAATCTGGTCCAGTGATACTGATGGCATTTTCACATTCATCATCTAAATCCTTTTCATCATGATAATAAGTTAAATCTTCATATTTATCAATATGTTTATCATTAGTGATGATTCCACATTGTTTGGCAATTGATAATCCGGTAGCTTCGAAATCTCCTGTGATCATGATTATCTTTATACCTGCTGTTCTTAATTTTTGAATCACGGATTCAATACCCCTTCTAGGTGGATCTTCAATAGCTATCATTCCAATTAAGATCAAATCTGTTTGAATCAATTGTTTGATTTCTTTAGCAGCTTCAAGCTTTAAATTGAAATCAATAGTAGATTTCTTAGGGATTAATTTTGAACAACACATAATCACTCTCTTACCATCATTAGCCCATCTTAATTGAAGTGATTGAACTTGTTGTTTCAAATCTGGAGTCAATTCAACTAAGGTGGAATTAGTCTGCATCATATAATTACAACTTTCCAATAAGATATCTGGAGCACCCTTTACCATAACTAAATATTCATCATCATATCCCACACAATCAGTATTGAAACCAATATCAGACCAATGTTCTTGTTGGAATGATTCAACCACTGAAATCATATACTTATCTTTTGAATTGAAGGGAATTTCGAATTTTTTTAACCATCTATTCTTAATATCTTCTACATTAGCTTTAGATGCTGCAAACTTTAATACGGCTCTATCTGTTGCATTACCACCAACTGAAACATCATTGACTATATTGGATTCATTACAAATGGTGGAAATAGTAAGCAATTGGTTATGTTGGGCAATTGAAATATCATAGTCGTCAATTTCGGTATCTTGTTCTAATGCATTGTTAACATTGGTAACCACCATATTATTCTTAGTTAATGTACCAGTCTTATCAAAACATAACACACTGACTGAACCTAATGTTTCAACCACGGATAATGATTTACATAAGATATTATTCTTTCTCATTTCGTTAGCTGTGATTAATAAACAAGTAGTCAAAGCAATTGGTAAACCTTCTGGAATGAAAGCCACTGCAACTGAAACCAAATCAACAATTAAAGTAGGGACATTAATCCATCCAGGATAAGAATGGCGTAACCAAGAAGCCCAAAGGATAATAACTAATACCATCAAAGTAATAATAATCAATGATACTAAACCGACAAATCTAATTATTTCAAATTGTAATGGAGTTAAACCTTTCTTTGGTTTCGAAGTCATTTTAGCAATAGATCCAAATATAGTCTCATCACCAATAGAAACCACGATCCCTTTACCACTACCATTAATAACAAAAGTACCTTGCATGGCGATACATCCACTTTCTAAATAATTTGATTTTGGAGGATCACTGAAGGATGTGGCTGGAATTGGTCTTGATTCTCCAGTTAAGATTGATCTATCAAAGGCTAAATCGGGTGAACATTCTATAATTCTAATATCAGCAGGAATTTTGGAACCAAGATTGAATTTAACCAAATCTCCTGGAACTAAAGTCTTTGAATCAACGTTTAAAGGTTGACTGTCTCTAATAACGGTAGTTTTAGTAGGAATCATATTATGAATAGAATCCATAACTCTTGAACTGGAAAAATCTTGAAAGAAATTGAATATAGCTTGCAATAAGAAAATCACCAATAAGATTATTCCAAGTACTAAGTTAGAAATAGCCGGTGGTTGACCTAATGGTTTCCAACAAATGATACACAATATACCACCAACTAATAATAATGCTCCAAATCCACCAAAGAAGTACATGAATAATTTCTTCAACAATCCTGAAGGAGGTTTTGATTGAACATTGACACCATATTTTTTCAAATTTGCATCATGTTGAAATGGACTCAATCCATTAATCAAACTGGTGGTGAATCTAGCAACGATGGTTTCAATATTATCAACGTTATAAGTGTAAGTTGAAAACTTTGTGTTTTGAGATTCAAGTTTAGTATCATTTTCAAGATCATTATCAATCTTGTGCGATACAGTCTTGAATAAGGTTGGTAATACAACTTCAGGTTTCACCTTTTCTTTGATAGTATAAATATCACCACTATCTTTTCTATGAATAGAAAGTCTTCTTTTTCTTCTAGAACCTCTAACTTTGGTTCTACCTCTTTCTAATTCATCATCATCAAATCTAATGTTTTCTTCAATACTAATAGCAGTAGAAGCATCGTCTTCATGTTTAGCAATAGTTGAGTTTGTATAAGTTGAATCCATTTTAAGAGTTAGTTGGATCTATAAATTTTTTTGATTATAGATAGCTTTTAGAGTTATAATGAACAAGTGTATATAAAAATGAGTAGGAAATGATAAATATTTATACTTGACTTAACTAATCTTATTTGTAGTTTGTTATATTTTCACAGTTCAAGACGTGGCTCTATACTTCTTAGCAGATTCGAATATAGCTAACGTTTACAATATTTAAACTTTTTCAATGGTTAAAAGGAGATGTACAAGTTATAAGGAAATTCAAAATCATAATTAGAAAAGTTGCACCCAAATAGATAATTAACGAGCTTGAGGGAATTTATTTCATTGCTAATGATAAATTATTTACTAATTTGGGAAACATGTTTATATGCATTGCCTCGTCCCCCACCAAAAGGAAACATACGAAGATGTTACTAGCTGCAGTGAAACTTCTACACACGAACACAGAATTCAAAACCCAAAGCATTAAACTACAAGTAGACTCTTCTTTCCTATTAAGAGGTATTTTATTTTAAAGTTCTTCTGTATGTTGATATTTCAACCATCCAATCCCATTTAAGATTGCAAAAAAAAGTGCTCAAATTACACAAAGTCAAAATTGTCACTTTCACTTTAAGTTCCCCTTTCACTGGTAGTTTGAATTTATATATAATTAAAGAATAGAAGTAACAAAGAGAGAATATTGCCACATTTTTAGTACTTATGACATCAGAGATCAGAAGAGGGGGGGGAGGGTGTTGTTCTTCATAGATTTTATGTTTCTGTTCTAAATAAGGCTGAGGAAAATTTTGCGCGTTTGGGATTTTAGTTTCAGCTAGTTTAGCAAATTTGGTTTGCGGTATTTATTTATAATTTAATTTGAAAATCGATTTCAAGGTTTTACCAATTTCCTTCGAGTTTAGTTGTTTATAATGCTTATAGTATGTAAGGGTTTAAGACTATAATGTAGCTTAGGCTGAATGAGAATACAGGGGTGGACGATTGCTGAATTTAAAGAACTAGATTCGCAAAGATTTTGACACAAACTCAATTACATATACAATTTCTAACTACCTTTTTAAATCAAACTTACTTTGTCTAAAATTTTATTTTAGGTTCGAAAGGACTAGTTCAGTACTCAAATCAATAATTACTTTTATTAATTAGTTTATTTATTAATGTCTTATAAAAACAACTTTTAGCTATCTATTTATGCGTATACTTACATTAGTCAGTCTATTTTACATTCATTACCTAGTATAAATATACATATTACCACCTAAAGTAACTGGCTGTGATAAACTCCAATTGATATAAAACATAAACTAACTACTATTAGAATATTATAACTTAAATCCCACATCTTACTACCTAAACTTGATTTATCTTTCCAAATCTTTCGATGCCACGTATTATGAATTCCTTGCACACTTAACATCAAAGCACCACCACCTGTTATATAGATAGTTACTGTCAGGTTCTGCGTATAGTATGGTATGATCTGAAGTAGTATTGCTACGAAAGTAACAGCATGTTTAGGATCCATTACTACTAACTATAACTATTACTATACATGTACATCATCAACAATTTAATAGTCTTGTGATCGCTACCAGATATCTCCTTCAAAATAAAGTGGTCGTGTACCAACTCATAAATTTGATGGGATCTCCATTTAAAAAATTTGTACTATCAAAGCAGAGATGAAAAAAAATTTTAATTAATAATATCCACAATTCATTATTTTCATTTTCTTTTACTTCTTCTCTTCTTCTCTCTTCTCCTCTCCTCTTTTCTAAAAAGCAAGAATAAGGTTGGCCAATTGGTTAAAAGTATTGTTGGATTTTAGAAAAGAGGTAGTTCGGTAAAAGTAACTGTATACAAAATAGATAAGCTAATTTATAAAACAAATTCAAAATGGAATCATATCAAACTGACTTTTTAAACACTGCTTTAGAATCTCAAGCTTTAAAATTCGGATCTTTCACTTTAAAATCAGGTCGTCAATCTCCTTATTTCTTCAACTTGGGTTACTTTAGTACTGGTAAATTATTATCAACTTTAGCTTCTTCATACGCTAAAGCTATTATCAAATCTGAACTTAAATTTGATATTCTTTTTGGTCCAGCTTATAAGGGTATTCCATTAGTTGCCATTACTGCTGCCAAATTAGCTGAATTAGATCCAGAAAATTACGGTGATATCGGTTATGCTTTCAATAGAAAGGAAAAGAAAGATCATGGTGAAGGTGGTTCAATTGTAGGTGCTGAATTAAAAGGTAAAAAAATCTTAATCATTGATGATGTTATTACAGCTGGTACTGCCATCAATGAAGCCTTTCAAATCATTCAAGGTGAAAATGGTATTGTTGCTGGATGTATTATTGCCTTAGATAGACAAGAAACTACTGCTGATTCAGATAAATCTGCTACTCAAGCTGTTTCTGAAAAATATGATGTTCCAGTTATTGCCATTGTTACTTTAAATGATATCATTAATATTTTACAAGGTAAGATTGCTCCAGAAGAAATCAAATCTATGGAAGCTTACAGAGCTAACTATTCTCCAAAGAACTAAAAATATTCTCTTTTGATTAAAAAATGTTATATATATTAGCTTATATACGTATAAATACAGTTGTTTTTATCTTTTCTTTATAAAAGTTTAAAAATAGTGATCGTATGCAATTGATTGAAATCATAAATTAGAATTGAAATAGGCGAGGTAAATTTTCTATCCCCTAATCTTCATAACTTTCTTCTTTTGTTGTTTAGGAGGTACAGGAGCTTTTATTTGAGGTTGTTCTGGTAATTCAGGTTCTGGATCGTAAATTGATTGAGTCATAGGATGTTTTAAAGTATAATATGAATGGATTGGAACGATGGTATTCATTCTAAGACCTTTAACTTGAGGAAGTTCTTCTGGTACATAACCTTGGAAATCTGATGGAACAGCAATACCACTCTTAGTACCAACACTATCTAAAGTAGTTGGATGATCTTCTAAATATTGAGCAATATCATTTAATAATTTTCTTTTATTATTATATCTTGGATTAATTAAACTAACACCATCAGTATCTTTTAACATTACTCTTACTCTACCAGGATTACCAAAATCTTGAGGATGAGATTTATCTAATTCCAATATAGCAGGTAAACCAAAGAAACGACATGCATCAGATACGGTTTTGGCCAAAGGATTTTCAACAGCTCTATCTGTAGAAACTCTTCTACCTTCAGCATGAGATCTATTTAAATCAAAATAACATGGATATACAATTTGAAATTTCTTGATTTGATCTCTTTCTTCTTTACTTAATTTATTAGTATCCAACACATCTTTATCAGTGGCACTATTTTTAGATCCTGAAGATGATACAGGTGCAGGTGGTACCATATTATTATTTATAGGTAAAGGAGGAAATAAAGGTGGTTCTTGATCTTGTGACCTAGTAATTACTGGTTCTGGTCTTAATGGTGCAATAGGTGTCTTTAAGTTTGGATCGAATTTAGTGATATCTAAATCCATATTATCGATATCGTCATCATCGATCTCTTCCAACTGAGGTTTCCTAGACATGACTGAACAACGATTTGTATAGTATGATATGTACAATGAAATGGTATATTTATTCAATCTTTTGATATATATATTCAACAACTCCAGTCAAAAGATCAAAGAAAAAAATAAAAAAAAAGAAATTGATGAAAAAAGCACATGACCTGAAACCATGTGACGCGACGCTACCAGTTTAGATAAAGATTGTCGGTTTTGTCGCAAAACAATTTAAAAATGTCAATTTTTTATTAATTTAATGTCCGTAATAGGGATCCACAGTTTTTTTTGTCTGCGCAACTGACAAAAACGAAAAAGTGTCAGATTAAAAGAAAGAAAAATTAATATAAGATGTATGGGATTTGAAATTAATTATTAAACTGTGGATTTTGAAATTATAAAGAGGAAATGGAGTCTGTATTCAAGATGAATATGGATGATATTCTGTCCACTACTCCTAAGATATTGAAGGATTGTTTGGATGCGTTTGAAAGTCCAAGATTCAACAACCATATCCCTCCTTCTCCATCAAGTTCATACGGTTCTTCCTCCGCTAAGTTAGATCGTTCATCATTCAATAATCATCCTGATATTCAATATTTTCAACAGGTTAAAGCTAAGAATCATTATAGTTATCATAAATCTAAAATCAATAAACAGAATCAATCGATAGATAATATTCATTCGAAAATGACGGTATTTGACCCTTATAATCCGGAATTCCTTATAACGAGATTAAAGACTTTTAATGTTATGAATTGGAGAGTTCCTGAATTAACTCATAGACCATTTGAAGAAAGAATCAATGAGTTAAACTGTGCTAGAAATGGTTGGAAATGTGTATCGTTTTCATTAACTAATAATGTCAAGAATCAGTTAATGTGTACTTCATGTAGTCAACAAGTAATCTTAAAGTTCAGTGATAATATACCGATATCATCAACAACAGGATCTGTATTTTCATCATCAGACTATCAATATGATATCATCAATGATGATTTATTATTCAGTGCTCAACAAGATGAGTTGAATGAAGCTTTACATGATAAATACTGGATTCAAATCAAAACAGAAGCTCATTCTAAAAATTGTTCATGGAGAAACTTTGAAACTCCTTTAGAAGGAGTTTATTATCCTAGACCATATATAAATCATAGTGACGAATTACTCATACGAGATTATCTTAAAATCCTTCATAATCTAATCAATAACTCAATAACGTTGAATGAATATGCTGATAATATAAGCATTGCATCTAATGAAGATGATGATGTTCATTTTAAACAATTTATAAAAGTATCGAATGAATGGTTAGTATCACGATACTTTCAAGATAATAAAGAAAACTTATCCATACTATTGGATTATACTCCAAGTTGGTATTACAAATTAGCCATGTTAGGATGGTCATTAAATGTTCAATCATTTTCTCATGATTTGATTTTATTATTAATCTGTAATAAATGTAATCAAAGAGTATTTTTAAATTCCACTAGTCATAATCCAATATCAAACGTTTCACAAAGTCCAGACTTACAATTATCAAATTCAAAAATACTTACACCATGTAATTATCCCATCACTTCAAATATAACTCATGATGAAACTCAATTCGATGAAGTTGAAGAATCGATAGATCCAGAAAAATTCAACCCATTCACAGAACATAAACCTTGGTGTTGTAATATCCATAATGTAACCACTTCAGATCCAACCATGCATACGAAAACTTTTCAATATTTGATGGAGATGATGATCAACTCATCCAATAATATTGGTCCTAATGGTGATTATGTGATATTTGATGGTAATAAAATGCATTTAGATGATGATAGTTTAGATACGACAACTCCAACTAAAAGGAAAACAAATTTTGATATTAATGAAGGTTTAGAAAGATTAAATAAATTAAGAAAATTATATTTAATCGAGGAATAATAAAGGTTATTTTTTTAAAGGGCACAATTTAAATAATGGGTATAAAATATTTGTATTAATATTAATAAAAAATTATTTGAAAAGAAAATATATAATCGTAAGAAATTTACTTTATGGTTAAACATAAAGATAAGCAACCAATAAATGTAATCATAACATAACATTAAAATATGATGAAAGTTAAAGGAATTAATCATTAATTATCTTTGTGAAATGGTTCACTGAAATCTAAAATTTCAATAAAAATGTCATTCTCATCATCTTCAGCAAATCTTTGTACAGCAGCAACACATCTCTTATAATCAATTCTAACTTGCCAAATATTAACTGTAGTATCATTTAATAATTGTCGTGTACATTTACCATCTTTGACATTCCATAATTTCAACATTCTATCACTTCCACTAACAACTCTAAATCCATCATGTTCAAAACAAGTTATGGCAGTAGTGTGTCCTTTTAATTTATTTAATGTTTCTCCAGTGACAGGATCCCAAATTCTTAATGTGGTATCTGCAGCGGCAGACACCAATATTCCATCTTTAAGGTTCAATAATCCTACTAATGATGAATGTCCTTCTAATGTTTTCAATAATTTCCCAGTCTCAAAATTCCAAACATTAATATTTGAATCAACTGAACTTGAAAAACAGGTTTTGGTATCAAACACCATAGCAATGGAATAAACTCTACTCAGGTGACCTATTAAAGTATGTTTACATTCACCCTTTTTCATTAAATCCCAAACTCTAACTGTAGAGTCATAAGAACCAGAAATTATAATATTTCCAAATCCTGAAACAGTACGAACAGAATCGGTATGACCAGATAAAACTGCAATCAAATATGGATTATCAAGTTCATTACTATCAAATATTCTTCCTTCTTCATTAGTATCGTCAGTGTCTTCATCATCTTCACTAGCAATAGGTAATTTCCAAACATTGATATTGTGATCTCTTGATCCAGTTACTAATAAAGGAAATTCTGGGAAAATTATATCATCACCATTCACATCTTTTCCGATAACAGTTGGATGAATGATATCTAAACATCTAATAGTTGAAGTATGACCCCTGAATACATGAGTACATTTACCAGTTTTAATATTCCAAATTCTGACTGTTCTATCAGTGGAACCAGTTACCAAAGTATTACCAGTATACTTTAATGCCCAGACTCCACCTTCATGACCTTCTAAAACTCGTATTAACTCACCAGTCTTTGTACTATAAATGCTGATAAATTTATCATCAACACCAGTAATAATCTTATCATCATCATGTTGTAAACAAGTTACAACTTTACTACCTTGACCAGCAACCGGAATACTGATTCTTTTTGGAGGATAAGTTGGATCCATCCATCTTTGCAATATTATATATCTCTTTTTATATAATATTTGTGCAGCATTTATGTCAACACCACTGGTTCTACTACCCCATTCTTTCGTTAATTGTTCAGAGTTAGCCAACTCTTCATGAATTATTTTATCATCAGTTATAAATTTATCTCTTTTAAGTAAATCTATCCATATGGAACTATTATTAATAATTTGAGACCAACTTTTACAAACTCTTGACATTGATAATAAGGTTTTATGATCCAAATTTGATAAAATATTTAAAGTTAGTTCCACAGGGAAATTACTTATCAAATCTCTTTTCAAAGATTTATAGATAAGACCATCAAATGAACTTAATGATGATCTATTAATATTTTGTAATAATCGATATACTAAATGATTCTGATTTCTATCCACTAAATAACCAGATAATTTGACGATAGTATTGATAAGATCACCTTGATTAGTTGGTAATTGTAAGAGATGATTCTCTATGGTATCATAAGAGGTAGGAAGTTTAGTTTCACTGGATTGAACTGGGGATGCACTTGGGGATGGTAAAGGTAACTGTTGAGGTTGCTCTTCTTCTTCTTCTGGTTCAAAATCAGATACTGGGGTATGACTAGGAGAATTCATTACATTAGGTGTACGAGGTAACTGACCAGTCAAAGCATGATCGGATGGTTGACGTATCATTTCGCGGGGAATATTCACTAAGGTAGTTTGATCTGGATGATTATGGAAAGGGTTAGAGTTAACTATTTCCCCAATAGTTGAAGCTGTTAGTCTTCTTTTTGGAGGATGAGCCAAGCTATTTTCCCTTGAAGCGGCTGAAATCGTAGTTGAAAGAAATCCACTTTGAGCTGACACTTGACTATTACAGTCATTATCTGATATTAACATTTCATCACCAGAATCAGTACTTTCTTTATCGTATACGTCATTAGTGGGAGATAAGTCTTGTGGAGCCCTTATCCGCTTTCTATTTTCTCTTGAGTTTGGGGGGTCGTTAGACTCTATAGATAGACGCTGATACTGATTTTGTAACCATGAATCAGATAACTTCCCGTTTGGATTAAACAACTTATAATCAAACTTTGCTTCTTCCTCTCTTATAGGGAACTGATGTGGTTGATTGTTTGACATGATTTCAACTGTTTACTATAGTTATATGATAATACCTCTTGAGGGGAATATACTATATTACCCGTAGAAATCGATAGCCTAAAAATGTATTGAACTTAAATGATCAAAACTATATTCTTGATCTTGATTGATATTCACCAGATAGTAATGTGTATAAACAGTGTTGATTGGGATCTTCTTAAATTTAAAGGCGTTGTGGTGCTATCTTAATTCACAACTAATTAAACAAGGAGACTGAAACAGCTGCTAAATAAGACCACTAAACTGGAAAAATGAAGGGTTGATAGATGTAAAAGAGTTTTCACCACTCCTATAACCTATTATAACCGGCAACTATTGATCTAGTGATGTTACACTAGTTCTAACGTATGAACGTGTGGATTATTTTGTAAGGGACCCCTTTGACTAATTTGGGTTAAATTGTTGTTGATAAAACGAAAACGACGTTCACCACACAAAACTACAATTTTTTTTTTCTTTTCTTTTTTTTTTTTTTTTTTGATTTTTTCCGTTTTCTGAAGCATGAGGGAATTTGCAGGAATGGCTTTTACTATGATTATTTGCAACATGATTTTCTACATCCAATAAAGGTAAAGGTATCGTATCATCATACATCTATTATTGATAATATTTAAAGATAGATTAGAGTAAGTTTATAAACAAGAGAAAAAGGTTCAAAGAAATAGGTGTAGCTTACGCTTAAATATTCTTGATTAAAATACCTGGTTCACCAGGAACTGAAGCATCAACAATCTTACCTGAAACAGTGATTTCAACTTCTTTACCAGTAAGAACATCTGTTCCCTTAGAGGCACCATTGTCAAAAGAAATGATTTCGAGTTCTTCTACTTTAAGCCAGTATGGTGATTTTTTAATGTTTGAAGTTACTGATTTAAGGATTTCAACTTCATCAAAAGCTAATTGTCTATTG
Source organism: Scheffersomyces coipomensis (assembly GCF_036884675.1). Lineage (NCBI taxonomy): Eukaryota > Fungi > Ascomycota > Pichiomycetes > Serinales > Debaryomycetaceae > Scheffersomyces > Scheffersomyces coipomensis. The sequence continues at coordinate 688,011 of NW_027042892.1, read as the reverse complement.
AAGACAGTTTCTGGATCTTCTTTAGTTAATCTTTGTTTTAAAAGAGAAATAAATGGCATAGCACGTTTCATATCCTTACCAACTCTGTCTCTAATAGCTTTGGTATCGTCTAAAGTTTGATTTTCAAATAACTCACGAACTATTTCAATATAATTATCTTGCCATTCTGGGAATGATTTAGAAACAAATAAGGTAACTTTAACAGGTTTATCTTGATCAACATCAGCTGGCTTACCACCTTTCTTCTTTTTTATAACATTAGCTTCAGATTCACGAATGGATCTTGATAAATCTTTAACATATGCAAGAGCATCAATAATTGATTTAGAAGCTTTAACACTAGCTCTTGGGAATGCAGTAGTTTGAACTGATCCTTTATGACCAAGAACTTCCTTATATATATATTCAGCAAAATGTGGAGCAATTGGAGCAATTAATAAAGCTTGAGTTTCAATATATTTGAGAACTAAATCTTTATGCATTCCAATAGTATTGGAAACTGAATCTCTATAATAATCTCTAGCAGTTTGGAAATCGAATAAACCAGTCTTTAAAGCAGCTTTATAGAAAGTAGCACTGTAATGTTCGTAGGATTCTTCAATTAATGCAGCCATTTCATTTTCAAAGGCTTGATCGAAAAAGTTGTCAGTTGGACCAGTTCTAAGAGAGTCCTTGTTCTTAACAATATCTTCACACCATTCTTTCAAGGTAGTAAGACGTAAAACAGCAGCATTAGCATTACCTTCATCAAAGTTAGCGTCTTCAACACTATCACCAGCATCAGCTAAAGCAATTCTAGAAGCATCAGCACCGAATTTTTCGACAATTTGTTCTAAAGTCATGAAGTTACCTGTGGATTTTGACATCTTAGCATTGTTTAACATTAAATGACCATTAATTCTAATACCCTTTGGCCAGAATCTCTTTGGGAAAAGAGCAACATGAGTATAAAGGAAGAAAGTTAAATGGTTTGGAATTAAATCTTTACCCGAAATTCTAGTGTCTAATGGGTAGAAATATTCAAATTCTCTTCTAATAACTTCTAATTGTTTGATAGGAATATCAGTAGTGATATTTTCTCTTCTAGTAAAAATATAATCGAAAACTTCATGAGTTAATTGTTCTGGTTTTATATCATAAACACCTTTCACTTTACCAAAGAAATCAGAATGGAAGAAACGATCAACGGTATAATAAGCCATGTAAATAGTAGAATCAGATAAAGATTCAACTAAATATTTTTCATCCCATGGTAATCTGGTACCTAAACCAAAGTTTCTGGTAATAGCCCAATTCTTTAACCAATCTAAAACAGCTTCAAAACCATGTCTGGTTTCTTTAGCAAAAGTATTCATATGGGCTAAACATTCTAAAGCATCACTCTTCCATGATTCTTCACCATAATCAATATACCATTGGTCTTCTAAGGAAACAATACATTCATCTCCAGATCTGGAAACAACAACACCTTCTGGTTCGTTATAAACGAAAGCATCACCAGAAGCAATTAAATCAGCTTTAACCTTTGGTTTAGCTTCTTCAACTTTTTCTCCTTTATATTTACCAATAGTTAAGGTACCATTATAATAACCTTCTTTATAAGCAAGTTCTTTAGCTTGAGCTAATTGAATAGCATCTTTAGGAGATTGAATCTTTAGTTCATTAACTAAGTATTCAGCACATTTATCACCATATTTTTCAGTTTGAACAATTGGGATAATTTCAGTTTGAACCCATTCCTTTTTGATATTATAATATTCTGGCTTATTAGCTAAATCTCTAGTAGTAATGAAATCATCTGGAGAATCAGATGGAACACAGGTAACAACACCAGTACCTTTGGTAGCTAAAACAGTTTCCATAGGTAAGACGTATAAATCATCATATACAGCTAATGGAGCTTTGATCTTGGATCCTATTAAAGCTTTACCGTTAATTACGACTTCAGATTCGTAATTACCTCTAATTGGGGTTAATTTTTGATATGACATATTCTTGAAAGCTCTTTCAGTAGTGATATAGTAATCACCATTACCAACATTGTAAATACCATAATCAATTTTTGGAGAAACAAAACAACAAGTTTGACCATACATGGTTTCTGGTCTTAAAGTAGCTGCAACTAAATATACATTCTTGTTTTCTAAATCAAATTTATTTTCAGCTAAGATGGCTTTAGCTTCTTCAGCGAATTGAGTAACTTTAATTTTAATACCGGTATATTCTTGGGGGTTTAAACCTTCACCTGAAGATCTATCATGATCTAAACAAGCTTGTCCATCCTTTTCAGAGTAAATGGTGTATCTTTCACCGAACTTGATCTTACTGCATTCTCTTAATCTGGTAACTTGCCATCTAACGAAAGCATCGAAATAAGGATTAGCATCAGTGGTGACAAAAGAACGTCTCCAATCAACTCTACCACCGAAATTGGTAACGTCTCTTTGAACCAATGGTGGGAAATAGTCAAGCCAATAAGATGAATCAGCAAATTTTGGGATTTCTTCCTTTGGAATACCAGCTTGAATCATGATTTCAAATTGATATTTACCTTTACCTTGTTTAGCAACAGCTTTAGATTTCTTGGCAGTGAATTTAGTAACATCTTCTCTTTTGAATGCTTCTTTTTTAGGTTCTTCTTCTTCATCAGTTGGAACACCTGAAAAGTCAGTACCGAAAAGTTCAAGTTCTCTTTTAATTTTATCGGCAGCAGCTTTGATTGGCATACCGGTACAATGGAAACCTAATGGAAATAAAGCTCTCTTACCATTCATTCTTTCGAAACCAGTAGCAAACTCAACTTTAGATAAAGTAAAGGAATGACCAGCATGTAAAACACCGTTCATATAAGGGAATGCCATAGTAGAGAAATGTTTTGGGTATTTTTCTCTTAATTCATCGGTATCTTCAATTGGAATCTCTTCGATGGTTGGAGCATTGACTTCAAATACTTTTTCATCTGCCCAGATTTTTTGATACTTCTTCTCGATTTCGATTAAAGCATCTCTTCTGGCAGTATTTTCTAACTTAACAGCACCACTCATCTTGTAATACTATAGTTACTGTTCTACTAGTCGATTCTAACTCTACAGCTAGCCGTCTTTTGACTCATGGAATTTTTTTTTCACCTCCAACAAAAACTACAAGTCGTGCGGAAAAATAAAACTTTCACGATCTGTGCGCTACCGCTCAGAAATACATATATTTATAGTGAGTTTTTTCATCTTCTTCTACGAGCTACTGAAGCAGGTACAAAACTATCATAACGAGAAGGAGAAGGTCTATAATTATTATAAGGACCTTGTTTCACACGATTACGAGAATTCACCACTTCGTGTTTTGTAGTGATTGTGATATGGTTATCCCCAATTCTGGCATTTGTTAAAATCATGTTTGCTCTCCCAGCATCAGCCACATTGTAAAACTCAGCTAAAGCGGCACCAATTTCTGGAAAGATTGAAACCCTTTTAACACTACCAACATTGTCTTGCAAAAATGCCTTCAATTGTGGACCTGATATAGTTCTATCTAAATTGAATACCCCTATTGAAGCTTGGTCATCATAATCATATACTTCATCTAGTGGTTTTACCCTGGTGATAACGAGATGGTGACCTTGATATAAAAGAGATGGAATTTCACAAACTCTATTAAGAGTATCCAAGCTCTTGAATAATACTACTGCTAATCCATCATTATTGGACCCATCCCTTCTTCTATTACTTCGAGGAAATACAATAGATTCAACTTCTCCATATTGACCTAAAAAGTTTCCAAGTTCATTTTCAGTACATGATGTTGGTATATTTTGAACCCTGATCTTTCTATCACCCATAGGGGCATCTCGATTCAAATTAGAATTAGAAGTCAGTTTCTTTTCTGGATTTGAAATGACAACTTTTATACTATAATCTCTTTTACTTTTATCCTTTACAACTATATTATTGTAAGATAGAACTGCCTTTTTAGCAGATTCTGAACTGTCATATTGAATAAAACAAAATCTTTTTGTCTTTTGTGGAATTTGACTAGGGAATCTGATATTTATTACATGACCAACACCTTGAAAGATTGTTAATATTTGATCTTTACTGTAAGTAGGGGGGAAATTACTAACAAATATAGTGGCTTCTTCTTGTCTTACAACAGAAATAGTTTGATCGTGAAGTTTCTTTAAATTCTTGGATAAAGCTGCCAATACACCTCTTTCATTAACAAACTCAATAATTGCATATGGTTGATGATTATTATGAACAATTTGGATTTCATTAATATCTCCACAATCTTCAAAAATTGCTGTTAAATCTTTTTCTTGAACATGATCAGTTAAGTTAGTGACTTTAACACTAAAATTTTCTCTCGATCTTTTAATTTCATTATCATCCAGATCAACTTGTTTTTCTTTCTCTTCAAGCTTTCTCTTCTTCGTTTCACTAACTACTAGTTTTGGCTCGATAACAGGTTTCTCCTTAGTAGATTTCTCTTCTGCGACGCTAGCTTCAAGATCTTTCTTTCGTATTATATTTCTTTGCTTGTTAATCTCAATCATAGCACTAGTATAACTAATTTTGCCGTTATGAACCAGTTCAAAAATAAGCCATTCATTGCTAATTGCTTCAAGGAAATCTTGAGATTTGGCAAAAGTCACTGCCCTACTGAATAAGGTAGATATAAAGTCATTATCAACTTTCTTATTCTTCTTATAAAATTCATAGGCATATAACCATACTTCATGTTGATCACCAAATTTTTCTAACATTTGTTCAAGCCAATTCTCAGCGTTTTCATAATCACCTAATTCTAAGAATATTTCTATACTTAACTTTTCAATAGAGTGGGATTTATCGTTATTGGAATAAATGGCATGTTGACAAAATTTCATTAAGTCCATGTAAAGAAGTGTGATTTTGTTTTCATCTGCATCTTTTGCTGCTCTAAACTCTTGCGATAAGATTGCTTCTCCGGCAACTTTCCAATGATTGTAATCTGCCTTATTAATAAGATCAAGGGCATCCATTCTAGAAAGAACTTCTTGACTTTCAGTTAATCGAATATGTTCAGCATAAGTTCGTGGATCATTTGGAAACGCTTTTATAAATTTTATGAGAAATTGTTCAATCATTGAATTATCTTCAGTATTCTTTTCATACAAAATATATAAGCATTGGTACCAGAATCCCATCCACAGTTTTTTTGTACTTTCTTTAACCAGTGATATGACTCTTTCAAATAAGGCTAACACGGACCTAATATCTCCATCTCTGGAGTACTTTGCAATACTTTCCAAATAAGTGATCCAACCATGGCTGGACACAGGATGTTGGGAAAGATGAAGTTCAAATTTATCGTAATATGGTAGTTGTTTCTTGGTTTCGGAGAAGATTTTATTGGCAGCCACCATATGTTCACCATAATTGTTAAGATCATACTTTGAAATAAAGGCTGAAAATGATGCAAATGATTTGTCCAACTCTGCATGTGGATAAGTTAATCTTTTCAATTGTAACTTTAAAATCATATCAAATTTCTCTGGGGATGATTCTTCTTCCAAGTTATTAATATAATATTCAAGGGCAATATCCCATATTATATGACTATCTTTGTAATCAAAGGAACACACCTTTAATGCTTGCGCCAATTGAGGTGGAACTTCAACACCAGCATTGGAATCACTTATAATGAACTTTAAGAACCCCAGCCAATACGTAACCACAGGATGATCATTTAACACTTGGAAATAAAACTCCTTAAGTTGATCTATTTTGACCCAGTAATCATCAATCAAATTTATATCTTCGAGCCAATCTGAGTATTCTCGAGGTGAAAGAATGAAATATAACTTCTTAATCTTTCTAGCCGCTATTATAGATTGAATATTTTGTCTTCTATTGAGACTAAGAAGTGAAATAAGTCTGTCATGTTTATCGACATTGAATTTCTCATAATCAAATAACTCATTCTTCAAAGTTTTAATCTCCTCATCCATATTATTTGACATTGTTGAAGTTTGTCAATGAATTAGACCTGTAACAATTATGGTTTGAAAAATCATCAATTATATTATAACCGTTATGTTAGCTTCATCTCTTTGGGTTATATACAGGAATTTTGTTTCAAGATGCTCTTAATATAATTTTTTAATATTTTTTTTTATTTTTAACTACTATAGTTTGATCTGACGTCAAGTTAATACATAAAAGTTTAGTTATAGTTGATATATGAATGCTAATCAGTATCTAAAGTCCTTTGGTTGGAAGGAAGGAGAAGCTCTTCAAGAGGGTGGTCTTAAGAAACCTTTATTGGTGAAGCATAAAAAGGATACTAAAGGATTAGGACATGATGCAAATGATGCAGATGTATGGTGGGAGAAGTTATTTGATGGACAATTGAAAAGTTTAGAAATTAATAATGGAAGTTCAGGAGAAGTTTCTTTCAAACAAAACTCTTCCCAAGTTATTCTGCATATGAGAAAGGAAACATCAGTATTATATAGGATGTTTGTTAAAGGGGAAGGTTTACAAGGAACAGTAGGGAAGACAGATCATACAAAGACCAAAGATCATATAATAGCATCCAAGGTAGCTAAAGACATAGATGAAGCATTGCATTCTAATCGACTAGAAGTAGAAGAAGTTATTGAGACCAAAATAAAAGAGAAAAAGGTAAAGTCAGACAAGAAAGAGAAGAAGAGTAAGAAGGATGAAAAATCAAACGACAAGAAAATAAAGAAAGAGAAGAAGAGTAGTAAGAAAGACAAGAAAGAAAAGAGTAAATCTAAGAAAGATGATAAAATCTCTAGTAAAGTTTCGAAGAAAGTGAAATCAGATAAAAAGGAACACAAGAAGAAAAGTAAAGATATCACCAAAGATGAAACACTGAGCTCTTCTAAAAAGCGTAAGAGAGATTCTTCTGAAGACGACTCTTCCAATAGGGACAAGAAGAAGTCCAAGAAAGAGAAGAAATAATTAAATGTACAATAGACAATCCATGCATTTTATAGATAAATAGTAATAGCATAATTTTAATATTCAAAATGATACTTTTTTTTTGTTAACCAGACCAGATAACGCGGCTAAAACTATTGTAACTGTGAACCAGTGCTTTATCATAAGTACTTACGATTTCATAGAACTAGTTGTTCCAACACAATATTGGCTAACTATAATGCCTTCACTAGCAACTAGTAGTTTGAACAAGATTGATTTCCATCGTTTTATAAGAGAAGGTGGTTGGTATATACTATGTGGTTTCATATTAATATATATAATACGACGAGTATATACCTATTTATTGACATTGATATTGGGAAGTTGTATTTCAGTTGGGTTACTTGTGTATGTGATCGTTACTACTAGGGGTGAATATAAAACTAATATAATATCTAGGCGGAATGGTAGATTCAAATTCACTGTTGTCGATAATTGGCAACAACAAACAAGTGCATTGACGGTCAACAGTAAAGATTTGATCGACCCCATATTTAATGAATCAATAGAAATATCAGAGCTTTTCGAAACCTTCATAGATTTGATTCTTAATGATTTCATCAATTCTTGGTTTACTAGTGTTTCTTCAAACACATTATTTCAAGAAAGTGTTAGTTTAGAAGTCAAGCTTCTATTACAAACATTTCAAAAGAAATTACAAGATATCGATTTTGCTAAACTATTAGTAACTCATATATTACCCATTTTAAATGAACATTTCACTCGTTACATTAAAGCTGAAGATCTAGTGAAATCAAACAATACCAAAGCAGATTCCCAAGAGTTTCATAGATTAGTGGCTCAGAATTATGATAGAGGTAAAATTCATCAAGCAGTAACATTATCCACAACTGGTGAATCTGATTTAAATGAAAAGAAGTATCTAAGATCAAAAGTTGCTGAAATCATCCCTCAATTGTTATCAGAAAAGGAATCTAAGAATGAAGTTTCAATTGCATTTTTAACCGAAATTGTTGCATGTACAATATTGACTAATGTATTCCGATTGCTTAGTGAAGCTGATTTTTATAACATGCTAATTGTCAATCTCATAGGAGATAATTTAAAACATAGAGATCAAGTGAAGCAATTACTTGCAGCATTGGAAGTTCATACGAAACAATTATCATCAAAGGCATCTATAAACTTTCAAAAATTACAAGAGTTTGAAGATTCTAATAAGGCATATACCATCACTAAAAATATGGATACTGGAACTTATAGAGAATTGTTAAAATCAGTAAATACTATTGATTCGTTGGATGATATACGACTGATTGAAAGATATATTCAAATTCAATTAAGAATGATGTCTAATTTACCCACCAGCGACAAAGAAGTCTACAGAAGACTCAGAAAGCTTCATGAAACCTTAAACATAAGAGCAATCGAATTAAAGAGACATAGTAATCCAATTATTTCTCATAAAACTACTACCACTGAAAACGTCAAGCTTTATGATATATTGAATAATCTGCATTTATTGAAGTTGTTCCAAGAGTTCATGTCTTACAGAGATAGATCAGAGTTTCTTGACTTTTGGTTAGAAGTTGAACTGATCAAAGCTCCTTTGGAAGATTCTACTATAGGTGAAAATGGTGAAAGTAATCTATCTTTATCTTTAGAGTTCACATCTTTACTGGATATTAAAGATATATATTCAAATTATACTAGTTTGGATATTTTTGACGACACGGATGTTGATGTTGTTAATTTCAAAACTATTACAAGTTCCAATCAGGACAGCCTTGAGTCATATCTGAAAGCCAGAAAGTTATTATTCAAATTTCAGAATAAAGTGTATAAAGAAATGGAAGATAATGATTTTGTAAAATTTAAGAGTTCAACATCATTTTCAAAGATCATAACCAACATTACAAGTCAACCAGCTAAATCAACTCAATTAGTTGGACACGAGGATGTATCATTTGATTCTATAGATGATACCATTGCTGAAGAGGTTAATCCTGATGTTATTCAAGCTGTTGAAAATGCATTTAGTGAAATTATGAGCAAGCCACGAGAATCAGCTAATGTTAATGAATTCAATTATGATCAAAATAAGAGTAGCTCGTCATCTTCGTTGATTTACTTTTCTGATTCGGAGAAATCACAGACTAGTCATAAAAAGGAATTATTTGGTGAATCTTCAACATTATTTGGTAATGATGCAGCTGATGCTGCACATTTTAGAGGATCTAAACTATTTGACGATTCCAGTGATGAATCTGATAATGATAGTGATGCTTTAAGTTTTCAAAATGATTCACAAACACTTGAAGGAAGTGAGATTGATGCTAAAGTAGTAGATGAAGAGAACGTCATCAGTAGCGACCAAGTAGGATCCTCTGCACAAGTATTTGTGGCAGCACCAGGGAATTTGAATCTTGCCGAAGAAATTCCCAAGTTAACTGAAGAAATTGAAAAATTGAATGAGCAAGTAATTATCTTAACACCATTATTAAGAAAAGCTGAACTTACTAATAATGTGGGAGATTTGAAAATTCTATCAAGATCTATGGTAAGTTTAGAACGAGAAATAAATTCAAAAGAATTACAAAAACAACAATATATCGTCCAAGAGAATGATAATAGTTTGTATGGTAAATCGAGAGTTTGTATACAATCATATATTAGTGGGAATGAAAATGGGAAAGAATTTATTTTATATATTATTGAAGTTCAAAAATTTGATAGTAATGATCCAAATGTTGTTAAAGCAGGATGGGTTGTTGCGAGAAGGTTCAGTCAATTTTATAAATTACATGAATATTTGAAATCAAGATATCCTAATCAAGTTGGATTAATTAAATTTCCTAGGAAAACCGTTTTAAAATTCCAACAACGACAAATAGTTGAACTTCGTAAAATTGCATTAGAAGAGTATTTACAACAGTTAATCAATTTACCTCAAGTTTGTTCCGATATTGCTTTTAGATCATTTTTATCATCGGAGAATTTTAGTATTCATAAAAGTACATTAGATGAAAGTATGAAGTCGGGTAAATCCAAGAGTTATGTTGAACTGGTTGCTAATAGATTATATAATGGGATTTCAAGTAGAATTGTCCCGAATATCACAATTACTAAAGAGAATGATAATGTAACCCATACAAATGTTGGAGGTGCAGAAGGTAAAGGTAATATTGTTAATCCAAACCAAGAACAAGTGATGAAAAATATTATTGATATGCAACAAGAATTAAAACTGTTTGATGAATATGGAACCACTAATACAGGAATATTTGTGAAACCAATTTGTGACATTCTTATTTCAGTATTCAGATTGAATAATTCCAAGAGTTGGTTAAGAGGTCGAGCACTTATTGTTATATTACAACAAATATTTGGTACTACGATTGAAAAGAAAGTATATGAACAAATCGATCAACAATTGAAAACCGAGCAAAGTTTATTAAATATAATGGGATGGTTACAGAATACATTATTCCCCAATGGGAAGTTTAAAGACCCACCACCAATTCGAACATATTATCAACAATCATCTACAAGACAAGAAGCTAAAGTATTATTAGGATTATTTATGAATGAAACATGTGCTAAGATATTTGGAACTTCAAATACTGCATTTGCAACTTCAAAAATATTTAGTATGCTACAAAATGAGTACCTTACAAAGCATTTAATTTTTGAAGTATTTGATGAATTAGTTAAAGAGATATTTCCACTTGAGAAATAGAACTGTGTATATATGTCGATGCATGTACTTAAAGATGACATGACATGACCTGACCTGACTAAATATATTAAACAGCTCTTATCATATACTAAATAGGAAATCCAACGTTCTGCATTATTCGATATTTTACCCCTAAATTTTTAAATTATCACTCAGCACCACAAAACAAAATTTTGAAATGATAACAACGACGGCGACCAAGCCCCTGCAAATAATTCGTTTCTTTTTTTTGCCCTCTCTCTCTCTCTCTCTCCCTCCAGTTTCTCATCAATCAACTGAAATAAAGAAGTTGAATTTGAAATCAATTCTAATCATCATCATCAACATTATCGATATTACACACCAACATTTATTGATTTTGATCTTGGTAGATTGATTATTTGATTATAATAGATTCGATTGATCATTGTAATATTCTTAATTGAGTCTAGATCGTTTGGTGTAATAGTTAATTCATTGAGGGATTGTTCAATTCAAAATGGCAGCAAATAATGATCCAAGTAATCCACCATTAGTTCCTAATGGATGGTTAGCTAAATTCGATGATAAGTATAAGACTTGGTTTTATGTTAATTTGGAATCTAAAAAATCATCATGGGAAGCTCCAAAAGGTACTACTTTTAATAGTAAACCTGGTGATGATGTTCCACCTCCATCTTATTCTCCAGCTCAATCACAACAACGTCAACAAGCTCCTCCATCTCAACAACAAGCTCGTTACGGACCTCAACAAGGTTATGCTGGTTCTGGTTACCCTCCTCAACAAGGATACCCACCTCAACAAGGTTATGGGGGTTATCCACCACAACAAGGTTATCCTCCTCAACAACAATACGCTCAACAACAACAACAACAACAACAACAACGTCCTCATAAGAGTGGTTTTGGTGCAGGATCAATGGCCATGGGTGTTGGTGGTGGTTTGTTAGGGGGTTTGCTTTTAGGTGATGCCATTAATCTGTGGGATAATCATGAACAACAACAAGGTTACGATCAAGGTTATCAACAAGGTTATGACAATGGTATGGATCAACAACAAGGTTATGACCAACAAGGTTTTGATAATAATGGTGGTGGGTTTGATAATGGTAACTTTGATAATGGAGGTGGTGATTTCGGTGGAGGTGATTGGTAATAGGGTTACTAAAAATCTTTCTTTTGCTAACTAACTTTTCACCTCATTCAATCATATTCAACCCTCAATGGGTTAATTTCTACAACTCTCTACATTGTTTACTAGAACAAAAGTCTTATTTCAACTATAGTTAGTTACTGTCTTATTTAAATGTATGTTTTTTAATAATTAATTGGTTGCCATATCCTGTATAGAAGAAGGTCTACCATTTTTTTTTTGGAGGGTACGACATTTTTCATCCAACCACAGGATGAGAAAAACAATTTATAATGAATGTCAATATCAATAATTAAATATCAATTGATCTGTGAAGAATAATATCATATAATACTAACATGAGATTCTCAAGAACATTATTCAAACAAGCCGAAGAAGTATTGGTCAAGGCTGCTTCCGGATATCCAACTGGTTTGACTGGTTTATACCAACATCCAAACCCAAGACCAGCATTAATTTCATTATATAATCATACTTTAACTGTATTAGATACCAAATTTCCAAAAGAATCAGTATATAGACAATCAGTTGAAGCTTTAACTAAGAATAGATTAAAGATAGTAGAAGAAGAAGAAATCACTGAAAATATAGAAAATAAAATTGGAGGTGGATTAATTGAAGAAATTGTCATTCAAGCTCATGAAGAATTAAATTTAGCTAATGAATTAGCAAGTTTGAAAGTTTGGGAAGAATTGGCTGAAAAACCTTTAGATGATCAATGGGTATACTTTGGTAAGAAAGTTTAATCACTGATGTATTTACAAAAATCATACATGCATACATTCATTCATTCATTCATAAAGTTTGTCTTTTTTATTTCACTTGTATCAAAAAGTAACAGTTTCAATTGACTGGTTAGTTAATGTTCTAGATACTTCTTTTCTAACTATTATATTAGATTAATATATTTATTCGCTAATCGAATTTTCAAAGTTACATGACAAAATGTGATTGTAAAAGCTCCTCTTTATATGTATATTGGAACACAGGATAAAAGTATGTTTTTTTTTTATATGTATGTAAAAAAATGAACTAGTAGAATAAGAAGATAACTATAGAACAAGTCATTATAACAAGAAGACATTAAAAATATGAAACTATTATGTTGAAAGAATTATGGGGATAAAAAAAGGAATTTGAAGTAGAAGAAAGGGAAGTAGAAGTAGAAGAAAAAGAAATTAAACCTTATATAACAACACATCTTTCTAACAACAGTTGTTCTTGATATTAGCTCCAGTTTGATTAATATTAATACCTCCACTAGAAGTAGATGTAGGAGCAGCTTGTTCATCATTAGCATGTTTGTCTTGAATAATACCAGCTAATTCATAAAAGATAGTATCAACATTTTCATTACTCTTGGCACTAGCTTCTAAGAATGGAATATTCAATCTGGAAGCTAATTCTTGACCTTGTTCTTTAGATACTTGTCTATTCACTTCATCGTCACATTTATTACCTACTAAGAAAACTTGAGCATCTTCATTGGCATGTTGAGTAACAGTTTGAAACCAATTTTCAACATTTTCAAACGATCTTCCATCAGTAACATCATAGATTAAAACTATACCCATGGCACCTCTATAATAAGCCGTTGTGATGGTTCTAAAACGTTCTTGACCTGCAGTATCCCAAACTTGTAATTTAATCTTTTTGCCTTTACTTTCTATGGTTCTAATCTTAAAATCTATCCCAATAGTAGTAATGAATGTAGGGTTGAATTTATCTTCAACAAATCTTAATAATAAACATGATTTACCAACACCACTATCACCAACCAACAACAATTTCATTATCAGATCATAAGATCTTGATGGAGTTCTACCTGACATAATTTTACCGTGTCTGTGTTTTTTTAGATATTTTAGTTCCTCGTGTCTATAACTTAATAATTAACGTTAAATCCTGAATGCGAATAGTTGTGTCCTATAATATTGTAGAACAAATCGAACCTGAATTTATCAAACCAATTGATATGATGATGAAATAGTATATGTTATTACTTGTACAAGGCTTACAGATCCGTTAGTAATTTTTGGTATGCTAGTTTGATATTTTTTTCCCAAACTCACACTTTTTTTAACTTTTGTTCTGCTCCCTCCTTTTTTTAGGGTCGGTCACGACTTGTCTCAATTCGGAATAATTATTCACATAATGGAAGGCCGGCTAGATCTATTTTAACCGTTTACCAAGATATATTTTATAAACGATTTATTAAATGGTTAAGGGAGGTTCTATATATTATAAACAGTAGCTGGGATTAGCAAAACATGTACTATTTCTAAATTTACTTACTATTAGCAAGACAAATTTCGTTACTTATAAGAAAACTTCAGCATTGATTTCAACGGATGAAGCGGCATAAGGAATTTCAAATGAAGTCATAACTTCGGGATGTAAAGCACCAATAGATCCAATGGTTTGGACTTTGGCACCTTCACGATGTCTGAAAAGAACCTTGGCTCCTCTTCCTGGGAAGAAAGTTGGGTTTTCTTTATCTTCTTCAATCCAATAACCTCTACCAGTTGATTTAATTGGATCTTCTAACCATGGAGTTCTTAAAGTTTGCATAATCTTTCCTAATAAACCTTGAACAAATTCAAACCCAGATGATTTACCTGCATAGATAGCAGCCCAATTTCTTTGATTATAAGCACCTCTTTCTAATTCTGGATTCTTAAAAACAACATCACCACTTTCAAAGACCTTAATTGGTAAGGAATGCTTTCTGTTTTCTTTAATGGTCTTTAAGATACCTGGTAATAAGGTAGTTCTAACCACTTGATATTCCACAGTCTTTGGATTTTCTAATTTAACAGCTTGAGTATTATCATCAACAGTTCTTAAGAATTTGAAATTTTCATCATGAGAACTTAAAGTTAATGGCATGACTTCTAAGAATCCAGCTTGAGCTGATGCTAATCTTAAAATATCAGAAACTTTATTAATTGGTAATGGAGCGGCCACTAATGAATCACCTTGTGGTTTGGTTTTCTTTAAATTGTTGAATCCATATGCAACAGCAGCATCTTCCATAATATCACATTGATGTAATATATCAGGTCTACTTATTGGAATTTGAACTTCAAGTATATCATCTTTAGTTGCGGAAACTTTAGCATTTAAGGACATTTTCTTTAATAATTGAGCAATCTTTTCACCAGAATAATCTAATCCTACACATGAATTAATATATGAAATTTCAGCTTCAGCAATTCTTGGAGTAATGGTTGGAGTGATTCTAGATTCATTATTATGTTCAGATATGACTTGAATTGGTTCAATTTCAAATGGTTCTTCACAATACATAGAAAACATAGCAACCATTTGATTTACCACAATTTCAGTCTTGGTTCTATCAGTACCAGTAACATCAATGAAAACATTCTTGGTATCTAAAGTAATCTTAGAATGTTCAGAATTAATAATTGGTGGCATAGAAGCAACAGTTCTCTTGGAATCTAACATAACAGGATAAACTGGAGAATCTTTAATAATATGTAAGAATTTACCAATATTTTTATCTTTTTCATAAAATTCCATTAATTCTTCACCATTCATTTCTTTAGTTTGATTTAATGGAATGAATTTAAAGTCTTTTGGTGCAAGACCTTCATAAGTGAATGGTGGGGTTAAGGTATCTAAATCATGAGTACCAATGGCAACCAAAGTTCTATTACGACACAAGTTAGAATGTAATTTATCTTGTAATGCAATGAATGATTCGTAACGTCTCTTATCAAATTTGATGTTTCTTAAAATGGCAGCAGCAGCATATTGACGGATTGATTCACTTGATTGTTTAATAGTTAAACTGATTTCTGGTTTGGCTGGTTTGAAAGTATATTTAGGAGCTTCTTTTCTCCCTAAGAATTCATTCAAAGCTTGGGCAATACCTTCGATACATAACATATCGTATCTATTAGCAGGTATTTCAATCTTTAACTGAGGCCTTTCATCTCCAACACATTCATCGGTGGTATCTTCATCTAATTCAAGACCATATTCAAAACACAATTCGTCGAATTCTTCAGTAGTATATTCTCTACCTAAGAGATCATAAAGATCTTGCTTGTCAACAGGAATAGTAGGCATGTTGGTTGTTTAATTCAGGACAAAACTTTCTATTAACGTAACGTGTAAAGGATTTTGTATGAGTCAAATCTTTAGTGCTGAAAAAAAATTTTGGACAGAGTACTTAAAAAAAATATGCGACGTTCTATGATTTACACGACTATTGAATATGGTTCGTAAAATTCAGAATGTCTTACTGGTATAGGTTTATTCATGAGTTAAAATTATATCTAAGACTCAATACAGAAATAATTAAGATATACTTCTATTTTACATCCTCAAGAACTTCATTAGTTACCAATTCTGGTTTTGGTGGCTCTAATTCAGTTCTTGCTTTTTCCAATTCTTTCTCATCTTCACCAGCTAGCTTTCCAATATCATTAATTTCATTCTGTAATGCTTGAAGATCAAAAACAGGTACAACATCTGATGACATTGTCGTATCTCCTTCTTCAACTTCATATTCATCTATGCTACTCTTATTACTATTTCCTTCCTTTTCGGCCTCTGCTTTTCCAACTGTTTCCCACCAATCTCTATTCTTAGGTTTAAACCATTTCTTCCATCCCTTAGGTTGAGCTTCTGAATTCATTTCTTCTTTCATTTTAGCTCTTGCTTCATCAAACTCACTTACTAACTTTCTAGCTCTTTCACTTTGTTCTGGATCTGGTTCTTCAATTTCAGCGAATTCTTCACTTAAGACTTCCCAGTCCATCAATTTTAAAATCTTAGGTATAGCTTTTCTGTATGACATATGACCTTCAACAAGGTTAGTACAATCAATATTTTCAATATTATTAACACTGGTAATTGGTGAAAGACCAGCAACAGTCAGTAATCCACCACCAGTGGCTCTGAACAAATAACCTAAAACCCAATCTTTAGTGGAGTATCCATTTATAAATCTACCACTAACAATAGAACGAGCCAAAGCAAGTTGATCATCTTTAACTGATATTGGATTTCCAAGTAATATGACATTCTCTATAAGACCATATCCACCACGTTTAGCCAATTCAATTAAACAAGAATAGATAAGTCTTGCACCTAACGAAAATCCTACTAAAGTAATTGGTCTCACTCCGACATTACCAGCTATTAAAGTATCTGCTAATATCTTTCCCGCCTTCCATGCTCTATCCAAAGATACATTCCATGGATTGTCTAATAAATATGATAATTTTGAAAGAGCCATGGGTAATTGGATAGCAGCCATTAATGCAGTTAAGATTGTTGCTCCAAGAATTTGTTGAATGGAGGTTGATAATGCTTCACTAGCTAAAATAGTTATAGTTTGACCCATCGATTGCAACATTTCTGGTTCCCAAAGAAGAGAAAACATATCTCCCATAATTGGATCAACGGTTGAAAATGGTAATCTAACATCATCTAGAGCACCATTCATCCATCCACTGACTGTTATAATTAGATTTGTTCTTTTATTATTATGCAAAGGTTTAAGTTGAAATGTTTGAACATCACCTGATCTTCTTGCTCCTGCTTTAGATCCAACTTTGGCTCCAGCAACAACACCACCTGTAGTAATTATTACACTACCTCCAATACCGGCTAAAAACCCTGTTGTTCCTGTGATACCTACTGTTGTAAGACCAGCTGCCAACCCAGCCCCTATAACAGGAGCTAATAAACCTGCAGAAAGACCAATAGCTAACGAACCACCAAGAGTAGCTAACCCTATATATGCTAAACGTCTTCTTCTATTCTTTTTTATGTGTTTATTGATGAACAGTTTATCATTCAACAATTCGTCTTTATTTTCAATTGATTTTTCCTTTGTTTCCAATTCCAAACTATCAATTAATCTCCTTTCGAATTGTAATAACTCAACCTTTTGAATGCCTAATGTTTTAGCAAATCTCTTGAGTAATGTTCTTGAACGACAGTCATAATATCCATCTTTTAAAAGTTCAAGAAACAAATCACAAATAATAACCCAACGTAAATCAAAATCAGCTTCTATTTGATTATTGACCAGTCTTATTTTTGCATTTGATCCAACTTCTTTTAAACTATTGGAAAGATCAGTAACTTCTAATCCATGAATACTTAAATTTTCAATCATTTTCTTTTCATCATTATTAGCATCTAAGTGAGAATATAATTCTGTCATTACATACATTGTCCAATTAGAGAAATTTCTCTGACCTAAACTCATTTGCTTAGCTATACGATCAGATGTTCCAATTTGTAACTTAGCTAATTCAGTAGCCATTTCCACTGTAAGTAATTTTGTTATACCCAAATAAGCAAATTTTTGTGATTCAGTAAGCATGTTTTTAGTTCCTTGTAAAGCTTCCTCTGAGTCTACGTTATCTTCGTCCACAAACTGATCATCCTCTTCTGAATCATACTCTAAATCCTCCTTTTGATATGCAGCTTGTGGTTTATTGGCATTATCTTTTCTGGACCTAAATAAAAAGTCAGTCTTTTGATCCATTTCCGAATACTTGTTAACTTGTTCTTCTGTGTCTATTTTTGTATATGCATATGTTTGTTTATTAGGATTGCTATCATTGACATGATTAGAATATTCTAATTCTCCTTTATCATTATAATAGTCAAGGTCAGCTATGGTTTTCATAGCTTTCCAGTCTGATGCAGTATTGAAGAAGTCATCATCTTCCTCTACAATTGGTTCGGATTCAACTTTAATTGGTGTATTATCGAGTTCTTCTTGTTTATGGATATTAATGGGTGATTCTCGATTAATGGTCTTCTCTGTTACCAATCCTAAACTATCCAGAGTAGAATTCCTATTGGCCATTCCACTAAGATCAAACTCCACATAACTTGTCTCTGGTTCTGGTTCATGTTTATCCTCTTGACTTATAGAATGTTCTGATATGGTCAGTGATGATGGTAATACTTGATTTGGTAAGCTCGGCAATTCGGTTAGACTTGTTTTGTTTCTGTATTTCCCTGGACCAAATGAACCACCATTGAATGATAACTCTGATGAGTTCATCCTAGATATATCTTGTGGTGGGTGCATCACTTGATCTAGTGTATGATTAAAACGATTACCTATCAAATTAAAATGTAACAGGTACCTTAAGATCATAAACTGGTCTAAGGCGATATCACGCTAAAAAAAAGATATATTTTTGGCGTAGGAAACAATTACACAAAAATTGGTAGTGCCTAAAGTAGAATAGCCAGAGAATTTTTAGTGGATAATATAATACTAATACTGGTTAACAAGATTAAAAGTCTACAAATTGGAATGATGTGTTTGCAACATGGTTTTACTCAAATCGTCAGTGGCCATTATGACCTCCGCAGAGTTCAGGAATATGTTGCTACGAACCTAATGACCGAGCTACAACTTCAAATTCCGAGGAATTTAAAGTGAGCTCAAGATCGACCCGCTTTCTCTACAACCTGTCGACGGAGCTACTCTGCCATAAACCTCAAAGAGGACATACAACTATTTCATCCCTATACCAAGCCAGAATAACCTAACCATCTACCAACGTCCTGCTCAACTCACGAATGAGGACCAAGATATCAATAAATCGCGTCAAACAGTTACAATGGATGTTAATTGCTTAACGATGATAATAGAACCATAATAGTGTACGTAAAGCTTGCTTCTCGAGCGCCGATCTGCTACAGCAAACCACTACAGATATACTCCAACAATCCGAAGATTTAGCTGAAGCATTAGTCTGAGGGTCTACCGTAACACAGATTGATGATAATTTTGTAAAAAAGAGGAAAAGAAAAGTTGTATAATAAAAAAAAAATTTTCATGTCTTTTATTTTTCTGTCTGTTTATTTTCGCAATGAGCCGCACGAAGATACTTGCAAAAATAAATTTTATTACCCGCAAAGCAATGAGGTTAAACTATTTATACCTAATATAGATCTTACGATTATACCTTATTGGATATCTTATATATTTAAACAGATAGGATGAGTCGAAGATCACAAAACTATCAAGATCGTCATGATGATCGTGAAGATGACGACGAGGTTACTTATGATATCAAGGGTCAATTGCCATTTACAACTCATAATACATTAGAACCATCTCAAATCATAAAATTATTTGAATCATCATTTAAAGAAGTTATTGATTCCGATGACTTATACGAGCATGTGCAGACTGTAAAGGGAGATCTATTCAATAGAGATTACATCAGTGCTTTTGGAGATGAAGATAGAAGGTTAGCTTATTTAGCTAGATGGACCCCACCAAGAGCATTGTGCTATGCATCATTATTTTCATCATTAACACCAATAGTTGAATTATTCAAACAAACGGAAACTTCTTCAAATGTGTTATGTATTGGTGGAGGTGCTGCTGCAGAATATGTTGCATTATGTTCTGTATTCAGTAAATTAAGAAATAGTTCCAATTCAGGAGATTTATCTTTACAAATCATTGATATTGCAGATTGGAGTAATATAATATCAACAGTTGAAAAGTATATTAAGACCTATTGGATTCTTAAGGAAGAAAAATTAAAGACTGATTTCATATATGATGACATTTTAAAGTTAAACACTTCTAATGTTAAGTATGAAGAACTTGATTTAATTACATTAATGTTCACTACTAATGAATTATTTGCTGAAAAACGTCAAGAAACCATAAAATATCTTAACTTACTTAACGCTAAATGTAAAACAGGTTCATTACTTTTGATTGCAGAAAGTGCCGGTTCATTTTCTAATATAACCATCGGGACTAAAAAGTTCCCAGTTCAATTTTTAATTGATATGATATTAGTAGGAAAACAAGGCTCCAATAGTGGACCATGGGAAATTGTTGAGGAAAGTGAAAGTTGTTGGTATAGAGTAAATACTAAGGAAGTTAACTATGCATTGAAAATGGAGAATATGAGATTTTTCTATAGACTTTATAGAAAGAAATAGATTTAATCAAACGAGGTTTCGGTAATTTGTTCAACAAACCGTTGTTGAATAGCAGATAGAATACTAAAATAATACATAGAGTCATCTGAATTATCATCATTTATATTCTTCAATGCAAGATATAAATCAAATATTAATTTTCTTCTCTTAAGAACATATGAAGTTTCAGTAACCTCCGTATGACTTGCAACTCTTAACTTATGAGCAATATTCTTTGCTTCCGTAATGAGCGATGCTGGGAATAGCATTGATGATTCAGCATACTTAATTCCATAATTCTCTATATCTACTTCGCCTCTAGTAACCTGGTAATTCATCTTAAGCTGATCTTGATCCAAATTAACTCTCATATAAGATGATATAACACCAGTTCGTGTTCTCAATATTTCAGCTAAATCTCGAAAATGGGTGGACATAAAAATGGTAGCTCCAGTATTAATTAAAAATTCTGATATAGCCAAAGAAATAGAAAACCCATCATTGAAACTAGAACCTCTACCTAGTTCATCGACAATTAATAATGAATCTTTATCAATCTCCTTTAAAATATAAGCCATTTCTTTCATTTCTTTAGAAAACAGAGAAACATTGGCCTCGCTACTATCAGGACAAATACGAGTAAAAATGGCTTTATGAATAGATATTCTTGCATATTCTGCTGGACCTTTATCCCATTTGTCCCATGATTATTAAATAACTCAATTGCTTTAGATAAACAGACTTGCCGCTCATGTTTGCTCCAGTTATTATTTGAAATCTGGAAGTTAATTTCAGCACAAAATAATCATTTGGAACAAATTTATCTTTCAACACTGTTTCTAAAACTGGATGTCTGCCGTTTTTGATTTGCAATTCAGTGGATATTTCTGGAGCACAGTAGCTTCTGTCTGAAATCATTGCACTAAATGCAAAACAACACAAAAGATCAAGAGTTGCAAATGCTTCACATACCATGAATAAGATAGCAGTGTAGTCAGTTAAGTCTTTATAGAGGTTATCAATAGATTTATCACTAAGGATGGTTATCTCTAAATTCACGTCATTGAATCTAGAACTTTGCTTCATGAGGTTTAATGTAGTACATTCGATTATTTTACGTTTCTGTACCCGGTTTATGAATATGTCTGGAAGTAGTTCTAAAGTAGATTGTTTCACTCTAACAAAGAATCCGCGATTGGATTCAAACCTATACTCTAAATTGATATTATATTCCTCTGCTAAATCATGAACTTCTTGTGATACTTCATTTAGTATACTTTGATAAAGCTGTCTTGAAATATCCAATAATCCATTTTTACCACTCTTAACTGCAAAAGATTTTTGGTTTCTAAGTTCTAAACTTCCACTTACCCAAGAACAATCCTCACTAATAGATTCATTGATTAGCTCAAGAGCTTTATTTATATCATCACTAGATAATATTTGATATATTTCCTTCAGCAAATGACTTTCTTGGGAAGTTAGAAATGTAGCTAAACTAACAGCACAAAGTAAAGAGGATTTTAATAATAATACATTATTAATTTTTTGATCATTAATTTTAATATCATTACGATCATAACCTGCCACCAAGCAGTTCAATAACACATCAAAATTTTGCAATGATTTCATTTCTTTTCTTAATTCTGTAAGTATTGGCTGATTGCTTTTCAATTCTTGAACAGCTTCGTATCTAAGTGTTATACTTCTAGAATCGGTAAGAGGTTGAAGAATATTGTTACGTAAGAATCTTTGACCCATTTTCGTACAACATTTATTCAATACTTTAAAGAGTGAATTTCCTTTCTTATCTAACTTATTTTCTACCAATTCTAATTCAACAATGGTTCTATGGTCGATAAGCATTGTATTTTCACAAGTTTGAAACTTGACCTTGAGTCTTGTCAAAATTTCACGACTACTTGTAGATAAAATCATACTCTTTATACAAGCATTAGCAGCTGCCAAACATAATTCCTTATCAGCAAATTCAACTTCTAAATTGGTAATCACATCAACTGAAAACTTCTTTAAATACTCAATTCCTTCATATATATTATAATAGATTGCCTTTGGATGGATTAACTTTATACCATCCAGGAGATTGGATTGCAATATTAATCCTAACTTATCCACAGGTTTGAAATGATGTTCCAATACTAGAAGTTCAGTAGGAGAATAAACATAAAGCTGATGCATTGTTCTGACATACGTTTGAGAATCTTGATAAGTACTCATTATTAGTTCTGATGTATTGTAATCTAAAAAGCATATTCCAACTTTGGTGCAATCAGACTTTGATACATAAATACTTCCAATTACTTTAGTTGAACCTCTTCCATCTTGTCTTGATTTTGTACCTGCAACCGCTGATTTGCTCCTACTTATGTGACTTATGTTATCTTCTGTAATGAAGCCATATCTTGATGTATTGATCATCTTGATTGGTATTTCGAACATTGGCTGCCAAACTTTAACATTGTAAATATTTTGTGTATATTTTTTCTACTACAGTACTATAAAAATAGGCTACTAAACATTATCTTTCTCGTCATCCTTTGACACAATTTCTTTAGAAGAAACATCTTTAACATCTACTTTGGTAGAATCATCTTTCGAATTTGTCTCTTTAGTTATCTCTTTTTCAGATTCTTCCTTGGAACCTTCCTTCTCTTTGATCGCAAGCTTGGAAATAGCTTCTTCTAATCCTTCTAAAACAGTTTCTTCGTTCTCTTCTACATTTGATTCGTTTAATTCAGCTTTCACCAAGGCTTCAAGCTCCAGAGCCCAACCCAATAATTCGCATAGTTCTGTGGCTATTTCATCACAATCATGTAAAAGAACAGTATCCTTTTTTCTAGTGAAATTCCCAACTCTTTCTCTGTTTATCAATACTCTTGTACAGTCTTTATGGAGTTCTAAAGGAAATGATGCAAAAGGATAAACCGTTAAAGATGTTCCTCCTACTAAAGCAATTTCTATTTCTTTCTCGTCTTCCAGCCAAGTCTCAAACAACTTTTCCGGTAAGCCTTCTCCAAAAAAGACAATATCTGGCTTCACATATCCTTTACAGCTTTCACAGATTGGAACACCATTATTCTTTTCTTTGTTGGACATCAATTCTTTAACTCTTTCAGTTGACATTTCTTCCGAACAATCAATACAATGGTTCTTTGCAAAAGAACCATGTGCTTCTATAATAAACTCATCTCTAACCCCAGCTATTCTCTCTAATGTATCAATGTTCTGTGTATATACTCTTCTAAGTTGGTTTTTATCCTGTAACAACCGTATTAAATGATGATACTTAGTAGGAGCAAACTTTCCGGGGTAAAGTTCATCGGCTAAAGTATAAAATGCTTCTGGACTTTCTCTGAAATAGTCAATGTCAAACACAGCTTCAGCATAAGGTAGATTTAATTTGGCTAAATTAGCATATAATCCTGTCTTAGGACTTCGGAAATCAGGTATACCTGCTTTTGTAGAAATACCAGCTCCATTGAAGAAGGTAACTTTCTTTCCTTTCTTTATCTCCTCTGCAATTGGTTGCAAAAGCTTCGGTATATCAGACATTGTTGGTGATACTACTGGTTTTAGCTCATAAATATAAGTCGATCTCTTTGTGATATTTTTGGAATTTTATCGCAAGAGCTCAAACTATCTGAAAAAAAATTTACTAATCAAATTGATCTTGACGCTTAAGATGATCCATATAATAAGAGGTTATCATGAAGGTATGTATTTTTCTACACGGCAGTCTGATCATGGCAATTTACTAACTGAGATTATAGCAACGTATTACTAGTTTGGATCTTCAGCTTTTAAGCTCTGAATTCCAACATGCAGTGTTGAATTATAGATTGCAAAACATATATAATGTTGCTGATAGTCCTCGTCAATATCTTTTGAAGTTTTCAATTCCTGACTCCAAGAAAGTATTGGTATTGGATTGTGGTAATAAAATTCATTTAACTGATTTTGATAGACCTACTATGCAAGCACCTTCCAATTTTGTTACAAAATTAAGGAAACATTTAAAGACAAGAAGATTATCAAAAATTAAGCAAATAGGTAATGATAGAGTTTTAGTATTGGAGTTCAGTGATGGATTGTTTTATCTAGTTTTTGAATTCTTTAGTGCTGGTAATATTTTACTTTTGGATGAAGAAAGAAAGATCTTATCCCTACACAGAACGGTGAATGAGAAAGGAGAAGTGGAGAGATATGCGGTCAATGAGTTTTATAATATGTTTGATAAAGAGAGTCTTGAGTCAAATGCCCATTACGAACCTGTCACATACCAGTCCTCTGATGTAAATAAGTGGATAAAAGATCATAAGTTGAAATTGGAGGAAAACACTTCTGATAAAAAGAATAAAGTATTTTCAATACATAAGTTAAGTTTTGTAAATGCTAGTCATTTACTGAGTGATTTAATCAAGAAAAATTTCATAGAAGGGGGTATTGACGCAACATCGAGTTGTTTGATATTTGAAGATGACGAATCTAAATTGGAGGAGTTGGCAACATTGTTGAACTTCACTGAAGGACAGTATGCTGAATTGTTGAATGACAAGGAATCAAATAACATAAAGCGTTACATCGTTCTGAAACGTAACAATTATTATGATCCAGAGACAAATGATAAAAGTCGTGAATTCTTGTATGATGAATTTCATCCATATCGTCCATATAAAGAAAACATTGATGATTTCAGATTCACTGAAATTGAAGGTTACAATAAAACATTGGACACATTTTTCTCTGCTCTTGAATCTTCAAAAAATTCATCACGTATAGAACAACAGAAGCAAAATGCTAATAAGAGATTAGAAGTTGCCAAATCTGAAAGAGATAAACAAATTCAGTCATTATTGGATCAACAGACTGTAAACTTCAAGAAAGGAGAAACAATCATTCATTATGCCGATTTGGCTAATTCATGTATTAGGTATATACAAAAGCTTATTGACCAACAAATGGATTGGACTAATATGGAGAGTTTTATTAAATTGGATCAAAGAAGAAAGAATGCGATTGCTGCCAGCATTAAATTGCCACTAAATTTAAAAGAGAACAAGATAAATATTTTATTTCCTGACTTTGAATTGGAAGAAGACAGCAATTCTTCCGATGCCTCTGATTCTGATTCAAGCTCTGAATCTGATGAAGAAGAAGATGAAGAAGATGATGATGATGATGATGACGACGAACGCTCTCTGAAGGCAAAGAAATCTTCTAAGAATGCCCAACAATCAAGCAAGATTTCTATATGGGTTGATTTGGCTCTATCACCTTACGCTAATGCTCGTTTGTATTTCGACACAAAAAAGACTGCTGAAACCAAACAATTGAAAGTTGAAAAGAATACTACTATGGCCTTGAAAAATGCTGAAAGGAAAATTTTGAATGATTTAGCAAAGAATTTGAAAAACGAAAATGAAGTTCTTCGTCATATCCGTCCAAAGTATTGGTTTGAAAAATTTTACTGGTTTGTCACTAGTGAAGGATACTTATGTTTGGCTGGAAGAGATGGTTCTCAAAATGATATGATTTATTATAGATATTTCAGTGATAATGATTTTTTTATTTCCTCTGATGTTCCTGGTTCATTGAAGGTCTTCGTTCGTAACCCTTATAAAGGAAGTACTATTCCTCCAAAGACTTTGATGCAAGCTAGTAGTTTTGCTTTATCTGCTTCAACTGCTTGGGATAACAAGGCTTCTATGTCAGCTTGGTTCTTACCAGGTTCTTCTATTTCAAAGCGTGATTTTGATGGATCTTTACTTTCAACAGGTGAATTTAATTACAAATCTAACAAGGAATACTTACCACCTATCCAACTTGTTTTAGGTTTTGGTTTCTTTATACTTACAGATGAAGCAACATCGGCTAAATATAAGGAAAAGAGAGAAGAGAGAGAAAAAGATCATGGTTTAAATATTGTGGTCGACAATAAAAAGAAAGATGTTGAAGAGCTAATTGCAAGAATAAAATTAACTCCAGAAGATGATGATGAAGAAGAAATTGTTGATACAAATAGGGAAGATCTGAATAAGCTCGATGATGTGACTCATGAGGAAGAAACCAAGGTTTTGGATCCGGAAGCAGTAATTGAATCAACACCAGAAATTTCGGATGATAACTCTTCTCGTTCAGCTTCTGTGGAGCCAACACAACCTGATGCTGAAGTTTCAAATCTTCTGGAACTGATTGGTGGTTTATCTGTATCTGGAAATAAGAAATTAGCTCCAAAAGTTAGAGGTAGAAAGGCTAAATTAAAGAAAATGGCCAAAAAATATGCCGATCAAGACGACGAAGAAAGATTGTTGAGAATGTCTGCTTTGGGAACCTTAAAACAATCTGATGACTTGAACAAGCAAAAGTTATTAGAGATAGAAAAGCAAAAGGAATTGGAAAAAAATAAATATAAAGAGACCTTGGCTGTCCAAAGAAGAAAGAAACAAGATGAAAAGGAGCTTCTTAGATATATCAATGAAGAAGCTAATGAAGATGAATCAAGTGTCACCAATTACTTGGAAATTCTTGATTATTTCCTTGACAAACCAAATACAGGAGATTCAATAGTTGATGTGGTTCCTGTTTTCGGACCATGGACAGCTTTGCAGAAATTAAAATATAAGGTTAAAATCCAACCCGGTTCAGGTAAGAAAGGTAAATGTGTTAATGATTCAATAAATTATTTCACCACACGAAAGCTTGATGAATCAGCAACTGATGGTGATTTAGATTGGGAAAATGAAAGAGAGATTGTAAAAGCTAAGAAAACTAACGATTTGGTAGGTGTTTTTACTGTGTCTAAAGTCAAATTAGTTTTACCAAATGGAGGTACTGAAACCAATAAAAAAAGAAATCAAAATCCAACCTCTAAGAAGGGAAAGAAGAAGTAAACATAATAAATTTGCATATTAAATAGTATACATAATCTAATATAAATTAAGCATTCGTAAAAGTTGCAAATTTCCTGCATGTAAATTTCTCTGAGGTTTAAAGATCTCCATTGTGATTTATCGCATTAGAGATTTTAAGTTGATAAAGGAGTTGATATCAATAAAGGTCAATGGTGTCAATAACGCGAATACTTTCAACTGGATTAATATTTGGATATCCCAATCAAGTTAGTGAGGTTGCTTCTCCAGATTTGGCAGCTAAAGAACAATATAATGTGGTAAAATATTTGGCTGCAGCTGGACCCTACGTTCAACATCCAGGGTATGGTATAAGCACTGATATACCGAAAGGATGTACTATAGAGCAAGTACATTATTATCTGCGACATGGTGAGAGATTTCCTGGTATAGGAGAAGGTAAAACTCATGAAAGTATAATTGAGAAGATTTTAAAAACTCCTGGTCAGTTGAATGGAGAATTATCGTTTCTAAATTATTATAAGTATTATGTTAGCAGTGATGATTTATATGAAGCAGAAACAACTCCAGAAAATTCAATTGGACCGTATAATGGACATGATACTGCTGTTCGAGCAGGTAAGGCATTTAGGCAGAAATATGCCGCATTGATAAATAAAGATCAACCACTTCCCATATTCATAGCAGCTTCTCAAAGGGTTTATGATACAGCGATCAATTTTGCTAAAGCATTTCTTGGTAGTGATTATTCTTCAAAGAGAGTGAAGCAAGTAGTGATATCAGAGGATAGTAAATTTGGATTAAATTCTTTGGTCCCACGTTGGGGTTGCCCTTCATTTGATTCTGATGCTCATAAGGCAACAGTCTTGTCTACATTCCCAAAGACGTATCTTGAAGATATAATATCCAGATGGAAAGAATCAAATCCAGAACTTGATTTAAACACGGAAGATATATATCACTTGTTTGAAATATGTGGATATGAGTTGAACTCTCGTGGGTATTCACCTTTCTGCAACATATTCACTAAAGATGAGTTTGTCACCTATAGCTACAATCGAGACTTGGAATTTTATTATTCTTCTGGCCCAGGGGGTCACAATGCCGTCAATGCAGGGGCTATCCAATTAGCAGCTACTGTGAAATTATTAGAAGACGATAATGCTTCGAATAAGATTTGGCTTTCGTTTACACATGATACTGACATTGAATTATTCTCAACCGCGTTGGGATTGTTCGATACAATAAATCCAATGCCAATGGATAAAATCAGATTAACTGATACCTATCATCATGTTAATGTTGTTCCTATGGGAGCACGTTTTATAACTGAGAAGTTGAAAAATGAACATGGTTATTACGTAAGATTTATTGTAAATGATGCAGTTATACCCGTACCAAGCTGTTCGAATGGTCCAGGTTTTTCTTGTCCTTTTGATCAATTCAAAGACTATATTAATAAAAGAATAGGTCACCTAGATCTTGCAAAAGACTGTGGAACAGCAGCTAACGTTCCACAAAAGTTGACGTTCTATTGGGATTATAATGAGGTTACATATGATGCGGAAGCACTTAAAGTAGTACCTTAGTTTAGTAAATTAGTAAATACAAACAATATAAATAACTATATTAATTACGATTTACGATTTGGAAATAAATTCGCAGTCGCTTCAAGATTTTTTTTTTCTTAGTAACGAAGCACGTTTAGCATCAAGATATGAAAATATGCGAATCTTTTGAATACATCCATCATGGTACACTTTTAAAGGTATCAATTGATTGGGAAATTGGGTCAGGGATTAGTCAAAGTATTGATGTTTTCACTTGGCAAGCACTATTAGCTGCTTCTTATAGAATAACCCCTTTATTAGAAAATATAAAAGAGTGCAATTATTCCTCCAAGTTGCATTGCTGCTAAATCATTTTGAAGAAGTATAGATAATGGTTTCAATCTCAGCATTTATAAATAGCGGTCTACTTTTAGTTGGTCAATCGGTATTTCGAGGTCTTGCTTCACCACAGCAAGCAGCTACAGAACAATACAACCTCATTAAGTTTTTAGGTGGTTCAGCGCCATACATTCAATCTCCAGGTTTTGGTATTTCAACTGACTTTCCCGAAACATGTACAATTGAGCAAGTACAGTTATTGTCCAGACATGGTGAGAGGTATCCAACTGTTAATAAAGGTGAAGCTTTTGAAAAGATCATAACTAAATTGGGTAACACCACGGAGACGTACTCAGGATCATTAGCTTTTTTGAATTCGTATGAATATTTTGTTACAGATAAGTCACAATATGCCCTTGAAACTACTCCAGAAAACTCAGAAGGTACATATGCTGGTAGTATCAATATGTCAAAGCATGGTGCTTATTTCAGAAATAGGTATAAGTCTTTGTTTGACGATACTCAGGTGTTATCAGTTTTCACTACCAACTCGAACAGAGTGTATCATTCGTCAGAATCATTTGCCAGAGGGTTCTTGGGAAATAATTACTCTGAAGCCAATGTTAAGTATAGTATCCTTGATGAAAGTGGTTCACTTGGTATCAATTCTTTAACTCCTAGATATGGATGTACTTCATATGATAAGTCAGCTAATTCCGAGTTACTTAAACAGATTGATAGAAGCTATTTGACGAATATTCTCGATCGATTAAAGGAAGATAACCCATTTTTAACAATTGATGAAGAAGACGTCTTGAATCTATTTGAATTTTGTGCTTATGAGATTAATGTTAAAAGTGAGTCACCCTTCTGTAATATCTTCAACACTGAAGATTTCAATTATTATGCATATGACAATGATTTAGATAAATATTATTCTTCAGGACCAGGAAATAATATAAGTGAAGTTATTGGTTCCGTATATTTGAATGCATCCCTTAATTTATTAAAAGATGAGGAAAATTCAAATAAGATTTGGTTATCATTTACACATGACACTGATATTGATCAAGTAATTAGTGCGTTAGGATT
This sequence comes from Scheffersomyces coipomensis, assembly GCF_036884675.1. NCBI lineage: Eukaryota > Fungi > Ascomycota > Pichiomycetes > Serinales > Debaryomycetaceae > Scheffersomyces > Scheffersomyces coipomensis. The sequence continues at coordinate 657,367 of NW_027042892.1, read as the reverse complement.
CTTCACAAAAGATGAACATTTGCCTCTTGACAGGGTTGATTTAGAAAGAGTTTATTATCATGCTTACTTAGTACCGCAAGGTGCAAGATATTATACAGAGAAGCTTAAATGTGGTGAAAAGTTTTATGTCAGATATATTATTAATGATTCTGTTCATCCTATTCCTGAATGTCAGTCTGGTCCAGGCTTTAGCTGCGAATTTTCTGAGTATGAAAATTTCATCAACAGTAGAATTGGTAACATAAACTTTGTTGAACAGTGTCAAGTTCCAGCTGATGCCACTCAATCTTTGACATTCTTTTGGGATTATGAATCCAAGAATTATACGGCAGAGTTAGAATTGTAGACAAGTGGTAGGAGAAAGTTTATATAGACATAAATACACAAAAGTAAAACCCGTGAATTAGGAAGTTTCACTATTCTTATCTATCAGCTCATTTGTAGCAAACAAAACTTCAACATCGCTTTCGTTACGCTTATTCTAATCATCGTAACAATTACACCTTATAATCTTTCCAATGACTTTCATTTCAAAGTAACTTACGAAACATACTAGTAAGATTGTCTCTTCCATAGTCGCATTACATTTACGAGCATGAAGCACAAAAAAGTTGATGGAAGTATACGACAAAATTTCTTAAAATGTCAAATAGTTGTAAGTAAAGAAATGGCAACCGTATAAGTTGCATACTTGAAATATTCATGTAATGAGTTAACCACAATCACAAGAATAACATAGTGGCCAAACCCTTTAAGATGTGTAACAGGTTCATGTTCTTATCAAGTTTCTAGAGTGTTTCGAATGAGCAATTAATTTACGACAGTAGTTCTGAGAACCAAGCGGCAAAAAGGAAGTGTCTGATAGATTATACAATCTGAAACCTAATTTATACAATGGGAACTATCATATTCATTTTCACACATTTTATTTTGAATTATCGTCAATTTACCCAATGATAATGTTTAGATCCCACAATTGTTTCAAGAAGTATTCTAACACATAAAAAATATAAATGTTTCGCAGTAAAATATTGTTTCATCTTAATAACCTACATGAAAATTTTTTGTAAGCATGTGTAGATAGAACTCTACCACTTACCGAAACTGCAATGCATATCATTCGGTCGTTTCCAACCACTGGGGTAGAAGTAACTGGACTGCACTTCAAAATAGAGAATATGTAGTCGGGTAAGTTTTTGTCGACATATTTCATTTGGGATACATATGTAAAGTAAAGCTTATTATTGAGAAGGCAGACAAATGGAATATGAGTAAAGAACACAGGGTGTTGCTTAGGATCAAAGTTTCTTGGTTTCAATAATTAGTTGATCCCTACGATTACCATACGATTGATTGGATATTTGTTTGTTCCCCTCCTCCTCTGCCTCGAACCATTTGGGCTTAATTTTTATGCTTTACTTATGCTACCAAAAACGTTAGAGGGCATGCTCAAACTTTGAATAATAAAAGCTTACAGATAGATAAGAAAAAGAAACAATAACCGTCACAGCCTATGAACGGCACGAAGAACCGACACGGACTAAGTATCAGACGAAAGCAAACTCTACATACAACTTAAAAAAGTTGATTAATTTTCACTTATCTTAAATTACTCCTATTTTTCTAATACAACTATTTCATTCCTACGTTTCTTTTTTTATAAAAGATGTGTAAAGTCGAAACCAAACTAAGACAAAACGGTTTTAGCCTACCGTAATAATCAACTCAATTTGGACAAGACCTAATGAAATTCATTGTTTCTCATCAAATAATAATTGTTAATTTAGATTATTATTAATGTTGATAATGAGTAAAAGTGGAATGCCTCATCATTAAAAGGTATTTGTGTCTGATAATAATTGAAAATTCTGAAAAAATATGACACTTTCCTGTATGTAAAAAGTGTCTGTATCTCATTACCTTTCCGAATTAGGACAGACAAAGAGACACAAAAAAATAATTTAAAGTAGGGTGTGTACCAGTCTAATTTTACACAAAATCAATTCATATTAATTTTACAATTTTTTTTTTCACTTTTAAATGCTGTCTAGTCATGTAATTGACTACAATTTAGGAGATACGAATTATGTAGTCAGTTACTGTGAGCCATTAGGCACGGTTATTTTGTAGAGGATAGTTAGTTTAGGGCATGTAGGACTTAAATAATTATTTAGTTTCTTTTTTTTTTACTGTCATTTGAATTAACGATAAGTGAAAAATTTTCTCCATAATATTTTATTTTTATTGGTGGTGAAGTTCGGTATTTCGGGTTTTCCCAGTGAGTCTCATCAACGGTTATATAACTCATTAGCGAACGATAACTTTAATCGAGAAGTGATGAAGAAAATATAGCCAAATAATTAGTTTATTTTTAAAGGTAATTATCGTTTCTCGTTTCTTTTTTTGGTGACTTTCAATATTAAGATTTCAGTTTGATTGATATTGTTCTATTGGGTCTTTAGATAGAGGTGCTGAGTAATATCGTAACCAGTTAAATCGAATGATTGCGTTTAAAATTTTTGAATCAGCCGTGACGAGTTGAGATCGTTTTCGTAGTTATCACCATCATCGTACATTTATTCTTTATTTGAAGGTCAGTATATTTGATATGTATCTACTCAAATTCAAACAAGTGTATGTAGGCCAAGGAGGTCATTTTCATACATTAAATGTAAAATAATGTATGGAGTCAGCAGTTACATTGCTTTTTGGCATCTTAAATATTGCAACCTCAAGATTTTTTTTCTTAGGTAAATCAGGGCGCAAATTCGAAAAAGAAATTTAAGGTAGGAAAGTAGGAAGTAGAAAGACTAGAATCGCAATTACATAGAGTATATTATGCAAATTAACTACTGCGACATCATTACGTGTATATGTAGAAGTCATAATATGATCATGTGAAGATACTAGTTGTTGATTGCTGTTGGCGCAACTGGAAAAGGGTGGTTCAATGATTTGCTAAGATGTATCACTATGTATTATATTGTGAGCGTTGAATCAATTCTAGTTTGAGACTACAGATTTAATATAGTGAGGGAATATTAAACAATCCCGTATTAACTTACCCATCCCTTTCAGTTCTTAGAGCCTATTGTCAAGTAATGATTGCCACTAAATTATGTAAGATGCTTATGAATAATGATCTCAGTTTCTTTGTTACGAAAAATTTGTCACAAGCGAGGTAATTTCACATAAGGTGTGAAGAGGGAAGTCAGTGATGATTTAGTGAGATTTTAGTGTGTTTACCAGTAAAAATTTTCATTTCCAATCTCATTACTGAGAATACCCGGGAAAACCAAAAACAAATTTGTCAGTAGCGATGCGCAGCTAGGAAGAAAAAACATTAGAAGTCAGTAGCTCATAGCGCACAAATATTTACTGAAAGCGAACAAAACAAAGAGCGGAGGTCGTGCATTTCATCCATTTTTTCCAGTAATGTTTATGTTTTTTATTTTTGTTGTTATTATATTTTTCTTTATGATCCATTAGGAAACAAATTAGGGAGAAAAAAGATTTCGAGTCCATTATTCAACAATTGACAACGGGGTGCCTAAAACAGATGTTTTACCGTTATTCTCTCCCTAATTTATTTTTATGTGTATTTATTACTCATTTAAGCTAAATTCAACAATGACAATATAATCAATTTTTATATAATATATAAAGCAATCAAAACACCAAAAAGTAAACAATCTGGCTGTAATATAAAATAAAAAGTAATGTATCGTGATGTTATTTGTGGGTTGGGGGATTTGTTGTACCCTTGGGAAAAACACTGCCGATGTTGGAGAATCACAGGGTAGTGGAAATGGAAATGGAAATGGTAGTGGTAGTGGCAATCACATTGGTTATTGTATAATGGAACCTTTACCACTAATTGAACACAAAAAGGCGGTAAATGTGAAAGTCTAGATCACATCAATTTTAATATAGTAGCGCCCCTGTATATAACATATGGTGTACATGAAAATCTGACAATTATTCCAAATTCGGACAAATTACATACAGAGAATAAAAAAAATGTCTGCTTATTTATAAACAGAAAGATCCCCTGCTCCCACTAACATTAAATAATAAACCTTTTTTAACACAAAACTTCAAAATTGTCTGCCCCCCTCCCCCCCAAACACACAAAAAATAAAATTTTGAAAGAAAAAATTTTTAAACTTTTTTTTTTGTGTGTGGGAATTTTGGGTGAAGGAAAAACGAAAAAATGAATTTTATAAATAATCACCAAATCCAATATAAATTTTTATTGAACCCCCTTTTGCTGATTTTTAGTTCTCTTCTTTTTTGATCTTTAACACTGTTCATCAACTTATTACGTTCCTTTTGTTAAAAAAACATTTAGTTATCCAACTATAGTCTTTCATTACTCCCCCTAACTTTTTTACCAAAACTTAAGAACTTAAGATTCCACGTTGTTTCACAACTTTGTCATTCCTTTAACACATTAAATTCTTTCACATTCCTTTTACTACTACTTAAACAGTACGTTCCTTTTTAAACATGAAAACTTCATTCATTACTTTATTAGCTTTAGCCACCGCTGCTTTAGCTGCTCCTTTACAAGGTCATAAACATCATCAACATGATAAAAGAGCCATTGTTACCAAGATTGTCTATGTTGATATCTATGGTAACCCAATCACAGGTCCAAGTTCAACTGTGTCTGCTGCTATTGAAACTGCTGCTATTGTAAACCCATCTCCAGCTCAAGCTATCTCAACCTCAACTGGTACTAATGCTGCTCCAGTTGCTACTGCTTCTGCTTCTGCTGGTTCTTCTTCCGGTTCTACTGGTGGTATTAACGGTGATTTAAATCCTTTCACTAACCCAAGTGTTCCATTCGAAGATGGTAAATACTCTTGTGATTCCGTCCCAGTTGGTCAAGGTGTTATTTCCGTTGACTGGATTGCTGGTTTAAACGGTGGTTGGACTACTATTATGAGTGAAACCGGTAACACTGCTTCTACTTGTCAAGAAGGTTACTACTGTTCTTATGCTTGTCAAGCTGGTATGTCTAAAACCCAATGGCCATCTGCTCAACCAGCTAACGGTATTTCCGTTGGTGGTTTAACTTGTCAAAACGGTTTATTATACAGATCAAACACTGACTCTGATTACTTATGTGAATGGGGTGCTGATACTGCTGAATTTATTTCTCAAATTGGTCAAGATGTTGCTATTTGTAGAACTGATTACCCAGGTTCCGAAAACATGAATATTCCAACCTTATTAACTGCCGGTGGTAGTGCTCCAGCCTCTGTTGTTGATTCAGATACTTACTACACCTGGAGAGGAGGTAAAACTTCTGCTCAATACTATGTTAACAATGCTGGTGTTTCCGTTGAAAATGGTTGTATCTGGGGTACTGCTGGTTCTGGTGTTGGTAACTGGGCTCCAGTTGTCTTAGGTTCTGGAACTACTGGTGGTAACACTTACTTATCTTTGATTCCAAACCCAAACAATCAAACTCCTCCAAACTATAACATTAAAATCATTGGTACCAGTGGTGCTAGTGTTGTTGGTGCTTGTTCTTATGAAAATGGTCAATATACCGGTAGTGGAAGTGATGGATGTACCGTCACCCTTACTTCTGGTAAAGCTCAATTTGTCTTTTTCTAAATTTAACTATTTAGAAATTTGATTTAAAATGGAACTTAAAAAAATACCCAACCTTTTTCTAAAACATGTATGTTTTTTTTATTTGTTTCCCCATCTGTATTATTGTTTTATATATTATTAAGAAATTATTAATAATTGCAAAACTTTTACTTTTTGAAGTGCTTTTTCTTATTTTCTTGTTTTGTTTTATCTTGTTTTTTACGTTAATGTGTATCAAGAAGAGTTTAGAAGAATTATAGAAATTTATCACTGCAGAAGTAAAGTAAATAGGGTTTTCTAGCTATCATTGGAGGTTTATCTTTATCATTTCTTCTGTTTGAATTTTGTATTTTTCGTGACCTTCAAAGGAGTTTAAATCTTTACATGGTTTTTCTTACTTTGGGTATATTTTTTAGATTTTTTATATGTATATATATATTGTATTTTTTAGAAATATATATATTTGGTTTTACTTTTAAAATTTATTATTATCAAATTAAATATCTATAATTACGCTATTAGCTCTTATTTTGACCTGTTATCCAAATGCAACTGTATCACAATAACTTATGATTAATTCTTCTCCTGTTTTATATAAATCATATAATGTACCTAAATTCTCATCAGGATTGGGTTGAAAAGATGATTGGATATATAGAAACACACTTTGTACTTCTATTTGCTTTCTAATAAATAGAATTAGCGTTGATATGTTTCGATTTCGTCCAATCTTAAATACTCGAGTTGATAATATACGAGTTGATCCAATCGGTTGAAATCTTACTGTAATTTTTAGATCCGTACTAGGAGAAGGAGAAGTCAAGGTTGACTCATCAATAGGGGTTGTCAGAGTTGTTCTTTGACGAGTTATAGATCGTAATCTTTCAGACTGAATCATAGATTCAGGTGTTGATTTACTTTCTAATTGTGGATCTGACTTCTCTATACTTTGGATATCTCTATCAGGTAGTACCTCCTTACTCTTATTTTCGATAGATTGAGTGCCTTCAACCTTAGAAGTATTCAAGTCAACAGTTGTATCGATAGACAATTGACTTATTGAATCTGCAGCTTTGTTTACACTAGTAATATCTCTCTTGTTATGTGTCTCAAGATCCTTTAACATATTAGCAGTAATAGTCGGATTCTCTTCTTCATCTTCATCATCACCAGTTTTATCTGAACTTATGAATTCTGATGGATCATGATCACTACCTACTTCCTCCACATCTTCAATATTAGATGTGATCAGCTCTCGTAATTGAAGTGGTGGTAATCTATCGTGGGGTAACTTCCCAGATTGCAGCAAAAGTGATTGTTTAGAATACAACAATTGACTCCTCCTAAGTTGTTCAACCGAAGGATTCAATGACGAAGCTTCTGATGAAGAATCATCATCTTGATCAGAATGTATTATCGCTGACATACAATAAGAATTGTAGTTTATAACCCTTCAGTTATAATTCAAACTAACTTTATTGTCACTTACTAAATAATTAAGATTTTTTGGGTAAATCCACGCACTAAGTTAGCTGGATAAACACTTGAAAGGTATATACGCTGCAAATTTACGATTTAAACTTTACATCTTGTTATTTATTACAAGGGGCCAGTATTTGGTCTTGATATGGTAGTTTTTCTAAATATATTAAGCAATGCCAATTTATCAAAAAACTTATATCGAACATTCACCGAAAGAAATATCGCAAGACTTAATTAATCACTTTCTCAACATCTATTAATGGCATATTTATGCTGAAAGTCTCTATACTTTCTTAAGAAAAGCTAGATTGAAGGAAGATATATAAAACATGACCAGTTCTAATGGGTCAGTCACTTCTGTTGCTGCGGAAGTTATAACTTATATGCCCGTTTTCTGGTACACATTCACGAGTGTATAATGTCTTTCTAACGTACAATTCTAATTTATCGTAAAATACCTTTAGTGAATCAGGATGTGAAGGAAGAAAGTCATTAGTCACATTGAGTGACATCGACGAGAAATTTGATTTCATACAAGTTTCGTCAATATCATCGCAAAACTCAATGCTTGATAATTTAGACAAATGTATTGTTTTCAATGATACATGTCTAGCGATTGACGAATTAAAATAAAACACTTTAGTAGTATTATCTACGATTACTAATTCATTTAGATTCACTGGAAATTCAATGTTGGAAGAAATTAAAGAAATTTGACAACCATTGATCCATATTGTCCTCAATAGAGGATAATCTCTTTCTTTGTTGAATAATTGACAACTCTCATCAATAGATGTAATAGGATTATTAAATATTCTCAAAGAACTTAAACATGATGGGGGTCTAAAATTACTTAGACTATAAATCCCACATTTAGTGAATATAATTTTATTTAATTTTGTAAAATCATTAAAGTCTGCGTTAACAAGACTGAAACTATCTAAGCAATTATCAAACTGAAGCCATTCTAAACATGATTTACAATTGTCAAAATTAAAGTTATCTAATGACATAGAAAACTCACAATTGCTTAAATTGAAGCTTGTCACTCCCCTTGGAACTTTATATATCTTATCTATTGCTTTTAACACCAACCCATTTAATGTTAACAGTTGAAGAGATGACGGAAAATCAAAGTCTATTTTTTCAACATTACAAGTGGGAACTTTGAAATTCACATTCAAGTGAGATATTGAATCGGGAATTTGGGATAAAATCAGATTAATGGGATACCCATGAACGGTTAGGGTTGATAAATGTGGAGGTAGCTTAGAAATCACATCTTTAAAAATACCGTTGGAGTTGTACATATCATTAACTGATAGGTGCCTTAAATTTCGAGGCCAATCTTTCCATGAATCTAGTAAAACTTCGCCACCCCATGTCTCTTTCGTCATTGTTAAATATTGGGTAATAATAGTTAAGGTAATTACTCCTCTTGGTATGGATTTGATATAAAAATTTCTCCCTTTTTGGATAAAGATTTCGAAAATTTTTAAATTTTTAAATTTAGTATAATAATCGCTATCAAAATTGTTATCAATTGCTAATTCATTTACACTCTCAAATACGTTGGGTGATAAAACCAACTTTAACATATTATTTTTGGATATTAATCGCAATGTCTTCAACTGTGAAAAAGGAGAAAGATCTAATTCCATTAAAGTCTCTGTACCTATTATCTTTAATATACTTATAGTGCTAACCCGGTTGGGATAAGGAAAATCCGTTAGATTCATACATTTAGAATAATACAAATTATAAAAATCCAATTCGAATTCTGTATTGTTTTCGATTCCATAATATTCATCAAGGTGACTAAATGAAAAGCAATTCTGTTCCCCTAACTTATAATGGGCAGATTCATCCGAACGTAATACTATTGGGATAATATTATCTGTACCTTTGATCAAATGTATAATGTCTGAAAAGGAGTTACTTTGGAAACACTTTTCACAATGTTTGCAAATTACATCATATAACTTCTCTGTTGTAATCAGTCTTATTTGAAGATTCTTAGTTTCATCATCTTTGATTAATGATTTAAATAAGAGAATCCGTGCAAGGGATAAGTGTTTTAGGATTGTGATTTTTAATTCAATTGGAAAGTTGATATAGCAGAAAGTAAAAAATTTGTAAATATAATTGTCATCGTATTGTGGTACCATTTTGAGTATAAAAAAGTTAATTTGAAAGCACTATGATGTGTGATAGTTCCTTTTTAACTATCAAATATAATAATTTATATAATTTATATATTTTTAGCAGCTTCATTTGCGTTATGTTATGCTTAATTGCGCATTATATATATAATCCTATATATAACGCACGACATGAGTCCGACATTTTATAGAGGTCATCTAACCAGTGCTCCATTTCTGTTGTAACAACTCCTTCTAAAAGTGAACCAAATATGGAATCTTAGTGGATTGTATTCTCCAATGCTAGCTAATATCATATGATAGAAAAGCAATTGACAAACTTTTATAAGTCTTGGAATGCAATGAAAAGGAAAATACCACTACTGATTCATTGTTATCATTCATTAATAGTCCTTCAGCATATTTATCGAACTATTTAATCACTACCTACTATATGATCTGTCTTAATAAAATCATTGATATTACCTGATGAATCTATGGAAATTGATGATTGTTTTTCGTGATCTTCTTGCAGGATTTCATGTTCGATTGATAAAATTTGATGATTGTCGAAGTCTTCCACTGTCTGATCAATAGCAAAATTAGGTTGCATTTTGAATTCTGAATAGCTTTATATAAATATGGTGACAAAACTATTCTGAATAGATATAAGTATGGTGATAAAACAAGAAGAAACTAAAAATACTTTTAACGCTCAAATTTGTAAACCGCAAAAACAATTAGTTTACAAAACAACTTTTTTATTTGCAACCCTTTTAGGAAACGCATTATTTTTGTTATATCAAAATTTTAAATATACTAATCATTCAGAAACCACCCAAAATCAAATTAACTGTTTTAAGAATTAATTGAATTGAGATGAGGTATCATATTTGTCATTAACTTGATTAATATGAAATTTTGTGGCAAAGATCGGACCTAGATCATTTCAAGTTAGAATTGAGAGGCCAGTCTAAGAATATAACAACTATCTGAATATTCACTTGGCGAAACCTTTTTGTTATCTAAAGTAACATTATATTTACCTAGGAAAAGTTGGTATTGATGTAATTCAATAAACCATTACCAGTTCTGATAGTTCGGTGGCAAGGGGGCGAGTGACGGGGAAGAATCGAAAACTTACCAATCGTGTATACCAACGAGTGTATAGTAGAAGGAAATCAATTCAAAATCTGTACTGTTTTCTATCTCATGGTCTTTATCAAGGTGATTGAAAAGCAAATCTGTTCCCTTACGTTATAATGATCAGAATGTAATACTAAAGCGATAATAAGATTTTTGGGTGTGCGCGCACGACCTTTTACTTTTTTAAAAAACCTGGGATTCATTAATGCATCGCCGCCCACCTCTCTCTCTCTCTTTCAGTCTCATTCAATTTGGAAAAGACATTTGAGCTTTAAATTTTTGAATTATTATTGAAAGGAATTGCTATTACATTACAAGTTGAATATAGTTCAAGATGTCAGACTCAGAAGTATCAGAAACAAGTGAATCGACCATTGAACCATTTCAATTCGAAAAAGTATTGGAAAGTTTAGATTCTGGTGCTAAAGAGGCAGTTGAATCTAAGGATTACTTGTCCTATAGTACTCTCTTGGATATTTATCTTAGTGAACCAACCAAGTATAGTTATGATGAAAGAGAACAATTATTGAGTCATTTACTTACTATCTTGTCTGCTAATAAGGAGTTGACTTACGAAATTGGTTGGGATTTACCTAATTTATTAATTCTTTATGTCGAATCTGATTTTAATTTCCAAAATCCAATTAGAACTGCTCCTTGTGTTTATAAGATTTTAAAGAATTTTGAAGCTTTAGCTTTGAATGGTAATCCAAAAGAATTGTTTTTAAAATGTTGTGAATTATTAACTACCATTAAGATTTCTGATGTTACCATTACTGATGATACTGATATTCAAGATCGATTTTTTGATGTTAAATTGTACTGTATTTTTGAATTGATTGATAGTTGTCTTAAACGAATCAAAACTTATTATCCATCACGATTCTTAGCTATGACAGTTGCTTCTTACATTAACTGTGCTTATAATAATGCCACCAATTCCGCTGGTAAGAATGATTTTATGATGAAACGCGCTTATAGTTTTGCTAGAAATTATATCAATCCTCCATTACCGGATGAGATCGACCCTAGCTTGACTAAAGAAGAAATTGCTAAGATTAAAGATGATGAAGAATATTTACAAAGAAAATTATTAACTGGATTTATTACTAGTTTAATCTATTTCTTATCGACAAATCATCATAATGGTTATTCAGTTGATCATTTTTCATTTTTACAAGAACCAAATCGACCTCAATTGAAAAAATACTTTGAATATGAAGTTGATATTCCAGTAATGAATAGAATCGTTGAACTTGCTTTATCTTATGATATAGAATTATCCAAAGTATTTAGACAGTATATTGATGATGCTGACGCGTTATTTAAAACTTTGAAATTTGATCAAAATGAAGATGAATTAAGTGGGGAAATATTTGAAAAAGTGGTTATTGATTATCAAACTAATTTATTAACTTCTCTTATCAATAGTGATGCTAAAAGTATAAATGATTCAGTATTAGGTTGTGTATTATTATATACTCATAAAATTGCTGTTAAAAGAACTTTCGATAGAGTTTCAATCACATTTAATGATGCTGTTAATTTGACCTTAAGAACTATTATTCCTCAAATGGTTCAAAGTTCATTCGTTGCTACAGGTTTACAAGATGCTGTTTTATTCTGGGGTTGGTATGCATTATATGAAAATAATGATATTGAATTACAAATTAGTTCGATACCAAAAACTTTATTAGCTATCTATTTTCAAACTTTGTTTTATATCGTTATAACAACAAATGATAGTGTTAACTTCAGATATGTGGCTTTAACCTTATTAACTAAGATTTTGGCTTTGGCTCCAGAAAGTGCTTCATACACATTCTTAAAGGATAGTTTACTCAACTGTCCATATGAAAGAGATAAAGCCACTTTAATTGGAATTTTAAAAGAATTATTAACTAAAGATAAACAACAAGCCAATGACTTGGAATCTTTATCAAATAATCTTGCTAAAGCAACTATAAAGGAAGAAGAACCAGCAGAAGTTGAACCAGAAGCAGAAACCAAAGTAACTGAAACTAAAAAAGAATCTTCTACTTCTGTCCCTCCTCCATTACCTCACCGTGATATTCCAGAACCAACTTCCACTAAATATATCAAATTGGATAAAGAGAAGTTAGCTGATTTATTCAGTTTAATCAATCTTTCCATTTCCGAAGCCTTCATAAAGGAAAAGGATATTATAAGTATAGATCCAAGAAAATTATCAACCTTGTCAGCTTATCTCAATTTATTAGTGGTGATTAAGAATGATATTACAGTTATTACTAATAAGGCTCAATTAGATAAGATTCTTGATACTGTCGAGGAAAGATTCAAATCTGTCAAAACTAAACATGAAAAGGATAATTCAAATGTATTTGAATTGAATGCAGTTGGTATGTTAGAGATTACATTAGACAGAATCAAAGCTTAGTATATAGTTCTTGTTCTATATTTATTATACATACTTAAATAATATTATGGTTTTATTTTAAAAAAAATATGTTGTACTGTGTTTACTTTTTGCTCTTTGAAGAACCTTTCTTTGCATTATTTCCCGTTAAACTCCTATCATCAACTAATGGACCCCAATAAACAAAGAATCCTTCTTTTGTAGTAGCAATTTCATCTTCCATTTGTAATTCTTGATCATCAATAAATGGATCTTCATAATCATATTTACCCACTTTTCTAGCGATTCTAGCTTCATGACGTCTTACTTTTTGTTCTTCTGTCAATTCTTCTTCCTCCTTTCTCTTTTTAGCAGCAGCTTCTCTTTCTCGTTCTTTTTCTTCATCGTCATCTTCTTCATCCTCTTCTTCTCCATCTTCATCATCATCAACTAATATCTCATCCATATTATCTATCACCGATTTAGCATTTGGATGTATAACTTTGAATCCATATTTTTCTTCAGCTAAAGCTAACACATTGATGACAACTTCAGCTTGACCTGGTTTAGGATTTTTAGGATCTATCAAAGGAATATTTAACGCTATTATAGGAAGATCAGGCTTTTCCTTTTCTTCCTCCTTCTCTTTCTCCTTTTCTTTCTCCTTTTCCTTTTCAATGGTTTCTTCCTTCTTTTTATCAGTAGTCGCTGGGGTAGTCTCAGTTTTAGCAGACTCTTCAGCTTTCTTCTCACTGCCTATTGTTATCACTTCAGCAGCAGGTAATGTAATACTACCAGTTTTGACATTTTCAGTTGTCATTCCAGAATGAACAACTAATTTTGGTGGGGTAATTTTAACTTCTTCCTTATTGGCACTTGGATCTGGAGTTTTCCTATTCCCTGCAGCACCTTCACCTGGTTTACGTCTTTTAACAGGTTCAGCTCCAGGTTCCTTCTTTTTGGGTGGAGCTCTTTTACGTTTTGGAGCTGCAGTTGCAGCAGGTGGTGGACCTGATGGAGATGGAGTTGGAGTCTTATTGTTTTCAACTGCAATGATTTCTGGTTCATCATCAATGTTTATGATGGAATTGATTGATGTCTTACTTAAATTTGGAGGTTTACTAGCTGGATTTGATACTGGTGCTGGTGAAGGTTGTGGTGATGCGGCTATTTGAAAATTTGTTTGAAACTTCTTAATCTGATCAATTGCTACTACCCCTTTACCATTCAGTATTGGTTGCGCTTGTGGACTTGGCGATACAGTAGGCTTGGGTACTAAGACTGGTAAAGAGGGTGATGGCCGTATAGGAACTGGTCTTTTTGATCTTGGATTTGATTTGTTATTATTGCCATTTGCAGGAGATTTAGTATTGCTTGGTGATACTTCAACCACATCTTCATCATCAATGACTATGGGTGAATCGGAATTAGTATTTTCCACTATGATTGATGTTTGAAATTGAGAGACTAAGCTTGTTAAAGGAACAGCTCCATTATTACCTGTCTTTGAAGCTGTGGAATTAGATCGCGATCTTACAATTTCATTTGAAGGTATATTTGGATTTGAATTATCAGCAGTTGAATCTAGTAATGACGAAATTGGGACATTCCGCTTACCATGTGACATTGTGATGGATTGGTTTATATGATTACTAGTAACTTTTGAATTAATTTGAATGGATTCAATTTGATGTTGTAAAAACAATTTCTCGAACACTTTTTGTATTTATATTTTTTGAGCGCATATCAGTTACCGAGAAAATAAAATAAAGTAAGTTCAAATAATTTATCGTTTATTCATAAAAGTGTGTGTGGAAAGAGATGATTCTATACAAGAAATATACAAACCTTAAGCTCTATCTAATTGGTTAACATTAGAATGGAATCCAAGCTTACTTAAAGTAAGACTTGTATCACTTCCATAGCCTTCTAAGGAGTTCATGGTTAAATCACCATTCCAATAATCAGCATAAATCTTTGACATAGGTAAACCTAAACCTAATTTATACTCAAATGGTCTTGTAGTTAAGTTTTCTAAAGTTGATTTTTTGGTTTCGGTAGAATGTTCTGTATCAGATAATGAAGTTTGATTCAATAATCCTGCTGAGTCTGGGGTATTTACAATAGATGAACCAGCTGGGGTGACTTTTAAATTTGAATATAATTGTAATCCTGGAATTCGATGGAAATTGGATAATGACTTTCTAGCCAATTCTGGATTTTTCCCAAATGACCAGATTCCTTTTAATTTATCATGACCAATACCTCCTCCTCTATCTGAGATTCTGAACGTAACTTCTCTTTTCAAATTTATGATTGTAACTGTAATAGGAGGTAATTTTTTAGAAGTCATGGTACCATGAGTTTGAATGGTTGCTTCAAATGAATTTCTTAAGATTTCACCAATCAAATAATGTAAATGAGGAACCATAAAAGGGAAAGATGTAGAAGTGTCACCTTCGATTTCCAAATCAGGCATTTTGTCAATATCAGCATATCTATCAAGCATTGAATTCTTGATTACATCGGCTACTATTCTAAAATGTTCAGCTGCATTACAATTTTGGAAAATTTCTCCAATATAATGAGGTGGTTTAGTAGCATAAGGATCTCTTTTATAATTTTCACTTAATGATAAATGTTCTTCAACAATCACTCTTCTACTTATTCTTGATCTAATCATAGAACTCATGAACTGATCTAATTCTTGTTGAGGTAAATTTCTTAAAATTGAAACTTCCAATCCACCCATCATTAAATGAGGTAAATTAAAGACATGATCATCAAGCATAGTTGATAAAGTTTCACAAAATTTATCATTTTCTTGTAAGGTTGAAATAGCAGGTATCTTTCTAAATGCATTAAACAGATGATAATAACTTTCATAAATTTGAGCCA
Organism: Scheffersomyces coipomensis; assembly: GCF_036884675.1. NCBI lineage: Eukaryota > Fungi > Ascomycota > Pichiomycetes > Serinales > Debaryomycetaceae > Scheffersomyces > Scheffersomyces coipomensis. The sequence goes on along the minus strand of NW_027042892.1, from coordinate 641,716 downwards.
AATGGAAATTATTTACCACTCCAAACGGTAAAGTTTGTAAATCTCGGATTCTCATGGCTAATCTGATAGGTAATTCGATTCTAACAAAGTTAGCACTATTTATAATCTTCTGTTTAGTTAGTTTGTTACCATACCCAGCCAATTGTCTTAATGATACGGGATGAGGTCCTTTCTTCAGGAATTCCATTAAGATTTCATTTTGATAGAAATGTTGAGGATTCAATATACTGGAATAAGTAGGGAAAGGTCCTAAGTTTTCTAAATGCTTTGCAATCTCTTCCTTACTACTCTTCGATAAGAAATCTTGATAGATATATGAATGTGATGTAATTGGTGAATAATTAGAGCTAGAAGTGAATCTAATTGCACATCTCTGAAAATTTCGGGCTCTTATCATAGGTAAACTCTTAATTCTTTGAACAAATAGTAAATATGTTCTTTAATTATAAATATAATGACTCGAGGTAGCAATATAAGATAGGTAACAATATGAATTCTTTAATAGATGGATAATCTATATAATATCTAACTATAACTTATCATCATCAGACAACTTATGATTCATATCGACATGATATTTTTGTTCCGCTGGACCATTACGAGACTGTATATAACACTATCTCTTTTCTAAGCATCATTTGTATACAGGATTTTGCAATCTATCGTTATATGCCGGAACAACAAACAATCCTCACACTATTAGCCAGCCACTTGTTTTCCCCCTGAAATCATACTATGAAGAAGTCATTTAAAACGATCATAAACTATTGAAAAATTTGTTTGAAACAGGATCAATGTTAAACTGGAACTCTTCTTGATATAAGTATCCTCATTAACAAGCATTGACATAGAATGAGTAGTATGAAACCATCACCCAGTGGGTATTATACATCACAATATTTACAGGAACAAAATCAACAAAGGAGAGGTGGCATACCGAAATCAGAGGTTTCTACACCTCGTCAAACAAGACAAGATTTATACGAAAGTTTTCAATACAACAACAATGATAGTATATATGGAGGATCCATTCCTAAGTCTCCTACATCACCAAACTCTCGAGACGTTCCTTCGTCACCTATGTTTGAAAATAGAAAGCCAAATAGAGTGGTGGAATTCAAACCTTTATCTAAATCAAATCAAGATATGCCCCAAACTCCAAAGACACCAAACTCATTAAAGACGTTTTTCTTTGGTAAGAACTCAGATGAAAGAAGGAATGATTCGTCTCATCTAGATGATATTCTGAGTGAAGCAGATTATGAATATGGACCACAATATGATCCTGATTACTTAGAACAAGAAATAACTCCAGCCCAATTGAATTATCTTGGAGATCGAAATGACGACCAAAGTTCGAATAAGGGTGAAAAATTATTTAAATCTTATTCTACTCCTATCGTGGTATCATCATCTGATCTGAAGAATAATGGATTTGATGGATATTACATTCAACAAAAGAAAGCTTTTGATCAAGCTGATTATAAACCAAAACAATATTCTCATAAAACATTCCGAGATATATTTGATAATAAAGAAGAAAGTACAGATAAGTATAATCCTATGGAATTTGTGTTTGACGATGGACCTAAAAGGGGGAATTTAGTCAAGAATGTTCAAGTCCTTTTTGGAAAAGATGATTATAATAGTTATAATTATTATGATCATAAACAAAAAGTTAGGAAAAATCCGATGAAAGAGGTTTTTGTTAAAGAACTTAGTGATGATGAAGATGATGATGAAGAGAAAGGTAAAACTGAAGTAGTTGGTACTGATCCATTTGATGAAGCTGAACTACCTGTTAAAAAGAATAAGAAGTTATCCAAGATGTTCAAAAAGAAGATTAAGAAAGCCAAGAAAGAATTAGGTAAAGATTTCATCAATAACGCAGAGAAACAACGTGAAGAGAAGGACATTCGAAATGAACAACTAGAATTACAAAGAGAGCAGAAAGCATTGGATGATGAAGAAGCAGCAAAACAGGCAGCTCTTGTAGCAGCTTCTACTCTGTCATATTCTTATGCTGGACAAAATCCTGATTTCCATCCATTATGGAATTATATCCTTTCATGGGTAGTTTATGAAACTCAATCACCATCACTTATCAATACTAATGCCAATACCAATAAAATCCAATTAATTGAAGAACCTAATGAAATACAATCACAATCAGAAGAAGTAATATCACCTAAACCAAAGAATAAATTCACTTCAGCTATCAAAACAAAAATAGTTCCTCGGAATGTACCTAAAAATCTTAAAAATATGAGGAAAAATTATCAAACCATAACTAGTAAATGGAATGCACCAGCAGCAGAATTATTTAATGAAAATTATATACCACCACCATCAAGATCAAGAAGAGGGTTGGAGTTTCCTACTCAATCATCAGCATCAAGTTTCATAAGTCAAGATAGTGAAGATTTAAAAGAATTTGTGGTTGAATATGATGAAAGTGATGATGAAAGTGCCATCACTGAAGAATTATATTATAATCCAACCACCAAACAATTAGAGCCATATGGTTCAAGTACAAGTTCAGGTTCAAATTCAAATTCAAATTCCAACACCACTATAGGACAATTACATTCTATCGCAAATTTGAATTCACCCCTGGCAATCATGTCAAATATAAATAAACTTATCAAACATATTAAGATCATGAAAATTATTTTCGCACCCATTGATATTATTGCTGAACATTTTCCTCATTTACAAACCATTGTAATATTGATTGAATTGGTGATATTTATGTGGATACTTTATGAATTAAGTTTATTAATTGATGCGTTATGTATGATGGTTAAAGCAGTTTGTGCTCCTATGATTGCCATGGGAAGATTTATGAATAGGATAATGTGAATGGGAATAGGAAATACAAAAGGTTCTGTAAGTTGGATATAATACAAATTATTTATTTAGAATGTATAATATAAACTATATATATAATACATATACAAAAGTTCGAACCGAGTTTCAAGAACTTTAGTTAATAAAAGAGAGATAAATTATGTAAGAAAGAAAGAAAGCTAAACATAATGAGTAGTAAAAAATAAAAACAATAATAATAATAATGATAATAATAATAGTAATAATAATAGGATGTAGAGATTAATAATAACACTTAGAAAGGGGGAAGGAATATAAAATTATCACTAATAATGCATGATGGAAGCAACTACTAGAAACAAAATAACCATAAGGGATAACAAAATAAAAATAGAAACAAAATGGAGGATGATTAAAATGGCGAATAGCAACGACAAACAAACGAGGAATGTATGAGCAAAGTCTGTCTTAACGAAATAAAACCAAAAATATTAACTAATAAATCAAAACATGAATATAAGTCTGATGAAAGAATGAGAATGGCAAAGGGAAAATCAGAAACAAAATTAAATTAAATTAAATTACTTCTTTTGAACCTTTGTAGTTTTGATACTACCATTAACTCTAATACCTTTAATAGTAACCCCAGTTTGTTCAACCGGGAATTTTCTTGGTCTACCTCTTCTATCTTTCTTTTGAATTAAATTTTGAACTGATGGATCACTTAAAGTTCTTAAATAAGTTGGTTGTTCAAATAATCTACTTAAATCTGGAGTTAATTCCTTTTCAGGTTTAGGAGGTTTACCATTTGAAATACCTTGGATTGGTAAAGATACTTGAATTGGAGCAGTAGTAGTAGTTGCGGATGGATTAATGGTAGTTTGATTAGTACCAATAGAATAATGATGATCAGTTAAAGCACTCGATTGAGCAAGTTCAGCAGTAGTAATTTTTAAATTTTTATTTAATTGTTTAAAACGAGGATGATGTGAATCAATATATTGATTTGTCTCTGGATCAAGAATTAATTTCTTTGGACGTCCTCTTCTTTTCTTTTCACCATTTTGATTTTGCATAACTTGAAGTGCTTGTACTTGAGCTTGAGCTTGGGCTTGAGCCTGAGCTCTTGCTTGAGCTTCTAATTCAAGTCTAAGTTGTTCTTGTCTTCTTCTTTCTTCTTCAAGAGCTTGTTGTTGTTGAAGTAATTGTTTCTTAGTAATTCTCTTTTGTTTTGGTTTCTTTTCTTTACCTTGAGGTTGTTGACCTTGTTGTTGTTGCTGTTGTTGTTGTTGGTTATTTTGTTGTTGATTGTATTGTTGTTGAGTATATTGTTGTTGAGCATAAACTGCGTTTTGATCATATTGTTGTTTTTGTTTTGGAGATTGTTGTTGTTGATACATTTGTTGATGTTGATTTTGTGGAGATACTTGTTGTTGGAATTGACTTGGAGCCAAGTATTGTTGTTGTTGCTGTTGTTGTTGATTAGATTGTTGATTTTGTAACTGTTGTTGTTGAAATGGTACAGCATTTGGATGAGGTAAAGACAAAGAAGTTGAATTAACTGTTGATAAAACTCCACGATGACTAACCCCACCTAAAGGAGGAACTGGACTTTGAGAAGTACGACCAGCATAAAAGCTTCCAGGTTGAGTAGATTGGAATTGAGCATGAGTTGGATGAATTGTTTTGGTATTAGATTGGCCTGTAACAGAATTCTGACTACCGGTATTATTTTGTTGATTATTAGCATTACCATTACTGGCATTACCATTATTGCCATAAGAAGGATATGGAAGATACATGATGATAGTTATGTAAATCTAATTCTAATTCTGATTTCGATTATGAGGTTTATCTATCTATCTATCTTGATCAAAATGGTTTAAAAAAGCTTGATGAAGATGAATGAAATAAAAACTAATAGTTTGATTTGATATTAGGGTTTTTTTTTTATTTCAATTATTTATTTATTTATTTATTATTTTTATTTTTCTTTCAGTGGATATTTTTTACCTTATTTTTTTTTATTTAATTTTAAATTATTTTTATTTTTAATTTTATTTTTATTTATTTATTATTTTATTATTTTAATTTAATTCTTTTTTTGGTATATTACTAAAAGTCCTTTCTATTAAGTATGGGAAATTTCGTACCAAAAAAAAAAAAAAGGAATGGAAAAATAAAAAATGGGCAAAAAAAAAGTAAAAGTAAAAATTAAAAATAAAATTCAGGGAAAAATAAAGTGACGTCGACAGTGGGATCAAACAACTCGATATATGAAACGGCAGAAACAACGGGATGAGATGATGGATGTGATGGAGGGATGGCGGGAGGTAAGGAAGGAGATATATCACGTTTAGTCTATCTGATGAGGATTTGATATGTTGAATGAGTTAAGTGATAGAAAGAAAAGAGGAAAGAAAGAAAGAAGAAGAAGGAATAAAAAAATTAAAATAAAAAAAAAGGATAAAATGAATTCTTTTTTTTTTAAATTTAGTACATTCAATTTTATTATTTTATTATCATTTTTTATTTTTATTTTCAGTGCCTTTTCGTCGTTGGATTAAATAAAAAAAAACAGAAAGAGAGAGAGAGAGAGAGAAACCTGAGAGGCAAATGAAAAGAGGGAGAAAAAAAAAATACCCACCATAAAAAAAAAAAAAAAAACAATTGAATGGAATTTTTCCCTCCTGTCTCCTTCTCTCCCTACCTCATTGTGTCTGTAAGGTCTCTCTACGCTACAATCAATCCCATTTCTGGTGGAGCAAACGGAATAGCATTTGACAACTACAACAACACCACCAAAAAAAAAAATAGTCATTAAAAAAAAAAGAAAAAAAAATTATAAATAAATGAATTAAAATAAAACAAAATAAAATATAGTAAAATAAAATAAAATAAAATAATATTAAAATAATAATAATGAAGTAGAAACAAAAAAAAAAAAAAACAAGACACGGTATTTCACCTCCCTCCTCCTTTCTAAACCAGAGATCAATCACAGGATTTAGAACCTTCGGAACAGATTGATTAATATTATTATTATTGACGATCATCAAATTGAAAAATAATTAAACATAATAATAAAACTAATTGATAAGAGTTTCCTCTTCATCCTGTAATATCTTGACATTTAAGGTATAGTGATGGGATAGGATGCGATGGATGAACGATAGACGGATTGAATGTATGACGATTGATAGCTTAATTTTTATTTTTTTAAGTAAAGCTTATATATTTTAGGGACTAACCGTTCTTTTTTGGGGTGAGAATTAGTTAGTTAGTTAGTTAGTTAGTTAGTCTGTGAAAAGGTTAAAGATGATGGAGTACTTTTTTATTTTTCTTTGTCTTTCTTTTTTTTGTTTTTTTACGTTTAAGTGCATTTTTTTATTTTTTTTTTTTTTAAATCTGTACACTCTCATAATTTTTTTTTTATTTGGTTTTATTTTTTATTTTAATTTTTATTTTTATTTTATTTTGGAATATCTTTTTTTTTTTTTTATGATGAGCGGAGGGAACATTCTATATACAGGAGGAGGAGTGGAACATTAGGGAGTTGGAATTTTTAGCAGTTAAATAATGAGACTTATTTAATTATTTACATTATAAAATGAATCTATATTTTGTACCTAAAAGACATAAATAGTATACACAAGAAGAAGTAAATGACTATTACTTGAATTCAAACTAGGATCTTTTTTTTCCTTTCTTTCTTTCTTTTTCTTTCTATTACTTTTTTTGACTAGTGTTTTTTTTGTTTTTTAAATATTATGAATGATTAATTTATTAGCTGGGATTTGAGATAATAAAGAATCTTCAAATTGTTTAACAAATTGTTTTGAATCAGATAATTTTTCATCAAATTTGATTTTAAATTCAACTGTAACTGTAGTTGAACCATTTGGTGAAGAAGTAATTAAACTTGATGTAGATGGTAACCCTAATAAATCATCAAAATCAGAAGTAGAAGAAGTACTGGTTGAAATAGAAGATTCATTGGAGAAGAATTCATAATTAACTCCATAAACTTCAAATCTTGTCTTGGTAACTGATGGACTAATCAAATCATCGAATAAATCTTCAGATTCAAAACTAGAACCAATTGCTGAAGAAGCAAATTGAGGGAATTTCTTGGCATAAGTTTGTCTTATCGCAGTTTCAATTGATTTTTCAAATGCATATTTAAATTTTGGTTGAGAAATATCTTCACCTAATGAAGAAGTTAATTCAACTGTTAATATATTTGATGGTTTTGGTTTTTCAAGTTTAACATCAGTAGATTTAGTTTCTTTAGTTGATTCTTCAACTTTCTTTGGTTCTGCTTTAATAATATTTGATAAATCCAAATGTTCTTTTGATTTAATAAATTCAGTGATTTTAACTATAGATGTATTTTCAATAAGTCCTAATCCTGCTAATACATCACCTTTTAATAATCTACCTTTTGGACCTGAAGCAGGGAATTTAGTATAAGCTTCTTCAGTAGATATACCATGTTCATGTAATAATAAATCCACAGCTGGAGATAATTTAAATGAAGCATTAGCAGTGGTGAATACCGATTTTGTTGATGATGGGGATGATTCGACTGATTTAGATGGAGTTGATTTTGGAGCTTCTTTAACAGGTTCAGGAGTTGATTCAGCAGCAGCAGCAGCTACTGGAGCAGCTTCTTCCTTTGGTAATTCCAATGTAGCTAAATCATCTTCAGGTTCAGCAATAATAGCAATTGGTTTACCAACAGGTACCCCTTTTGAACCATCAGCTTGTAAAATATCAACCAATTTCCCATCATCAACTGCTTCTACATCAATGTTGGATTTATCAGTTTCAACTTCTAATAATACATCACCAGAATTAAAACTTTCACCTGGTTTAAATTTCCAAGAAACAATCCCACCTTCACTCATGGTTGGAGACATGGCAGGCATTTTAAAAAATGAGGCATCTTTTAAAGGTATGGAATTATGAAATTGACATTTATGAGATAATTGTTGAACAAAGGATCTTTTGATAGTATTTGAAGCTGCTCTTATCATTATAATGAGTATGGAATATATGTGATGAAATTTAAATATGTATATCTAGTTATGGAAAGTAAAGATGAGATTAAATTGAATTGAATTGAATAGATGACTTGAACAATGATTGAGTTTCACGAGTGGATTCGATTATGATGTTTCAAATGACTCAATTATCAAAAGTATCACTGAATAAGCCAGACGAAATGAAAATCAATTGATGATTATATATTAATATTATTAAAAACCATTTTCAATAAATTATTTTTATCATCAAATTTTTTTAGTGTGAGAGTGTTTGCTCAACAGTAGGAGTATATCGGGTATAAATCACCGAAATATTTTTATATTTTGACTTTTAATCGTTACATCCTACGGGTCCGACATTCCCGTCGTATGTCGTAACTATTTTCAAATAAAATGTCTCTAATAAGATCATGTGATAACTCATGTGCTTACGGTCACATGATTTGCCAAAACACGTAATTTTTTTGGTTCCTTTCTTCCCTCACTCCTTCTTATAACTACGATAGTCTCCGGGGCACGGCAGAGTAGAACAATCAAACAGCAATCCACAACCATTACAGTGGAGAAACTAGGATTAAAATTGTGGTAACATTCTTTATATAGACATACTATATATATATATATATATATATATATGTAGCTATCATTCAATTTCATCAAGCTTGACTTGTTAATTATCAGTTACTAAGTAAAGAATAAGGCTGGACTAAACTGAACTGAACTGAACTGGATTAAAGGAGATCTAAGAAAAAAAGAAGACACACACGATTTTTAAAACTAAACTAAACAAAAAAAAAGAAAAGAACAAAGAAGAACAAAGAAAGAAAAAAATATCATCAATTTCAATTTCATCATACAACTTTTAGTTTGAATTACATGCCATCTTTATATCATATTTACCTCATTTCAAAGTATACACCATTAGATCAATATCATTCAGATCTCAATCCCAAATACCCCCTCCACTCCTCCCTTCTTACCGTTTTTGAAAAGCTATCACATTCGTTGTTTGTGTTTGATTATCATCATTTTAAAATCAAACACGCTAGCATTTAAAATTTTGTTTATTTCTGGGGATACCAAACACATTTACATACATACCCAATCAAGTTTACTTTTCAGTAAGAATCAGATCTATAACGTCTAGATTGATATCACATTAACATTAGTCAGAGCTATTACTAAATCAATCAACTATTCAAAAACAACAACATTAATCAACTTAATATAACATATATACAATCTTCCTTTTATCCTTTTACATCCATATATATATCCCTTCATATATCATAATCATCAATCATGACATCCTTGCGAAATAGAAGTAATAGCATAGCGTCTATCACTTCAATCACTCCTCCTTCATTCCTAACCTCATTATATAATAAATCTCATCTTAAATCATTATCAAAAATACTAAAGAAATATGCTAATTTCATAGGTCCTGGTCTTATGGTTTCAGTAGCATATATGGATCCAGGTAATTATTCAACCGCAGTAGCAGCTGGTTCTGCTTATCAATATAAATTATTATTCCTGATTCTTTTATCAAATTGTTTAGCTATATTCTTACAAATTTTAGCCGCAAAATTAGGCGCAGTAACTGGTTTAGATTTAGCCCAAAATTGTCGAGTTAATTTATCATTTAAAACAAATATCTTTATGTATATATTAGCTGAATTAGCTATTATTGCAACGGATTTAGCTGAAGTAGTTGGAACTGCTATAGCTCTTAATATTTTATTTAAATTACCTTTATTCTTAGGTGTTATAGTAACTGTCATAGATGTATTAGTGGTTTTAATGGCTTATAGACCAAAAGGTCCATTATTATTCATTAGAATATTTGAATCATTTGTATCAATATTAGTATTTGCTACGGTTATATGTTTTGGTATTGAATTATATCAAGTTAGTCAAGATCCAACTATAAATTTTAATATTGGAGAAGTTTTTAAAGGGTTTTTACCCAATGAAAGTGTTATAGATTCTTCAGATAGAAAAGGTGGTAATGGATTATTTTTAAGTTTAGCCATTTTAGGTGCAACAGTTATGCCACATTCTTTATATCTTGGTTCAGGTTTAGTTCAAGCAAGATTAAAAGATTTTGATATTAAAAATGGTCATTATAAACCTTTATCAAAGAAAACTCAATCATCTACACAAGTTGAATCAAATTCAAATTTACCTTTTCAACCCGAATTAGATGTTAGTGTTAGTAATATTAGTCATGAATCTGATAATAATAATAATTTAACTCCATTAGCAACTCCATATAATGATTTATCAAATGATCCATTTAATGAAGTGGAACAAAGAGGTACTAAAATGGGTAATGGTTCAAGTTTAAGTAGAGTTAATTCTCATTTTGATAAAGATGATGATTCAACTTTAAAAATTGATGATGATACTATTATTGATAAAAAAGATGGTGATGATTATTATTTCTTTAATGGTGATGGAGGATTAATTAATAATGATATTGATGATGATGATCAAGATGATAAATATCGTCCTTCAATTCATGCCATTAATGATACTATGAGTTATACTATTGTTGAATTGGTTATTTCATTATTCACAGTTGCATTATTTGTTAATGCCGCTATTTTAATTGTGGCAGGTGCTACTCTTAATAATGGTAGTAGTGGTAATGATGATCATGATAAATTCATGTTTTTTAAACGTGATGATGATGATGATGATGATCATAATTCTGATTATGATTCTGATAATGATAATGGAACTTTTGAAAATGCTGATTTATTCACCATTTATAATTTATTAACCAAACATCTTTCACCAACGGCAGGTTTTGTTTTCGCTCTTGCTTTATTATGTTCAGGTCAAAGTGCAGGTGTTGTTTGTACATTAGCTGGACAAATGGTTTCAGAAGGATTTTTATCATGGAGTTTACCCCCTGTTACAAGAAGATTAATTACAAGAGGTTTAGCTATCTTACCATGTTTATTGGTAGTTAGTTTTGCTGGTCGTGAAGGGTTAGCTAAAATTTTAAATGCAAGTCAAGTTGTATTAGCCATTCTTTTACCAGTTGTTAGTGCTCCATTAATTTTATTTACTTGTTCTAAAGAAATTATGAGAGTTCCAATTTATGTTAAAGATGGTGATGAAATGTTATTTGATGAAGAACAAATTGAACAACAAGAAAATGATGCATTTGGAATCATTAAACCATCATCAACCAGTACTAATAAATCTGATTTACCTATTGGTAAACGATTTAAAAGTAGTGAATCAGCCATTAGACTTAAAGATTTACGTAATTCAAATCCATGTGTTGGATGGGATGAAGATGATGAAGAAAATCAAAATCTTAATCATAATCAAATTCAAGAACAACAAAAATTATTAAATGAAGCCATAACATCATCAAGTTCAACTATTGCACCACCTCCTCCTCCACCTTTAACTGTCGCATCTGATGTTGACGATGACGATGATGTTTATAGAGTTAAAGGATATAAAGATTTTAGTAATGGACCATTAACTGCTTTAATTGCGATTTTAATTTGGGCTTTTATTACCATTTTAAATCTTTATTTATTAGGTAGTATGATGTTAGGTTATGATGTACCATTTTAAATAATATAGATATATATATATATATATAGCATTCACTTTTTGACTTACAAAAAATACACATACATTCATTCAATGCATTAAAAGGTTTAATTTTAATAATTTATTTTTTTGTATATTAGAAAACTAAATTCCTCGTTTTTAAAAAAAAGACACTAATTAAAAAAAAAAAAAGATTATATAAAGTGATTGGAAAAGAGTAGAATCACATTTAAGCATCATAAGTTGAAGCAGAAACGTTACCACCTTTACCAGTCCAATTGATATGAATCCAATCACCCTTTAAGAGTTCATTTTCTTGACCTGGTAACACTTTAAAAGTGTGAGCACCGAAATAATCTCTTTGAGCTTGTAATAAATTAGCTGGTAATTGAGCTGATCTATAACCATCATAGAAAGATAAAGCGGTAGTAAAAGCTGGAACTGGAACCCCATATTCAATAGCTTTACCAATAGAAGCTCTCCAACCGGATTGAGCCTTAGTGATGGCTTTATGGAAGAATGGATGGAATAACAAGTTTTCTAAATCTGGGTTTTCTCTATAAGCAGCAGTGATTTCACCTAAGAAAACAGATCTAATAATACAACCACCTCTCCACATTAAAGCAATGGCAGGATTGTTTAATTTCCAACCATATTCTTTAGCAGCTTCATTAATTAACATGAAACCTTGAGCATAAGAGATAATTTTAGAAGCATATAAAGCTTGTTCTAAATCATCAACAAATTTAGTTCTATCAGTGATTGGAGAAGCACCATCAACAGTTGGACCTTCTAAAATAGTAGAAGCTCTAACTCTTTCATTCTTTAAAGCAGAAAGACATCTGGAAAAGACAGCTTCACCAATTAAAGTAACTGGCATACCTAAATCAAGAGCATTAATGGCAGTCCATTTACCAGTACCTTTTTGACCAGCAGAATCTAAAATTTTTTCTAATAATGGTTTACCATCGGTTGGATCATTATAATAAAGAATATCTCTAGTAATTTCAATTAAGAAAGAATCTAATACACCTTTATTCCAAGTAGAAAAGACATCACCAATTTCTTTATTAGTGAATTTACCAACTCTTTTTAATAAATCATAAGCTTCACAAATTAATTGCATATCACCATATTCAATACCATTATGAACCATTTTAACATAATGACCAGCACCGGCATCACCAACCCAGTCACAACATGGTTCACCATCAGATTTGGCAGCAATAGATTGGAAAATTTCCTTAATGTGAGGCCAAGCATCTGGATGACCACCTGGCATTAAAGAAGGACCATATCTAGCACCTTCTTCACCACCAGAAACACCGGAACCAACAAATAAAATACCCTTTTCTTTTAAATCAGCAAATCTTCTGTTGGAATCTGGGAAATGAGAATTACCACCATCGATAATAATATCACCTTGATCTAAATGAGGTAATAATTGATCAATAAAAGCATCAACTGGTTTACCGGCCTTAACTAATAAGATAATTCTTCTTGGTCTTTTTAAATTGGCAACCAATTCTTCAATTGATTTAGCACCAATGATGGATTTACCTTTAGCTTCATTAGCTAAAAATTCATCAACTTTAGAAACAGTTCTATTGTAAGCAACAACAGTAAAACCATGGTCAGCAGCATTAAGAATCAAATTTTGACCCATAACGGCTAAACCGATTAAACCAATATCACCACTAGGTATTATATTACTGTTAGTATGATTGATATTTAAATGTTGATTTATAAGGGATAATCGTGAAGTCATTCTATAAGTATTTTGGTTATTGATAATCAGTTATGAGTATGTGATCGATATGCATCAATTGGAATATGAATGGATCATAACCAAATCATTCGGTATTTGTATATATATATATATATATATATATATGAAATATATATATCGACCATGATCGACAGACCGATTCAATGTGGGGCAGACCACTAGTCGGTACTCATGCTAATTCAAAACCAAAACTTAAATGAATGACTTCCGCACACCCAAATAACCGTGGGAAGCTAACATTCTGAACATGAAAAAAAAGCTAAACCACCGGAATTAAAATACTTACGCTGGAGCAGACATTTTTTTGGAAGATTGAAAAATTCGTTGAAGGGGGAGGGGGGAGGACTATATAAATTGATTAAAATTTATATATATACTAAAGTATAACCGTGGATTTTAAAATACTTTGAATATATAGAAGTTTTAAAAAGAAAGAGAAGAGGAAAGGAGGATTAGAAAAATTTAAAAATTGATCAATTGAGAATGGACTTGATATATATATATGGATTGGTTACTAAACCATTTATTCAGACAGACACTTTTTTTTGGTACGAACGAACGAAAAAATTCGGCGCACTGTCAATTCTTTTTTTTTTTTGTTTGGTTTATTTTCGCTCATGTCTCAATTTGGGATTTGTTGGTTTTTTAGTGAAAATTTACTTTAGTGAGGGAGGGAGTGACAGCGTGAGTAAAATTTTCATAATTAATTAGTAATGAGTAAAATGATTTAATCAATGAATGAATGATACAATGATTCCAATGATTATATTGGATAATGTCATCGGATTACATTCAATTCAACTTGTCTGAAACGATGCGATGCGATACCAAATCAATTGAGTTGTTTAAATCAAGTAAGGATGTTTATCAATTACTAAACACGTCTTGTTGGCTGTTGAATCCGCCCCACGATTCCCGATAATTACTGAAAAAAAAAAAAAAAAACCTTCGTTAATGATATATAATAACTAATTTTAGTGTAAGTTCTCGTGGGGTGGGTGTAACAAACAAACAATTGCTACTGAAGTACTTAGTGGATAGGGTTTGACCTTATTTAGATTATTATTATTAATAATTAAATTGAACTTTGTGACCATAATTTGAAAATGGTGAGCATTATATTTATGGGGGGCCATATTAAAGTGGGGGATTTGTTTATTCAGTACTGTAAGTGCATTCATTCATTCATTCATTCTTTGCCCCTATAAACACTCCAGAAAATTGTAATCAGACGGTAAGTTCTAGTCACCGTTAAAACTTTAGCCCAGTAGGTTTATCTAATTTAGACTATCTTGTAACAATTCGTATACTGTTCAATTCATATAATGATTATAATATCATTTATCTCTACGGGATATACATCACCGAATTAATGGACTTTATAAATGCGAAAAATTCAAAATTCAAAATTCAAATTCAAATTTAAAATCAAATTTAGTTTAAATTGAAAATTTTCTTGGTAATAATTATTATTTATCATTGTAAAGTATAATTGTTCAACTTCGTTGTAGATGTTGCAAAACTATCAAGTATAAACAATAACATAACATAACACACATTCTCACATATTCACATCCATCCATCCATCCTATCCTATCCTATCCTATCCTATCCTATCCTATCCAGCCTGTAAATAATATTTTATAAATGAAATAAATAAATAAATAAATAAATAATATCAAATAATTTATCCGTACTTGCCATAAATTTAACCATCAATAATTAGTCCTAAATTAATCTGATCTTCACTTCTCTTGACAACTAGTTACTGTACCGTTACTTACATATACTGTATTAGTAGAAGGTGTAGTTTAATAGTAGTGTACTTTTGTCACCAAATGTTTGCAGTGTGCATGTAATTATTAATGCGTATTGAAATTCTAGACTATACAAATTAGATCTATTTAATATTATGATAAGAATTGATTGTCCAGTAACTTAATAAAACTTCTTATTAGTATATAACATTTTCATAGATGCACGCTAGTATTTATATAATGTTATTTAAGTCATGTCTTTCATTTTTCTGATATTCTGAATTAATCTGTCTTTCTCTTATTCCACTCTCCACACCAATTTAGATTAGCCACTCTTTTAATTATTCAATTCTAATATAACGGCCCTTTTTAGTGGATATTCTATATTTGAAAATCATATACTTCATTTAATTCCCCATATCATTTTTTAAAGTTTAACCAATCATCTTACATTAACACTCTCAAATCCACAGTTTTTGTAATTTTTTTCTTAGGGTTGCTAAATATTTTCTTGTCATTACTTATAACTGATTATATCACTTATAATATCAATCTTTCTGTACAAATTAAACTAGAAAGAATTACATTCACCTTGATTGTTCAATATCGATTAAAAATTACGTTTGCAACCCCCTTTTGAAGCCTAATTAAGACCTATAACTTGGAAACCGTCGACTTGAGATTTACACGTTTACATACCACTTGTTAGTAGTTTCAATTACTTGATAAGTTAAACGGTTGCAAAAATCTCCAATATCTCTTACGGTAAATATGTAATACTAAAGTCAACTTATAAGTACAACAATAATTATACAATAAAATCTTCTTCATTATATTAAAACGTGTCTGTATTTGTGGTAGCGCCCTGCCGGAACCGCGCCTAATCTTATCAATTCCGACTTGGGTCAAGAAGATTAAACACAGTCACGTGCAATGATTAAATCAATGCAAAAAAATTTTTGCTACCAAATATTTGCATTTATACAGTCTGGTAAGATTTTAATATTAATCTAAAATATTTA
Organism: Scheffersomyces coipomensis; assembly: GCF_036884675.1. Taxonomy (NCBI): domain Eukaryota; kingdom Fungi; phylum Ascomycota; class Pichiomycetes; order Serinales; family Debaryomycetaceae; genus Scheffersomyces; species Scheffersomyces coipomensis. Next base: position 625,689 of record NW_027042892.1, on the reverse strand, counting down.
TATTATAAAATCTTTTTATTTAACATAGTCATCTGTTTATCTTTGCATTACCAAACTATTATTACATATATTCATAATTCAAACATGCCTATTCCAACTCCCCATGGTGGTGTTTTACAAGATTTAGTAATTAGAGATGCTGCTAAACAACCGCAATTATTAAAAGAATCAGAATCTTTACAATCATTAACTTTAACTCCAAGACAATTATGTGATTTAGAATTGATTTTAAATGGTGGGTTCTCTCCATTAACTGGATTCCTTAATGAACAAGATTATAATTCCGTCGTTTCTGATTTAAGATTATCAACTTCTATTAACCCAGCTACTGGTAAAGGTTATTTATGGTCAATTCCAATCACTTTAGATGTTGATGAACCAACTGCTTTATCTTTAAAATTAGGTCAAAGAATCGTTTTAAAAGATTTAAGAGATGAAAAATTATTAGCTATCTTAACTATTGAATCCATTTATAAACCAAATAAACATGTGGAAGCTAAACAAGTTTTCCGTGGTGATCCTGAACATCCAGCTGTTAAATATTTATTTGAAACTGCAGGGGATTATTATATTGGGGGATCTCTTGAAGGGTTAAATTATCCAACTCATTATGATTATGTTGAAAGTAGAAAAACTCCAACTGAATTAAGAAAAGAATTCCATAATTTAGGTTGGGATGATCAAAATATTGTGGCTTTCCAAACTAGAAATCCAATGCATAGAGCTCATCGTGAATTAACCATTAGAGCCGCTAAGGATATTGGTTCAACCGGTCATATTTTAATTCATCCTGTTGTTGGTTTAACTAAACCAGGTGATATTGATCATCATACAAGAGTTAAAGTTTATACTCAAATTTTAAAAAAATTCCCTGATGGTTTAGCTACTTTATCTTTATTACCATTAGCCATGAGAATGGGTGGTGATAGAGAAGCTTTGTGGCATGCATTGATTAGAACCAATTATGGGGTTGATCATTTCATTGTTGGTAGAGATCATGCTGGTCCTGGTAAAAACTCTCAAGGTGTTGATTTTTATGGTGCTTATGATGCTCAAGATTTATTAAAACAATATGAAGAAGAATTAACCATTAAAATCGTTCCATTTAGAATGGTGACTTATTTACCTGAGGAAGATAGATATGCTCCAATTGATACCATTGATTTATCAAAAGTTAAAACTGCTAATATCTCCGGTACTGAATTAAGAAATAAATTAAAAACTGGTGATGAAATCCCAGCTTGGTTCTCATATCCTGAAGTGGTTAGCATCTTACGTGAAACCAATCCTCCAAGATCTAAACAAGGTTTCGTTATTATAATTGATAATGAAGAAAAAATTGGTGATTATTTATCCTTTGCTTTACAATCTACTTTAAATCAATTCTCAGGTGAAAGAAGAATCACCAAATTAGGTGAAAATCATTTAGATTCATTCCTTATCAATGAATTAGTTAAAGCTGGTTCTGGTGTTATTGTCACTACTAACTCCTCTATCAAAAGTATTATTAATGAAGTTGGTAATGGTAATTCCATCCTCGTTAAATCAGGTCAAGAATCAGCTGTGGTCAATGGTTATGCTGCTGAATCTAATGTCTTCACCATCTCCAATCCAAATGATTTAACTGTCGTCATTAAAGAAATCACTACTTATTTACAACAACAAGGTTTCTATTAAATCAACCTATGGGTTCAAAGTTATTGATTGATTTTTTTTTTTCATATATATTTATTTATTTCTCTGTATTTCCTTTCAATTATATCGTGTATATTTTACTAAAATTAGAAATTACATCTTTTAGTGTTCATTAAAATTATCATCTGTAAGAGTATGTAAATCGTTAAAATACATTTGCATTAACAAATTTTAGAAGGAAAATATACATAATAATATCTAAATAAAAGGCAAGAAAAGAAAAGCATTTTTCATCATTTCATCATTAATAATAATACCAATAATAATAACATAACATGTATCATATAAATCGTAACTAATCATTTTAAGGTTTTGCGTTATTTCTTATTTTTTAGACTTTTTCGCATTGGTAGTCGTAGTTGCTGTAGCTTTTGCTATAGCTGTTGCTCCAGATGTATTAGCATTGGAATTGATTGAACTAGATGCAACTTGTGGAGTACCTGAAGCAGATACTGATCCTGATCCACTACCAGGAGGTGAATTCTTTCTTAATGATAAATAACTAGCTCTATTCTTTAAAGCTTCTGCAAATCCCATGGCAACTGGCCAAACTGGTGCATCTGCTAAGATTCTAATTCCCAAATATAACACTTTACAGGATAAATTAAAATCTTTAATTTCTTCTGTTAATTCTTTATTTAATTTTGATAATTTTGCCTGGTTTTCTGGTTGAGTAATAATACAATTTTCATTTATAATCAATAAATCATTGGAAATACGTTGTTTTTGTTCAATCAATTGATTGATCTTTTTAACGTGTTTATTATCTTTGATTGAACTGAATATACCATCTTGTTGTTTGGTTAACATTTCCGAATATGACGATTTTAATACAGGTGATAAGACATTTTCCACAATCATCATCTTTGATTCACAATTTAACCAGTTAACTAAATCATTATCAGTCAATATTTGATTCTTCAAAATCTTTTTCGATTCTAAATAGTTTAAATAATTGGAGATAATCAAAATAGCCACAAATAAACATGCCACAAAGAATACAGGAGTTCTTAATGAAGTTTGTTTAATATCATAATTGATGGTTTCAATATTTTGAACCCATATTTGAATAATATTAAAACAATAAGGTAAACTATTTTTAATATTTTCATGAGTCTCTTCTTGAAGAATTAATAAATTCAATTGATTATTCATAGTTAAGAAATCTTTATTTAATACAGCATTCATGATTGGATTTAAATTGATTTCTAATTTGATTTTCAAAAATGAATATAAGGGTAAGATTAATTTCAATTCATTCTTGATATTCAATTGATTCCTATTATAAGAATTGATGGTTAATATTCCATCATTTTGTAAATACTTTGATTCCCAATTATTCACAAGTTTTTGTAATTTCAATTTATGGTTTAATTTCCAATCAATATAAGTGAATGACTTACCAATGTTAAGAATTTCAGATTGAACTTGTTCATGAATATAAATCAATAAAGTTAAACTATTCAAATAAGATAATTTTGAAGATTTATTATTAATCGAATTATCTTGTAATAATTTAAGCAAATTCTCTAAACTTTCACCATTACTTAAATCCACCAACAGTTGAGAAGCAGGATTTTTATTATTATCCTTCTTACCATTTGTGGTTGAAACAGTTGAGGTTGGTATCACGTATGATGATTTGTTTAATTCCTCTAACCAAGATTGACTTGTCTCACATCTCCATAATTCTTCAATATAACAATGATTACCATTTTTCAAAAACTTTGAATTAAAATAAATCGGTAAACCAATTAAACTTGATCTGAATGCTTGTAATAAATAAAACACATGGATGGTTCTGATTCTTGATTGGGCCATTATGAAATAATCAAAATTATTCTGTAATAATTGTTGATTCTTGGGAGAAAGACTAATAGCACTATTTGGATCATCCTTTGTAACAATTTCCAATATAGAACTTGGAGGAATTAAAAATTGTTGTAATGGTTCATTAAAATTGGTGGATTTAATTAAACCAATCATAGATTTAATTTGTCTGGATGTAATATCAATCATATTAGGTTCATTTAAAAACATCGATATGAAAATATGTAATACTAAACATTGATGAGCCATGAGTGGAACCTTTTTAAACTGTAAATTATCCAAAGTTATCTCCTTTTCGAAAAAACTTTGAATATGAAACTTAGATAAATTAAACAACATCAAAGTATTATTATCATGGAAGGAATATAAAGCTCCAATCGATGCCATTGATAATAAAAGAGGAATATTCTCGAAATTATCAACAAGAGGGTTTTTCAATGATGGTAAATGAATGAATGGGAAATACTTATTAAATTCCAATTCATATAATCTCATATATTCATTCAATTCTTCTAACGTTGGAAATTGACTAGCTTGGATTTTACTAATCAGGATAATTCTCGTTCTTAAAGTTTCAGTAATGAAATTATAATCCCTTTTCAAATTATTATCAAATGATAATTCAAATCTTGTAAAATCACCACCACTAGATAATGGAGGTGGTAAAACTGATGCCTGTTGTTGTTGTTGTTGAACTTGTTGTATCTTCTTTTGAGATTCCAATTCTTCTTGTGCCTTCTCTTCAGGGATAACTTGACTAGGTAAACTAAACATTTGACTTGGTCTTAATTGATTAACCATTTCATTTTGTCTTGATCTGAATAATGATGATAACTCAGGTGAATTACCTAGTAATTGAAGTTCAATCGATGCTGCTGCAGTAGGCAATTGTTGTTGTTGTTGCTGCTGCTGCTGTTGCTGCTGCTGTTGCTGCTGCTGTTGCTGTTGTTGAATTTGTTGAGGGATATTATTAGCTAATAATTTTGGAGATGATAATAAACTAGGAGGTTGAGGATCAAACAATCCATACCCATTATTATTGAAATTAAGACCATTAGGAGAACCTGAATTAGCAAGTCCAATTCCGCTTGCACCATTGCCTAATATAGCTTGTAAATTATTGGTACTATTACTATTAAAAAGAATCTGTTGCATATTAGCCTCATAAGGAGTACTTATGATATCCTTTAACCAATCATCATCATTACTACTGATCGTTATGGGCATACCATTATTAGTGAAATTCGTAGCTGGTGTATTGATTGATTCAGAACTTGATTTATCTGTACTATTTGATTCTTCACGTTTTATTTTCTTTAATTTTGGTTGATTTGCAGTTGTAGGTAATACAGGATTTGTTATTGAATTTTTCTTTTTTTTAATGGTTAATTTCTTATCATCTAATGATTTCCCATTAAGGTTGAATAAACTTTGTTGTTGTTGTTTATCTACCATATTGGCTAAACTATTGATATCATTAGGAGGATTCATACCTAATTCAAATGGAGTAGATCCTTTCAAATGATGAGGATGATTAGGATTTGAAAATTGATTATGAGAACCAGAAAAATTATTCCCATTATTACCATTATTATTATTACCATTCACATTTCCATTCACATTTTCTAAAAAGAACTGTTGTAAATTTCGAATTGATTTTTGTTTTGCTGTAAGGTTTGATTGATCTTCACCGCCATTAGCACCACTAAGATCCAAATTTTCAATATTATTCCAATCTAACATACTATAACTACTTAAATCCAATCCACTTAACATTAAATTCTTGGAAGTTAAATCATCAGTAGACGTTAATTGAGGAGTGGCGAATTCAACTTGAGAAGCGGCTGTTTCACTTATACTATTATTTTGTTGTTGAATATTTAAAGCATCTTTCAAATTAGTATATGATATATTTGAAGCTGCTGAGAATGAAACATGACGATATTGATTAGATGCAAGGTTTGAGATTTGAGGATTTTGTCTTAATGGTTGATTTGTAATTGTATGAGGGTGAGGATGAGGCATGATATCATTTATTGCTACTGGAGTTGATTTTGAACTTGCTAATTGAGTTGGAGAAAATTGTTGCTGCTGCTGTTGTTGTTGTTGTTGTAGATGTTGAGGTAATGATTTCGGAGGCATACTTCCACCACCAATAGAAACTCTATGGGGAGATTCATGGGATTGAGGAGATGGTTGTTGAACTTGCAGATTATTTCTACTTTGAGAATGACGTAAAGGTCTTGAACTGGGTAAAGTTATAGAAGGAGCCGGAGAATTATTATGAGATGAAGGCATAGGAGATGAAATCATTATATTTGAAGAATTATTAGGAGGCAGTAACAGTGATAAATGAGTATTTGGAGTACCATGATTACTAATACTATTAAAAGATTGATTACCATTACCATTACTATTACCATTTCCATTACTAGTATTAAATAACATAGTTCTAAATTGAGGTTTATTAGATGTAGTTGAAGATGTATTTAAAATAGGAGGAGGGGAGAATAACTGATCTTTATCATCCATATCAATATCCATACTATTACTATTATTCCGACTATGATCATGATGATTATGATGATTATGATTATTAGTGAAATGAGTTAATAAAGTTGAACTAGTAGGTAAGGGAGCATTAGCAGACGTGTTATTGGGTAATACTATGATATGTTCATTAATATTATTGTTATTATTACTGGGAGTATTGATGGAATTAGTTGAATTATTATCTAAATCTTTTGAAGACCCTCTTCTCATTATATTTGGTAAACTAGTATGTAATTTTTGTTGATGTCTTAACACTAAATCACGTCTAGCAAAACATCTACCACATGCAGCACATTGGAACGGTTTTTCATTAGTATGAGATCTTTCATGACGTTTTAAATGTTCAAGTCTGGCAAACCCTCTGGTACATATTGTACATACATGAGGTCTTGGTTTATCAGTTTTAATTTGTTGAGATTTTTTTGGGATTGGTTGAGTATTTGTCACTGGTAATGATGAAGAATTATCCATACTAAATGAGGTTGATGATGCTGGTGTTGAACTGGATGATACAGGAGATTCAACTTTCATTGTATTGATGATATTTTTATGATTAATATTGACGGACTTGTAACGTGGAGTAAAACAGGTTGTTTAAAAGATTGAATAAATAGGTGGATACGGGGGTAACGAGGGGAGGGGGACTGGGCGCGATTATACAAGTGAAAGTGATGATTAATTCGATTGATGTGGGTGGTGAATCCTAATGATTCAAAAGTTGTTGGCTGTAAATATGAAACAAGCTAACGGCAGGGAGGGAGGGAGAAGGAGGAAAAAGGAAATTGATATAATATATGATGAATGAAATCAGGTGAGGAGGGGAAGGAGGTAAAGTTGTTAAAAATCTTGATGGGTAAGACCAAGGATTAATGATGCATAAGCAGGATGGGTTGGTAACACTCACTAACTATACACCTAGATGATGAATGGATGATTGGGTTGGTTAGGTTGGTAAATGTTGATTGTTGACCTCCTTTTTTAACAGTCAAATTTTTTACTCTTTTTTTTTTTTTTGTTTCTTTCTTTCTAAAAAAAAAAAGATCTGGGGTGAATGACCCATAAAACAAAGGGAAGAAATGTCGTGATTATGTCTCGAAAATTTATTTTTTTAAATATTTTTTTTTGTTTTTGGGCTTTATTGTTTATTGTCGCCGTGTGCCTGAGAGACAGAGTTAAACTACTGTAGTTCCACCGACCATTCATTACTATAATATTATAAAATATAAAAGAATAGCCATTTTAAATATGGTTACTGATTCGGTACTAATCCTTTTAAATATATAAATCATAAATAGAAACAACAAATGTCCTAAAGTAACTAATAATAAATAAATAAATTATTATTTATATAATTTCAGGTTGGGCGAGAAAGCGAAATGTGGGATAGCAAAGCAAATTAAAAATTTGGTTATGACATAATTTATTGCTAAAGTCATGGTAGACGTGTTTAATACATGGTTCTACTCATAGAGACATATGTTGAGTTAGCTAATGATCTAATTTATGAAAGTAATTTGTAGTAAATCTTCTAATTACAGTGAGTAATTAATTAATTAATTAGTGGGAGAGAAAGGTTACGCCGCCTCAGCTAGTCAGTACCATAAAATATTTAATTTTCTGGGGGAATAGTGGAGGGAGCAGACACAAATGTTTTAAAACTTGGGGATCCTCCATACGACATACATTAAAGTTAAAACGACATTTTATATTCTAGTTTTAAAAACATGAAAAATTTCGGAGTTGGTGGAATTTTTAATTTGTTTTCCTGTATGCAGGTTGTCATGACTCTCACTCAAAACTGTCTCTTTCTCTATACAGGATTCATATTTTATTTTCATTTCTGGGGAAACCAAATAAAATGATGACTTTGCACGACTGATATATATAAAGCTTTAGCATTATCAAATGAATTCAGTATAAAGAACTCAAGAATAATAAATGTAAGCCAGCACAATTCTTGTTAACGGTATATTTATATACTTATGATCATTCGTAGTAGCTGTGTATTCAATCTCAGATCATAAATCTTGAGGTATAACTTTAGATGTTAGTAAACTTCCTCTTTTTTCGTCAAATTTGGTCAAAATGTTAAAGTTAGCTTTAATTATATAGATTATATATTCCACAATCTGGAAAAGTGTAAACCTTTATAAAGCCTAATACTTCAATTTAGCAATTTAAGATGTTTAAATGAATGATCATCACTGATCCAATTCAATCCTAATCAATAATTAGAAGTGGTTATTACTACGCCACTCCCCATTTCTAATTACCACTTCACCATCTACTCAAAACTGTGTACACATTCCCATTTCTTAATTATACATTTGATTTGAACTTTGATACGCTAGTGGTAGTAACCTTTAACGATCAATACTACAAATGTTTTTTTTCTTCCCGACCCGATACTTCGGAACACTTTTTTCTATCGGACGAAATGAATTGGGAAAAGTTGCAATAAAATAGTATCCTTAGTAATAATTTAAACGTAGTATTTAATTTGATTAACTAAAATTTGGTCTGATATTGCTTAGAAAACTGTGGTTACCTTGATTATAATTAGTTCTTTCTTTATTACTACATGAAATAGGGAGTGTTTTGTAATTAAGTCAAACTATCAACTGGTTGGTAAATGTAATTTAATGCAATTGATAAGATGTAACCTATAACAAAAACTTCCTCCCCTGACTATTCAATCCCTACCACACTTATCCAACCCCTTAACTTATCAATCATTTAATACGATTGGGAAATTGAAAAATTGAAAAATTGAAAAAAAATACAATTAGCTGCTCAAAAAAAATCTCAAACTTCACACAAAACTCATTTTAGCAGCCACACTTTCTATTTTTTTGATCTAAGCTTTGACATCAATTGCTAAAATACTTTATCAACTATCATTTCATACCCACAGTTTTTTATCTATTTTAAGAACCCACTGTTTTACTAATCTATTATGATACAACCCTGATGTAAAGCCCCATCTACTTCATTTATTTTTTACATTAGACATCCATACTTTTTTTTCTCTTTCTTTTTCCCTAGCCGACCCGACTTAAAACCTATAAACTCATCATCATTATTATCATTGTTTATTTCATGTGAATAGATTGATTTACACACTTATTCTCTCCTTGATAACCATTCTTGTCTATTTATATCTAACCAATTCAACTTTGATTTTGAAATATTTGCCTCTAATTTTAATTTTGTAAACTCCATATATAATTTTGTGACAATTTAAAAACATAAACAAGGTGACGATTCAAATATGTCAGAAAGTGTACAATTATTAACCCAAGCAAGTGGTTATGGGATTTTAGTTGGTGTTGGTGCCTTGTTTGCTGGTGGTATGATTCTTACTACCAAACTCTTGGAAAAATATTTACATGAAAATAGTCATTCCACTGAAACTTTCTCAGTTGCAAATCGTAGTGTGGGATTATTCCTTTCAGCTTCGGCAGTTTATTCATCTTGGTCTTGGGCAACGGAATTATTATGGGTTTCGACTATGGTATACAACTATGGTATTCAAGCCAGTTATTATTATGGTGCAGGTTTGGCTGTTCAAATTGCCGTTATGGCCACGATTGGAATTCATGCTAAAAAGAAGATTCCAAAAGCTCATACTTGTTTAGAAATTGTTCAATTAAGATATGGTGATGTCTTGCATGGTTTATATTTATTTTTTGCTTTAGCTAATAATTTATTATCTTGTTCATCTATGATTTTAGGGGCAAGTGGGGCTATTGCTATTATTGCTGGTAATTTAAATATTGCTGCTAGTACAATGTTAATTCCATTTGGAGTTTTACTTTATACAGTCGTTGGTGGGTTAAAAGCTACCTTCTTAACAGATTTCGTCCATACTTTAGTATTATTATTAATTCTTTGTTATTTAAACACTTCAGTATTGACTTCAGAACAAATTGGTGGTATTGATGGTTTATATGATTTACTTGTTAAGAAGGATGCTTCCGGCGATAGATACGTTGAAGGAAATTACAACGGATCATTATTAACTGGTAAATCTCAAGGTGCTTTATTCTTTGGTTTAATCTTAACAGCAGGTAATTTCGGATTAACCGTTTTAGATTCATCATTTTGGCAAAAGACTTTTTCAGCAAGTCCAAGAGCTACCGTTCCCGCTTATCTTATTGCTTCATTCTTAATTTTCTCCAATGTTTGGCCATTAGGTTCAATCATTGGTGGTACTGCCATTGTCTTAGATGGTACCTCTGGATGGCCAACTTACCCACGTCCATTAACTGAATACGAAATTGATTCTGGATTCGTCTTACCTTTTGTCTTAAAGCAAATCTTAGGAAACGGTGGAGTCGGTGCTATTTTATTAGTGGTTTATTTAGCTGTTACATCCACTGTTAGTGCTCAAATGATTTCAGTTAGTAGTATTTTAACCTTTGATATTTATAAAAAGTTCATTAATCCAAATGCTCAAAACAAGCAAATGATTAGAGTTAGTCATATCGGTGTCATTGTGTTTGGTATAGTTGCTGCTGCCTTTTCATTAATGTTACATTATGTTGGTTTAAATATGACTTGGATGGGTTATTTCTATCCATTAATTATTTGTCCTGCTGTGTTACCATTATTATTCACGATTACTTGGGATAGACAAACTAAATTAGCTGCTTTCTTGGCTCCAGTTATAAGTTTACCAGTTGGATTAGCTGTATGGTTATCGACTGCTAAACATTATTATGGTGAGATTTCAATCAGTTCTACTGGTGAACAATTACCTTGTCTTTATGCTGCTTTGACTGTGTTATTATTACCTGGAATTCTCTCAATCATTATAAGTTTAACTATCAACCCAAAGAAATTTGATTGGAATAAATTAAAGGAAGTTGATTTAATTGTTACTGATGGAAGTTCAACCCCTAATGACAAGAATACTATCACAGTCAATGATACGGTCTCTAACTCTAGTAACGATGAAATCAAAGAAAAGCAAGATTTGTCAGAAGTAAATGTTAATGTTGATGCTGGATCTCAACAAAATGAATCTGTAGAAGACATTACTCATGAACCACTGAAATTATCAGAACAATTAACTGATAAAGAACTTGATTTCTGGATTAAGATAGCTACTGGTGCTGCTATTTCGATCTTATTAATTACATGGGTATTGTGGCCATTACCATTATACAGAGACTGGATCTTTACCAGAGCTTACTTCAGAGGATATGTCACTGTCAGTCTTATTTGGCTTTATTCAACCTTACTTATAGTGGGTATTGCTCCAATTGTAGCTGGAAGACATTCCATTGCTAGGGTTTTCAAAGGTATTTATCATGATTACATAAAGAGAGATGGCCTTGGTGTTGCTGCTGCCACTTATAATCCTCCAAAGGCTTGAAGCTAGTATTTTCTTGCTTTGGCTTTATTTATTTATTATTTATTTGTTAGTGATAGATTGTTTAGATTAGGATACATATAATAAACTTATTTATTTATCAGAAATATTGAAGTTGGGTAGTTGGTAGCGTACATACTGTTAATTCTCTTGTGATAGTGGGAACAGAAAAAATGAAAACTATCCAAAATTTATGAATGCATTTGATCTGTAGTATTACAAAGCATCAAATGTTCACAAGATCAACTATACGATCTTTCAACGCCATTGAATCAGTAATAACTAGATCACTAATGACAACTGCACCAGCTTCTATAATAAAATCAGCCAACCCAGGGCCAATCGAAGAAACAATCGTGGATAAATTAACCAATACTTTCAATCCAAGTTATCTTAAGGTTGCCAATGATTCCCATAAACATTCACATCATGCTGGTATGAGAGGTGCAAGTAATGTAGCTGAATCCCATTTCAGAATTGAAATCGTCAGTGAAGCCTTTGCTGGTAAAAACATGCCTTCAAGACATCGTTTAATCTATGCTTTGTTAGATGATGAGTTAAAGAATCAAGGTGTTCACGCCTTACAAATGAAAACTAAGACTGCTGCTGAAGCTAATAAGGATACATCTGTATAAGATTCCCCTTTTGTTGATTAATTAATTAGAATTGTACATAGAAGTCTGAATATATATAAATATGGGACTATATTATTAATAAGATTATAAAACTAAACACAAAAATAAAAACTTCTTCGTAGCATAAATAATTAAAAACGAAAATAAATATACAAAATATTGGATTGGATTGGATTGGATTGACTTGTTTTGTTGGATTCAATGATATTAATTACCATTTAAGAGAGATGATTCTTCAGCTTCAGGAATACTATTTTGTTCTATACTGTTTGCTTCTTGAACAGATGCATTTTTAGCCACCAATTCCACAATTCTTCTAATGACAGGTAAATTCAACCAAGCAGGTACATAAGCTTCCACTCTTGAGAATGGTCTTAAATGAACAGTTCTGAATGGATCGTTGAAATGACCATCACTACCAGTTGGAGCAAATAACTCACCACTTGTATTAGAATCTTTAACTTTATCAGCTACCGCTTGTAATACCTTTGGAGCAATAGGAGTTTCATAATCAGCCACATAATATTGGGATATTAATTTTTGAATTTGAATTGGTTTTAATGCATAACAGATTTCATAAATAATTTCAATATCATCAGGGGTATTTTTTCTTAATTGTAATAATTTGGCTGATTGTAATAAATGACTTAAGTATGCTGAACCTTCAGCAATTTCATGAGTCTTACACCACTCTTCTAATCTGGTAACATTATAATTCAATTGTAAACCACGCTTCCAAGATAAGAAGTTTCTTCTCATAATTAAATCGTTAAAACATAAGGCATCGACGAATTTTAATAATTCAATTATAACTTCATTCATGACTTCTTGTTCAATAAAGTATGATTTCATTGACCAATATACCGAATTGAAAAAACTTAAGATATCATCCATCTTATATTGAATACCTGGTGAGAAAACTTTAGCTAAGAATGGTGAATTCTCGGGGGCCATGAACCCTGGTAACGATTGAGATAAAATAAGACCTGAAACTGCTTTCTTTTCTAATTCTTTTTCAATCTTCTTCATCCACATATTATAAATATTGTATGATAAAGATTCAAAATCTTCCTTAACAACAGCAACTAATTTCAAATATTCTTCAAATTCTTCTTCACTCATTTCATGAGATAAGGTATCATTGGCAATTATAGTTTGTTGAGCATAAGATACAAATGAGTATAATTCATGGGTATTAGATAACCAGAAAGCACCATTAGGTATAACGTCATCGTCCTTTAAGGTTGATACGATAGTTTGAATAGTGGATAATACTTCACCCAAAAATTCTTCACTTTCTTTGGTTAAACCTAATCTCCACATATCAGATAATATGATGATGATAATTCTTGCTGGGAATAAGACTTCCTTTCTGGTTAAATCGGCAGCAACTCCAGCAGGTGGGATCTTTAATCCCTTTAATAATCCTTCAACAATTTCTCTATGTAATTGTCTTGAATCTCTTAATAATCTGAATAATTCATCATTTATATCATCAATATTAACATCATCTTCGTGAGAAATAGCAATGACAGAAACTGGTCTGGCATTATTTTCAAGTGAAGTTGGAGAATTCCAGGCCAAGGCACTACTATGACGTTTGTTACTAATATTCCTACTCTTTGGATTATTAATCATAGTCATTGAACCATTGCCATTACGTTGTAATTGACTGATTTCAGCCTTCAATTGTTCAATATGAGTCTTCAAATCAACTTCAATGGTGTCACGTTTAACCAAATCAGCTTGAGCAGCTTGTAATTCTTCAACTGTACGTTTAACTTCTTGTTTCAATTCAGCTTGCTCTTTGGTTAATTCTTCAATTCTTTGTTCAGCCGAAGTGTAATCAGCCTTAATGGCTTCTAATTCCTTATTCAAATTTTCAATTTCACGTTGATGATCTTCATTTTGAGAATCGAATTTTTCATTAAACTCAACTTCTCTAGTTTTCAAAGTTTCATGAGCAGCATTTTGTTGTTCTAATAAATTCTTTAAATTGGTGATTTCTACCACCAATGATTTATTATCTTGAATTTTAGAAGTCAATTGTTGAGTTAAATCAACAACCTTGTTTTCCAATTTATATGAAACTTCTTTCAATTTATTAACTGATTTAGCTTCAACCTTTAATTGTTTAAATTCATTGTAAGCAAATTTTCTTCTGAAGGCCGATTGAATAACAACAATTGATTTAGTCTTCTTATTGAATTCTCTTCTTGCAACCAAACCACGGAAATGTTTTTGAATTGTGACTGCTGATCTCTCAGTTTTCAATTGATCGAATTCACGTCTAGCTTGTAATCCACGAATAGAGTTTTGAATAATGATAATTGACTTACGAGTTTGATTAGCTTGGTTTCTAATCAAAGTACCTCTAACAATGGTTTGTATTAATACTGCTGCATTGTATTCCAATTCGTGCCTTATTTGAGTTCTCTTGACATGACCTCTTATTAATGATTGTAATTTGATATGAGATTCTCTAGTTTCCAAGTATTGTTGTCTATAATAGTTTCTTCTTAAGTTCTTTTGAATCATTACTGCTGATTTGAATAACTTATCTGATCTTAATTTTTCAAATTGAGCTAACATACCAGCTTTAAAGAAAATCTTGGTATTACCTAATTGATATTTGGCTTCATCATCGATATTCTTTTGTAATATTTTATTACATAAATCAGATATGTCTGCTGGAGTAGCCGAAGAACCACCATGTTTCATTACTTTGATCCATTCATTGGAAGAAACTAATATATGATATCTATCAGCAAACTCAACATATGTCCATCTAGATGGGAATCCAGCACAAGAAATTCTAATTGTTTCTAAAACACCACAAGCTCTTAATTGAGATAACACCATTAATGTATCAAATTTCCAAGCTTCTTTTTGTTCATTAGGTTTAATACATCTAATATAATGAGCATTAGTAGAATCAATGGTTCTCATTAAATCAATTAAAGAATTTTTAAAAATTAAACCTAAAGTTGGTTTTTTATTCACACCTTTAGCTCTATTTGGAACATTGACAGAACTAGTAGATTTAGATAATTCTAAGGCAGTGGCATTCTTCTCAATAATAGATAAAATGGATTGCAATAATTCATTGTTAGTATTTTTCAATACTTCCATATGACCTTCACCGACAGTATCTCTATTCTTTTCAATGAAACCATCAATGTCATAACTAACATCATGAGCATAATGACTAACCACGAATTTAGTTTGGCCGAATCTTGGTTTTTTGAATACTTTATCAGTAGGAGCTTTATCTAAAGTTTGATACATTTTTTGAATCCATGATTCATCACTACCAGCAGGTAATCTTGATTCTTCATCTAAAAGTGATAAGATACCCAATTTATTTTCAATTAAATCAATACAAGGTTGATTATCAGCAAAATCAATAAATGACCATTCGATTTCTTCCTTAATATATTCATCTTGTTCTAATTTAAACACATGTTGATTGAATTCTTGTTGTAATTTTTCATTGGCATAATTAATACAGAATTGTTCGAAAGAATTTTTTTCGAAATGTTCAAAACCATAAATATCTAATACACCAATAAATGAATTAATCTTACCGGTCACTTCAGGTGGACATAAATCTTGATTTATATAATCCACTAACCAATCGAATAAAGCGGAATAAATATATTTAGCAAATGAATCTCTGGCAACAATGGCTTGTTTATGATTATAATTACTGATAATTTTTTCTGATCTGGTTTGAATTTGTTTCTTTACACACCATTTAGCAAAGTTTACAGCATCAAGACCTAATAATTCACAAGCCTTGACTAAGTTTGGTTCATCCGATGATAAATGAGCATCATTTCTAGTAGCAGCAATATCAATATTACCAATATGTAATAAAGCAGCCAAGATTTTATAAATTTCAAATTGTTTAGAATCATCAATACCGATTAAATTAAGAGCATCCTTTGTGATTTGAAATTCTTCAACTTCATTAACTCCTACTATGGCGGGTTGACCACCTTGATTAGTATATTTATAATCTTCAGCATTAGATAAACCTAAAGTTAATTTATCATCCTCATTCATACCAGCTAAAATTTGATAAAAGATATGATAATTTCTTTCGATAGGAGGTTGGAACACCAATCTTGATCTTTCTAAAAGATAAGTTCTAATTCTAGCACCAATAATAGAAGTATGATTATCGAATAAGATTTCAAGATATTTACCAAATCTAGAAGAATTATCATTTCTAGTGGTTTTAGCATTACCAAAAGCTTCCATAATAGGATTAGTGGCTAAGATTTGTTTTTCAACATCAGACATATCTGATTTATGTTGTTGTTTTGCTACTTCATTAGCACTATATTCTTCTTCTACGGAGGCAAAATATCTCATAATATATTTGGCACTTACTGTTTTACCAGCTCCTGATTCACCACTAACCACAATGGTTTGATTTTGTTTGTCAGTTTTCATACATCTATAAGCATCTTCAGCAATTGCAAAAAGATGAGGATCTAATTCACCTCTTGATTTTCCAGCGTAAGCTTGAATAATATCTTGAGAATATAATTGATCAACTCTTTGGAAAGGATTGGTGGCGATCAACACAATACCGGAATAAGTATAAATATTTAATTGAGAATAACGAACTTTAATAGCATGTAAGACGGCAGGTTCATTTAAATAAGATAAACTTGTTAAATCTTCAGCTGCTTCCAAAATAGGAGGATTTCGTAACGGAGGTAATTTTTCATTATCTTCATTTAAATTATCAGATTCAACTTTGAATATTTGAGCATCATCATTATCAGATACAAACTCTAATATATATTTTGAGCCTTCTTGTTTATTTGATTTGACAGTGACACCTATCCAACCCAAAGTTTGATCAGGGTACCAACAACGAGTACCGACATCATAAGACGATACCATATTGGAGGATGATTGTATGAGGATGGATGGATTGACGGGATTTTATAATAAATATCTAGTTAAATCTAGTTGTGAAGTTAAACGAAATCAAACTAAAAGCAAAATTATGAAACTTTTTTTTACCAATAATACTAACAATATAGACGTTTATTCAACCTACAATACAGGATTGAATATGATTGACTTGATTGATTGATTCAAAAAAAGGTATGCCAAGATTGGGTGGTAGTTACTTGAATATCACCAGAATTGTACGTGTTCAGATCGAGTTCTCACAAGATAAGATCCACTAAGGGGGGGATGTATTATGGTAAGACTGGAAGATGGGAAAGGTTAAAATGGTATGATGTGACGGTTTGGTCTGGGGTTGTCGTAGTATTAGATGATCTAGATAGGGGTATAAGAGTCTAGGTGATGGTGATTGATGGGTTGATTGGTCGTAGATCGATATGGTTTAATGTGATCCAAATGAGTGCTGTAAATAATTTTTTTTGTCTGTGTTGATTTTGTTTTGGTTTAGTTTCTGATTCCAAAAAAGAAAAAAAATTTTGGCGTTTCAAACAAAAAAAAAAAATCACAGTGTCTTTTGAACAATTTACACGACTACGAATATTATGATAAGTGGGATTATATGATGTAACAAATATGACAGTTGAGGGTTAAGATTGGACATTTACACATTTGAAGTGATAGTAAAGTTGTAATATTAATAGGTAACACAGTGGTACACTATAAATAGAATTTACCCAACTTTTATGTGTTAACTACACATTGAGTTTGCAACAAAGCACTATACAACAATAGTCAGACGCGTTATTTAACACTGTATGTTTGGATGTTTGTGGGTTGGATCTTTTAAGTTGTCGCAAAATAAAAAAGGACAAATTTTGCGACATAGTAAAAATGACATATTTTAGATACAGAGGAAATGTAAGTACAATTTGATTAGTTACATCATTTGACATTTATTCGTCAACGTTAAAGAATGATTCAATTATTATTTTATCTGAAACAGGCTACATTAATCGTATAATTTACAGCTGGGATTAAGAACCATTATTTAGGTTTATTAGCTTGACTTTTCCATACTTTACCTAACTCCAGACTTGCCATAGAATCTTAACCATCTATCGGAGTATCAAACAAAGGATACAATAGCCTGAATCAAATCAGAGTCAAAAAAGATAAAAACAACCCAAAACTTAAACATGATCCCCCAAACTATATATACTAATTGTCCGTCAATCATTTTCCCACAGTCGTCCCGCAATCATTTTCCGCTTTTCCATATTTGACAAATAACATTTTATTGATTCGGCAAAGCTTAGTCACATGCGGGGGTTGCTGCCTTCTATACAGGTCTGGAATTAAGTATACATGCCCCATATTATTTATTTATATATATATATATATATAAATGTAGACCAATATTCTTTACTTTATTCGTTTAATCTTAGGTTTAAGATACTATTCGTTGTGAATTATACCGTATAATAGAAATCAGACATATATCATTATAGAACCCCCTCCCCCCAAGAAATTAAAACGAATAATACGAGAAAATATGACAGTTTCAATCGAAGAAATTAAAAAGCATAATACTAAAAAGGATTGTTGGGTCATAATTCATGGTAAAGTTTATAATGTCCTGGATTTTATTGATGAACATCCAGGTGGTTCAGCTATTATTTTGAAATATGCCGGTAAAGATGCTACCAAGGCTTTTGATCCTGTTCATCCCGGTGATACCTTAATCAAATATTTGGCTCCAAAATACCATTTAGGTGATGCAGAAAAATCAACTGCACCAAAGAAGAAAAGTAAGCCTGCTCCAGTTGCTGCTGCTCCTCCAACCCCAGCTCCATCACCATCAACTAGTAATGAAGTGGATGAGTTTGATGTTGAATATGATGAACATGGTGATAAAGCACCCGCTGCTAGTACATCTGCTCAAGCACCTGCCGAAGATGATGAATATGATGATGATGAAGATGAACCACCAACTCCGGAAGAATTAGATCGTCGTCAATTGGTCAAGAATAAACCTGATTTATCTCAAATGTATAATCTTAATGATTTTGAATTCGTTGCAAGACATACTATGGAAAAAACAGCCTGGGCATATTATTCAAGTGGATGTGATGATGAAATTACATTAAGAGAAAATCATGTTAGTTATCAACGTATCTTTTTCAAGCCTCGTGTACTTGTTGATGTTAGTGAAATTGATCTTTCAACTACTATGTTAGGTACCAAAGTTTCCATTCCAATTTATATTACTGCTACTGCCTTAGGTAAATTAGGACATCCAGATGGTGAAAAAGTATTAACTAGAAGTGCTGCCAAACAAGATGTAATCCAAATGATTCCAACTTTGGCTAGTTGTTCATTTGATGAAATTGTTGATCAAGCTATTGATAAACAAACTCAATGGTTGCAATTATATGTTAATAAAGATCGTAAAATTTGTGAATCGATCGTAAGACATGCTCAAAAGAGAGGGATTAAAGGTTTATTCATTACAGTTGATGCACCACAATTAGGACGACGTGAAAAGGATATGAGACTGAAAAAAGTGGAAGATTTAAGTCATGTTCAAGGTGATGATGATGAAGCTGATCGTACCCAAGGTGCTGCTCGTGCTATTAGTTCATTCATTGATACTTCATTAAATTGGAAAGATATTAAATGGTTTAGATCCATTACCAAGATGCCTATTATTTTAAAGGGTATTCAAACAGTTGAAGATTCATTATTAGCCATTGAACATGGTGTTGATGGGATTGTTTTAAGTAATCATGGTGGTAGACAATTAGAATTCCTGAAACCTCCATTAGAAGTATTAATTGAATTAATGCCAATTTTAAAATCAAAAGGATTACAAGATAAATTAGAAATTTATATTGATGGTGGGGTTAGAAGAGCTACTGATGTTTTAAAAGCTATTTGTTTAGGTGCAAAAGGGGTTGGACTTGGTAGACCATTTTTATATGCAATGTCAACTTATGGTGATGAAGGGGTTTATAAAGCTATTCAAATTTTAAAAGATGAAATGATTATGAATATGAGATTATTAGGAGTGACTAGTATTGATCAATTAAATGATTCATATATTGATACTAGAAATTTCCAAACAAGATATTTACCAGAAGATAGATTATTTGGATCAGTTTATGAACCATTAGTAAGTCCAACTTTCAAATCATCAAAATTGTAGGAGTATATATATACAAGTATTTTTGGGTGTAGATGTGTGTATATATGTATGTGTATGTGTGAGTGTGGGCATTTGCAGAGTAAGAGACGATAATTTAGAAATTTAATCAAATTGTAGTAGTAGTTAATTACGAATCCTAACCAGATAAGACCAAGCCAAACAAAGGAATTTAGATGCCCAAATTAAAAATAACCCATATGCACATACATATATACATGCAGTAATCAACCCCATTCGTATAAGCCAATTAAAATGTGGTATTTTGGTATTACCTCCACCATCGATCCCTGACCCTATAATAAACATCAGCCTCATTCAAAATTGGATGGAAACGAAGAGCAACCACGACATTTTCTCATGAGACATTTCATTCTTACGACATAATTTTGTCAAAGATGACAAACCCTAACATTTTTTGAACCCTATTGCTATAAATAACTATTTATGTTAGAGTGACATATATAAGAAGGGAATTAGGGTTATATATAAATTTTCCAATTTATGGTATCTTTAAGAGGAAAATAATTTTTAACATTTGAACCACCAATGTGTATGTGTATTTAAGCTTTCCCTTTTATTCTGTTATACGAACTATTTCTATTCATATTATTAATCATTTTCCATTTTCTTACCAGAATCCATGTGTGAAGAGTGGCACGGTTGAATCGATGTAAACTACTATTCAATGTATACTATTCTTTCATCCACCCAACTGATAGTCCATCGCTTGTAACTAAAAAGAATCTACATTTTAACCATCTATTTACCTCTATGAACTTAATTGTAAAAGCCATAATTTACCAGACAGACAAAAAAAAATTTTTTTTTTCTTACTTCCTTGAAAAAAAGTGTCTGTCTGTCTGGAAGGTTAGTGACAGTCAGCAGCGCTCTCAGTTTCCAATTCTTTTTTTTTTTTTGGTAATTAAAAGTTTGAATCCAATTTTTACAATTTTGATTTTGACTGCTGCCATTTATCTCAAATCTGATTTTTGATACTCATAATCTCCCCTTTCATATCTTAATCAACCCACCATCTTAATCCAATCTGACCAACCGCTTGCGTACCCCTTATCACATCCAACCTTTTCCTTTCCCAATACTCCTTCCTTTGCTTCGGTTTCTTCGTTGCTTTTTTTTACGGATTTTGTTGTAAAAAGAATCGAAGACAGAAGTTAAAGCGTTGATATCATCCATCCATCCATCCATCATAATCCATCTCAATCCATCTCAATCTATCGATTGTAACCGCATCAATAATCACCGCTCTGTGTTGTTATTGTCTTATCTATCGTGATTCTCACGTTTCCTTCAATAGTTGCCAAGTGGTTCATTTAATTGTATCTCATTCCATTTCTACAAGTATAGTTTCATCAAGCTTTCTGATACTGTACTAGAGTAGTTAGAAATACCAGGTACTTCATTAAGATTCATTCTAAACACATTTAACATAACCCCAAATATCAGTTTTGCCTCCTTTTGCAAAACTAAATCACTAACACCAAATTTACATCATTTCATCTTTCCATCTTTCAATCTTTCCATCCATTCATTCCTTCATTCCTTCATTCATTTCTCCTCATTTGTATCAATATTTTAAACTTAAATAAATCTCATTCATACCCATTATATACCATATTGCTGTTTTGTCGTTCTAAAATTTAACACCTCAAAAAATATAACTGAGTAATTCTAAAATTTACTACTACTATCGCATTATAATATTAAAAAGAAAATGGTTTTAATTAATGGGGTTAAATATGCCTGTGAAAGGTGTATCAGAGGCCATAGAGTAACTACTTGTACTCATACTGATCAACCATTAACTATGATTAAACCAAAAGGTAGACCTGCAAGTCAATGTCAACATTGTCGAGAACAACGTAAATTAAAAAATTTACATGTTCAATGTACTTGTGGTAAAAAAGGTAAATCCCCTGGTATGCATTTAGCCAGTTGTTTATGTCATAAAAATAGTCATTGTACTTGTTCAAATAGTCAAAAGAATTTATTAAATTCCGGTAATGGTAATATTCATCATTTAAATGCAAGTGAAAGAGCCAAGAAGAAATCATTAATTTCTGCTGCAAATTCAGAATTGCCTAATTTTCCATCTTCTTCAACTTTCACTCCTTCATTAAGTTCAAATTATATCATTGAAGATGTTGTTGTCCCTTTCGATGTAGGTAATTCAACTGGATCAGCTAATGCTAATGGTTTATTTGATTTATTTTCAAGTAATGGTGAGATTCAAAATACTAATAATTCTCAAGATAATTCCATTAATCATTCTATTTCCCATACGAATAGTAATTCGGTCAATAATTCAAGAACTAATTTAATTGATTCTAATAGTAATTCTTCTGTATCACCAGTAACATCTACTAATTATCAAAATGGTAATGGTGGTAATGAAAATTTAACTAATAGTGATAATAATGATGATAGAAAGGCTAACTCATCCACTCCAAATCCTTCTAACTTTCATATTAAAACTGAAGACATTGATAATTCTCCCAATTCTATTTCTTTACGTCCTTCATCTTCAGCTTCAATTAATCCTCATATTAAACAAAAGCAACAACATCAACTTAAACCAGATGAAGAAGATCATCCTTCCAAACTTGATCTTGATTTTAAAAATGAATTCGACCAAGATTATGAATCTCATTTGACTCCAACTGAATTAGATTTGGTAGATAGAATGTTTCCTTTATTTCCGTTGGTTGGAAGCTTGAGTTTTGATGATGATAAAACTCAACCTTTACTGTCAATTCCATTATCAACCCCTTATAATAATGATAGTTCAAATTCACTTTCAACTCCAGTTTCAGTTTCAAATTCATTCAACACCACCAATAGTATTAATGCTAATCCTCATATGAATATCCATCATAGTCTGATTGGACAAAAGTATGGCTCTTCATCAAGTACAGGAAATACTAGTCCAGCCACTAATAATATCCATCAATCTACCAAAATTACTAAACCTCATCAACCAAAACCAACTAGACCAACTGCTATCGTTCCTAGTACAAGTCATAGTCATAGTAATAGTTATAATCATACCAATTCAAACTCCTCATCCAATGTTAATATTGCTGGTTCTAATCCTCCTGGTAACAATGCTAGTACTAATTCTACCAATTCTGGATCTCATTATCAACCAATACGACCAAAACGTCCTGAGAGTGTGTTATCAATTGCTTCAAATTCTTCAAGCAGATCATTTGATATCAATAATGTGAATAATAATAGTGGTAATGGTAATAATCATCTCAATAATGGTACTCAAAATAGTTCTATAAATTATACAAGTCATACAAGTATAATAGCGGGTCCAGGAAGTCATTTGGCTAATATGTCTCAGAATCCATCATCCACGTTTTTAAATGGTAATTTACCTAACGCATCTAATTCTCAAGCTTTCCCTCCTAGTATTCCTTTCCCAAGTTATGATAGTAGTGGTAATAATAACAATGCCACTGCTTCGAGTACTGCATCTTCGCAATTTGGTGGAAGTGGATTGAATGAAAGTAATAATAATCAAAATGCCAATAATAATGGTAATACTGGTTTTGGTATTAGTGGGGGTCCTTTAATGGGAAATAACCACGATGGCCATTATCATCAACATCCATTTGGTAGAATTGGTTTAGGATCTACTAATTCATCAACTAATAATATTACTCGCTTAGATGAAGAAAATATTAGTATTCATGAGAATGATTCAAGTTTTAATATTGATTCTTTATCAAATAATGGATTTCAAAATGGTAGTGGTATTGATAGTGATTTTATGGATTCTGAAAATTGGTTTAATGATTTAACGTCGGTAGATAATAAAATTAGAAGAAATACATCTTTATCAACTACATCATCCTTTGCTAACATTTATAGTAATAGCACTTCCAATAATCCATTCAGTGAACATTCGACCATCAAGAGACAATCAAGTTTACCAAGAAGATCAACTACTAATGGTTTCACAGATTTGACTATATCTAATAGCGATACTAAACTATCTCACTCAATTGCTAGAGCCAATACTACTAATTCTATGTCGTCTGCTCATGCTGCCAATACTTCAACCGTAGCTTCTACTACTGGTGCTTCAATTGGTGGTTCTTCTTCTGCTGCTGCATACATTGATAATTCAATTTCAATAACTCCACCACCAAATAATTCAGACAATGAGTTATCATTCCCTCCATTTCAACAATTACCACTGCAACAAAGTGTAAAGGGTGGAAGTATCTCACAATCAGAAAGTAGTCAACGACAACAGTTACAACAACATCAACAAGAACAGCAACCTGACTATGAATTTCAAGCTCCTATGTTTTCTGATTTATTATCACCAATATACGATAGTAACAAGGCTCAATATGATTAGAGACTAAAGCTTACGTTCCAACTTATTTATTCATTCATTCACTCATTCTAACATTTATTTATTTATTCATGATAACGAAGACAAAGACAACAAAGGTAAAAAGTAAAATAAAATCAAATTTACCGCCATGATGTTCCCTATTCTTTTATTTTATTCTTTTTTTTTATTATTAAATTATTGGCTTTATCTACCTATACAATTGTAATTTACCTTTTATGTTATCATTATATCGCTATTATATATTTCCTTCCCTTTCCATCCCCTTTTCTTGGTTTTCTTCTCTTTGTATTCTTATTTCTATGGTTTTAATTTAGGTATTTATATAGTTTTTTTAATATACTTCCAGATGTTGGTATAATTGAACTCAAAGAGCAAACTAGTAACAAGTCTTACAATCTTTATTTCTTGCCTAGCTTAAGATTCTCTAACCTGTTTATATTCGAATCAAGAGTTAATGATGTGTCTCTATTTGATGATTTCTTTGATGAATTCAATTTCTTAGAAATTGTTTTCGATTCAATCACTCTTGAGGAAGGTTTCGAAGATGATTGTA
Source organism: Scheffersomyces coipomensis (assembly GCF_036884675.1). NCBI lineage: Eukaryota > Fungi > Ascomycota > Pichiomycetes > Serinales > Debaryomycetaceae > Scheffersomyces > Scheffersomyces coipomensis. The sequence goes on along the minus strand of NW_027042892.1, from coordinate 600,516 downwards.
ATTCGTCCTTAAGGTATAATGATAAAATCTCATCTTTGACTTTCATGATTGATTGTTGTTCAACTTGTTGCAATTTAGTTAATCTTAACATATACTCTAATAATGATAATGAATTCGCTTTTTGCTGAACGGGAGCTCGCTTCTTCTTGTTCTTCTTTATATTTTCTCCGTCTTCCTCGTCGTCATCATCTACTTCTTCATCTTCCTCTTCGTCGTCATCATCGTCAAATTCTCCAACATTTAGCTCACCAAATGCAACCCATTCTTCAGTGGATTTGACTTCATCGATCAATTTCAAGATCAATACAGGTGAACTACGATCATCTAGTTTCAACAATTTACCTGAAGCCGTGAAAAATAACCGTTGAATCATCTTAATATTATATACCTTCACTTGAGGTGATTCCTCTTCATGATCATGATATCTACCATCATTAAAATCTTCTCTAATTTCTAATCTATAATCATATGTTTGTTTTTCCTCAGTTGATTTAGTCCTTCTAATACTTACTTCACTCCTGGCAAAGGTTTCTTTCCAAGATATACTTGATAAGCCTATGTCAAGATCATCATCTTCTGGAATGGTATCCTGGTCTGTTCCACTAATGTATTTTGCCCTTGACGGATTGTAAAAGATGGTATATGTCACTAAATCAAAAACAGGGCCAACTGTTGCCGGAAATTCCTTGCTACTAACCTCGTTTGATTTGATTATATGATTAGAGGCTTGTAATAATCGACCTGGTGATATATTATCTTGAGCACCATCTATAAAACCATTAATATTGATACCACTGGTAATCAATGCAAGATTTATTATAGGAATTGAATCATTGATCAAATTTAAAAGACTTTTCATATAGTCCTCTACCTGTTTAATTGATTCTTTTTCATTACCCCCTGTCAAATTCTGGTTGATGGAATCAATATGCTCGTCAAATGAGTTCAATTCGGCATTCAACTCATTAATCAAATCCAAAGTCGATTCTAAAGTACTATTCCCTCTAGCAGTAGCCAACTTAATCAAATCTATTGACAATGAAATGATATTGATTTTGGTTTGAATCTTATTCCTAGTATTGGTTATACGTTGCTTTTCATGCTCTGATATCTTCTCAAGAAATTGACCTACCGTCTTAATAGCGTAGGTTGATGCAATGGTTATACCTGATCTAATGGCAAATGTAACTGCTTGATTGCTTGCCTTAGCAAGTATTTGATCCATCTTACCCTTCTATGGTTATAAGTCAATTGATAGATAGATAGCTATCTGTTCCCCCTAGTATGTAGGCTGCCACTAAAATTTAAAGATGATCTGCTCTCTGTGCGGTGCGGTTCTCCCTAGCACTAGGATTTTTTTGGCGCGTTGTTTATTTATGTTTACCTTTTCATTTTGTTTGTAAGCCAGATTTCAAATATAGATCTTACCAATTACTATTTCCACAGTTATATCAACAAAAGGTATAGACAGCTTTTATAGATACGAGATACTATGGCTGTTCGTAAACCTTTGACTCAATTCACCACACCATTGGGTTCAGGAGCTGGTGTTCCAAAGGAGAAGAGACCACCGCGTGTTAATGATAGTGCAGCAAGGTTAGCCAAACCATTCAAGGTCCCATTTGTTAATAGATCACAAACTGTTGGTGCTACATCTACTACTCGTGGTTTACCTATAAGAGGTGCTAGATCAAAGGTGAAAAACTATGCTCTTGATGATATTGATAAAGAAAACATAAATCCAGATCAGGATGATTATAATGTAGATGAGAATGGTGAAGTTGTTCGTAAAAAGAGATTTGGTGCTATATTGCCACGTCTGATGCTTTTAAATCAAAACAACTTAAATCAATCTGAAGATAAAATGAAGCAAACATTCATTGTGCCATTTTCAAGTGATAATGTTAAAAAGTTAGAGTTTTCTAATAGAGGTCCTCCTCCTCCATTAGGTACAAGAGTAAAACCAATTGTTCCTCCTCGAGCATTACATGATCCAATGAGTGAATTTGCTATTGTACTATACGATCCAACGGTTGATGTAATACCGAAAATTGAAGATGAAGTGAATGAAAATGATAAGGAACAAGAAAAATCAAAGTCCCCCACACCACCACCAACCGAAGAAGAGCAACTCGAAAGACCAGTGAAAAGAAGAAAAACACATAAATCCTTAGCAGAAATATTGGGTATAGTTAAAAATCCAGAAGAGGCATTAGCTAAATTTCCCAATGTTCCTGTAGTAATAGATCCTAAATTAGCTAAGATCTTAAGACCTCATCAAATTGCAGGAGTTCAATTTTTGTACCGTTGTACATCAGGTTTGTTAGATGCTAGAGCTCATGGTTGTATAATGGCTGATGAAATGGGTTTAGGGAAGACTTTACAATGTTTAGCTCTTATGTGGACTTTATTAAAACAAAGTCCAAGAGGTAAAAGAACAATTGAAAAATGTATAATTGTTTGCCCATCATCTCTAGTTAGAAATTGGGCCAATGAAATTATTAAGTGGTTAGGAGAAGGTGCCATAACTCCATTAGCAGTTGATGGGAAATCAACTAAGAATTCAGAATTAGGTGGAGCTTTACAACAGTGGTCGACAGCTACGGGAAGAAATATCGTACGGCCTGTATTGATTATATCTTATGAAACCTTAAGAAGAAATGTTGATAAATTGGCTGGTACAGAAGTTGGTTTATTGTTAGCTGATGAGGGTCACAGATTGAAAAACGGTGATTCGTTAACATTTACTGCTTTAAATGCTTTAAAATGTAAAAGAAGAGTTATTCTTTCAGGTACACCAATTCAAAATGATTTGTCTGAATATTTCTCGTTATTAAATTTTGCAAATCCAGGATATCTTGGAACTAGACTTGAATTTAAAAAGAATTTCGAAAATGATATCTTAAGAGGTAGAGATGGATTTGCAACAGACAAAGAAAGAGAAATTGGTGATAAAAAATTAACGGAGTTATCCGAACTAGTATCAAAATTTATTATTAGAAGAACTAATGATATTTTATCAAAGTATTTGCCAGTTAAGTATGAATACGTTTTATTCACTGGTTTATCACCATTACAAAAAGCTTTATATAATCATTTTATAACATCACCCGAAATTAAGAAGTTATTAAGAGGTACTGGTTCGCAGCCATTGAAAGCTATCGGTTTATTAAAGAAGTTATGTAACCATCCTGATTTGCTAGATTTACCCGATGATTTAGAAGGTTGTGATAGACTTATACCTGATGATTATGCCCCATCAATTGGTAAGAATGCAGGAGGAGGAGGTAGAAATAGAGAAGTACAAAGTTGGCATAGTGGTAAATTCATGATATTAGAACGTTTCTTACATCAGATCAATTCTGAAACTACTGATAAAATTGTCTTGATTTCGAATTATACTCAAACCTTAGACTTAATTGAAAAGATGTGTCGTCATAAGAAATATGGTTGCTTGAGATTGGATGGTACCTTAAACATTAATAAACGTCAAAAGTTGGTGGATAAATTCAATGATCCAAATGGATCAGAATTCATATTTTTGTTATCATCAAAAGCAGGTGGTTGTGGTATCAATTTGATTGGAGCTAATAGGTTAATTTTATTAGATCCTGATTGGAATCCAGCTTCAGATCAACAAGCGTTAGCAAGAGTGTGGAGAGATGGTCAAAAGAAAGATTGTTTCATTTATAGATTTATTTCTACTGGTACAATTGAAGAAAAGATTTTTCAAAGACAATCCATGAAACTTTCCTTATCCAGTTGTGTGGTTGATGAAAAGGTAGATGTTGAAAGATTATTCAGTGCTGAAAATTTAAAACAATTATTTGAATATTCTCCAGATACAAATTGTGATACTCATGAAACTTATAATTGTAAGAGATGTTCAGAAGAAAAGGGTCAATTTATAAAATCTCCCGCCATGTTGTATGGGGATGCAACCACTTGGAATCATCTTAATAAAGATGCATTGGTTGCAAATGAAGATTCATTGATTGTCAATGAAAATAATTTCGATGATATCACTTTTGCATTACAGTATATATCCCATTAGTTATGTCAAATTAAAAAATTAAACTTTTTTAGTAATATGAAAACCGTACGATAAACCAATTAGATATCAACGTAGATTAGGGAACGTTTGTGGTTGCTAATTTGCACCCCCATTTATAGTACATCCCCACATTCCGAATGGGTATAACCTTGTTCCGAGAGAGACGATAACATTTTTTTTGACTCCTGTGTTCTCTCCCCCACATTTTTTTTTCAAGGCTGTCAGGGAAAAAGCGCAACAATTCCAGCCCAATCATAAAACTGTTTAAAGTCATATACCAAAGGAGTTTAGATTATATCATTTATTCTTTAGTATATATATCTTACAAGGTCTTAACCAAATATAATTGTTATTGATAGACCCAACTATAGAACTTAGGATTTACTTATTACTATATTTATCGTTTTCAAATTTCAAAAATGTCACAAGCTCCCCAACTTCCTCAAAATCCAATTATTATCGTTGGTGGAGGTCTTGCTGGTTTATCAGCTGCTCATCAAGTGTATCTTAGAGGTGGTAATGTTGTACTTCTTGATAAACAAGGATTTTTAAGTGGAAACAGTGGTAAGGCTACTTCTGGTATTAATGGAGCTTTGAGTCGTACTCAAATTGATCTTGGAATTAAAGATAGCGTTCAACAATTTTATGATGATACTTTAGCTGCTGCTAAGGATCGTGCTAATCCTGATTTGATTAAGGTATTAACTTATCATTCAGCTGATGCGATTCATTGGTTGCAAGAAGTGTTTGATCTTGATCTTACTATTGTTTCAAGATTAGGTGGTCATTCACAACCAAGAACTCATAGAGGAAGAGATTCAAAATTTCCAGGTATGGCAATTACTTATCGATTATTAGAAACATTTGAAGCATTAACTGAAACTGAACCAAGTCGAGTTGCTGTCTTGAAAAATTGTCAAGTTATTGATCTTTTAAAACAAGATGGTGATGATTATAAAATTAAAGGTGTTAAATATAAAAATTTAAAAGATAAATCAAAACATGAAATCATTGGACCCGTCATAATGGCCACTGGTGGTTATGCTGCTGATTTTACTAAGAACTCTTTATTAAGAAAATATAGGCCTGATATTGTTGATTTACCTTCTACCAATGGTAATCATGCAACTGGTGATGGTCAAAAGATTATTATGAAAAACAAAGGTGTGGGAATTGATTTAGAAAAAGTACAAGTTCACCCTACTGGATTAATTGATCTCAATGATAAAGATGTTATTTCTGGTAAGACTCAACCAAGATTCTTATTCTTAGGAGCAGAAGCATTGAGAGGTGAAGGTGGATTAATGTTTAATGCTAAAGGTGAAAGATTTGTTGATGAATTAGGAACTAGAGACTATGTTAGTGGAGAAATGGAGAAGCAATTGAAATTGGGTAATGGACCGATTAGATTAGTGTTATCTGAGGAAGCTGAATCAAAATTGGAATTCCATGTTAAGCATTATAAGTCAAGAAATTTGATGAAAACAATTTCAGGTAAAGAATTATTAAAGGAATTTAACTTAGAATCGAACCCAAATAAGTTAATTAGTCAATTAGACACCTACAATAAAGCTGCTACTGGTAAAGTAAAGGAACCATTTGGTAAGAAATACTTCCCAGCTACTCCATTTAAATTTGATAACAATGCTAAATATCATGTATCATTTATTACTCGAGTCTTACATTTCACCATGGGAGGAGTTAAAATCAATGATAAGTCTCAAGTTTTGCATCATGTTGGTGAAGAAGAATATGTTCCATTTGAAGGATTATATGCAGCTGGTGAATTAGCTGGTGGTGTTCATGGGCATAATAGATTAGGTGGTTCTTCTTTATTGGCTTGTGTTGTTTATGGTAGATTGGCTGCAGATCAAGCTAGTAGTTATTTCATGCATAAGTTAAGTACTAGCACTGGTTCTGTGGGTGCTACCGGTAGATTGCAAATGATCAACTTACATATTGATCCACTGAACCCTCAAAGAGTTACTATCGATTGGAGTGATAAAGGGGAATCGTCTGGTTCTGTACCAGTTACTGCAGCACCAGTGCCTACTTCTACTGCTGCAGCTGCAGCTGCACCAGCTCAAGCTCCATCTCCTACCAAATTTAAACAATTTGAAATCCCAAGTAAAGAATTCACTGAAGAAGAAGTTGCAAAACATAATAAGCCTAATGATTGTTGGGTTATTATTAAGAATGTAGTATTAGATTTAACCCCATTTTTAAAGGATCATCCAGGTGGTGAACAATCAATTAAGAACTTCGGAGGTAAAGATGCTACAGAAAGTTTTGAAATGTTACATGAAGATAATTTTATTGAAAAGTATACTAAAGAATGTGTGTTAGGTAGAATTAAAGGTAAGACTCCAGCTTTGGAATTTTAATTTAGGTTACAAAACATATAAAGTACAATTGAATTAAGTTTATTTATTTATTTATGAAAAATATATATACGCGATATAAGAATGATGTTTTAAATTTATTCGTGTTCTAATGAAGCTTCGTATTGTTCTTCAGTTAATAATTCTTCTGAAGCTTCGACATCTTCAACGTTAGCTAATTTAATTTGAGCAATCCAACCGTTACCAATTGGATCAGAGTTAATTAATGAAGGATCACTTTCTAAGTTTTCATTAATAGCAATGACTTCACCAGCAATTGGAGAATAAATTTCTGATGCAGATTTAACTGATTCAACTGATCCAATAGTATCACCAACTTCAACTTGATCACCAATTTCTGGTAATTCAACAAAGGTAACATCACCAAGAGCTTCAGAAGCATATTTTGTGATACCAACAAAGGCAGTATCATCACTGAAAGTAGCTAACCATTCATGTTCAGCAGTATATTTAACTGAAACTGGACCTTCAGTTAAGTATTTATAAAGATGAGATTGTTGGTTGACTTTATGAGAAATTGAATTGAATACAACTCTTGAAGTAGAGAATTTGGCAGTGAATGAAGGAATGGTAGATCTGATAGATAAAGTTGAAGATCTGATCAAAGGGCTTGATGTTCTTAATACTGATTTAAACATGGCTAAAATTTATATGTATGTGTGGGGTGGATAGTGTGCGAGAAGAGAGTAACAGGCCGTCTAGATATGATTCGAATAGATGATGACAATATCAATTGGACAAAAGACAAGAAGGACCAAATACAAGAAGAAAGAAATTGAATGAAAAGTTTTTAAAGAATACTGCTATTTATTTTAAACTTTAGTTTATACCGTGAATTTTTTAAAGTCTGTTTTCATTTGTCCTCTGCCTCACATTTTGGACTCTGATGTTTTTTTTCCTTTCTGGTGTAAGGTTTTTTTGACTTCACCATGTCTTTTTTTTGACTTCGATTTGTTTTTGACTTCCCCTTCTGGATTAGTAGTTACTGCAAATTTTCAAATTATATAACTAGAGGTTAACTAATTTGTGTAGTTACTGCATTTGATTGACTGTATACGAGCATGATGAAACCACCAAGTATGCAATGTTTCGATGTCAATTTGCCATATCTACGATAAACGACAAACTAATTTAAAAATACACATATGTTTTTTGTTTTATTAAATCAATAAGGAAATTATATAGAAGATTAAGATAGATTATACCATTTGAAATGATTCAAAATGGTTAATTACTCATAAAGAAATCTATGTTATGCTTTCAAGAAGAAAAGGAAATTATATAACAAAAAAAATTACATAACATGATAAAATATCCTGATACAGGAAGGGGGTGTATAAGAAGAAAGGGAAACTATTTACTTTAGTTAAAAGTTGATGCTGATATGAATTATATATCAATAAATAAGAATGAAGGAAATGTGATTGGATTTATTTTTCATCTCTTTATGATCATGATTTAGTTTTTATTATCATTATGATAGAATATTTTTCATTAATTTTTGATTGATAATACTTTTTATTAGATGTTATTATTTGACTTTTTCTTTCATTTCAATTTTCAATTTTCAATTCGATTTATCTAAGTGAAATGAACCACAATAGGTACAATGATAACAATTAATAAAATAATTACACCTAAGATTAAACATAATCTCATTTTCATATCTTTCCACCACATATCTTTTCTAACTCTATTGGCACCTCTTTTAAAACCTTGAGCACCCATTTGTAAATCACCAGCTTTGTTTTCTATGGTATCTAATCTTTCACCTCTTTCAGCAACTTTATTAATGTTATCTCTCATAATACCAACGGTATCATCGATTTGCTAGAAAAGAAAATTAAATTAGTATAAAAGACTTCAATTTGAGGTAAGTAAATTGATTGATTGATTGAATCAATATAACAACTATATTCAAAAGATACATACTGCTTGAATTGCTGCTTGTCTGGATTGGGATTGATCACCAGTACTTTGGTTTGGGATATATGGATCGTAAGGGACTGAAGAAGACATTATAAATATATGATTTGTATTTTAATTTAGATGTGTTGAATGAAATAAGTTACAAAGAAGTAATCGACTGAGTTATATTAGATAGATTTTATGTAGTTGATATAGTTTTAATAAGATTTCTGAATTGAAAAATGCAGCTATATGATACTAGTGTTTGAAAGGGGGGTACAATGAGAGCGTGAAAATTGATCTGGCTCTGATTCAAAATGATTTGATATGATTTGTACTTGACTTGAACTGGAGGTACTGACAGATGTTCAATATAATCGTTTTATGGATTTGATTGATTGATTAAGTCTTTAAATGATGATCAGAATAATAATAATGATGATAGTTGTTTGCTATAATAGCTTTTGCCCTTTACTTATTTCTTAACATGATTTAAGAAAATTGGCTTAGAGATTTTTGGGGATTTACACGCCCAATCACTCAGTGATCTTTATGTAATGCGACATTAATGCAATCACTTTATGGTTTGCGTGTCATAATTATTAAATGTCTGATATCTTTAAATTATTTGTTTCTTTTTGAAATGTCGTATACCTCAAAGTGTCTGGTAATTTTGCCTAATTAGGTAATGACCCATTTATTACTATAATCACATACACTTACACTTTCAACAACAATAAGAGTAAGTTAAAGTTTTTAGATCTATCAATGATTCGAATAAAGTTGAATATCTTGTGATTTACTTGACCTGTTCATTACATCGCATTTAAAAGAAAATAGAGAATGATGATCTTGTTATTGATACTACTTGGTGATGTTTAATTTAAAAAGCGGATCAAATGGAAATTAAGACACACAAAAACTGTGCCCGCTTCATGATCACTTTTTTTCACATCAATTAAATTAATGGCTGTGAAACTTAACGACGGTTCATCTAAAGCTTGACCTACTAATTTCTATAGCTCTGTAATTAGATAGAGATATAGTATATATACCTACTAATAGTCTGAAAGTAGATTAGTTTACAACTAATATACATTGTAAAAGTAGGTCATCAATCATCCATTTATTAAAAATTTAAATGATCCAAATATATTCATCTTATATATTCATCCTATAAGATGAAATTATCTCCTATCTATTGAATCAAGGCTATATGACAACATATTACAATAGAATTTTTCTCCTATCCTTTTGGCTTCACTGCTGCTGTCTTATCAAATGAATGATGATCCAGGAAATGTCGCAAACTTTAATATGAGCACTACTTTCCTATCTTATATTATTATGGAGAGTATATCATCTATAATTATTAACCATATGGTATGAATTCATGATGCTAAAGATGATTGATAGCATTATCAGATTAAACGCGTCTTTTATCCAATCGATCGATGATAATCATCAAAAGAGCTCAATCCGGGTAATTCATTACTATGTATTGATTTAGTAAATTACGAATACGAAAGTATATGATCAATATTAACTCACATAGAACTTGTATTGATCACAATATCTTTAAGCTCAGGAAGGCTATTGTTAGTATCAAAAAAATTTGTTAAAGCCCAAAGAGGTTTACACTTATATAATCGGCTAATTGAATACGATGGTTATTTTTTGGTCTCTAATTGTCGCACCGTCAAATTCGTGACAATCTTGGTAAGGAGGATCTAGCTTGGGTTTGTCGTGATGAGTTAAGTCATCAGCTTAATTGACGCAGTGGAAGTTATTGTTAATCACTTAAAAAACTATTTAGAACTATAGCATTATATAGAATAGCTAAGTAGATCAAATTTGAATCTTATAATTCTATAATTATCTAAACATAGAAAATGTCGTATTAGCCTGGGCCACTCCTTTTAGGTACCTCCTTTTTTATTTTTTATTTGTTTTTTTTTTTTGTCTGTCATTAAAAAAAATAAATACAAAGAACTGGTTGGGAAACAGACAGACAGTGAGAGGATCAAAAAAATCAAAAATGTCGTTTCTGTCGACGGTCTCTTTTCCAAACCACCTCCTCCTCCCAAAATCACTTTTTTGTTTTTTTCTATTTTAATAAATTCCAACAACCACTTTCTTTTCTTTTTAATCGTTATTTCTTGTGTACATCACATTTTATACATTAACTCAATAATAATAATAGATCAAATATGGACGGTGGTATGTATATGACCCTCAATTGAGGTTTAGTTTAATTGATTGATTGATTGATTGATGCCATTGAACCAAGTTTAAAAATACATCCAGATTTTTCATTTTCCCAATCTTTGATTTGGAATCTCTAATGTTTTTTTGGGAACTTATGTGTTGGCCACTAAAATTTTTCAACATCTATCTCACCCACATCATCAAATTACAAGATCAATTCATCCATAGAAGGCGTATAAATTATCGTTATGATAGCTATGATTTCAATTGATTGATTTGATTGATTGATTGATTTTATTTGTTTGTCTACAACGATTCAGCTTACGTTCTTTTTTTAATAGGGGGGCGAGCGAAAAATATAACCAGCGATTACAAACTTATTTTTTGATTAATTGAGATCTTTCTCGTTATCAATGCATATGTTAGTTTATCAAAGTCAATATTATCTATAGCTCATCATTATCATTGATATCATTTTCAAATTGACACTATCAAAAAATTTTCAAACTTTGATTAGGCAGTGTGGTATGCATTTCTATTCATAGTAACTTTTTTTCCCTCACTCAGTGTGTGTGTGTGTGTTTATTATGAATGTGAGAGAGCATCTTTGATTGAAAAGGGATAGGACTATTTTTTTTATCGAATTTTGATTTGTTACATCTGTCTCACTCTAATTATTATGACTTTCTATTTTACAGAATGATGATTTAAGTGTCTTGAGATAGATTTAGTATCAATTTATGATTTTTAACTAGAATTATTCTATATCTTTTTTTTGTCGGCCTAATCTTATCCATCATCCAACAGATGATTGCATTTCTATCATTATCATTATCAATTCAGATCTAATCAATTAATTAAACAAGCCAATTTAAAATTAAAAAATAAAATAAGTAAATACTAACAATATCCCCTTATTATAGAAGAAGTTGCTGCTTTAGTTATCGATAACGGTTCCGGTATGTGTAAAGCCGGTTTCGCTGGTGATGACGCTCCTCGTGCTGTTTTCCCATCTATCGTCGGTAGACCAAGACATCAAGGTATTATGGTCGGTATGGGTCAAAAAGATTCTTACGTTGGTGATGAAGCTCAATCTAAAAGAGGTATTTTAACCTTAAGATATCCAATTGAACATGGTATTGTTTCTAATTGGGATGATATGGAAAAAATCTGGCATCATACTTTTTACAATGAATTAAGAGTTGCCCCAGAAGAACATCCAGTTTTATTAACTGAAGCTCCAATGAATCCAAAATCTAATAGAGAAAAAATGACTCAAATTTTATTTGAAACTTTCAACGTTCCAGCTTTCTACGTTTCTATTCAAGCTGTTTTATCATTATATTCATCAGGTAGAACTACTGGTATTGTTTTAGATTCTGGTGATGGTGTTACTCACGTTGTTCCAATTTATGCTGGTTTCTCTATGCCACACGGTATTTTAAGAATTGATTTAGCTGGTAGAGATTTAACTGATTACTTAATGAAAATCTTATCTGAAAGAGGTTACACTTTCTCTACTACTGCTGAAAGAGAAATTGTTAGAGATATTAAAGAAAAATTATGTTATGTTGCTTTAGATTTCGAACAAGAAATGCAAACTTCTTCTCAATCATCTGCTATTGAAAAATCTTATGAATTACCAGATGGTCAAGTTATTACTATTGGTAATGAAAGATTCAGAGCTGCTGAAGCCTTATTCCGTCCTGCTGATTTAGGTTTAGAAGCTGCTGGTATTGATCAAACTACTTATAACTCCATCATCAAGTGTGATGTTGATGTTAGAAAAGATTTATATGGTAATATTGTTATGTCTGGTGGTACTACTATGTTCCCAGGTATTGCTGAACGTATGCAAAAGGAAATTACTGCTTTAGCTCCATCATCAATGAAAGTTAAAATCATTGCTCCACCAGAAAGAAAATACTCTGTCTGGATTGGTGGTTCTATCTTGGCTTCATTATCTACTTTCCAACAAATGTGGATCTCAAAACAAGAATACGACGAATCTGGTCCATCTATTGTTCACCACAAATGTTTCTAAGCAAATTGTTGTTAATCAGAAAAGAAAGATATTTTCTTTTTCATTTTCTTTTTTTTATATCTCAATTGTTTATAAAAACATTATGGTAATGATTATGATTTTAGATTCTTAATATTTACTCACTTGTTTTGCTTTGTTTTGTTGTTATTATTTTGTTTATTTGTTGCTTTTTTTCTATTATTGTCAAAGTACAAATCGATTAAATGAAGACCAAAAAAAATTCTCCTTAAATTCCTTTATTAAAGTATTACTATATTAAATCAAGTCAGTATTATATATATATAAGTAATTTTCTATATATGTATATGCTGTTGATTATAATTTTTCTTATTATTTTTATATTCCTTTGTTTCAAAAAAAAAAAAAGAAGAGAAAGAAGAATAAAGATTTGAAAATATTGAAATAAGAATAATTAATTGCTTATCACAAATTTTCAGGTCGGGTATTTATTTTCATATTTCATATTTTTTATATTTTTATAAATTATTTCTTTATATCTATCTTATACGTAACACTTATATGTATTTAAAATTATATATGTGTAAATTGTGATTATTGTAAATTGTGTGTTGTTTTTTAATATTAAAGAAAATTATCATAAAAGTAGAAGCCCACATCAGCTCTGTTTTTAATCGCTTTCTATCGTTCCAGGTTCTTGACTGGCACTTTCACCTACCTCTTGCTCGTGTTCTGCTTCTTCATCTTCTTCTGCGTTTGGTGGTTGTTCAGAATCTGCTTCTTCTTGTGGTTCTGACTCATCGGCTTGATTTCGTTGTCTTTCTTTTAATTGACTCAATCCATCGTAAAAATTTGTCCATAACCTTCCTACATCATCAAACTCTTTCCCCACTTGGATCGACTCGTTCAAAGATCGATTCAAAATATCTAAATTATATATCACATTATCGATATTGTTCGATATTTCCTGTATCAATAAGTCCCGTTGTTTTTCAAAATATGATGATGAAGCAGCATGTGATATCGGCTCTATGGATGACTCCTTATTTGACATGATATGATATGATATTAGTAGTACAATTCTTTGTGGATAACTCCTCTATTCAAAACACCAGGTCGCGTACTGTCTATTTAAAATTCAGTGTTGTTTTTGTTTTCTGGTTTTGTTGCAAAGTTTGGTGATAGTTTACATACAGGAAATATCAATTTTATTAGTGGGATGCAGCATCAGAAAATTTTATATAGGCGTAATGAATGATTTCGTCATTGATTACATTTTGGTTAGATATTGACAGTATTTGTTAGAATTCAGTAGTGGTTATAGATATGGCTAAGAAAGATAAGAAGTCAAAGGAAGCTAAAAAACTTCGAACAGCAGAAAAGGCTAAGAAGAATCAATCAAAGGCTGAAATCAAAGATAAAAAAGTTGCTAAAAAATTAGGTGAAGAAGAAGAAGATGAAGATATAGATCAAATCTTAGAACAATTCGCCAAAGAGCAAGCATTATTCGAAGAAGTTAACATCACTGTTACTGAAAGACCATCAAAAAGATTGAATCCTACTATGGTGGCTAATCCTATCAATGGGAAACGTGAGTTTATGTTATTTGGTGGTGAATCAAATGATGGATCAATTGCTCATTTTTATAATGATTTATACGTCTATACCGTTGATAATGATACCTGGAGGAAGATAAGTTCCAAGAATGCACCATTACCAAGATCTTCCCATGCTATGTGTTCTCATCCATCTGGTATAATATTAATGTTTGGTGGTGAATTTTCATCTCCAAAACAATCTACCTTTTATCATTATGGTGATACTTGGATCTTAGATGCTGATAGCAAAGAATGGTCTAAAATTGATCAAAAGAAAGGACCATCCGCTAGATCAGGTCATAGATTGGCCGTTTGGAAGAATTATATTATGTTATATGGTGGATTTCGAGATTTAGGAAATATGTCAACTTATTTAAATGATTTATGGTTATTTGATGTCACTACTTATAAATGGACTCAAGTAGAATTTCCACAAACTCATACTATTCCTGATGCAAGATCAGGTCATTCATTTTTACCATGTGCTGATGGTGCCATTGTCTATGGTGGTTATTGTAAAGTTAAAGCAAAGAAAGGTTTACAAAAAGGTAAGGTTTTAACTGATTGTTGGGTTTTAAAGATGAAATCAGATCCTAAGGCAATTAGATTTGAAAGGAAAAAGAAGCAAGGTTCAAGTCCTACTGCCAGAGTTGGTTGTTCATTGGTATATCATAAGAATAGAGGTATAATGTTTGGAGGTGTTTATGATTATGAAGAGAGTGAAGAACAATTGGACTCAGAATTCTATAATACTTTGTATTCGTATCATATAGAAACAAATAGGTGGTATAATGTTTCATTAAAGAGACAGAGAGCTCCTAAAAGAGAACGTGTTAAAGAAAGATCAAGAGATGAAGATCTTGAAATATTATTGAATTCTATTTTAGCCAAAGCCAAATTAAATGATGACGATGAAGAAGAAGATGGAGACAAACAGATTTCAGAAATTGAAAGATTGAGACAAAAAGAAGAGCTTGAAGAAGCCGAAGAGGAAAAGATAGTGTATCCTATTATGAATCAATTACCTCATAAAAGATTTAATTCTACTTTATGTGTAGTTGATGATACCTTATTTATATACGGTGGTATCTTTGAAAGAGGAGAACAAGAATTCAATTTAGATTCTTTATATGCTATTGATTTAGGTAAAGTTGATGGGGTTAAAGTGTTATGGGAAGATTTAACTGAAATGGAGAAAGATGTGGTTAATTCAGATGATGAAGATGAAGATGATGATGACGATGATGATGACGATGATGAAGAAGATGAAGATGTTAAATTGGAAGCTGAAGATGAAGATGAAGAAGAGGAAGAAGAGGAAGAGGAGGAAGATGAAATTCCAGATCCAAGACCTTGGTTACCACATCCAAAGGCTTTCGAGTCATTAAGAGCGTTCTACGTTCGTACTGGTCCAAATTTCTTAGAATGGTCTATTTCAAGTCACAGAGATGAAAGAGGTAAATACTTGAAGAAGGCAGCCTTTGATTTATGTGAAGAAAGATTCTGGGAAAGAAGAGAACAAGTTGCTATAGAAGAAGATAGATTAGAAGATTTAGGTGGTGTTGGAGATATCATTGAAAAAGATACTTCCAAAGTTACTAAAAGACGTTAGATTATAGATGTACATAAACTTTTTTATTAATTTATAAATATTTATCTAAATAATTATATTACATGACCTAATTTACAGAGATATTATATGAAATGAATGAATGATATGAATGAACCGGTAGGGAAAGAAAATTATGCAAAATGAATACCAACTTGATGAAATGCGTATAATAATTTCAAGAAATCAGTTTGATCTAATTTAGAAGCTCTCTTATCTGAAAATTCAGTTTGAGTTAATACTTGATCAATCTTTTTCTTGACAATTTCAGTATATTCACTTTGACTATCAATGGCCATTGAATCATTATTATTATCACTATTTTGAGTAGCTAAAAAGGTTTTATAATTCTTTTCTAAGATTTCAATAACATTATTTGATTTGAAACCAGCAGCGATGGTCTTATTCTTTCTAACGAAAACAATACGTAATAAACCATCCCATTCATTAAAGTCAATATTTGGTCTTGGGGTTTTGATTTCTATTCTAACCACTGATGATTCAACTTGAGGAGGAGGACGGAAATTGTTCTTACCAACCTTCATGATATGAGTAACATTAGCCCACATCTGCACGTTAGCAGATAATCTACAGTATAAGGAATCACCAGGTCTGGCTAACAATCTTAATGCAAATTCTCTTTGGAACATTAAAATAGAAACTCTTGGAGGTCTTGGTTGATTTAATAATTTAAACACTAATGGAGATGAAATTTGATAAGGAGTATTTGAAATACAAACATCGAAATAAGGTAATTCAGTTTTCATGAAATCTCCTAATAAGATATCTAATTTCTTTTGTTGAGGAGTACCATGAACTCTCTTGGTTAATTCAGCCGCCATTCTAGGATCCATTTCAACAGCCACAACTTTCTTGGCTTGTTCTAAGATACGAACAGTTAAGTTACCAGTACCAGGACCAACTTCCAAAACAATATCACTTGGTTTTATATTAGCCTTATCAACAATCCCTTGGGCCACTAAAGGATTCTTCAAAATATGTTGACCTAAATTGGTATTGAATTTAAACACTGAGTTCAAATGCTTTTCTGCTGCAACTTTCGAACCAGTTGGATCAGAAGCTGTAGAGAACTTCTTCTTTGGAGCTTTTGGCATTATATCGTTACTTTCACTAATCTTGAACTATGGAAATCAATCTCTTCAAATCAAACTTCATAAATCTCATCTCTGCTCTCTCTCCAGAAATTTTTTTTTATTTATTTATTTTGAGGAAAGTTGCTGCAATTTTTGGTGTGCATATAAGGCCGCATCTTTTTGTTTACATTTTTGTGAATGTTTACAAACAACGTATCAGCTCAGTTTTACAATTGATCCAGTTGCCATTACAACACTATAGGACAAGTAACCCATTGGAAGTAGAAGAAGGTATAATACAGTATCATAGCGATCAATATCAGAAAGGGACACAACGGTTTGAAATACTTTACCATTGAAAAGAAATAGGACACTTGAAGAGAGAAGTATGTCAAAACAATAATAACAATGAGTCCCTTAACTTTGAATGATATAAGATTATCAGAACTACTACAAACAGTACCGACATTCTCCTTCTTCGAAGAACTTATCAGCATCCCAGCTGTCAATACCCAGCTACTGCTGAGTGATCTATACAAGTTTAATAAGATATTGAGTGATATAATTGTATATCTAAGAGATCTTCTAGAAATTTTTCATCAAATCAATCAATCAGATCTTAGTCTTAACAATGATTTACAATGGTATTTTGAAGGAAAGGATGCAATTCTTGATTTAGATCGGAATTTGAAAAGTATAGATGAAATCATAATGCAACTTCTTTCTGTCGTGGAGTCTGATGGAAGAGATAATGTTATATCTTTATTAGATAAATTTGAAGAATCAAATGGGTTATTATTAGAGGTCAAAAAGTTCGTCATCACATTTAAGAAGAGCTTGGATTTATCTATTGTTTATAGAGAGATAATTGATACCATTAAGATATTAACTGAAGAAACTGAAGATTGTTTGAAACTGATTGTTAGGTTATCAAAGACAAAAATATCTAGTCCTAATCGAGTATTGCCCAAATTTGAATTAGAAACCATTATTTCAAAGATGAGAATAACTAATTTATTCTCATTGAATAATTTATCTATGAGATCAATAAGATTGCCTACATTCAATGACGATGATGAAAGTTTATATCAGGAATATTTACAATTGGAATCAAGAGTTGACCCATTACATATTTCATTGGATATTATTCCATTAAAGGTTGAAGACTTTAACAAGTTATGTGTTGCTAATAATTCATTTTCTAAATCAAAACAACATTTATTTAAAACCTATGAAAAATTACAAGATCGATGGTTACATTTAAAGAGCCAACAGAAAATTCTTAAAAAGCATAGCTTGGATTCAAAATGGAGTGAAGTCTTCCAATATTTAATTAAAGAGATCATTGTCAAATGTGACTTTATAACAGATGAATTGTCAAGAAATACAATTAACGATGATATTGTGAGTTCATATAAATTATGTTCCAATTCAATAATATTGATAAATAAAGCCTTTCAAGAATCAATACTTAGCGAACAAGAAATGAAGTACTTGTTTAATGAAAAGTTATTACCCAAATGGCAGACTGTTAATGAGACATTAGTTGAAAAATCATTTGATCCACTGTCAGCTGGTATTCCATCGTATGCCGCCGATGTTCCTACTCCAAAACCAAATCAACAATTCGATGAGAATGGTTTAAAGATATTTCAAACGAAAAGAAGTAGGAATGTCCTGGGTTCAAGTTTATCTAGCGTCAATTTAAACAATGATATTGGTCTTGGTGTGAACCTTTGTATAGGTATCCATCAAGCGACAACTTCAGTTCCATTTAGTATTCGAAAAGAAGATAGAGTTAAAGACTTTTTCAGTCATGAACATCATCCACCACCAACAACACGTAATATCAGAGATTCTTTATTAAGTCTTAATGATTTTGATATTTTTCAAGATACTGAAGCTGATGATGATGAGAAAACATTGGTTTCAAAAACTCCAAGGATTTCAAGTGGATTTGATAATTTACATCAAGAAATTCAAAAATTAAGAATAAGTGATAAGAATGTATCACGATCATCAACTTCATCACACTTCACGTCTTCAAAAAGGTCGATAAAACCTACCAAATTGCCCAAAATTGTACATAATTATATTGAATTAGGTTATCCAATTCTTAAGAAGAGGCTAATCACAGTGAAACCGAAAACAAGAATCGCCAGTATCAGTATCTCCCATCCAATTTTCCATTCACCAGATAGACAAGGGAATAGACATTCCAATTATACATCACCAATGGTTCTACAAGTTCAAAAAGGACGTCTTAATGCCACAAGATTAGGTTCACCTGTCAGAGGTGCAAGAGTTGTATCGGGAGAAATCCTTACCGAAAACTTAAATGTTTTCCGAAAGCCCAGTAGAAATGCTGCTGCTACTAATACCATACGTTCAAGAAGTTCATCAGTTGGCTCTGCTAAAGGTGGTAATATAAGCTCCCTTCAAACTATGAAGATTCCTAACTTGACTTATACAAGTCCACCAGCTCAATTCAATAGTACTTCTCCTGAAAGACCATCCTCTTCACTTGGATCTCGATTTGATGATGAACACTTGCTACAAACCACAACCAAAAACGTTAAATCAAAATGGAAGTGAAATTAATAATTCATATTCTGCATTAAAATTGTATTCTATGTACATGTACTACTTATCTAATTAGTTTAGAACACCTACGATGTGTGTAGTATTATAATAAATAAATATTCCTAATATTTTATGATGATTCATCAGGTTTATTTCCACTATCTCGTTTCATAGTCTTACTAGTGAATCCATCCAAGTAGAAATCTTTACCAAATATCTTATAATTCCAACTATTCTTTTCAACTTCCCATTTCTCTTTCTCACCGTATTTTCTAATCTCATGATTCTCCATTATCTCACCTTCCCTAACTTTCTTGGTGGACTTCCCTTCTAACCTTCTATACAACTCATAAGTCGATATGAAGATTATCGGTATCGATAGAAGAATAAGATGTACACCATTGTATCTTGTCCTGACTGCTTTTGGAGCTTTGTTCCAGTTAGGTCTTCCAGTTTCAACTAGTTCCAGGATGAATTCTGCATTCTTTGATTTGCTTCCCTCCGTTATAGTACTACTTGTGGTTGTATTAGTTGTAACATTCTTCTTTTTCCCTTCTCTATGAAAGGACGAATTCTTGAACTTGCTTTCCTCCTTTGACATTGTTATTGATGGCTGTGTTCTTCTTGTGTTGCAATAGTCTAAAAAAAGTAACATTAAATTTTGATGCTCTATTTTTTTGTTTACATTTTTCACCAACACGTTCAAAATTTAATGATCTGGTTTTCATAATGAATTTCATCTTCTTCTTCTTTCCATAGTTATAACAAATAAAACATAATCATGACATTACAGAGCACATTGAGTGAATACATATCGAAACATCCAAAACCAGAGGGTTTGAAATTTGCCTATGGTACGGCTGGTTTTCGTATGATAGCTACCAATTTGGACTATGTTAACTATACAGTTGGGATTTTAGCATCTTTAAGATCAAAGCAATTAGGAGGGAAAACCATTGGTGTTATGGTTACTGCCTCTCATAATCCACCTCAAGATAATGGTGTCAAAGTTGTTGACCCATTAGGAAATATGTTGGTGCCTGAATGGGAGAGTTACGCTACTTTGTTAGCTAATTCAGACCCTGAGGACTTGTTGAAAAATATTACTGAATTGGCTACAAAGCTTGAAATCAACCTTTCTGCAAAGTCAAGTGTGGTAATTGCAAGAGATTCAAGAGAATCTAGTCCTCGTTTATCTAATTCTACTATTGATGGTTTCAAATCAATCCCTAATACTGAATACACTGATTTTGGATTATTGACTACTCCACAGTTACATTATTTAACAAGATGTTTGAATGATCCACCATTTGGTGAACCAACTCAAAAGGGATACTATGAAAAAATCGCTTCTGCATTTAAAGAGATTTTCAAATTAGGTCCACATACTGAAAAGATTGATGTCACAATTGATTCAGCTAATGGTGTTGGAGCTCCAAAAGTTAATGAGTTGATCACTGGTTATTTATCTAATGAGATTTCTTTCACCCTGGTTAATGATAAATATGATGAAGCTGAATTATTAAACTTTGATTGTGGTGCTGACTTTGTTAAGACCAATCAAAAATTACCAAAAAATGTTGATAATCCAAAACCAAACAAATTATATGCTTCATTTGATGGTGATGCTGATAGATTGATCTGTTATTACCAACAAGATGGAACAAATAAATTTCAATTATTGGATGGTGATAAATTAGCCACTTTAATTGCTTTATTCTTTCAACAATTATTGGAAAATATCGATGAATCAAAATTGAAGCTTAACATAGGTGTGGTTCAAACCGCTTATGCAAATGGTTCATCTACCCAATATATTGAAGATGAATTGAAAATTCCAGTCCGTTGTACTCCAACTGGTGTTAAACATTTACATCATGAAGCTGAAAAGTTTGATGTCGGTATTTATTTCGAAGCTAATGGTCATGGTACAGTCGTTTTTGCTCCAGAAGCTGAAAAGGCAATCTTTGACTATCAAGCTGATAAAGAAAATAAAAAGGAGGTTACCTCTATCAAGATATTACAAGAATTCACTAGATTGATAAATCAAGCAGTTGGTGATGCAATTGCTGATTTATTATCTGTTCTTGTTATTCTTCATTATCTTGATTTATCTCCAGAAAACTGGAATAAGTCTTATTCTGACTTACCAAATAAATTATCGAAAGTTATTGTTGCTGATAGAAGTATTTTCAAAACTACAAACGCTGAAAGAACATTGGTTGAACCTGTTGGTTTACAAGGCAAGATTGATGCTTTAGTCAGTAAATACTCCAAGGGAAGATCATTTGTAAGAGCTTCTGGTACTGAAGATGCAGTGAGAGTTTATGCTGAAGCTGAATCAAAGGAAGATGTTGAAGATTTATCTAAATTGGTCGGAGAACTTATCAAATAAAACAACATTACAAATCAATATAAATGAATAAATAGCATTTCTAATTAAATTTCAGTATAAAATATTATACATAGGTTTACAAAACTTGAACTTTTTTTGTTTAATCCCCTCTATAGTAGAGCTTTTTAAACTCTCCTGGAGTAGTAAGCTTCTTACCTAATGACCAAACCCCTTTCTTTAATGATTTGGCTTTTGCTTCTAACTTTCTATAAAATGATTCATTATCACCAAATTCAGCCCCAACTTTTCCTTCGTATATAATCGCTAATCCTTCCTTTATCATTTCAGCACTTACATCTTTTTTACCGGTCCATTTCCATACTTGTGCTCTTGCCACTACTCTTTTATATTGATCTATTGAAAAA
The DNA here is from genome assembly GCF_036884675.1 of Scheffersomyces coipomensis. Lineage (NCBI taxonomy): Eukaryota > Fungi > Ascomycota > Pichiomycetes > Serinales > Debaryomycetaceae > Scheffersomyces > Scheffersomyces coipomensis. The sequence continues at coordinate 578,298 of NW_027042892.1, read as the reverse complement.
GGTGTGATAGATACGTATCTACCGTTTAAATATGCATGTAACCAATTAAGAGCTTCTTCACTAAATGGTTGAGCAGGTTTGCCCCAATGTGCTCTTTCTGGTGCATCGACACCACATAATCTTATCATGAGAGTTTCATCTTTTAATAATGATCTATTGGTAGGTATCTGTCTTAACCAACCCCACCCCATCAATATACCACCTGGTGTATGATAAAATCGGAAATTATCACCATCTCCTACTCTAGTGACATACCCATATAACCTCTGATGGTTATCTAAAATCTCAGGAGTGATATCAAGATAATTCCTTATCCTTCTTACATACCTTCTATAGAAGCGATATGATAATAAAACAGTAGTAGTTACACCAGCAGAAAGTAATAATACCTTGGGATGAAACAATGATACCTCTTGAGCAGCGCTAGCAGTTAATACTCTCATCTGATCTTGGTATTAGTTAACGAAATAACTAAAGGAAAAACTATCGAAATCTGGTTGAATAGTTAGATTTGCTCCTCATCTAATCCATTTCATGATCTCTAAATCGTTAACAGCAAAAATGTAAACAGTTTTGTATACAGGAATTCCCGATTGGGAAATGATATTGAAAAAAAAAAATAATACTGAGACACTCTTAAAACATCAGCAGGGATAACAGCAGAAAAATGGAGTTGGGTCTAATAAATCTAGACTGCTTGTTTCAAATTCATTTAAGTAATTTTATCAATTAATAGACAATTTTGATAATGTCTTTGGCTGATGGAGAGTATGACATCGATCTATCGGGATTGATAGATGTCCCCAGCACTTCGTCCAACTCGTTTGGACAAAATATAGCCCTAAGGTACAACTTTATACCTGATTCTATGGATCAATCAAAACCATTGAGATTATATCAGAATGATCAAAGTTGCTTGTTGAAAGCTAAATCTACTGATGGTGGGGATGTGAAACCTATTATATTTGAAGGAACTCCTCAGAGAGCTTCTAATACTGTTAATGATTCATATTTCCTTACCTACACGGCTGACAAAGACAATACAGTACAATTAAAGAGATTACAAACCACTTATAGATTAAGTAAGTCAAGAAATGTAGCTCAGTTATTACCCAAAATTCAACAATGGGATAAAGAGTATACTGTGGTAACACCAGTTGAAAAAACTGTCAGACCAAAAAAGACGAAGAAAAGCATTCCAAAATCAGTACCCAAGCCACCACCGCCACCATCTACAAGTCTAAAAATAGATCAAGTGCCAAAGGTTTCATCTAAGAGACCTCCAACCGCAAATAGCACTCCCTTAGAGGAGCCTATAATAAATGAGTCTGATTTTGATGATCTTGATGATCAAATACGGATGGACGATTCAGATGATAAAGAGTTGGATTTCCCAATCATAAGCTTTGATAATAAAGAAGAAGATAAAGTAAAGGCACCTGCAAGAATTAGAAAGCCTTCTCCAGAGGTGGATACTAGGCGTCGTACAGCTTCTAAGAAGCTTTCTAAGAAACCAGCAACAAATATGGAAAAATCTACATCGCTTGGTAAAGCAAAAGTTATAGAAAAGGTTAGTAACGATATGGACATGGATGATGAATTCAAGGATTTGGAAGATCAGTTACAGGAAGTTTTAGAGGAAGATGATGATGATGATGATGATGATGGAATCACTGTTACGCCTCCGGATCAACTCAAACTAAATATAGATAGTGATGAAAGTGATATTGACGATTTTCAGTATGGTGGAATAAAAATTGAAGATGATACAGTAAAGCCTAAAAAGAAGAACCGGTTTAATGTTCTTAGTAAGCCTGTTGAAGGCAGACCTACTAGTTTAAGAGACTTTGTTGGTGGTGAAAAGAACGATGATGATCTTAGTGTAAGTGAGGAAGAATAATAGATTCGTTTATAATTAATAATGGATTACATAGCATATTTATAAAACGTAGCTCGATACTATACGAGTACAAAACACAGGTTAATACACATATTAATATACATTATAAGCATTTAACTTTATCTAGTGATCTCCATTTCATCTGGTAATCACTTTGAATATGATATTCGCATAGTCAACCAAAACTCATAGAAAAGAAAAATAAAAGTAGAACGCGATAATTAACCTCTTATCTTATACTTATCATCAATCAATGATGGACAGGAAAACGTTTCAACATCTCTCAAGTAGACTTGATCTACTTGAAATATTACTGGGTGATATCAATTCCGATTCAGATAAGTCCCTTCAGGATCAGATAGTCGATTTGGAACGTAAAACAGGATCTGTGTATGGACAAAATGCAGAATTTCAATCGTTATTTACAATGTTAAAGGAGCTTGGACTCTTGAATAAACCAGCTAACAAAACTAATGAACAATCTGAAACAGTCATTGATGAAATTGACTCAGAATCAAAGAAAGCGGAAATAGTATTGCATTATGCAGTTGTCAACGAAGCATATAACAATTTAAATCAATTATCAACAATGAATATCCCAAAGTTAATCAATTATATCTCCCAAAGTCAAGAGAAAACTCACAACTTCAATCAAGATCCATTGAAGATTATGGAAAGACAAAAAGAATTAGAGTCTATTTCCCAAACATTCCATAATTTGGTCATGAAAAATGTCATTGTCTTTGAAAAATATATTAGACTCATTGCTGAAGAGAATGAGTTCTGGTTAGAAACAGAGGCTAAATTAAAAATCTTACAAGCTTCAATCAAAAATAAGGAAAATAAGAAACAAGAAATGAGTAAATATTAAAGAAATGCTAAAACCTGAAAGAGAGCTGAAATGTTCTAAACTCAAAGAGCAAAATGCTATAAGCAGAAACCATATAAATGAAAAAAGATCCAAGAAGTGAAAAGAACCGAAATAAAACCGAAAATCGAAAATTAAATAAAGTCGAAACTTGTCTAATTAATAAATTAATCCCATGATTATTAAATGGGCGAAAATTATGATTGTGTTTGGAGTGTTGAGAATAGCTTGCCCAATTTCTGGGCCTGGTACAAGTGATGCAAAAGGATAAACTGATTCTGCAGCAACTGATTCTTGTGTTGTTGGTGTGCCTTGTGTGATTGTAGCTAATGTTTCAGGAATCAAGGTAGGTTGTTCTGTTTGGATTACTTGTGTTTCAATTACCTCTGTCAATGTTTCATTTTCAGATGAAGAGACATCGGCAACTGTTCCAGGTACAACAGTAATAATATCAGGTGCCAGTTCCTCGGTTCCAGCGATTGCTTCCGTGGAAGTAATAGCTCCTTCGGTACAGTCTTCTTCGGGGCAAGAAGTGATGGTTTCAGTTGTGGTTTCTGGAGCTGCAGTTTCAGTTTCAGTTGCAATTTCATTCGTGCTGATTATTGATTCAGGTGTGGTAGCTTCGGTATTAGGAACTTCGGGAGTAGTGGCTTCTCCAGTGACTTCACTTGTGGCAGCTACAGTGGGGACTTCACTAACAGCTTCAGTCGTAGGAGCTTCGGTAGTTGCTTCTTCTGTACTTGTCAATGGACAATAGGTTGTGTACACTGTAGTCTCTTCGGTGATGGTAGTTAAACCAGTGGTGGCTATAAAAGTAGTACATGCTTCTTCTTCACAAGATGTAATTGTCACGGTGGTAGTTTCTTGTACAGCAGCAGTTGAGGTTTCTGTGAGCTCTGTGATTGTTGCAGAAACTGTACCAGCGGTTTCAGCCCCTATCGAAGGAGTATTTTCTTCTGTTGTTACCGCTTCTGTACTTGTTGGTGCTTCCAGTTCCGTGGCTTCTGTGGAAGTTATCTCCTCCGCAGTAGATGTGGCAACTGCTATTGTAGATGTCAATGTTATAGTTTCTGTGGAAGTAGTCAAAGGACAATAAGTAGTGAATATAGTATTTTCACTGATAACAGTAGTAACCCCTGTAGTAATAACTGTACTTGTACATTCCGCTTCATTGGCACATGTAGTAACAGTAATAATTGTAGTTGATGGAATAACTTCAGTGATAGTCACAATAGTGATAACTTCAGTACTTACTGAAGCAGTCTCAGTTTCTGTTTCTGTAATTGTACTTTCACCAGTCACCACTTCGGTAATTGTTTCATTTTCTGTACCAGTTTCTGTTTCAGTTTCAGTTTCAATCGTTGTGTTTGCTCCTGAAGTTATTGTCTCAGTCTCTGTTATCGTGGTAGTTATATTTTCCGATTCAGTCTCTGTTTCAGTCTCTGTTTCAGCTTCTGTACTTGTAACTTCTGTCTCATCTGTGGAACTGGTCTCAGAAGTTGAAGTTGTTTCAATGGTTGAAGCTTCTGCCACCGAACTCTCAGCAGTCGAAGTCGTTTCATTGATTGATGTTTCTTCCACCGAACTCTCAGCAGAAGTTTCAGTTAATGGACAATAAGTGGTGAAAATAGTAGACTCTAACGTGACCGTTGTTAACCCTGTTGTCACAATAACGCTTGAACATCCCTCATTTCCGCTACATGAAGTTACAGTTATGATCGTAGTTTCGATCACAGTTGTTGTAGATTCTTCAGTTTCAGTTTCTGGTGAGCTTGTGATTTCTGTAGAAGACTCTTCTGTTGCTGAGATGGATTCACTTGAACTTTCAGTCTCGGTTATGGTGATTTCAATGGTAGTTGTCTCATTTTCACTTGAAGTAGTTTCTGATGCTGTTGTTGCTGCAACACTTGCTTCTGAAGTTTCCAGTTCAGTTTCACACTCAGTGGTTCCAGATGTAGCTTCAGTTTCAGTTATAGTGATTTCTATTGTCTCAGTTGTTTCAGATTCAACGGAACTACTTTCAGTTTCACACTCAGTAGATTCTACCGATGATTCTTCTGTTTCACATTCAGTGGATTCAGTGGGAGTCGCTTCAGTTTCGCATTCAGTAGACTCGGCGGAACTAGCTTCAGTCTCGCAATCCTCTGTAGAAGTAGTTTCAGTTTGACATTCCTCTGTGGAAGTAGTTTCAGTTTCACATTCAGTTGATTCAATTGCACTTGAAGAAGTTGTTTCACAATCATCACCCCAATCTCCTCTAGCTCTAATTTGGTTATCAGCATCTGCTAGAAAATCAAAATTTTGCATATCTAGCTGGGACAACTTGTTAGAAATTACATACTCCTCTAAGCTTGATTCATAAGCTTTCAGAATACCAATGAAAGCACCAAACAAGTATAAGACTTTCATTTTGATTTAATGTTATGAAGATGATTATCATTCTAATTAAAAAGTGAAAAATAGTTTCATTTTATTGTATATTTATATATTGGCTGCGAAGTTTGTTCTAAAATCATTTTTAGCGTGTATTTGCAATCTAACGCAAACTAAGGTAAGTTTAGCAGCCAGTCTTCCGAGAAAAACACACTTGATTATTCCCTGCATAGATCATTATTTGGCTGAAAACAGACAAGCAATAGACTAATTGGTAAAGTTAGATGTTAAAACCAACCGGGGTATACAGAGTACTGCAATATTGCGCTTTGCTTATGACAAAATAAAAAGTTTATTACATTTATATAGCTATACTAATATACAATTTTAAAGTTGTAAGCATCAAACTGAATTAAACCACATTTGAAACTTTCAATGATCAAACTGAAATTGTCTTCCAAATATTCAAACCATCACTACCGGTTGAAATCAAACATCCGGGTATTTGTTTGTGCCATCTGACATCTTTTACATCTCTCTGCCAGTGGACAAATAATAATTGTGGTGGAATATCATTCAATTCTTTGGTTTCTTTTCTTTGGTTTGAAATTTCTTCATCATCAGCTTCAACAGCCAAATCCCATAATGTAACAGTATTATCTTCTGAAGAAACTGCTATTATAGATTCGTCAAGAGGATTAAAGGAAATGGAAGTAATTGGAGATTTATGGAAATCGTAGTTAGCAACAGGACTTGGCGTTTGAGAACTAAAGTTACGTAAATCCCATACACTCCATGTACCGTCATCGTGACCGGAAGCCAATAAATGATTTATTTTACCGCACCAAGAAATAACATTTACATCTGATTTAGAAGCAACGGTGGATAATGCAGGTTTATGTTTTTTCGATCTAGTATCCCATATTCTTACATATCCATCACAACCAGCAGTTGCGAAAACAGTTGATTCACCTGTTGACCATTGAATATCTTCAATTGATGATTGTGATGCGAAAAATGGAGTCTTGTCGGTTACCCAACTTGATGTAGTTCTTGATGTTAAATGGATTCTACCTGATACATCCCCAGTCAATAAGGCACCGGTATTGACCAAAGGTGACCAATCTAAACCGTAACCTTCGACGTTACCGTGACTTCTGATTGTATGAATTGGTCTTTTGGCATTTTTTGGGATCATGAATCCAGGAGTATCAAATGCTTTGAATTGAGATGATAAATCATAAATGAATGCTTCACCACTTTCTGACATGGTGGCTGTTAAATATTCCCCGGTTTGAGATGCATGTGGAGAGACTCTAATTCTATTAGTAGTGTCTTTCAAAGGAATAGTTTCACTATCCATTATAGGGTCAACATCTTCGTCATCTTCATCTTCTTCATCATCGTCGTCATCTTCATCCTTAACTAAAGTCTTTGCTAATGATGATAACTTCATAGCAATTAAATTATTGTCTTTATTACGGGAAGCTTGAGTAGCAGTTGCAACGTAAACACTGGCAGGATAAGTTCTTCTTTCATTGCCGAGATTATCAGGTAAGATATCGACAGTTAAACATGGCCATGGCATGTTAACGTTATGTAACATTTCATATACTGATGGATCTGCTTCTAACACTTCATCAGGTCCTAAGGGTTTTGATCTATGTGGAAGATAAATTGTTGATTCTTTTTCTTCTTCTGCTTCAGCATTTTCGAGCTCTTCGATTTTCTTTGATGCTGATGCTTCGTCTTCTTCTTCATCTTCTTCTTCGTCAAGTTGAATAATTTCCCCATCACTTTCAAACTCATCTCCATAAGGATCTTCAAATTCACCCATTTCAATATCTCCTTCTACGGAAGCATTATTGGTTGGGAAAGAATCTGCTGATGTCTTCACTGCAGAGCTGCCTTTTAACTCAGACAAATCATCTGAAGCTGATCTCTTTGACATTTCTAATTCGCTTGATTAAATCTATATCTTCTAATGTTTACACACACCATTTTTAAAAAATTAAATGTCTGAAAAAGAATTTTTCAAATTTTTTGTAGATGAGATCACATGACCAAATTCTCCATATTTATAGCCGTTTATAACAATTTATAACTTTAGAATTTATCACCATTCATCATTAATGGAACGCAAAGCATTTCTAGATCAAGAACCACCGCCTGGTTATGTTGCGGGTATTGGGAGAGGTGCAACTGGATTTACTTCAAGTGCTGACTCAACTGTTTTTTCTACAAAACAGGATTATGAAGATGATGAAGATGATGATAACGAAGATAAACAAGATTTCTCTACCACTGATAAATCAATTCTCAGCAAGGCTATAGGCAAGAATGGAGAGGATGAAGAGGCCGACAGGATATATGATGAAATAGAAAAGAGATTGAGTTCAAGGAAGACTTCGACGTTGCCTTTGATTGGAATCCAACCTGATTCTCAACTTCTGTCAACACAAGAAAAGTTTACCGATCTAAAAAGATCACTAGCTAATGTAACTGGTGAAGAGTGGAGCAGTTTACCAGAAGCTGGAGATTTGACAAGAAGAAACAAAAGAAGCAGGTTATTAGAGCAACTGAGGCAAAGAACTTATGCTGTACCTGATAGTGCCTTGATTGGTGCTGGTTCTATCTCTTCATTGGCTAAAACAAACTTTCAATCGATTTCAGATTCAAGAGATAAATTGTTGGAGAGTCAATTAGATAACCTATTACCTCAGAAGTCAGATGTTTCTACTATTGACTTAGAGTCTTTAAATTCAACAAATTATGCCAATGTGAAAAATGTTTCAAAGGTGAGGGCAATACTTTCATCCTTAAGAAAGACAGAACCAAACAAAGCAACTTCATGGATAGCTTCAGCAAGGTTAGAAGAAGAAGCCACAAACTACACTCTCGCAAAAGACTTGATAGTTGAAGGATGTAAAATAGTTCCAAGAGATCCGGATATTTGGATTGAAAGTATACGGTTACACCAAAAATCTTCAGATGATGCTCGATTGTGTAAAATTATTGCAGCAGAGGGTTTACAATTTAATAGAAAATCTGAAAGATTATGGATAATATCGGAAGAATTGGAAAATATAGCTGATATAACCTCAAGAAAAAGAGTAATAAAAAAGGCATTGGAATCTCTTCCAAGCAATCCAAACCTATGGAAAAGATTAATAGAACTAGAAGACAATAAGGAAGATGTTGTAAAGCTTTTGGAAAAAGCTGTGGAATTCTGTCCTAATAATTGGGACTTCTGGGAGACATGGATCAATATTTTGTCATATAAAGAAGCTAAAGTAACGCTTAATAAAGCTAGAAAGCAATTGCTGGGTGATTTCCAAGTTTGGTTAGCAGCATCAAAGTTGGAAGAAAGGGAAAATGAGAACATTGAAACATCAAAGTTAATCAAAATGATGGAGCGTGCTTTCAAAGACAACGCCTCAGTTACTGAAAATTCCTTAGGTACGAGTGATTGGTTAAAACAAGCAAATGTTTCTGAATCTGAAGGTTTCCCTGGTACCTGTAACGCTATAATAATTAATATTTTGAAAACTGAGGATCTTCATGAGGATAATTTACAATCCTGGCTTAACGAGGCCGAAGTTGCTAATAGTGAAACCCATGTACTCACGGCAAAGTTTATTTATGAATATATCATTGACAAGTTCCCAACTAACATAGATGTGTGGTTGAAGCTTTTCCTGTCGTTGAAGAAAGGTCCAAGTTCAAAGCTTGACGAGTTATTTACCTATTATCAAAAGTCAATAAGCTTGAATCTGAGCGTTGAAATTTTATATTTAATGTTTGCGAAGGATAAATGGATTCTTGGAAATGATATTGATGGGGCTAAAGATATCCTTAACTCAGCCGCCAAGATACTTGATCATAATGAAAATATATGTCTTGCTCTAGTGAAATTAGAAAGCAAGGCTTCTAATTATGCTTCTGCCAGCAAGTTGTTAAAACAATTTGTCACACTGTATCCAAACTCATCTGCAAGAATGTGGTATAAATATATTCACTTATTAAGGTTTTTGAATTATAGAAGTTCAGGTGGTAAAACAGATAGCGTTTTGCAACAAGTGGAACAAGCGCTTATTATTTTTCCAGATTCTTCAAAGCTTCATTTACAAAAGACTCAGATATACTTAAATGAAGATCACAATTTATCTCTTGCTCGAGATTCTGCATCTTTAGGAACCAAGAGTTGTCCTCACTGTGTTGAGTTATGGATACTTCTATCTTCTATCTATGAGCAAATGGGAGTCCTCATCAGAGCTAGATCTATTCTAGATAATGCAATTTTACAAAATCCCGACAGCGATAGATTATGGAAGGCCAAAATAGAACTAGAAATTAGAAACAAAGATACAATCGTTGCTAGACAGTTAACGAATAAAGCCTTGAAGGCTTTTCCAGCATCACCTATATTATGGATCCAATATTTACTGTTGATTCCTAAGATGTCACAGCGTAAAACTGCATTTTTAGATGCGTTGAAGAGCACATCTAACCATCCCCTGATATTAATGTCAATTGGGGTATTCTTCTGGATTGATGAGAAATATTCGAAAGCTAAATCTTGGTTTGAAAGATCTTTACTAGAAGGTAAAAACAATGGAGATAGTTGGGCTTGGCTCTATAACTTTACTTCCAAGTATGGTAACGAAAATGATAAGAGAAAACTTGAAGATTCATTTCTTGAGAGTTTTGATGACATTAATGCAGGTGAAATGTGGAATTCTATAAATAAAGATTTCAAGAATTACGATAAAGAGCCTAAAGAGATTCTACAATTAGTTAGTGACAGATTAAGTAAATTTTAACCGTTTGTATATACATGTATATATATTTAATGTAATAGAATTAATGATTTCAACTGCGCTTTTTTGAAAATTCGTACAAGCTTAAATTCAAAGCACTAAGAAAGCATGGTATTTGTTCTCTTTCCTTAACCCATGAGGACAGTAATTCTTCACAAAGTAATTTGAAGTCATAATCTCCATAAGCTTTCAAATTCTTGGTCTCCACGTCTATAATTAAGTAATTGGAAGCGATGTTTACTGGATTGTTTAAGAATTTTGAAACTAACTTTATTCTAGATGATAAATCATTTGGATTGATAGGATTTGGTAAGAATTCAATACCATATCCAAAGTATTTTGAAATTGTTGATAATATATCCTTGCTCTTTTTAGCATATACATCTTTGAGTCTTTCGTTTCTTCGAGTCAATTGGGAGATTTTGTCCTCAAGGATAGATTTATCATGTTCTTGTCTCTCAAATATGGACTTTGGAACTACGCTATCAGAAGGGAGGTTCTTAACATAGTTGTTAATAAGGTCATTATTTTCATTTCTCAAAGCATCAAGAGTTTGCTTTTTAACAACTTGATCTTGAGCAATCAAATTAGATCTTAATTGAAGTATTTGTAGTTGATTTTGTTTTTCTTTCTTGGTTTGTAAATTCTGATTGAATTGTTGTAATTTAAAATTAGAACTTTCTAAGTCCTTGATTTTGGTTGATAAATCGAAATTCTCCTTCTCGAGTTTCGAAAGTTGGGACAGGAAATTGATTGGTATGGAAACTTCTTCTGTGTTGTCATTATTTCTTGGACGTTTATTTCCAATTGAATTCAGTTGATTTTTCCTAAGTTGTTCTAATTCAGTTTTATATTCATCAACTAGTAATTCCAACTTGGTCAAATATTCATCTGTTGCTTTTGTTGGCACTTTTTGTTCTTCATTCAGTAACTTTTTCCTATTCATTTCATCAAGTCTTTTCAACAGATTTCTTAAAAATTCTATTTCTTTCACATTCAACAATCTTTCTCTTTCAAGTTTAGATATAATCTCATTACGCACTTGTAATTCTTCTTCTAAGTACGATACATTTGAAAGATTTGTCTCATTTGAGTTTTGGAGATGATTCAATTGTAATTGTATTTGTTCTATTTCACCTTTTGCTTCATCGTATTTACTTCGAAGAACTAAGTTGTTGTTTTGAACATCTTTAAATAAACCAATGAATTTCTTTACTTTTTCTTCGTTTGATTCCTGATTAGATGTTTCAATAACGGTTTGTTCTATAACAGTGAAGAAATCATTAAACTTTGCTTCCAATTCCAATTTTTCAATTTCCAACTTACAATACTTCACTTCGATAGACTCTAACAGAGATATTCTATTAGTTAATGAGATATTTTTCTGTTTCAATAATTCAGCTGATGTTTTCTTTTGTAATAATTCATCCACTTTTGATTGTAACTTATTGTTGATATTTTGTAAATTGATATTCTTATTATGTAAATTTTCAACTAAGGAGTTTAAATTTGGATCATTTGCTCTTTGAGTATGATTTTCCAATTCATCTATTAATTGATCATTAGAAGCATGTAATTCTTGTATAGTACCTTTCAATTGATCCAATTCTTTGGTTAGATGATCATTACTATTCAATTGAAAGTTTAAATTAGAACTGACCTGTTCATATTTCCTTTTCAATCTACCATTGACTGCTTCTAATTCATTATAATTCCTCAAATTGACGTTAGCCTCTTCTACCAATTCAGCTATCTTCTGATTTAATGATTTGACTTCTCTAGATTGGATTTGGTTTTGATTCTCTATCTTGGATTCCAATTCTTTCTTTTCCTGATACAAATAATCAAAGTTCAACTTGAGTTTATTGTACTGTTCGTTCTTCTGTAGTATCACATCTTCATATTGCCCTATTTCAATCTCTTTTTCCTGTTGCAACAACCTCTTTTCAGTGGTTAATGCAGCTACTTGATACTGCAAATTCGATATCGTTTGTCTGTTATTGAAGACAGTATCACCATCCTCTGTCGTCCTTCTCACAAGTTGACTATTCAGATACTTTGGATTATCAACAAATGGAGATGAACCACCACTAGACATTACAACCTTCTCGTTTAAACTATGTCACTATTGATATATCAATATCTTGTAGTGTTGATATTTGTAGTTTTAACGATATATCTACATTTTTTATTTTTTTTCGTTGCAATGTGTGAGCAACAGAACAGATCTGGTTTAAACAAATCAATTTTAGAAAAGGAACCATCTATATATAACTAGTTCATTAGTTGAATTGGATATACCAGTAGTGAATTGATTCAAAGATGTCGAAAGTGTATGTATGAGCATTGTTAAGGATCATGATGATGATGATGATAGATGCAAGTTCAAAATTACTAACAATTGATGTATTTTATAGTCCAAGAAATTTCAAACTTTTGGAAGAATTAGAGAAGGGTGAAAAGGGATTAGGAGCAGAATCCATTTCATACGGGTTGGCTAATCAAGATGATATAACAATGACTTATTGGAATGGTACTATTTTAGGTCCACCTCATTCCAATCATGAAAATAGAATTTATTCCTTGACTATCATTTGTGATGAAACATATCCTGATAAACCACCAAAAGTTAGATTCACTACTAAGATTAATTTACCATGTGTTGATAGTGAAGGTCATGTTATTATTAGTAATTTCGAAACTTTAAAGAATTGGAAGAGATCATATACTATGGAAACTGTTTTATTGGAACTTAGAAAAAGTATGGCTTTAGCTACTAATAAGAAATTACCCCAACCAGTTGAAAACTCAACCTATTGAATTCAAATCCATATTAATGCCTATCTTTCTTTCTCAATTGATTTATGCCGTTTTCTATCTAGAAGATAAAAAATTGCTAAATATCACCTTAAGAAGCAATCTACTAGTTATTCAAATGATTATATAGTATATCATCAGTATTTTGTATCATCTTTAGACAGTCATCAACGTCTACATTTCCTCTAATATTCACGATGCATAATGTTACAACGTTTTGATTCTTTTGATTCCTCTTTATTTATCTTACTATTTCATCCATCTAATTTATAAATATAATTCTTTATTATGTCATAAAATTCGTACATGTAACAGAAGGGTATCTCTGCTATTCTATTTAACATATTTACAATTAACCACTTTCATCCAATTCCATTTCCATAAGCTTTCTAAAATCCTTTTCAGCACTTAAAAAGTTTTGAACATCATTAGTATACTTTGAAGTTTGACTATCAACTTTTAATTTATTTGTGGCATTATCCGTAATTTCTATATTGAGCCATCTTTGAACTGTCACCTTTTTACCATTTTCCTTGATTAAAGTTGGAATAAGACAACGTTGAAATAGCCTTTTGAATGGTAAACATATTATCTCTGGAGGTTTTGATCTATCATCTGGAAATGTCTTAAATGTACATTCATTTTGTATAAGGGATTTCAATTCACATTGATATTTTTCAGGATCATTCAATTGTTCTTTATACTTAGACCTCACTTCTTGTCTATTGTAAACCGGCACTGGAGGAGCCATGGCAGCAGATGTGATCTAGTCCTAGCAACACTAAAGTGGATTCCTACTGCTGGAGCTATCCTTCCCCCATTAAATCATTACACAATTTTTGTCTCACTACAGATTTTTCTTGTGTGGCTAGTCTCAGTAAAAAAAGTACGATCTTTATTTTTTTTTAAACTATGAAACTATATTTTACCTAACATTTAACATCAATTCCTCTTCTTTTTTCACTTTCTCTTAATTCAAACATCACTTGAGAAGCGACAAATAATGCTCCTGATGATAATATAAAGAATTGTATACCACTGTAGGTTTTGAAGAGATCATGTAATAATATAAGAGTACCATCTTTTCCTAAACAAAATCCAAATAAATTTGCAATCATCATCATCCAGATATTTATAACAGCACCAAATCCACATAAATATCTAAACCACCATTCTTCTTCAAATCTCTTGAATGTCATAGTAGCTAATATTTCAGGCATTAAGAATACCACTACTAGCCAACCCCACATTAATAATTTTAATTCAATATCATGCCATATGGCAACGAAACTAAACACGAATAAACTATTAACAATTCTGTATTTACCACCTCCACCTAATGGAACGTAGATATATCTCACAATCCATTTATTGTATGATCTATGCCATGCTCTCCAGAAAGCAAGAGCTGAAAAATTATTATCCATACATCTAATCATATTTTCAGGTGGATCAATCCCATCTAATAAACTCCAAAATCGGAATAATCTCCAAGGAATCAATAATTTCAACCAAATTATATTTAAATTAAACATACCAATCATCGAGATTTGAAATGGTGAATCTCCATACCATGCCTTGGTCTTTGAAACGGCCACAACATACATGAAATGAAGAATAAATTCCATAACAAAAATACAAAACAAAAGTCTTAAAAAGTAAATCAAGGTTCTTTTATAGTTTTTGACACTGGCTAATGGTTGATAATTGGATTGATATATGTAATCATTGAAAGTAATGATTGGACCGGCAATGAATAATGGGGTATAAGTAAGATAAGCAATATAATTTAAGAAATTATATTCACCCAAGGGTAATGGAGCTTCAAGTCTTTGTCTATCGTCAAGATAAGAAAGATCAAGGATTTCTTTATCATTAGGAGGAGTTTTGAGTCTTTTCTTTTCTAAATAATCCAAACTGAATGATAACATTCTTAATAAAGTGAAATTAAAAAAAACATCCCAACGAGAAATTATACCTGAGAATCCATTATCAATTGCTGAGATACCAAACTTGACAGTTCTAAAATTATCATTAATGAATAAAGTCAGGATCCCATAAACCCATACAGCGATCACTGCTATCTTATTTGAAGGGATATATTTTGCAAGACCATAAATAATTAAAACGTGAATTAAAATTCTTAATGAATTAGTTCCATGAGCACCAATTATAAACACTATTCCAAATACGAAATCAAAATAAGTACGTTTTGGAATACCTAATAAAGGAGTCAAGATTCTTCTTAATGAACAATGAGCAACAATCAATCCACATAACATCAAGAAATTATCTCTAAAGAATCGATATTGTTGATCTGAGTTATCCACTTTACGACCGAATAACCACCCGTTACTTAATAAATGAGCAAATCTTGTATAATTGGCATTAGTCTCATTAGAAGCATCCATAGCAGTTTTAAACATCAATGGAACGACTATAGCAAATACAATCCCATAGAATTTGAATTCTAAAGTTGACCATCTTGATTGAGGTCCAACTTTCTTTATGATTGCTTGTCTTTTCAATTGATTTTCAGATGGAGCAAGACGACCATCCAACGCTTCCAATGAAAAGAAGGATAAAAAGTGATTAAGTGCAATTGTAGCCATTATTAATCTTCATATCCTCTAAGTAAATATTCAAATTGATAGTATAAAAGCTCCAGATTTCACAATTTATTTATACCGCAGCAATTTTTCTGTGAGGGTTCCTCTCACCAAAAAATTCTCAATACTTAAATAAAAGAGCAGTATACTATCGAAGAAGTGGTTAAACCAAGATAGACATGACGAACAATAAGAAGGATATAGAGTCTGATTTTGAAAGAAGACCGAATCCAAAAGGTTGGGTTCCTCCCAAGGCTCCTTACAATCCATATGATGCTACTGATGTTAGACCACCTGAAGGTTATCCATCTGAATTTAAAATTCCTGGTGAACAACCAACGGGGCATTCTTCAATACCTAAGAATCCTACACAATATAAGAAGGTGAATGAAACCATGAAGAGATTGAATTATACTCCTAGACCAGCTTCAGAATTGTATCCAGGTCAATATAAGGTTTTAAGAAGAGTGGATACAAATCAAAGATTAAATGCTGGATCTCGTTGGTTTGGATCATTTCTTGGTACATCGATATTGATATATTTTGCATTCTTCCATAGATGGAATGATGGTAAAGAAAATGTTATGTCAGATTTTTATCGTGCTAGATTAAGATTAAAGGAAAGGTTTGCTCCTTTGACAGAAGAAGAATTTGATGATTTATATCATCCTAAGAATGCTCTGTTGGGTGTAAGAAGTGTGAGAGATACTGATTATATTCCTGAGAATATGAGAAAAACAACTGAAAATGAATATGCCTTAAACAGACCATCTGAAAGACATGTTCTTGAAGCTCAACGTATACAGCAAGAACAAGAAGAACAATTATTAAGAGAGATGGATAAGCATAAAAAGTTCGCTATGGAATTAATCCAAAGTGGTGAATATGTACCTGAAACAACCACAGCTGACCAATCTAATACCAGAAAGAAATGGTTTGGTATATTCTAACCACATTATAGTAAATAGGAGATCATATCTCAAAATCCATTGTAAATATATATAAATATAATAGAAATCAAGACTTTTTAGCGACCCCCCCAGGAGATGTAGCAGAAATTGTCGCGTTACCAAAAAAAATTAACGTATAACCATCAACAAACACCAAATTCATATATCATGTTAATTTCTATTAACACTATTTCTTCTTTTCCATGCAAAATACATAGATTGGTGGGTTCATATCATGGCTGGTACTGAGGGTACTTCACTAATCGTGACGTTCGTTAACATTTGTATATTACTATTGAAGATTCAAAGTTTCTTTCTTTCACAACTTATCTCGAGATTTTTAGGGATCGACATTACCATAAAATCAAGCGAGACGAATTTAAAAGATAGATCTCATAATCAGGACATTCTAGAGTTGGTTAAGAGTAAAGGGTATATCGTTAGAGAGTTTGTTGTCACTACTAAAGATGGCTATTTGTTAGTATTGCATAAGATTGAAAGACCAGGGCGGTCTCAATATTTACATAATGGGAAGATAGCCTATTTTCATCATGGTTTATTAACAAATTCAGAATTGTTTGTGTTAGGAACCAAGAAAGAAAAAAACCTACCATTCTTGTTGTTAGATTTAGATTATGAAGTTTGGTTAGGTAATAATAGAGGTAATAAGTATTCTAGAAAACATCTTAATTTATCGGTATGTGATGTTAAATTTTGGGATTTCTCATTGGATGAATATGCTTATTATGATATACCTGATTCTTTAAGTTTCATTCGTTCGTTTTATAGACCTGAAGATAAGATCACTTATATTGGATTTTCCCAAGGTTGTTCTCAGTTATTTGCTAGTTTGAGTTTGAAGCCTGAAGTGAATAATTATCTTAATTTATTTGTGGGTTTATCACCTGCATTGATACCCAAAGATTTGAATCATCCTGTATTTAAAATCATTTCAAACCAAGCTGCAAAGGATAATGCCTTTTTATATAGTTTGTTTGGAAGAAGAGCAATCATGCCATCTGTTTCATTCTGGTTCGAGGTGTTAGGGGTAGATATGTATAAGAAGGTGGTTGACAAGTCCTTAGTTTATTTGTTTGGATGGTCCGGAAAGAATATTGATGATGAACAGAAATCACTTGGATATCCTCATATGTTTTCCAATAGTTCGGTTAAGTCGATAACACATTGGTTTCAAATTATTAGTTCAAAAAGGTTTCAGATGTTTGATGAAACGGGTACTTTAGGATTGACTCGATTATCAGGAGTATTTGATGCTTCTAAATCCAAAAGTCATAGAGTAACACCATTCCCTATAGCGCATCATTTGAATACTCGTATGTTATTGTTCTATGGTGATCAAGATATCTTAGTTTCTATTGATAGAGCTCAACAACTTATCTTAGATCATAATGAAAAAATGCAAAATAAATTGGAAGTAGTGCTATGTAAAGGCTATGAACATATGGATACATTATGGGGCAACAACGTGTATGAAGATGTATTTCTGAAGGTGGTTAATAGAATGGAACTGTTACATAATAAGAAAGTTCCATTTACTGATGATTTAATTACCCCTATTAATGGATCTCTAAAGAAGTTATGATGATATAATGATTTTAAATATAGGTATGGATTTTTTTAATTTTGCAACTTTTATTAACTGTAGGTGTTACCCGCACTTTTAAATTCTGGTTTCTCATTTTCTATAAAGTTAAGAAGAGGTTCAATAAAAATTTTCAATTTTCTTTTTATGTTCTTTTCTTATTAACGCAAAATCACAGCCATTTGCAACGTTAAAGCATTCCTTTGAGGTTGAATCCATTACGGCGTTCTGACCCATGACCCTTGGGATATAGTTGTAACTTTAATTTTTATAGTTAGGTTTCAGAATGGACTGGAGAACAATTGGTTGATCTTGGGTGCAGCACCCCATCTGTTGAGAATATTCTTATTCTTCTAA
Organism: Scheffersomyces coipomensis; assembly: GCF_036884675.1. NCBI lineage: Eukaryota > Fungi > Ascomycota > Pichiomycetes > Serinales > Debaryomycetaceae > Scheffersomyces > Scheffersomyces coipomensis. The sequence goes on along the minus strand of NW_027042892.1, from coordinate 560,001 downwards.
GGGATTACCTTCGTGTGCCCGTATGGGGGGTGGTGCAAGGATCAACTGTACATATTTTCTAAATTTAAGCTATTCAATATGTCTTTTACTATCATTTCAACTGTTATTTGATCAATAAGTAATATCAGAGTCAAATATAAAATATAAAATCCATCGCACATAAATGATATCCATTTCAGTATTATACCAATCGTATTATCATTATGCTTGAACAACGGAGAATGAACAGCATATTCAATCTCTATACTTTTCATTTATAAAACTTTCAAGTAATTAACAAGAAGGTAACTCTTGTGACGTAGTTAAAAAAATCAATTCCTGCATATAATGCATATATCTAAATAAAGATATCGAAGGCTATAATTTTCATTAAACAGATATCATTTCTTAATGATTCATCTTGACATCTTAACGGCATGAGAATATGAGACTATCCTCTCTACTTCTCGGTTTGATTCTACCGACATATACATTGGGAGGTTCATCTCCTTTCGAAGACGAGCTATTAAGAAGATTTGATGATGATAATAGCACCGTGTGTTCCAATATTGCTTACATACCGAGACAAGATCAATGCCAATATTTCCAAGATAACTGTTTAATTGAAGATATAGGAATCATTAATTATCTAGATATTTACTATTGTCAGATCCCAAACCTTACCCTTATATCATTATCCTTGATCATTGGAAGTCTAGTATTGTTTTTCATAGCATTAGGTTTGACTGCTTCAGATTACCTTTGTCCTAATTTATACACTTTGTCAAAATTCTTAAAATTATCAGATAATTTTGCAGGGTTGACGTTGTTGGCTCTTGGAAATGGTGCTCCAGATGTCTTGAGTACATATAAAGCGATGAGTCTTGACTCAGGTTCATTGGCAATATCTGAATTATTTGGTGCATCTTTATTCATTACTACAGTTGTTATTGGAGCAATGGCTATTGTTCATCCCTTCAAAGTCCCTAAACGACTGTTCATCCGAGATGTGGGTTTTTATTTACTTATAGTTTGTTTGATAGGCCTAAGCATGTTTGTATTTTCATTTTCCATCATTGTTTGTATAGTACTAGTGGTTGCCTACGCAGTTTATGTATCCGTGGTCATATTGGATCATTCATACTTGAAATCACAAGCTACTAAACAGTTAAAATTACATAGATCGAGAGGAAATTTTTCATCCGCTTCCCATTTAAATGTAATACCTGAAGCTGGAGAAACTAATGATAATAGTATTTACCTTGATACATTTGCAAATTTGCCAACTATAGAGGACTTTAATTTAGCTAATCAAGATATCGAAGCGCAAAACCTACAAGGAGAATATACAGCTTTGTTAAGATCCGAATCGGGTAGTGCAGCACCAGTAGAAACTGGTTTATATGGTTTAAGAGTTCTTTTGAAAGATTTATCAAGACAATCAAATTTAAGTTCAGTCCATTTAGAGACTGACAGACCCCTTACAGCACCGGTGATGTCAACTGATTTAGGTGTATCCGCTCCATATTCTGCACATACCTTCCCTTTATCTCAATCAGAACAATACCTTCATGAAAATAATGAAATCGAACAAGAAGATAGCGCTGGTATTAATGAGGAATTACAACAAGAAAGAGAAGCCGAAATAGAAATGCAAACGTACCTTTTATTAGCTTCTAACAAAAACTGGTTAAACTATTTAAGAAACAAGGATTCAATTCTAGTCGAACTTATAACACCCCAGTTAATTGGCTTTACTTCATTCACTACTTTAGATAAAGTATATTATATAATTACATTGCCCATAGCTATACTTCTAAGATTAACTAATCCAGTAAGAGATCACTCCATTATATCAATGATAGATGCACTGATAAAGACTAGGGCCAGACAAGCATTTTCACCAAACAACAATAATACTTCACAGGCAGATAATGATTTTAATTTTTACTTAGATAGGTTGTCTCTATCAATCCAAGTTTTATTAGGTTCAGCTTTTGTTTGTTATTCATATTTTACTGAATATTTGCCTATTTATATCCTAGTTCCAATGGGTGTGATCATATCGAGTAGTTTGATGTTATTGGTTCGTATTAACTATAGACAAGACGGTTTTGAAGATTTCTCCCTGAATGATTTATACCAACTAAAGATCATTAATAATCTTTGTTCCTTAATGGGTTTCTTAATTTCAATAACCTGGATTTCAGTATTTGCTACTGAAATCATCTGCATTTTAAAAGCAATTGCTATAATATTTAACATCAGTGACGCTATATTAGGGGTTACCGTGTTTGCCTTAGGTAATTCGATTGGGGATCTCATTTCTAACTTCACAATTGCTAAAATGGGTATGCCAATAATGGCTTTCAGTGCTAGTTTTGGTAGTCCCCTTATATCCTTGTGCTCTTTAGGTTTAAGTGGTCTATTGGTTATACCATGGACTGGTATTACTGATGCTTATGATTTCAATGCGAGTTCAACAGTTACTATAACTTGCTTATCTTTGATTCTTAATATTATCTTTATTTTGGTTGCAATTCCAAGAAATGATTGGATGCTTGATAGAAGAATAGGTACCATATTAATCCTAAATTGGATAATAGCTACCTCATTGTGTATCGTAAATGAGTCTTTACTGAAAAATATATAGAATAAATATAAAAGGTCTACGCTATTCAAGATAGACTCGTAAATTTAATTTCGAAAATTCAAAAAATACAATTCAAATGTTAAAATTAGATTTCAAATCTTATTTAAAGTTATACAAAATACGTTTAAAAACTTAAAACCAAACTAAAACTAAGATAATAGAGATAAAACATCTGATTTACTCATCCAATATGACAGGACCATCCTCCTCTTCTTCTTCATCTTCAACGTGTGGGCCATCTCCATTTGTGCCGAAACCTTCGTTGTCTAATTTAGCAGATAAGTCTTCCAAGTATTTAATTCTTTCTATGTATTCTTCAGTATCAGCTGCCTTAGCATTTTCCAACCATTCAATTGTCTCATCACAAGCATTTTTCAAAATAGCCTTACTACCTTCCGATATTTCTCTAGCATTTCTAGTATCGAGATAGCCATATGCTACTTGTTCTAATTCATTTTGAGCCTTAACTCTTGCAGCCTCACTTTCATCCTCTTCTTTGAACTTTTCGGCATCTTCAATCATTTTTTGAATTTGTTCTTGAGTCAATCTATTAGATTCATTTTGAATAGTAATATCACCACGTACACCAGCAGCAACATCGGCAGCTGAAACGTTTAAAATACCATTTGATCCAATTCAAATGTGACTTGAATGGAAGGAACCCCTCTTTTGGCTCTGGTAATTCCACTTAACGTGAAGTTACCTAAAAGATTATTTTCGCTAACATGGATTCTTTCACCTTCATAGACTTCGATAGAAACTTGTTCTTGATTATCATCTGAAGTAGTATAGTTTTGTGTCTTCTTGGTTGGAACGGTGCTGTTTCTGTGAATAAGAACATACATAGTATCACCAGTAACCTTAACTCCCAATGATAAAGGATTAACATCGACTAAGACAATATCAGCAGTAACATCGGAAGTTTCATCTTCGACTAAGATAGAAGCTTGAACAGCAGCTCCATAAGCGACTGCTTCATCCGGATTTATAGATTTGTTTGGTATTTTACCACCGAAGTATTCAGTGACTAATTTTTGAACTCTTGGGATTCTGGTCGAACCACCAACTAAGATGATTTCATCAACACCAAATTTTTCAATCTTTGAATCCTCTAAAACTTGCTCGAGCGGTTCTAAAGTAGATTTAAATAAGTCGGAACATAATTCTTCAAATCTTGCTTTGGTGATAGAACTTTCAAAATTAATACCATCAACAAGTGAATCAATTTGGATCTTTGCTTGAGATGCTGTCGATAAAGTACGTTTAGCGGTTTCACAAGCTCTTTTCAATTTACTTAAAGCATTTTCATTGGTTGATACATCCTTCTTGTGTTTTCTCTTAAATTCTTCTGAGAAATGCTTGATTAATCTGTTATCAAAATCTTCCCCTCCTAAATGTGTATCTCCATTTGTTGCTTTGACTTCGAAAACCCCACGATCAATTCTCAATAAGGAAACATCAAAAGTACCACCACCAAGATCATACACTAAGATGTTCTTTGCAGTAGGACTAGATTTATCAGATTTCACAGCAATAGCGGTACTGGTAGATCTTTTCATAAAATTATTGTCATTTTCATCATCTAATTTATTTAAACCATAAGCGATTGCAGCTGCAGTTGGTTCATTGATAATTCTTAGAACATTAAGTCCAGCAATGATACCGGCATCTTTGGTGGCTTGCCTTTGAGAATCATTAAAATAAGCAGGAACTGTAATAACTGCATCAGTGACTTCACGCTCTAAGACTTCTTCAGCTCTTTCTTTCAATTTGATTAAAATCATAGAAGCGACTTCTTCGGCACTCAATTGTAATGTGTCACCTTTTGCATCCACTTCAATTAATGGTTTACCTTCTTTATCAACTAATTTATAAGGTAAATGAGGAATATCTTGCTGAACTTCTTTATCCAGAAAAGTTCTACCGATTAATCTCTTTGCTCCATAAATAGTATTTTTGGGATTTGAAGGGGCTTGATTATAAGCAGCATCTCCGACTAATCTTTCTGTATCATTGAAAGCGACATAAGAAGGAGTAATTCTGTTACCTTGGTCATTGACAATAATTTCAACTTTGTTGTTTCTAAAAAAGGCTGCACAACTATAGGTCGTACCTAAATCTATACCAATTGCAGTTTTAGCAGTTGCCATTTTGATTCAGTTTATTAAATTGACTTGCAACATTTTCAGAATTTTATTTAGTGACGTTTTGAAGGCATTATACAACTTTATATACGCTTAGTGTACATGTTAGAATATCTATTTTGGGGTCTGATTGCTATTTTTGGATACTTAAGATTTTGCTATTTATAACTTTTTTCCCACTTTTTTTGAATTATTTTGAGCACACTTTTGCAATTTCTATTTTTAACATTTCCAACGTATGTTATAAGCAGTCCTATGGTCTTAATCATATCGTGGCAAACCATCGTATATCCAGATTTATGTGATGTAGCTAGATTGGTTAATTAAGATTTGTGCTTTTAGCTACGTACTGAAAAGTCTACATCATTGTCTATAACAACGAACTGAGATATAAATGAACTCTTAGAAAGCATGTATAATATGCAAATGTATGAGGACTATTAACGGACAACTACATCCAAAGCAATATCATGAAGAACCCAAAGTAGGTTTTTGGAATTCGAGGCTCATATTCAACTGTTTGCGAATGTCTTAAAGAGTCCCTGTTAACTTAATTGACCGAACTTAAAAATAGTTCGTAGATTTAAAATACACATTTTTTACGAGATCGGAAAACCGCTTTAGTTAAGTCCATAGTTAATATAGTTGTGCATCAATAATATTGGCTCTGTAATGGAAATAATAAAATCTTCCTTTTCATTCTCCTTTATCTTTTGAGATCTTTGACATTTGCTGCATTTCTTGATCTGGTAGCGTCATACAGAAATATGTAAATATTTACTGTTCAAGGCACTTGAAGCTTAGGGATAAAATTCTTCATAACCTTACTTGGCTTAAACAGATCTTAGGAACTGAATATCTAGTTCGTATTTAAATCCTTAATTTCAAAGGTCATTTTTGCATCGACTTATTCTAAACTAAGCACTTTGCAAATATTATTTGTCTGCGCTGATATGTACAAAAAAGTTTCAAATTTGCTTTCGTTTTCATCTTGGAGGCAAGCAAAGATCAATCAAACATTCAAGCAATCAACCATTACTTATATATCTGTCCAATCATTTCTACTGGTACTGCAGTCGCAATCATGATACAATGAATTTGTAATGTACTCAGACGGACGTAAGATAACTAAACTTGATGAAGATATACTTCAAAAGTTGCAATCACAAGTCACCATAGATTCATTCGGCACTGCTATAAAGGAGTTGGTACAAAATAGCATCGATGCTGAAGCAAAGAAGATAATTGTCAAGGTTGATGTCACTAGTTTAAGTGCCATGGTTTGCGATGATGGATTTGGAATGATTCCTGAAAACTTGGAAAAGATAGGTGAAAGGTTTTATACATCCAAGTTAAGCTCGTCTCAAGACCTAAAGAGTATTTCAACATTTGGATTCAGAGGAGAAGCATTACACTCATTGAATACTATTTCAAAGTTACATGTCATATCCAAGCACAAATCTTATAATTCTTCTTATAAGTTACATAACAACGGATTAAGAAAGCAAAGTATGATATTTGATTTTGATAAATTACCCACTGATAATGGTTTTCTTCCTGACACCATCAAAACTGAAGGTACAATTATATCATTCTCAAATCTATTCCACAATGTGCCGATTAGAAGAGATCATATACTAAGACTACCTAACTACAAGTTAGTTGATGAGGTAAGAGGTGGTATTTTTGAATCGCTCGTTAAGAGTCCTTCAGTGCATATTGTGGTGTATCAAGTTAATCATTTATCAAAAGAGCTAGCAAAGCTTTTTGAGGTTAATGACCCAAAAGATAAATATGCTGGGCTGTTTAAAAGTGTATACGGTGATAACTTACTTCTTCACTACGAAACTATTCATGCATCGTTTAGAGGTTTTAAGATTTCTGGATTTATAGGGAACCCACAATCGAAAAAATTTCAATTTATTTTCATTAATGGACGATCATTCAACATACCAGCAGAAGATTTGAAAGATTTAAATAAAATATTCAGAAAGCTTGATAATGTGGAAGACTCGCCAAGAAAGTCAACTACTGTTGGTACTCCTTTTTATCAGTTTCAAACGTTTGTGATTAATGTTAAATGCCAATCTTCTACTGAAGAATTGCTTCAGGATCCAACAAAAACCATATACAATAGCAAGAATTGGGAAATAATTTTCAAATTATTGAAAAAGATGTTTGTTAGTTACGTTGAATCTCGTGGCCTTCAAATGAATCTTCCCCATATCAATATGGATAAAACTCCAAGTCCTAAAAAGCAACGTACAGTAGAAAGTCCTTATAGTCCTTCATTGGCAAGGTTTGCTCTAAATACTCATCTGAAGGTTGGCTACTTAAGGGAATCAGAAGTCAAAGGCATTGTCCAAGGGTCAGATCAAAACTCAGTTTCACCAACCAAAGCTTCCAGATTAAAGAAATTTCCAATTCTAGAAAATGGAGGATTGATAGCACGAGCCTGCAAATCTAATGATGTAAGTGATGCGGATATATATAAGCCAAAGTCTGAGATAGCTGAGTTATCAATATCAAAACAAGATTTCAAGGTGGGTAATTATCGAGTTATTCGACAAATTGATAAGAAATTCATCTTGCTACAGATGAATATTAACAAAACATCGAACTTAATTATTGTTGATCAACACGCATGTGATGAACGGATTAATGTTGAAAGATTATTACGAGAATTTGTTGAAACTATTCTCAATCAGGATATCGACTTGCTGACTGAATTATCAAATCCAATTAGGCTTAATATAAGTCAGCATGACCACATATTGTTTGACCAATATCGTGAAAATTTCAAGCTCTATGGTATAAAATATGCTGAGGATAAGGATTCTTTTTGCATTACTCATTTGCCGCCTATATTGATAGAAAAGGTTAAGGATGATACTAAATTTCTAGAATCATGTTTGCTTCAACATATATATGATTTAAATAACAACATAAAGTCAGCCAAACTCAATGATGACTGCTTTATAAACATATCAAATTTGCCAAGGATCATAATAGAAATCATAAATTCAAAAAGTTGCCGTTCATCAATTATGTTTGGTGATGTGTTAAGTATAGAACAAATGGAGAAGATGATTCAAGACTTAAGTAATTGTAGGTTGCCATTCCAGTGTGCTCATGGTCGTCCGTCAATTGTACCATTGATTAATTTATCTGATTCATTTATAGAGAAGTAAAAATATATTTATTCCGCCCTTGATAGGTTAAATCAGACATAATTTGTAGTTATAACTGAATATAATAGTATGATAATGTCTGCAAAAAATTAAAAAAAAGAAATGGACGAGTCAGGAGTCGAACCCGAGACCTTTCGCATGCTAAGCAAACGCGCTACCAACTACGCCACACGCCCTGTGAATTTTCTTCCAAAATGGTCCCTAGCAGGATCGAACTGCTGATCTTGGCGTTATTAGCACCACGCCTTAACCAACTGGGCCAAGGGACCATTTTCTGAAAAATAATTCTCCCACTTTTTGCTGCTGTATCTCTATCACGTGCGAAAATGAACGTGATTTTGGATGGTAGCGCCATAATTTTTGTTCTAATTCATCATGTTAAACTAGTTAGTTTCTTAGTTTATTGTCTTCTAACTTATGACTAGAGACTTCAAATACAGATGGTTACAGCAAACTGTCACCAAAAAAGTAAACGTTTGCGAAAGTAAAGTTCGACCTTTCTTACTTTGAAGCCAACCGCATAGTTTCTTTGACCAAAGTAATAATCACATCGTAGTTGATAGGTTCGGGTATGTTTGCTATTTTTTAAACTTACAATTATATGGGAAATGATGTACTCTCAATCTCATCGTTAGATTTGTTCGTGGTGATTGAATACCGAATTCGAAAGAGCTCTAAATATTTTAGTCGTAACATTTTGTATTTTATTCCGCCCAAAAACAGCCAAAAATTAGAAGTTTTGAAAAACTGATAAGTAAATGTTAAAATAGATAAAAATATGAAATATACGTTCAATGATTGTAATGGAACGGTTAAATAGACGTTGTCAAGGTTTCGGCCTCTATTGGCTAACAGCAAAAGTAATATTTCAGAACTATCCATTAGAGCCAATAATGTTTTATCAAGTTTTATACGGTTCACTTAACTAATCCTTTAAGTTTGGAGGGTATGTACGGCAACTCACTTCATAACAATCGAGTTGATCAGAGAATGATCTAACCAGCGCTATAACATTACTACAATAGAACCAAGTTCTTCTTAGTATAACACAAAATAATGTACATTAATATTCTGAATACAAAATGGTGCTTTTCTTTAACCAAACCACAGGACTATACTGAAATTTACACCATGACATATGAAATTTGTTTTAATATGATACAAGTTAAGGAGGTTTTACCATCTCCATGATTTTTAAATTTTGACTTTTTAAGTTCTTCGATTGAGCATATTGTAACTTAACGTTATGCTTTTTGATCTATCACTTATTGCTTAACGGGCTTCAAATTGCACCATTCTTCTAGTTCTAGCCTTGTAGATGACTCTATGACCACAGTCCTTACATCTGATAGCGTCATTTTTACCTAAGGAAAATGAAGAGGCACATTGAGCACAGTTATATTTTACACCTAAAGATTTGGTAGTGACTTGACCAAGAGCGGCGTGGGAAATGGATGCTGGGACACTGAATCCTTCTCTTTGTTGTGATGCCATGATGATTACCTAGTACTTTAGAATACAACCACTAATAGGAACGTATAAGATTGTTATCGAAGCTATTAGTAATTTTCTATTTCAGGTTTTTTCGTGATGATGAAAATTTGTTTCCTCTTTGGCACAAATGATTACATACAGGAAACTTTGATTCATGATAGTTTTAACTATTTGCATCAAGTATTGTAACAATTATTTGATCTTACAGAGAATGCTCTTCAATCAGATGAGTTATTGAGAGGTATAACAAACCACTTCTATTGTACACGTTATAAAGATCTGGAATCTTTAAAGGGCTATACGCTATATTTAAGTAACTATTATATTGAGTGTCGCACGACAAATTTTGAAGATATCTTTTGAAATTTTTTTATATTAGCTTTTGTATACAATTTAAGTTAAGTTCTGTTGTTGTAACTGGGACATGAATAATCATATATGAAACTAGATGATTTCAATTAAGGATACCATCTCACGACTAGGGAGATCGGTGCGATTGTTGGAATCACATCAGAAGTCGCCAAAACCTTTGAAATCCTTTCCTACCAAGACTCCAAAAGTATCAAAAGATAATGATGTAACATTTACTAGTCAAGAAGTAGAACAATTTAAACCATTATTATCAAAGTTTCAAACTAAAGTTTTTCAAGATTTTCTTGGGCCCTTAGATATGCCAAATTTAAAGATATACAGTGATGAATTACCAGAATTTGATGAAGCTTCAGCTAAAAGAAATTGGAAATCAAAGAATACTTCCCGACCTATCAATTTACTTAATAATTTCTTACAAGATCGAGGCAATTTTGATAAAATGATGGATTTACTTGTTAGAATTACCCCTTATCATCTTAAAAATGTTAATTTAGACAATGACTTAGTGGTATCAAATATTTTACGAGAACAAGAACAATTAAGAATAAATTTTCAATTTCCAAAAAATATCTTTACAGAAGTTCCTCCTATACCGAGTCCCTTAACAAAAGAATCATTCGAAGAGTATATTTACTTATTAACACATCTGACATTCCATTATAGAAATTCTCTGTCTTTAACTACGGGAATTATTCCAGATATTTTATTGTATACCCATAAGTTAAGTAATGAAGAATTCAAACCTTTCAGATCAGCTCAAACCTATAATTATCTTATTAAATATTTTGGATATGACAAGAATCAAAGTTCATTTGCTCGTCAATTGCTTTTAGTGATGAATAAAGATGATTGTAAACCCAATATTGGAACCATCAATAATTTATTAAAAGTATGTCAAATTCATTCTCATATCAGATCTACAGGGAATACATATCTGATAGTACTCAAATATTTAAGATTATGCACAAAGCTTGACATTCATATAAATTTATCCACATTCACTAGAGTTTATGATTGTATCAATAATATTTTCTTAAAGGAAATATTCATAAATAAAATTCAAGCTATAAATTTACCAATTCAAAAGAATTTATTAGTAAGAATCCTTGATGATTTTTCATTAACTATTAAAGAGACTTCCGAACTTATATATTTCATTGAGAATGATTTACGGTATACAAATTGGCGAGAAGATAGTAAGATTTTAAATAAAGTGATATATCATCAAGCATTAATTATGCGAAACTTGAATGAATTGAGAGTTTATTTTGAAGATTCAACCTATCAAATTGATGAATACACGATAAAGTCAATACTTGAAGCCATTAAGAAAAACAAGTTCCTCGAAGATAATGATCGAATTTGGTTAATGTTAAAAGTGTATGTGAATTTACTGGAAAAATTACAATTTCCAGCTATGGATAATGTTATAAGAGTATATCAATTCCTTATTGAACAGGTTATTCAATGGGATGATTCTTATATTAAAACCACTAGTCAATTGATTAGGTTTATTTTGAATGATGCTACTGAAAGTATGAGATTACCAACAGAGTGTATAAATTCAAATATTCCTGAAAATTATAAGATCATGAAGAGAATTTTTAAAGGTAAATTAGAAGATGTGGAATCTAAGATTGCATTTTTTAATAAAACTTATAGAGATGAAGCATTACCTCGATTAATGGAGCCTCTTAATGCTTATGAAATTGAGTTATGGAAATCAATTAAACAGAATATAGATAATATTCAAAGTATTGAACAGTTTATGGATTTATCGGGTGCCACTGAAGTTAAAGATTTTCAAATTGATCCATCATACATTGATAAGTATCATAAAGTCCAAAAACACAAGTTCAGTTCAACTAAGAATAAAAAGTTCTTTAATAAGTTACAAGAAGGTGCTGATAATTATACGCATCGGAAGATGGTTGAACGAATGATAATAGCAGACGACAATAATAATAATAATAATAATACTGCTAACTAGAATAGCAACAATATTAATGACAGTAATGATGTATGTATATAGAAAAATGGAATAAATAGTATAAAATTTCAAAACTTGCCACATGTAGTTGCAAAAATGTCAGGGTCATTTCCGTCCCCCCTCGCTCGGATCTCGAAAAGCTCCCGGAAATGGAATGTGTGTTACAAAGACAATGTGAGGTGAAAAAAATATATCTGCAAGTAATTTGTGTTCTAGTTTGGGAAGTGGATCAGCTTAATTCAGTAATTTTGCTATAGTATATTTCACTTCAACTCTATATACTTATATTTGATCACAAATGTGTTAAAAATATTATTATGATTATTATTTTAATTATTAGTAATTGTAACAATGGTGAGTTAATTAAAAGCTCAACTTAATTATACCCGTAATCCCCATTAAAAATAGAAAACTATAGACATTTTACCAAGAAAGATAAAATCTATCTATATCTAAATCATGGGGGCATAGTGAGGTCATTCAGAAAAATCAAATTAACTACCGATATGACAACTTCTGTTGATTACGCAAATCGGCTTAATAACCACACAAACATTGCTAAATGAATGCTGATTTTTTGTGTTCAAACTTTCATCCCCCATTCTGGTAAGTTTCATGCCCAATCTAATGCGAGAATAGCTTAATTAGCCTTTTTCCAGAAAGCTCATAATCAGGAGGAGGGGGAGGCAGAATAACGGTCTTAGTCTCCAAGGGATCCAAAGGCACACAAAGATTTACAAACATGACAAACCTACAGCATTCATATTCGTTTAAGTAATATATTTTAATAGAAATGGTTTTATAGATACTGTCAAAAATAATTGTAATTATATGTAAAATATATTTGGTTTGAGATGAGGTTAGAGAGAAGGTTAAAGTATTCATGGATATGCACAATTATGCCCTTTATTCGAACAGTTTCTTCCATCACTATATTTCTCTTTGTTATCTCTTGGAAGTAAGAAGTTTTGAAAATTATCGATTTCAGATCAGAATAATTCCTTCTATCCCCCCCCCCACCATCTTCCACTTAATCTAACCCCCTTGAACTACCATTCTTTTAGAAAACAATTATTATCTTAGGATTTATTTCTTTTTTTCACCTCTCTCCACTTGTTGCTGAGTATCCTTAAAATAAAGCTCGTGATGGCCTGCTATTACAATTGGGTTTAAGGAAACATTTAACTTCAAGGATACAACAGTTTCAAATTTAAATCTAACTTTAGTATCTACATTCCGATGCGGTCGGCGGATAAAGTATGCAAAAATTTGTAGTGAGAAGAAGCAATATTATGCTGTACCAAAAAGTAAAATTTCAGTCGTAACCATTATAACGTGATGCCTATTAAAATTTGACCTTAATTGATGATGATGACCAAATATATGTTAAGGTAGTAAGCTTACCTATCTAGACTATATATCTCTATCTATTTTATGTGGCATGATAAGAACTACAATGTAGTAGGGGTTTATTAAATATTTTTTAACCACATACACACAGTTAATGCGGTAAACTCCAAGCTTATTATTGAACTTTTCTTGTTTATCGTATTGAGTTAAATATGATAGTTCAATTATTTTTTTTATATCTATTGTATACATATTATACCCATATGTGGCTGGGTACACTTTCAATGAAGGGACGGATGAGATAGTAGTTTTCATTGTCTATAAATGAATGTGTTAAACTGTATTCTCCTCCTCTTCCTCCTCCTCCTGCCCTTAAACAAAGACACTATTTTTCGAGTGTGTCTCATCGAGAATAGAATTTCAAGTGTGTGCAGGTAGATTCGATTCCGGCCCAAATCTCACCCTCGACTCCCTCCAAACCCGAAATGTTCAGGGGGGGAGTGGGACAAAAATAGCAGTAAGTTTCTCTTTTGATAGGAGATGGTGCTGCTGCTAATTAAAACTCCTAATTAAACCAAAAAAAAAGGTAAATATTGATATGAGCATGCATTGGTGGTATATCATATATATATAGAAACATTTATAACCCTAAATAAATTATAATTCAAATTTCATAGGAGAAAATACCACCCCTTTTTCTACCTTATTGGATGTCCTCAAGACAACTATCGACATACTTATCATCATCATATTGACCTTACCTTAACTCCAATCATTACCTACCAGTCATCAATTATATATCATACCTCACATATCCGTATTTCATCTTGTAAAGACTTTTCATGAACATTTAATCAATTTTATCAACCCATTATTATTTATTTTAATCAACAAAAGGAGTTTGGTCTTTCTTCATATACATATATACATATTTTTTTATTCATCTTATTCATTTCATCATTCACATTCATATTCACATTCATATTTTCATAAAATAGCATTCAAATCCCCAACCTTTTATCCCCCCTCTAAAATATCATGAAATTCAATACTTTATCAGTGGTTGCAACCACTGCTTTTATAATAATACCAATTCAAGCTATATCACTTTCATATTGTGCCACCAATAACTTGGGAGTTTTAACCAGTATAACCAGTTCACAATATATGTCCAATGGTTTATGTCATGATACTTGTAATAATGAAGGTTATACTGTTGGTGTGGTACAAGGTATGAATTGTTGGTGTTCAGATGATGTACCTGGTATTACTGTTGCGTCATCTAATTGTGCAATTCCATGTCCTGGTTATCCAAGTGATTCTTGTGCTCAACAAGGTTATTATGGATATATTGTAATAGGTTTACCTAGTTCAACGATTGGAAGTAGTACATCATCCACAAGTACTACAAGTACTAGTAGTACTTCACCATCACCATCTACCACAAGTACAAATGCAGGTACTACATCTGCTCAAAATAATAATAATAATGACGATAATGATCCTAATACTGAAGATGTTACTAATAATGTGTATGTTACCAATAACGTTTATGTTACTAATATGGTTTTGCAAACTGGTACGACATTAGTTACTCAAACTACACAATTAACTGAAACCAAGTCTCCAACTTTGATAAGTCCAACCGTAACGAATATCTTACCTGCTTCAAGTTCATCCAGTTCTACAAGTTCATCATCATCGACTTCTTCATCTACAAGTTCATTGAGTGTATCAATTCATCAAACTACAGTGGTATCGGTTACTACTGTAAATGGTACTCGTCAACAGATTGTTTCTACATTATACGTTACTCAAATTGCTTCACCTACTGAAGATCCTGCTTCTTCTTCATCATCCTCATCATCAGCTAGTTCAACTGTTATGTCATCAAGTAGTGGTTCATCCTCACCTTCATCATCTTCATCAGGATCAAACCTTGCATCCGATGTATCTAAATCCACTTCATTTTTCGATTCCAAGGGGAAAGTTGCTGGAACATTCACGGCGGTTGGAATAGTTATACTTGGATTAGTTCTAGGGATTTTATATTGTTGTTGTTGTGCTAAATTATGTGGAGGGAAAAGACATGATGATGATGATTTGGATAATGATGGATTCACTGATGAAGAGAATCAATATTCAAGTGATGAATTATCAATTGCTCATGAAAAAGTATCACCAGTATCTTATCATAAGGGAGATAATTCTACTGTTAGTACTTCAACCATTAAACGAGAAAACTCATCCAAATCATTATTTTCATTCTTAAATGGTGGAGGATCATCAGGAAGTGGAGGTACGATAATTACATCGGCCAACAATAGTGATATTGGTCGAAGTCCATCTCGGAAGAAGTTGGTGAATAAACATAGTAGTTTAGATCTGAATAATAAGGATATTCCAATGTTTCCAATTGAGGAATGGGATTCAAGATTAGATCCAGATTCAATGTTTTTAAATCATAATAATCTTTCCAATAAATCGTTTGATGATCAAGTTGATTATTCTCGACCTTTGAAAATTATGAATCCAGAGTGATCAAAATACAATCGTTTACTAATTTCTTTCTTCAATTACGTCCTTCGTTTCCAAGCCTTTTTTTTTTTAATTCTGACTTTCTAGTTCTTTCAATCGTTACTTTTTTTAATCTTATGGGTATTTAAATTATTTTTTTTATCATCACTATATGTTTTCATTTTCTTTTCTTAACTTGTTTGTTACTTTGTTTTATTATTGTTAAATGATATTGATAACAATAATTAATCTTAATAAATCTTTTTTAGCATTATTTATATATATATATATCACAATCAATGAATCTATATTTATAAGGAATTGAATTATCGTAGTGTTGCGTGGAAAGTGAAATGAGTTGGGTATGTGTAGATGTGAATTCATTCAATAGTTCTAAAGGTATGAATGAATTTAGAGCGGAGTCAACACTACGATTAAATTTAAGGATGTTTTATTTAAAAATGGTAAAGAGCAAACATAAACAAAAAGTACATAAAAACCACTTTCCATTAGTTAAACATAATCTAAAGGTATTAAAACAGGCATAAAATCATAAAGGGGTAGACATAAGGGGAACATAAACTAGGAACAACCAAACAATTGAATTAGATGAAACTATTTAAATTTGATAATTTTGATTTATTTTTATACATTGGTTGATATTCATAAGCATTGGGTTGACTTTCAATTGATGTTCTTTCTGATAAATCATCAATATTCATATCACTATTGGAGGAAAAGGTTGATGATCCATCATAATCATCATCGTCGTCATAATCTTCGTACTCATATTCTTCGGTGGTTTGAGATTCAGATTTATTAATACATTCATCATTTTCATACATGTAAACATCTTCATCTGATGGATGATAGATACAACATATTTTTGAAGATTTTTTATGCATATTTTCATTATCGATAGTTTCTTCTGTCCATCTTAATTTCTTTTTTAATTTTTGTTTCTTAAACGTTGTTGATGATGATGATGATGATGAAGATCCTTCTTGTTGAGATTGTAATTGTAATTGTGATTGAGATGTAGTTTGATTTTGAGATTGATCTACTTGTTGTTGTCTTCTAAAAAATAATTGTAAAGGAGTTGAGGATCTTGAATCAAGTTCAAAGTTGGTGTTTGTGGAAGATGGAGATCTTGGTTGATCTTGATTGATCAAAGTTGTTAAATTAGTTTGCAGCATGATTAACTAATAACAAGGGATGAGATGGATTAAGATTAATAAAAAAAAAAGAAACGGCTAGTGAATATCAAAAGGTTAATTTGTTTCAACTAGATCATACAGGGAGGAGGGTTGATTAATCTCATTAGCTTTTTACCTAGTATAACAAAAGAGAAGTTAAGAACATTTAATCAAAAGTTTAAGTTATTTCAATTAGTGTTTAAATGAATGAAGAGATGGATGGATGGGATCAGTTTAGTTTAGTTTAGTTTGGTTATAGTTTAGTCATTCATTATAAGAATTATTATTTAATACCCAAAAGACACATCAATCAATCAGACAGACAGACAATTGCTATTTTAAAACTAAAGTGTAAACCTCCCCACAAACATAAAATAGACAGACAGACAGACAAAAAGAGAAAAAGAAAAGACTAACTGAATGACACTTTTTTTTTAATGAATGGGTGCAACTTTTGTCTTTTGTCTTTTGTCCACGGATCGTTTTATGTCGTGTAATTAATGAGATATGCCAAGAGACATTTGTCGTGGGGGAGGGAAGAAGCTTAAGGTTGATGTTTAGATGTTTTATATATTGTTTGTTTGTCTTATTGTTTTGTGATTAATCCGGGAGATGCATGGATGCACGACTTAAAAAGAATGAAATTTTTGATGATCAAATCAGTTCACAATTTAAGAAAAAAAGGGTGACTTGGCTATCCTGTATATTATTCTACTTAATTTCTTAAACAGTAGACCAGAAAACATTACCATGTAAGGGTTAATAACTCTTGATATAGATTATGAGATACAAACGAAAGATAAGATATTGTTATTTGTAGTAATAGAATTAAATGAATGAATTAGCGAAGGAAAGAATTCATTAATTCGTTAATTAATGAATGAATGAATGGGGTAAGTGGCCCAGAAATCAGTAGTCATCATGTCAAAGTTAAGTTAACAACTAGTATTCAATTGAATTGAATTGAATTGAATTGAATTAGTTCAATCAAACAATCAATCGAATGATTTGACTTATGATAACTAATCAGTTAGATTGTTCTAGTATCTACTCATAATAGATACTGGGATGATAAAGTCACGTGAAATCCAACCATGTGATCAGCCTCATAGTAAATAAATTCGGTTAAAGTCATTTTTTTTTTTAATTTAAATTTCTTTTTGTTATTTTAGATCACCACAGCCCAATTTTTAAAATTGAGAGAAAAAGAGACAAAAGAGGAAGAGGAACACACTCACAGGTGTTTGGTTGAATTTGTTTTTGAATTTATTTGGTATTTCAATAAAATGCTTGGCGCTAAGAAAAAACTGAAGACAAAAAATAAACTCCAAAAGAAGAAGAAGAAGAAGAGAGAGAGGGAGAGAATAGAGTGTCGTGTCGTGTCGTGTCGTGTCGTTTCTGTCAGTTTATGATTTTGTCATTAACTGTCTGTCTGTCTGTCTGTCTGTCTGTCTGTCTGTCTGTCTGATTAATTGATTAATTGATTAATTGATTAATTGATTGTCTGTCTGATTGTCTGTCTGACTGACTGTCTGTCTGTCTGTGTCTGAAACTTTTTAGTGTTCTCTCCCTCACTCACCCTCCATTCAATTCTGTGTCTCATTCTTAAATTGTCTATTTCTTCATCATCATCATTATGCTTTTAAAAAAAAGTTTAATGTTACAATAAAAAATTAATAAATGAAAATAAAAAAAAAGTTGTATGTTTAAAATCTTATAAACTTTCTTGGCATAGCTCTGTATATATTTAATAAAGTTTTTCTCTTCTTTTTTAGGATATTTTATATATATATTACTCTTACTATCTACAAAAGGGAACCAACCAACAGTTTTTGTAATTTTAAACCTTTTTAATTTATAATTCAATATTCATCCCATCATAATCGTATAAGCCCCCCCAACCCAACCTTTATCTTATCTTATCATATCGCAACATCTATCTACTTACCATACATCCCCCCCTCATTACACAATAATAACTATATTCCAATCATGAATTATAATTTGCACCCTGTAACTTATTTAAACGCTTCGGCAAACCTCCAACAACAACAACAACAACAACAACAAGTTCAACAGGTTGAACAACAACAACAACAACAAGTTCAACAACCTTTAGTAACAACCACTTCTAATAACTCCACCACTAGCAATCATACCATCAATAATGATCCTGATGCTATTGAAATAGATAACGTATCTTCAACCACCTCCAATTCTTCAGCTGGTTCATCCCCAAATAATAATGGAAGTCCTCATTCTTCATTCACAAGTCAATCATCAGCAAACTCTCCAATCTCTGATGGTAAACAAGTACCCCAACAATCTCAACAAGTTCAATCTCAACCTCAACAAGTTCAACAGCAACAAGTTCAACAACAACAACAACAAGTTCACATACAACCTCCTCAATCATTACATCCTCAACTCAACCATTACCCAACTTATTTACAATCTTATCCAACCCAACAACCAACCTATATCTATAACCAACAACAACAAGTACAAGTTCCTCAACAACCTTCAAATGAAAATGATCATGGTTTAAATAATATCTTTCCTCCAACTTACCCAGTTTTATCTTCTTCAACCAATAATTATTCAACTAATAATAACTCCAATACTGTTCAACAACCAGTTAAACCTCCAAAGAAAACTTATAAAAAAATTAAAGCTGAAGATTTAAGAGGTCCATTTAGATGTCTTTGGGGGAATTGTAATATTATATTTGAAACTCCTGAAAAATTATATGATCATTTATGTGATGATCATGTTGGTAGAAAATCGGCTAATAATTTATCATTAATTTGTAATTGGGAAAATTGTGGAATTTCAACCGTTAAAAGAGATCATATTACTTCTCATTTAAGAGTTCATGTTCCTTTAAAACCTTTCCATTGTGATTTATGTCCAAAATCATTTAAAAGACCTCAAGATTTAAAGAAACATTCTAAAATTCATGCTGATGATCATCCTAAAAAGTTAAAGAAGGCTCAAAAGGAATTATTAAAACAACAACAAAGAGAAGCAAAACAAAAATCAAAATTATATGCTAATGGTCTTATTGGTAAACCAACCAATTCAAATTTCGATTTACCAATGCCAACTAATAATAATAATTTCTATCCAACCACTACATCAACTACCACCACCAATAATGATATAGGTTATAATAATACTTATCCATCAATTAATCAACAACATCAAGATCTTTATGATCAACAACATTCAAGAAAGAGAAGATTAGAAAATAATTCTCAACATAATATGTATGTGGTTAATAGTATTTTGAATGATTTTAATTTCCATGGTATGAATAATAATGGTACTACTACCACTAATACTACTACTAATAATAATCAATCATCTGAATTTAAGAAATTAAAACAAGATGTTAATCCTCAATATAATTTAGAAATGTTTAATAAATTAAATCATATTGAAGATCATTTACATCAAGGTCAACCACAATCTACTCAACCAGCTCAACAACAAGGACAAGGACAAGGACAAACTAGTCAACAACATAATCCTTCCTTTGCTGCTGTGGCTGCTTTCTCCAATGGTAATATTTATGAAGCTGAAAAATTCTTTAATTCATTATCTAATTCAATTGATATGCAATATCAAAACTTATCTTATCAATATCAACCTCAACATCCTCAAGGTCAACAAGGTGCTACTAATACCACTACTGCTACTAATCCAACTTCAAGTACTACTATGACAGGTCAACAATCATTATATCCATCCTTACCACAATTAACTTCCTCAGGTTCAACATCTACTAAGAATAATGATTCTATAATGACAACTAATCAAAATTCATTCTTACCAACTTCTTATCCTCAAATTAATAGATCATTAGGTAATACTTATTATAATCATCATCATTCCAATTTTGGAAATCCAATTGGTATGGAATTTGGAGGGGTTTCAACTTATCAAAAATCAGGTCAATCATTACCCCAAGCTGAAGAAGATGATGATGATGATGAAGAAGGTATGGTTGAAGTTAAAGAAGATGTCAGTTCGGATGATCTTGATAGTGAAGATGTTGATGAAGATGAAGAAGAAGATGATGATGAAGAAGAAGTTGAAGAATTATTCAATAAATTATCAATCAATAATGATGATCCATTCAACTTGGATACTATTGCCAAACATAGAGATATGATATTAGTAGTTTGCCAATATATCAAACAACAAATTGAGGCATCTAAAGCTTCAGAACAACAAAATACTACGATAATTAAGACTGAAGATGAATCTAATTCAACCACCAGTTCAAATTCAAGTCTTTATCCTAAGATTGCTGCTTTCTAAGTTTTATAATTACGTTCTTTCTTTCTCTCTTTCTTTCTTTTATTTTTTACAGTTTTATTCTTTTAATTCTTTTTATTATTATTACAATTGTGATTATCTTTCTATTTATTTTTACGTTAGTCTGCCTTTTAGTTTTTTTTTTCACACCCTACCATTCTGTTTTTTATTC
The DNA here is from genome assembly GCF_036884675.1 of Scheffersomyces coipomensis. Lineage (NCBI taxonomy): Eukaryota > Fungi > Ascomycota > Pichiomycetes > Serinales > Debaryomycetaceae > Scheffersomyces > Scheffersomyces coipomensis. The sequence continues at coordinate 538,620 of NW_027042892.1, read as the reverse complement.
ATATATTCTTATAAGTTTATTTTGTATAGTATAGTATTGATTTTTAATGTTACGAAAAAGAAATAGTAAAAAAATAATTGACTGTAATCAATCAAACTGTAATTGACGGTCATATCGGGGTTGATAATAGACTATAACCGTTAAACTTTAACAAAAATGTCTCCTATTTTACCTAATAAAATGCAAAAGCCACGATTTGTGATCGAAAGAGGGGGTTACGTACTAACCTTAGTTATTTTTGCTTCTACAGTGTTATAAACCAAGAAAAATTATTTGTACATTCACAGCTATAGTATTGCGTTTATTTTTCTAGGCATACGAAATAAACCTAAGAAAAAAACAGCAATTAACGATTACGACCACGACAACCATTAAAGGAAGATTTTAACCTAAAGTTATCAAATGAAGGGAGGAAGGAAGGATGAAAAAGATTACTTTAAAACGTAAATAAAATTAAATAACTTTGTTATTTTGCCTAGAAAAATAGAAACATCTCTTGACTACAAAAGTAAAGTTTTTCCAATTCATCATGAGGCTCTACCATTATGTGTATCTGTGTCGTTCTTCCCCTATCCTATCAATGCCATGCTTTATTGCTTGCTGACATGTGCGTGGAGGGTAGGTATTTCCTTGCTTCTTTCTCTCATTTCGATGAGGGTATGTATCTGTGATAGTCGTACATTAACCATGCTAGAATCAAACCATTTTTATGTGGGGTGGTCTTCTGATAAGAATTTATATGTAATGTAGGTATGATTCTACGATGTCTACTGATCGAACCATATTGTTCTAGTTTATGCTTATTTACGGTGAGGGAGTAAATATCCTCTTACATATTGATTTTTCTATTTACATACACTTGGACAAGGCTATATACATAGGTTAAGGTATGATTGATTGATCGATGACGTTGGTGTAGGGTCTGATCTTTTATTTATTTGTAAGTTTCTTTCTTGGAATATTTATATATATAGATATATAGCCAGACGATCAAACAATAAAAGATCTACGAAAACGTTTCGTCTATTATTCCAGACCCTAAGATTCGACAATCTTGATAAATGACAAAACTTTGACCTGGTGCCAATGCTCTTACTGGGGTTTTGAATTCAACCGTAAATGTAGAGGACTGTGCCTCATTAATAACATTTTCTTGTCGATTAAAGTTAGGGTTAGGGTTAGGGTTTGAGTTTGAATTTGGGGTTCGCTTTATTTCTCGGATTATATCTTTGATAGGTATCGGGGTTTGTAAAGAACGATATTGGAATGTTAATTGATTCATATCCAATTGTGAGATTTCTTCTGGTGTTATCATCCATTCAAAGTTTATAACTTTAGCACGGGATTTGAATAATTTAGGATTAGTTGAACCCCGAACAATCACTAATTCATTCTTATCATAATTCTTCTCACTCACAAACCAAACTCCATTATATTGTTCATCACCTTGAGGCATTGAAATCGATGATTTTTGGCCAATAGTAGCATACCATAATCCTCTATGTTTCCCCCAAATTTTCCCATCTTCAGTAATGATATTCCCTGGATTGGATTCAATATATTCATCTAAAAAATCTCGAAAATGTTTAGCATCTTGACTAACAAAACATAAGCCTTGGGAATCAGGTTTATCAGATACATGTAATTTAAATTCTTCCGCTAATTCACGTACTCGAGGTTTGATATAATGGCCGATCGGCATGAGGATCTTACTTAACGTTTGTGATGATATCGATGATAAATAATACGATTGATCTTTATTCTGACTATATCCTCTTAATAAATGATATTCCCCCGTTGGTTTATGTTTCATGACTCTAGCATAATGACCCGTAACTAACCACCATTTCTTAGACAGATTTTGATATTTATCAGTAAGATATTCAATCATTTTACCGAATTTAACGAATTTGTTACAATTAATATCAGGATTTGGAGTTAATCCTCGTTGATACATTTCAATCATAGGATTGAACACTTGATGCCAATATTCTTTTTCAAAATTAACTCTTTCACAAGAGATACTTAAATCGGCACATACTCTTTGAACATCATTCCAATCTCTTTCTATACAATTCGATGTCTGTGACCAATTTGCCATGAATATCCCCTTGACATTAGGATATTTGGATGCATACAAGGCAGCTGATACTGATGAATCCACACCTGAACTCATAGCAATAATAATATCATCATTAATATCTGGTTCTTCCTGGACATACTCCTCAGATGATACTTCATTCACAGCTTGTTCTTGTGCTTGTTTCTTTCTGTTATATGTCCCTATAATCGATTTCAAAGATGGGGTAGGTGAAGATTTAATATGTTTGATGCTGCTGGTAGTATGTTGAAAGGTTGGAGAAAACTTATGGAAATTCCGAAGTTGAAATGTTATGGGCAAACCAAGCCGTATTATTCTTGCCAGACTTCTATAATTACGCCTTATCATGAGTTTTTCCTTATTAATATTGAATTAGCAGCCGTTCTAATAATAAGTAACATCATTTGGTTACAAATTTTTTTTCATTCTGTAGATACTGGTAGGTAGTGCACGACTTTTGCAATCACTGTTAATTTTAACGGTGACGAAGTAATTATTAAACATGATACTATGAAAGTCTTCACCTAATATAATGATGGCCTAAGATCTTTCAATCGTACACTATAAATATGCTTGGTTTAAAATAAATGTCATATTCCACCATGATATCTGTTAGTGTATCTATTAAACTTTAGCACAACATATCGTCTCTTATTAAACTTCTGCTCTCCTTAAACGTCACTTTTACGACCATTACTTCTATACATATCATATTATAACTCAAAATCAGCATTGTACCATCTACATGTCAACCAATTAGAAACGGTTAACTGTTGTTTTAAACATTTATCCCCCATCGCCCCATACAAATAATCATTGTAAATCGAAACCGGACCGAAAAATTTCGCGGACAAATTTAAGTTCTCCAGATTTGATGGGTTGGGGATCCTGTCAATATTTGAAAAAAATATATACCAAATAGTTGTCAAATATCAACTAGTTCTGATAAATATCAGCAAATCATAAAACACCAAAATGTCATTGAAGTATATCGATAACGCTAGAAAGATCTTATGTATAGGTCGTAACTATGCCGCTCATATTAAGGAATTAAACAATGCTAAACCTCAACAACCATTCTTCTTTTTAAAACCATCTTCATCCATTTTAAAACCTAATGATGGACCATTTTTAGTTCCAAAAGGTGTAGTTGTTCATTATGAAGTTGAATTGGCTTTCACTTTAAATAAAACTTTAAAAGATTTATCTCCCGATTTCAGTGCTGAAGAAGCTTTAGATGCTATTGAAGGTTATGCTTTATCAATCGATATGACCGCTAGAAATGTTCAAGATGAAGCTAAAAAGAAAGGTTTACCTTGGTCAATTGGTAAAGGGTTTGATACCTTTTTACCATTATCAGGATTCATTCCTAAAGAAAAGATTCCTAATCCTTATAATGTTGAATTGATCCTTAAAGTTAATGGTGAAACTAGACAACAAGATAAAACTGATTTAATGATTTTCCCAATTCATAAAATCATTAGTCATATGTCTGCTATCATGACTTTAGAAAAGGGTGATTTGATCTTAACTGGTACTCCAAAGGGTGTTGGTCAAATTAAACCTGGTGATAAAGTCGAAGCTTACTTGAAATATAATGATGAAGTTCTTGAAGAAATCAAATTCGATGCTGAACAAAAACCAGGTCCATATGACTATAAAGAAATTTAATAAATTGACTTTTTATTTATTTACTTATTTATTTTACATAGCTTTGCATTATCATCGTCTATCTATATGAAAATCCCATCCGTTGGTGGTTGAAACTGTCTCAATATAATATTTGCTTCACTCATTACCTTATGACTTGCAGAATCCATGGAATAACTTTGAGCATATACGACTTCTCTAATCCCACTTTGAACAATTTTAATAGAACACGTTAAACATGGACAAGTATTACAATACAAAACACTATTATCTCTAATTCTATCTCTTCCTGCTTCAAGTAAGGCATTTTCTTCAGCATGTAAACAAAGACAAGTGGATAAACTTGATCCGCTACCTTGTCCTTGATTACATCTTTCACATCCACCTTCATTACAATTGGTTAAATGTCTTGGTGTACCATTATAACCAGTCGCTATAACTGTATTTTGACGAACAATAACACATCCAACTCTTCTTTTCATACAGTTAGATCTTAAGGCTGCTAAATCAGCTAATCTCATAAAATATGAATCCCAAGTAGGTCTTAATCTTGAAAAATCAACTAGATTTAATTCGCTTAATTTTATATATAAATTCTTGATTGAAGTTGAAGTATTGATGATTTTAACTTGAGCTTGATTGTTGATCTCTATTAATGGATTACCGGTTTTGAATAATAATTCATCGTTCCTGACTATGAATTGTTCAAGATTTAATCGATTACCATTTTGAAATGAATTTCTTAACATATATCTTTTATATCTGAGAAGGAGAGGGGCGTCAATAGAAATGTGCAAGAAGAATGGTCTCTTCTTTAATGCTATTAACATTTCCATATTATCAATATGGGATATGACAAAATTTTCTCTCCAATTTAATGTAACATAATCCAATAATCTATTCAAATCATCAAAATGTTGAAATACTTCAATAGTTGAAAAATAATCAAACTTTCCAGAAACATCTGACTCGTCATAGGGTTGAAATCCTTCAAGACTTTTAATCACTTTACCTTCAACCAAATCATCCACACTATCTTTGGGTGAACTATCAGGAGTACTTAACTCAACTATAGAATCATCACATTGCAGATCATCAACACCACTTTGTTTGAAACTTAATAATTTGAATCCTTGAAAAGTCAAATATCTTGCAACCTCTGTTTTACCAGAGCTTAATGTACCCGATATACCTATAAGCATGGTTCGTTAGATCCTTATCGTCTTTAAAACTGATACGTTACCATCAAGTTTATATTTTAGATTTTAAAAATGCAAACGCGCTTTTCTGATTGCGATACTTGAAAAATATTTATATAGGCAAAAAAATTTTGTAATGCCCTTACGATATTAGTATCTAATATAATCTATATGATGATTTGTACTATACGGTCAATACCAAAGATAGAGGTACCGAGTGTATATACATCCATACGACATAAATGTTCTAAATCGTCTAATCGTTGGTTGGAACGTCAAACGAGAGATCCTCATACCAAACAAGCCAAAACGTCATATTATAGATCCAGAGCAGCATACAAGCTAATTGATATCGATAAGAAGTATCGATTATTTAATAAGAATTCTCGGAATATTATTGATCTAGGATTTGCACCTGGGAGTTGGACTCAAGTGGCAGTAGAGAGGATGAAGTCTATAGGCCTTGAATCAAAAATACTAGGTGTTGATTTGATAAATTGCAGCCCACCTCAAGGTAGTCATTTCATACAAGGAGACATACTATCACGAAAGACCCAAGAACAGATCAGACAGTTCTATTATAATCAAGATGGAAATGAAACAGAAGATATCGACAATAACCACATAGAAGACAAGAATTTACCTGTTGATTTAGTGCTAAGCGATATGATGGTCAATACTTCTGGGATAAAAGATAATGATCATTTTGCTAGTATGGATTTATGTGATGCAGCAATTATATTAAGTTTGAATTTACTTAAAAGTAATGGTTCGTTGGTTATGAAGTTTTATACGGGAAAGGAAGATGTGTTACTTGTAAAAAGAATGGAAAAGATTTTTGAAAAAGTTTATCGTATGAAGCCGGATGCTTGTCGAGATGAACTGAGAGAAATGTACATAATAGGACTCAAGAAAAGGAAGGATAATGTCACTGTACAAGATATATTTAGTTAGATTAAGTATACTTACATGTGTTTAATAGTTAATGATATATGATAAAACCTCCGCACAATATTTTTGCAACATATTAATTATATTAAGACGTATATATCAAGACAACTAAATTAAGCCCTTCCGACTACTTTCTTACCAATATCCCAAATAGTATGTCTTGCTTCAAATATTGGAAGTAAAACAACATAACCAAAACTAAAAAAGAGCCAAATAATATCTATAACAACCCAAGCTTTAAGAAAGCCCTTCGAAAAAACATAATTTACATTACCAAGAGGAACTGGAATTACCAAAGTCATGATAAATGCAAGGATTGCAACCAAAATAATATATTTTTTAAATTGATGATCCAAGTGTTTATGATCAATTGTGGCATTAAGGTTTATATCAAGATCAGAGTCTTGTTTCGATTCAGTATCAGTACCTTCTTGTGAAGATTTTTCTTCTTCAACTTCAACATCTAATTCACCTTTGCTAAATCCAGCTTCTTTGAATTCTGGAGAATTTGCAACTTCAACTGTTCCACCAAGATTTTCAACTAAACTTGTTCTATTTCTTGTTTCATCAAAATTAAAGTTTGCTGGTTTAATCAAAGAAGCAACAATGGAAATAATAGCTCCTGAAAAGAGAGCAGTAATATTTCCAGCAAATGAAACCCAAGTGTTAGATAAGTTATCAACACTAAGTTCACCAAGATATGCTTTACAAGTGACCAACCAGACGATGATAGCCAAAACCATACCACCAATTGAACCACCCACAGCTCCAACTTTGTTTAGATCTTTCCAAGTAAATGAAAGGAAAATTGGGAACACGGCTGAAGCAGTTGCACAACCTAAAAAGTTAAATAACCATCCCATATTAATCTTGGCAGCACCATAAAAGATCGAAGCTAAAACTGCAGAGAACAAAGCCCATACGAATACTGAGATCTTAGCTACCCTAACAACTTCCTTTGGAGTTGCAGTTGGTTTAATGTATCTTTTAAATACATCATAAGAAATCAATGTAGATGTAGCAATTAATTCACCGGCAAATGAAGAAGTAACGGAAAAGAAAATTGTCACCAACATCATAGCTGAACCAGTCTTACCCAATAAGTAAACTACAGCTGCAACAGCAGGGAGACCTTCTCCAATCTCAAATTCACTTAAAGTAGGGAAATCTGGATTACCAGAAAGAGCTTGTGCTGCTAAACCTAAGGTCAACCCCATTGAGAGAGGAATAACAAACCAACAGATCAGGGCAAAGAAATATGCCCTAGAAGTATATCTAGGATCAGCAGCGACAGCTCTCGATAAATAAGCTTGATCATTCACAACTAAGCCAAACCCAGTAATAATACTAATAATTGCAAAAATCCCACCTTGGGAAGAATTGAAAGTTAAGTATGATCCTTGATAATTACCTGCAACTGGGGCTGGAACAGTTTGTAATAATTCCCACATTTTATCAACGGATCCAAGCTTTTCATTAGATACATAAACTTCAAAAGCAAAGACAATAAGGAAAATAAGAATGATAGTTGTATGAGTTGCATCAGAAATGAAAGTTGCTCTTAATCCACCACCAGAGACATAAATGGCAACACCAAATGGGATCAAGAAAAGAGCTGCATATTGACTAATACCAGTAATAGCTGAAAATACAGACGAACCACCTAATAAAATACAGGCACTGACAATGGAATTACAAGTGAAACCACAGAATAAGAAACTTAAATGTCCAGCCCTACCAAATCTGAAATAAGCCATTTCAGGAAAAGTTGTCACCAAATTAGCATTCTTCTTGATCTTACTTGAAATAATAGAAAATACAGACACTTGTAAAAGACCACCGATGGCATACCAATAACTTCCACTAATACCAATTGTATAACTCTTTACGGCTGATTCTAAAATAGTTAAACTCCAAGTCCAGTTGGATAAAATACCACTCAACATTAAACCGAAACTAATAGATCTACTACCAGAGACGAATTCATCAACTTTTCTTGCATCATATTTACTGTATTTGTTTTGAAGGTAAGTAACATAATTCATTACTATGGCAAAGAATGCCCCTCCCCCAATTATAACTGCATAACCTGCAGCTGCTGGTAAACTTGGTTCCATATTTATTTGTGGACTTTAACACTACAAAAAGTTACAATTTCACTACAAAAAGGATCTGATAATGTTTATATATATATATTCATGAATCACAAACTACATCGGCAAATAAAAATTGTTTTAACTGTGGCATACAATGAAAGATTTATATGATAACTTAATCTTAATAATGTGTATCTAATACCACCATTGTTTGTGGTAATTACGATATAGGCTTTATAAAATTTCACCAAAAAAGTCAAATACGGAAACTGCAAATATTATCCTTGATTATTAGACTTGACATAATCTAGACAATCGGGGCGGGAAATCTACCTGATAGTAGTAAAAATTAAAAAATAATACACCTCATTTACTAAATTAAAGAAAGCATTCAGGGGGGGTGTTACAGTAATAGCCAGGTGTGGCTGCTACTTGTGGTTGGAATACTGTATCATAATGTAATCAATAGCAAATCATCTGCTTTGTGACTTAGCCGCTAACGCATCTTACTAATTCTATACTAATATTTTGAACATTCCCACGGGATTCAAATTTAGAGTATATATATTTAAATATGTGATTTGATAAATATGACTCAAGTGTTTATTAAGTTAAAAAAATATTTGCAACTTTAACAATATTATTTTTTTGGTTGTGACATTTTATCAATTGTGGCTCACCTAACCGTCTCTTCTTTTTTTGATATCATATGTTTTTACAATTATAATTAATGAATGTAATTGTGGCATCAATATCCCTTATCAAAACTGTATGATTATTACCCGACCCGAAATATGGGAAAGAAGTCCAGTATAAAACTATTTTCAAGGCCAGTGTTTAAAATTTGACCTTAAAGTATGGATACTCTAGATTAAGCAACATGAGTTCAGTGGAAGAAATCGATAAAAAGTACAATGTTAGACCTTTTATAGAGGCCCAACCTTCTAAAGAAGACTTTGAAGTTATCGAACTAGAGTCAATTGATTTGTCTTTGTTTAAAGAAGGACCTGAATATCTTGAGCAAAGACAAGAACTTGCCGATAAGTTAGAACAATCGCTTTCAACATATGGTTTCTTTTCATTAGTAAATCATGGTATTGAACAAGCTGAATTTGAAAAGTTACGTTCCATAGCTCAATCATTGTTGGAATTGCCTGAAGATGTTAAACGTCAATACTTGGCAGGTGCTTTAACTTCTGATGCAGAAGATAGATCCGTTTCTCTTGGTGCTGAAAGAGGAGCAGGGTTTAAACCAAGAGGATACTGGTCAATGAAAAATGGTGTTACTGATTCAATTGAACATTATAATTTCAGAGATTTACAACAACAAGATCTCTTTGATGAAAATAGACCATACCCAGAAATTGCCAGAGCTCATTTACCAGAAGTTGCTAAATATTTCCGTTACTTACACTCTACTGTGTTAAGAAAATTAACAATTTTATGTGATATAATTTTACAATTACCAGAAGGATTTCTTTGGGAAAATTATTTTAAAGTTATTACTGGTGATAAACTTAATTCGGGATCAGGATTTGGAAGATTTATGTTATATCATGCCATGAAAAGGGATGATGAAGAAAAAGTTGATAAAACTTGGTTAAGAGGACATTCAGATGGTGGAGCTTTCACTTTTATTACATCTCAACCAATTTTATCATTGCAAATCAGAGATTATAATACTGGTGAATGGAAATATGTTGGTCATACACCAGGTGGTTTGATAGTGAATATAGGGGATGCTTTAGAATTTATAACCGGTGGTTATTTCAAATCTTCCATGCATAGGGTTGTTTCTCCACCGGATGATCAAAGACAATTCAAAAGATTAGTCTTAATTTATTTTTGTGATCCTAAATTAACCTCAATTATTGATCCAGAGCCACTTAATTCACCTAAATTAAAGAGTCTTGGTTATAATAAACCAAAAGAATGGGAAAAGATCACTTTTCAACAATGGGATGAAGAAAAGGGTAGATTATTTGGGAAAAAGGATGTTAATGATAGTAAGGGAGATGATCCTAACTTAGTGTTATTGTATGGACGTAAAGCAGAAGGGCCATTCTCACTTGAAGATGCAAAAAGAAAATCTAATTCTATTAAAGTCTAACATATATATAATCTAAGTTTATAAGAGTAATAAGAAAAGTAAATAAAATCTTTAAAGTCTAGAAACTTCGTACAAGATTTGAGCGGCAGAAGCGTTATCTAACAAAACCTTCTGGGTAGCGTTGTTAACATTATTGTTACAATAAATAGAAGTCAGTAAAGTGAATGTTTGACCATCATTATATATGGCCTCGTAATCATTGAACATGAGCTGAGTAGCACCAGTAGCCAGATCAAAATAAAGTGAGATGTCAGCAGGATCTTGTAAAAAGTCAAATACGAAATTTCCTTGTCTAATCATTTCAGATCTAAAATAATCGAATGATTCTTGCCATGGTACAATTGTAAGAAGATCAGAAATACCAGCATAAAGTAAATGAACATATTTTAACGGATTATTTAATATTTTGTTACTACCATAAAATGCACCATTTTGATTTAAAGCAGCATTTCCCAATTCAATAGCGGAATTTAACCACTTTGAATTTCCTGTAAATTGATATAAATAAGCCAAAGTACTTATGCCTACTCCAACTGTATATGTTAATTTACCATCATTAACATTAGTGATATCATTCTTGTCTAAACCATCATAAAATAAGTGATCATTAGGATCTTGCAAATATTGAAACATAAAGTTCATACAGTTTTCAGCAAATTCTAAATGAGTTTGATTTTGAGTAACAGAGTATAATCTCATAGCAGCAAGAGCGGCCTCAGTAGTGGAAATTGATGCTATATAGTCACCATTATAACTCCAGATAACACCCCCAGTGGAAGGATTCCATTGACCAATTAAGAAATCAACTATATCTTGAGCTGAATTCAAGTATTCTTCATTTCCAGTGATTTTATAACCATCAATAAACACCCAAGCAACTTGGGCATTATCATCATTATAAATATCATCATCGCCAGCTTCCGTAGCAGAATAAGCATTCAAAGTAGGATTCTTATATTGATAAATATTAGCAATAGTGGAGTTAATTTTAGAAGTATCCTTTAAATCAGTTATAGCTCTTCCAATAACAGCTTGATCCCAAACAACTGGTTGACTATAAGTTCCAGTTCCACAAATGGAATCATCTTCATTCCAGTTTTGACCCAGTTCTACCCAAAATCTTGACCAGATCTTACCTATTGTGGAGTAGAAATCATTTACAGTACCATTTTGGGATATGAATTCATTAGCTAATAAAACTGGTTTGGCTTGAGTTTCAGCAGCTTGAGGAATATTGATGGAAGTAGTTGATGTTAAGGTAGTTTCAGCATTAGTTGTGGTATCTAAGAGTGATGTAGTGGTAGGACTAACAGTGGCAGTAGTAGTTTGAACCCCAGCATAAACAGTTTGATATTGGGTGACAACAGCTGTAGTATATACAACTTGAGTATTAACCACTATATCAGCTTCACGTCTGAACAATGGAAATGAGAGTGAAAAGTTTATGCAAGTGAAAGCAAGAATAAAATATATATTCATCTTTTGAATGTGATAAGAATAGACATCGAAGCTACATCATAATTAAATTTATAGATCCAGATACAGGCATTTATATATGTATGTATTCAAGAAAAGTTCAAAAGGTGAGATGCTAGTTTCAACCTTGTTTTAGGCGTAGTAAAGCCCAGAACAGGATATATGTTTTATAAACTGTTTTGAAACAAGCTCGTTTTAAGATGGATGCAAATACAAAATTCCCATACTTAAGAAAAACCAAAAGTTTGTGAAACAAATCAATTTGAGCCGCAGGAAATCAGTAATTTTTTTTTTTTTGATATTGAAGTGTATAGACTGGAATGTAATGACTTGTTTCTATCTCGATTAAAGCTTAATTGAGGAATAGGTATGACGTATGTCGACAGCAACTAAAACATATTTGAAGCATCCTGTGCTTGTGAATCCTACCAAGTGGATAAGATCTCCCAAAATACATGAATCAAATTTGTATCTTACAGGATTTTATAATTCTAAATCACTTGAGAATAATCCATTTGCCAAAGCATTGATTGATACCAAAGCCGATGGATTAGGAACGAGATTCCCGGTTGGTTCTATGATTCATTTGACGGCAGATACGCCGCCTGATAAGAGAGAATCGTCTAATTATTGGATAATGCCAATCATCAACCATTCGATTAGTCTTGATAAATATTTCTTCACATCGCATTATATGATAAATAATGAAGTTTATGTCAATGAAATGATACGACAAGGTAAAAAGGTTAGTACTAGATTCCTTCCTAGAAAGATTATCCATAGAAATGGGAAGTTACGTGGTGAAATTATATTTATGCCTGGATTTTCTGATGTGGTTAAACAAAGATATGAACAAGATATTATAAGGTTACTCTCAATTCAAACAGCGCTGGCGCAGTCTAAGAAACAGAATGCTGGTTTAACGTTAACTAAACAAGGTCCATCAGTTAAGGTTGTGGGTTCTGATGTTATAATAAATATAAAGAAACTATCACCATATTTTGATTTTGAAGAGGAAGAGTTATTCATTCCTTATGAACAAAATAATGAATTATGTGAATTGATAATTTATTACTTGAATTATAAACTCGATCTGATATAGCATGTATATAGTCCAAACTACAGAAGACATTTTTATCACCTCAAATGTGTATTTTTGTTTTTAATGTATATATAAATAACCATAGAAAAGAAGATATTAAACCTAAGTGAACCAAACGAACATACTGAATAAACTGATAAATAATCTGGTGTAGAATGAATCATCATTAATACTGGCGCCTGAACTCTTCTTGGATGAACTTGCACCTGCGACAGGGACTGAAGATAATTGATCAGTAACTTCTTTATCATTGGCAGTCCAAGCAATGAAATCTGAAGCTGAGATAACTTCATCAAAAGTAGTTGAATTTGAAAGCCAAACATAGGCACTACCATTTGAATCAAAACTAACACCACCAACCATTGAATTTTCAGTATCTCTTGGGATATAACCATTCACTTGTAAACCAGATTCAATATCATCAGTACCTTGATAATCATGAATAGTAGTAAATAATTGATTAACTAAAGATGCGGTATTATTTTTAACTTCAAAGATATCAAATTCGCCACATCCTGATCTCCAACATGAACAATTGACATTAGAAGAGTATTGAGCCGTTCTTGGAATATTGGCATTTAATAACCAAATAGCTGGCATATTATAATTGGCAGTCCAATCAGGAACCAGAGTTTCATTTGGCATTTGGAAATCAAATAAAAACATCTTGGTGGTTCCAAAGAAACCATGATAAGCAGGAATATCTGATCTATAAATCCCACAATCATTACCAAGACCAGATGAACCACAAGAAATGTTTGAAAAAATGGAAATTTCTTGATTAGAAACAAGTTCAGAATCGGCTGCTAAAATAGTTGAACTTTGAGCAGCAGCGCTTGCATCAGAATTGGCATAAGATAAACCAACACCAAGACAAGTTGAATTTTCACCTTCATTATTTAAAAAGGTTACATTTTGAGAAGTTTGACTTTCAGCATCATAATATGATAATCTATTCCAAGCGCCACTCAGGGAATCTCCATTTGTGAAATTATCAGAAACATAAAAGGCAAATTTATTCAAGATTAATGGACCTCTGAAATGAACAGAAACTTCACCATTTAAAGGAGCATTTGGACCAGTGAAATTCACTGGAGCTGGATTGATTGCACAAGAACATGTATCTGAATAAATATCATCTAAATTGCTAACTTCATTAAAAGAACCAGTGAATCCAAGATTATTAAAAGCAAGTACTTGAGCACTTGCAGGACTTGAACTTGATCTTTTACTATAAGTTATCTTTCTGGCATCACTAGGATTAGTCAAGATTGTAAGAGAAACAATCGATAATAAAATACTTGACAATTGCATGGTTGAATGATCTGCGCCTCGTGGAATTTAACGAATGTGAAATTGTGATGGATAGATAAAAGACCCTGATAAGATAGATAGATAGATAGATTCAAGTGAATTTTCTGACGATGATACTCGATTCAATGCAAAAGTATTAAACCAAAACTAATAAATGAACAAACTTCAAATTGAAAAGAAATAATTGAATGATTTTATACGAAACAGAGATATATTTATCTACACATCAGAAATTTTTGTTTATTTTTTTTCCCGCAAGGGATCAAATGGATGCAATTTTAAATTTAGTAACACAGGGGCCACCCACTCATTATGGTAAGTCGTGTGTTGGGTTCAAAGTGATTTTGGTGTGTGAAACAAGGCTTATCTATGGTCATTTAGGTTTATTGACCTGAAGGACTTATGTATGATACTGTTATATAGAGTTGGTTATGGATAACTGTATGTCATATAATTTGCGCTTTCAGTTGTAAACAATGGTTGTTATTCTTGCTTTATAACGGTGGGTTGCATGTTACCGCATTACTGCAAAAAACCTATAATCATAATCATAATCATAAAATGTATATATTATAAAAAAAAAAGTGTCTATAAATACAAGTTTTAAGGGGTTAGTACCTTTCATTATTCATTTCCAACCCATATATCTCCATAAAATTGAAATAATTTTTGATCTTGTTCATCAATCTCAATCACTGTACCGGATTGAGTTCTATCTTTAGATCCAATATCACTATAAGCACACCAAACATACCCATCACATAATCCTCCAATCATATCCCATGATCTTGAAGGTTCATTTTCTCCATTGGGGACAAAAAGATTATCCTTACCATTAAAAGGAGGTATAATGACAGTTTCTATTTGAATAGGATCAAAATAATAACTTCTTAATTCTTCAACTGTGGTAATACCAGGTTTATATCTCCCACCTTGACTTTCTAAATCCTTTTTATAATCAACTTTATCATATTTCCCACAGAAATGGAATCCAGAATTAAACCAAATTAATTCATTGGTTTCATCATCAACATGAGCAGGATGTGCTGAACAAATTTCTTTTGATATCCGAATTTGACCATTTAGTTTAATTTTTTCACCACTAGCTTGACCAGCAGCAGCAGCATGATATTTATTAAATGTGAAATCTTCATCACCATTAACTATAAATGATAACCAAAATAATTCTTTTTCACCATGACTTCTATCTCTAAATGCTTCCATGAAATTTAATTGGGGTAATAATAAAATTGAATTAAAATGACGAGTTTTATCAATGACAACAACCCCAGCTTCCATAAAATGAAACATTCCTTGCATGGCATCTAATTCAAGGGTTTTTGAAGTAATCAATGGAATATCAAAGATTATAGCATCAAGTACTGATGGAGACATTTTTTTAAAAAAGTATGCATCAGATGGAGGTCTAATTTGCATGGTTGTTCTATCTTTATAAAATAAAGCTCCTGATGATTTATATTTATTATTTTGAAAAAACCATTCGGGATTCTTTAATAATACTGAATCAGCATCAATTAAAATAAATTCTTCAAATGTATTAAATACAGTAGCTAATAATTTATTCCCATATCCATCGAATTTCAGTTTATAATTTTCATGAATTACACTATATGTATTAACGAAATAAACTTCTTGTTTAGGTAATCCACGATCATAATCATTAGAAAATTGATCTCTTACTTGATCGAAAGATTCTGGCATATCTCTTCTTACTTCTCTGGCTGCTCTTACTATTCTTGATTTGGAATTTCCTGAAAGATTATCATAATATACAATTTGAATAGGTAAAGTATTTTGAAGAGCTCTTAATAAGGCAATTAAATTAATTGTGTCATCGACATGTTTGTCACCGATAGTTAAGACGATACCTTTCCCACTTAAGGATTTTCTGAATTTATTTAAGAAACATGACCCATATTGAGATTCAGTTGATGGATTTGTTTTTGCAGCATTTGAATTTTTGAATTTGGGAGGACTTAATTCAATTTCACCCGTCCATTTTTCAAATACAGGATAATGGAATGATAACCAGGGATATAATCTTTGTTCTAAGAATGAACAATCACTAGCTGGGTTTAATTTAACTGATTTCTTCCTTATTTTATTATTAATATTTTCATTGTCATTTTTGTTGTTGTTATTATCTTCATTCTTATTGTCATTTTCTTTCTGATCTTGATTTTCATTATGTTTAACTTCATCTTCTTTGAGTTCTAAAGTTGGAGCTATTTTCACAAAATGTTTTTGATGTTGTAAGAAACTTTTAATTGAATTTTGTTGTTTTATATTATTTACTGAAAGATAACATTTATTAAAGATTCTTAAATGACTTAAGAAATTCAATGATTTTTGTTCATCGATCGATATAAACAACATAAATTCCTTATATTTATCTTTTATAAACTGATCAAACTCTTCTTGATTTTGAATTTCTCTATCTTCATCATTACGATGCTGTTTATTATACTGTTTTTGTAAGAATCTATAATTATTTCGTCTCCAATAATCATATTCATAATTAAATCGATTAGCCGATATTCTTTCAAATGGATTTATGAACCAATTTTGATTATTAACGAATAAATTTTCGAAATATAATTGACAACGATTTGAGAAATCTAAATTTGATAAAATATGATAGAAATCAGGAGAATCAGATTTCAGATCAATTAAATTAAACATAGTTTCATAATTTTGGGAGAATGATGGAGGTAAATTCCGACTATCATTTAAATATTGTTGATGATAAAGTTTTATGGGAGTTAATTCTAATATAGAAGCATCCAAAGTTTTATGAACATTACTAGGTACATCTTGAGTTGAGAATGATTCAAATGAATTATCTTCATCTTCTTTATAAGAATTTAATTGTTGATTTGTAGTATCAATGATATTTATGATGGTATCAGATATGGATTCTGAATGATAACAATAGATATAAACATTGAAGGCAAGTATCCATATCATAATACAGACATAAAGTAATAACTTACTTGCCTTTAATCTTGTATTAAGCTTTATCATTTCTAGGTAAACAAAGCTTTTATGCAAATAAGGACATCAACTATTTGAAAAAAAGTAAAACTGGTAGATCTTATAAATCTATCGAGTGAGATTTATAAATGAATGAATGAATGATCAAGATGGGGTTTATTCAATTTAAATAATAGGATGAATTCTATAAAATAATGGTAAAAAATAAATAAATGCCACTATAATAAGGAACGTGTAAATATAAACATATAAAATATGCGTTCTACGAAGATATATATATATATATAAGTATAAATATGTATGAATGGCTCTTAAAAGGAAGGTATCGATTCAAGTTAATAGTTTTAAGAGGATTGTAATTTACAAATATCGGAACATTGTCTAGGCGATAATCATAATATGCACAACAAATTTCATGAAATGTATAAATATAATAACCAGAAATAGAAATGAAGTTTGACATAAAATAGGTATATATACGACAAACTCCCCACTATCTTTTCGTTTTTTTATTTCTTTTTAATTGTTTGTTTGTATGGCTTTTATATTTAAATGTATAAAAAGTTTGACATATTATGCATGGCACACATACTTATTGTGTCATAAATTATCTCTATTTGTTGGATTTTATAATTGTAAACAAAGCATCATTCAGCCAGCTCAATACTACAGAAAAAATTATAATTATATAACTTACATACGTACTAAAGATTGACAGTATATGGTAAACATATAGGACGATGAGGCGAATGAAGGAAGGAATAGTAGATTTATTTTTAATAAATATTATTTTGAAATGTGTCATTGCCCACAACTACTACCGTCTCTCTATACTAAAAATATTATTTGCCTCAAAATCGGTGAATCAAAAAGAGGACGTGTGCTGAGGACAAAACAAAAAGGGAATAGTGATCCGAATAAAAGCGAGTAATTTACCATAGTAAAATTGGTTATGAGGAGGAAGCAAAGGTAGGTAGGAAGAGGAGGTAAGAACAGGAGGATATATAACAATATGGAGATTTACGATAAATAATAATAATAATAATAATAATAATAATAATAATAATGGTGATGATGAGAAATTCATGTTTAGTCGAAGTTTAATTTATCCATAATCCTCTCTCTCCCCACTTATATATATATAATATGAGAATTTCATACCACTCTAAATACTTCATTATGAAGATTTTTCCGTTTCAGTCATTTCGTACAATATTGATTGATCTGAAGGGGATATGCTCAATGTTGCCTCGCTCTACATTGTTCAAAATCCGTTCATAACTAAGATACGGGTCGATAACCGATATCGATATGAGCCATATAAAACTATTAAAAATCAATTTGAGGTTATTTCAAGTGAAAATTGTTTATCTGTCAATGATCGACAATGACAGAGGAAGAAAGGGGAAAAGGAAAATTCTCTAACTTATGGGTTACTTTAAAAATATATCTATATATATAAGGTAAAAATTTCACAGCTAATAATGAAATTTCAACCTTCTTTGCCGTACTTTATCTGTTCCCCATGCACTATTTAGCAGTATTCCAAATGTAACATCTAATTTCTACACCCTTTTTTTCTACTATCAATGAGTCGCTTGGATATATATTATGTAAGTGATATTAATCTATGGTCCACATGGTTTATCGCATAAACTAATTTCAATTTATTACGTGTTCTAAAGCATTGGATACCATAACCACTCTATATTTATTAAATTTCATCTTCCTCTACCCTCCTCATTTTTATATCATCTTGACCAATTTAAGTTATTCCGAACTCTCGGATAGAGTCACCATCATCATTTTACACACTATTAATTTTAAATTCTTGCTGCTAAAAATAATTGATTATGAAAATGACAATTTTATATTGTATAATAATAAAATAATATGATTAAAGTAAATAATTGAATAAATTAATATACATATATGACTAACTAAAATGAATTACCCCTCCTCAATTACTCAACTCCAACCCAAATATCACCATAGTATCTAAATAATTTTTGACTTTCTTCATCAACACTTATAAGTGACCCTTCTTGACGTTTATCTGCACCCCCAATAGTATTATAAGCACACCAAAGATATTGATTACATAATTCATGAATCATTTCCCATCCTCTTGGAGGTTCACCTTCATTATTACCAACATACATTTTTTGAGAATCTACAAAGGGAGGAATAATAATAGTATCAATGTCAAGTGGTTCATAATAATAAGCTTTTAACAGATCAATTGAATCTAATCCTTCTTTATATCTTCCATTTTGTTCTTCAATATCATGAGTATAATCGATATCTGCATATTTCCCACAGAAATGGAAACCAGAGTTAAACCATACTAATTCACTGGTTTCATCATCAACATGGGCAGGATGTGCTGAACAAACTTCTTTAGCTTGACGGATTCTACCGTTGACAACTTTTGGAGCACTTTTTTTACCAGCAGCAGCGGCAAAATTCTTATTAAATGTAAATCCTTCATCACCATTAACAACAAATGAAAGCCAAAATAATTCTTTTTCACCATGACTTAAAAGTCTAAATGATTCCATGAAATTTAATTGGGGTAATAATAAAATCGAGGTGAAATGACGAGTCTTATCAATAGTGACTGCTCCTGCTTCCATAAAGTGGAATAAACCATGCATAGATTCTAATTCAAGGGTATGGTCGGTTATTAAGGGGAAATCAAACATAATAGCATCAAGTTTGGATGGAGACATTTTTTTAATGAATCTTGCATCAGCATCAGGTCTAGTTGGGATAGTAGTTCTATCTCTAAAGAAGAAAGCACCAGATTTACTGTATTTACTATTAGAAAAGAACCATTCTGGATTCTTTAATAAAATTGTATCAGCATCAATTAATAAGAATTCTTCAAATGTATTGAATACGGTAGCTAATAATTTATTCCCCCAATGTTCGAATCTCAGTTTATAATTATCATGAATTACACTATAAGTATTAACGAAATAAACTTCTTGTTTAGGTAATCCACGATCATAATCATTAGAAAATTGATCTCTTACTTGTTCGAAAGATTCAGGTAAATCTCTCATTTCTTCTCTAGCAGCTCTTACGATTCTTGATTTGGAATGACCCGAAAGATTATCATAATAAACAATTTGAATAGGTAAAGTATTTTGAAGAGCTCTTAATAAGGTAATTAAATGAACGGTATCATCAACGTGTTGGTCCCCAATAGTAAGGACTATACCTTTCCCACTTAAGGATTTTCTGAATTTATTTAAGAAACATGATCCATAATGAGATTCCGTTGATGGATTTGTTTTACGAGCATTTGAATTTTTGAAAACTGGAGGATGTAATTCGACAGCTCCTGTCCATTTTTCAAAGATTGGATAATGATTGGATAACCATGGGTATAAACGTTCTTCTAAATTGGAACAATCTTTAGTAGGATCAATTTTGATCGATCTTTTCTTATTTTTGTTATTTGATGCTTTAGTTGTTTTATGTTTTAAATCTTGCTTTTCTAAAACTAACATTGATTTACCAAAATGTTTTTGTTCAGCAATGAAATTTTTAATGGTATTTTGTTGACTTATGTCATTGGAAGTTAAATAACATTTATTAAAGATTCTTAAATGACTTAAACTATCAACCATGGTTTGTTCTTGTTGATAAATTGAATCAGCATATTCATGATATTTTTCATCAACATACTTATTAAAAGCATTTTGATCATCAATTTGTTCATTTTTATTTTTACCATTATCTTCATTAAAATGTTCTTGTAATTCACGACGTTTATCATTTAAAAATGTATCGAAATCAAAATTAAATCGATGAGCTTGAGCTCTTTCATTAGGATTTATAAACCAATTTTGATTATGATCAAATAAATTTTCAAAATATAATTGACAACGATCATTAAAATCTAAAGTTGATAAGAATTTATAAAAATCAGGATTAGTATTTAAATTATCATCATTGATATTAAACATAGTTTCATAATTAGATGAAAAGATGGGATCGATGTTTCTTTTATCTTCTAAATATTGTTCGATATAAAGTTTAAAAGGAGTGGTTGATAAAATAGAAGTATTTAAAGGTTTATAACCTGAATTTGGTTGATCTTGTTGATCAAAGGCATCATAAGTTGAATCTGAAGTGGAGGATTCATCATTATTACCTTTATTAAATGATTGAAGATGTTGATTGGTGGTATCGATTATAGTTTCAATCCCATCAGATATAGTTTCTAAATGATAACAATATAAATAAACATTTAAAGCTAAGATCCAAACTCCCACCCCGACATAAGCTAGAAGTCTATTTCCTTTCAATTTATATTTAATATTGAACATTCTCGAGGGATATTTGACTTGAAGAAGATTGAAAGAGTGAAGGAAGGAAGGAAAAAGAACAAGAAGAAGAAGAAGAAGAAGAAGAAGAAGAAGAAATAAGAGAAACAATCTATAATAGTTAAACACGATATCAAAGCCAAAAAATAAGAAAAGAAAAGGGGCCGTATACTATATATTAAAATAAATGTCGATATAACCAAATAAAACACACAAACAGACACCGTTACAAATAATACGAAATCTACTATGAAAACTCTATTACAACATCAATTACACTTGAAAGGGCTATGATTTTTAAAAATTGGGAGCAAACCAAACCCGCCCAAATTAATTTTTTTTTTTTGGTTCGTTTCTTTTTTTAGCATCTTACACAAAATTAAATTAATTTTTACAGTTTACATAATTAGCACACACACGATTCGAAAACGTGTATAGCCCATAGTTAGATAGCAACCAGACACTATGGAATAATAATAATAATAATAATATTTTTATGATTGGATTGGATTGACGATTTAGGAAAATTCAAATAAATAAATCAAACCTTCAGTTATCTCATCAGCCCTCATCATTATCTTCATTTACTTAAATGATTTAGGGTTATCTATCTATCATGGTAAATCATAAAATGTTTCTTTAAGTCTAAATGTTTAAACTTAAAATCGCCATTTGTAAAAAAATGAAAGGATTTCCATTTTATCTACATACATACATATCTACATCCAATCATTCATTCATTCATAAACAATGACATGATGATGAAATACACACTTAATTTAAATAGTTATTTATGTGCTACTTATCATTTGATCCTATATTTTTTCTTGTTCGTGTTTTATATTTATTTATTTGTTTTATTGTTTTTTGTTTCTAATGCCCCATTTATTCACTTTACTTATCCCAATATGATAGCCATTAAGGATACTTTGTCCTGTACTTGTTTTATTCTTGTCGATATTAACTCTTTCCTATCTGTGGTTTTTTTGTTTTTTTAGCGAATGGGTTGCATTTTTGGTAACAAAAATAAATTAGTCTTGTCCTTTATAATTAGCCAAGATAAATCGGGATTATATTACAGTTACAATTGGTCTGTGTTACTTTCTCATCGCATTGCCAATGATAGGATAAATAACCTTTCATTAGTCAGATACTAATGAAGTATCATCTGTTTACAAGAAAAATTTAACAAAATGATTTTCTTAATGGTGATCTTGGAAAATATTTTATGGATATCTATATAGCTTTTCCCTGCTCCCCACAAACATATGGATTGGCGAAACGACAGATAACGTTTAAATGAGAAGAATTAACTCCAGTAACATTCACAACTCATAATATCTACCTTGTCTTAGTAGTATCTATATCGTAACTCAACTATCAATCTATCATACCTTTGATATCTATATAAGCCTCCATATATAAAATTAGTTGGTACATACATAGTTAACCATCTTGTGATCGCTAAAAGTTCTAACCGAGCAGCGAGAGGAGTGTCTAATTTATATATATATATATATATATATATTGGTTCTTCTATAAAGGAACTAGGAAAGGTTGGTTTAAATTGAATCAGAATAGAATCTACAACTCATTGAGATTATATAATCAGTGTGATATATCTGACAGATTATAAATAAACTATTGGAGATATTAATAAACTGATGAATGAATAAATTAATGAATGAAATTGCCTCAATTTATAAACGCCTCATAACACTCAATATAATAAAATTTCTTTACCCTAACCGTAATCATCTCCCCTCTTTCCTTCCTTCATGTCTCAACTTCTTAATTCATTATACGAAGAGACGTGTTACCATGTGGGATAATGAACGATACTGCGAGATACTTCACATTACGCGTGATACTCAACACCCTTTATTAAACAAATCTTTAATTAAGATCACAATTATAAACATATATACACTAATAAGAGTTAAAATAATCTATATTATGTCATTATATCAACCTATAAATTTTCGTAAACCGTTTAGTTAAATTCGTTAGATTCTATAAGTTATTGTCCAAACCATGGCTATTGTTCAAAACTGTATTGTTTTCAAGAAATGACACAAAAGCCGCATCGCTCTAACTCTATTTTTTTTTTAGTACATGCAGGTTCAAAATATGACTGCGAAACTCAATTACTTAAAATATATTAATTTTGAATTTATAAATACTTAACTTTTTACATCTATAAAATTACACTTTGGGAAACCGAAAAGGAAACGAAAATCAATAGTTTCCTACCCATACATCTCCATAGTATCTGAATAATTTCTTACTTTCTTCATCAATGGTTATAACTGTACCTAATTGACGATTATCTTTACCTCCAATCGAACTATAAGCACACCAAAGATATGAACTACATAATCCATGAGATAATTCCCATCCTTCATGAGGTTCTCCTTCACTATTATCCAACCTCATATGACCCAGGTTTTCAAAAGGTGGGATGATGACGGCTTCAATATCAATGGGATCGAAATAATATGTTTTCATCTCTTCAATGGTAGTTATACCTGGTTTATATCTTCCATCTTGTTCATGTAAATCATGTCTATAATCGATATCTTTATATTTCAGACAAAAATGGAATCCCGAATTAAACCAGATTAATTCATCACTTTCATCATCGACATGACCCGGATGAGCTGAACATAATTGTTGAGCTTTACGAATTCTATCTCCATTAACTACTCTTGGATCACTTATTCTTCCAAGCGCTCCTGCTGCATAACCATTAAACATGAATTGTTCATCACCATTAATTATAAATGAAAACCAAAATAATTCCTTATCTCCATGACTCTTTTCAGTGAATGCATCCATGAAATTCAATTGAGGTAATAATAAAATTGAATTGAAATGACGAGTTTTATCAATCACCACAACTCCTGATTCCATCTCATGGAATAATCCATTCATACCTGGTAAATCCATCGAATGAGACGTGATAAGTGGAATATCAAACATTATGGCATCAAGTGTTGAAGGTGACATTTTTTTAAGGAATCTGGTATCAGTTTCAGGTCGAGTATGTACAGCAGTTCTATCTCTGAAGAAAAATGTACCTGATTTGATAAATTTATCATGATTAAAGAACCATTCAGGATTCTTTAATAAAACAGTGTCGGCATCGATTAAGATGAATTCTTCAAATGAATTGAAAAGGGTGGCTAAAAATTTATTCCCATATCCATCGAATTTCAGTTTATAATTCTCATGAACTACACTATACGTATTAACGAAATAAACTTCTTGTTCAGGTAAGCCACGATCATACATAATGGGGAACTTATCACTGACTTCTTTGAATGATTCCGGTAATACTTTCATGACTTCTCTGGCAGCTCTTACGATTCTTGATTTGGAATGACCCGAAAGATTATCATAATAAACAATTTGAATAGGTAAAGTATTTTGAAGAGCTCTTAATAACGCAATTAAATGAACGGTATCATCGACGTGTTGGTCCCCTATGGTAAGTACTATACCCTTCCCACTTAAGGATTTTTTAAATTTATTTAAGAAACATGACCCATATGATGTTGTAGATGATGGATGTGATTTTTGAGCATTTGAATTTTGAAAAGTTGGAGGATGTAATATAGTTTCCCCTGTCCATTTTTCAAATACCGGGAAATGATTGGATAGCCATGGGTAGAGACGTGCTTCTAAATTAGAACAATCCTTGGTTACATCGAGTTCGATCGATCTTTTTTCTTTTTCGTTGATGTTGTTATGGTTTGATTCTTGTTGTTCTAAGGATATCATTGATTTAGCGAAATGTTTTTGTTCAGTAATGAAAGTTTTAATAGTATTTTGTTGGCTGATGAAATTTGATGATAGATAACACTTATTAAAGATTCTTAAATGACTTAAATAATCCACCATTTTTTGTTCTTGTTCATAGATGGGATCAGCATATTCATGATATTTTTCATCGACAAATGTTTTAAATACAACTTGATCTTCGATTTTATCAAATTTATCTCGGTCATTATCTTTATTGAACTGTATTCGTAATTCACGATCATGATCATGAATCCAACTTTCATAATCAAATTTATTAGCATACCCTGGAAATCTTTCATTGGGATTTATAAACCAATTTTGATTTTTTTGAAATAAATTCTCGAAATATAATTGACATCGATCATTGAAATTTAAATTAGATAATAATCCATAAAACTCATCTTCTTGTTCAATTTTATTAAACATAGTTTCATAATTTGATGAGAATATTGGTTCAATATTTCGTTTATCATCTAAATATTGTTGAGTATAAAGTCGTAAGGGACTTGAATCCAATATCGAAGTATTCAAAGGTTTATAACCTTTGTCATCTTGGTTATCGAACTTATCAAACGAATCATATGTAGATGTCTCATCATTATCATTGACTTGTTGTTGAGTGGTATTATCTATAATACTAACGATGGTATCTGATATGGTTTGAGAATGATAAAAATATAAGTAAATATTGAACGCTATTATCCAGATCCCAGCCGCCACATAAATGACAACTCTATTAGATTTGATCTTGGAACTAAGCCTCAGCATGCTTTCAAGGAGATGACAACTTCACACCAACCTATGGAGATAGTTACGAATAAGAAATAGAAAGAGAAAGAGAAGAGAAAAGAAGACACATCGAAAGTCGAAAATTGTGATAGATAACGCCTTATATTTTACAAAATCCCATTCCAGACATAAACTATACACCTGTTCAAATGATATATCTCTAACAGCGAATTCAGGATTGATAAATAATAATAAATTGAAGCTCCTATCTTTCTTAAGCCATTACATCCACAAAAATTAACTTACAGAAAACAGTTGAAAAATACAGTTAAAAAATAATTGTACGAAAAAAAATAAAAAAAGAAAAAAAAATCTGTCACAAACGGGAAAGTTTAAATATTACTCTTTGTAAAGAGATAAAGTTGCTATCTATAAGTATTCGATATATGCCAATGCTAAGAACTAAGAGTAAAAGTGTCGAGAGAAATATGTGAATGGTTGTGTAAAGAAACTCTGGGGTTATTTACTTCCTTGGTTGTTTGTTTGTTTGTTTGTTTTTCTGGTCCACTTATGTAAATTATCTTGGTAATATGATAGAAGTTTAACCCAGAACTAATACGAAGAAATTAATTTCATTCATGTGTAAGGTTTCATCTGTAAATTAAAACTATTTACTAATCCCTGTATTTATCACAGCAAAATCCCCCTCCTGCTTTTCTTTACTTGCTATTACTGCTAGAGATTTATTAAGCACAAAATTTATATATTTATTTATTTATTCATCCACCGGGTAAATCTAACATCTATGAACCTATATACAACTAAACTGAAATTAGTTAGACTAAACGATACATACATAATACAGTGGATTTAAGGAGTATGTGGTAGTAGATGAAACTGAAATTAACAAATTTGGGCAACGAAGAGCATAGCGACAACACCCACGAGTAATTGTGAGATCTACGCTACTTAAAAGCCCTAAATATTATTCCACATAATTTTTACCTTACCTCTGTCAATTATTGCTGTATATATAGCGAGAGATACATATACATCTAAAATGACAAGTATCTGATCATAACTACGGTGTGGATAACAGGACAGTTAGTATTCTTCCACAGTTTTTTCTTGTCAACCGTTTGCATTGATCGAAGCGAGCCAAGAAAAATTGGCAAGATTAAGCGGCGGAATCATAGTATACCCATTTAAAGCCCCTTTTATCTACTTTAACTACTACACAATTAATGATTTTTTTGATTTGATTAACATATATGAAATCTCTATTAATATATTAGATAATTTATTTATTTATTTATTCTGCTCCAACCCAGATATCCCCATAATATCGGATTAACTTTTGGGTATCTTCATCAACATTTATAATGGTACCAGTTTGACGATTACCTTTACCTCCAATAGTACTATAAGCACACCAAATGTATTCATGGCATAAATCATGAATCATTTCCCATCCTTCAATAGGTTCGCCTTCCCCATTTTCAAGTCTCATATTACCTGGTTCTGTAAATGGGGGAATAATCATAGCTTCAATTTGAAGTGGATTATAATAATAAGCCTTGATTTGTTCAACGGTAGTTATACCTGGTTTTAATCTTCCATCTTGAGCATCTAAATCGTGTTGATAATCAACTACACTATATTGACCACAGAAATGGAAACCTGAATTAATCCATACAATTTCATCGGTTTCATCATCAACATGAGCAGGATGAGCAGAACATACTTCTTGAGCATTACGGATTAAACCACCATTGACAACTCTTGGTTCTCCAATTCTACCAGCAGCAGCTGCATGATATTTATTAAAGATAAATCCTTCATCTCCATTAATTACAAATGAAAACCAAAATAATTCCTTTTCACCATGACTTCTATCTTTAAATGCATCCATGAAATTCAATTGAGGTAATAATAAGATCGAATTGAAATGTTTGGTTTTATCAATGACAACCACTCCTGATTCCATTTCATGGAATAATCCATTCATAGCTTGTAATTCATAAGTATGAGAAGTAAGTAAAGGGAAATCAAATAAAATAGCATCAAGTTTTGAAGGAGACATTTTTTTAATGAATCTTGCATCAGCTTCAGGTCTCTTTGGAACTGCTGTTCTATCCCTATAGAAGAAAGCTCCTGATTTAGTATATTTACTATTAGCAAAGAACCAATCTGGACTCTTTAATAATACAGTATCAGCATCGATCAATAAGAATTCTTCAAATGAATTGAAAAGAGTAGCTAATAATTTATTACCATATCCTGAGAATTTCAGCTTGTAATTTTCATGAATCACACTATAAGTATTAACGAAATAAATTTCTTGTTGAGGTAATCCAGCATCATAATCTATCGAGAATTTATCTCTAACTGCTTCAAATGATTCGGGTAAATCTCTCATGATTTCTCTAGCTGCCCTAACAATTTTTGATTTAGAATGACCGGAAAGATTATCATAATAAACAATTTGAATAGGTAAGGTATTATGATGAGCTCTTAATAACGCAATTAAATGAAGAGTATCTTCAACATGTTGATCACCAATAGTTAAGACAATACCTTTCCCACTTAAGGATTTTCTGAATTTATTTAAGAAACATGACCCATATTGAGATTCTGAAGATGGATTATTTTTACGAGCATTTGAATTTTGGAAAGTTGGAGGATGTAATACGATTTCACTGGTCCATTTTTCATATACGGGATAATGATTCGATAACCATGGATATAAACGTTCTTCTAAATTAGAACAATCTGTTTTTGGATCAAGTTTGATGGATCTTTTATCATTCTTGGTTGAACTTACTTTATGTTTTAAGTCTTGATGTTCTAAGGTTAACATTGATTTTGCAAAATGTTTTTGTTCAGTAATAAAGTTCTTAAGGGTATTTTGTTGATGAACTTCATTTGAAGTTAAATAACATTTATTAAAGATTCTTAAATGACTTAAAGCATCAGCCATTTTTTGTTCATGTTCATAAATTGGATCAGCAAATTCATGATATTTTTCATCAACATATTTCTTAAATGCATCTTGATCTTTTATTTGATCATTTTTATTATGACCATTATCTTCATTAAAATGTTCTTGTAATTCCTTTTTATTATCATTAGTCCAATTTTCATAATCGAAATTAAATCTGTAGGCAGGAGCTCTTTCATTTGGATTTAAATACCAATTTTGATTATTTTCAAATAAATTTTCAAAATATAATTGACAACGATCATTAAAATCTAATTTTGATAAAAACGTATAAAAATCAGGATTAGTATTTAAATTATCATCATTGGCGGTGAATAAAGTTTCATAATTAGTAGAAAATATAGGATCGATATTTCTTTTATCATCTAAATATTGTTCGATATAAAGTTTTAAAGGACTAGTATCTAATATGGAAGTATTTAAAGGTTTATAACCTGCTTTGGCTTTATCTTGTTTATCAAATGAATCATAATTTGAATTTGAATTTGAATTTGAATTTGAATTTGAACCTTTAAATGATTGAAATTGTTGTTGAGTGGTATCGATTATACTTGAAATACCATCAGATATGGTTTCAGAATGATAACTGTATAAATAAAAGTTGAAGGCAATGAACCAGACTACTACAAAGGCAAAAAGTAGAAGTCTGTTAGTCTTCATCTTAGGTACTAGCTTAATCATAATGAGTTTGTGAAGTAGGGGAAGATTTAGTACAAATCAGATAATGAATTAAGATCTAATGAAAGAGCAGTGTTTACAAATTAAAATCAAATTTTGATTTTTAATTTTGATTAGGTTTATAATAAATATCTGCCTTAGGCGTAGATACACGTCCAATTAAAATTCCTATTCCAAAAGTAATTGATAAGTTAAAAATAAATATAAAAATACTGAATTCATACAACTCCCTAAAAAAGGGAACAAAGAACCAAAACAGAAATGGGAATTCACAACACACACAAAGACACACACTTACCAAGTTCACTTACTTACTTACTTACTTACACTTAATCACACTATGAATAATTCAGTACCGTATTGAAAAGGGGAGGGATATATTAATTATTATATTTAACCCAATTTGATGGTGAAAAGCCACCTTTGATGTATCCATTTTATTTTTTTATTTTTTTTATTTTTTATTTTTTATTTTTTTCACACACTTCGAAAGAATTGACATGTTAAGAGGTTAACTTAACTGATCAAGTGAATCAAGTTCAATTCATGGACAATTAATCAATGAATGATAGGAACTGCAAACCATAGTTAAGATTGCGAAATCTTTGTCAAATGAACTTTGTTTTTGTTTGAAATGTGATATCTAAAACAATAGACTTAATTAGAGGATATTGTTCGCATTTCATATTGTCTAAAAAGTTTAACCTCGTCCCACGAGGTCTACCTCTCAAATCAAATTATGAAAGATAACGAGAAAAACTAAATAAAGATATGGTGCCTTAACCTTATAATTAATCTACTATTTGGAGACACATATCTTTGCTTGGTATTCTGAGAGGTATGAGCGTACTTATGTATTTAACTCATGATACTTCTAGAACACAATTATTTTGTTAAGATAAATATAATATAAATAAATTAAATTATATAATATAAATAAATTAAATTATATTTTCTTCTTTTTTTTTTATTTTTTATTTTTGAAAAAATATTTATATTAAAAAATAAAAATTTTCAACATCCACAAATTCGTAAGTATATACTATAATCGATCAAAAGTAGTTATAGATTAATCTTTACACTAATTCAACTACTTCTGGTTTTTTTTTTTTTATTATTATTATTAATTTATATTTATACTTAATTTATATATAAATAATCAAAAACTATATTTTAATTGTACAAATAACAAGTACCCATAAATACATTAGAATTAATTATTAATCTTTCTTTGAAATAATTAATTGGATTAATTAATTGGAATCTTCGAAATTTAGATTATAATTCATCATGACCAAAATCATCATCTGAATCATCATCACCAAATTGAGCTCCATCACCTCCAGCTCCACCTGCTCCACCATATAATTTGGCAGTAATTGGATTAGCAATATCAATTAATTTTTGTTTTTGTTCTTCAAATTCTTCAGCACTTGCACTATCATAATTATCTTCAATAAATTCCAAAGTTTCTTTAACTGCATCATCTAAAGTTTCTTTATCTTCTTCATCTAATTTACTACCTAAACCAGTTTCAGTAGTATCACTTAATTGTCCCTTTAATAAATGAGCATAATTTTCTAAAGAATTTCTTGCTTCAATCTTAGCCTTAATTTCGGCATCTTCTTGAGCATATTTTTCAGCTTCTTCAACCATTCTATCAATATCTTCTTTAGTTAATCTACCTTTATCATTAGTAATAGTAATAGATTCAGATTTACCAGTTCCTTTATCAGTAGCTTCAACCTTTAAAATACCATTAGCATCTAATGAAAAAGTAACTTCAATTTGTGGAACTCCTCTTGGTGATGGTGGAATACCAGTTAATTCAAATTTACCTAATCTATTATTATCTTTAGCTAAAGCTCTTTCACCTTCATAAACTTGAATTAAAACAGTTGGTTGATTATCAGCAGCAGTTGAGAAAATTTGAGATTTTTTAGTTGGAATAGCAGTATTTCTATTAATTAAAGTAGTCATAACACCACCAGTGGTTTCAATACCTAAAGTTAAAGGATTAACATCTAATAAAACAATATCATCAACCCCTTCTTCACCAGATAAAACACCAGCTTGAACAGCAGCACCATAAGCAACAGCTTCATCTGGATTAATACCTTTAGAAGCTTTTTTACCATCGAAATATTTTTCCAATAATTCTTGAACTTTTGGAATTCTAGTAGAACCACCAACTAAAACAATATCATCAATTTCAGATTTTTTAACACCAGCATCTTTTAAAACTCTTTCAACTGGAGTTAAAGTCTTTTTAAATGAATCAATATTTAATTCTTCAAATTTAGCTCTTGAAATAGTTTCAGAGAAATCAATACCATCAAAGAATGAATCAATTTCAACTCTGGCACTCATTTGAGATGAAAGAGTTCTCTTGGCTTTTTCAGCTTCTCTCTTTAATTTAGCAATGGCTCTTGCATTATTAGAAATATCAACACCATGTTTCTTATTAAAAAGTTTAGTGAAATGTCTAACTAATTTAAAATCAAAATCTTCACCACCTAAATGAGTATCACCAGCAGTTGCTAAAACTTCAAAAACTCCACCTTCAATAGATAATAAAGAAACATCAAAAGTACCACCACCTAAATCATAAACAATGATTTGTTTTTCACCATCAGTTTTATCTAACCCATAAGCAATGGCAGCAGCAGTTGGTTCATTAACAATTCTTAAAACATTAAGACCAGCAATGGTACCAGCATCTTTAGTAGCTTGTCTTTGAGCATCATTAAAATAAGCTGGAACAGTAACAACAGCATGAGTAACTTTTTTACCTAAATATTCTTCAGCAATTGATTTCATTTTACCTAAAATCATACCAGAAATTTCTTCAGGTGAAAAAGTTTTTGATTCACCTTTAAAATCAATTTTAACCACTGGTTTACCATCTCTTTTATCAATGGCAAATGGTAAATGTTTAATTTCTTTTTGAACAGTTTTATCATTATATTTTAAACCTATTAATCTTTTAATATCAAAAATAGTATTTTCAGTATTGGAAGCAGCTTGATTTTTAGCAGCATCACCAATTAATCTTTCATCTTCAGTAAAGGCAACATATGATGGAGTAATTCTATTACCTTGATCATTAGCTAAGATTTCAACCTTACCATTTTTCATAACACCCACACATGAATAAGTAGTACCTAAATCAATACCAATAACAGTACCATAACTTTCAGTTGAATCATCATCAGAAGCAGCAGCAAGAGCTACTGGACTCTTAGCAAAGAGTAATGGTAGTACGAGACCTATAAGTACGTAAAGAAGACATACGCTTGGCACCCATTGGGATGAACCTCTCATGAATTTGACCATGACTAG
The DNA here is from genome assembly GCF_036884675.1 of Scheffersomyces coipomensis. NCBI lineage: Eukaryota > Fungi > Ascomycota > Pichiomycetes > Serinales > Debaryomycetaceae > Scheffersomyces > Scheffersomyces coipomensis. Next base: position 505,715 of record NW_027042892.1, on the reverse strand, counting down.
TTGATTCCTTTAATTATACAAAACTCTTTCTTTCTGGGTTTGAGGGGGGGAAATAACTTAATAATACACGCTTAACACAAAATTTCTATTGATTTAACTTCTGTAGGAGATACAAAGTTCTATTAAATGAAATCGATTGATTGAATTGTGTCTTGAAGAACTTAATACCAGATAAAAATCCTAAAAACTTTGAAGGTTTATAAAGGATTGAATTGATTTAATCAGAAGGTAAATCTGGTCTTTATATTTCCCAGAAATATTTCACTTACTTTGTAAATGACAACGCAAAAATTACGTTGAAAAAAAATAACAATTAGGTGGGGCCTGCATACAATATCTAGTAGAAACTCTTAGAAAATTCTTTCATTGACGTGTCCATTTTTTAAAATTGTCATTCTTGTTTGCCGCCGTTTGGGATTTTATTTTTTTGGTCACGTTGCATTTGTAACGTGCCAGTAACCAGTAAAAGAATCGAAAGATTTAAAACCTTCTTTTACAGGTTGAATTCAGGCGATGATGTCTTGTCCGACATCATTACCATTACCAAAAAAATGTCGTATTATCTCCCTTACAATTTCACCCTTTTTTCCCTATGGGTTGGTTCAACAATCATTTTCTCCCCTTTTAAAATTAAAAATACATCTTCAACTCAATTTATGGATAAATTCAGTGTTGAATCAAAAAGGCAACATTAATCAATTAGCAAGACCATTCTATCGCATCTGATTCAATCAATCGTAATCGAATCTAATCCAATCAAATCAAATCAATTTCACTTATTCTCACTCATTTAAGGTTTAAGTTGTAACTTGTTCCCTCCCGTCCCCGTCCCCCTTTCTTTCAAACTCTGTTATTGGTAATCTTTATCGCATCAACAATAAAAAGGTCAATCCATTTACAATCTATATCCAATTGATCAAGTTTAATTACCTCAATCAACTTCATTTGTAATCGTATAGTTGAAAGACACTCATCCCATCATAACTCTCATATCATCACATTCACCATGGCACAACCATTTATAACGGATGAATTGAATAAATTACAGAAGGAAATTGCTGCCAAAAATCCTAATGATATCTTACAATTCTGTGCCAACTATTTTAATACAAAATTACAAAGTCAAAGATCACAATTATGGTTACAACAAGCTAAGGCTAAAGATGCTGGAATTGATTTATTCCCTAATACTGGAAATGGTGATGTAAGGCAACCAAGTTTTAAATCTCCTTTTGGTGTTAATGATCCTCATCTGATTCATAGTGATGATCCTCATGGTCCAATTGCAGAAGAAAATGAAGATGAACCTGCTGTTGCATCAAAAGGTGGCATATTCAAAAATGATTTTGATGTTAAAACTCCTTCAAGTTCATCTCAAGTTCAAGATTTAGATCCAAATGATCCATCAGCTATTACTTCTAAACAGCCATCTACAACTTCATCAACCACAGCTGCCCCTAAATTCCCCCTTCCATCTAACAAAATCCCTATTGCGTTTAATGCTAATAGAAGAGTTTCTGTATCTGCTGAAGCTTTAAATCCTGATAAATTCAAATCTGAATCTTGGAAACCTCCTGTTAACAATTTAAGTTCAACTCAAAAGGCTGCTTTATCAAAGAGTTTAGCATCAAATTTCCTCTTTAAACAACTAGATGATAGTTCAAAAAAGATAGTAATTGCTGCTTTATCAAGTAAATCATTTGTTAAAGATACTGAAATCATTAAACAAGGTGATGAAGGTGATTTCTTTTATATTATTGAATCTGGTACTGTTGATTTTTATGTTGATGGTTCTAAAGTTAATACTAGTCATGAAGGCTCTTCATTTGGTGAATTAGCTTTAATGTATAATTCTCCAAGAGCTGCTACTGCCATTGCTGCAACTGATGTATCATGTTGGGCATTGGATCGTTTAACTTTCCGTCGTATCTTATTAGAGGGTACATTTAACAGAAGATTGATGTATGAAGACTTTTTAAAGGATGTTGAAGTTCTTAAAGCTTTATCTCATCAAGAAAGATCTAAATTGGCTGATGCTTTAAGTACTGAAATTTATCATAAAGGTGATAAAATAGTTACCGAAGGAGAACAAGGTGAAAACTTTTATCTTATTGAAAGTGGAAGTTGTCAAGTTCATAATACTAAAAATGGTAATATTAAGAAATTATCAAAGGGAGATTACTTTGGTGAAATTGCATTATTAAATGATTTACCTAGACAAGCTACAGTTGAAGCTTTAGATACTGTAGTGGTTGCAACATTAGGTAAATCTGGATTCCAAAGATTATTGGGTCCTGCAGTTGATGTTTTAAAACAACAAGATCCTACCAAAGGTGGATCAACCGTTGCTGTTAAGTAAATATCATCACCATCGTCATGTTCTTAACTCACTTTCATGTTTCAATCATATCAGTTTTTAAAATTTGTCTTTTTAGTTGTCTCCTACACTCACAGTTTTTGTTTTAATTTGATTATTATTATTTTATCATCCTTAGTATGTTTTTTTTATTACAGTTATGTTATGGTTACCTCATATATACCAAGAGATCTTTTTTGTTAACTCTCTTTACTTTTTTTTTCTTATTAAATTTGAATTTTACAATTTTTATTTACATTTAGTTATCTGAAACTTTTATTAATTAAATATTTTAACGTATAATGAAAAACTTTTAAAAATATTCAGGTGTAATGGTTTAAATCGCCAAAAAAATAGGTACCCGTATTTTTGTTTTTATTTTTATACGATCGCAACGAAAAATTCATTTATAAATAAATTAACCACCACTTTATTATTGATTTACATCATATCAACAAAGAATCATATCCATGGCAATGATTCCTTTATTCCAATCAATCTTACCCAATACTACCCCTCAAGGTGGTAACTTACCATACTGGTTACTTTTCATATCGGTAGTATCAATCTTTAACTCCCTTCAAACCTATCAATCCAAAGATTTGCAATTGACAAAAAGAGTTTATGAAAATGAAGCTAATAAAGCTAATCATAAAGTTCCTCAAGTTACGGGTTTAAGTGCTAGAACATTCGGTACCTGGACTTTAATCACGTCGATTGTTAGATTCTATGGTGCTTATTATTTACAAAATAAGCAAATTTATGAATTGGTCCAATTTTCATTCTTAGTCGCTGGTCTTCATTTTATAAGTGAATGGCTCGTTTATAAAACTTGTAAACTTGGAAAGGGATTTGCTGGTCCTTTGGTCGTTAGTAGTATCAGTACCATCTGGATGTATACCCAAAAGGATTTTTATGTCAATTGAGTTAACTTGATTTAGGTCCTAGTGTTTACTATATGAATTCAATTTAGTTAGATAATCTTGGAATAAACATTAAACTAAGTATATCATACAGTTGCTTTAATACATGATTTTGTAATCATAAAATCAAGCATATATATTACTAATGACGTTCTAGTACTTTCGTGTGTTTTGGTGTAGTTGATAAGCTAATCTCATATTTGTATCAGTTTTGTAGAATTTAGGATACAAACGGAAACCATAATATAACTTCCAGTTCCATTCAATCATTAAGTAATAGCGAAGTAAAAACTATTTGAGAATATTTAAATAATTAGAAATTGTATCTTCTTGCAAATTTCTTCTATAATTAAATTTACGTTTGAATATTAAAAATTAATTGCATTTTTCTGCAAATTCTTTCAATATTTCAGGAAGAAGGTTACCTAAAAATACCAGAGATTAATGACCCAATTCTTCATTTAACTACCCAAACATATATTTATTAGTATTTTAATCAATATCACAAACCAATTAGTTCAATACTGTTATGTACAATATTGTTTGGATAACGTTAATTAACTGATCATAGACATCAAAAATCTCAGCGCTACCAATATAATTCACTTTCTTATTTCTCTTTCAAAATTGATTCCTTTTACGAATTAATCAGCTGAATCTATAAATTGGATGTTTATGAATAAGTTTAACAGTATTTAAGTCAATTATATTATCTTATAGAGTAGTTAAATTAATTTTGAATGTGATCACGTGACTAACAAACTAACTTATTGTCATCAACATTCAAAATTTTCTTTGAAGTTAGTAGGCTCTATGGCCGAGTGGTTAAGGCGGCAGACTCAAGTTCTGCTATCGTAAAGATGCACGCGTTCGAACCGCGTTGGAGTCACTATCATTTTTTTTGCAATTTATTGTTAATTTTTAGTTTTATTACTTAATTATGTATATTATTATAATCATATCTTCATTATTTGACCTAACCTAACCTAGCTATTTAATGCATATCGTATAATAGTTTTATTTATTTGCGTTTTCAAATGATCTAAAGCAACAATTTGTTCAGTTATTAAACTTAATTGAGATACTTGTAAACCTTCAAGGGTATTATTATTTATGGATTTATTTTGTTTAAATGAATTTAATTTATTTGAAAGATAAACCACACTATTATTGATATCAATTAACTTTAATTTTTCATCTTGAGATAAGGATTGATTTCTGGCTGATGCAACGAAATTAATAATTCTTGCTATTCTATCTTGAAGATGATCGACGGTAGAGATTAATCCATCATTCACAGCAACGTAATTACCTACTAAATTTGAATCCTCATCATCATCATTTGACCCCTTTTGAATCACACTTCTATAATCTTTAAATTTTGCAACAGTGGAAGTGGCAATGAATTCACTTTCACTACTAATGATACCAGTTTTAATAGGATTGATTCCAAGATATCCTTGGAATGATTTTCCATTATTCAAAGCGTGTGAATCATAAGTAATAGATACTAATGGTACTTCTAATTGATTGTCTCCCAATAATAATTCTGCTAATTGAGTAAGAACTGAAGTGGTAGAATCATCAATTGATAAACTATCACCCTTTATATGATATATACCAATAAACGAATATTCAGGCAATACCACCTTGAATTGAGTATAACGTTTCAAGTTATATTCCACATCGATTTGATGTGGTTTGAAAAATAGAATTTCAAATGATGTATAAATGACTACTTTGCTTGAACTATATCTCCCAAGTAATACACCAAAGCGGGATCCTGAATCCAATGATGTGTTGGCAGAGATATTGAGTAACGCTATGGGATGTATTAGAATGGATTCAATGGTGCTCATTGTGATTGACCTTCAATTGATTGATTGGATATGTGTTTAATATATCCTTTACAGTTATCAATATTTCATTTTCTTTTTTTGGTCTCCAATTTTGAACTGTTTATTGCGTCACTACAACTAACAATAGAGAAGAATCATTACCACTAAATTGATTCATATATTATATTCATTAAGTAAACAAGGAGTACTCTATCCAAACAAGAAGCTATCCCATCTAGATATCATAATTGTATACTGTTAAACTGTTCATATATTGGAAGTAACCACCACATACACGTCTAAATTTAGAGGAGAGGAGACATTTTATTTTCAGATTTTTCAAAGTGCGGCTCAAAGAGAAGAAAGGAAAAAAAAATTAAATCATCTCTATTTTAGTAATTTGTAATGTGATACTTTTCATCAGGTGAAGAAGGAACCATATAACCATACAAGTTTGAAGAATAGAGTGATAACTGGCATCAAAGATCATCAATACAAAAGTCCACCAAAGTATCACATTGAACTGTTTTTATATGATTTCCTGTTTGAATCACTATACCAACATAATAAAAAAATGATAATGTCCTTACAAGAACCCCCTTTGGATAGAAAACGATCTATCCCTTCATCTAGTTCCCAACTGGAAAGAATACCGACCAAAAGAATGAAAAGTGAATCATCCATCACAGATGATCAATCTACCAACAAAGATGCCTTTTCAGAAAAGATGTATCAAACCTTTGTTAAATCAGCTTTCGATGCCCTTGATAAAGTAAGTATCAAATATTTTTTTAAAAAAGAGATATAGTATATTTTATGATTATAAAGGAGTTCAAAAGTACTAACAAACCATCCCTCTTATTCTAGAACGATCCCATTCAGATAAATACATTGACAGAAAGAATCAATATACCAATATCCCATAGAGAAGCTCTTCCTCTTAAACATTTTAATATAGTTCTTCATAATTCCATATCTAGTATATCAAAATTAGATAATAAATCATCTCAACATTTGATTTCTGCCATTTTAAACTATAAATGGTTGGAAATAAATCAAATCGATGATCCATTTGCATATTCAACATTCACTGAATTATATTCTCATTTCTTAAGTGTTTTGGTATCTTCATTACCAAAATATTTACATGATGTTATTAATAAATTAATAAATGAATTTAATAATTTCGATCCCTTTAAAAATGAAAAACAATCAATCATTATAAATCATCATCAAATCTTAGCTAAAATCATAAGATATATACCCACCTGCATTAATAGTTTTCCATCTGGTTTACAAAAACATTTCCCTCATCATTTATCTTCATCAACCAAAGAATTAACCAATTATATTAATAACTTAATGGCATTAATCGATTATTGTCCTGAACTTCAATATAGTGCATGGAGACTCATAATTGAATGTTGTATTAAACTTGATGTTGAATTACAAAATGAATTAGATGATTTGGATGATGATGAAATTGAAGAATTACTTAATGAAGATATCGAAGAAGATATTGAAGAAGGTGATAGTGTTGCGGATGTGACAATTAATCAAGTTAACAATGAAGAAGATGAAGATAATGAACAAGATATGGAATACATTGTAGATCCAATGAATTCAACTACTAATATTAAACTTTTACTGTCAAAATTAGATTCAATTATAAATATTTTATTAACAAAAACATCTAATTCTTTCACGGTTGAAAAATTGGATAATGGAAGTGGTATAACTTTATTTAACAGCATCACATCATTATTTAGATCCCATATCTTACCAACTCATTTCACCAAACTGACACAATTTATCTTATTCCATATTACTCAATATCAACCAGAATTGGCTGATTCATATTTAGTCATGTTGATTGACGTAGCATTCAATCCTAATGAAGTGTTGGAAAAAAGATTAAAATCAATGCAATATATCTCATCTTATATTGCCAGAGCTAAAAATTTATCAAGACATCAAGTTGTTTTCATAGTAAGTTATTTAATTGGATGGCTTAATAAATATATCATTGAACGTGAGAATGAAATTGCTGATTCTCAAGATCGTATGAATTTATCATCATTAATGGAATTTAATACATCAAGACAAGTTGGTGGGATGGAACGATTTAAATTATTTTATGCTGCTTTCCAAGCTTTGATTTATATATTTTGTTTCAGACATAAATTATTATACAAGAGTTTTGAAACCAATGAATCATCAACTTCAACTTCAACCACCACCAATGCCATTCCAACTTCCAATACTGGTGATTCAGAATGGGAATGTGATTTAGATAAATTCTTTCAACGAGTTATCTTATCAAAATTTAATCCTTTGAAATTTTGTGATGAAACTGTTGCTTATATCTTCGCCAAAATCGCTACCAAATTGAATGTATGTTATTGTTATTCAATTATTGAACATAATAAAAGAGAAAGAATGTTACAAGCGGTAAGTAGCTCAAACAATGAATCGAAAACTCAAAGTATGTTACCATCAGCTGTTGGAAATTTCAGACAAAAACAAGAATTTTTGGATTTGGAAGCTTATTTCCCATTCGATCCTTTGGTCTTACCTTTATCAAAAGCGATTGTGAGTAAATGGTATGTGGATTGGTCTGCTGTTAATCCAAGTAATGGAGAAGATGATGATGAAGATAGTGGTAGTGCTAGCAGTCATCATGAAGATGAAGGTCTTGAAGATGATAGCGAAGAAGATGATGACGATGAGGATGATGACGAAGATGTTTCCTCAAGTTCAGACAGCGAAGATGAAGAAGCGTAAGCAGGAGAAAGACGAATATATAGTATATTTTAGTTCACCTTATAGTTACAGTTACAGTTACAGTTAATGTTCAAATATATAGTTAATAGATCATTTTTAAGATTTAATAAGTTAATAATGTTTGTAAAAAGTATTGATAGATAAAAATAAAAAAAGTTGCAAAAAAATATAATGAAGGATGCGAGGTTCGAACTCGCGCGGACACCGTCCAACAGATCTTAAGTCTGCCGCCTTAGACCACTCGGCCAACCCTCCAGATATTATAAATTCTAAATTTTGAAAATGGAAGGGCCTCCGTCTATATCACATGATCAAAAAGCACGTGAAAAACATTTATACAAAAAAAAAAGTTTATTTTTCAAATTAGATTCGAAAAAGTTGCAAAAATATGTTGGCGTTCAATTGCTTTCAACAATCGAACCACATTACACTGCAACATGAACGCCTGATGATAATTATGGGTAAGTAAATACGAATTTCACCAATAACAGATCATAAAACCCACTCATCGACGAGGAATGAGGACGTCATCCAAGAAATTTTGTTATAAAATATATATTTATAATTGAAAATTAGATCTATACAGTGGTAATGATAATGAGAAGTTAAACGCTTCGTTATATATAAAAAAAAAGGGAAAATAAAGAAAGAATGGTAATTGGCATGCAAGTTAGGTAACCGTGAAATTAGAAATACAAAATATATGAATTGACTTCCATAATAACTAGTATAGCGAGGGAATAGGAATATCTTTCTATGGCCTTTTTTTTCAACCAAAATGTTATTTGTCTATATGTGGAAATGATGAGATTTTTTTTAAATGTTTTTGTGATTTTTGATGTTTTGATGTTTTGATGTTTTGATGATGTTCTATTCCATTATTACACCGATGACGATTCCAAGAATTCAACTTGTTCTTTAATTTGTTTACAAATTTCTTTACGGTCATCACTATCCCATTCTGGAACGTTTCTAACTTGTAAATTTGGAACTTCACAATAAATCCATTTCATATTTTTAAATAAAGTTAATTCGAAATCATAACCTTGTAATTCTCTTGGTAAATCTTTTCCATATAATCTTCTTCTTGTACCATTACCATTTTTACAACCTCTACCATTTGCATTTCTAAGGAATAAATCAACAAGATCTAATTTAGGCCAATTAGCATGTAAGATAAATAAATTTGATGATTTAAACAAATGGAAATTATAATTATTTTTATCACCATCTTGATCATTATTTGCATAAGTTGGTTTTTCATCATTATAATAATCAATATCATCATCATGAACAGTAGTTTTATCATTAACATCAATATTTTTATATAAATCTCTTGCCTTTGGATCAAAAGTTCGAAGATCACCTTCTTTTTCATCTTCTTTAGATTGAATATAATCAACAATAGGGTCATATTGACCCATAGCAAACACTTCATGACGACGAATACTAGTCAAAGTACCGAATTCACGATTAAATTCACGAACTTGATAATAAGGTAATCCTAATTTATGAGCAGCTGCTAAAAATGTTTCTTTATCACCTTCACCAGCTGCACCTTGACTAAATAATGGATAAAAGTAATCAGGACCAAAATAATTATAATACATTGATAATACTAAAGTTTTAAAATGAACTCTTTTGTTAATTAAAAATTGACCCGTTTCAGATGATGGATCAGGCATAGCACCTTCACAATCATGCATTGAATATTGATCTTTTCCAGCAAGTGTACCTCTTTTATCACCTGGGAAATAACTATTTCTAACTCTTTTTTCATAATTAACTTTTATATCAGCAATTTCATAAAAGAGAGGAGAAGTTGATCTTCTCCAAAGATCAGGCCAAACCACCATATGATTATTTATAAATGGTTTATTTATGAATAATACATCAGGATTTTTAATAGGAATACTATCGGAATCCAAATAAAGAATATTTTCAAATGAACTAATTAATAAAGCGACATTTTTTAATTGGAAACCTTTAATTTCATTAACAATATCATGAGGAATATATTGAGTCATGATTTTACATCTTCCACCTAAAATTGGTAAAAGATTATTACAAAATTCAAAATCATAATCTGATTCATATGGAATAATGACTTCAACGGGTAATTTTGAACCATTTGATCTTAAAGTTTTAATGGCAGTTAAAGTTAATTGATCATATTTCCCACCACTTAAAAACACATAACCATCACCTTTCATAAAATCATTAAATTTATTATATTTATTAACTAAATCATGAGGCCAATCATTTGCCATTTTTTCCATAAATTTATTATGAGACCCCGTTAATGAAGTAATTTCTTCTTTTGATAATCTTAAGAAATTACCTAAATAATCTTTAGTACGAATAGGATCTTCTAAATATTGTTCTCTTAAATGACCACCATAAACTGGAGCTCTACCATCTTTATTAGGATATTTATTTTCAGTTCTTGAATCAGCATAATGAGCATCATTATTAATGGGACTAACTGAAGGTTTTGAATCTTTAAGATCAGCAAATAAATCAGTGAAAAATTTTTTAAATAAAAAGATAAATCTTGATTCATATTCTGTTTTTTCCATATAAGTGGTATTTAAAAAAGTTTCAAAATCTTCGGTCATTTCAGAAATTAAAACTTTATAATCATAACCATTAATTAATTTAATATTATATTTAATTGATTGAGATAAATCGGCATTATTGAATTTCCAATAATGACTGGCATCATCAGTTTCATCTAAAAGAGCTGAATCATATTGTTTTTGAGCCACAAGAAAGTTATTTCTTGTATCATGATGATAACCTTTTACGGAATATGATTGACCCAGAGAATCATAACGACTGAATTTAGAATTAGATGATGAATATAGTACATGGCCTGAACGAGAACCTGTTATTAGGATGATTAATGCCAATACTAGAAGACATATGAATAATACTCGTCTTTTACTATTGATTATCATATTTAGGGGTGGGATATTTCAAAAGATGGAAGGAAGGGGGTATAATAGTTATTAAATGATGTTATATGATGGGATAGGATGGGATGGGATGGATAAACAACCTTGGAAGAATGAAATGAAGTATATATAAAAGTAATAAGAAGAATTGTTTTTCTTAAAAGCCAAGGGATGAAATTCACCACGATAAAAATTTCAAGATAATGATGATCTAAAACGACAACTTATGAAGCTTGTGAAGCTGGACGATGAATACTATCAATGTAAGGATTAGAACGAAAGTCTTCACCAATGGAATCTATAAACGTAACCTCTACTTAAACACCAAACCAACACAGTTATTTTCAATAAAAATAACAACGGCACGATCAACAAAATTGATGTGATTATCTTTTTTTTTTTTGATTAAAAATTATTTTTCGAGATTTAAAAAATGGGAGGAGTCGTGCAAAATATGACAAGAAATGTTTAACTTTAAATTGTCTGTCTGTCTGATTCTTTTTGGATTGTTTTTTTTATTTTTATTTTTATTTTTTTATTTTTTATTTTTAAATTGTCTGTCTGATTGTTTGTTTGTATGTTTGTTTGTCAATTGCGAACAATGTCAGATTTTGGTACCTCACACAGGATGGAACAAAACAATGCGTCTGTTTGCAACGGGGGGTGGAGCAAGGGGGAGAATGATGAAGGCTAAAAATGTTAATAATGATAATAATCAATATATAAGTTTACGATTATTGTATTATGGTTAATCAATTAACAACTTTAATTTGGTTTGATGGGGTTCGTCTTTACTTGTTTAATGAGGTAAGCTGAAGCCACCAAAATTTGATTCGTAAGTTATAAAAAAAAAAATTGGGTGATGAATTACGTAACTGTGAACGTTTTGCAACAGTAAGTAGAATTATGAGGCGTGGATGGATTTTAATTAATTACTGATATAATCTAATGAATGGTAACTAATGAATTAGTAACCTAAATTGAATCAATCAATTGATTCAATTGATATTCGTGTTGTTTTGTGGTGTAAGGGTTGGGGGTAAGTTGCGTCTAGAGAATGAATTGTGGGTGCTAGTTTAACCGGTATCGATGTTTTAAGGTTTTTCTAATACTTATCTTTAGTGTTTAATCTTAATCAATCAATCAATCAATCAATCAATTTAATTGATTGAGTTTAATTGATTATCAATAGAGTTTTAGGTTTAACTTAGTCAAAGACTAATGAGAAGTCATTTGGTTGCCTAATTTGTAGGAAGAAGAAATTAAACCATTTGGATGTGTGAAACTGTCTGTCTGTCCACGCACACACACACAGATTCAGACAGATTCACACACCAAATTGAAACGCGTCACCAAAATTCTTCTTTTTGAAAACAGACACGCAAAGTTGTTTACAGAATAAGACAAAAAATATGAGATCGCACAGGAAGACCATCCAAAAGAAGACAAAACTTCAGATTCAACCACAAAAAAATAAAAATTAAAAAAAATGTCCAGACAAAGATCTTGGTGATTCACCATGCGACAAATTAAGTAATCCATCACACGATCATTAATAAATGAATAAATGAATAGTTTATTAACTGTCTATATAAACTAACTAGCTAATCCATAGATATATTATCAATATCATTGAATTCATCATAAATATCAAAAATACTCGAAAGGGTAGACTCTCCACATACCTTTGAATTATTTTCTATCGTATTAGTAGTGGTAATATTAGTAGTGGTCGAGTCTAATGCCAAGGTTGTTGGCACTAAAGAATCAGCAAATAATTCATTTTTCCCACTGAATTGAAACACTAAATCAATCCATTGTTGATCAATTTGTAAATCAAATCCATTGTTAGGACTATTTGTTATATTACTACTAGAAATTAAACTGCCATTATTTATTGATTCATTCAGTTCTTCCGTTACCTTTTGGTTGATATCTACTTTTTCAACTTGAATGGGATATATTTCTTGCTGTTTCCTTTGTTGTTCATCTTCTTCTTGTTCAATTCGTTTCAAACTATACTCTATAATCCCTTGTAATTCTCGAATTTGATAATCATTATATCTCATCCCCCCATTATTTTCTTGTTTCTGTTTTTGTTGCAAAAAAAATTTCTCAAATTTATCACTATTGGTAATATAATAAAAATATCTATGACCTTTGGTAATCTTCCAACTATAATAATATCGTGTACTTAAATTATCTAAAATCTCCACAAATATAATATAATTTTTAAACATAGTATCTCTTAATTCTTTATATGAATCATCACCTTTAAATTTAATATGTAATGATAATAAAATTTGACTTGATTTATGAATAACTCCTTGTAAAGTAGGATTATAAAGAAAATCACTTCTTAATACTTTATTAAATACCAATTTCTTATAAAATGGTATTAATTCATTAATATAAATTATCGTTTTTTTTAAATAAAAAAAACTAATATTTAAATTAATATCTTCATAAAATAAATAAATATAATAATATATCGTGGTAATGAAATTTATAACTGATAAATATAATTTAACATGATAAATTCGTTTAAAATTCTTAATTCCATCTAATTCTTCTTTTTCAAATCCTGTTAATAAATATTGAAATAATTCTTTAAAATATTCCAGAACATCAATTTCAAATTGATTCAATTGTTCAATCAATCTCACTAATTGATATCCATCACTATTTGTAACAAAATCAGACATCGCTTTCATTGATCCATAAAATTTATATGATTTAGAATAAATCCCATTAAAGATATCTTGTTCATGATTAAAATTTTTTAAATTCGATTGTAATTCTGAAGTTACGGGAAATGGTTTCTTAGTATCAGCATTCACAGCATTAATCCGAGATGGATTACCAAATACTAAACTATTATGAATATCAGCCATAACTATAAAATGCCAAATTTTTCTTCTTAAACTTTTTTCACTATTAGATAATTTAATAGATTCAGGAAAGGTATCAGGATCTTGATTGATTTTTAAAGTTAATGCCAATTCAATTAATTGTTTATTATAATCAATGGCATCTTTTCTATATCCATCTTCAGGTGAAATACGAATATAATATCTTAAATAGAATAAAAATTGAACCACAATTAAATTCTCATATTTTATCTCATAAAGAATTTTAAATAAACATTCTCGACTTAATGATACATGATCTAAATTAATTGGTTTTTCAAATAATTCCTTTTCTTGTTCAATGAATTGTCGATTATAATCATGATTATTTCTTAAAAATGATAAAAATGATAATCTTAAAATAATTAATAATATCCCTATTATACATAAATCATAATTAAAATCAGTAAATTTAAGATCAATGATTTTATTAGTAGTATTATCAAACTTAATAATCTTTTTAATATCATTTCGGAATATAGTTTCATCAACAAATGGCATTATAGGATAATTAAATTCAAAATATTGATCAATCAATCTTAATACCACATTATAATTAGGTAATGATGAGATTAATCTTGTTTTTAAATCAACATCAAAATCAACACCTTCAATCGGTTTCAGAACCACAGTATCTTTCAATATTAAACTATAATTTAAATCAAATTTCTTCTTCCCATGACTTAAATCAACTTCAGGACAACTTATATCATCTAATTTTGTTTTATCTAATTTAAGAAATTCCAATACTAATCGTAATTGAGGATCACTCATCATTAACACTGACCAACTAAACGGACATGATTTAGAATATTTATATGATGTGACAGTTTCTTCAAATGTTAAAACGGGGTTTACTCCAATAAATGAAGTTAAAATACTTGATCCATTAGCTATAGGTATGACAGATGCAATATTAGAATTTGAGATGGTAGCATTGGTCAATGAGTGAGATGGTATCGGTGTGCCTGATCCATTGGTGTATGATGCAGTTGATGAAGATGTAGTTGACTTCCAATTTATTGGAGGTAATTTAATAGGAACTACTTGAGTAGACATGAAAGATGTAGTTGTATTACTAGTTGGTACCATTGGTGATGGAAGAGTGATTGGTAATGGTATTGAAGGAGGAACTAATTCATTTGAACTGGCTGGTATTATATTATTTATTGATTCTAAATGTTTGATTCTATCCTTTAATCTTTCCAATTCTTGTTTGTAAACATCTATAATTTTAGAATCTTCATGTTCATGTTTATGTTCATGTTCATGTTCATGACCATTTGCATTAACTTTTACTTTCTTCTTATCTTTATGTTTAGGATGATGGTCTACATTATTATCAAGTACAATAGGACGACGAGCACTTGAAATATATGGAAGTGAGGGCGATAATGAGTTATTATGATTATTTTGATTATCATTAGTTGAAGTATTATCATTAGCATCACCATTCAGACTATCGGTACCTTTCTTAGGCCATGTATCATGATAAGCACAAGAATGACTTATATTTGACTTTAAACATGAATCACATGGTAATTGTTTATTACATCTTATTTTTCTCTTTTTGCAGTTATCACAAACTAGAGTTAATCTTCGTCTTTTCTTAGTTAATTTATCATCTTTATTATTAATAGATACTTTTGACTTCAGAGGTGGTTTCAACGTTGTAATTGGTTTTTGAGCTCGAAACGTATTGATTTGAAAGTTCATGTTTTCATAATTATGGAGATTTATATCTATTTTAAAGTATTAAATAGATTTGATATGATATGAAAGGGGAATGAAAGTGATGTAAATAATAAATGTCTACCCCTTCAAACTGATTCTAGTTAAGATGATAATGATTAAATATAATAAATGGAAAAACACAACACTAATAAATATAATTTCAAATGTAAATATATGGCAAATAGAGTTATATTTACAATAATTAACCGTATTCAACTATTTTAATTTACAATTGAAAATTGAAACTTAGTTTCGGGTTTAACCCATCGCGGAGATAGAACCTAACCCGAGAATGGAAAGAAGCGTGCGTAATTACCGGTGACAATCATGAAAACTAAATACTTAACCAGTAATTGTCATGGTAATTTTCATACTGTTGTTATCCATACAGAATGGATGATATATTATAATTGCCACTGTACTATTGGTAAAGTGGAGTATAGTTTTAACGATACCCGAATGTAAGTTCAAAGCCATCATTTAATTATTGTAGTGTTAGTGTTAGTATTGGCTGTAAAAAAATATATCTATATATAATTAGGAACATTATTAGCCTTCAAATCATTACGTTACGTAGCATAGAATAATGGTGACATAAAATCATATATGTCAATGGAGAGTATATATGCTTGAGGAGATAGATTGAAGAAAGTTGGATCCATGATTAATTAAAGTATGTAATGTCACAACTAAGAGATAGATTGGTTGTCTAAGAATTGTTAGTGTAAGCCTATATATAATTACCTTGTCAAATCAACCCTTAGGTCTTGTCACATGATATACCATCAATTGATTGTCATGTATTCCATTATCAAACTAATTGATTGATTGATTGATTGATTAGATAGATAGATTACTTTATGATGATGATGAAGTTATGGGTTTGGCTGTAAATAATTAATTATTGGTATCGTGACAGTTGTTAACTAAAATCCTCACTTGTGATTATATACAGGAAATATCTCAATGTTATCATCAAAAATAAATAAAGGGAACCAACCAAAAATATAAAATCCATAACAAGGCTGTAAATGATATAAAGGGTATTATAGAAGTTAGGAATAGATCAAAGTATCATTATATAGATTGAAGGACTTGACAACTTCATTGGTCAGTCTCATACATTACTCAATTACATACTAAAACTGATAGAAAATTAGCCGATAAAGTTAGAAGGCAACTCATCTCCCCACACCGTCACCGACACGTACAACTCTCCCCAGTTATAGATAATCATGGATTCAAATGATCATTTATTTGGAGATATAGAACAGGATAACAATCCGTCGTTCTATGGGAATCCTTCCATGATCCATGATCCTTATGGGAATCAAAGAGATGATACCATTGACGATCATCCTGATAGTGCCAACACATTTGTAAATATCCCACCTCCACCTTCAAATGGGGGTCATTCATCAACTACTCCATCAGAATTCTCAGATTCAATCATTTCAAATCCTCCTCCTTACCAACCTTCCAAACATCCTCAATTTATACCCCAACCTAATGATTTAGTCAATAATACCATTGATCTTTCTAATAAAATAAAACTGTTATTAAATGATCCTCATGTTGAAATTCATATTCTTTCCAGTGAAAGGTTAGTTAATTCATCAGTCATTGTTTATACCGTTCAATTATTATTACCCAAGACTAAGGATTCTATTATTGTTAAACGAAGATATAGTGAATTCAAATCCTTAAGAGATAATTTAAATAAATTATTTCCAACTATAATCATACCCCCAATTCCAGAAAAACATTCACTTTTATCATATTTAATCAATTCTATTAATAATTCTCATGAAATTGATATCATTGAAATGAGAAAAAGATATTTTAAAACATTTTTAACTGAAGTTGTATTCAATTCTTCTGAAAAATTAAGAAATTGTTTATTATTACATAAATTCTTTGATCCAAATTATGAATTAGGTTGGTATAATGCATTGAATGAACCACCGGTTAGTCTCATTCCTAATAATTTATTATTAGCCAACCCTTTAAATACCATTGATCAAAATGGGTTATATTCATTATTACCATTAGTTAATGGATTTGAATTTGATTCAAGTATTGATAATTTAAGTTCATTAAAAAAAATTAATGATGATTGGAAAAAATTAAATGATCAAATTAAATTATTTGAATATAAAACTAAAACACCTCCATCTCCAACTGAATCTAAAAGTTTTATTGAAATTCCTCAAAATTTAATTCAATTTGAAATTAAAGTTCATAATATTATTAAAATCTTACAAGATTTAAATAAGATAAATGCAAGATCAGTTAAGAATTATAAAATCATCATTAATAATTTAATTGAATTAGGAGGGAATTTAAATAATTTCTCACTTCAAATATTTGAATCATCATCTCATATTTCATCTATTACCACTTCAAATGATAATAATAATTTAAGTCTTGCAATTGAAAAATTTGGTTCAACCATTGATAGTAATTTCCTTTCCATTGAGAATTTCATTATGAATCAATTAATTCCTGAATGGCAAGAACCAATTCATCAATTAACTCAACATTATATTGCCAGTTTAAATCTAATCAAGTTTTATAAATATAAAATCATTCAATTTAAAATCTTATATAAATTGAAATTTAATAAGTTTCAAGAGATTTTAAATTTAACTAATATGCCATCTATCAGTACTGATACCACCACTAATCTTAATATTAATGAAAATGGACCTGTAATGACGGATGCCAATGGGAATCTTGATCATTTAAAGGATCTTCAAAGTCCATCACTTTCCAATGCCTTACAACGTCTTGAAGTTAGAAAAAAAAGAGGTAAATTATCGAATAAGAAATCATGGTATGGATTATTTGGAGGTAATAAACCTTATAATTTCAGTTTACCTCCTGAATCAGCCACCACTACTTCATCATCCCAATCATCACCTCCAAGAGGAAATAACAATAGTGCTGATAGAAGTAATGCTGAAACTATCAATAACCAATACAAGTTAAAATTGAATCAAATTGAAAAAGAGTTGGATAAATTGAATCAATTGGTGATTCTTTGTGATCAAGATATGGTTAATTTAACTACTGAATTAACCACTACATTCACGTTATTCTTAAAGGATTTGGAAGCCAGATGGCTTAAATTAATGATTAATTACATAAAGAACGGTAAGTCTCTCTTCCAAGATAATCTTGCTAATTGGCAAGAGTTTAAGCAATTTCTAGTTAATAATTAAATAGGTACTTCGTTGATATATATATATATAAATTTTCATATAAATAATTTTGGGCATTTGCACACGACTTGTTTTGTGTTGGAAATCTCACTGGCAAAATAAATTTAAGGTGGCAATCAATCACCAATTGATCAATCAAGATTGAAGACGACGACACATATCAATAAGAAGAACAGGAGCAATGTCACCAATGGATATAGATAACGATGTGTCAACTTTGTTGGCGAGTATCAGACAAGAAATAGAATCTCTGGAACTCATTAATATACTTTATGAATTGGAAGATTTCTATGAAAGAAAGTTATGGCATCAGTTAACGTTAAAATTGGATGAGTTTTATTATGGAGATTATGTTGAAATCACCAATGATTTGAAAGCTAAGATCAATAACTTATTCATAAGTCAATTCTCATCTAAATTGAATCCAATTAAAGTGGTTGATTTTTGTTTGGAGAGTTTTAATGGTAAACCAAAGGAAACTTTAGATCATTTATTAGATTTAAAAGCTCAATTCATCAATTCTATTAAAAAGGAAAACAATATAAGAGAAGATGATGATGAAGAATTAAAGAATTTGGTGGATAATGATGAATCAATCATTTATGTTGATTTACAAGCTGCTCGTTATTATGTATTATTAGCTGATATAAATAAAGCTGAAGAAATTTTAAATAAATTAAATGAAAAGTTTGATACTAATGATACTATTAATAACTTTGATAATCCAAAATTGAATGCTGCTTTTTATTTAACTAAATGTGAATTATATAAAGAGACTGAAAATTATAATTCTTATTATTTGAATGCATTATTATATTTATCATCAGTGGAAAATAATTTAAAAGATAATGATAAACTTGAATTATGTTATGAAATATGTATTGCTGCTTTATTAGGTGATAAGATTTATAACTTTGGAGAATTAATCTTACATGATATTCTTAATGTTATAAGTGAAGAATCAAGTTCATATTTCTGGTTATATAATTTAATTCAAAATTTAAATTCAGGTAATATACTGGAATTTGATAAATGGTTAGCTATTGCATATAAGAAATCTCCATTCTTAGTTAAATTTGAAGTATTTTTAAAACAAAAAATCATTATAATGTCCTTATTAGAATTAATTTCCATCAAATCAACTACCAATAAACATTTAAGTTTTCAAGAAATCTCAGGGTTTACAGGTACACCAGTCAATGATGTGGAACATTTGATTATTAAATGTTTCTCGTTAGATTTAATCAAAGGTTATATTAATCAAATCGATGAAGTATTAGTGGTTACATGGTTACAACCAAGAATTTTGAATTTAGATCAAGTTAAAGTCTTACATAACCATTTAATTGAATGGACTAGTCAACTTGACAAGTTGTCCCATGAAGTACATAAGAATGGTGGTTCTATATGGGCTAGTTAGAAGTAAGTAAACAAACAATAGTATTAATAAAATCACATATAAAGTAGTATACATCTATATCTATTTAATCTATTTTAGAATCAGTCATGTGACCATATAATGCGACATTTGATTCCAAATGTCGTAGCCATTTAGTAGTAGATGTCGCAGGTCATGAAAATTAAAGTGTCCTCTCCCCGTAACATTTCCAGTCTTTCCTTATACAATTTGAACTATTATAAACCCAATTAATAGACAGTATAGATAAGTGAATAAATAACTGGTTGATTATGAAAATTAGTTTGTTCTATTCCTTGCTTGCATTGTCTGCCATTGTGTTGGCTAATCAAGTTAAGTTTGATGATGGTCTTAACTCCCAAGTATGTTCAGGAATGTATGCCAAATCAGATTGGGGTGGATCCATAAAACCTCATATTGATTTAACGTTAAATCAATTTGCTGATGATAAATATAATGCCAAAGCCAACAATGCCGAGGATCATGATGCAGATATCTCTGTCAGTTATATAATCTTTGAATATAAGGATATTGGTAATATTGGAATTGATATTGGTGATGGTATTCATAAGTATATTTGTGATGATTATGCTATAGAAACCCTTGGAATTTGTGAGGCTAGTCATAAAGGTAAGTTCTTATTGAATTCTAATGTGACAAATACTACTATCATGACTTCTCAATTGATTCATTTAGGTCCTGCTACCATCAATTATGCCATTAATACTACTGGGTATTATTGTGTATCCACATTTGCTCAAGATGATCAAACTTATAAAGGGGTTATTAATTTCCAAAATTCTTATGGTCAATTAAGTGCTAGTGAAATTCCAAAATTACCTGCTTATGGTATATTAACCATATGTTATGCTATCACTTTAGCATTATTTGGTTTCCAATTTTTTAAAAAGAGAAAGCAAAATCAAATTTTACCATTACAAAGATATTTATTAGCCATGTTAGGATTCTTAACTTTTGATACGATTGTGGTATGGTCTTATTATGATTTAGTTAATAGAACTGTGAATCCATCCAATGCATTTGTTATATTTTATATGATATTCTTATCATTATTAAATGCCGCTAAAATCACATTTTCATTCTTCCTTTTATTATGTATTGCGTTAGGATATGGTGTTGTGGTATTGAAATTAGATAAGAAGGTGATGTTAAAATGTAAAATCCTTGCTGGGGTTCACTTTGTTTCTACAACAGCTTATTTAATTGCTACTTATTATAATGGTGGAGCTTCAACTTCTTTAACTGTAAGTAACAATATTGATGATAATGTGGGTGCAGGATTCCTCGGATTATTACCATTGATTCCAGTGACGGTTACATTAGGGATTTATTATGTTACTATCTTAGTTTCGATTAGAACTACTACTGCCAATTTACATAAACAACGTCAAGTTATAAAATTACAATTATATGAAAACTTGTTTAGAATTATATTTTTCTCCGTTATTTTAACGTTTTTAGGATTGATTGGTTCATCATTCATTTATTTAAGTATGTCAACTACAGAAATGATAGAACAGCATTGGAAGGGAGCTCTCTTTATATTTGAATTTTGGCCAAGTGTGGTATTTTTCTTTGTATTTATGGGAGTTGCTTGGTTATGGCGTCCAACTGAAACCAGTTATATGTTGGCTATTTCTCAACAATTATCAGGAGGAGATGATATTGAAGGACAAAATCCAAATGGTCATGAATTTGAATTAGATGATTTATCATTAATGAGCCATAGTGATGATGAACAACAACCAAGAGGTGATAGTTTTGAATTATCAGAAGATGTACCTCAAAACCCATTTGCTTCTAAGAAAGATCCTCCTCCTGGTTATGATGAAGTAGGTGGAGAAGAAAGCAATTCACAAGGAGAGAATGGAAATACCCTATTTGAATTAGGAGAAGACGATGAGATAGAAGAAGATCCTGAAGATAACAGTGATAATACTCATGAAGACGATAGATTAAAAAACTAAATAAACTAAAATAAAATATCTGACAATAGCACTACATCCATCATAAATGATATGTACTAATAAAATACCATAGTTAGTTAATACATAACTCTTCAATATATCTAAAATTTCTATATGTATATATATCTGACATCACCATATACGATTTTAGTGCTAGAAAATACGCGTTATTACGAGAAGAGACAGCCCAAAAAACAAAAGATAAATATTGAACCAAACAACGATAACAAATCAAGACAACGGTTTAACCATCATACCATATCTTTTAAGAACAACCCATACCATTTTGGAAGTGAATACACGGGCAATTGTGTGCATTTGATAATAAGGGTAAAAAAAACGAGAAAGAAACCGCTTTTCAAACAAGTTCTATAGCGTAAGCATGCTTCATCAATACTAAGTCAAATAAACAACAACAACAACAACATCATCATCAACAATCCTAATAATAATGCCATCGTTTACTTCGACCCTTACAGGTATTGGGTCTTCAACAAATGCAAGAAGGAGGACGATTCTCGGAACTCCAGTGTACGACGCCAATAATGATTCATTCCAATCTTTATCAGAGAGAATAGACAAATCTACAATCTCAGATGATCCTAAAAGTCAAAACTATTTAGCAGATATGAACCTGCTCCAGATGAATGGCGACTCTAGCAGCAGTAGTGCATCACTCAACTCCAATACTAATATGCCTCCTACAGTAGATATGCCAAATGAACCACTACTAGATATACCCATAGCGATCCGGTTTGATGTAGATACCTATGTTCCAGATTATGATATTCAAGAAGAATATCGAAATTATATTCAACGTCATGGTATACGATCGTTCTTGAATAAATACATCCCCGATAATATCACCAAGATTGAAGTTTGTGAATTGATTCTTGATTTAGGTTATAGTCGAGATAATGTCAGACATCATGAAACTCATACTACAAAGGAATTAGCCGGAATCTTAGTTAATTTACTTTTAGAAGACATTAAATTAAGATTACCTGCCACTAAAGATGGGAAAAGAATATATTCAATTAGCCAATTTATCAATGATTTACGTTTACTGTCAAATGTGTTGATCATTACCGGTGCAGGGATATCCACATCTCTTGGAATTCCAGATTTTAGATCTATACAGGGTCTTTATAATCAGTTATCTCATTTACATTTAAATGATCCTCAATTGGTATTTGATATCAATGAATTCACTAAACGACCTGAAACATTCTATTCTGTGGCTCATTTAATCTTACCTCCTGAAGATAAATTTTCATTATTACATGCTTTTATACGAATGTTACAAGATAAAAAACAATTATTAAGAAATTACACTCAAAACATTGATAATTTAGAATATTATGCCGGTATAGATCCTTCCAAACTTATTCAATGTCATGGATCCTTTGGTACCGCTAGTTGTTTAACTTGTCGTAGTAGGTTTGCCGGTCCAAAAATATTCAATCATATAAAACAAAAACAAATCCCTCGTTGTTCTTCATGTTGGAAAAATACTCAAGAAGCTGCTATAAGTTATGGAGTAATTAAACCTGATATAACCTTCTTTGGAGAAGATCTACCTAAAAAGTTTTATAAATCAATTGTAAATGATTCTAAAAAATGTGATTTAGTCCTTGTGGTAGGAACATCATTAAAAGTTGAACCGGTGGCTAGTATTATCGATAATATTCCAAGACGTATCCCTAGAGTATTGATTAATAAGGACCCCTTACCAGATCGTGATTTCGATTTAACTTTGCTTGGGTATAGTGATGCTATTGCTTCACTTATATGTTCTAAAATGGGACCAGAATGGAGTATTCCTCATCATCAATTTGAACAAGATTTAACATCCGATTTCGTTCCTCATGAACGATTACCTAAAACTTTTATAATTGAAGATTGATTTTATTACACATGTTGCTTTTGATTAAATATGTATGTTATATATATATATATATATATATATGTATGTAAAAATTAACGATTAATTATATATTAAAAGCTCTCAGAATATGTATGTATGTATGTATGTTATACTTACTTTAAATCATCTAAACGTTTAAGTAATTTCAGTTCCAAACCTCCCCAATTATCAACCAATCCTTTATAAAATGATATTTGTTCATCACAAAGTCCCACCATTGAATTTTTTAATTCATTTCTATTGAACTTATCCCAATTCGGATACTCTTCATTAATGATTCTACTAGTTAATTCATTTACAACTTTTGTCAGAGCACTTATTTCATCTTCTAATTGAGTAACTCTCATTTGTAATTTAAGAATTTTATTTTCAGTAGCAGTTGAACCTATATGAGCAGTTGCAGATGTTGATAAAGTATCTTTAATCAATTGAGTGGTACTATTTACAATTCCTGCATTTGCACTATGAGAAAAAGATACAGGGTTAGGAGGAGGATGATGATTACCAGAACCGCCACCACTAGTGCTACTTGCACCTAAACCAGCCAAATCACTTCTAGCATTGTTTAAATAAACATGTAACATTTGTTGATCTATTTTCTTATTATGTAATAATTCAATCAAGTTATTTAAACTTAAAATGTATTTGGCACAATCTTTTAATGCCACTAGGAATGTATCATCAACGTATTTATACAAATTAGCCCAATTTGTCAGAAAATAATTCAATGAATCAGCAAATATCTTAAAGTTTGATGTGATATCTTCGGTGCTGGAGGTGATTTGTTTAATTGGAGTGGTTGGTTCTGAAGTTGATCCTAATTCAGATTGTTGCACCAAAGTTAATTTTAAAATTTGATTCAGAAATTGTTCATAATCAGTACTTAAATCATGATTCTTTTTATTAAGCTTAACAAACATCTTATCTAATTTGATTAAATTTTCATAGATCTTTTTTAATTTATCACTTATTTCAAGTATATCCTTATTAGTTTCTTTTTTATGCTTACCAGGGGTAAAAAAATTCATCACAGTTTCAGTAAATAATTCTTCATTAACCACTTTATTAACAAATCCATTATTACTATCTTCTATATCTTTAACTTT
Source organism: Scheffersomyces coipomensis (assembly GCF_036884675.1). Classification (NCBI taxonomy): domain Eukaryota; kingdom Fungi; phylum Ascomycota; class Pichiomycetes; order Serinales; family Debaryomycetaceae; genus Scheffersomyces; species Scheffersomyces coipomensis. The sequence goes on along the minus strand of NW_027042892.1, from coordinate 480,552 downwards.
CAAATTCTTTGCAAAATTAGCCCAATCGTTCGAATCACTAATGAATAAATGAAACATAGGCAGTTGAGATAATCTCTTATGAAGTAAGATAAATTTAATAAATCTATCTAATGAATGTAAACGTCTATTAACAAACTCTGAACTGAATGTATCACCCGTAAGGTATTTGAAATTCAGTTTAGATGGAATAGGTGGTATCAATGCAGTGGGATAATCATTACTTAAACATTCATGAAGTAAATTAAAATCTCCATATCTTCTCCTTACTTTCATAGTAAGATAATCATCTGGGTTAGATAATTTCTGAGACGACAATTTCAATATATTAGCATGATTGGTGGTGGTTACTACCAAATATGAGATGTATGGTTTAGATGAACTATCTAAATCTCTTATAGGAGCAGAAACTGATGTTTCGATAGCATATTTATTAAATAAAGCTGTTTCTTCTGCACTAGCTTGCGCCTCATCAGGAGTAACATTCCCTTCATCTTCATCACCAGCAACTGTATTAGATGTATGCTTCACATCAATGATATGGTTAGGTTGTTCAATGGCAATGTTTGATATAGTTGGAGGTGGAGGTAATGATGATTCTGCTTCATTTTCGTATGATGGTTGGCCACCACCACCACCATCAGAATTGGATTCTTCTTCTGTAATCGTATGGGGTCTTTCTGATTCATGGTCCACGTTATCTATTTCTCCTCTATCCCACTGGACAGAAGTGAATTGATCTTCTGAACTCATGATGATAACTGATTGATCAAAGTAACTATGGCAGTTGCTGTTCTTACTGTTCTTTCTCACCCACACTGATTTTTAAAAAACACTTTGTTTTTTTAAATGACTTATCTACACTCTTTATATGCCGGCACATACAAAAACTAGTATAAACACAAATCTAATATACATTTCTTTCTTTTATATAATACTATTGTTTTTTAAGAGAAGTCTAACCTTTTTATATAGTGAAGATGGGGATGGGGTTAAATGATTAACCAAAGACCAGATGCTACTAATGATACTCCTATTATAGCAGTAATAATACCAGCACCAGCTATATCACCTTTATTCAATGTTAATGGTGATGCATTGGTTTGAATAGCTCCATAACCAGCTGCAGGATTACCTACAGAAGAACCACCATCATTAGCAGTATAAGGACCTGGTACATCCAATACTCTTAAGTTTTGCATCACTTCTAAGGCGGAGATTTGTTCTCCAAGACCATAATAACCATCCCAAGTTCCATTAAACCAATTTAAACCACAAGTATGACCATCATACCCACCAGAACAAGATTTTGCTGCAGCATTTGAAGACGCCACTAACCAAGTTCTGATGGTATCATAAGTTTGAGGAACTAAAATAGATGTTGCTCCTAAAAATCTTGAAAAATAAGCTTTAAATGATCTTTGATCATTATTACAATTATTTGATGGTTGACAAGCAGCTTCATACATGATATTATTATTAAAAAAGACTTGAGCTCCATTTAATAAATTTAATGTACGATTAAGCCATTTATCATCTTGAGTATAATTATAAAGATAAGCACAACCAGATAACATTAAACCTTGATTATAAGTCCATTGATATTTGGTTATATTAGTACAATTAACTTCAATTTGAGCTCCATCATAAACAAACCACCAATCACCAGTAGTAATAAATCCCACATCAACCAACCAATCCCAAACTTTTTCAGCCCAATCTACATAAGTATCATTACCAGTATATCTTGCTAATCTTGCACCAATATGGAAAAGACAACCATTTGAAACTGAATTTTTATAATCATAACCTGAATTCCATTGAAAAATTTGCCATCTTAAACCTCCATTACATTCAGCTACATCCCATCTGGCAGCCATAGTATTGAATACAGCTTGAGACAAAGTTAACCAAGCTTGATCATCATTAGGTGGATTTGAAAAATTTCTTTCAGTGGCACCCATTACCGCAATCCCCCAAAATCCTTGATCATCATTACCTTCTGTAGTAGATTGATTTAAAGGAATATAATTATTTCCTGAACCAGTTTGATATAATAAAGCTTGTTTAATAAGAGGAACAAGACTATCATTCTGCATGAAATGACCATAATCAATAAGTGATCCCCAAGCACCACCAGCTTCCCACCAATAATATGGCGAAGTAAACATCCCAATCGTTCCCCCAGGTTTAGTCCCATCATAATAATCAAGAGTACCTTGTACTAACAAAGCTGTAGCATCAAATATAGTGGTGTCATTATTGGTATCCAACCATACGGCATTAACAGCACTAGTTAACACACTTAATGTTATAACTAGGGGTAATGCAAGATTATGACTACTGATCTTCATTGTGATTGTAGCAGTAGTAATGTAGTTGTATGGTAATGATCTAGATCGGTTCGAGTAAAAATTTAAGTTCAGTTCTTGCAATACACTAGCACACACGATATATACCCTTCTTCTATATTCCTAACAATAGTAAACAACCGTTCAATCAAGACTAAATACTATCAGGATAGATTCGTTATATGTTTAAAAGAGATTTTGAAATCTGATTTGAACGAGACAGCAAAAAAAAAAAAAAGAAATAAGAAATTTTTTTTTTGTATGAGAGAGTTAAAAATAGACGCGCTTAATGGTGACAGAAGGAGGTGGTGTAAACAAGAGACATACTGTGTGTGTGTGTGTGTGTCTTACAGAGATTGATTATTTACACATATCAATATGTAGAGATATATATGTTGCATATATTCGTAATTATACAAAAGGAATGATTGGACTATTCTATTCAGGTTTGAATACAGGATCAACGATCTCTGCTGTGGATTCTTTGGCTACTTGTGGTGGTTGTTCAGGAATAGTTATGGTACTAGCAGGAAATGTAATTGTAGAAATATCCCCGTCATTATTGATGGTTAAATCGTCTTCCAAATCATCTTCACTGTCTTCTTCTTCTTCATCGTCTTCTTCTTCATCGTCTTCTCCTGCCTCCTCTTCACCTTCAGCAATATCCTCTTCCTCTTCTTCTTCTTCTTCTTCTTCTATTATACCATTCTTCTCAGCTTCATGGTCTTCAACTTGTGGAGTACCTCCATTAACTTCATTATCATCAGCTTTGAAAACAGTAGAAAAATTAACAAAATCACTAATGAAATCTTCCTTATTCAAATTCTTAATTTCTTTAACTAATGAATCAGGATAAACATCAAGAAATGTAAATAATTTATCATACACTACTGATCCAGTATGAGAATCATAATCAATCAGTTTAACTCCATTCAATTGTAAATTGTTTTGATATTCTAATTTCTTATATAATTCTCTTACTTTCCCCTTTAATTCTCCAGAATAAGTTTGAGTTGATGGTTTAAATACAAAATGATTAACTTTTATAATTAATAAATTATATTTTCGATTATAATTTAAATAAATTGATGAACTTTTGATTTTCAGATATACTTTATTAGTTGAACTATTTGGGGAATTGAAATTATAAATATTTTTAATTGATGCTGAACTTCTAAAATCATTTAAATTAGTAGAATCTTGATTATATGGAAGATTAATAGTTGCAATGATTGGTTCAATATAAAGCGATTTTAAATTATTTTGTAAATGCATCCGTAATTGTTTTTCACCATATCTAACATTAGTTAATCTAGTACCAGTATTTGAATTAGCATCATATCTTCCTAAATTATCAGTAAATTCATCATTATATTCTTTAAGATAAACAAGATTTTTCATATTTTCACCCGCTTGTCTCTTATGTAATAAATTTAATAAAAATTGTTGATAATCAGATGTAACATTCTTATATAAATATGGATCAATATCAGTCTTACTATAACTGACATTCTCATCGAGTTCTTCTTTATTCCCCAATTTAAAGATCTCTTCAAAGATATCTTCTTCAGGTCCATCATATAATTCATGTCTATTATTTTGCAGAGACGTGTAAGCTTGAGATTGTTGATATTGTTGTTGCTGTTGATGTTGTTGATGCTGTTGTTGTTGTAAAGTTTGAGTATTCTTTGATCTATTGGTCTGTACTAACCCTGTCTTAAGGTTTATTATTTTAGGTTGTTGATAAGTTTGAAATTTCGAAACTACGGGAGTAATACCTTGATTCGAGGAAGAACTTGTAGTAGGAGCTGTTTGAGAAGTTCCACCTGAACTATAACTTGGTCTGAATGTATATTGTTGAGATGTCATTGATTCACGTGGAGTATTGTCATTATGAGGATTATTTATCACAGGACTGACATAATTGGGATTATTTAAAACTTGTTGTAATTCAGCTTCATAATTAAATGGTTTATTATGGAATCTTTTAAAGAATTCATCTTTTAATAATCCTTCTTCTTCTAAATAATTATCACTAGAAGCTTGTTCTCTAAACTGTTTCAATCCATATAACATAGTCTCTTCAGCCAATGGTTTTCTCAGATTCTTCTTATTACGTTCTATTATCCGACATTTGGCACAAGTCTTATATTGTCTAACTTCTGGCGGTTCATCATCCAACCTCTTCCTTTTACAACGACGACACCTTCTAACTTCAGCCTTCATCATATTATAATGCTCTTAATTTCTTAATGAATTGAAAATGATTCCCAATTCCAGTTATGATCTTCCGATATATCCTAACTATAAGCTTTCCAATGATAGATATAGGTTCTAAAATTGTAAAATTTCGATCTCAACTTTTTAATCTTTTTTTTTTGTTTGTTTGTTTGGATTTAGTGCTGGTGATGTTGAGAATATTTTGTTACCACACAATAAATTTTTCAAAATCAGATCTTTTTAAACAGAGCGAATATCATAAACTATCCACCATATGAACCATTATTACCACACTTATTTCTTGGTTATGAAAGTAAAAGGTTGGTAAATCAGGTATACTTTTGACTTGTGGTTTCAACCAATAAGAAAAAGGTATTTGCCTTCCATTTAAATTCGATTATGTAATCCCAAATTAAATATTCGGTCACGTGTTATTTCTAAATAAATTCAAATCAATTTGTTAATAGTATTATATATATGTATATCTAATGGAATGATAGTATTCAATTGGAATAAGAGTTGAATGAAGTTCATATAAGAAAGGTATGAGACTTGGGTAATTGTAAGTTTACGTACTTATGATTCCATATTCAATCCTCGTATCGAGTCCAAGAAATGCAAAAAAATTAATTTGGGTACTCCCTAAACCCAACAATTGATATATAAAAGTAGTATTCGCTAACCAAGACCAGTTCATTAGTGAACCGGACAGTTGACTTTCATAACACACATTCTAATCCATAACTATATGTTCCATATTCAGTTATTTGGTCTAGCTATAAAACGGACTTATATGCTTATATGTATGTATTATATTGTTATTTTTCGGATCTTTCGCCAGTATAACCTAACCCACATTGATCAAATTAAACTCGCCTTTGACCGTTTTGTCCTACTATTGAATACTGAGCGGGTCAATTCCTATAAAGGATCTAATCTTCAAATCGATTGTTAACTTAAATATTTTTAAACTTTAAGCCCTTCCATACCCTTTCTGTCAGTTGGTGGAGAAAAAAAATTGAAAAATTTCCTAATTGGGTAAACAAATCAAATGCGACCTCCTATCAAATTAGGAAACAATTCTGCCAAATTGCATAATTGAAAAGGGCAATTTTAGTATACGATGACAGTCGGTTGTTTCTTGCTATTATAATTCGTAATAACCTGTCCATTTAGGGAAGGGCCTCTTACACACTCGTCAGTTATTTTTTATGCTGTTAAGGTCTCGAGACAGTATGTAAATCATCATCATATTATAATTTCCAACAATTTGCGGAGAAACTGAATTAAGCAGTTATAAACAATTTCATATATAACTATGCTAAGATGATGTTTATAATATTTTTAATTTTAAAAAAACCATTTCAAAAATAGAGATCATTGCTCTTCTTTTACAATTCAATCATTGCTAATAATATGAAATTAATATCACTCCTAATACTTCTCTTTGCTTCATTGGTGTCTTGTCTGTCACCAACAGGAGGATATGCACCTGGGATAGTTCAATGTCCTCTTGTCAATTCAAGTTTTGTAAGAGAAGCTAATTCCATATCCCAACAAGAACAAGATTGGTTAGTTGGTAGACAAGCCAAAACCAAACAAGCTTTAATCAGTTTTTTAGATTCAGCAAATTTAACAAGTGATGCTTCTAGTTTGTTTACTGATGATAATTCAACTGGGGTTAATATTGGATTGGCATTTTCCGGTGGAAGTTATAGAGCCATGTTAAGTAATGCTGGGAATTTAATGGCTCTTGATGATAGAACTACTTTTTCAGATGATAATATTGGATCTTTAGGTGGTATTTTACAAAGTTCTAATTATATATCTGCATTATCAGGAGGAGCATGGATGCTTGGTTCCCTTGTAATGCAAGATTTTGCATCTGTTCAAGATATTTTATTTGAAAATTCAGAAACAGTATGGAATATAACCAGTACAAGACAATTGGTTAATATGAATGGTTTATGGACGATTATATTCCCTGTTTTATTTGATAATTTAAATGGAGCATTAACTCATTTAAATTTCTGGAGTGGTCCAACTGGAATTGGAAATGATATTGCCAGTAAACAAGCTGCTGGTTTCGAAACTACATTGACTGATTCTTGGGCAAGAGCTCTTGCTCATCAATTGGTACCTGAAGGGAATGATAATTTCCAAGCTGGTGCAACTTGGAGTGATATTCGTAATATGACAGTTTTCACTGATTATGATATGCCATTCCCATTAGTGGTTGCATTAGGTAGAAAACCAGGTTCAACCGTGTATAATTTGAATTCAACCACTATTGAAATGAATCCATTTGAAATGGGATCATTTGATCCTTCATTAAATTCATTTGTTGATATTGAATATATTGGAACTAATATGACCAATGGATTTCCCACCAGTTTAAATAAATGTGTTAAAGGATTTGATAATGCTGGATATATTATTGGGACTTCATCATCATTATTTAATGAATTCCTTAATACTTTAGTATGTGATGATTGTAATTCATTAAATGTCGTTGTGAAATGGTTAATTAAGAAATTTTTAACTTATTTATCAAGTGATTATTATGATGTTGCAAATTATAAACCAAATCCATTTTATCAATCTGAATATGCTGGTTCAACTGATTTAGCCAATGATGATACACTTTATTTAATTGATGGTGGATTAGCCGGTGAAATCATGCCGATGTCTAATTTAATGACCAAGGAAAGAGAACTTGATGTGGTATTTGCCTTTGATCAATCTAATGATGATGGAGTTAATTGGCCTAATGGTTCAGGTATAATATCAACTTATGAAAAACAATTCTCAGAACAAGGTTCTTCAACTCTTTGTCCATATGTTCCTGATCAACAAACTTTCCTTGCTCTTAATCTTACTGCTAGACCAGTCTTCTTTGGTTGTAATGCTAGTAATTTAACTGCTTTAGTTAAAGATGGAGTAACCCCTCCAGTAATGATTTATGTCCCTAATAGACCATATGAATTCTATTCAAATACGTCAACTTTTCAATTAACTTATACTGATGAACAAAAGAAGGGTATGATTCAAAATGGATTTGATGTTGCTACCAGATTGAATGGTACCGCTGATGCAAGTTGGAAAACTTGTGTTGCATGTGCATTGATTAGAAGAGAAGAAGAAAGAAGAGGGATTGAACAATCTCCTCAATGTCAAGAATGTTTCCAAAACTATTGTTGGGATGGAAGTTTAGCTAATGTTGAAACTCCATATTATCCTCCGGTTAATTTCACTAATAGTGGATTAACTAATGGAACTACTGAATTTTATGGACCACCACCAGGACCAAGTACAAGTACTTCACTTTTATCACTTATATTTAAAAGAGAAGATGTAGAGATTAAAGAAACTAGTGGAAGTAGTTCACTTTTAAATAATTTACCAAGATTTGATATGAAGATTTTCATTTGTGCAGCATTAATGTTTGCTTTGATATAGACTAGATTAAAAGTAGTTAATTATAAATAATGTAATATAATATAATATAATATAATACCTAATCATATGCATTTTATTCAAAAAACTTTTGTAAGTTGCGAAAAGTGAAATCCAACTATGGAAGATAAATTGATATATCATCAACTTAACCCAAGTAATTTATACCAAGAAAAGTTGAATTCAACATTTATCCGATTACGCTCTTGTTGACATTGCCTCAAATAAAGGTATCCGGTACATACGCTTCATCGTTTCCCACCCAGTGAATCCAAAAGTGAGTACTGTTAAAAATTAGTGGAATGAAGGCTATACTACATTTCGTTTCAGCCAAGTAACTAGTAATAATCTATAGAGTTAAAATTGCTAAAAGGAAGGCTATGACTGACTGATGTCGTAAAGTAATACTCAGGTAAATATACATATAAATTATAATTCAAGATATATTTTCTCTAAAATCAAACTATAACTTTTTATTACAAATCATATACTAATAACTTTGTAATGGATGCTAAGGGTATCATTGATCACTTAACTGTTGATAATTGATGATGATAGAAATTGAGATCTTTTTATCCTGTATACACCGCAACCTGTATATAACCGATTTTGGCGTAAGAAATTTAAAATTTGAAGTTTTGGAGTGAGTGAGTGAGGGTTGGCTGGGAGGAGGATGGTGGTGAGTTTTAAATGTGGTAATCGCTATTTGGAACTCCTAAGCATAGTTTGTCTATATAAGTTTATCTGTTTTTAATATAGAAATAGGAATCATCACAAGTTAGATATCATCCATATCTTGTTTCATCACTTGATCGATCCATCCCTTCAACATTTGTGAGTTGTTCTAACCATTCGTTATCTATAATTCGCTCAATCAAAGGACCTCCTATTTCTCCAACTTTTGATATTCAATTACTTCAATCCATCCATCCATCAATCCATCAATCAATTAACAAGTAAGCGCTTTAATATCATTCTGCATATATAATCACCCATACCATGTCTAAATCATTTGTTCGTTCCATTAAAAACGTTGCTAATGGTTATTCATCAGCTCAAGTTTTAGTCAGAAAGGCTACCTCCAATGACCCTAATGGCCCTATAACGTATGATATGGAAGAAATCGCCAATTATACTTATCAATCTCAAACTGAATTCTTGGAAGTAGTAGATATGTTAGATCGTCGTCTTAATGATAAAGGGAAGAATTGGAGACATATTGCTAAATCTTTAACAGTTCTAACATATTTAGTTACTTATGGTTCTGAAAAATGTGTACTTTGGGCTAAAGATAATATCTTCATTATTAAAACGTTAAGAGAATTTATACATATAGATGAAATGAATAATGATCAAGGTGCCATTATTAGAGTTAAAGCAAGAGAATTAGTATCTCTTTTAAATGATGATGAAAGATTAAGATTAGAACGTGCTAATGCTGGTAAACGTAATGGAAATAGTAATGGAAATGGAAATGATAAACAAAAAAGATCCAGAAGAAACACAAGAGCAAGAAATCCTGATGAACCTTATGATGCTGATTTACAAAAAGCTCTTGAATTATCAAGACTTACTGCTGAAGAAGAAAGAGATCGTGCTAATGAAGAATCAGATGATCCTGATTTACAAGCTGCTCTTAAATTATCTTTAGAAGAAGATGAAATGAGAAAAAATAAGAATCAAAATCTATTAGATTTAAATGATGAACCATCTCAACAACCTCAACAATACTACTTAACTGGTTATTATCAGCAACCTCAACAATATTATATAGATCCTCAAGCTCAATACCAACAACAACAACAATATGATATGTTTGGGAATCCTATTCAAAATCCAATGGCCACCGGTTATTATCAACAACAAGCATACTATCAACAACCTCAACAACCTCAACAAACAAATAAATTCACTGGATTCAATTATGGTCAACCTCAACAACAAGAAGCTTTGCAGCCATTAAAAACTGGATCAAATAATCCATTTGCCATGTCATCTTCTTCAGCTCCTAAGCCTGCAACTCAAACCTTAAATGACTTAGCTCAACAACAGCAACAACAACCTCAACAACCTCAATTCTTTACTCAACCACCTCCAAAACAAGAACCTGCTAGAGCTCAAACCATGTCAAAATTCAATGATTCTACTCATTCTGAATTAAATGATTTATTATCTCAAGGTACTGGTTTAGATACCTTTGGTAATACTGGAGCAACAAGAATCCCTCATCAACATACAAAAACGCAAAACTTTATAAATTCAAGTGGTACCGGTTATAGACAAAATACAAATCAAGCCCCAAATTTAAGTTCCAATGCTACTGGTAATCCATTCTTGAATACTGGTATTGGTTATCAAGGTCAATCTCAAACTCAAACCTCCCCACAACAACCACAACAAGCTCAAACTCAACAATTCCAACAATTCCAACCAGCTTATACTGGATATGGATTTGGAAATGCTCAACCTCAATACCAACAACAACAACCGCAACAAGCACAACAACAACAACCTAGGTACGGTGGTGATGGTCCAAGTTTGATTGATATTTAATCAAACCCCATTTTGCGCTTGTTGTAAAGACGATTTTTTTCCTTTCTTCTATCAGAGTAATGGCTGCTGTCATGTTTTAGATCTAGTTATGAGAGCTCTTCCGAGAAAGAGTATGTAAAGATTATGTTTTGCCTTTTTTTTATATTATTATATATTACTATATATTATTAAATACTTTTTTCAACAAGTATTTTTATCCTTTTTGTTTGTTTAATTCGTCATTTATTTCATACACTGTTCCTATACTTTTAAAAATATACTTGAATAAAATTAAAAAAGTTGTGATTTTTTCAATTTATAATCTGTAATTATCGAATGGTTCTAATTTAGCTTTGAAAATCGATTTCACACACCAATCCCATTCAACTACTATCAGATTCGATTCGTTCAATTTCTTGAAATTGGAAATTAGTTTAACATCTTTAGATTTATGAGCGATCAAAAGATTACATGATGAGCCATCAATTTCAGTTTCTATAATTGATTTCTTTAACGCTGGCAATGATAAATTATTCTTTATAGGGCTGAATTCAGTCATGCCATGATCCTGTAAGATACGGGAAATAACATCAACTCCACCATTCAAACTTGATGATAAGTTGATATTTAACCCTGAGAAAACGCTAACGTCACTCTTGATTAAAGTAGTAAACCCATTCTTCTTGTATGATTCGGGATAGCCTAATTCACTATTCAATTCATTAATCGATATGAATTTATCTAACTCGTAATCGTCCAAGTTGAGTTCATCAAACACACTGGGATAATTTTCTGGTTCTGAATCTTCTAACTTCTTAATTACTTCAATCAAATATTTTGGGTGAATGATTCTATCAACTTTACTTAAACTTCTTAAGAATTTTTCAGTTCTCAATATCTTAGGAGCAATTAATGTATTGACAGAGTATGAATCAGGGAAATCTGATAACACTTGTATACCCACTTCTGCTAACAAAGCGATATTACTCTTAGTTAAAGTGATTTCTTTTTCACTACCAGTCATAATGGCAACGGTATCCATTGAAAATTGTGATTTGGCCTTAGGTTCTTCAGATACACTGGATTGACTGCTAATCTTTGCTTTCTTAGAAGGTGTATTTTCAATTTCTGAGTCAGCCTTTGACTTCTTTGAAGGAGTTGTCGATCCATCCAATTCATCCATAAATGTTTTCATCTTTCTTGAACTCTTGGCCATAGCTTGATAGTTATTTAAATCAGTCATGGTATTATGTAATTTCAATGCCGCTCTTTTAGCAGCAGCTCTACCACCTAATCTACCTTCATGATTGACAATAGGACTGAAAGAATGGTTTTCCTTGTCTTTATCGTCAGCATATTTTGCTTCTTCGCTTTCTTCTTCTTTATCTTCACCTCTTCCATTAACGGTGGTGAAATTCACTTTACTTTGAGTAGCTTCATCTTCACTCATACTATCATCAACATTTTGACTATTAACTTCTTCATCTTCACCATTCCATTTCTTTAACACATTTTCATCTAACTTAGTTCTATCAATTAAAGATTCCATTATGTTTTTACCATTACCGAAATATTGATATTTCTGTACTTCATAATCAACAAGTTTCCATTGTGCAAAACATTCCTCTAACCATAAATGATTAACGATCTTTATCTTTGGGTTACCATCTTCTCCGATCCATTTCTCTTTAGCAGTGAGATGCTTCTTACCTTCATCCTTTGCCGATATCAAATAATGGTTGTCTTTTGCTAATGTCTTGGTGAAAGTACCACCCAAAGTAGATATAAGCTTAACCAAGTATGCTCTTGAATCACCACTATAATTAGTGATAGAGATTCGAAGATTCTTAAAGCTTTCAAGTGGTTCATTGGGAACAGGATAATGTAATAAGCTTGAGTTTAAGGGGAGGACCCATTTATTGGTGACTATAACGTGATATAACCATTGAAGATTACCCACCACGATTCTGTTCGATTTGCTACTAGAAATGTAATGTTCACCAGTACGATACTTACCGATATATACATCGACAGAATCTACCACAAACGTTTTAGATACTTCACCTCCTTGTCTTTCAATTAAAGTGACGAGGGAATTGGTTAATCTTTCTGAAAGATTATAATCTTGGGATATGTAAAACACCTTTTTATTAAAGAAATTAGAAATCACATCTTGACTTTCTGCTAATTCTTTAATAGGAATTAATGTTTTCGCATCTCTGGAAATAGTGCTATTACTTTCATTTAAAATAGGTGGATTAGGTAATAAGTATGGTTTTTCATCCAATTTTCTTCCTAACGTAATACAATGATCTATCCAATGAGGTAAGACGATCTTAATATCAATACCATTTTCATCATTATCCTCTTCGTTTCGTATTGCACTAGAAGCAATGATACTTTTCTCATTTGAAAGATCAATGGCAATTAAATGAGTGGTATATTTCGTTAACACATCTAAATAATTCCCTCCAAATGCTTTAATCCCACCATATATAGCTTCTTTATCTCCAATAGGTAAGTTATCAGCCACACACACAAAAGTATCCTTAAAGAAGAACTTTGGGTCAGGATTATAGATTTTGTAATTTACAGGTTTCCCAGCTTCAATAGTCTTACGAACCCATTCACATGTCGTGATGGGGATCATGGACTTTATGGCAAGACTATATTCGATGAATTGGATCGATTCGGCGATGATATGGTTTATGGCTAGTTTTTCAGCATCAGTTGATTCATCTTCATCATTGATTAAATAATTCTTATTATTGTTGTATTCTTCCTTTTCAACCACCACTGCACCATTATTTTGGAGGAGTTGTTTGATTTCATTGACTTGTTCTGGATCTTGGAATCCCTCTGATGTGATTATCAAGAACCCTTGACCTTGAAACATCGACATTGGTACTCTTGATTCCTCTTAAGTTCTATGGGTTGTAAACAAAATTCAAAACAAAAACTACGCGTTAAAATATGTTATTGCGCGCAAGTTGTGTTTGGTAGATTTTACGCGGGTAATAAAAAGAATATACATTTTACTTTATTATGTATAGAGTATAGTGCAAGGGGGGAAGGTATATGCTAAAAAAGATTGATGAAGATGATGCAGATTATTGCAAATGGGATGAACTGAAAATAATGATGAATTTGACGTTATGGTGACTATTCAAAGTCTATTCTATGAGTTGATAAACTCTCATCAAATAAATCTTTTCCTTCTGAATTAAATTTCTTTGCCCAACTTCTGCATAAAATACTTGCTTTCATGAATTTCCTTGTAGCGTATTTCTTAAAGAATTCATCATGCTCTACTGGAGAGATCAAGTATTGGAAAATAAGTTCTATGCATACTTTCATATCATTAACTCTATATCCTCCGGAATAACGAATGAGATTACCGTTCCAGATTGGAGTTTTACCAAGGATTAATCTTGATAAATACATAGCAGATGCACAACATAATGAAGGTCTGAAACCAATAAATTTATGATCGATAGCAGTTACTTCTAATAAATATTTTCCTAAAGTTCTACTTTGAACATCATATTCATCAGCTTTTGAAATTCTTCTTAAGAAATTCATTGGATTTGGATAATTAAGATCAAAACTTAATATGGTAAGGATATATTTTTCAGCTTGTAAGATTTCTTCTTCAGTATAAGATCCATCAGTAAAATAAGCATAATTCTTAACTGATGGAGAAAACACTTCTTCATATTTAGCAGCAATAAATAATGAACCAGTAGCTAATAATTGTAATTTATCAATTTGAACCACTTCTAAAGACATGAATCTATCCATTATATTAATAGCTAAGAACAAACTTTCGGGTAATAATCTGAATTTTAAGTGCATTTCAACCAACCAATCTACTAAAATAGATCTCATTTTTGGTTTTAAATGCCTTTGTTTGAATAAATATTCTGAATCAGGTAACATTCTTTGTTCTAATTCATAAAAATAAGTAAAGATATCATTAACATATTCACTTGCCATTAAAGGATCATCGGCATCTTCTTCATCTAAGTCTTGCCATTCATAATCGATGAGTCTAGCCTTTTTATAAGATCCTTGATTAGTTGATGAAGGTTGAGGTTCATTAGTTTGGGTATGCAATTTCTCTACTAAATTAGTAGATGATTCTGTTGCCTGGCGTTTCTGTGGTAGTCTTGGAACAGATGATAAAGTATTATGAATTTGTTGATTTTCTTTTGAATCGGTAGTATTGATATTATTATTATTATTATTATTATCTTCAGCAAGTTCTTTGATGGAGGGTACTTCTGATTTATATGATGATGGATTTGAACCTGATTTGATGGTGTTTGAGGTTGGTCTTAAAGGTTTTTGTTGTTGTTGTAATGGGGCAACATCACCACCAAATGGGATTCTCTTGATACCGGCAGCAGAAAGATTTGGTTTATATGATTTTGCGGTTGCTGATGCCCCAAATTGATTTGACACATCACCAAGATATTGACGGGTAGTTGTTACACTTTCATCATTGGGAGGAATCAGTTGATCTTGAGGATGTATGAGGTGATGATCTTGTTTCTGATGTTGGGAGGATGATGTTGTATGAGTTCCTTTTGATCTTGTAATTCTATAATCATTTTCATTATTAAGAGTCTGTGGCATTTTTAGGATATAATAATAATAATAATATGAATCAATCAATCTGAGAAGGATAGATTGAGTAGGAGGGATGGAAAAAGGCAAGCAAACAACGACAACAACTACAACTTCTTATGGTGAGAAACAGAAGTATAGATGAGATAGAGAAGGGAGGAGGAGAAGAGGATGTTAACGAATGAAGTGGTGGTGGTGGTGGTGTAACGAATGATGATGATGATGATGATGTATTTTCTAACAAGGAAGGAAAACAAAAGCAGATTGGGGATATTTAATTGTTGAAATGAAATCTCCTTGTTTCCATACAATTATACAAATCTTAGATGGATGGATGGTACCGATAGAATAGAAACGACTAACTAACTAATTATATTCTATTATTATTTCTTCTTTGGGATTGTTTTGTAATAACATATTGTCAAACACTGACTCTGTTTTGAAATACCTGTTTTGAAATAAGTTTGTTTTCCTTCCCATCGCGTAAACCACAAAACATCCACTTTCCCCCTACCTATTTAGGAACGTTTGTAAACATCCTTTGGCTATGAAATTTCAAACAACTTAAATAGCACGATTCTTTCTCTAGCTATGCTATGAGATCATCATGGGGTATCCCATTAATCAATCCTAAATAATAATCTGAATTAGACATGAAATAGTGTCTAATGAACTAAGATCGTTGTTCTATTATTTATTTATTTATTCATTCCATTTAGGCTGGCTGGCTGGCTGGCTCTCACTGTCTGTTGTCGCAAAATTTTGTCACTATTATTCGCGTGCCTGTTAACCACAAACAAAATATGGTTTCCCTCACAACACCACAACAACAACAAGATCCCATCGCAAACAATACTACACTATATACCATATTGTGATGTTTCTTTCCTTCTTAATGAATTCGTTACTTGGCTACCTTACTATATTGTATCAATTCTCTATTCTCATTATAACTGCATATTATACTTTTCTAACCGAAATTCAACAATACTAAAAGTTTAAACCATATTTTTAAAGTTATAATTTATATTTATTACATATTACTATTATTATTATTTAAATTGACCATTTATATTCTCCCATCACATTGATAGTATTACCCTTATCATTGTCCAGTGCACTCAGACTAGATTCGGAATTCACCGTTGCACATCTCTTACAAATCCCCTTTCTATATGGCTTTATTGGTACTTCATTTTCTTTTTCTTTCTCTTCTTCTTGACTTTGATGACACACAAAACATTTTATAACTATAGGCAGTATCTTATTATCATCTGGTACTTTCTCTTTTTCTTTTTTATTATCAATTTCATCAGCGAGCGTCATTAATACTTGATTATTTGCTTGTAATACATCTTTCACATTCTGCCAAATCTCTGGTTTATTATCTTGTCCTTGGCTTAGATGAATATGACTACTACTTGATGAGCTCGAACTTGGTCGACTTGGATTATCTCCTTTGTACTCTGAAAGAATCGTCTTCAATTGATGTAATACTCTATTAACATCGTCAGAATCAGCAACAGCTTCTTCCTTCTCTTGTCTATTTAGATTCACTATCTCAGGAAGAGGATTTGACACATTGGAATTCGATATCTTGGTTTCCACTCCTGTTCCCTTTATCGATTTTAAATATAAATTCTTATACTTTTTAAGCTTCTCAGTAAGCATGGTATTATCTCTCTTTAAATTGGCATTTTCATTTATAGATCCCTCATCACTTCTTCGGTTTAATCTATCTATCTCCGACACTAACTTCAACTTTTCATTCATCAAATTCTTATTCTCATTCTCAACTCTTGCAAACGCTGATTCCTTATTATTATACTTTTGTTGAAGAAATGCTTGATCTCGTTTAAGATTCTTATTCTCAACTTTTAAACTTTCAATGGACTGTATCAACTGATTTATGGATGACTTTAACTGGATATCTTTCTCTTGATTTCCAAATATATTATTAGGTAAGTCATTAATCACTCTATGAGTATCTTTTATAACTAATTCAGTTTTATCATCATCACTTAAATCAAATAATTCAGCTCGTGATTTTTGAATTTTATGGATTTCATTCTCATTTAAAAACTTATCGACATTCCTCTCAAAGTTGTCAAAAGTATTGCTTCGTATAGAATATGAATTAAATGTAGATTCAGTTGAATTATTTCGATTGGGAGTTGTGGTTGTAGTTGTTTGTTTCTTTTTAGTAGGACTTCTCATTTGATTTATGAAATCTTGATAATCATTCCTCAACTTCTTTCCAGGAGAGTTCTTTTCAGGACTACTAGTATTAAACTTTGGAGACTCTAATATCGAAGTTGACCGCCTTATTTCAATCGAATCATCTTCTAATAAATCATATAAATCTGATAAATCATGTTTGTTAGGGGATTCATCTGACATAGAGTACGTTGTGAGTTCTTCTTCATTAAGGGTTTTAGAAGTTATTCCTGAGCCATAACTATTCAAAATATCCTCTGTTGACTCTTCCAATCTTCCTGGCATCTTCGTCAATTGAATTGATATCTGATTTAAACCATTTAAACAACTTCTGTTGATGTTTTTCTTTTTGTTTACCTTTAAATTGCAAACGCGGGTTGCGATTTGTATGTCGAATCTGTTATGTCGAATTTTCTAGTTTCCAATTTTTGCGACATGCCACAATCATTTTCGACACAACGTTCTTGACATAATTTTTTTTAATTAGACAATCAAAGATGTGCACATGGAAGAAATTTTTATTAAATAGTATAAATATTATCGAATTGATTTTATCGATTTTTTTAAAATTTCGATTATTTATTCATTCATTTCAATGTCAACTGAAAAGGAAATTGGCGTCTTAGCCAAAGAATTAAAGGCTAATTTAAAACAATTTCCAAATTTCCCAAGTGAAGGGATTTTATTCGAAGATTTTTTACCAATCTTTGCTAAACCTGAATTATTTCAAAAATTAGTTGATGCCTTCAAATTACATGTTGGTGATGCTAAAGTCGATTATGTCGTTGGTTTAGAAAGTAGAGGATTCTTATTCGGTCCAACTTTAGCCTTGGCTTTAAATGCTGGGTTTGTACCAATTAGA
Source organism: Scheffersomyces coipomensis (assembly GCF_036884675.1). Taxonomy (NCBI): domain Eukaryota; kingdom Fungi; phylum Ascomycota; class Pichiomycetes; order Serinales; family Debaryomycetaceae; genus Scheffersomyces; species Scheffersomyces coipomensis. The sequence goes on along the minus strand of NW_027042892.1, from coordinate 462,288 downwards.
AAACCAGGTAAACTTCCAGGTCCAACTTTCCAAGTTGAATTCCAAAAGGAATATGGATCAGATAAATTCGAAATCCAACAAGACACTCTTCCAGCTGGTTCCAAAATATTGGTTGTCGATGATATCTTAGCTACTGGTGGTAGTGCTTTTGCTGCTGGTGAATTGGTTAAGAAATCAGGAGCTGAAGTGGTTGAATATTTATTCGTTATGGAATTAGATTTCTTAAAAGGTAGAGATAAGTTGGGAGCTCCAGTATTTACTTTATTAAGTGGTCAAGATGAAAAATTCAAAGATTAAACTTATACATGCATGTTTTTATATTCTTTAATTATATTAAATTTTTATAGCTATTTATGAAATGTATTCACCATAGAAATGTTAAACTATGATATTATTATTATTACGTATATGTACCAGATGTATTATTAACAATCTCTTTAATTACCTTCTCTTCATCATCATCGTTCCGTTATAATACAATTTAGGAATCAATCCATCCATACAACCATCTATCCACTTTTAAATATTAAGAAAGCTAATTCTCCAATATAAAAATAAATAAAATAACCTTGTTCATGAGTAACATAACTACCAAAACTCTTTCCAACGATGACATGCCACGTTGGGCCATAAAGATGATCTAATTCCTTTTTCAAAAAGGTAGCTATATCTTTCTCTATCTTATATGATAATGCTTGTTCTGATAATTCAAATATTTTAGCTTGTATCTCCTCGGATAAATCAGAAGCTTTTAACACCGCTAGAAAAGTATGAAGAAAGTTAGTAATCAATCCAAATTGGTTAATGTCAATCGTTAGACTTTTTTGAAACTATACTTACGAATCAACTTCTCATTGTTACCTGACATTGTTGATGATTGATCGTGGTTTGTTTACTATTATGATATCAAATCATTTGTTTAGATCAACTAATTTTTTGCCTGTAGAGATTTTTTTAAAGTGCGGGATTGCTAGAATTAGCTAGTACTACTGCAAAAAATTATATATCGTGAGCTAAAGAACATATATTGTGAAAGAAACAACCCATATAAAACAATACAAAGAATAAAAGACTTACTGAATATAATCGGTAAGCAGAGAGAATTTATATGACTATAAGGCAGCTTTCTCATAAGTTAACTTATTAGCTAAAACATCATCTCTGAATTGATCAACCCCAAGTGCACTAGTATGACCCCAAGGTTTTAAATGATTTTCATTATCAATGGCCTTAGCAAAACAATTGAGCCAACCAGCTCTGGAATAAGTCTTGTTAACTAAATCCAAAGTATCTTCATGAATCAAATGATGATGTAAACCAACATTATCTAAAATGGTTGCAAGTTGTAAAATCAATCCAAGAGTGGTGATATAACCTGATTCACCTAAATCTTGATGTCTAATAATAGCTTCAGCCACAGCATCAGCATAATCTTGATCTTTCGTTTCTTGAAATACTAAATCTCTGGAAATAATCCCTCCATACCATTCAAATGATAATTTTGTTGCAGCCATATTTTTATCAGTAGTAGCAATATCATGTAATAAACTAGTAACAAATACCACTTCTAAATCCAAATCCCATTGAGGGAATTGATCATGAATTATGGCTTTACTGTATAAGTAAACTCTAATTGAGTGGTTTAACACTTGAGGTGGTAATTCTCTTTCAACATATTTCAATACATATTTAGCTAATGGTGATGAAGGAAGACTGGTGTCCTTTAATGGAGTTGGTTTGACGGGCTTTGGAAGAGCCAAAGTAACATCTCTTGAAATCTTTTCGAATCCGTAGTTAGACATAATTGGTGGTTAATGGTATTGATGGTTTAAAGTTAAATCAATCGATGGTAGGTGATATGTGATTCACTGAGGTTTAAATAGATTTTTAATATTGATTTTGAAAATGGCGGGGAATGGCACTAACTTTTTTTGCGGCCTTTGCATTACTAATTAAATAAGGCCTTCTGGTTGCGATAATTTACCAAAATGACTAAATTTACCGCCAATTTTTTATATTCAGTATTACAAGCAACGAATTGCTAACTTGGTCATGGTCATTGTCATTGTCATGGGGAACCGGCCCATAACTGGCCCGCCGTGCCACCCCACCATGCCATATGATGCTTAAGTCCAACAACTTATATATAACAATGTTTAATAATTCATCATTAAATCATAGCCCCTAAAAGTCCCACTAAGAAAAAATGCTTTAGAGGCTGCTCGCTGCCTAGCTAACTCGCTAACTGGTACGTACCATTAACTTTTACTGTCTCTCACTGTCACTGTCATTTAATTTTGCACCATACAGGACTGTGTTTATATGCAGTATTCCCTTTTTTAGCAGTGGAAAATCAAATTACGATTTGAACAGAGTCTAAAAGCGTTAAAGGTTAAATCCAAATGGTTAATTCAGTTTGTTAAGCAATCATTGATAAATTGTGAGTTATATCTAATTGGAGTCAATTCGTATCATGTCAGAGGCCCATGCTTCAGATATATCGACTCATTTTTATAAATTGGGTCATTTAGGTAAAGTCAATTACTATATTTATACCTCCACTACCAATAATGATCAATCTTTATTAGAGTTAGAATTGACAATTCGTTATGAACATCCAAAGTTATTAATAACTTATTATAACAAAAGTTTATATTATTTCACTTTCAATGACGATTTGATTATTAAACATGAATCCATTGATGAAAATGATGAAGAAAAAAGTAATAAAGATAAACCATTGGATTTGGAGAAAGCGTACCCCAATCTTCAATTAAAGCATTCAAGTACAGTATTAGCAGAAAATTTATCTTATCCCCCAAAATCAGGAGTTGGTGTTGAACCCACTGATGATTTCTTACCCTTTGCCAATATAAGTTTCTTAAAAGCTGTTAAAAAAATGGTATTTTTCAATCTATCAACTCAAGGTATACTTAAATTATTTGGTAATCATAGTGTTTTAGTTACAGATTCAAAACGGTATACTTTGATATATATGGATCCGATATTATTATCTAATGGAGATTTATTACTCTCCATTATTCAAAAGGAATCTACTAATCTTTTTGAATCATCAATTATTGAACCTGATCAAAATGGTGAACTTACCATCGAATCTAATTTTGTCATTTATCTTGTTCCAAGTGGGATAAGATGTCATTTATTCGACCCTACAGATTTAAATAAAAACTTCATCCTGAAGAAAATAACTGAAAATGATAGTTTACTTCATTTATTAAAACTTTGTACGGGTATTGATTATTCAAATGATTCTGAATCAGAAATAACTTGGATTAAATTAGTCCCCAATTTAAAACATCTAAATAATCAAACATCTCCTATCTCAAAGTTCATCCATAGTGTCGATAATAAAAAGTTTATACTATGGCCATGGAACTTATGTTTATTACAATTTGGTAAATATGAAAAACATAATTATGATAATTTGAATCAACTTCAACAACAACATCTTCAAAATTCAAGTGACCCCTTATCACTTATTTCAGATCTCCTTGACTTTAATATATCTCGAAATCAATCTCATCAACTTCAACCTCATCAACCTCAACCTCAAAGTACTCATCCTTATAGTATTTCCAGTGTAGCATCTTCATTGGGTGGTGGTATAGGATCAGTTGAACCTAGTACAATACTTGAACAAGATCAACAAAAAGATCTCATGGAAATTCATGATATCACCACTCCTATGGTTCCTGAAATGTTCCCTATTCCAAATCCTGATGCTAGCTTTTTCAATAAGAATGATAATGTAACTGCTATAGACTTTGAAGAAGATAATAATTATGAAAAGAAAGAAGATGATGAAATGGAAATTGATGATTTATTTGGGGATGATACCAGTGAAAACAATATGGAAACGAAAACTCCTAAAGAATTGGATGAGGAAAATGCTGGAGACAATATTAATTCTATTTCATCTAATGAATCAAAAAAGAGAGATGATTTTCCATTATCGATTGATAATAATGTGGCTCAAGAACTTGATGATCTCTTTAATACATCCAGTGTGGAAAACATTGATGTAACCACTATCAAAAATGATGATTCAATTGGTTTGGGCATTTCAAATCAACAAGAAGATAATAATAGTCAAGTATCAAATGGTCGTAATAATTCAATCAAACCTTCAAGCTTTTCTTATATTGATATTCCAAAAGATCAAATGACAATCAAACGTTTAAATACACCAGACTATGATGACCCAGGAGCACCTTTACCAATAATGCCTACTCCGAATATCACTCATACTACATCTGCATATCCTACAAATCCTCCCACTGCAGCACCAGTTAATAACGAATATCCTGGCTCGGGAGATGATAATAATAAGCCATTACCGCATCAATCTCAACCATTGACTCAAAAATCTGTATTTTCCCCAATTTTATTTAATCCTATCATTAAGAGTAATATCGATACCAAGTATGGTAAAGGTGGGAAGTTTTATGTGGATAAAGAAGTATCAGTTGATCCTGATACTGAAAATAAATCAAAAATGCCGAGAGCAACAAGTGTAAGTGGGTTTGATAGGCCTTCAAGAAAAGATATTCTTGAAGATTATAAATTATCTCAATTAGAAAAGTCAGTAGTCATTTCCGATGATTCCCAATCATCAGCTTCAGAAGAAAGTGATGAAGATGAGGATGAAGACGAAATCATGAAATCACCACCATTAAAATTAAATACAATGAATGAATCATTCACAAGTAGAGCTAATGCCACTATAAATGGTACCTCTGGTATTCTTGGTGTACCTGTTGGAATTACCAATTCCAATGATAGTAGTAATTTTGGTCCATTAATCAATAATAATGATAAGAATCTGCTTGGGTTTAGTAATTTCAATACGGGAGGATTTGCATCACCAAATACAACCAGTATAAATAGACTTCCTTTGTTAAAGATTGAATCTCCATTTGCTACCGAATTACATCAAGCTATTTCTCCTATGGATTACGATCGAGTTAATTCTCAAAATGCTCAACAATTCACTCCACCCCAAATAACGACATCAAGAAGACTTAGTGCATCGGATGATTCATTAAAGAGTATATCAGAATCGTCCAACTATTTACCCTTGATATTGAGAAATATTAACGTCTCAAGTGTTCCTAATACATATTATGTTAACAATTTAGTATCAAAGAATATCCTCACCAATTTCAGTATTAATGATGATGAGAATGAAAATGATTTGGAGCTTGTACAAGATAACGAAATGATTGTTAATAGAAGTCATATCAATGAATTATTGGATATCTTAGTTCCTAATTTGGTATTTGATTTGAATCAAAGTAAATCAACCTTGCCAACTGATTACTATGTCGATAGTTCTTATATGTATAAATTTGAAAAACAAGAGGCTGATGAAGAAGTTATTGAATTTAAGAATGCTAGTTTTTCATTTGAACATAAGTTTTTCGAAGTATTTCCTTACTCCTATAGAGTACGTCTTTCCGAGTTTTTATTCGATTATAAAGAATTGGAAACTACGGATGAATTGGATCGACAACTTGGATTTTTAGAAGGTATCACAGACGACGATGTTGATGTCTTGAATCCAAAAGCCCAATATAAAAAATTAAAGAGTTTAGAATGGAATGGTATCTTATTCGACGATAAGACACAGATAAATTTCGAAAAGTATAAAGTAATCATTGATAAGCTTAATTCAAATGTTCTCAAAATTGAAGATGTTTATTTCAAACTTCCTCCAGTTAAGACTAAAGTCTTGAAGAATAATAGTATTGTGAACTTGGATAGTTTGGGATTAAATTATTGGAAATATTTAAATTTCAGTCCTATTAAAGCAGAAAAGAACTTTCAAATTCTTTTGGTTGCCGAAAATGATGGAAGTAGATCATTTATGGATTCGTTCTTGAATATGATTATCCACAACTATAAAGAATGTAATTTTGGAACCATTACTAAAGTTAATCTTTCTACTGTTGACACTAGACCGGATCTAGATAGTATTACTAACGGGGTTTTTCTTGTGAACAGAGAAGGTGAACAATCATATAATGATATTTATGTTCAACTCAATAAGAAATTGAATTCACTTGTTGAACTTATTAAATTGGATCTTATAAACAAAACAAATAATTTTGAATTTGACAGACCTTTATTGTTGTTCTTTATCAATTTTAATGAAAAGATGAATTCATTACTTCAAATCTCCAAAATTCTTAGGAATTTCAAAGTATCCTTGACAAATCATCAATTACCACTTGTTCGAGTTTTTACAAAGATAATCTCAGGTGATTTTATGGCAAAGAAACAAAGAAATCAAAGTAGATTGAAGATATTGTCTAATTTTAAATTAACCAAACTTTCCATGAATTTATATAATCAATGTCCAAATGATTTGGCTAATAAAGAACTAGTAAAGAATAACTATACATTACTTGTTAAAGAACCACCAACAAAAATTCAGTTTAAGTTTATAAATGCAAATTTTAAAGAAAGCAATTTTAATGATGATATATTTTTACATTTAGCATATGAGAGGTCCATAGATAAGAATTGGTTTTCAGTAGCTTGGTCAGATCCTTTAGGCATGGTAAGTTATTCAAAGTCTTGGTATTGTGCTTCTTCTCAAGAACGTCCAAGTTCAGAAGGGACAGCTCATGATGTTGCTGGAATATGTGATCAAATTTGGGCAAAATCAAATGAACTCTTTAAAAAATTGAATGATGAATTTCATTCAAAGTCAAGTACACTTGGAGGAAAGAAGTTTTTGGTCTTAACAAGAGTTAATAATGTGATTCCTGATGATGAATTAGTTCATTGGAAGAGATTAAGTGTCAAGCATAAAGATGTTTCATTGATTGTTTTATCTGTTAGTAGTTCACCAAAATTGATATTCCAAAATGAATCAATAGTTCAATCTCAGAAACCAGATATTGATATCCATTCTGGAATTACAAACTCCAATATTAATAATTTCAATCTGCAATTTCAAAGCTCGGGTTCAGGTATAGATAGAGAATTCCATTTTAGAGCTCCAAGTTCTTCTAATAATGCTTCACCAAATACAAGTCAAAGTAACTTGGTTACCTCACCAAATGGTTTAACATTCCATTCACCACAACAATTCTTAAATGCTCCAGGAAACTTTTTGTCGCCCCTGGAACTTTTACCATCGCATAATTCTTCCAAATTTAATGATTCGGAGTATTTAATGCATGAATTAGGGTCAGATATAGTAGGTATTGTGCCTCGATTATCATTACCTTCATTTAACTCCCCAACTCGTCTTGGTATAAAAGTGGGGTATTTGTTAAAAGAATTGTCTTCTCCAAAAGCAACTTCTAAATTAAGTGATTATTTGATGTATGAAGTCACTTTACTTAGTTGTTCTAATTACTGGGATTTGGACCTGTTAATGAAGTTGCTTTTGAATCAATATAAGAAGCTTATTACTTTAAATGAGATTCTTGGTTTAAGAGATATTGATGGAAACATAGTTGGACCTCAACTGGACAATTACACCACTGAAGCAACTAAGACGGATCGTCTTAATTTCGAAGTAAAAGGATTAGTTCCATGGCATATTTCAGCAGTGACAAAGACATTAGACTATTTAGTGCACATATATGTAGAAGAATAGTTAGGGACTGTATATAGTGGTATATTTTTTAAATTTACAGTTTACGTAATATTTTTTCCAGGTTAAAAATCCAAAAAAAAGTCGTCAGTAATTTTCACCACCAAGTTATATTAAGCTTATACATCAGTGATACCTCTTGAATATTCAATCCATCAAGTTTAGTCCATTATCATGTCGGACACACATTTAAAGAGGGAAGCTAACGTGGAATCGGAGTTCGATTCTATCGATAACTCGGAATCCTTGAAGAGTGAGCAAGAATCAATCTCCAAAAAACGTAGTCTTGATGAACCTGAAAATGACAACGTCGATGACGAAGAAGATGGAGATCAAAACGGAGAAGATGAAGACGATGAAGACGATGACGAAGATGAAGACGATGTGGAATTATCAAGCAGAAAAAGAAAGAGAAGAAGAGCAAATCAGTTCATTGATATTGAAGCTGAAGTTGATGATGAAGAAGATGATGAATTAGATGAAGATGATGAAGAAGCTGAACTTTTAAGAGAACAATTCATTTCAGACGATAAAGGAGCTGAAGCAAATGAAGAGGAGCAACAAGATGATAGACTCCATAGACAATTTGATCGTCGTCGTCAAGAAGCAGAAGATCAAGATGCAGAACAACTTGCAGAGACTTTGAAACAAAGATATAGAAAGACCCATACAGTATACAGAGGTGATACTACCACAAGTGGAACTGTTTCTCAAAAATTATTGATGCCTTCTATCAATGATCCTTCTATTTATGCTATAAGATGTACTCCTGGTAGAGAAAAAGATTTAGTAAGAAGATTATATGATAAAAAGAGAACCTTGGAAAGAACGAATAATCCATTGGATATTTTAACTGTATTCCAAAGAGATGCCTTTAGAGGTTATATTTATATTGAAGCTAAAAGACCAGATGCTATTGACAAAGCCCTTTCTGGTATGATCAATGTATATATTAGAGACAAGCTTTTAGTTCCAGTGAAAGAATATCCAGATTTATTAAAACAAGTGAAATCATCTGATGTCGAAATTGTTCCTGGAATCTATGTGAGAATAACTAGAGGTAAATACAAGGGTGATCTTGCCACAGTTGATAACTTATCAGAAAATGGTTTAGATGTTCGTTGTAAGTTGGTCCCTAGATTGGACTATGGTAGAAATGATGAGTTTGACAGAGATGGTAAAAGAATAAGGCTGAAAGTTCGTCCATTACCAAGACTTTTTAGTGAACAAGAAGCTCGTACTTATGATGGTGAATCTCTTCAACCAGGAAGAGTTGCACGTAACTTTATCTATAAAGGAGAAGAATATGATGAAGGTTTCTTATTAAAGGACTTTAAGATCCAATTTATTCAAACGAAGGATGTTCATCCAACATTAGAAGAATTAGATAGATTCCAAAATAATGAAGAAGATGGTATAGATTTAACTGCTATTGCCACTTCTTTGAAGAATAAAAATCAAACTGAAGGTAAGCTGTCTTTCCAACCTGGTGATAAAGTTGAAATCCGTCGTGGTGAATTAGCAAAGACCGTAGGTTTGGTTGTTGAAGGTGCATTGAATGAAATTACTATTTCTGTTACTGATAGTGGAGATCCAAACTTTGACAACGAAAAATTGACAGTCCCTGCTGCTGATTTGAGAAAAATCTTCAATGAAGGTGACCACGTCAGAGTTGTGGAAGGTAAACATTTTGATGAAACTGGTTTAGTAATCAAGATCGATGGTGATTCAGTAATTCTTGTAAGTGACCAAACAAAGGAAGATGTGAGAGTTTTTGCTAATTATTTAGTTAAGGCAACTGACGCCACACTGACTATGAATGCTATAAATAGTAAGTATGATATCAAGGATTTAGTTCAATTGAATGTCTCTTCAGTTGGTGTTATAGTTAGAGCAGAAAGAAGTTTCTATCAAGTATTGACCTCGGATGGTAGATTAGTTGATATCAAACCATCAGGTATTTCTGCAAAGTTGGAGTTGAGTCGTCGTGAACAAGTAGCTACAGATAAGAATGGTTTCACTATTTCTGTGGGTGATACAGTTAAAGAAGTGTTAGGAGATAAGAAAAGAGAAGGTGTTATTTTACATATTTATAAGAATTCCTTATTCATAAGTCTGAGAGAGATACTCGAAAACTTGGGTGTATTTGTGACTAACAGAATGAATGTTACTACAGTTTCAACTAAGAACTCAATGGTTTCAAAGAACTTGGGTCCAGATTTAAATCGTATGAATCCAAATTTGAAACTTCCTTCTGCTGCCGTTAATGCTGCTCTTCAAACCAAAGCTGGTGGTCGTGATAAGTTATTATACAGAGATGTTGCTGTAACGACTGGTCCATACAAAGGTTTAAAAGGTAAAGTGGTTCAAGCTGATGAAATTTATGTCAGAGTTGAATTACATACTAAGAGTAAAAAGATCAAAGTCGAAAAGCAAGGTTTACAAGTTCTTGATCGTGGTGAATGGGTTCCATATCTTAAGTTTATTGGTGCCTCTGTCGAAGAAACAAGAGATTTCAACAGACCAAGAAATCCTGCGTTCAACTCTGGAGAAAGATCTGCATGGAATGGTGGTGTCACCCCTGTTGTTGGAGGTGGTGCAGCCTCAACCTGGGGTGGAGATACAACTGCTTGGTCAGGTGGTAAAACCCCAGCTTATGGTAGTCAATCTACTTGGGGTGGTGCATCAGCTTGGGGTGCAAATGCTGGTGGTAACTCAACTTGGGGTTCAAAAGGTGGAGCATCTGCCTGGGGTAATTCTAGTACTGGTGGAAATTCAGGAAACAGTTCAACCTGGGGTAAAAATAGTGCCACCAGTAACAACGGAAATAGTTCTACTTGGGGATCTGCCAAGGGTGGTAACTCTACTTGGGGTTCTAACAAAGGAGGTAGCTCCACTTGGGGCCAAGGTGGAAATTCTACTTGGGGTTCTACAAATGGTGGAAGTTCCTCTTGGGGTTCCCAAAATAAAGGAAATAGAAGTAGCTGGGGTAAGCAGTAATTTACATGAACACTTCTTGTTCTATTTGTTTTTGTTGTATATTAGTAAATAAAACTTAATCTTTCGTATATATGTATAATAAAAGGCTATGCGTTCTCACATCCAGGACAATTATGTAGAGTCTCATGAACGAAGACGTCACAATCAATACAAAAATCATTTTCACATTTCAAACATCTATATCGTGAACTAGTTAATGCCTCTAAAGTATCTTTCTTTTTGAGTTTTGACGAAACACCCTTAGGAAACTTTAACAAACAACCGAAACAGTGTAGACTTTTATATGTAGAACTGACTGGGACCTCCTTATAAGGTGATAATGGTATTAAATGATGATATGAACGTGCCAAATGAGTAGAAAGGATCAACATTAGGCCACAAACTGGACAAATTGTAGGCAAATTTGTGACTTTACTTTTACATTGAGGGCATTGATAACCTACAGCATTAGTTAATACTGTACTTACTGGATTTGAATTATTGTTATTCACTTCAACAACCTGTCTAGAGTCATCGGAACCGTGTGTTGGATCAGATGCACTTAGTCGAGGAAAATCGATTGTGAATGTGGCATTATTCAAACTTGATGTTAAACTGGGTTGAATCTTGCTAGGGAATCCCATACGAATCAATGGAACTCCTTTAGATACTGTCTTTTCGACTTCTTTTTCCTTTTGAGTTATTGGTAACGGCGTAACACAATCCATTAATAACTCTTTGAAGTGTGATTCATTCATAATAATACCATAGTTTTTAGAAACCATGTTTTTCTGTTGGTGATTTGTTCTATTAACCAACTCTTGACAAATAGCCACTTGAGCTGTCAAACCAATAACTTTTACCCTGATTTCATCTTTAACTACACTCTCGATGGTCCTATGTATATCCCCTGGATCACTGGTAAAGATAGATCCAAAGATGACTAAAACTTCCTTCGAGTTTTTTGTACTATTTGTATTATTTCCAAAATTATACTTCAACAACGATCGAGCCATCTCTAACGCATTTTGAAGTGATGGTTCTCCCTTTGGTTCATATTTATTATGCTGTCTGGCTTTGACCTGTCTGATTTTATCAAGATGATATTGTGGTGATCCATTAACTTCACTAACAAGCTGAGCGACACCATTTCTCATCAAAATTATACCCAATTGAGAGATTGGATTTTGATCGAAGAATTCCACAATGAAGTCTTGTATAAGTGATAATGTCATGTAAAATCTGGATGGTCTTAAATCTTTTTCAAGCATTGCCAATGACCCATCTACGATCAATATTAACGTTCTGATGATACCCCTTTGAAACGGTGTGCTAGGATTCTTCATAATCTTTTTCTTTCTATTTTCGATCATTGTTTGAATCACTAATTCTAATGATCCTCCATTGTCGTTATCCTTAACTATATCCCATGATCTTTGATATTCATCTTCCCAGGCATAACCATTGGAACCTTTCAAGTCACTGATCTCCGTTCTTTTGGAACGAGTTCTTCGAGACACCCCATCATCATCATCATCCAGACCTTCTGGTTCATTGGAAGAAGGTCTTGGAGATGGAGATTCCGTTTCCTCTACTGGTTGAGAGAGGTATTCTTCATCTGAGTCATCCATAGTTTACTTATCCTTAACCTAGTAATCTTCATACCAGTTTTTAAACTTTTGAAAATTTCTTTATGGTTAGAGTATCGCGCGCTACATTTTTTATGCTAAATAAAGATACCATTTGTATTGTATGGTAGCGATCTGTCTATTAATTATACTATTTACTCTGGAGTTAGATGTCTTTTCTTATTATTGAATTTTCGAATGGCTTTAGTAAAGTCTATGGTTGAATCATCATTTATATCATAAAATAAATCATAAAACTCATTGAGTTGCTCCTCGTCTATCAATCCCAATTCATCTTCTAAGAATGGAACTTCTTGAAGATTTTTCAAAGAGATTAAATCCTTTAGTCTATAAGCTTTATGTGGGATGGGGGTGATTTCTTGTTCTTTGTTTTCTAATATATCTAGTCGTTGTTCACCATAAAAGTCCACAAACTCTTCTTTGGTCAAATTGAAAAGGTTTGGTGGGTATAGCTTATTTTCGATATCTTTATTCTTCTTGATCTTTGGAACAGGTGCTGATTCATTTTCTTGTATATAGAAGTTCCTTAGTAACTGAATTGCCTCTGTTCTAGCAATACCTCCTATACTCTTATAAGGTTTATCAACTAAGAATGTATCCTTGTGAACAGAAAGAACAGTTCCATTTCCTCCAAATCTATCATTACTACACCCATATATCACTTCACCAATACCAAGCTGTCTTAAGAAAGAAGCACACATAATGCATGGTTCAACAGTGACATACATAATGATATTCAGGAAATCTATATCTTTTGAATGTTCATACAACCGTTTTACGGCAATGAATTCAGCATGTTGTGTACCATTTAATGATGAATTTGTATAATTATAGCCAATGCTTATGATCTTATTCAGTTTCTTGTCCTTTAGTATACATGCTACCGGAGTCTCACTTATCAATAATGCTTTATAACCTATGAAAAGGCTAATGGCCATATCTTCAAAGCTAGTGGTAAGATCCATCATGATTTGCCTAAAATGGCCATATATTCATAAAGATTTAAGTTGTATGATTTTTCATGATAATTTTTTTGTCGCAACCTCTTTTTCTATCACACATTTAACAGTTTGGTTGTTGTCATATATATCATGAGTGATATACAGAAGGCATTACTCAAGAGAATAAAACAGCAAGAGCAGGCCATGGGTCTCTCACTGTTGTCAGAAGAAGCAGATTTTGAAGAAATCGATGAGGAAGATACACCCGCTCATGAAGATGCAATTGAGGATTCTTTCATAATAAAGAAGTTTACAGAATTCAAAACCAACTTCTTTGATGTCATAGAAAGCTACGATCATGAATCATTGATATCCCAGACGTATTTCAAACGTCCTCTGTCGAAAGAATCCCAAATATTTGTTTTGATCCATGGTGCTGGTTCATCATCGATGACATTTGCAAAATTAGCAACAGAATTACATAAACTAGATAAAAGTGTTGGAATATTCATTTATGATTTAAGAGGTCATGGTTATTCATCACCATCAAACGATTTCTCAATTGATTCTTTAGTTGATGATCTCCATAGTGTGTTAACAGAATTCGTCAACAAGCATAATCTACAATCTAATTCGTTATATATTGTTGGGCATTCTTTAGGAGGTGCTGTCATGGCTAAGTTTTTGAGCCAAGAAAGGAAAGACTTGAACGTGAGAGGTGAAGTGATTTTAGATATAGTTGAAGAAACTGCTGTTAAATCATTAATTGCCATGCCACATTTTATTGAAAAGAGACCTAAAGTATTTCAATCGATTTCTAAAGCAATTGAATGGCATATGAATTATTTATTATTCAGTAGAGAGTCCGCAAATTTAAGTATACCTGATTTGTTGAATCCTGATTTAACATGGAAGACGGATTTAGCATTGACTCAACCAGCTTGGGAAGGGTGGTTTGTGGGTTTATCTAAAAACTTTCTTTCTTTTAAGGGTCCAAAGTTATTAATATTATCAGCACATGAAACTCTTGATAAGAATTTAATTATTGGTCAAATGCAAGGTAAATATCAATTGGTTGTCTTTCAAAATAATACTGGTCATTTCATTCATGAGGATTTACCTACTCATGTAGCGCATAGTTTATTAGATTTTGTGAAAAGAAATGAAAATCCTGATAAGTTTATGAAAGATGAATTAGGTATAGTTCCTAAATGGGGTGGTAAAATAAACAAATGAAAAAAAAATTCAAACTTGTATATATAAGTCTATATATAAATAATATCTAATCAACACTGATATTGTTATATTTAATTTCTTTTTCTCTTTCATTGATTTGACTAACAACTTCATCAATTTTCTTACTAGCAAAAGGGAATCTTGGATTAATTAAGAATGGTCTTAAATCAAATCTGTTATCATCAGGAGAATATTGTTCAGCATGATAAGCTGGGGTCATTGTAGTCATCTTATGTCTGTTGATGGCATAGAAGAACCAGAATCGTTTGACCTTTTCAGCCACTTGCTCAGCAGTAAGATTTAAAGGAGGTTGTGACCATTCATGATATAATTTAATAAACATTGCTAAAGGACCACATTTTTCAACTTTTCTTAATCTTCCAAATCTTGATAATTCATCATAAGACATACCCATATCAACTTCATCACTTTGAACATAATTTTCAGTGATTGGTTCTAATTCAGCCGTAGGGGTAGCAGTAATGAATTCATGTAAGATAGGTAATTCAAAATTAATTTCCGCCCATGCAATAAATCTCTTTAAATCAGTCTTGGAAATACCCCCAATTGGATTTATATCAGCAGATGAACAATCATATTTGGTTAAATATCCTCTTAAACATTCATCGACATTGGCACTACCCAATACTAATAATCCACCTGATTTTTTATTTCTCGTCCAAGGTAATAATTGAGCGAATAAATAACTTATTACCATTCTTAATCTTGCTTGAATATTTTGTAATGCTAAATTTTCGGTTTGACTACCACCAAATATCTTAAAGATTGGTCTTTTCCCAGTTGCAACTTCAAATGTGGTTATGACTGCACTTACCAAAGTATCCATATTCATATCAACATGATATGAACCAACTTTTCTAGCTAATTCCTTTGCCCTGTATCTTGTTTCCTTTGATGAGTTTTCAGTACCCATGAAACTAGTGTAAAATAATCTTTCAGCAATTTCTTGTGGTTTGGTTGGAGTAAATTCAGGATCATGAGTTAAAGCTCTTATATCAGCTAAAACTTGTTTATCATTTATTGAATTAACCACCAATCTACACATCAGATGAACAATGACAGCAGTGGCACAAGAATCAATTCCTCCACTTAATGGTAAGAAATATCCTCCTGTTTTTGATCTTCTTAAATAATCCCATAACCAACATGCTGGACCCAATGCTATTTCTTCTTCTGGTAAATGATATCTGATGGCTCTAGTGGCAGTTGGAACGATATGGGGATTGAAAACATTTGAACTTGGTGATAATTCAACGTCACAATGGATTGCTTTGTAAGTATCTCTTCTATTGACAGATTGCATACTGGCTGATTTTTGGTTTCTGTATGATCTTACATCATCAAGATCGATGGTGGCAGAAATAACTTCAACATCTTTTAATGAAAATTGAGATGCTTGAGCTACTACACTTCCATTGACAATAATAGTAGCACAACCATCATAATACAATCTATCCCCATCACAACCTCTTTGATTGGCATATAAATAAACACCACCACATTTCTTGGTAGCTTCTGAGATTAATTCTAATCTAGTATCTAATTTTCTTAATTCATGATGAGAACCACTTGAATTAGTGAATATTTCTACCCCATCAAGACTCATATCAATATGAGGAGATTGAGGAGTGAATAATTCTTCACATGTTTCGCAACCTAATCTAGTTTCTAAAGTTTCAATAACACAATCTCCAAACGTTACTCTTAATTGACCGGTTAATTTAGCAATTGATTTAGGTAATTGATATTCTTCATAATATTTTGGTCTATTCCACGGCGTGAAATATCTCATTTCTCTATAATTACCATCATTAGCTAATGATAATTTTGGTCTAATCAACAAGATTTTTGAATTATATGAGATGACTCTACAATTATACTTGATAGATTTATGAATGATTGGAACCCCAATATCTAATAAGATATCTTGAGTATCAGGATGAGATATAATTTGACCATATATTTCCCATGAATGATCGTATAAGTCATTTTCACCAAAGTGATCTAAACAACCATATCCACAGATTTCTAATTCAGGACCAACTCTTAATGTTGCACCTTGATTCTTTGCTTCACGGATACTTTCAATGATACGATCTCTATTGCCTTCGAAATCCAATGCCCATTGATTAAGATTACAAGTGGCAATTGTTATGTAATGGCCCATGATAACGTTGTAAGCTGATGATGCTGCTGCTGCTGCTGCTGCTTTTATAACTACTCATGACTATGGTTTGACAGCTTAGAAATTTTCGGTAGTCCATTTTTTCCCACCCACTCACCTCTCACAAATGAGGGCCGCCGCTCTTTATTTGGATCGAAGTTTGACTGGCCCCACAAAAGCTAAGCTTAAATGTGTATTGAAAAGTATCTACAAATTTTTTATAATAGATAATTGAGATAAAGCTGATTAAACGGATAAAGAGTCAATCTGGATCCCGCTGGAATGACTATTGAGTATAGCAAATCATATCATTTTAATTTCTATAATTATCCATCCCAATGGTAAGGTATCCACTAGTTTAATTTACCAAGCAATCCATAGTTATAACACGGCATCCCGATTATATTGAAATTAATTGATGATACTCAATCCTATTATAAAACATGGTTTCATTATTCAATTGGTTAAAATCATATTGTAAAATGGTATTTTCCGATTTAAATGGGTCGGGGTTTCCGAAGGAACACATTTTAGTAGAAAAAATGATCATGTGACCCGTTTGATCCCCAAAAAATGATTGGGAGTTGATGTTTTTAAGTGTAATTTGTTCCGTCGGAAGTTATGAAACTTGCTGGGTTGTATACAGGATGCTGATAAGGGCTCTAATTAATGATAACTGGAGAAGTATACCAAACAAGGGTCATAAAGTTATAAATATACCACTAGTTTCTTTTCATTGACTTGTTATTTCAGTTCTAGATTCATACACAAATCATTAAACTAAGTCAATACTAATAATAATAATAATAATAAGATGCATAAAGTAGAGAAATTGGTTGTTACTCCATTAGCTAAAACTCCATTTGGTTGTTCAATTACTTTACCCCATTACGCCAATAATGATCCAAGTAATTTAAATGATGAAGATTTCAAACAATTATATGAAGCTGTTCTTACTTATTTAGTGGTTATTATTCCAGGTCAAGCTGAATTATTACCAAAATCTCAATATGTTTTAACCAAAAGATTTGATCCATCAATTCCAGAACCAAAACCAGAATCTGGTTTTGCTGGTTATGGTCATGGTAAAGAATTTAGACATACTCAATCTGTATTAAGAAAAGATGGTACCTCAGTTAAATCTCAACCTCAAGTTCAAATCTTAGGTCAAGGTGTATTTGAAGCTGATGAACCTGGTAATGAAAATGGTGAAACCATTAGTTTAACTCATCCTTCTCATACTTCTTTCCATCATAAACCTTTAACTCAAGATCAAATCAAAAATGAACATAGAACTAGATTCTATAGATGGCATATAGATAGTGCTTTATATGATTTATCTCCTCCTTTGATCACTACCTTATTAGGTATTAAAGTTCCACCATCGAAACAAACTCAAACTGTTGTTTATGAAGATGGTTCAGGTGATGAATTAGAATTAACTCAAGGGGCAACTTGTTTTGTTAGTGGTGCTATTGCTTATAAGAATTTAAGTGAAGAAGATAAAATCTTTGCTCAAAATACTACTGTTGAATATGCTCCTCATCCATATATTTTTATTTCACCTGCTGGTGCAACTTCTGATGGTTTAACTATGGTTAGTGAATCAAAAGAATTTGCCTTTGATAAATTACCTGAATGGGAAGAATCAAAGGTTAAAAAATTACCAATGTTATGGACTAATCCAGTCACTAAGGAACAACATTTACAATTACATGGTTGTTGTTTATATAAATTGCATACAAAACAAGCTGATGGTACGGTAAAAACCTTGGAATTAAAAGATGCTCGTGAAAAGGCTCATCAATTAATGAGACCATCAATTAGTCCAAAAGAAGTTTTACCCCATGCTTGGAGTCAAGGTGATTTAGTCATCTTCTACAATAGAGGTGTTTGGCATTCAGTTACTGGTGAATTCAAAGGACTTGGATCGGATGGTCAAGATGAAAGAAGATTAATGCATCAATGTAACATTGCCAGTGGTCAAGATCCTGTCTATGTTGCTTCAGCTTAAGCTTAGTATACCTTTTCATCTCTCTTATTTGATATTAATTCTATATTTATATACATACTCGTGTTTAGGAAAAATTTATGTTAAATGAAAGGTAATTAAATTAATTTTATTTGAAAGCATCTAGCTGTAATATCTAAATTATATATATGCCTATACGAGATGGTTTTATGCAGGAATCTCTTTTCTATTTTTAAACCTTGGTACGCGCAAAAAGTCGTATATACATATATATCAGTGGTGGCCATTTATTCTATACTTCTGCTCATAATCCTTTTGATATCTAACTGACTTCATCTCCTACAATGCAATACGTTGGTAAAGTGGGTGGCTACGTCTATAATCAATGGAGTTCATTGAATCCCGCCACTTTATCGGGAGCCATTGATATTATAGTGGTTGAACATCCGGATGGATCAATGCATTGTTCACCGTGGCATATTAGATTTGGGAAATTCCAAATCATTAAACCATCTCAAAAGAAGATTGATCTATATGTGAATGATATCAAAACTGATTTACCCATGAAATTGGGGGATGGTGGTGAAGCATTCTTTGTGTTTGAAACTGAAAATGGTGATATATTATCTCAATCAGTATTAACTTCTCCAGTTATATCACCTGTTAATTCTCCAGGTGGTTCGCCAATGAGTTCACCGGGTTATACTTATGATCTTAATAAATCAGAACCTGATTTATTGGATTTGAATGCTGGAAGTAACTATGTGGAGGATAAAATAAGATTAAGTGATTCTACTCCTATGACACCTATACGATCAAGAACTGGTACTCCAACTCCAACTCCAGCATTACAATCAAAGATTGCGTTTGAAAAGGCAAGAAAGATTACCAAAAAGTTGAATATTCCTTCTAAAATCGATATTAATGGTGATATGGTGTTAGATATGGATGGTTATAAACCAAATTCTCAAAAAAATATTGATGATTCAGATGAATTATTTAAAAAAATCTTCTTAGAAGAAATCAAAGATTCAACTAATTTCACTGATGATGTTGAAAATATGGAATTAGGTTCATGGGATGAATATATTAGTAAAGATGAAAATGGTAATATTAGGATTTTAAATAAAAATAGTGAACTTAATCTTGAAGATGATTTGGAAAATACAGAAGGTTTAATGGATGATGGTGTTTCCAGTATCAATACAACTTTACCAAGTATTAATACTGAAGATCTGGAACTCACTGATTCAAAGACTTATTTTAAAACTCTTAGATTAACATCAGAACAATTACAACAAATGAAGTTGCATTATGGAGAAAATCAATTAAAGTTTAAATTAAGTGAAGGAAACTCACAAGTAATTGCTCAATTATACTTATGGAAATCGACTACTCCAATTGTGATATCGGATATAGATGGTACAATCACCAAATCAGATGCCTTAGGTCATGTATTGAATTTATTTGGTAAAGATTGGACTCATCAAGGTGTTGCCACTTTATTTAGTGATATCACCTGCAATGGATATAATATAATGTATTTAACTGCTAGATCGGTTGGTCAAGCAGATAATACCCGTCAATACTTGGCTGGTATTTCCCAAGATGGAGGAATCAAATTACCTAAAGGTCCAGTGATTTTAAGTCCTGATAGAACAATGGCTGCGTTGAGAAGAGAAGTTATATTGAAAAAGCCGGAAGTTTTCAAAATGGCATGTTTGAGAGATATAAGGAGTCTTTATTTCCATTCCGATGATGTCAATGTTTCAGATCAAGATAGTGATCGAACTCCATTTTATGCTGGGTTTGGTAATAGAATTACTGATGCTATCAGTTATAGATCTGTTAAAATTCCATCTCATAGAATTTTCACAATTAATCCAAATGGTGAAGTACATATGGAACTTTTGGAATTAGCAGGTTATAAATCATCATATTTACATATAGGAGAATTAGTTGATCATTTCTTCCCACCTATAAAACAAGTTCCAATGGAAGCATATTGGAATGATGATCAATTCAATGATTATATAAATTTTAAACAAGCATATGATGCCAATCATCAAGGTGGTGATGGATCTCCAATTGGATCCCCAAGAGCTCCAGGGTCGCCCAGAAGTCTTAATGAAGAAGCTTTCATGAATTTCCGACCAGCAGATGAAAAATTTAATGATGTTAATTATTGGAGAGAGCCAATTAACTTTAGTGATATTAGTGATGATGATGATACTGATGAACAAGATATTCCCGATGCCCCTAAATCACCATCTTTAATGTCTATGAAATCTTTCACAGCTGAACCAACACCTGAATTATTAGATGCTACAATTTCTAGTAGAACTAGAAGTAGGTCAGCTTCACGAGGAGTACCTGCCGAAAGACCAACATCAGTTTCATCTTTCACTTTGCCACTTCAAAATTTTATGAAGTTTGGAGGCGGTGGAAATGACACTAATGATGAAGATGATGATGCAGATTATGCCGATGTTGTATTGGATAGGAGACCAACTGTGGAAGATACCACTGCTAGCGATAGTTTTGCTAGTAATAATGAAGAACTTGATGATGATGACGATGATGATGAAGACTATACAGATTATGAAGATGACTATGATGAAGATGAAGAAGAAGGGGAAGAAGACGATGATGAAGAGGAAAACGACGATGAAGATGATGACTACGATGAAGATGAAGAAGATGAAGAAGAGGCTGAAGAAGGAGATGAAGTAGAAGACTTTGATGAAGAAGAGGATTTGGATGAAGGTGATGGATTACCGGAAGAAATAAAGGAGACATCGGCAGTGCCTCCGAAAGAACTAGAATCGCATGAAAATCCCCATATTATAACTGCAAAAGAATTTAACACCCTTAATATTGATGACCAGACCTATTAAAGTAGCATATCATCGTTTACATACATAGTTTAATACAAAGAATAATCTATAAATACCACCATTAATTAATATATCTAATTGTTAACGCGTTATAAAAGAATCGAAATTTGCACCTAAAAAAATCCTGAGTCGTGTGCGATCAAACTTGTCTGAAAAAATCGAAAATTTTTGTAACAATAAAGAATCACCACAGATACTTTGAATTTCACATAACCAACTTTGATTCACCTGATTTCATATCATCTTAAATCTGATCTATATAGCGATTCCCAGTTAAATAAGATTCAAAAGAGAGTTTTTGAATGATCCTGGAGGGAAGTGTTCTATTACTATGCAACAACATCTGGCGTTAAATCCACATCAGTTGAATCATCAACCTCAGAATGTTGCGAATAGGTCATCTTTAAATAATTATAGTTCAAGCTCGAGTCGGAACTTCAGGCTTGATAAGAATGATGATTATGGTCATGAAAATAGTCATCAACATCATCGTCGATTATACCTGTCCAATCCATTCACATCTGCATCCACCTTCTTTCAAAATTCATCATTAGGAGATATCATTTCATTAATCTTCATTCTTTTATCATTACCACAAGCAGTATCTTTATGTTTAATAGTGATTTATATCGTCTTGGGATCTAATTTTAGAGGTGGTAGATTCATTATTGAATTCTTATTACTTCAAGAAATCCCTCAACCAGTAATAGCTGATTATAAAGATCTTAATCTAACCTTTTCATGGCATTTGGCTATAAGTCCAATCATATTCTTTTCCTTGAATTATGTGGTTCATAAGAAAAGTTATTTCAACTATATAATCATTTTATCAAAATCTATCATTTCAAGTCAATTAATAGGAACTTCATCCATAAGTTATATAAATACCATTAGTAATAAAAGAATGACAACAAAGGTTCAATATGATGACACCAAAAGGCTATTTAATAAACATCTCGTCAATTCAATCATTTGCTTTCTAGTGATAAGTTACTTCAATTATTTAATCAACTGGTTGAACTTATCATTTAAATTCATCAAATTCTACAATACCAATGTTGGTTATATCAATAATTCAACATTTCCTCAAGTAAGTAGTAAACTATACATCATCCTATGCATTCATATTATAACATCCACCTTTTATAAAAAATCACCAGTTGTACAAAGTTCAATTCCAAATATCACTGATAATGAAAATTCTCTGCAAACAAATCTTCAACATGATGGAGTACCTCATGGAAGATTGGTTGAAGTTAATTTAAAAAATACAATTCCATCCCTTTCAAATATCCAGCCTTCATCAAATTCTGTTGCTGGTAAAAATTTCGATAATTACATTATATCACCTTTCTATAATAAGTTAACTATTTTAAAACAAAGATTACTTAGTAATAATTCAAGTTCAAATATTATCACTAATCCAGGTAAAGGAGGTATTCCTGTCGTCAATATTAATGCTATCAGTTTCGATAACAACATTAACGGTACAGTTCAAATTTCTAATACTTCGGGTTCAAAATCATCTAATGTAACATCTTCAACTACCACTACTTCAAGTACAACTACAACTTCAACATCATTAACGACCACTACTATAGCTAATAATGTAACCACTGTCGAGTCTACTCTCGGAGTACAACCGTTTTGGTCTATATTGGCAGCAAGTAAAGCTATATGGAGAAATCCTAATTTATTTAATGGTGAACATACGAGACGTAAGAACTACTTGGATGATATACCGTCGTCTATCAAGCCATTTAATATCGTCATGTCGGTTGTATTAATTGATGATTCTAATATTGTATTTAAATTACTCAAAAAATCAGATACTATTAATATAAATGATTTAAGTGTTAATATTAATAATGTTTCCTGGTCCTTTTATAAATTCTCATTCGAAAATGATGAAACACATTTAATAATCTATGGATTATCTCCTGCTTTTCAATATGAAATTGATTTAATCTATAAAGAAGATCAAGTGGTACAACGGTTTTTGATAACCACTGAAAGTATAAATAATGATGATGAAAACGATAGTGATAGATTGATATTACAAAATGAGGCAGCTTCATTAACTACTTCACAAATTTCCTTGATTTCTACGTTAAGAAACTTAAATTCGTTAAAGTCAAAGTATAAAAAGTTCAAAAAAGATGAGCATAAAAGATTACTTGATTTAAAAGCTAGTATTGATGGTCTTAAGAATAAAATTGCCAAATATAACAAATCTGCTGGTAATAATGAAACCAGAGTCTTGGGCAAGATAAAAGGGTTGGAACATTCAGTAATTCAATTAGAAGCTGAAATTGAACAATTAAATAC
The DNA here is from genome assembly GCF_036884675.1 of Scheffersomyces coipomensis. Lineage (NCBI taxonomy): Eukaryota > Fungi > Ascomycota > Pichiomycetes > Serinales > Debaryomycetaceae > Scheffersomyces > Scheffersomyces coipomensis. The sequence continues at coordinate 438,471 of NW_027042892.1, read as the reverse complement.
TAAGATTATTGATTTAACCTCTGAAGAAGGGAAAATTAAGAAAGATTTTAAAATTCAAGAGCAAGATTATATTAAACAGATTTCATTATTAGAAAAAGAATATGAAAATTATCTTGAACGAGTTAAGATTGAGAAATTAAAAATCAAATCTTCTGCGAATGATATTCAAGTATTAAGTGTTAAGAAACGGAAACTTGAAACCAAACATCAAGGAAGAGCAGATGAGGTCAAAGCTTTAAATAATGAATTAAAAGGGATTAAAAGAAATGATATTTTACTAAAATTCACTAAACGTATCAAGAAAATTAATGAGAAGTTTGAAACTATCTTACCAAAAGTTTTATCAGAAACTCAAGCTTTACGAGATGAATGTAATCAAGTATTAAATACATAAAAAAAGGTAATTAAAAAAGAAAAAAGTTTTGTTTTTGCTTATAATTAATTAATTTATGTTTTTTTTGTATATGTATCAAAATATATGTAAATATGGAATGTTATATATTACTCTATTTCTGATAATGTATCACCAATTTTATGAAATCCACGATTAAAGTAAATTATCCCTCCTGAACTTTTATTATCCTGTAATTTCTTCCCTATTATATCTATGACGTTAACTGCCCATATTTCATGATTATTAACTTCAAAATTTGCATTCACTTTACAAATGAATATTGTTTCACTATCATTCAATATCGGTATGGATATTTCATCATTGATTTTATAAAAAGTATAATCTTCATGTTTGGAAATCTTTGAGAATGGAGTAGTCATTTCATGAAACACTTCACCATCTTCATTCTCTTCATTAGTAGAGGCTAACTCAGTTCCAGTTTTATCTCGTTTAACTCCACTAGCAAATATTCGACAAAGATGAACTGATTTAGATGTAGGAGGTAATAAATGAATAGCAAGATATTTAAGATTATGTAAGGCACGAGATGTATATGATGGTAAGTGTAAATTGAACTCTAGTAAAGGGTTAGGATAAACAGCTAATGAACTAACTGATGATAATGTCATACCATGTAATTCATAATTTGAATTTTCAAAAGCTGATGTTAAGATCATAGCTTGAGAGCTAACTCCTCCCATACTAGATTTGAATTTTTCCAGTATGATAGTATGATGATGTTGATTCCATCGTATGGATTGTTTAGAAAATGCTCTTGTGGCAGTAATTAAACTTCGTTTCATAATGTTAATTTTCAATGATTATAGTTTTGCAATTATATACGGGTGGATCGATAAGTTGAAAAATTAAATTTAACCATATTTTAAAATCGGGCATTGAAAAAAAAAGAGGTGAGCCCCAAAAAAATAATTGAATGTTTTGCTTGCCCCAGAATTGGTCTGATTAATAGATTTGACCATGTCCAGTGTTACATTTGAGAACGTTATGGTAAATATATAACATCAGTCATGTATGATTGAATGTTGAACTTATTTAACCAAATTATTTATATTTTAAGGAAAAATATATATGTAAATCATCTTCCTATACGAAAATAAAGTTTATAATTATAATTTTGATGCAAATCTGTTCAAATAATGAAGAAAGTACACCATCTCCCATTTATGACTAGATTTTTGTAAACTTAAACTCAAGAGCAATTAAGCCGTTGAATGCTATTGTAAAAAGACAAACCAATAATCAATTGAACTCTAATTAAGGGCATTAATCATGAAATGATTGATTCCAATGATTCAAAAAAAAGAAGAGCTCCGCGACGGGGAATTGAACCCCGGTCTACCATGCGACAAACGGTAATTCTAGCCACTAAACTATCACGGACTTTTTTTTAAAATTTTTTCTGCGAATCCACGTGAGCCGACAGTATAAATCACGTGCAAATTTACACGTGAGAATTTTTCCGATAAAAATTTAGTTGAATTTGATCTTATTTAAGTATATTGAATGATATTTGGACCATAGAATGATATTATGATTTCATATAATCAAAGGAATATCATTTCCAATGATTTAAAATATTATTGTTGTATGATATAAAAAAAAATGACAACATGACCTTAGATAAGAATAAAAAAGCCGTAGTTGTGGCAACAATTGTCATAATTCTTAATAATTAATAGAGATATCTAGTATTTTTATCCATTATATTGAATTGAATTACTATACTTCCATAATATTCAATAACATTGTTGGTAAATCATCTATAAGTAGAAATTAACTATCTAATTATAATTCATATAAAAATTTATTTTTCCGGTCCCAATCTAACGTAAAAAATAATCCTTACATCATAAAAGTGCGAACAGCGAAGGTTTTAAACTAATGTACATAAAATTTACTATATTGTCAGAACTATTAGAAATCATCTATATGTTGAGCTACAATATTTGGATAACCCCAACATTTGAAACCTAATGGTTTGGCTAAATAACATAACCCTTCAGTTTCAATACCATCATAACCTTCGGGTCTATCCCAAGTAGTACCAACCACATAACTAGTTGGAAAAACAACTCCTAATTTAATAACAATCGATCTTACAAATAATACGGCACCACCTACTGAATCTAATTCAAAATTATAAGTTAAATCACCATGATGTTCTTTATATTGTTCTTGTTCCACGAAATTTTGGAAATGAAACATTTTTGGTTTAACATCCATTGGAACATAAGCAGCTTCATCATAATTATTTTCATCTAATAATTTTAATTGATGACTTGATGGTTTTGTTCTTTCACCTCTCCAACTATTTTTATCATAATCATTATTTCCCCCTCTTGCAACTCTTGGAACTATAATATCTTTTTTAGATTTTATAAATGTAGATAATACAATATCGGGATTATCAAATTTATAAATATCAGCATCTAAAAATAATACATATTCTTCATCACGTAATACTGATGAAGTTAAAAAGTTTCTATTCTTAGCAATTAATCTTCTTCTAAATCTTTGAACCTCATCTCTTTGTCTTGAATCTCTATCAAATCCCACATTTGCTTCAAGTTCAGGATTAGTTAAAAGAGTAACTTTAGATATAAAATCTAAATCATGAACTAAAGAATGGACTTTTTCATCAAAGAATGAAACTAATTCTCTAAAATCTTCTAATCCATTACATAAAAATCCAAATGAAATAGAAAATTGATCAACTGGTTGATGAGCATATAATGTATCAATAGTAGCAAACAAATCTCTAATGGTTCTATCTTTACCATATGGTGATTGTTGTCCAACATTGACAAGTATAAGTACGGTATCTTGACTGGTGGTATGTTTTAAATGGGATGATTTAATATACTCAATTCTTTTAAATGATGAATGAGGATGAGAATATTCAATTTTTTCAAATGGTGGTGGAGGTGGTGGTGCAGGAGGAGGAGCAGCAGCAGGAACAACAGGAGCAGCTTCAACCTCAAGAGTTTCAGGAATACTAGGGGGAATTGGTTGTCCATTTAATGGACTTTTAAGTATATGTGCTGGTTCTACTGCAGAAATGAGTTGACCTGAAACCAATTCATCTTCACGTTGATAAAAACTATAAGTTATTAAAAGAAGTAATGATAATGCCCCTAAAGCAGCTAATGACAATTTTCGAGGAAGACCTTTTGATCCGTATTGTGCCATGGTATGTTACTATTCAATTCTGAATGTTCCAAAAGGTCAATCCATATGTTTACAAGATTGGTTTAAATTTTTTTAGGCTAGATTCGAGGATAGGTTTCTTTATTTATGGTATTATGTCAAAAAGGATGTTTTAGATTTACACGTTTCAAAATTAATGCAGTGTCGTTTTTTACATTTATTTAATCACTTTTTTTTTTGTTTTTTTTGTTTTATTTTTTTTTTTTTTTGGATTTTTTTTATTTTATTTTATTTTATTTTATTTTATTTTATTTTATATTATTTTATTTTATTTTACTTTATTTTTATAGTTAAGTTTAATTTATTTGCTAACTTTTCTTTTGAAATTGACTAGGAAGAACTGGTATCGTCAACCAATAAAGATAGTCTTCTTTTTAGGTGAGAATATAACAGCATAAATCACGCTATAAAGATTAGATCCAATGAGTGGTGTCTCTTTTTCTACACTAACAGAACATAAAATGTTAAGTAGATAGATAACATATTTACGTTAAAAATGAAGTAAATGGTATGGTTTACGTAATATCGGTATTATTGACCTGACATTGAACATGAGATATTTTACCTAAAAAAGGAAGAGGGCTTCCTTTTTGCAAAGATAAGCCATTAGAGTAATTACAGTTATCTTTTTACAGTGGTTAAGTAAACTCTTAAGGTAATTCACGTAAATTTTGGTTATTTTTTAAGTTAATTGTGGGAGTTTTTTTTTTAAAATAATTATTTATTTAAAGTTAGTTTCCTATTTGTAATAGTGGATATGGGAAACAATGGAATAAATCTGATAAATATACCCATATTACTATTAAAAAATATAATAATGATAATAAATTTGAAAAATATTACTGAACACCAGATATAAATATTTGTACATACATGGGTACCTTTATTTAATGAGTTCATTGTGCTCAATTTATTACAAATTAATCTTAATCTTGGCAAAAAAGGGAAAGTTTTGGTCTCCCTCATATATGGACAACTTAAAATTATCCCAATTGCAAATCTGGGCAGAATATATTAAAGTATCTACTGAAGTAGTTCAATGTGGTAGCTTATATTTCTAAACCAAACCAAAAAAAAAAAAAAAAAAAAAAAGCATTAAAAAAAGCATGTACATGAAATCGAACAATGGAAAAACATAAATAAAAACGCTGCTGCTGCTGCAATTTATTCTTTCTTTCATTTTTCAAGCTACAAACATAAACTTATCGCATTTACCACATTTAATCTTGACGTGTGCCTTGAATATCTATACCTAGTGAGTAAGTTAAATCAACTTAAGTCAGTAAATGACAGGGTTGAATTACTCCCTAACCAAGGCTTTGTTCATACTTTTTTTTCTTCCCCTAGTCCCTTTCTTTAAATGCAAAGTTTCAAAAGATTCTTATAGCTCCCCTTGGTACAGATTTAAAAATAATTTATGATCTTTCTAACCAAAAAAATAAAATAAAAAAAAAAAAATAAATTATAATTTAAAAAAAATATTTCTCAAGCATAAAAAATAAATGTAAGCTGTAAAAATTGAGAAACAAAATACTAAAAATAGATCAAGAAACCAAAAAAAATAGTTCAAAGTACACGCATACCCGCCCCCGTGGCCTTTTGCTCCCATTTCCTGCACATTACTTGGACAAAATCTCTATCCAGAAGTTATAAACATGAGGTGTTTTAATAGGACTTATTACAGAATCAGAAGTAATGATTATAATATTTATGTATGCGATAAGGCATATCGATAAAGAATTCATATTTGTTGGACGACAACGACAACGACGGAGGACAACTAATCTAAGCCGGAAGGGGAAGATTCTCCAATGACAAGCTTTTTTTTTTCTTTTTTCTTTTGTTGAAAACGTCTCGTTAGTCATATTCGTCTACTTCCACATTATCTCTATCAAAGGTTAAACCTTCCCATTGGTCGATCATTCTGAATCGCACGAGACAGAGCTAGATCATGATGAAAACTCGTAAACTCACTTAAACTTAAACTTTTCTATGGTTCCTTACTTTATTTTTTTCAGGTGCGGTAATTTCATATAAATTATTATATATACAAATAGATACAAATTAACAAAAGATTTACTCGTTGTAACATATTTTTACAATATTAGTGTATACACAAACTTTGTACAGGATATAGCTTAACCATCAAATTATTAGCTATAACTCACCCACCACTCGACCATTATCACCTTCTTCTCCTAACCACCATTCAATATAACAACTGAAAACATAAAAAAAAATATCCTTGAATTTTAAGGTTTTGAGAATAATTAAGTTAATTATACAAAAATAAAACCACCCTTTTAGCTAAACTCTGTTGTAATGTAATGTAATGAATTTCACTTGCCATACTATTAAGTTATATTCACAATGGCTTAGTTGAAATATCACTTCCAATTTCGTAAAAATCATTTAGTTCTAATTGAAAGAACGCCAAATGTTTTTTTTTTGTTTTTTGGATGAATATAAGCCTTATTATATCGTATCACAAAGTGCAGTAACATTCATAATAGTGGAGAATGAAAAGGATACTATTAACATGATAAAACAAATGGAAAATACCCTCAATCTAATTGAGTAAAAGTTGAGCAAACATAAAAAAATAAAATAACAAAATCTAGTAGAATTGGAATATAATAAAATAAAATAAAATTGGATAAAATAAAATAAAATAAATTGGTAAAGTTAAAATTAAACATAAAACTTTGCAAAAGATAAAATGAATGATAGAATCCCACTTGTACTTAAACAACACGACTCTTTGATGGTTCGAATGGGAAAAAGAGGGCTAAGATACCAATGATTCCAACAAAGGCACCACAGATCCAAATTGGTACTTGAGATGAAGTATTTGAAAAATAAGCAATCACTGGAACAATACAAGTGGCAACTCTAGTACTTGCAACGGCAAGAGCATTACCAGTTGCTCTAGCCAGGGATGGGAAAACTTCGGGAGTATAAGCATATAATACAGCATAATAGATATAAATGGCAGCAAATGAAATTGATGATAAGGCAACATTTTGGGCTCTATTTCTAATAGCAGTATAACCAAATAAGAATGCCATAGCACTAACACCTCCAATACATAATACACCACGACGACCTAATCTTGGGAAGAAATAAATCAATCCACCAGCAATTAATGGTCCAGCCATTGAACAAACATTACTGATTAAATTATCACGGTAAACTCCATGAACAGTGGATGCACTAATATCAGCACCTCTAGTAGCTAAATAAACTGGTAAGAATGAAGAATATAATGGATAAGAAATACCTAATAAGAACCAAGAAATGAAAACCAAAGCAGTTGATCTAGCAATCTTTTTATTGGCAAAAAGAATACTTAAATGATGTTTAACTAAAGTGAAAATACCTTTAAAAGTTTGATGTTTTCTATAATCATCATTACAACTAATATCACCTAATTCAGTTAATTGTTCAAGAGTTAAAGAACATGTTCTATTATATTTAGTAGCAATTTCTTGTAAAACTTGAACAGCTTCAGCATCTCTATTATTTGAAATTAAAAATTTTGGAGTTTCTTTTAATCTAATAAAAGTAATACGACAAACAGCCATGAATAAAACAATACAACCATTAACATAATAGACATATCTCCAACCTCTATTAATATGAGATGGACAATAATCAGCAGATTCACAAGAATTGTTTGGTAAGAAAGCATAAGCTAATAAAACAGCCACAGTTTGACCAATACCCCAAAAGAAAGCAAAAAAAGTTAATAACCATTGATCTTTATGAGGTAAAAATTCTAAGAAAACACAAGTATCTAATACTAAATTACCACCAGCTGCAAAACAATAAAGGAAAACAAAAATACAATAAGATGCCATAGTTCCCATAGTACCAGTTAAGATAGTAAATATAGCAGAAAGGAATAATGAAAGATTAAAAGCAACTTTTCTACCGATTAAATCAGCTGAAAATCCCCAAAATAAAGCACCAATTAATAAACCGGCAGCTAACATTTCATTTGAAATAGCATAAGTATAACCAAATTGATAATTGATAAAAGTTCTAACACTTGATTCTAAATAAGTAATTTGAGTATCAGTCCAATAACCCATACCATTTAAAAAGAATAATTTTAAATGATAAGGAGTAAAACCAATTTCATCAATAGCATCATTAATTAATTTCATTTTCTTAGCTAAAATATCATCATCACCTTCTAACTCGAACATATCCACGAGGGTACCCGATGATCCATCATCGGTTAAACTGTGGACTGAAGCGGAAGCACTAAGTTTAGTTTCAGTTAATTCGGGCATGATTGAAACTAATGATTATTAAACAGAACAACTATATAAATCAAGAAGAAACAAGTGAAAAATTTATGAAAAAAAAAGCAATCAAATTTTTAAATGAAAAAGTCCAAGAGTCAAAAGACTTTTGGTATAATTTTAAAAACATCTTTGTATATTACCGCATTTGGAACACAAAATTGCATACGATCCACAATTGTCTGAAATGGGGAAGACACACTTTTTAATTTAACTAATCCGGTTACTATAAGTGGACTGCATTTGACATGATGAAATGGAGCACGAGGATGGGGATCACGCGCAGAATCTCACGTGCTCATATTAGACATTTTTTTTTTTTTTTTTCTGTTTGTTCTGTTTCGGTAAAAATAAAAAATTTGGTGAGATTGGATGTATCAAGTGTAAAAAGCTATTGCAGTTAGTAAAGTTGGCGAAGTATCTGATTTTCTTAGTAGAACTGGTAGGTAATATTAAGAACTATATTAATTCCTTGTGAAAATGGCTAATAGGAAGCTACAGAAGTAAGTATATTTGGATTGAGGTCTTGGCCTCATCTCTCCCTCCCCCAATGAAACCTTATCACTAACTCATGAAATTATAGAGATATTGATATAATATTCAAAAAGATCCAAGAAGGTCTTCATGAATTCAACTATCATTACGAACGTTATGAAAGCATAAACACTGAAGATGACAGTGATAATCAACGAGAGAAGGAAAAACTTGAGAATGATTTGAAGAAGGAAATCAAACGACTTCAGAAATTCAGAGAACAAATCAAAATCTGGCAACTGAATGATGTAATAAAATCATTGGGGCTATCGTCTTCTTCATTGTCAAATAAATTGAATGACAATAAGAAACTAATAGAAGAAGCTATGGAAGTGTATAAAGATGTGGAACGAAGTTCCAAATTGAAAACATTTTCAAATCAATCAATCTTAATGGCATCCAAGGAAAATCATAATAATAGTTTTCGAGATGATGATGATGATGATGAAGATGAAGAAGATAGTGATGAAGATGATCTGGATGAATTCGATTCAAATGAAGAAGAAGATGATGATGAGGATTTACGTCCTGAATCACAAGAGATTGTTACTTTCCTAAAAGATGGAGTTCTTCAACTAAATAATCAAATTAAGAAATTAAATGCTGAATTTGATAAATTATCTCAAAAGAAATTAAGAAAAAACAACTTAAGTACCATTGAAAGTAAAAAGGAAAAGATTCAATCAACTGTAGATTCTCATAAATATCATACCAAGAAACTAGCTAAGATCATTAAATTAATCAAAGCCAATCGATTAGCTGATGTCAATGTTTGTTGGGTCATCAAAAATGATTTAGAGAAATATATTGAATCAAATGGTAATGATGAATTTGATAATGGTTTATATGATGACATTTTCAATCTGGTAACTATCGAAGAAGATGATTACGTCGAAGGTAATACAACTACCGAAATTTATTCAACCCCCGTAAAGAAAGAAAAAGAAGTACCTGTTATTCCAGCAAATGGAAATGGCCAATCTGAGATTAAAATTGCCAAAGTTGTTACCAACCAACAACAAGCTCCATCATCACTACCTCCAGTATCTACTTCACCACCACCAAAGAAAGTAATTAGTCCGGAATTAGCCAGTCCCGCCATTGTTCGTACTCTTAAACCAGCTTCAACTCCTATTAAACCAGTAGGTACAATGAAATGGTCAGCTGCAGCTGTCGCAGGGTTAGCAGATCATCCAAGTTCATCAAGTAGTAAATCACCGGAACCATCAACTACCTCAAGTAATGGTACTTCTATAACAAGTGTGGAAGAAGATCAAGTGAAAAAACCTGTTGAATCAACCATCGAAAGCAAATCAGTGGAACAACATCTTTCTATTATTAATGAAATCCAAGAACAAGATACTGTGAAATATTCTACTATTTTGAAAAATTCAGGAATTTCTAATGTTGAATTTAACTTGTTTAGTGATGTGAAATTAGTAAGTTTACCACCAGGAATGCAAGATTTAGTAGTATCTTTTACTTCTAAAAGAAACAAATCAGATGATTTCCAGTTGTTATATGATAGTCCAGAATTTAGTCAATATTCTACTCCAATTATTAAACCTTTCTTACCTGAAAATATTAATAATTATCCAGTTCAATTCTTAAAGTTACAAGCAGGTTGGAATAAGATTAGAGGACAATATGATTTTGAAGGGTTTGTAAAAGAAATTCAAACTTTGGCAACCAATAATATTCCAGAAACTATTCCTCAAATCAATGAATTGACTAGTATATTATTTTATGGATTTTATTATGGTATAACTCCCCTTGAGAATTTGATTGCAGAACAAAGTTTATTTAACTTAGGTTGGAAACCTTACAGATTACAAGATGTTGGACAAAATCCATTATTAACTTCTGTGAAGTCCAATAATTATTTCTTCTGGGTTAAACAAATTAGTTCTTTACCTTCTAATGATATCAATTTTGAATTTGGAGATTTCCAAATATTTAATTTATCAACTTGGGAAATCTTTGTTAAGAATAATTATAAGTTGGAGACTAGATTATTACAACTTGATCCCTCGATTAGCTTTGTATAGCATACATACATACATACATACCCCCCGTTAACCTGTACCCGTAAATTCACGTACTATTTTCAAATTCTATATAATTAGTAGGTGATGTAAGATTAAGACATTGAAACTCACTCTGTTCAGAATCAAGTAATTCTTCTGAACCTGAACCTTCAGAGTGGAGTACTTTTTCACTACTGAATGTAATCAATGGCGACGTACAAAGTTGAGAATAATCTTTTACTTGAGAGCTGTTAGAAGTGAATATACTATCTTCTTCATTAGGAATGTCTTCATTATAGAAGATCAGAACATTGTTAGAAGTCTTAAGAATTGGCATCATCATTTTATCATAACTAGGTAGCGACACAATCAGAACATATTTCCTGTCATAATTGATGTTAAACATTTCAAGTGATGATGGCTTGATATGAAACTCATCTATCAACGATGTCAACGATTCAAAGTTTTCCATATTTGAGATGGATTCTATCAGTTTTGTTGATGGATGATTCCAATTTAACCTTGACCGTCATAATTTTAACTGGTAAGATCAAAAACAGAAAAAATGGCTGTAAATATTTTGTCCGAGGCTAAAACTCTGTACTCCACAAAAAAAAAAATCTATCACCAAAACTATATCTTCAATCAGTATCATATCACATTTGATATACCCATAGACCACCAAGAATGGAATATTACTCATCACTTGATGCATCACAGTTAGATGCTGATAGGCCTACTCTATTTGAGTTGATTTCTTCAAATCAATTAGAGGCCCTATTGTCACCTTCTTTAAGATATATTTTAGTTCATTATACTAATCGATATCCAAAATATTTGTTAAAGATTAATAACAACTTCGATGAGATAAACTTATTTTTCAGGACTTTTATTGAATGGTACTTCATGAAGTACTGGCAAGGATCTTTCACTGAGAATTTCTATGGGTTAAAAAGAGTGAATCAAACGCCTTTGTCCGATAATTCCAAATACAATAATGGCAAATTAACTCAATTAGTTCCAGCTATGATTGAAGAAAACAGAGTTTTAACAGGATTCCAACAATTTATTTCAGTTTTTGAGATAACTGGAGTTGCATACCTTTCAGAAAAGTTGAATTATACCTATGAAATATGGTATACCAAATATATCACTAATCAATTAAATGTTCATGAAACAAATTCAAAAGAAGAAAACTTTAAAATTCAATTTAAGAGAAAGTTTGTTGAATTATATCCTTACTTTCAAAGTGCATATCGTATTGGTAACTTCATTACTACTATATTATATCTAAGTGGCAATACAAAGTCTCCCTCATTATTAACATACCTTTTCAGAATCAATTATTCGCGATTAAGTCAATATGATTACACCAAAAATGAGGCAAGATCTGCCAAGCCAACATTGAACGATAAAAAAATTAACAGAATCGCTCCTCCGTCAAGTTTAGAATATGCTTTAAGATTGATTACCAAGAACTTTACCGATCCATCTTGGAAATTGATCAAAATCATATTAGGAACATTTTTCCCAGTAGCTATTTTCTCATTAAAATTCTTAGAATGGTGGAATAACTCTGATTTTGCTACTAAGTTATCTAAAAATCAAGGAAATGTGTTAGATTTCTCTATACCTCCTCCATCATTCTTGACAGATGCTTTAAAGAAATCTCGAGAAAATTCAAAAACTAGAGAAAGAAGAAGAAAATACAAATCTGGAAATGTTTGTCCTATTTGCAAAAATGAAATAAGCAATCCTGCCATTATTGAAACTGGTTATGTATTTGATTACTCCTGTATATATAACTACCTTCAAAATTCACATAAGGTAGTTGCAGAAAAGGCTAAGAAATCGGCAAAACAAGACGATGATGAAGAAGAAGAGGAGCTGGAAGAAGAAGCTGAAGGAGAAGAAGAAGAACATGAAGAGAAGACCGCTAAGGAAAATGAAAATGAAAAGTCCAATAGCGAAGGTAAACAGTCGGAAGATATTGTTATTGATATTAGTAAAGGAGGAAGATGTCCAGTAACAGGAAGAAAATTATTAGGATGTAAGTGGAATCCAATTAAAGAAGAATGGGACATTGAAGGTATACGAAGACTTATATTTTAGGTAGTGTAATTATGTAACTAATGTATAATGAATCTGAATCAAAACATAGATGCAATATTCGTTTGGGCTGCAATATGTTAATGACGCCACACTCTTCACATAGTAGAATTAATTAGTATCGCGAATCGTTGAATCAAACCATCATCTCCAAGACGGATTAAACATGATTTGATGCTGGGACAACATCATATTTTAATTAAACTGATCTAATTCTCGTATCAAATGGGAGGTTCGTCTCATAAAGCAGTTGTTGCAAAGTCTTTTTATCTGCGACACTTTATTAATGCTCCATTACGCCAACATCGATAATTTGAAAGAAAAAACCAAAATAGCTTGTTTGTATTCGATACAGTAGTTAGATCTTAACCTGTCATACTTATAATACCATAGTACAAACATATGTTGTGTAAATGAACCAATTTTAACAATTTAATTTTGGAAGATTATAGTTCACGTGGACCGCAACACCACAGATTAGGAATTTATTTTTCAGCAAAATATTTATAGATTTTTGAATATTTTGATGCTAAATCAAATCATATCAGTAACAGCTTGATCATTAACCAAACAACAAGATGTCAGAAAGAACCTTACAAGCTATCAAATTCGATAAAGTATCTACAACCTTGGAAATCTTGGATCAATTACTTCTTCCTTACTCAACCTCCTACATCTCTATAAAATCAATTGAGAATGCATTTCAAGCTATCAAATTAATGCAAGTTAGAGGAGCTCCTGCTATTGCTATTGTTGGAGCATTTGCCATTGTTGTTGATACCAATACTTATTTAAAGACTACCACTGAGGGATCAAGAAAGAAATCAGTTGAAGACTTGGTTAAGAGTATTGACTATTTAATCACATCTAGACCAACTGCCGTCAATTTATCAAATGCTTTGAATGATATTAAATCTTTAATCACTAAGAGTCACAAACCAGCTGATCTTGTTGAAGAAGTCATCTATAAAAAAATCTTTGATTATTCAGTTGCATTATACGAAGATGATTTATCAAATAACTTTAAAATTGGTGAAAATGGTTTGAATTATATCAAATCAATTTTAAAAGAAGAAAAATTCAAAGGTGCTTTTTCAATTATAACAATTTGTAATACAGGATCCTTAGCTACTTCAGGTCATGGTACTGCTTTAGGTATAATCAGATCTACCTATGAATCATTAAAAGAATCAAAAACAGATGAAGACTTTTATCTTGATCATATATATCCTTTAGAAACAAGACCTTATAACCAAGGTGCAAAACTTACCACCTATGAATTGGATTATGAAAAGATTCCATTCACTTTAATTTGTGACAATATGGTCTCAGCATTAGTTAGAACTTTAAACCAATCCAAAGCTATCAAGGCCCTGTCAGCCCCAGTGAAGTTTATTATTGTTGGTGCCGATAGAGTGGTTAAAAATGGTGATAGTGCCAATAAAATTGGTACTTTCCAATTATCAGTCATTGTTAATCATTTCAACTCAATCCCTAATTTCAATAAAATCAAATTCATTGTGGCAGCTCCAAAAACTACTATTGATTTGAACACACAAACAGGTGATGAAATTGTTATTGAAGAAAGACCAGCAAATGAGTTGACAACTCTTAAGGGACCTGTATTAACTGAAAATGGAATCGGTGAAAAGATAACTGTTGGTATTGCAACTCCAGGAATATCCGTCTGGAATCCTGCTTTTGATGTTGCTCCACATAATTTAATAGATGCAATTGTCACTGAAGATCCTAAAGTCTTCTTAAAAGATGCTTCTGGTCAATTTCATTTAACTAAATAGATTAGATTAGATTAATATATATTTTTATTTCTATGCTATCTAAGTAGATACTTCCTTGTCGGTAAAGGGCTACACCTATTCTTCAGTTCCTTCTATTTTCTTCTCTACGTCATTACTGGTATCTTGTTGCGTAACAACCGATTCACCGGAATCTTTTATACTCTCAGCATTGACATCTGTGCCATTTGTCTTCGTTCCATTCACCTCATCTTCGGCAGCGGCAGTATCGGGAAGCTCTACTGCTTCTTTAGATTCACTTGCTGCTACTTCATCAACCTGACTTTCTTTAGAATGATCTGCTTTGGATAAATCTGCTTTGGATTCTTCTTCTTCTTTAGACTCCTCTTTTTTGATGCCTGTAGTCTCATCTTCCGCAGGTTCGTCTTCTTTATGCTCTTCTTTAGGCAGGTCTTCTTTAGGTTCTTCTTCCTTAGGCTCGTCTTCTTTAGATCCTGCCACCTTGGAATCATCTTCTTTTGATTCATCTATATTATGCTCCTCATTATTAATCGCTTCAGGCTTCGTTTCAGATTGATTAGATTCGACTAAGATAGAGTTTTCATTCTTGGATTCAACGTTAGATCCAACTTCTTTGGAATTAACTGAAGTCGAATTCTCTATCTCTAATTTTTTCGACAGACCATTTTCAGCATGCTTTCCATTCGATTCCTTGATACCATTGTTCTGACTTTCTTCAACCTTAACTTTGGGTTCACTGTTTTGTACATTTTCCTTGTCGTTGTTTTCATCACTTACAATCAAGTCCTCCAGTTTCAGTAGTTGTATTTCCTCCTCATGTTGACTTGCCTCGACTTCATCCGTATCTAATTTAGTAATCTGAGGTAATACAACAGTATTACTTTCTTCAGCAAGCTTTTCTTCTATTGGCTCTTCTCCTTTTGGCTCCTCGACTGCTTCTAAATCATCCTTCGATTCTTCTTCTTCTTTTTCGACTTCAGGTATTGGTAATGGTTTCTCCTTAGCATCTGGTTTCTCTTCGTCTTGTGTTTCCTTAGCAGTAGCTGGGATATCTAATGAATTCTTCTTCGAATTACCAGCACTCTCAACGTTGGATTTAATTTCTCCTTCGATATTTTTTCTCATAATCTCTGCCATTTTGGTGTCTTCCTCTGTTGGCAATGAATTAACATTCTCCCAAATGACTTGTCCGGAATTACCATATCCTGGAAGTTCACAAAGTTTAACTCTGAAGAAATCAATATCCTTTAAAACCATTTGCTTCTCATTGAAATCTTTAAATTGCTTTAATTTAGTACAATAACATTCAACTAATAACCTCTTATAATTGTCGAAAATTTGCAGAAGAATCAAAGAGCACTTAATTTCAGCTAAGTATCTAGAAAGAACTTTTGCAACAGTAGTTGTATCTTTCACCAAAGTTTCCATATATTGATGACACTGTCTTGGGTGAGTGAGCGGTTGAGACCAATCAATTCCAATAATTGCATTACAATGACTAAGGGTTCTATCGTGCATAATAGATACAAGTTTGGAAAAGATTTCATTCTCATGATCCTTGTAATTACTTATGATTCGGTAGAAGGTAAGCTCGTCAGATTGATTTGGATCCCTTTGCACAGGAGAGGTTTCCTTCTTCGCAAAGACAAGTTGAACATTTGGCAATAAAGCAATATTAAATTCAACTACTTGGATACACAACGCCAAATGTTTTGTCGTTATATGTTTCAATCCAGCTGTTCTTGTAGCCCCTGCATTTAAAACTGCTTGCGATGTTTTTGAATTCATTAACTTAAAATAGTTCAAAATATTAGTCTCAATAATTGATGTAGTGTTGGGAAAAGCTTTGGATATAATCAAATAATCTCTAATGGCTTCCAATGCGACTAAGGTCAAATTAGGTATCATAAAGCTTTCCTTGCCTGTTGCTAACCTTGTACGGTCACCACTAACAGAACCCTTATGAGGTGACTCGATTTTCCCATAATCATAGAAATCAAAAAGATCCATCCATTTGCTTCCAGAGAAACCTTCTGCTCCAGCAGATGAAAGGAATGTGGCATAACCTGTAATTTCATCAAGGATTGATTGGTACTTCTCAAGAATATCCGACTGCACAATTTCTTTCCATGTTTCCCTATCACAATCTGAGATAAGTTTTTTAAGAGAATTCAGATGAAACCTGTGAACGAAGTATAAAATGTGATGCTTGAACCAATCACTTAACGAATTTCCACCACCAGGGGCGACATATCCAGGACTTATTAATTCACATTCTTGCAAGTAAGCAGATGATATTGAGTACAATCTCAAATAATATGGCACTGGAATATCAGCAGTCTGTTCCAGTCTAACATTTATAACTTTAGTTAGTCTTATTTGAGTTAATTCAATAGCTCTATTAATGGCCATTGAAATATCAAGAGCCATGATATCGATATTTCTAGTAACATCAGGAGATACATTGGTCAAAGCAATATCCAACAACAATTTTTGATGGGCTGTAAGTCGACGTAAGCACTCTGATAAATTACAATAGATTTTTATGAACATGGTCTCAAACTCCCTTGGAGTCAATGACTTGATGTTTGATGATAAGGTATTTGATACTGGCTGGGCTTGTGAACTATTAGCAGATTCTGGAGGGTCAGAAGATGAACGTGAAGGTGCATTAGATAAATCGACCGACAAATAATTTCCATTTTGATTGGAAGCATTAGGTAAGTTATTTTTTATGATATCTTTGATCTCTGTGATTATCTTTTCTTGGTAAAGGGAGTAAGCTTGAGTCAATTTACCTGCCTTTCCAAGGTTCTTTACATAATCTATTAACTTTGTCTTTTTCTCATCCTTGACTGTCAGGTATGAAGTATTGACTGTACGGGATTGGTACTTTTTTTGCTTGTCTATGGAGTTGTAAATTCTGTTTAGTGTGTCTCCTGTTGAAACTGAATTATAATGATCTCTCAAATCTCCTAACAAAATCTGGATAAAGTCATTAATATAACCCTTCGAGCATTCTTCTTTCAAATTTTGTAAATCATTTTGCAAGTATACCAAAGCAGGTAAGTTTGAAAGATTTACGAGTGGATAATCGAACTTTGGATAAAACGAGCCTACTTCTTCATCAGTTAACTGATCATAGCTAACACCACGAATAAGATTTTCGACTACCACTATTTCTGTCAAACATTTGTTATATTTTGCATTATTGTAAGACTTATTAGCTAATTCGAATATTGAAATGATATATTTTAATTGTATAATTGAAGATTCCAAATATTCCACATTCCTTTGTTCAGCTAGCTTTTCTAATATTTTGTTTCCTAAATGGGCGTGCTCTTCGCCTAGTTTATCTAGTTTACTTTTGATTAACTTAAATTGTTCAACACATTCATCTGACTCTTCTTTCATGATTTGAATATCGCCAATCGTACTGAAAAATGAATCAGAAGTTTTTGAAATTTCTTTAATCAAGTTTACTTCAACTATATCTAAATAATGCAGAAACTTTTCCTGAAGGGCATTATTGTTAACAAGTTCATTATCATATAGAATAGTGGAATCTTCCATGACCTGTTTAAATATTCTAGGATCATCTAGTCTGAAGTTTTGATCTAAAAATACACTAGGAATGGCATTGATATCGTCACTTTCCTTATATTGAAATTGATCTATTGAAGAACTGGTAGATAATTGATCATCATCTTTGAACCCTTTCTTTTGACTGAATTGTTGTAGACTATCTTCAGTTAGATTATTATAGCTCAGTTCAAAGCTTTTGTATTCCTGAAGGGAGTTTTTGACATATTTCGATGTTATCTGTTCATTTTTGATCTTATGCTTAAGTTTATGTAACTGTATTTGTGGTATATCTTTATAAGTAGGGTATTTCAAGTTATTGATGGTAGTCAATCCACCATTTATAGTGACTGAACTCTTAGGCGCCCTATTTCGTTTAGCTCTGGCGTTATCTGAACCAACCGTTAATGCATAGATAGAATTTGGTCCTAGCGGTGATAATTCATCATTCACATTAAAGCTTTCATCGGGATTGAATTGAAGAACAGACAGGAAACTACTTTCAACATCAATACTATTTCGAAAAGATATCGCTGATTCAGACCGTCTATGAGTATTAGGATTTGAATTGGGGCCCGGTTGTGATACGAATGAACTAACTTCAGACTCAACGGCTAGATCGTCATTTAGATTATCACCTTCATCAATTGAAACTCTGGCTGTGGATAGCACAGAATTGTTCAAAGTTGAATTGGAAGACATTGGTCAGCAATTATAATCCTAATTCCAGATGAGCTCCAACAAGAAGCGTGATGATTCTTTATTATCGTTATAATTCTTATTTGATATATTTTTATAGTTGCCTATATGATCTATGGTTGGAGAGCTGTTTATTTCAGGAAATGTCGTTCTGGAGCACGAGACATTTATGAAGATGTCGTCGCACTCCAGGGTCATATGGTGTTATAATTGCAGTATATTGTGAAAAACTCATTACTAATAAACTAAGAATCCTACTACACCATAGTTACAACCATTTAATACAATTTGAAAATGTCTGATACCGTTGCCGCACCAGCTTGTCATATGAAAAAGGACGAAGCTCCTAAACCAAAACCATGTTGTGTTTGTCTTGATGAAAAAAAAGTTAGAGATGAATGTCTTTTATTCAATGGTCAAGAAGGTGGTAAATGTAATGAACTTATTAATGGTTACAAGACTTGTATGAAAGGTTTTGGATTTGAAACTAACTAAGAGTATCAAAAGCATTTCATTGATGCCAAATTATGGAATATCTTTTACGTCCACAAAAGTTTATACTTGTTTAATAGGGACACGATCAATCTCATGTACATAGATAATATTCATTCTACAAAAGTCAAGTTTATATAAATAAAAAGTTTAACATAAGTATTCAAATAATAAATAAAAATAATAAATGTAATCTATTCTATATACCCAAAATTAGCCTATTCTTGTGATCCATAACTCTTAACATTGTCTCCAAAATATATAGTACTATTACTACTATCACTATGAGTTACAAGTTGTGAATCTTGAGAGTCACGATGTTCATGCTTTCTTTTTGGATTTAACAACCTTGTCTCTTCATTGGCAAAGTCAGCAATTTCTTGTCGAAGTAAACTTTCCTGATCATCCGTGACCCCAGAACCTATTTCTTCTTGAATTCTTTGATTGACTCTCAGCCACACTTGATTACGGATAAAGTTATCAACTAACACTAACTGTAAACAATTCATGACAATAGGTACAACAAACATAACCATGAATATTTCAACTTCTTCTGGATATTGATCTAACCACACCAAAATAATATGCTCTATAATCCATAACAATTGTGTTTCAAAACATTCAACAATACCGTATAAGATAAATTTCGTTATCATTAATGATGTGAAATATATGGCCAATTGTTTCCAATAAGCCTTAAAGGATGGTTTGTTTGGATCCGGTCCGTATTCTCCAGATTGGATTTGAGTTATATGAAAATATTGTTTGCAAACTTTATTCACAGATTTGAAAACAAGGTAAAGAACGTAAACCCCGATAGTACAATCAAACACAATATTTAAAAAGTACCAATTACATGGATCATTAATTGAATCGTCATCATCTCCATTTCCAGGTTCGGATCCAGGTAAGAAATTGATTGAATTATCATTATCACCAAGCTTTTTAGATTTGATTAATGATAACAACACATTAAATATATGAACACCCAAAGCACCAATCAACTGCTTAGATACATCAAACATCCACACCGGCCAAGTTCTTCTCACAGGATATTCATATGATCTTTTTATTATTAAACAAGATAGACACAACAATCCAAGTACAGCTTGAGTAAGTAAGGAGAATGGCCCGATTAACTCACATTTGCCATCATCATCGCCTTTACCATCTTTATTACCTACCAATGAAGTAGGCAAAACCATGGTTATTATTAAAAGGGGCAAGGATATGATATCCTGCGCTCGTATACCTTGACATCCAAACGTCATGACTAATTATATGATATTTGCCTTTATCAGTTGTAAGTGTTATGAGTGCGGAGGCTGGCTGGTTGCTTTCTTGAGTTGTATCTTCTACGATGAATTTAGAACGAAACAACAATCACAGTTATGACCACTATAGCACAATGAAGCCTGTCGTGAAAATGAAACTAGCTACTTAAAAGAATGAAGTGATATTTATTAATGTGAAATAGCAATATAATTTGAAGTAACCATCACCATCATGCAAATCTATAGACCCAAATATTTTTTTGTATGTCTGATTATATGCAGTCTGAGATTTTCTTCCCCCAACAAAGCTCATGGATAGAGATTTTTGCATTCAAACTAAAATTTTACAACAATTTTAAAACCATTAATTTATAACCATAACTTGCATTAATATAAAAATTATAAAACGTAGAAGCAGACAAAAAAAACATTACATTTATATACGTATCATAGTTTTGAGCTGTGAGACTCAGGTATAGACAAGAATCAAAACTGTCTCCTATAATTTTTCCCTTTTTTTTAGTTGTTTTTGTTGTTGTTGTTGTTGATAATCATAGTATCATGATGAATCGCTTGGAGAAGCATTGTTTTTCCAACCACCTAAGAATTGATTAGCCAATCCTTTGGCTTGTCCAACGAGAGAAGGATGTACTGAGTCATCGACAGTGGCTTGGCCAACTTCTGGTGATTGATTATTACTACCAAATCCATTTTGGTTAGCAACTTCTGCTAAAGTTGCATAACTAGATTTACCTTGTAATGGTGGACGTTTGATTGATGATGATGCAGCTGAAATAAAATCATCTTCAGACTCAGAATCAGAATCGTCAAATGAAAAAGTATTCTTCGATTGAGGTTGTTGTACTATAGTTTCATTTTGATATGCTTGCTCTAAAACCGGTTGACCTGGTGGAGGAGTTAAATTTTCCAGGAATGCATTTTCAGATGTAGTTTGTGGGGGTAATGGTGATGATTTCTTTTGAGTGTTAGATAAAGTACGTTGTAAACTATTATCAGGAGATGGAGAGAATGCAACTCTATCTAGTTGTTGTACATTAGAACCAACAGTAGCAGGAGGTGATATTGCTGATGCTGAATTAAAGAATTGATCTGACAAGGCACTAGAGGATGGCTTTTGTTTAGTTAAACCACCAACACTTGAATCACCAAAAAACAGTTGTGATAAAGATCCAGATGAATGAGGTTGTTTAGATAATGATGCTGAAGAATGATGAGGATTTATCATTGAAACTGGAATATTGGTAGGTTCAGGATTTTCAAATGTCTCAGGATAATGAGCTGTCATAGTTTGATGTCCAAATGCTTGTTGAGCCAATGATTGACTTGATGAGCGAGTATTAATTGATAATCCGAAATCATCATCTTCATCACTGGAACCTCCTTCATCGTCACTCAATTGAAATGGATTGCTAACTGGGGGTCTAGATGGGATTCCTGATGGTACTGGAACTGGTATGGATACAGGCATCGGTATTGGAACTGGTACTGAACCAGAAGTAGAAGATAATGTGGGTGAAGTTGAAGTTGATAAATTTGGTGTTGTTTTAATATTGATATTGTTGTTATTTATAATGGTTGGATTAATAATCGGTACTATATTTGAAGTATCATAATCATAATCGAAATTAGATCCAATTCCAATAAGTTCTGGAACATCAATGACATCAGGAGTTTCCTTTTTATTACCATAAATAGCATGATTTGGATCGATGGTATAAACCGTATTATAATCATAATAATAATCATAACCTCTACTTATTTCATTATTAACATTATGAGATAAACTTGAAGTATATGGATTTTCTTCATCACTTTCTTCGTCAGAACCATAATTTAATGACGTCGAAGGTAACAATACAATGGATCTTGTTCTATATAGTTTACTAGTATCAGTTGAGATTGATTCATTATCTTCGGTATTTTCTTGATTTGAGTTGTTATTAAGATTACTTTGGTTATTACCTAAAGAAGGTAAGATTGTTGAAGCAGATAATGAAGGAGATTTAACATTGAGGACAAAGCCTTCTTCTTCCTCGTCATCATCATCGTCATCGTCATTATCAAAATCACTAGTGTAAGGAGAGTGATTTCTATATTTTGAAGAACGATAGCCACTCATATCAGTATCATAATCATAATCAAGACCTTGATCATCATTTTCATCATAAGAATTATATTCATTACCTTCATCATCGGAGAAGTTCTCTATTGCCATACATTGTTGAACTTCATCATTAAAATGAATATGACGTATTTCTTTAGATGGTTGAGGAGGAGATATCGAAACTGGTTCACCACTATTCACTTTATTACTATCAATGGAAGTAGCAGCTATTAATGGAGATGTATTGAAACTTGAATCTATGGAATCATTGACACGATCATTTGATAACGCTGATTTCGTAGATGAATTTAAAACAATAGTATCAATACTTAAAGTTGAAGCATTTTCATTACTATCTGTACCTCTGAATAATGGAGTTGAAATATTAACATTTGAACTGGATGAACTATGATGACTATTATTAGGATCATTTAATAAATCTTGTAATTTTGAAATACTACCACTGTTTGATCTTTGACCATTATATTGAGTATTTAATTTAGCTGATATGGCATCATAATCAGCAAAATCGGGAGTATCATTAGCATTTTTTTCATCTTCTTCTATATTTTCTTTATGTCTTTGTTGTTGAATTTGTTCTCTAGTCTTTTGATATACTTTATTACTTGCCATAGATAATTTTAATAAATTAGAATGACTAATCATCATATCTTCAACTGTTCTTCTTTTTAAAATTGGTTTTGGAGCATTTGGATTTGGAATTGATATATCACCTGCCACTGAATTAGAAGCAATCGATTGATGTCTTGTGTTATGAAAATGATGATCTTTCTTTGGACTTGAACTTAATGATGGACTATCATCTTTTAATATAGGGCCATAAAGCCAAGTAACATCACTATCTTTTGACCAATTTACAACTTCAGGACTAATAGTTTTTAAATTTGATCTTCTTTGAGCCCAAGTTCTCCAACTTGCATTTTCTAATCTTGCCGAATCAGCTACATCTTTACGTTTTTGTATAACATATCTCCAAGATTTCGATATATCCGATACATCCCATTGATGAGATAAATAATCGACATGTCTCCAAGGTTCAGTTGCTATATCTGTATCGTCATGAGGTATCAACAGAGGACTTTCAAGTTGTAAAGCTGATAAAGTTGGGGTTTGAGCCTGAGGAGGGGATAAAGACGAAGATCGAGGAAGAATATTATCATTTTCATTTGATTCTGATATTAATTTGGATGAGGATGTATCTACAGTTAAATTCGGTTGTTGTGGTTGGGCTTGTAATTGTGATTGTGATGATGGAAGTTCATGATGGGAAGAAGATACAATATTATTATCAGTAGTATTATCGTCAGTACTTTGGAGGGGAGCGATAAATTCATCTAAAAGTCCCATCGATCTTGTTCTCTTTAATTTAAAAGTAGTATTTTCAAAATGATCATCATCTTGGGCTTCCACATGTTGAGAAGTGGTGGCACCACCACAAAACACTTCACCTTGAGGTGTGGTAGACATTATATTATATGCGGATGACGTGGGGTATGGTATATGATATTATCAGTGATGATTGAAGAAGAAAAAAAATCTATGATGGTTTAGACAGATGATGATGATATGTTGAAGTAATTATAAAAAGAATTGATGTATGTATAAGATGATAGATTTATTGATTGATTGATTGATTGTATGAATGAATGTGGGGTGGAATAAATTGTATGTATCAACAATAACGGGATAAAGGCGAATCGTTGATTAAATAGGAAATTTACTTGCAATAAAAACTCTAGACACAAGCAAATGAGAATGATGTAGGGAAGAATATATGATTGAATGTTATCTAGGTAAGATAGGATATGATGCTAAGATATATAGATGGATTAAATGGTGGAGGATGAAAGAATGGGGGGTGGAGGTGTATAGGTTGTGATATGCTTATAACTTTTATGTAGTCTGTATTCTATTTATTGGTGATATAGATGATGTTTTTTTGAATCTGGATGGATGGAGATGGATTCTATTAGTAATACCTTGAGATCAAAGTCCTTAAAAATATATGAATTCAAAATAAGAATAACAGTATGAAAAGTATGGGAAGGATTATATAAAATTTGAATTCTGATGATGATGATGAATGATTTTGTATTTCTGCTTCTATGGAGGTTTTTTTTCTAGTGTCTACAGTCTCGCACTGACAGTTTTTTTTTTTTGCTTGCACTACTTTTCCCACTGCCTTTACTGTTTAAAGTCAAGCCAGTACAGAAAAATTTATAACCACCAAACGAAAAATAGAACGACATTATTAACTGACAAAAATGGATAAAAATAGACAACAAAACAGACAGTTCGCGACATTTAATTTTACAGTTTAAAGGAAAAAATCGGAATAAAAAAAAATAGACAATTTATCAGACAAACCAAATTAAAACATTAGACAGGAAAAGAAAGGGATTGGACAAAAATACTACAACTTACATATTTTTGTCTGAATATGGGTAGATAACTGAAGTTAGGTACAATGGAAGAAACGTAACTTAAAAGGAGGGATTATTAACATAAATATAGGACGATATAGGGTAGTTAATCTATCAACTACGACATTTTAAATTATATTTTGTACCACGAGTGACCTTTTAACCTAGTTAATCATAATTAGATATACAATAGTACTACACACACATGCACACTTTATTAAATATTTTATTCAATAAAAGATAAGCCTTTGTAAGTCTGTGTTTAATAATAGAATCGGAAAATAATAAACAATAATAATGAAAAACTTTACTATAAAGTTATGGTAGTTTATATATTTTTCTTGTCTTGACTCTTTTTTTGTTTGTGGATTTCGTAGTGCCGTTCATTTGACTTGACTCGGTAAAAAAGCAAATTGTTAATCATCCTCCGTAAACCTATCTGTAATTGACATGGGCTTATATTACGTGGAGAACTATTTGTTAATTGGTTATTTCTTTGTTACTATCTGTTTAACCCGATTCTCTTTCATTAAGATTTAATGGAAACATCCTTAATCATTCCGTTTTCACTTCTGTCTTGTCTTGTCTTGTCTTGTCTGATTAAAATTTCATTTTATTTTTTTTTTTCTATTTTTTTTTTTTGTTGTTCACTTTTTTATTGATTTACTGGTTGTGGACGTTTTAGGTAATAAATCTGGAGAATGAGACTACAGCACTAAAAAATTAGTTAAGCACTGAAATCAACTTGATGTTGCAGAATATGTGTTTAATGACAAACAAAAGAGGGTTAATTCAATCAATCAAATAGATGACTACATAAATAATAACTAGATTAAAATATTAAATTTGAACTTTATATGGCTGGATAAATTGAATTAATATGACTGATTAACTAACTAACTAACTAACTAGCAAGGATTCACCTTAACAGAAAAATTGTTTTTCCAGTTTTTAATTTTTCCTGTCTTTTCAATTTTAAATATTTTAATTTTTCCTGATCGAAATTTAACTCCTTTTTTATATTTTTTTTGGTTCTCGGTATTTGTTGTCCGAGCTGAATCTACAAATGTAACGTTACTCTGACAAGAGAAAAAAGATGAACCTCAAAATCAGCTGATGTTTTACACGTGTGTGTTCACGTGACTGTAATATCGTGATCAAAAGGGAGTGTGTGTCACTGTAACAGGTCATCGATCTTTGAATCTGGACCAAAGAAAAATCAAATGAGAAATTATCACATGCCAAAAGCTAAGCCAATAAAAAATAAATGTTTAAATTTTTGTGGGTCCATTCATCCACTCACCCAAAATTCCCATGTACATAATCAACTCTCCATAAATCTCGTATATTTTATTAAAATATTTTTATAAGCACACGATAAATAGCTTAAATTCATAATAAACTATTATAATCTATAAAAAAAAAAAAGAAACGAAGCGAAATAAAAACACGATATCGAAAAATTTTTCAAAAATGATCTTTGTCTAGTTTTAAAGTGTTTAAATTCCTTTTTACTTTTTTTTTAATTTGATCTTCCTTCTCTTTCTTTCTTTTTTTTTTTCCTTATAGGATCTTGTTACCTGTTTTGTATAAAGTTTACCGTGTTGACATATATCAAAATGAGATGCCATCAACCAGATATTAAATCTGAGAAACCACAAATCAGTAACGATCAACCAACTTTCGAAACTAATGATAGTAAACTTGAAGATGCTGAAAATTTCATTGCTAAAGATGATAGTCAAACTTCAATTTCTTCATCATCTCAACCTCAACAAGGTCAATTAAAGAGAACTTTCTCTACTTATTCTGTTATTTGTATTGGATTTGGTTTAACTAATTCTTGGTTTGGGATTTCTGCTTCTTTAATTACGGGTATTCAATCAGGGGGTCCATTATTGATTGTTTATGGTATTATTATCATTGCTTCTATTTCTTATTGTATTGGTGTCACTTTATCTGAATTATCATCTGCTATTCCATCAGCTGGAGGTCAATATGTTTGGTCTAGAGTTTTAGCTCCAAAGAAATATTCCAGTTTCTTAGCTTATCTTTGTGGTTCATTTGCATGGGCAGGATCTGTTTTTACTTGTTCTTCAATGGCTATTGCTATTGCTCAAGAAATTATGGGATTTTGGGTTTTAAATAATCCTGATCATGTGGTTAAAAAATGGCAATTATTTATTATTTATCAATTAGTTAATATTTTTATTGCCCTTTTTAATTGTTATGGTAAATGGTTACCTTATTTAGGTACAGGATGTCTTTATGTTTCAATCTTTTCATATGTGGTTATTACCATAACTGTATTAGTTTGTTCAAGAGGTAATTATCAATCAGCTGATTTTGTATTTTCAAAATTTGAAAATCAAACTGGTTGGTCATCATCTGGTATTGCTTTTATTGTTGGTTTAATTAATCCAAATTGGTCTTTCAGTTGTTTAGATTCTGCTTGTCATTTAGCTGAAGAAACTCAAAAACCAAGAACTGATATTCCAAAAGCTATTTTAAGTACGGTTACTATTGGTTTTGTAACTGCTTTTACTTATTCTATTGCCATGTTTTTCTGTATTAATAATTTAGAGGCTATTTATAATTCATCAACTGGTATGCCAATCTTAGATATCTTTTATCAAGCTTTAGGTAATAAAGCTGGTGCCACTTGTCTTGGGGTATTAATCTTTTTAACTGCTTGTGGATGTACTATTAGTTGTCATACTTGGCAATGTAGATTATGTTGGTCATTTGCAAGAGATAATGGTTTACCATTTTCCAAATATTTATCTATTGTTCATCCAAAATTAGGTATTCCATTAAATGCTCATTTATTTTCTGAATTTTGGGTTGCTTTATTAGGTTTACTTTATCTTGCCAGTGATGCTGCATTTAATTCTATGGTTACTGGTTGTATTACTTTCTTATTATTAAGTTATTTAGTACCAACTGCTGCTTTATTATACAGAGGTAGAGATAATATTAAACATGGTCCATTCTGGTTAGGTAAACTTGGATTATTCTGTAATATTATGACTATTGCATGGGCTATATTTGCATGTGTATTCTTTTCATTCCCATTCACTATGCCTGTTGAAGCTGGTAATATGAATTATGTTTCAGCTGTTATGGCTCTTTACTTGGTTTGGGCTCTTGGTTATTGGTTCTTCCCAGTTAAGAGATTTTCATGTAAACAAACTTTTGCTGGTGGTTTACATAATAATGAAGAAGCTGAATTCCCTGAAGTTTGTTTAACTGATTTATAAGTTTATGAAAAACAAAAGTTGATTGATTTTAAAAAGTTTCATTTTAAAAAGTTTCATTTCTTTCGAAAAAAGTATAGACTTTATGCTTAGACTATTTCCAATTCTTTTTTAAATAAAATTGTATATATATAAAAAAAAAAAGTTATAGATTATAAACAAAATTTGCATTTTTAAAACAGATTAATTTTCATAGTAGTGAATACCACTAACAGCTTACAACAATACGAAATATCCTAATAAACAATCATTAAAGTTCGAATACATGAATAAACATAAAAATATATGGATCTACTGACACCTCTCTTTCATAAAATTTTCTCCAGACAGGTTCTTAAAAGATTCAAAACATTGATCTCTCCATCAACACATCGCAATTGAAAAATGATAGGTCAACCCCATTTATTACAAAGGTGAAAGAATACCAACAAAAACTGTCAGTATATCTCTCGGGTAATCATATGAGATCCATTACATTGCACTGTCTACGTGATGGATTAACTTTCGGACAAAGTTAATTAAAGAAAAGGGAAAAAGAAGAGGTGTGTGTTTTTAGTATTTAAAATTTTTTAAATGGTGTTTCTTTTATAGTGATGGATGAAAAAAATTCAGTTTTGGGAAATCCGGGTAAATTAAATTAAATCTTTTTTTTTCTTTCGCACTGTACCAAAACCTAGACAGCAGCTATTTCATCAACCAGACGTCAGTAAAGAGGTTTGTTTGTTTACAATTTGGTATAGTTGACGAGTTGAATCATATCCAATTGAATCATCATCATCAATGTCGTTGTTTGGTCAGAACTTGAGATCAACGTCTGCTGCACCAGCATTTGGTGGTGTGGGATCAAGCAATTTGAATCCAGCTCAAAGCAGTAATCCATTACAATTTGGCAGCACCACCACCACAAACACAAACACTGCCAATAATATAAATACAGTACCATCAACCACCACCACCACTACATTGCCGTCTTCTATAAATACATCTAATTCATCTAAGTTATTAAAGGATTTACTTGAATCAGCTCACAACTTACCTAAACCAGGCAACAATAACCTTGGATCAATCCATTTAACTCTTAAAGAATTACAACGAAAATCAAATCAATTAAGAAAACAAGAAGATAAAAAAGATGCAAACTTTACTAAAGCTCATTATTTATTAGCTTCAAGTGGTATCAGTGCCGAAGAGATTGAAAATGAATTGAATTCATTCAATTTGATTGCTCCTGCTCCTGCTATTTCTCAACCATCAGATCCAGAAACTTCATTGAAATATTCTCTTGATTCATCCAGTACTAATATTGAAAGTTATTTGAATTCA
Organism: Scheffersomyces coipomensis; assembly: GCF_036884675.1. NCBI lineage: Eukaryota > Fungi > Ascomycota > Pichiomycetes > Serinales > Debaryomycetaceae > Scheffersomyces > Scheffersomyces coipomensis. The sequence continues at coordinate 408,895 of NW_027042892.1, read as the reverse complement.
AAAAAGGAAGAAAATATCTTGAATAATATTGAACAATCATTAGCTCTTGCTTCCAAAGATTTTGATAATTTTATAAGTTCAAAAATTTCAATCGATTGGAAAATTAGACGTGATGAATTAAGAAAATCAATTGGTTTAAAAAAATCAACTGATAATTCATCTCAAGCCATTAAGAATTCAATGACTTGGAATAAATCAATCGCTGGAACTTATAATATCTTAACTCCCTTAAAATCTTCTAATGGTAATACAAGACAATTCACTAGAGAAAAATTTGAAAATCATGCTAGAGTTATTTATCAATTAAATGAAGCAAGATTATCAAGTAAGAATTATCCATTATGTTTAAACTTGGGAGAATTAAATAAATTACAAAATGATTTGAAATCAAAACAAATCTCTGAAATTTGGAAGATTTTAATCGAATTAACTAATGAAAAATTTTCTAAAACAAATCAAGAATATTCATTCCATAATATTCCTTCATCTTCCATTATTGAAAGTAGTAGATCATATTTGGAATCTGAATTCTTTAATTATATTGAAGAACTTTATATGAAAGATAGTAAGAAATCTCCTGAATTTTTACCAGCTACAAATTTAAATAAAGTATCATATTTCATTAATAAAGTGATTAATAAAGAAGAATTATCTAAAACTTTAAATGTTAATGGAACTCCTATATGGGCATTGATCTTTTATTTGTTAAGAAGTGGATCATATGATGAAGTATTGGATTTAACCATCAAAAATAGAGATATATTTAATAAATTTGATCTGAATTTCCCCGTATATTTAAAGAAATACGTTGAAAGTGAAAATCATATATTACCAAGTGATTTAAGTGCAAGATTACATTCTGAATTCAATCAACAATTCCAATTTGCCATTGATGATATCGATGTCGATCCATTTAAATACTCGGTGTTTAAAATTATTGGAAGATGTGATTTAAGTAAAAAGACTTTACCTTCATCCCTTAATTTAAGTATTGAAGATTGGCTTTGGTTCCATTTATCCCTTATTAATGAACATAATGAATCTGATTTAATCTTTGATAATTATAGTTTGGTCAATTTACAACATAAAATCATCTCATTAGGTCCAAAGAATTTTAATTCTTCATCAAATAATCCATTATATCTTAAATCATTAATATTGGTGGGATTATATGAATTAGCAGTTCAATACACTTATGATAATATTAATGAATGTGATGCCGTTCATATCGCTATAGCATTGAATTATTATGGATTATTGAAAGTATCCAGTTTTAATAATAAGGATGATTTATTAATTGTCCATAATAATGAAATCGAAATCAATTTCAGTAGATTATTAGGATCTTATACTAGAAGTTTTAAGATCAGTGATCCAAAAGTTGCTTGTCAATATTTGATTTTGATTGCGATGTCCAAGGATGAAGTTCCAAAATGTCATGAAGCCTTAAGAGAATTAATTTTAATATCTCGTGAATTTTCAATGTTATTAGGAGAAATTAATCAAGTTAATGGTTCTAAAATTCCGGGTATTTTAGAAAGACAAAGAAGTTTAATTAAATTAGATGATCTTTCTGAATTCTATCATCAAATTATTGAAGTCAGTGCTAATAAATGTGAAGAAGAAGGTAGAATCTTTGATGCTATTTTATTATATCAATTATGTCAAGAATATGATACTGTTATAACTTCAATTAATAAACTTCTTTCTGAAATTCTTTCATCTACTGAATTAGATAAACCAATCATCCAAGGAGGAAATTATGAAGTATTATCAGGGAATCAAGAAGGTTCGAAAGAATTTGTTGATACCATTGATAATAATGTTATATTATTCTCACGTCATATTGTTAGCATATTTAACAAGAATAGTTCGATTCTAAGCAAAATCAATCCTCATAAAAAGGCCACTACTGATACTTTATTACCTATTATTGATATCAGAGATTTATTCTTAAAGAAGGATTTTGCTCAAGTTTTACAACAAATTAATAGATTGGACTTATTACCAGTTGATCCTAAAGATGATTTAATCAAGATCAGAGGATTAAGTGAGTTGATCCATAGTAATAATATGGATGATAATTTGATCAAGGTGATTCCTTCATTATTGATCATGACTATGACTTCTATTTCTCAATTGAATTATTCTTTATTGACAAAGAGATATCAATCATTAGGTAATGAAAAGGAAGAACTCGATAAATTGAAAAAGATTGCTAAAAATTGTATGATTTATGCGGGTATGGTACAATATAAAATGCCAAGAGAGACTTATAGTTTATTAATTCATTTAGAATCTCTGTTGTAATATAGATTAGAATAAAAAGTTTTATTTTCTTTTATATCTGTTTATGTAAATGTAGGTGGTAGCGGTTGTACGAAAAAAAATGTTTACAGCAAAAGATAAATTATTTATACTGTAAAATAAATGAATGCTAATCTTATACAGATGCACAAGTATTAACATGCCTCCAAAGAAGAAAGTCCAAAGTACTCCGACTTACAAGTTCCCTGATAACTTCGTGAAGTTATCAGAGAATCTAACCAAACAATTTTATAGACCAGAACCAGAAATCATAATTGAAGATCAAATAGTAGTGATACCAAATGCCTTTTCCAAAGACCTTTGTGATGAATTGATTAAATCATTTGAAACTAATTTGAAACTTGAAACTACACCATTGATCAAGAGTAGAGACTATGCTGCTAGATTCAATGATAGAATTTCACTTACCGATTTCGAATCAGCAGATGTATTATGGAAATATTTACAAGATTTACTTCTACTAAAATCAGAGTATGATGAAGATGATGAAGAGACCATGTTACTTGAAGATTATTTTGGACAAGGGTGTGGCTTAAACCCACAATTGAGAATATACCGTTACAAGAAGGGTCATCATTTTGGAAAACATTACGATGAGTCTGTTACATGTTTGAGAGAAGAGAATGGTACTGGAAAAGGTAGAACTAAATGGACTTTATTAATTTATTTGACTGGTGATGAGGAATTTGATGGTGGAGCTACTATATTTTATCCTGATTATAGAGGAGCCAAACCATTAAGTATACACCCTAGCAAAGGTATGGCACTTTTTCATAAACATGGTGATGATTGTTTAAAACATGAAGCAGAGATAGTTAAAGAAGGACAAAAATGGGTTCTACGAAGCGATGTTATGTATCCCTTATAAGTTGATTTATATTTACAATTTGGTAACTAACTTAGAAGTGAAAAATTCCTTTGTTTCATCTAGCATTTCCTTGCATTCCACATTCTTATTATCCAATCTTTCCTTTACCCAACCACTTAACTTATTTGTGATTCTTTCGGAACCATATCTCGAATCGATTAAATAAATAGTCGAATAATCTCCAATATGTCTGATACTTCTACCAATACTTTGATTGACAGCCCTCATACATATGTTCTCATAAAAGTTACGGGAATTATTTGTTGCATCTTGTTTACTACCACCGTTTTTTAAAGTGGTAGTTTCTATGAAGTTCCGCTTTGCAATTATTTCACCCGAAAACGCATTGGGAAATGGCAATCCGATCATGATAACAGCTCTTGCCAAGTCATCGGAGAAATTGATACCTTCGGACATTTTACCTCCCACTACTGAAAATAGAGTAGCACCTTTCTTTTCATCCTTGATAACTTTGACATATTCAGAAAGTACACTTTCTACTTTTGAAGACTCTTGTGGCTCTTGAAATATAGACTTCACTTGTCTGATACGATTGTAAATATCGTTATTGGATTTCCAGATTTGTACAACTTGATTTAAGTACTTGTAACTTGGAAAGAATATAACTACTCCAAAAGGAACTTCTTTTGCAATTCGGATTATCAATTCACCTAGGTTCACCATAATTTTCAAGCTTTCACGTTTCTCAAACAGGAATTCAAGATCAGTTCCTTGGAAATTTCCCACCGTGAAGACTTTCAAATTCTCTTTAGGAACTATATGACCACAACTGTATGTTTTTATACGGTTTTTAGGTACGAATGGAAATAAATAATTTAAATAGTCAGACACTGGTTCCATAGTTCCCCCACACAATAATACACATCTTGCTTGGGTTACTATTTCTTTGAAAATCCCACTGGGATCTAATAACATGTAGTTTATTGAGGTAACTCCATTCTTGTTTTCCCAAAAGAATTTCCCTTCGTTTGTTGGATTTGAAAGTGTTTTCAAAAACTTAACAATTTTAAATAGTAACGGATTTGAAGAACTTGAGGTGAAGTCATCACTTGTCTTTTCCAAATAAGACTCTATTTTGTATGCAATCTTGGATTTTGATAAGAATTTCTCGATTTTATGAGTATTTAACATATCCCCTGTAGAATCCTTAAAGATATCTTCAACAAAAATCTCTTTCCCTAACTTCACATTATTTGACTTTTCATTTTCTTGTATGAACTTTATAATTAATTGACAAAGTTTTATCAACTTTAATAGATTGATTCTATTCCCACTGTTTAGACGCTTCACAAGCTTATTTAAGTAGAACTTCAAGGACTTTATCACACTTTCAAGTTCAACGATCGAAACTGATACAGAATATAAAGAAGATAGCACATCGAGGATATTATGTGCTTCGTCAATGATAATTATGGAATCCTTTATGTTTAGATTGAGTATAGTTCTGGTAGAATCTTGAAAGAGCAGTTGATATGGTAATGATATAATCTCACTTACATCAAGACCGTTCCTCACTGAGTAGTAGGGACATACTTTTAATGTATTACCAATATCCCCTAATTCTTCAATATCATGGATTCTGGTGAAATTTAGATCTGCAAACCTCTTAGTTAACTGGTCCTCTCCACCTTTATGCATAAACTCACACCCTTCTTTAGTTTTCTGTAAATCAATACAAGCATCATTAATAGCTCCATCGTTCTTTGATAAGTTTCTAATCTTATCATTGATACATAATTGCTTCCGTGAACCTAGTGGCAAATACTTGGTTCTCTCGTTGATACCTTCAAATGAAGAATCAAAGTTTGTTAGCCTTAATTGATGTGAAAACTGATTCAACTGAGAATGGGTTCTTGATGAGTAGTAAATATTAATGGGACATTCGTTTATCATTTCAACTTCTTGATGCTTTTTAGATCCATCTACTTTGCTTTTCAACTGATCTATCTCTCTTTCCAATTTGGAATTTAAGTCAACTTTGGAATCTCCTTCAGCATCACTATAATAATCTGGAGGTAAAAAGTCTTCATCTTGAAGACTTGTTTTAGACATCTTAGGTTTTTTCCTTTTATTGGCTTTTTCCCTTAACGAACTCACAGCTTGTATATTGTTTTTATAATCATCTTCCAAGGAATCCAAATATATTTCATAATCTTTCAATCTGTTTTTTGATCTTGATAAAATAGTTGACTTATATGCCTGTTTGATCCAATCTGGTTCATCATCTGATTCTTCATCTTCTTCGTTGTTTTCATCTTCCTGTGGTTTATGTGTATCTCCATCATCCTCATTGAATGAGTGACTTCTCTTGTAATCACGGAGCCATGTCATTGAAGAACATATTATGGACAATGATTTACCTGTACCTGTTGGACTTTCAAATATACCGACTTTATAATTGTTCTCTATTGTATCATAGATCGCGTCCATTAACTCGATTTGAATATCATATGGATTGTAAGGATGATTGTATTTCTTCTTCTTCTTCTCCCATTTTAAATCGACCATTAGTATCAACCCATATGCGGTTACTTTGATATGTGAATACTGTGAGTTTTATAAGTAGTTCTTCAAGGAAATCACTAAGTCTTCCTAAACGGGAAAAATATTGAAAAATTGACGCGCTGCCAATTGCACCTCTTCGATTAGCAACATAAATAGTCCAAAATCACTGTTCAACATCTCTAGCATATAATTTAAAAGGAACGTGAAGTGATTTTACATGTTATCGAACTATAATACTCAATCTAAATCTTTTAAAACATTGGATTTGATACGTATAAGAGGTATACCTTCATATCTAATCCTAATGGTGATCTATGTGTTATGTGCAGGATTTTGAATTTACAAAAGCTATTTTAAAGAAGGTAAACAAAACGGTTGTAAATAATGAATCAGTTACAATCAATCAACAACGACAATGTCAGGGGACGATTCATTCATCAAGAATGTCACAATAACACGTTCTGATGCTGCAAATTCTCAGAATAGGCCACTTCAGGTTTCTCAGAATCAACAATTCGCAATTAACACTACAACTCATTTGACTATCTTTGAGCCAAAGTTACCATCACTTAATCAGGGTATTACAGCCATAAAAAATGTTAGAATACTAAATCCAAAGGATTTGTTTCAAATAGTTAATATTTTGACATCAGAGTTAAAAGAATTTTTGCCCATTAAGAATTTTTCAGTATTAACCTTTGATAATCTTGACGAGCCATTTACTTTGGCAAATATTGATGATCCAATAGTCATACAACATCAATGGTCCCCCAATAGCTGTAATACTAGAGATAACTACTTGGGGGTGCTATTCAATACAGGTGAAATGTTAATTTTACAGCGTCAAACTCTGAATGTTGATAAATACATGGTGAAATTTAATCTTTTCGAAAGATTGGTTGATCAGTTTAATTTGGGAGTTGATAATGATAAGAACTACGTTATTCCATCGTCTGATATCTTTTTATCGTTGAAAATAAAGACCTTTGCCTTCTCTGAGATTGATTCTACTTTGTGGTTAAGTCTTATCAATGCTAATGGTGACATATATTTGTATGCAGAGGAAAATGATTCGCTTGAGCTTAAATATGAGATTCATAGTGGATTGGATTTGGTTAAACAGGATTGGTCAAATTGGAAAGTGGAAGGAGATAAATTGCGTTCAAGTCATCTATCTGTAATAGCATCCGATAATAGTGTTTATTATTACGATTTTGAATACGATTCTGATTCGAAGAAGATAAAATCTTCAGATGTGAAAAACGTATCTGGTACAACCAGATTTAAGAATTCTCAAAACAAATGGCTTGAATCATCTAATAGGTTGTATTTACTTAATGCATTTACAGGATATATTCAAGTCACTGATATCAAAACTTCGACTACTATAAAGCAGAAACTAGAAAGTGCGTCCACTGTATCTGGTATAGTGAGTCATATTTATAGTGGTAGCATCAGAATAATCATATCATACGAATTAGGTTCTTTTGAATCTTTTGACTTTGGTTTGCTAACGTCACAAATTTCAAAAGTACTGGTAGATAAGGCAATTACTACTTATGTGGGAAAAAGCTTACAATCATTCCAATTATTTAATGCTTCTGCTGAAGACACTGGTAATGATGACACTGCTGCTGTTAAAAAAGAAGATGATTCAGTGGCTAATAAAAACCCAAACGATACATTCAGGCTTTATTTGGATCCTAATATTGAAGGACAATTTGTAATATACGGTATGGAAACTATAGGTGAGGGGGTCTTGGCACTATTGTATAAAATAATTCCCAAGAATGTATTATATTACCAAACTGAATCTCAGGGGGAAGTTGAAGTTGCATTCATAAAGCTTGAAGACTATCAAGCTAGTTCAGTAAGCTTATTGACGTCAAGAACTCCTTTGAGCTATATCATAGAGTTATGGATTAGCAAATATAATGATATTCCATTATTGATTACTCCTAGAACAGGAGCTGAAATTGACTCAATGGAAGCTAAGATTGCAAGTATTCACAAGTACATACAGGATATTAAAGATTTCAAACAGAATAACTTTCTTGATATTACATATGAAAGTAAATATGAAGGGCCACTCCAAGGTAATATTGAATTGGACTTACCACTGAATTTATTAAAGTATTTCAATAATAATGAAGATATGTTTAAACATCAGCTACTTCTAAATTTCGATAGAATTATCCATAACTCATTGATCACAATAGAAGCTATTGATGAGACTTTAGAGAAGTATATAAATACAATTGTCCGTGAAATAGATCAAATTGAAACAAGAATGAAGCTCCATTTACTGAAAATTGTGCTTGAGTTCTTGGATTCCACTGCTGTTCGACAATTTACTGAAGCTGAAAAGTTTTTCATATTACAACATCATTATCATCTAAGTTGGGAAGTACATAATGACGTTCTAAAGAAGAAAAATATTGATGAAGCAAAGATTACAATAAAGACAAAATTCTTTGAAGAAACGTTTGAACTTAATGGAATGGATACGTATGACCAAACTTTTCCAAAGCTCATTACATCTAGTACTAACCATGAATGGTCTATATGTCAATTAACTGGATTTCCTTTATTACAATTGAATAATCGAAGAGATGAATTAGGACAAATTAACTACATATTGAATAATTTCAGTAAAGACGATATAATCATCAATGATGTATTAACAACTATACAATTTTGTTATATAACGGGAAATAGAACTTTTAAACTACAATGAAGATGCTGTTATTTATGAATGGATCATCCTTCCAGAAACTACTACTAATAGATTTATCCCATACTAGTTGAGTTGATGACCATCTGATTAATTTTGATGTTGATGAAGGAGGAGAATCAGTTATTTTGGTTAATAAATAAGCCATATTTAATTGAGCTAAAACATACCATACGATAATGAATTGAGGAAAGTATGACATTAATAAATAGTTAACAAGACCAAACCCAAATAAAACTCCTTGTCTTGAGTTTAACCATTGTTCTTTTTCAATAGATGAATAATTAAATCTTTGGAAATAAGGATTCAATAAATCTATAGTTAAGTTTGAAGTTGAATAAAATGTAGTTAATACTACAAAAGTGTAATCTAAAGGAAATAAAAAGTTTAATGATGCAGTTAAAAGAATGGAAAATAATGTACCTAATTTATCTTGAAAGATTTGAAATGAAATGAAATTTAAAATGATTGTTGAAATTCTATAATTCAATGATGAGCATTGAATCAATGTATAAAGAACTAAATTGAATAAATAGAATTTAAAGTAACGATGAAGGAAATTTTTAAAGTATTTTGAATTTTTGAATAAGATTTGATATTTTTGGACTGTAGTTAAATTGGAATTCAATCCAATATCGTGATTAATGTTATTTGGCAAACTATTAAAGTTATTGAAATATTGGGTTGCATTTAATTGATCCACAAACTTTAAACTTTGAAGAAATAAGCTATCTAAAGTTGGATCAAAAAAAGTTGATAATGATATTAAAAAGATATTTAAATGGAAAACATTTTTGATGAAGTATTCAAAGTTAGTCAATACTGATAAACTATTGAAATTCCATAGTTTTAAATAGTCTATGATATTGATAAATAATGAAGTTAAGAATATAGGTCCATTTAATGAAATGTATAATAGTAATGATAATTTAACTGCGGTGGATAATAATGTAGTGGAAAGGAATGAAGGGTTCTGTAATGATCTTAAACTACTTAATGTACCCAACTTGACACCTCTAAGCACTAACCATATGGAAAATGCTTCCGATGGGTTTGATATAAAGATTGGTGAAGCCATGTGGGGTCGATTTGATAATGGATGCAAATTATGAGGGCTTGTTTTTTCGAGTGACCAGCTTTGGTAACAACCCCACTCTGTAACAAGTAGTGGTAGGTATGAAGGAAGAACTTGTATCGTCTAGTGATAACAGAACATCAAACAGATAGTAAAACCAAACAAATAAACAAAAACACAAACGAAAAAGAAGGTTTTCACAATTGTAGATAGTTTGCAAAAATTAATAATCACAATAGAAACGTTTTCTAACATGATTTAAATTTTTATTAATTTTCTGGTTAAAAAACGTTTCTATTTTTTTTGTTCTGCGGCATGGAATCAAATGAAAGAAACCATTTACATCCATGAATCGGTCATGTGATTTCGGTCATGCATCTCCGTTTCCATTTCAAATTTCTTTTTGTTCTCGCATTTCTCACCATGGAAGCCGTTATCCGTCAGTAGCCATGAATAGCACTCAACAGAGTTAAATGTTTGAAAGGGAGAGGGGCCGCACCTAGAAGTCATTTTTGACTTCTGTTTTTTGCCAGCTTAAGGAGCTAGAAGTCAAACACAGCTAGTGATGTTTTTAACTCTTATCGGGTTAAATGCCTTTAAGTTGCAGCCCCAGTTTTAAACTAGAGGAGTCTAGTGCCATTCAAGCCTTACATATGCCATTTCATTTTTCGTTTGTTTTAGATAGGGGATGACACAACAAAAATAGAAAAAAAAAAGGTGAAAACACATCCCTGGCAAAGGCATTTTACTTATATATATATATACAAGTAATTCTTATAAATTAATTAATTTAATTTAATTATTAATTATTAATTGACTTCAACAGTGTCAGCATCTAGTCTCTTTTAACATTATAGTTTCAACAAACTGATAAGAATAAAAGGAAGATCATAAAAAAAATATCATGTCTACAAATTTGCAATCGCATACTGATAAAGTATCACAAAATCATAGCGTTAATTATAACGAAGCACCATATGTTAAAACATCATTGATAGATGTTACTAACAAGTTACCTATTGAACCACCATGTCGTATATTATTCAAAAACGAATGGGAACAACCTTCAGGAAGTTTCAAATTAAGAGGAATTGGTAATTTAATCCAACAATCAATTTTACAATATAAGAGACTTGAAAATCAAGATAAAGAAATTCAAGTATTTGCATCAAGTGGTGGTAACGCTGGTTTAGCTGCTGCGTATACTGCTTTTTTTTATAACTTGAAATGTACTGTTGTTTTACCGGTTAATTCTAAACCTAAGGTTCAAGACAAATTAAAAGGATGGGGTGCCAAACTTATTTTACAAGGATCTAATATTAATGAAGCAGATAAATATTTAAAAGGTATGTTAAATGAAATTAGATCCAAGGGAGAAATAGAACCAATATATTGTCATCCATTTGATAATCCATTAATTTGGGATGGTCATGCTTCTTTGGTTGATGAATTAACCAATAAAAGTCAAATCAAAGGAATTGTTTGTTCATGTGGTGGTGGTGGTTTATATAATGGGATTTATGAAGGAATGATTAGAAATAATATGGTTAATAATAATAATTCAATTTTATTATTAGAAACTCAACAAGCTCCAACATTATTTGAAAGTTTAGAAGCTGAAAAATTAATCACTTTAAATAATGTCAATTCATTAGCTACTTCATTGGCATGTAGTTATACTACTAATCAAACCATGGAAAATTTCCATAATAAACAATATATTGAAACAAAATTAGAGTTAGTCGATGACTTGGATGCCATAAAGAGTTGTATATCATATTACAATCAATTCAAAACTGTGGTAGAACCAGCATGTGGAACAGCTTTATCAGTTGTTTATGATAAAATCGACTTATTATATAAACATTATGGTAAACTTAACAAAGATGATGTTATAGTAATTGTTGTTTGTGGTGGATCTTGTTGTAATGAATCTGACTTACAAGCATTTGAGAAATTAGTTAAGAGATCTGAATCTAGATTATAGAGAGTGAGATTAAATTGCATATGTATAGTAGTAATATTAATAATAATAATAATATTTATAATATTTATAATTGAAACTTTGTAAAATAATGTTATTGAATAGCATTATCAAAATTGCAAAAAAACAAAAGAAAAAATATAGTAAAAAAAACCAAATTGATTCCATCGAGGATCGAACTCGAGACCTTCTCTGAGTGAGAGAGACGTCATACCGCTAGACCATAGAACCAATTTTTCTGCAAATTTTGAAAAATACTGCGTGTTAAAGAGATTATATCACGTGATGTTTTATCACGCTTTACCCCTAATTTCAACTCCTAAATTGTATTATTTTTTGTATTGAAACAAACTAAAAAACACTAATTCTTATGAATATTGTTGATTTTGGAGCTTAAATAATCATTTTATCTATTGGAAAGCATATTATGAAAGAAACTAATAAGAATAATTTTTTTTGCAAAGGTTTATGTTGTTTTCACTGTAACAGAATGTATGAAAAATGATCCAAATGTACTTTATCCATAAAATAAACAATCATGACACATTCAAAGGCTGATTGAGTCCTTTAAGTTGTAAATAACGTTTGAATGTCGGTTTTTACTTTATTTCTTGCATATTTTTGTTTCATTTGCTTACATGAAAATAACATAAATGTGAATAATTTACTTGAAATATGACTAAAGTTCTCTAATTTTGAATGAAAAAGCGTCAAAAAATAAATAAAAAAGAAATAAGCAAAAAGATATTTCGAGGAATTGTTCAATAAAATTCTTCTTCATCATTTATTCAATCTATGTTACCACGCCAGACATTAGGATAATCTGCGATATAGTTTTATGTGTCCTTTATAATACTAAGATATTGAAAAGAAGAAGGCGCTCAAAAGCGCCAAAAAAGGTGCAGAAAAATACTTAGCGATATCGTCGAAGATCAACTGCACGTCATCGGTTGAAGAAATTCTTGGACTGATTTTTCTTACGTTGCAAATTATATTCATTGCATTAGATAGTAAATTCTTAGTATGAAGATCAGTGATTGATATGGTTATTTATCTTCTCTATAAATACTTTTATGTTTGTATAGATTGAGATGTATAATAAAATTGGAAAGGTAAAATATAATACATTCTTCTGCGTGGGTTGAAATAACACAGAAATAATGAAGAGAAGGTGGACGAATAAGTAATTAGCGATGTTTAAGCCCAGAGATTAGCGTACTTGATTCAAAACCTTGGCTTTCTATGAATTAATTAAAGATTAGTACGACATTGAGCGTGTGCGATTACTATAAAATAAATTTCAATCAAATTGCGTTAAATTCTTAAATAATTTTTGGTGAAATTACTCGACGCGTAATTTTTCTGGGAGCCTTTTAAAGATGAAAGAATATTCTCGTATTCTTAATTTCAAATTGAAATAAGCATTGGTTTTCTTTTTACTTCGATAGCTGTATTACCCCATTCTATTAAGTCGATGTTATACAGAAGCAGGGATGAACTTAGAAACAAGCAATTATGACAGAGGGGGGTTAGGATAATTTTTAGACTATTTATTTCTCTATAAAGTTTGTGTTATCTATTAATATGCCATAATATTTTCTTCCTTTTAAACAAAGGTTGTTCATAACGACAATTTTAATTACAATGAAAGAAAAATCGGACAATTTTCCGGACAATATTGTAAAAGCCTTTATCAACAGTTTTTTTTTGATAAAGGAGAATTATGCTCAATTAGGAAAGACAAGAGAACTTACAAGTTGTGGAAAAAATCTGACAAAAATATTCACGTCTTTTTTTTATTTTTATTTTTATTTTTATTTTTATTTTTAATTTTTCTGTGAAATTGAATATGTGAGTTTGCGTGGCTTAACCAGTTCACTAATAGATTTGTAGGTATGCATTAAATTGAATCAAACTACTAACAAATTAGTGAATGAAATTACTGCAGGAAGGGCTGTAGTAGGGAGGAAAAAAAAAATTTAGGAAGAAGGAGTAATGTATGGTAGAAGCTATAACCTAAGGATATTACCACTGCTATGGCGTTATCTGCAAACAGAGTTAGCGAGAAATGCCTTTACATGAAATAAGACGATAACGTGTGTGAGGTCAAACATGATTATAAAGTACGGTATTGTTTCAATATTAAAGTCGAGCATTAATGAACCTATTGTTAAGCTATTATTATTGTGGTAGGGTAGACGTGTAGCTAGGGGAGGTAAGTTGTTATTTTACGCTGATGGAAGGATTGTAGTGGTAAGAAAAACAAGCCAATTTCAATTGTCACACGCCGGTAAGAAATATACGCATGCCATGAAATTATATACGTACCTTAAAATAACACAATAAAAAATCATTAAAACAAAGAATTTCAGTAAATCAGACAGAATATACATACAGTCAGAGAAAGAAAAAAAAGAAATGTAGATAGATAGATAGATAGATAAACAACAGACAGACAGTCAGACAGACAGACAGACACTTTATCAGCGTGTGTACATTATTTTTTTATTTTTATTTTTATTTTTTTTGATCCCTGATCGACTTACACGTGGGTTGGTTGAAAATTACCGAGTCTTTGTAGGGGGAGCTCAGAAATAAAAAGTTGATTGTAGCCTTAAGCTTTAAAGTACGAATCATATTACTTAACATTGTAATTAGGGTTAGGTTTATTTGTTTGTACCTGGTTTTCCTTTATTCTCGTACTTATTCGAGTCATAATAAATGGTTGACGTTCAATTAAGCCCATTTTTGAACTAATTGTTACCTAGTAAGTTCGAAATAAAGCAATCACGTCAATTCTTAAGGTTAAAGTCAATCCATAACCCAATTACAATTTTTTATTTTAGCTGATATACTTCATTTTTATATGCTATAGTAGAAACAATAAAGATTGTTCCTTAAATTCTCATATTGAATTTCGGTCTAACTTTTATCTTCGTTTCGTTTCGTTTCGTTTCGTTTCGCTTCGTTTCATTCATTCACTCATTCATTCATTTCTACTTCTATAGACTTTACGTCCATTTCATAGTTTGGGGCACCGATTAATAGGTCATATTTGACGTTCTAAATCCTCCACTTTTGATCAAAATCAATCACTAAGGCGTAAAAGTAACACACACACATACATACTTACACACTACACTCTAGCAATATTTTTTTTTAACTTTACCACTAATCTCACTTAAAACAATAAATAAAAATCTAAAAGTAGACAAAAATAGACAAAAAAGAAAAATAAGACAAAAAATAATTCCTGTTTTGTTGAGATTGTTTTTGTTATTTTTGTCTATTTTTATTTTTTTATTTTTTCATCTTTTTTTTTTTTTTTTTTATTTTATTTTTGTCTTTCAGTCTTTATTTTTTTTTTCTGTTCCTTTCCTGCTCTGATCATTTACAACCACTTTTCTTTCGTTCATCAGTAAAAAAGGCAACCAAACAAGTTGTTGGACGTGACATTGTATACTCATTCATCCTATCAAGATTGAAGGAAGTAGTAGTGATTCGTGCTATTACTGGATTCATTCATCCATCTATCTATTCTCATTTGAACTTGGGCTGTTGTATACATAGATCCAAACCCCCGTTCAACAAATCCAATCAATATCGCTTTGAAACATTCCGATCTGGAAGTAATTATCATTTGTCTATCTTTTAATCAATCTGATACCATCTTTACAAGTTGTCTATCAACTAATCATTCCATCCATCCATCAATCATTCGCTTTAATCGCTTGCTAGACGTCCTTAATTGCATTCAACGTTACCTGCATATACAGCCTACTGCTCCCATCACATTTTTATATAGTATGATAGATATGAAGCAAATATTCAGAACAAAGTTTAAACTTATCCACTATTGTGGTGTAATGTTGGCTCTTATCATCATTAACATTTGGATCTATAACTATTCTTCATCTACTCCTTCTACTTTACAATCTCAATTCAAATATAGTCATCAAGGTGGCGCTGATAGTATTTATCAACTTTCTCATAATGAAGATTTAATTCCTGAAGAAATTGTTGGTATTACCCTTCCTGATGAAGATGAATCTGATGAAGATCGAGAAAAAAAAGAAAAAGAAAAGGAGAAAGAAGAAGAAAAGCTTTTAGCTGAAAAATTAGCTAATTATATGCCAGCTGCAAAATATAAACATGTTCAAGATAAACAACTTATTGAACAATTCCCCTTTGAATTATTACATAAACAATTTGAAGTTAAAGATATAAAACAACAATATGATGCTCATGCCACCATTTATGATCTTATTTTCAAAAATCACGAACCATTATCAGTATTTGCCAATCTTGATTTTAATCAAAGATGCCAATTATATTTCTACAATTTATATACCAATGATCATAATTGGGTTATCAACCCTACTGAAAAATTAGATCTTGAAAATGTTAATAATTTCGAGTTTATTGATTACAGTGAATCTCAAAGGGATGATTTAAAAAAACAATTTATTGAAAAAAATGAATTAGGAATTGAAGTTGATGATTTAGAAGAAACTCAAGAATTTGAAGAATTTGTAAATAAAAAATATTCTGAATTTTGGGAAAGAAATCAAATCGTTGAACAAACTGTGGTGGATTATATTTCCCATCTTAGAATCTTTAATAAATGTTTCATTGCCAACAATGAATTAAAAGGTACCAAACCAGTCAAAAAATTTATTGCAGATCAAAAGGCTCTTATTCAAGATTGGGTGAAGGTTCAAAAAACTGACTTGAAAAATAAAGATCCTAAATTAGCCAAAAAAGTAACTAAAATCCCTGAATTTAAATTAACTCATGCAGAAAGTTTGATTGATTTTGATTCATTCAGAAATTGTGCTGTTTTAGAATCAAGAGTTTATCCTTGGTTATCATTTGATTATCCAGTTTATGAAAGATGGACTGGTGATGTTGTATTAAAACCTCCAAAGATGAGTAATTATTTAAAACCAAATACTGCTGCTTCTAAAACCACAAAATCTTCCGCCTCTCAAATGCATGATGGTTCTTGTTTCTTGGAAAAATTTAAACGTGAAACTAATGGTAAAGGTATTACTTTATCAATTTCAGATCTGCATGTTCCTGATACAATTAGATTGATTCATTTATTAAGAGCTCTTAATAATAAATTACCAATTCAAATTGTTTATTACGAAAATTTATCCGCTGATTCCAAGAAAAGATTAGTAACTGCCGCAAGAGAACAAATAAGTCTGTTACCAGCTTCATTTAGAAAAGTGGCTCATTTATTCCCATCTGATTATTTAGATAAAAATGATCATGGATTACCTAAACAAGAAATTTGGTTTGTTAATGTTTATAATGTTATTAAGGAAGATTATCGTAAAAGATTTGAAAAATTCGGTAATAAATTCTTAGCTACTGTTTTCAATTCATTTGATGAATTTATCTTATTAGATGCAGATTCAGTAATGGTTCAATCACCTGAATTTTTCTTTGATTTAGAAGGTTATAAACAAAATGGAGCTTATTTCTTTAAAGATAGAACAGCTTCAACTACTCGTAAAGTAAGTGATGGTACTTTCTTTAAAAAGATAAGTCCTTCAATTGTTGATCAAACTATGTTTAATATTCCAATCATAACTGATTATACTGCCAAGAGATCATTCTTCGAAGGTATGTACCATTATATGGAATCTGGGTTGGTAGTATTTGATAGAACCAGACATTTTAATTCCATGCTTTTAATGATTCAATTGAATTTCATGGAACCAGTTACATCTCGTGTTTATGGTGACAAAGAAATCTTTTGGTTAGCATTTGCTCTTAATGGTGATGAAGAATTCACCTTTAACAAGTATCATGCTGCTGCCATTGGTGATGAATCTCCTGAAAATGAATTTTTAACCAAAGATGGTAATCCAAGAAAGGGTCATGAAGTTTGTGCTGCTCATCCAGGTCATATTAGTGGTGAAGATGGTCAAAGTTTATTATGGTTTAACTCTGGTTTCAAATTTTGTGGTCAAAATCATAAAGTTGATTTCAGTAAAGAATTCGAAAATAAATCTCATTTCAAATTCCTTAAATCTATCCAAGATATGAAATTTTTCTACACCCAGCCAATACCTATAAAACATGCAGTTATTCCTCCTTTCAAATCTAAGAACGAATTGACTTGTGAGAATATAGAAGATCAACCATCTTTAGGATGGATAGAAAATAAAGATTATTGTCATTCATATCTTTGGTGTGCTTACTCTCAAATTGGAGGTACCACCGAATCTGGAGTTGATAATACTCAGCATGGTAGATTTATCGAATTTGATAAACTTACCCAATCTTTGTTTCAATATTATGGTGATATTTGGGTTGGTAATGAATGATTTTATCATTGGTTTAGTTTGCTATTTCTTTTCCTTTTTCTTTCATTTCAATTCCTTTTGTTTGGCATATATGTATATTTTCATAGCTACAAATAAGTAGTTTTCCACTTTCTCTTTTCCTCTTTAATTATTATTATTATTACATGGTTCACCAGTACTTTCCTTCCCTTACCCTTTATTCCCCTCTACATTCTATTCACAGATCTTTAGTTTAAATTATAGAAATATTAATATATTAAAAAACATAAACACAGTAAATTAAAAACTAGGAGCAACAGCTATACAATAGCAAATATAAAAAATAAAACTTAAGCCCCTAATTACTGATATAAAATTAGATTAAATTTAGATGCGAAAAATCTTAAACTTTTTAATTTTTTGTTTTTCTTTAAACGACTTAAAAATGGCGAAAAAATTTGAGTTAAAACAAAAATAAACGGTAAATGACGATGAATTAGAAACGATAAAACCAAAGAATGGAATGAATGATTGAATGAATTAGAATGAATGAATGAAAATGTAACGTGTAAACTAAAAGACAGACCCATTTACAAAAATAAAAAGATATTAATTTAAAAATGAATAAAAAAAAAGTATCAAGCAAAACAATTTTTGATTATACTTAACATGCAACAACACTTAAAACATCGATTTCTATTTCTCTACATTGAGCACCAATACTTTCGTCGTATAAGTTGTAGAAATCACCTGATAAACATTGGTAGAAAGTGGTTTGAGTTCCTAAGGCTAATTTGTAACCAGTAGAACCATCTCTTTTAACCTTAGCTGGTTTATTTTCTGATGGACCTGGAACATCTTCTGGAGATTCAAAACTTGATGGAACAATTGACCAACCACCAGCATAGATAGCACCAGCTTGTGGTGGTGGACCATCGAATTGGAATTGACGATTGGCGACAATTGAACCAACTCTTCCATGAGAATCATAAAGAATACCACCAACTAAAGTAACAACTAAAGCGTCTGGTGAAACACAGGCAGTTAAAATATCACCACCAGAAACTTGACCATCAGTAGCTTGAGCAGCAACAGTGTTAGTACTAGCTTGAACTTGTCCATCGGTGATTTGACCAGCGACAGTAGCAGTGCCTGCTTGAATTTGTCCATCACCAATTTGACTAACAGCAGCAGCAGTACCAGTTGCTGCTTGAATTTGGCCATCACCAATTTGAGTAACAGCAGCAGCAGTACCAGTTGCTGCTTGAATTTGACCGTCTCCAATTTGAGT
The DNA here is from genome assembly GCF_036884675.1 of Scheffersomyces coipomensis. Taxonomy (NCBI): domain Eukaryota; kingdom Fungi; phylum Ascomycota; class Pichiomycetes; order Serinales; family Debaryomycetaceae; genus Scheffersomyces; species Scheffersomyces coipomensis. Next base: position 389,790 of record NW_027042892.1, on the reverse strand, counting down.
AACAGCTGCAACAGTACCAGTTGCTGCTTGAATTTGACCGTCTCCAATTTGAGTAACAGCTGCAACAGTACCAGTTGCTGCTTGAATTTGACCGTCTCCAATTTGAGTAACAGCTGCAACAGTACCAGTTGCTGCTTGAATTTGACCATCACCAATTTGAGTAACAGCTGCAACAGTACCAGTTGCTGCTTGAATTTGACCGTCTCCAATTTGAGTAACAGCTGCAACAGTACCAGTTGCTGCTTGAATTTGACCGTCTCCAATTTGAGTGACAGCAGCTACAGCAGTATTAGCTTGAACTTGACCATCACTAATTTGAGTAACATCTCTCTTTCTCTTTGCACTACCAGTTTCAAGAACTAAGATAGTAAATGCGAAAGATCCGAAATCTGAAGTTGCTCCTGGAATTGTGGCAGTTGGAGTTAAAGTTGTCCATGGAGATGGAACAGCTGCAGCTAAAACGGTTTCTGATGATAACAATAATGCCGCTAATGAAAGGCAAACGGAAAACTTCATGACTACTAGATTATTTTTGTATGAAATGAAATAGTTTAGACTTAGTTATAAAAAATATTTTTTAGAAATTTGTACTTTTTTGTCGAATTAGCGAATGGCTTTAGGGATTTAACGTTGGTTCCTTGATTTTAGACTTGGATTGACTAAGTTTAGTTGTCAATTAGATCTCTAAAATATAAATTGAAGTTATCCCAAATAGAATAGTTATTGATACTATATAAAAACTTTTTCCCAAAAGTAGAAATTTCTATGATTTCAAAATTACTGAAAATGGGAAAGAAATTGGGACAAATTTATATTATTTGCATAAGCAGGCTTAATTAGAATGGAATCGAATGGGATAGGATACGATGATGATATTAAGTTAAACTTCGGGACCTCTCATATACTGAATCTATATAGTAACAAACGCAGGTCATTAATTTTCCTAATTGAGTTCAGTGATAAATATTTTTTCGTTAAAATTTGCAATTACGAATAACAGAGGTGTCAATATTTTTATGTATTTACTTTTATTTTTATTGTTAAATTTAACTTTTAAATTAGTTCTAAGGCAGGAGGAAGGAAGAGATTTCGGATCAATTGGATTTGCTGTGATGTCATTTATGTATTTATAGAAACTTTACTAGTAAAAAACATCGCCTTTTTTTTATTTAATCTAATTTCAGTGGTGTGTTAGGAGTTGGTGGCTAGGTGGGGGGTGGCTATGAGAAGTCGATACTAAATCGGTTAGTAGTCCAATTTTCTAATTATGATACTATGTTCAAAATTAACTCATTTGTTAATGATATAATTATACTTTGTCAAGAAAAAGGAGGAAGAGGTTAACTATTAATGAAGAAAGTATCCACAAAACTGAGTCACACAAGTTTCAAACCTCATACATCCCACTTAAGTTTACTCCACCCCCAGGGTGAAGATTAGCACACAACACCCAATCAGAATTTGAAAACTATATTTCATTAATTAGTACAATACCAACCCTTCCAACTCCTTCCTTCCCCCACAAATACTCTGTTGTTGTAAATATAAAAAAGTCACTTAACATTCCTGATACGACAGGGTGCGAATCAAAAAAATATAAAAAAAAAAAAATAAACTGCTAAAAATAGGATATAATTAAAAAATAATAAAATTTTATTAGGCAGCTTCTTCTATATAAATCTCTCCATATTATCTGCATCTTATGTTTTCATTTTCTGAAGAGCTTGAAAATCTACAAACAAACAAACAAACAAATAAACAAATATACAGAATTATAAATATGAAAGGGACAATAATAGCAACTGTATAAACAAGCGGAATGATTTAGATTAGGCTTAAAATCCTGTGCTATGACTGTACGGTAAGTGGGGGATTTTTGTTTGTGTTCTTAGTAAATGACATACATGACCTTACGCAAGAAAAGGATACTCAAATTTAAAATCCTTCATAAAACTAGCAGATAGAGCAGATGAGATTCCAATAACCCCTATACCTAGTACATTATTTATAAGGTTACGGATTGTTAAAAATATTGTAGTTTATTGCTTGGAAGGAGGTGTATTTCAATATAATGAAAAAAAATAAAATTAATGTTTTTGTATAATACTGTAATATTAATTAGGTGATATTGTTGGTTTAAGGTAGTAACGAGGTAAGACTCCTCATTTTTGCATAAAAAGGTAAAAAAATAGTTATGAGGCCCGTGGATTCTTAGGTAAATCTTATAAGGGACAGGTGTAAATATTGTAATACAGGATAATGCCGGTAAATACTGTTATATCAGGATTCAGTTAGAAAATCATATTCATATTAATTATAATACTGATGAGATACCATGATGAACACTTGATGATTACTTTGATTCAATACAACCTCAACGACAATTGAACTTTTCAACGGCTCCAAACCGGAAAAAAAGGTCAATAGTGGAAGCAAAGGGTAAATAGAATCTATTTTTAGAACCCGTCATGTTGAATGGCTTAAATTACATACATATAAGGCACTTACATATAAATATATTTATATATCTACATACATACAATTTGTCATCAAAAAAGGAGGTCTGAAATTTGATGGTTGTTGTCAAGTTGAACTGATGTTGAAGATGTTCAAAATGTTACCCCTTAATGCGCTTTTCTCCCCGTATAACAACCGATTTTTTTTCATTATATGGTTTCTCGAAGCAAGAAAATAACGTGCAGGAATTTTCGTACGTTAGATATAAATAGAAGTTACATCATAGTTATAGATGTTTTCCAATGGAGATAAGATAAGATTCTTTGTTTGTTTACTTTTATGATTTGTTTATTTATTTACTTATTTATTTACTCTATTTGTTCATTAAGAAATTTGCTTAATACGTTATAAGCAAATTTGTTTTCAAAATGCCCTTCAAGTGCAAGTTCACTTCCTTTTGGACCAATATAATCAACACATTCTGCATAAACAAATGAAGCATGAATACCACCCTTTTCCATGATTAAATCAATATTGTTCTGTTTGTTTATGATAGTATGGAATTTTTCAATGGCATCTCTTAAAACTTCACGTTCACCATAAACAACTATAGTATTACCATTAACAATAGGTTCAACTTTTGACCAATGATCTTCAAAATTAGTGTTGGAAAATGTTAAGAAATTATTAATTAATTCGCGATCAAGACCTTCAATATAATATTCTCCCATCAAAGTATCTTTTGCTCCTAAATCTCCGAGGATAGAAACTCCATGCAAAGTTGGAATAATAGGTTGAGTAACAGGTTCAATCCAAGGACTCAAAAGAGCAAGAGATTTTGGTTGGGGTAAATTTGTGAATGATGAAAAATCAAATTGAGGAAATTGAGAGAATAATTCATGGGATTCTTGTGGATAAGCAAGATATCTTACTAATGCACATATAAGATGAACTCCAGCAGAATCTCCTACTAGATGAATATGTTTATAGTTGTTTTCGACCAAAGTCTTATAGGTTGAAAGACTTTCCCAAATTTGAGTTGGGAAAATATGATCAAATAACGTTAATGAATAATCAATGACTAAAAATGATGTTTTTGCTCTTACTTCAGGTGTTAAAGCATAATATAAAGTAGTGAATGCAACTAATTGACCTTCAAACATAGCTAATAAATAACCACCACCATGAACGTAAACAACCACATTTTCAGCATTTTCATTTTCAACAATCCAATAACTATATTTATCTAATGGTTTACCAAAATTTCTTAAATTTTGAGTTAAGGGATGATTATTTTGATATTTTGATAAGATATTAGATAATGGAACATAACTAAATGTTTTCACATCGGATTTGTGAAGATTTCCACTTAAATGATATAAAGCTGATACATGAACATTTTTCCATAACGAATCGGAGAATTCAGGAGAAGTTTGTTGATAAATGGTACCAACTGTGTAATACTCAAAGATTGTTTTAACCACCGTCAAAGGGAGAGTAACCACTTTACTAATAAATCCAGCTGTTACCATGTTATTTGAGGAAGGGGGTGAGTAAATCTATGAAGGTTTAATAAAGGTCTAAATTTTCTTCTATCTATATGGTATGTTTTCTAAGGGAATGTAAGGTTGTTGGAGGTTTCGCTAGCTAAGTAGAAGTTCCAACATAAATTTGAATTAACGACAAATCTCGGCACATAAATTATTATGGGGATAATTTATGAAAAAAATAAATGAATGAATAAATAAATAAATATGAACTCTATGAATGTTTATATATATTATACCCACAGATTATATTATTTAATGATTATCGAAATTGGATTTTTCGTTTTACAATCAAAAAAATAACAAAATAAAAAGTTACGCCCCAGACACATAGAGAGACAGATTGTATGCATGTCAAAAATTATTTCAAGTTATTGTTTATGAGTACTATTGTTTTCAGGCATTTGCAAATTTATCATTAAATTTGATTTACGAATTTATGAAATTCCTTCTTTTCCATATTAACTACAGATCATTGAGGTAGAGAAGTAAGAAGAAACAATTTTTAGTTGATAAGTTGATTAGGAGTTGGTTTGGAGGAAGAAATTTAATAGCAATAAATTGATATGAATCCCCTCACCGAACATTTTCCGACGGGGATAGAAAATGGATTTGGTTCACCGAGGACTTTGGCCTATAAGATTTATGGGTTGCATGTATGTATTCAAACATAAGCGTTGGAAATGAATTAGATGAAGCAGAAGTTTTTTATTTCAATTACTTTTGAATATAAACTAAACTGACCTTGCATTATCCACAACTTTAAATTTGAAAAAAAAAAGTTCGTAAATTAACCAATTTCTCTCCATTCTCTCTCTCCTCAAAAACCAATTAAAACCAAATGTGGCAATGTACACAATAGAAGCTCTAAATTATTATCAGTTTATAGTTTCCTTTGTGATTTACACGAATAAGCTTGAAATAATAATATTGTATTGAACTCAGCCTGCAGATCTTTGATACTTAGGGAATGAATAATTCTAGGATTGCAAGATAACCTTCACCAAGTAGATCATTACTGGTAAAACTTAGTATTATCCTTCGTAAATTGATTCCCGAACCAAATCACAAGTTTAAGCTTTTCATTTTATCTCACTTTTAAAAGATCCGCATAACATTATAAATCGTAAAATAATATTTATAAAAATAAATATAATTCACAATAGGAAATTTAAATTATTATTAAAATAGATCATATCTAACCAGTTTGAAACACCGTACAGTTAGATGGCTCTAATTCTTAACTAATCTAAGGAGACATTATAAGGTTTGAAACTTGACTTTTGAAACAACCGTAATTTAAAAAATAAGGCAATTGATCAAGGCAGCTCCCTACTTTTTATTGTTCCATACTTCTCTCGCTCCGTATACTGTTATGAAAAATAGATAACAGACGATAATTGTACTATGAATATCTTTATCTATCTATCTACGATAAATCTCTAACACTATTAGTTTATAATGTGGCAAATGCATTTTTTTCTTTCTAGTTACTCTACACATAATATTACATAGCTTCTCCTTAACTAATCTATAATTTGAATGAATTGGAGTCTTGTGCTCCACCACTGTTCTTAAGGTTACCTTTAACATCACGTAATTGACCTTTCTTATCAATAACAGTAACATTCTTAGCTTTAGATAATGTATCGACAACTGCACTAACTTTTTGACGTTTATTTGGATTATTGCTATCCTTAGAGTTTGCTTTATCAGCAGCTTCTTTAGCTTCAATTCTTTCCTTTCTCTTGTTGAAATCTTTCGATCTCTTTCTTTTACCTGCTCTTCTTAATCTTTGTTTCTCATCAGTTGATAACTCATCTTTAGAGTAAGATAACCCTGACTTCAATAACACTTTTCCATCACCCTTTTGTTTACCATCACCGATTTTATATATTTCTTGTGGAGCTAATTGAGATTCACTAGTTACATTCAATGGTTGAGCATCTTCCATATTAACAGCATCAGTAACTTTAATTTCAATGGTTTTAAATTGATGAGGCTTTGGAACGAAATGAGCAGAACTTAAGGCATCCAAACTATGAGTAACACTACTAAATAATTCAGTGATTTCATCATGTTGCTTTTGAACTTCATCACTTATTTTGGTTTCTGCATCTCCTCCATCGGTACTTGATTTAGTATATTCATCTTCATATAATTCAGCTAATGATTTAGATGATTTTTGTTCTGATAATTCATATTTATCTCGTTTTGATTGATAATATTTAGACACATCTGATATTAAACGTTTTGGTAAATCATTATAATCTTCAGTTTTTATTCTTCTTCTAATCAAATCTTCAATAGTTTCTGTGACTTCATCAGTAATGATTGGAACAGGTTTGGAAGTACGATCGAATTTTAAATTACTTGATTCAGATTCATCAATTAAGGAATCCTGGGGTCTATCTTTAGCAGCAATTTCCCCTTTCATAGTCCATTTCTTATCAGCAATTAATTCAGCTTCTAATTTGGCTATTTCTTCTTGTAATTTTTGTTGTTGCTTTTGATAAGATGATAAATTTTCACTTGATTTTGAAGTTTCCAATTCTTCTTCTTCTTCATCTTCAAATAAATCCAACATGGCAGTACCCATGGCATTATCATATTCTTGTTCATTAAATTCTCCTTCAAACTCTTCTTCTTCTTCATCATCATCTTCTTCTCTATTGTCTTGTTTATTTTTCTTTATCACTACATTTGAACCTGGTTTATCATAAAAATCATCATAATAATCAACTTCTTCATCTTCATCATCTTCACCACCACTTAAGTTTCCAAAATAATCTATTTCTTCTTCATCATCATCATCTTGTTGATTATTAGCTTGATCTTCCAAGGCTAAGACTTGTTTGTTATACTCATCAATATCAAAGAATCCATCGTTTAATCCAAAGGCATCTTTTTTATGATTATTGATATCGAATTCTTCTTCTTCTATTTCTGGTTCTGATGCTACGTTGGTATCTGCGTCTGATTCTTCTTCTTCTTGTTCTTCATCTACTTCTTCATTTGATTCTTGATCTTCTTCATCTTCATCATCGTCTTCTTCCTCCACATTAACTTCGTCTTCTTCATCAACTAAAGTTTGGACATCAGCATCTTCTTCATTTTCATATTGTCCTTCAACATCTTCGTCTTCGTCTTCTTCTTCTTCATCATCGTCTTCTTCATCTTCAAATGATCCATATTTTCCCTTTAACTCAGGTATATCAGTACCCATTAATTGTTGGCCTACCCCATCTAAGACAATTTTAGCTTGTCCAAAGACTTGAGTAGCATCTAATCCATCGATATATATCTCATCTAATATCGAATACTTATTGGCTATAGGATCTAATAATGATTTAAGTAAGGCATTAAATGAATTATGATTTGTTTCTTGATCGGCAATGTCTTCCTCTTCCTTTTTTAAATTGAAGATTTCACCTGGATTTCGAATCAACCTCTGTACGATATCCTCCGACATTATGAATTAGGTATGTATATATATGTATATGATGGTGACGGTTTGACTTTACTATGGTTAAAGGTTTCTTCACTATGCATCACAATTTTTTTTAGAACAGAGAAGAGCTACAAAAAAAAAATTCAAAATCCTGCACAAGACTCCAAACTGAAAATTTAACCATTTATAAATATCAGATGGTTTAAATTTAGATCTAAATAAGATCACATAGGTATAATCATTTAAGTGTAACGAGATGGCAACTGAGATAACGGTGGAAGAACCACTTACTTCGAACACTAGACCAGCAACTGATGCGTTGATCACTGTACGTATCATCAAATCATTCCCTTACAGAAATGTTAAGAATCATATAATTCATTCTATAAATTTAAAGGAAACTACTCCAAAGCAATTGTTAGAACAAATAAAGACTATTATTCAAACCACGGGTGGGTTAAGACCATATAGAAGTGTTGATTATGATAGTATCAAGATCTATAGTAAGGCTCATGGATCTAAGTCTATGAATCTCGTGATTAATTTTGATGATGATGAAGGTTGGGTTTTGATTAATAATGATGATAAAAGGGGGGATAAGAAAAGTTTATACGAATTAGGTATTGAGAATGAAACTGAATTAAGTTTATTTAAATGGGATGATTATGTTGCATTCAAAGCTAATCCTGAAGAAAAATGGTGAAGAAGATATTTCAAAGCAATATATTGTTCATTATCTTATTAGAGATTTTGCATTAAATGTGTATTATAGTTATAATTTCTGTTTTAAGGTATGAATGGAAGCAGTAATTTTTATCTTTTTGTATATGTTATTCATAGGTTATATATGGTTGGTTTTGTATAAATTTGGAGAATATAAAAAGTTTATGATTTGTTAAGTTTGTGTATAAGTGATTTAATTGATCTATAACAAGATCACCGAATGAGTATGCGCTATGTATATGCCAATCAAGTATGATACAGGATAATACTACTCATGAAGTAAATAGGTGTGTAAGTTTGCAATGAATAAGAGCTAAGCTACGAGCATATAAAAATGGTTGCAAATATCGCAATTGGTTTCTACAATTTAATTATAATCTAATTCTGATATAAACAATGTATATTTATATTAAACAGTATACTAATAAACGTACACGCCAAATTTGCCGAAAATAGTTAACGAGGAGATGGTTACGTGTGATCGGTGACAACGGACTCATGATTTGGAAGCACAACCACGGAAACTTAACTAAATTGTTAGTAAAATTTATGACTAAAAAGAAAGACATTGAGTTAGTACTACGAAATCGTAGTTTTAATAAAACTAATCAACTCTGATAACCGTTCATTACATAGGACGATTAATCTCTCGCTGATACTTTAGCCTGATAACCACTCTATTGAGACAACATTCACCGGATTCTTACTTCACTACCTATCTATAAATTGTTATGGTTAGTAATAAACTAGATAGAATGTAAACATTAGTAGTATTATAATATCACAAAATGATGCCCTCTCTTTATCCAACAGAGTCAGACAAAAGCTACATAAACTCACAAAAGGCTATCTAAAGCAGAGATGAAGAGAATAGTTATAGTTGTTATGGTATGCTTCAATTGATAAGGGAAAGGGGGAGGCAGCACCTAACCTGTAAAATTAATCGTCCAACTTATAAACTGTAAACAAAAACAAAAACCTGTAAACTCCAACATAATCTGTAAACTGCCATTTCAACCAATAAGAATCCATCAAAATTTTGTTTGTCAAAAAAATCAAAATCAAAATCAAAAAAAAATTAAAAATTGAGAAATGAGATGATGACATAATCGATTACTTAAGCAATATCCAATCAAATAAACCACAAATAACTTACCAGTTTTGTCAATGGTAAAGAAAAAAATTATAGTTAAAAAAAAAATTAAATTTTCAACAATCGAAAGGTGGTTTTAAACAGGAAGAGTTCTTCAATAGTATATTGCCAGAGCATTTGTTGAGATATAGCGATATCGTGTTGTTTGTATTTTGACTTTATATACGTTTGGATCCATTCATTCTATTTAATTGGAATCATAATATAGGACTTACCGTATCTGTGTGTGTGTGTGTGCTACCATCAACCAATAACAATTAATTCATAACAATTGATTGATTGACTATATTTCATATTAATTCTACTAGTCATTTATACAAGTCTTGTCATTTCTATTTATTCTCATCACCAATCAATCATATATATCCATTCATCATGTTTAAATCATCTATACTTAGAAACATTAACAGTTCAATGACTCAAAAAATCATTGCTGGTTCAGTTGGTGTCACTGGTTTAACTGCTTCATATATGTTATACCAAGATTCCTTAACTGCCAGTGCCATGACTGCTGCTGAACATGGTTTACATCCTCCAGCTTATGGTTGGTCTCATAATGGTATGTTTGAAACTTTTGATCATGCTTCTATTAGAAGAGGGTTCCAAGTTTATAGAGAAGTTTGTGCTTCTTGTCATTCATTAGAAAGAATTGCTTGGAGAAATTTGGTTGCTGTTTCTCATACTACTACTGAAGCTAAAGCTTTCTGTGAAGAATTAGAATATGATGATGAACCTGATGATGAAGGTAATCCAAGAAAGAGACCAGGTAAATTGGCTGATTATATTCCAAATCCTTATGAAAATGAACAAGCTGCTAGAGCTGCCAATCAAGGGGCTTTACCACCTGATTTATCTTTAATTGTAAAAGCAAGACATGGAGGTTGTGATTATATCTTTTCTCTTTTAACTGGTTATCCTGAAGAACCTCCAGCTGGTGTTGCTTTACCTCCTGGTGCTAATTATAATCCATATTTCCCAGGTGGTTCGATTGCTATGGGTAGAGTTTTATTCGATGGTTTAGTTGAATATGAAGATGGTACTCCTGCCACCACTTCTCAAATGGCTAAAGATGTTACTACTTTCTTAAATTGGGCTGCTGAACCTGAACATGATGATAGAAAGAAATGGGGTTTAAAAGCTATTATTATCGTCTCTTCATTATATTTAGTTTCTATCTGGGTTAAAAGATTCAAATGGCAACCAATCAAGAATAGAAAATATAGATTTGATCCACCAAAAAAGTAGATTGAATTCATTAACTTATAAATAAAATAAAGCCAAATTGAATAGAATCCAATACACTTTATAAAACTTCAAAAAAACCAAAAAGAAAAAAAAAAAACATATTCAAACAAATGCATCTAGGTAGTCATATATTTTTTCATATTTTATACCTTTCCCAATTTCTTGTTAATTAACGTTTTATTTTTATAAAAAGAATCATTCTGATCTGATTATCTATAACACTCAGTTCATTCTCACAATCTCTCTCTTCATCTCTCTTTGTTAATAACTACTGTTAGTTCTTTAGTCTACTTTTTTTTTATTCTACATCTATATTATAATAACAAATTAAATTTTAACTATTTATAATTACTAACAATAATCAAGCTTTTACTGTAATAACAATATTCACCAAGGAAAAAGGCTTGACTTTTCCTTATTGGTATTCCTAGTTAATGATAGTGTACGTGATCAACCAACCACACTATATAAAACAAATTTATACTTATATAACAGTCGATATAACAGTTGCAAAAATTATATTTCACTCCACTTTTAACCTTATTCACCTTCAAATTATAACTATAAAGTCAAAAAATTCCCTACTCCCAAATAAAAATAATTCCGCCGAAATAAGATTTACAGGTTAAGTTGCCCTGCGGCGAGTCTCATGATTTTATTGGTTACCCGCAAAATTTGACCGGCGAAATAGCACATACAAAGAATTATAATTACAATGGGTAAGAAAACTATATACACAATATAAATTTGGTTTAACTGGGAAAATTTTTTATAAAAAAGGTGTTTCTTTTACAGTCAAGTATCAAATAAGACATTATATATATAGTTCAAGTCACTTTTTCCGTGGTTTAAGACGATTTCTTCATCTATTTATCGTTATAGTTTGTTATTATTCCTTTTTTCGAGGGTCTTGCTTCATCTCAATTACATTTTATAATTACACTACAGCCGTACATCATGAGTTATCAACCTTCGTCATCAAACAAGAAGGGTTCGACCCCAGGCGAAGAGACAAATACTAATACAACAGTAAGTCCTACCACATCCAGCGACTCTTCAAACGCGTTATTAACTACTAATGATGGTCAAAATTATCAAGGTGCATCATCATCCTCGTCAGGTAATATTAGAAAACCAGCTCCAACATCCATGTCTAAACCTTCTACTGATTCAAGTACTGATATGGGATCATTCTCAACCGAAGAGTCACAAGCCAAACCTTCCAGTTTGGTAATTATACTAACCTTAGCATCATCCATCTCAGGATTTATGTTTGGTTATGATACAGGTTATATTTCTTCAGCTTTAGTTATGATCGGTACTGATTTAAGTCACAAGTATTTAACTTCTGGTGAAAAGGAATTCATTACTTCAGCAACTTCATTAGGAGCTTTAATCGGTGCTATTATTGCTGGGTTACTGACGAATATTTTCGGTAGAAAGAAAGTATTATTACTTTCAAATATTATTTTCGTCATTGGTACTATCATTCAATTAGCTGCAAAGACAGTATGGACTATGATTATAGGGAGATTTGTTTTAGGATTAGGGGTGGGTATTGCTTCATTAATTTCTCCATTAATGTTAAGTGAATTAGCTCCTTCGAAATATAGAGGAAGATTAATCGTTACAAATTGTATGTTTATTACAGGAGGTCAATTAATAGCGTATTTAATTAATTGGGGATTAACTAATGTCAATCATGGTTGGAGAGTTTCAGTGGGGTTATGTATGGTACCACCTGTTGTGCAATTCGTTTTATTCTGCTTTTTACCAGATACTCCAAGATATTATATTATTAATGGTAGATATGATAGAGCTAAAGAAGTGATTAGAAAAATCCATCATAGTCCATCTGATGCATTTGTTAATGCTACAGTTGATGATATAATCGCCACTAATTCAATCGTTCCAGGAAATACTCCAGCTCAACAAATTTGGAATTCGATTAAATTAATTCATACTAATGTTGCCAATTTTAGAGCTTTGATTCTTGCTTGTGGTTTACAAGGTATTCAACAATTCACTGGGTTCAACTCATTAATGTATTTCAGTCCAACTATTTTTGAAACTATTGGATTCCATAATCCAACAGCTGTATCGATTATTATCGCTGCTACAAATTTCGTTTTCACCGGTGTAGCTTTATTGGTCATTGATAGAGTTGGTAGAAGAAGAATTTTGGTATTAGCCATCCCAGTCATGGTCATTGCTATGATAGTTTGTGCTGTTGCTTTCCATTATGTTCACATTGATTTTGGAAGTGATATTAAAGTTGTTGGAAGTGGTATTTCAGGTTGGGGTGTTGTGATTATCATAGGTATGGTATTGTTCGTTGCCTCTTATGCTATTGGTATTGGTAATAGTGCTTGGACCGGGGTTGAATTATTCTCCGATATTAACGTCAGATCTATTGGAGCCATGTATGCTGCTGGTACAAATTGGGCCGGTTCATTAGTCATCGCATCTACTTTCTTAACTATGTTAGAGAATATTACTCCAACTGGTACATTTGCATTCTTTGGAGGATTATGTGTGCTCTCTTTCTTCTTCGTTTACTTCTTATTACCTGAAGTATCTGGTTTAGAATTAGAAGAAACTACAGAATTCTTATCTACAGGATTTAATGTTAGACAAGCTTCTGCATTATCTAAACAAAGAAAGAAGAATTCTAAATTCGTTAAACACATCGACCCAGAAGCTTAAACACTAAGTAATTACAATTTACGTAGACTTAATTTAGCATAGATAATATAATAATATTTGCATTCATTTTAGCATAATATGTCATTTAGCATAAAACTGACTGTCGTGCCCATACCAAAGAAATTATAGTCACAGAACAAAACATGACTTTTTTATAAAAACAAATTTAGATGAAGTCAAGATATATTTCACATACATACCAAGTATCTATTTACACCTTTATAGACTTCAGTTGAAACACTTATTGTTATTCAAGAAGAAGTGTATCTGTATACTTGTTTCAGAACATAACAAGGTTTTTTTTTTCAGTCAAGGTTTTTTGTTTATTATTGTCATTTGTATTATTTTTAGTAATAATAATTTCCTATAATTATTACCAAGTTTGGAATTTACTACTTCAAAGGCTGGAACTTAAGAAGAAGATAGAGTAGTGAATTGGGATTGATTAATAATCAAATATTTATTCGTGTGTCTTTATCAACCAGAAGCATATGCTTTTATACTTATCTTTGTCATTATAATCATTAAATATGCTGAATACTATAATAACAGCAAATGAAATTACATTGCCACCCCTAAGGACAAGAATTTTACAATCACTATCAACAAAACCAAGATTGGCAAGATTAAAGGATTTTGAAGTGATAGAGAAGTTGGGTCAAGGTACATTTGGGGTTGTTCAAAAGGCAAAAGATAAGCAAACTGGAGATTTAGTGGCTATAAAACAATTACTTAATCATTCAGCAAAGGAAGGATTTCCTATAACTGCCTTAAGAGAAATAACAATTTTAAAACAATTACATCATGAAAATGTATTAAGTATAAGCAAAATCATCTTTGAAGAGCCAAGATTAAGTAATCCAGAAGCGATCATTAATACTAGAGGTTGTTTTTATACCGTTTCACATTATATGTCCAGTGATTTAGTTGGACTACTTGAAAATCCAAATGTTAACTTGAAGTTAACTCATATAAAATGTATCATGGAACAACTACTAACAGGTATAAATTACATTCATCAACAAAGATACTTACATAGAGATATAAAAGCAGCTAATATTTTAATAGATTCAGCCGGGGTATTAAAAATTGCTGATTTTGGTTTAGCTAGAGTATATCATGGTCATACTCCAGAATTAGCCTTGGGACCAGGTGGAGGTGAAAGAAATTATACCGGTTTAGTGGTTACTAGATGGTATAGACCTCCAGAATTATTATTAGGTGAAAGAAAATATACTACTGCTGTTGATATGTGGGGTATTGGTTGTGTGTTTGCAGAATTATTTACCCGTAAACCAATATTGGTAGGACAATCTGATGCTCATCAAGCTCAACTTGTATTTGGTTTAGTTGGTTCACCAGCTAGTTGGACTCATGCTGCTTCATTACCAAATAAAAATGATTATGCTATTGGATTAAATGGTTCAAGAACTTTGGAATCAAAATATGAGGGTATTATACCTGAAGATGGTATAAGACTCTTAAGTGGTTTATTGACACTAGATCCATATAAGAGATATAATGCTCTTGATGCTTTAAATCATGAATTTTTCAGAAATGAACCACTTCCTATGCGTCCTGAAGAATTACCTAAATTTGAAGAAAGTCATGAAATTGATAAAGAGAGGTTCAAGAAATTACGTGAGTCAATCAAATCAGGTTATCAATCAACAACTGTAAATGCTAACAATAATAATAACAACCATTCCTATGTGACTCCATTTGGTGGAGAAAAACATGAAAGTAGCTATGAACAATCAACAGGAGCGAAGACTTCTGAACCACAAGAGTTTGACTACGGAAGAGATAACAGACATGATACTTATATACCCAAAAGTAGATCCAATCATGATAGTTACAATCGTACTAGCAATAGTACAAACGGTGATGGTGAATCTGAAAGAAATCCTAGAAACGCCGAAAGTTCGATTAGTACCAATCACAGAGAGTATTATTTAAGCTACAGTACCAAGCCTGCTCCGAAGGCTCCAAGTTCGAACACCACTACCACTACCATAACTACCACGACTACAACTACGACCAATACTACTACGGACAGTAGTACACCAACGAAACCTTCTCTTCCAGGAGTAAAGTCAATACATAAAGATTCAAAGACTCCAGGTTCGAATTTGAACTCGCCTACAGCGGATAAATTTTTAAAGGTTGAAAATGGATTTGTATCAAATAGAAGCTCACCATATGTCGGAGGTATGGAAGGTATATCTAGACCTAAAACGCCAAAATTGGTTTTACAGGATAAAGAAGGAAATGTAACTAGACCAAGCTCAAAATCTGGAAGAAGTTTGTCGTCTTCAGGAAGTGTCACAACAGAGGAGCCAGTGAAAGTTAAAGTGGAGGCTGTGAGAATGCCAGAGAAACGGAAACCAGCCCCACAAGAAAAGGATGCATTGTCATTCATCAAGAAGTTACATTTAAAATCACCAAGACCAAAAGATAACGATTCTGGCAGTGATTCGTCGGCATCATCCAAAAGTAGTGCATTAAGAAAACCATCAGCGAAACTTAAACAAATTGCATCTAATGTATCAAGTAAATTTGCTAATAAGGATCGTAAGAGACCATTAAGTCAATCACCAACTGAATTCAAAAAGAAAGCAAGGTTTGAAGTTGATGATGACAGTGATCTCAGTGAAGGTGAAGATATCGATAGCAATGATGCCAAGACCCTTAGTGACTTTTTGGATCGTAATGCATGGATTAAAGAACCAGAGTATAGAAAGTTCTGTTATGAGCTTATAAGATTTCAAAGCTCTGAAAATTAAATTTTTCCACCACCATTGTAATATTAGTAGTACATAAGAATATATAGTGTCAGCTGTGTAATTCAACTTGAGTTACATTTTTGTATATAACAGAGTTATTCTTAACGAACGATTTTTTCGCAAACGATAATGATTAATATAGAATTCATAATAGATCTCAAGAGATAACTTTTTGTAAATCCAATTTTGGATGCATTTACGATTATGCGAATTCGGATGAGGGCCACACCATAGTACGGAAAGGTGCACCGGCATAAGAGCCCGAGGAAATCAGAATTTTTGTCTGATCGATCAGATAAAAATATTAAGTGTAAAAAAATATGTCAGGATTTTTGGAAAAGTTTTAAACTGAATTACTAATTTTTGTTTGCTCCCATACTTTAATAAGAAGCAAGAGTCTCCAACAGTGAATTCTGCACTTATATCCATATATATTGGGATTAGTTGTTGATAATTCTATCTGCTTAGTCTTGATCTTTCAATTTTACTAATAATATGTCAACTTTCGAAGATTATTTTTCAATACAAACCTTCCTCATTGTTTTGAGAGAAACATTGGAACTGGCTATCATTATATCAGTACTTTTAGCATTTGTACATCAAACATTCAAGGTCGAAGGCAATCTCAAGAAGGAAAGAGAATCATCTACGCCTCTAAATGAGTATAATAGTACCGAGGACCAATTATTAGAAGGTGCAAGCTCAGAATCTTCCATAGATTCAGGGGAGGTGGACAATGATGTAATTTACAGGTTTTTAAAATTCCAAATTTGGGTTGGTGGTTTATTGGGATTGGTAGTATGTTTGTTAATCGGATCATTGATTTTAGCTGTATTCTATCTCGTTGGTAGCGATTTATGGACCATTGCAGAACATTATTGGGAAGGTACTTTTTCAATTATTGCAAGTATAATTATCTCGGTAATGGGTATAAAGATCTTAAGAGTTAATAAGATGCAACAAAAATGGAAGCATAAGTTATCTATTATTATCCAAAACTCAGATTATGTCAATAAAGCTAGACGTCATGGAACTCAAATAGGTTATTCTAAGGAAGAGTTTTCTACGAAATTGGCTTATTGGTCAGAGAAGTATTCAATGCTCTTATTACCTTTTATCACCACCTTAAGAGAAGGATTGGAAGCAATTGTATTCATTGGAGGAATTGGCATTAACGAGAATACCTCCATTGTAGCAATTGTTAATTCAGCCATTTTTGCAATCATACTAGGAACATTCATTGGTATTCTTTTATATCGTTCTGGTAATACTTTATCATTACAATGGTTTTTAATATCTTCTACGTGTTTCTTATACTTAGTTGCTGCTGGTTTGTTTTCCAAAGGAGTTTGGAATTTTGAATTACAACAATTTATAGATGCTTGTGATGGGTTTGATGTAAGTGAAACAGGTCATGGTCCGGGTTCTTATGATATAACGAAAAGTGTTTGGCATGTTGATTGTTGCAATGGGGAATTGCAAGATGATGGTCCATTTTGGATGATGTTCACTGCTGTATTTGGCTGGACCAATTCTGCAACATATGGTAGTGTTTTAAGTTACAATTTCTATTGGATAGTAGTAATTGCAGTATTTTCTGCCTTAATATTTGAAGAAAAACATGGTAGATTACCACTTATTCCAATATCATGGCAACAAAGAAGAATTAAGAAGAGACTTAATCAATTCCAACCTCTCCCAAATGTGGAAATAAGAGAAAGTATTGACTCTATTAATTCTTCGTCACCATTGAATAGTTAGTCATATGAATATGCAAAACTAAAACATTCTAAATGAAAAAGAGTTAAAATTAAACTCTCGTTCATAACCACAACGGCCATAAGCAAATTTATATTATATAGCAATATACCCACCCATATAATTAAGTAGTTTGTACTAATTCAATTAAGTAATTTTAGAAAATGCTAATACACCCCGAGGATACACAAAGGCAACAAACACTGAAGACGCATCTTTAATTCTGGGCTGTTGTTATTATAATTCCAATGTAGAATCAAAATATTTCTCTAGTCAAATGTATTGTTCCTGATATAACAGGGATTTTTGACATAGAGAACCATTGGCTACTTTTCAAATACCATTTTGGGAATGTTTTGGTACCTACTTTCATAGAAGTTAGCAAAGGCTTAATGATATCTTGAGTGCCAAGTTTTAAGGCACAACGTCTATGTCAACCCCAAGTCTCAGTCCTGTCAAAGAAGTGACCTTCATATAACGTATAGAAAGGTGATACTGATAGATTTCTTTTCTATCTTTTTGTCAACTGTGGACTTTCTAGTTCTGCAGATTCTGTTGAAGAGTCCTATTTCAAAAAGTCGTTCCATTTCCGCTGCTTCCCCTTTGAAGCGCCTTAGTTATACTTAATCTTTTTGATCAGTAGAATAGCCGCACTAGAACTTTCTTGGCTATTGTTAAATCCTGAATTAAAGGGTTCGGCTTAGCACTTTTGCAATATAATTACCATATTTAATTCAGCAGGTATATACATTAAATCTAAAAATTGTTATTGTTTAGGGGGGAAATTATCGTAAAATGAAGCTATATTTTTAACTTCAACCAATAGTGCTTTATGGATTCATTCAGAAAGATATTGTGAAAATTTTTTACAATAACTGCAAAACAATTTAAAAATTCGCCTATATATATAACCACTTCAAATTACTTTGTTAAAATCTTCCAAACGATAATTATCCACTTTCGCCTTGTTCAAGTATGAAACAACTTAATTTTCACCTATTTTTCCTTTTATTAGTAGGTTGCTTGTCTGTGATTAAAGCAGATTCTGCTTATAAGAAATATGGTCCCACATTAAAGGCATTGACCTCATGTCAACGTCAGTTAAGTAATACAGCCGTATTTTGTACTACTGGAAAAACCCGTGGTAATAAATGTATCTGTACTAACCCCAATGCCCTTGCAACTGCTGCTGGTTGTCTTAGTTATGGCCATAGGAACACCACTGCTATCTTCAAGGCATTATTTGCATCTTGTGAAGCATATAATGTCACTCTTACTGTTGATGATATGGTAGAAGCATATCAAAATTATACTAAATATGCCATACATGCTTCTGATATTCCTAATTTTAATGCAAAATCACCAGTTCATGTTCCTATTAGATTGAATGATACAAATATAAGGCTTTATATGGAAGCTTATGACAAATACTTAGGAAATTATGACAATAGTTTATATTATTCAGTTGGAGTAATTGGATATTGGGCTTTGGTCTTCTTAGTTGCTATTATTGTTAATTGGTCACAAGTATTGTTTCCAGGATTTTTCAAAATATTAACTGGTCCAATTTCCAATAAATTTAGGAAACATATCACCATGCCAGCAGCATTTGGGAAAAAGAAGACCACCGAACACAAAGTACTTAAAATTTTTCATTTCTTAATGCCATCAAGATTTGAAACAATAGTTATCATCGGATTTTTAGCAGTTGTTATTGCTGTATGTTCAGCACAAATAAGTTATGTTGAAGGTGATCCAGTGTTTGATTCAAAGTCTTCAGCGCTTTTACGTTATACTGCTGATAGAACTGGTATAGTAGCTACCATAATTATGCCATTGCTTATTTTATTCGCAGGAAGAAATAACTTTTTGCAATGGTTAACGAAATGGAATTTCGCAACTTTTATTACTTATCATAAATGGGTGGCTAGAGTTGATTTCACTTTAGTGGTTGTTCATGCTATTTGCTTCTCAGCTTCATATGGGGATTATTATACTGAGGTAATGAAGAGAAAGTACATGAAATGGGGGTACTGTTGCAACTGCAGCCGGTGGAATAATTTTAATTCAAGCTATGTTACATTTTAGAAGAAATAATTATGAAGTATTCTTGACTATTCATATTATTTTCGCTGCATTATGGATTGCAGGAACTTGGATCCATGTTCAAGATTTGGGATATGTTTGGTTTGTATATCCATCAGCTGCTCTTTGGGTGCTTGATAGAGCAGTTAGAATTTTTAGATTGATATGTTTTGGATTTCCAGAAGCTCAAATCACTTTATTATTCAATGAAACTTTAAAAGTGGTTGTTCCTAAGCCAAAATATTGGAATTCAGTTCCGGGAGGTCATGCATTTATTCACTTCATAAGACCAACATGTTTCTGGCAATCGCATCCTTTTACTTTCACAAATTCAGTACAAGAAGGAGATCAAATAGTGTTATATTGTAAAGTCAAGGGTGGTATTACTCATGGTTTAAATAAATATATTGCATCCCACCCAGGTAGAACTGCTAGAGTTAGAGTTGGAGTTGAAGGTCCATACGGAGAACCAACCAATGCCAAAATCTACGATACTGCTGTTTTCATTGCTGGTGGTAATGGCATTCCTGGTTTATATTCTGAAGCTGTAGATATGGCACTCAGATCAAAGGAGAATAACAAGCAGGTGATTAAATTGATTTGGATTATAAGAGAAAACAAGTCATTACTTTGGTTTTATGAAGAACTTTTAGCCTTATCTCAAACCAAGATTCAATGTACTGTTTACGTTACCAAGCCAAAAGGTGATATTAATAATGTGGAATACAATGAAGTTATTAAATTATCATCAAGAATTTCCCAGAGTGAAAATGATAGTACTGAAGAAGTAGACAAGAAGGAGAAATCAAAATATGTGCATGAAAAGACCGAAGTTGAATTCGAACCTTCCGATTCTGAGGCTAATTCTAATATCGGTGCCATTAAATCTGAGTTTTCTCATATTGAGTTTAGAGAAGGAAGACCAACCATTGAAGATATTGTTGATTCAGAAGTAAAGGAATCAAATGGATCAATTGCTTTTGTAACTTGTGGTCATCCTATGATGGTCGATGAAGTTAGATATTCTGTCATCGAGCAAGTTGATAAGAGTGACGGGAAGAGAATTGAATATTTCGAACAACTCCAAGTTTGGGCTTAGATTTACTTAAACCACTAATAATTTTATATAGAACTTAAACTTTTTATTTAATATCTACAACAATATATATAAAATCTATAACAAATCAAACATTAAATTAATTAAACTTCGGGGGCAACATTATTATCATTAAACATTTCATCAACTGAACCTCCTAAATAAACTTTAAGGGTTTTACGAGTGGCAGGAAGTATTCTGCATTTGACCATAGTGACTTTTTCACCATTATCTTTATCAATTTTTTCATAAGCCTGAAATCGATGACAACCTCCAAAAGCGAAGAAATAATTCCTTCCACTTTCTCTAACTTTAAACACATCTATAGGAGGTAATTCACCAGCGGTTATTTCTTGTATACCACAAGTTGCTGATGCCATTGGAATACCATTTAAAGTTGATACCATTGAATCGATTTTTTGATAATCAAGAACTGGAGGTATTGGTCTTCTGATTTCAACTAAGGGAACATATTCTTCCTTTAAACGTGAGGACTGTAAGGACATTTTGGTTTATTCTAGATGTTAATGTAATAGATGATAGTAATTATGTATCAACATATAATAAGACCATAATCAGAATGTAATTCAGGTCCTATACATATATTTATATGCATCTGTAAATGTAGTTGCAAATTATATGAATAATCCAAACAATTATAAATTTATGTCATCCTCTTCTGGAAAAAAGCAATTTTTTATTTTTCTTTTCGTAAGCGCTAGAAGAAGTCTGGACCTGTCTAATCAAAATTGATTTTCAATTAGAAATTATGTTACTT
The DNA here is from genome assembly GCF_036884675.1 of Scheffersomyces coipomensis. Taxonomy (NCBI): domain Eukaryota; kingdom Fungi; phylum Ascomycota; class Pichiomycetes; order Serinales; family Debaryomycetaceae; genus Scheffersomyces; species Scheffersomyces coipomensis. The sequence continues at coordinate 368,005 of NW_027042892.1, read as the reverse complement.
GTGGAATCTAACTACAAATTATATAGGAAAATCCAATTACAACATAGTAATGATCCTTTAAGAACAGGTGTTTTTCATGCTGATTCTTCGTTTACTGTAGATCTTGCTTCAAAATATCACATTCTGTATGTCAGACACTGATTACTGAAAGTTAATTCGTCAACACTTCCTTTAATAAGAATTCTAAAAATATTTTAAACTTTAAGATTGGATAATATAAAGTTGCCAAACTAAATTTAAATGGGTTTTGTTATCTTAAACATCAGTAAATAAATTTGTTAACAGGCCGATATTCGGAATAGTACTACCAAAAAAAAATAGTACAAAATATGTTATACCACATTTTATTTAATAGTTAATATTCTCATAATCACAATATCAACCGAGACTTTATTTATTTCTTAGCTATTACGTTCGGTCATCAAATGCTTTTTAATAAATTAGAACTAAAATCCACACTCTGTCACATCATTAATTAGTTACTTCCTTATTTAGGAGTAAATCCATTTCCACAGTAGAGAATATCGATTCGGTGATATTTTTAAGCCTTTTAATAATAAAGTATTCTTATAACCATGCTCCAAATACTTATATAAATAGTAGAAATCCCTTCTATTCTAATATATTTAATAGTGTTCTTGTCGTATAGCAACTCAATTTTATCTATTTCATCAAAGCAAGCCACAGAGAAGAAATTTTTTTTCGTCCCAAAGAATACTCATTTCCGATCGAACTGATCAAATCGATAAGTTTTTTTTTAAATTAGCTAAAATCAAATTTCATTTTATAAAAGTTATATACCAAGGTAGGTGATAGTACTACAAGTGATCAAGATGTATTATTTTGCTATGTATACATCCTTGGTGCTAGCCTTGTTACTCATACCGTTTTTAATACCTTTAAAATCGAAGAATAGGTGGCATCGTAACATCAAATCATTCCTCATTATCGCATTAATTGTATCATCACTCATAACACTAACACCTCAAATTGCAGTTGATGGAGCTCCCATTCATAAATATGGTAGTGAGAAAATAGCATTTTTAAGTTGCAATTATCAAATAGTAACAACCACTAAGTTCTGTGAAGAAGATAATTATGAATATTGTTATTGTGCTAATCCTGCCGCTTTAGCCACAATTTCTCATTGTTTCGTAGTGGGACATCCAAAGGAAATTCACTTATTCTTGAATCTGTGTAAAGAAAATTATAATATCACCATAACTCATGATGAATTCAGACAAGCTCATCATGATTATTTACTCAATTCAAAATCAATTGATGAAATAGAAGATTATTCCCCTGCAAAAGTGGTTCATTTCCCAGTTAAAATGAATGAATCACAAATTATAAGCTTTAAGGATTCATTTGATAGATACCTTGGGAATTATGATAAGTCAATAGATTATGGTGGATATGCAGTTTTATACTGGGTGGTTGCATTCATTATTATTGCCGCATGTAATTGGTCTAAGATGTTATTACCTAGATTGATTAGAAAATATGCAAATACAAGACTTTTAAACTGGATAAGAAAGAATATAACTTTACCAGCCACCAAAGGAAGGAGGAAAACTGATGCTAAACCGATTTATGGAATTTTCGATATGTTAATACCTTCGAGAATAGAAACTATTTTATTAACCGGTTATTTTGCATTTTGTTTCTTTTTAACCGTTCATGATATTTCATATTCTGATGATGATATCCTTTTCCATTCAAGAGATTTGTCTATAACTAGATCTATTGCCGTTAGAGCAAGTATCTTAACAAGTCTGTCAATGCCACTCTTAATCCTATTTGGCGGTAGAAATAACTTCTTACAATGGTTTACAAAGTGGGATTATGCAACTTTCATAACCTTACATAGATGGGTATCAAGAGTCATATTTGTTTTGGTTGTTCTTCACAGTTTGTTTTATACTTATTATCTCGGAGGGATATCTTCTCCTGAAATGAGTGAAAGTTATATAACATGGGGAAAATTAGGTACATTTTCAGGTTTAGCAATCATGATACAGGGTTTACTTGTCTTAAGAAGAAAATATTATGAAACATTTTTACTATTACATATCATTCTAGCAGCAATTTTTATAATTGGTGCCTGGATGCATGTCTTAAACTTATATTGTTCGTGGTTTTATTATTACACTGCTGCAATTTGGGCTTTTGATAGAATTATTAGAATAGGGAGATTGATATCATTTGGATTCCATGAAGCAACTGTTAAACTTTTACCCGATCAAACTTTGCGTGTCGAGGTTCCAACACCTTCAGATTGGGAAGCCGTTCCAGGTGGACATGTATTTATCCATTTCTTAAGACCAAGTAGTTTTTGGCAATCACATCCTTTTACATATATAAAATCCAGCAATCAAGAAAATACCATAGTATTATTTATCAAAGTTAAAAGAGGAGTAACCTATGATCTTTTTAATGAATTATCCCAAAATTCAGGAAACAGTACAAAGATAAGAGTGGCTGTTGAAGGTTCATATGGAGAATCTCTTCCAGTGAGATATTATGATAATTCAGTATTTATTGCAGGTGGTAGCGGAATCCCAGGAATATATTCTGAAGCCGTTAGCATATTAAATGAATCCCATGATTTGAATCAATATATGAAGTTAATTTGGATTATAAGGGATTATCAATCCATAATATCTTTCTATGACGAGTTAATGGCTTTGAAGGATTGCAAAGTGGAATTATGCATTTACATTACGAAACCGGATCTACCATTGTTTGAAGCTGAAGCAAATACAAGTACAAGCACTGACATGCTTTTGAAGAATGATTCCTTTATAAGCTACAACTCAATAGAGTCAAACTCAGCTATTAAGATGGGATCTGTAAGAAAGCAGATCAATAAAGATATTTTGAAGCTAGATTTAAGCTTTATTAAGTTTAAAGAAGGTAGACCAAATATCGAACAAATTGTTAGTGGAAATATCAAAGCATCGACTGGATCGATTTGCTTTGTGGCGTGTGGCCATCCTGTAATGGTGGATGATGTTAGAGCATCTATTGTTCAAAATATTGATATCAATAGTAATAAAAGAATTGATTATTTTGAACAGTTACAGGTTTGGTCTTAATTATTTATAATTTTATAGAGAATTTAGAGATATATCTCTAATATAATAATAATTACAATTGTATTTATAATTTAAAAAATGCAAGTTTTGTATTCGTATTCGTATTCGTATTCGTAAGTATTCTATAAAATATATAATGCAAGAGAGATCATGAGATCGTTAAAAATCGTTAATATTCGTATTGTAATTAGACTTCACCAGCAAGTTTTTCTCCTTTTGGAGTCCAGCTAGATGATTTCCATGGAGCAACTTTATCAGCGTATAATTCATCTACTTCTTCTAATGATAATCCTTTAGTTTCAGAAACGAAGAAATAGACGTAGAAGAAAGAGAATAATAAACAACCAGCAAAGACGAAACCATAGTAGAAGTGGATAGCGTTAGTGATTTGAGGAGTGAAGAATGAGATTAAGAAACCCCATAACCAATTGAAGGCAGTAGCAACGGCCATGGCTTTAGATCTGATTCTTAATGGGTATGATTCTGAAATAATAGTGTAAACACCACCGGCCCAAGTTGAAGAAAAGAAAAAGATGTATAAACAAGTGATAAAGATCATAGCGTTACCAGATCCAGAGAAAGTTTCACCTTCAGTACCGTTAACAAATAATCTTAAAGAACCAATACAGGCGTAGATTAATAAACAGACGAACATCCAGAAAGAACCAGCTAATAAAGTGATTCTTCTACCTAATCTTTCAATAGCCCAGATACCAGCAAAAGTAGAAGCAAGATTAACAGTACCTAAGATAATGGAAGTTTCGAAAGAATCTTCTAAACCGACAGCTTGGAAAATGGTAGTACCATAATAGAAGAAATAGTTAATACCGGTTAATTGTTGTAATGATTGTAACATGATACCCATGACGACTCTTCTGAAGATAGCTGGTTTACCAGTGATTAATTCTTTCCATGAGGCGGATCCAGCAAGAGCTTCTCTGTCAATACCAGCTTGGATTAATTCAACTTCAGCGTAAACGAATGGATCTTCAGAATCAACTTTATTAGATCTAGCAATGGAAACTTTAGCATCTTCAATTCTTTCCTTTTCAACTAAATATCTTGGAGATTCAGGCATAAAGACCATACCAGTAACTAAGAATAAAGCCCATAAGAAACATAAACCTAATGGAATTCTCCATTGTCTGGAATCAGATAAATCTTTAGTACCGAAACAGATACAGTAACCTAAGAAGATACCTAAAGTGATACATAATTGGAAACAACAGACTAATGGACCTCTTAAAGTCTTTGGAGCAGTTTCAGAAATGAATAATGGAGATAAGACGGCAACACAACCGACAGCTAAACCAGTGATGATTCTACCAACCATAACTTGATACCAATGTTGTTGAGATGAGATTTGAATGACGATACCGATGACGTAAATAACCATGGAGAACATTAAACCGATTCTTCTACCAAAGACATCACCGACTTTAGATAAGAAGATACCACCGAAGGCACAACCGATGTTGAAAACGGAAACGATTAAACCAGTTCTAATATCAGAAATATAATGTTCACCTTCAGCGTTGACTTCCCCGAATCTTTCTTGGAAATCAGTCATGTTTAAGAAACCACCAATGGTACCAGTATCGAAACCGAAGACGAAACCACCAAAGGCGACCAATAAACAGAAAAATGAAATTAAAATATAATCTTTGAAACCCTTTTGAGGTAAGATAGGTTCTTCCTCCTTTTCTAACATGACGTTAGAGTTAACTGGGGTGGTTGAACCAGATGTTAAATCTTGTTGAGACATAATGAAATATTTGAGATTTAAGTAAGTTTGTAATTGTATGCAATTGAAATTGTATTAGTAGTAATTGTTATTTGTAAATGTGAATGATGATGAGAATAAACAAAAAATCTAACCCAACATAGTGGGAGTTGATAGTTATTTATACTTCATGAATCAGAAACCCAAGAAGATATCTGATGTAATAAAATTAGTTGCAAATAAGCAAGTGTCATTGTACGGAATATTGTAAAAAAATTAGTGGAGCAGCAATTTCAAATTCCGATGGGCTTCGGAAAAACCAATTCTGTTTTTAAGCTTTTTTAGTGCTTAAACTACTGTCAAGGTCATGTCTAAAATTTCTTTTTTTTATTTTTTTTATTTTTTGGTTTGTTCCGAATTTTTACGATGAGAGAAGCCCTGCCAGGAATGTCGATCAAACTTTTTAATCATCTATAGATATTATTTGCATTATGGGGTATGACTATTCTGTAATCATGCATGAAATCAGAGCATCTATTTTTTAATATGTATAGAACCGTCATTAACTATATGGATTATTCAAGGCTTATGATATGACTTTATATGTGAAGCCTTTTTGCCAAGGCATTTTATCACGTGCAACTTTATTTAGTATAGTAACTATGATTTCTTACTATACTACGGTCTGATATTACCTCTTAATCAAGACTTTCTTATCAATAATCATTGATTCTAATCGATAATATTGGAAGATTAGTATTGTTATCAAAATTATTTTTAGACAAGATTTTGTTCTTTATCGAACCATAATCCTTTGAGTCATCTATAATTATATATATTTTTAAATCAATTTCATATATGCAAAAATAGAGTCCCCAAAAGGTTCCAGACCAGACACTTTAGCTTGAAACTTAATAATTCATATACTCTACATACATTTATATAACAATTTTCTTGTTGAATAATTTATAACCCACTGACTACCTTAATAGCAAAGTGTTATTGTGCTAGCCAAAACTACGTAGTAAACCTGTTAATGATTGAGTAGATATTACTTGGATTTTTATAAACTAGAGTTAAAGGAATAGACGTCTGAAATATGTAAATAAGAACATATATTAAAAGATCATTTAACTAGATCATTTAACATAACTTATTACTTCAAACTATTATGCATAGTATGAGATAATGATCGATACTCTCTAATACTAAGTCAGATAACTACAATATGAGATAAACTAATAACTACAAGATAAAGGGTTTTGAAAGTTCATTTTATATTTGTATTCATAATTATAATTCGTGTTATATAATATTTATATTTAGAAATGCAAGAGAAATCATGAAATCATTAATATTCGTTAAAAGCAAGAGTCCAATTCAATTAGACATCACCAGCTTGTTTGTCACCTTTTGGAGTCCAGCTAGATGATTTCCATGGAGCAACTTTATCAGCGTATAATTCATCTACTTCTTCTAATGATAATCCTTTAGTTTCAGAAACAAAGAAATAGACGTAGAAGAAAGAGAATAATAAACAACCAGCAAAGACGAAACCATAGTAGAAGTGGATAGCGTTAGTGATTTGAGGAGTGAAGAATGAGATTAAGAAACCCCATAACCAATTGAAGGCAGTAGCAACGGCCATGGCTTTAGATCTGATTCTTAATGGGTATGATTCTGAAATAATAGTGTAAACACCACCGGCCCAAGTTGAAGAAAAGAAAAAGATGTATAAACAAGTGATAAAGATCATAGCGTTACCGGAAGCTTCATAAGTTTCACCTTCATGACCGTTAACAAATAATCTTAAAGAACCAATACAGGCGTAGATCAATAAACAGACGAACATCCAGAAAGAACCACCTAATAAAGTAATTCTTCTACCTAATCTTTCAATAATGTAAATACCAACGAAGGTGGAAGCAAAGTTAACAGTACCTAAAATGATAGAAGTTTCAAAGGAATCTTCTAAACCGACAGCTTGGAAAATAGTAGTACCATAATAGAAGAAATAGTTAATACCGGTTAATTGTTGTAATGATTGTAACATGATACCCATGACGACTCTTCTGAAGATAGCTGGTTTACCAGTGATTAATTCTTTCCATGAGGCGGATCCAGCAAGAGCTTCTCTGTCAATACCAGCTTGGATTAATTCAACTTCAGCATAGACGAATGGATCTTCAGAATCAACTTTATTAGATCTAGCAATGGAAACTTTAGCATCTTCAATTCTTTCCTTTTCAACTAAATATCTTGGAGATTCAGGCATAAAGACCATACCAGTAACTAAGAATAAAGCCCATAAGAAACATAAACCTAATGGAACTCTCCATTGTCTGGAATCAGATAAATCTTTAGTACCGAAACAGATACAGTAACCTAAGAAGATACCTAAGGTGATACATAATTGGAAACAACAGACTAATGGACCTCTTAAGGTTTTTGGAGCAGTTTCAGAAATGAATAATGGAGATAAGACGGCAACACAACCGACAGCTAAACCACTGATGATTCTACCAACCATAACTTGGTACCAATGAGTTTGAGAAGAAATTTGAACGACGATACCGACGACGTAAATAACCATGGAGAACATTAAACCGATTCTTCTACCAAAGACATCACCGACTTTAGATAAGAAGATACCACCGAAGGCACAACCGATGTTGAAAACGGAAACGATTAAACCAGTTCTAATATCAGAAATATAATGTTCACCTTCAGCGTTGACTTCCCCGAATCTTTCTTGGAAATCAGTCATGTTTAAGAAACCACCAATGGTACCAGTATCGAAACCGAAGACGAAACCACCAAAGGCAACTAATAAACAGAAAAATGAGATTAAAATATAATCTTTGAAACCCTTTTGAGGTAAGATAGGTTCTTCCTCCTTTTCTAACATAACGTTAGAGTTAACTGGAGTGGTTGAACCAGATGTTAAATCTTGTTGAGACATAATGAAAGTATTGAGATTTAAATAAATTTGTATGCAATTGAAATTGTAGTAGTAGTAGTAATTGTTATTTGTAAATGTGAATGATGATAAGAATAAACTAAAAACCTAACCCAACATAGTGGGTATTCATGGATATTTATATTTCATGAATCCAGATAATTAACAGCACTTCTGATGTAATGAAATTAGCTGCAAACAAACAAGTATCATGATAATCTGCAATATTAAAAAAATTAGTGGAGCAGTAATGAATTAAAGTTGACCCTCGGAAAAACTCTCATAATGCAAAGAATATTTTTTCTTGGTTTCCATCATCTGAGAAGGTCACGTCTGAAATTAATTTCTTTTTCCCTTTGTGTCTCTACGGTAAATTAAAACAATGCGCGGACACCTTCCGACATTGGCCTGACGTAGATCCTCATCTTAATTAAGCATTAGAACAACCATGCATAATTTATGACATACCCATAGACTACAGGGCTCAGCTATGGAGTGCTTATGATGTTCATTTAATAAACCTTAGTTTCATTACATCATCTTTACCTTTACTGCATTTATTTTTTAGTTTCTCCATTGATAGAAGTGATAATCCGGAGAAATTGATTTATATTCCAGATATCAAGTATGCCATCAGTGGTTTTATCAGTCGATACTAACAATTTGACCTTGGCAATAATGGTTTATTACAGCCTCGATCTAATAATATTTCCCCAGTCCTAATATTTAATCTAATTTAATTAATTGATGTCATTACCTAGACATGGTAGATCATCCTATCTGCCCCAAGATAATAACATATCCCCACAAAGTTACAATTATTATGTGCATTATGCTTTGTTCTGGTATAGTTAATTGTATTGAGATTAATAGTAAAAGTATGACGGCACTCATAAGCTAACTATCTGATAGATACTTGTTATACCGAGAAACAACGAATGTGTAGAAATACGTTGATAGTAATAGCGATCATGTCTTACGATCTATTTCCACTAAAAGGTTATGATACTGTCATCTAAAATATTTAAAAGCTTAAAAAAGTAAAATTTACGATAGGCCTAAAATTCTCATAACACTGCGAAAAAAAAAACCACCAAACCCCTTAGTCCCATTATTGCTAAAAAGAATCTACATTTTTACAAAGTTAAATTTAGAACTTGTATATCATAAATGAAATTATTATAAAGATAAAATTTTATTTTAAGAACCAGTTATATAAAATTAAAAGTAAACATAATTAATAGAAAATGCAAAGAAGAAAAATATCGTTAAACGTTAGAATTTTAATATATAACTTAAACATCACCGGCTTCGGCTTCGTTTTCACCTTTTGGAACCCATTTAGGTGATTTCCATGGAGCAACTTTAGCAGCGTATAATTCATCTACTTCTTCTAATGATAATCCTTTAGTTTCAGAAACAAAGAAATAGACGTAGAAGAAAGAGAATAATAAACAACCAGCAAAGACGAAACCATAGTAGAAATGGATAGCGTTAGTGATTTGAGGAGTGAAGAATGAGATTAAGAAACCCCATAACCAATTGAAGGCAGTAGCAACGGCCATGGCTTTAGATCTGATTCTTAATGGGTATGATTCTGAAATAATAGTATAAACACCACCGGCCCAAGTTGAAGAAAAGAAAAAGATGTATAAACAAGTGATAAAGATCATAGCATTACCGGAAGCTTCATAAGTTTCACCTTCATGACCGTTAACAAATAATCTTAAAGAACCAATACAGGCGTAGATCAATAAACAGACGAACATCCAGAAAGAACCACCTAATAAAGTAATTCTTCTACCTAATCTTTCAATAATGTAAATACCAACGAAGGTGGAAGCAAAGTTAACAGTACCTAAAATGATAGAAGTTTCAAAGGAATCTTCTAAACCGACAGCTTGGAAAATAGTAGTACCATAATAGAAGAAATAGTTAATACCGGTTAATTGTTGTAATGATTGTAACATGATACCCATGACGACTCTTCTGAAGATAGCTGGTTTACCAGTGATTAATTCTTTCCATGAGGCGGATCCAGCAAGAGCTTCTCTGTCAATACCAGCTTGGATTAATTCAACTTCAGCATAGACGAATGGATCTTCAGAATCAACTTTATTAGATCTAGCAATGGATTTCTTAGCTTCTTCGATTTTAGATTTTTCAACTAAATATCTTGGAGATTCAGGCATAAAGACCATACCAGTAACTAAGAATAAAGCCCATAAGAAACATAAACCTAATGGAACTCTCCATTGTCTGGAATCAGATAAATCTTTAGTACCGAAACAGATACAGTAACCTAAGAAGATACCTAAAGTGATACATAATTGGAAACAACAGACTAATGGACCTCTTAAGGTTTTTGGAGCAGTTTCAGAAATGAATAATGGAGATAAGACGGCAACACAACCGACAGCTAAACCAGTGATGATTCTACCAACCATAACTTGGTACCAATGAGTTTGAGAAGAAATTTGAATGACGATACCGACGACGTAAATAACCATGGAGAACATTAAACCGATTCTTCTACCAAAGACATCACCGACTTTAGATAAGAAGATACCACCGAAGGCACAACCGATGTTGAAAACGGAAACGATTAAACCAGTTCTAATATCAGAAATATAATGTTCACCTTCAGCGTTGACTTCCCCGAATCTTTCTTGGAAATCAGTCATGTTTAAGAAACCACCGATGGTACCAGTATCGAAACCGAAGACGAAACCACCAAAGGCAACTAATAAACAGAAAAATGAGATTAAAATATAATCTTTGAAACCCTTTTGAGGTAAAGAAGCATGAGCTACTTCTTCTTCTTTGTCTAATACATTAGAGTTAACTGGAGTATTAGTACCAGAAGATAAATCTTGTTGAGACATGATTAATAAATAATATGAATTTGAATATGAGTAATAATTGTTGTAATTGTATGATGATGATAAAAAACAATTGAATGAACTTGATTAACAAGAAGGGGAAATTGAATCCATATTTATATTATTTTGGATTCCATGGAATGGCTGAACTTTAAAATATAGATGGACCTTATTATGCATGATGATATTAGGGTAATTCCTAGTTTTGCATGCAATTTCTTTATTTTTGCAGTGGAGCAGCACTTGCCTCACTCGTCGGAAAAATAAAAAAAAAGTCAGCACTTTAAAGTTAAGAAAAATAGTTTAAATTGAGTAGTAACAATAGAGACACCTCATCTGACAGAATTTAAGAAGGCACTAAAATGGAACTAAAAAATAAAAATTGCTTTTAAATATTTTTTATTTGTTTATTTTTTATTGTTCTCTGTTAGTTTCCTATTATGAGGTAAGTTTCATGCAATGCGTATTCAAAAGATGGGGTTAAGATGAGTGGAGGTCATATGGAGGGTGGGTTGTTTCATTCCCTAAAGAAGAATATGCGGCAAGAATCCAGAAAGTCATCTAGTTGTTCTTTCTTAAATTATTATGATTTCTATTTTCTTAAGGTGTAACTGAAATAGTACAAAAAGTAGAACCCGTAACTTTCCTTTCTTTGTGATATGCTACATGACAGGGTTTATTTAGTTAAAATATATCGTCACTAACTATTCATTTCTTGGTACCATTATTCTCTTAACTTGTTTTAGTGGGTCTGACGATAATTTAGTGGGTAAATGACATAATACCCCATCGTAATCTTAATATATAGAAGTGGCTAGATTTTCCGAACGATAATCTTGGCGCATCATAATTAATAACATTCGGATAAATTATTCTTATCTTTTAGATTAGTACATATCTCACCATCATGAGATTTTGTTTATTTATTCAACTCCAGGTCAATTGAATGTATAATAAAAGGTTTTTATATTAGATAAATCTAGCCATTTTGAAGTGTACATACATAGCGCTTCTTCTATATAGTATTATTGATAATATTTATTATGTTTTATTTTTATTTTTTCATGCATACATTTTCGTTTTTTTTTATTTCTTGAACAACACTTTGGATGCAAATCGTTAAAATCATTCAATCGTTAATAAATTAGTTTGATTAAGCATCAACCTCTTCTTCAGTTGGTGGTACCCAATTGGTGGATTTCCATGGGGCAACTCTAGCAGCATATAATTGATCAACTTCTTCTAAAGTTAAACCTTTAGTTTCACAAACAAAGAAGTAAACAAAGAAACAAGAAACTAACATTGAACCTGAAAAGACAAAACCAAAGTAGAAGTTAATAGCTTTAGTGATCATTGGAGTTAACATGGAGATTAAGAAACCTAACATCCAATTAGCACCAGTAGCAACAGCCATAGCCTTGGCTCTAATTCTTAATGGATAAGTTTCTGAGATAATAGTATAACAACCACCAGCCCAAGTGGATGCAAAGAAGAAAATGTAAACACAAGTGATGAAAATCATAACATTACCTGAAGTTTGATTAGTGGAACCATCAGCTCTGTATAAGTTAATTGAACCAATACATGAGTAGATTAATAAACAGATGAACATAAACACTGAACCGATTAATAAAGTAACTCTTCTACCTAATCTTTCAATAGCCCAAATACCAGCAAAAGTAGAAACGAAGTTAACAGTACCTAAGATAATGGAAGTTTGGAAAGAATCTTCTAAACCGACAGCTTGGAAAATAGTAGTACCATAATAGAAGAAATAGTTAATACCAGTTAATTGTTGTAAGGAAGTTAAAGTAATACCCATGATAACTCTTCTGAAGATAGCTGGTTTACCAGTGATTAATTCCATCCATGAGGCGGATCCAGCAAGAGCTTCTCTATCAATACCAGCTTGGATTAAATGAACTTCATTATAGACAAATGGATCTTCAGATTCGACTTTGTTAGATCTAGCGATGGATTTCTTAGCTTCATCAATTCTTGATTTTTCGACTAAGTATCTTGGAGATTCAGGCATAAAGACCATACCAACAATTAAGAATAAAGCCCATAAGAAACATAAACCTAATGGAATTCTCCATTGTTTAGAGTCAGTTAAGTCTTTAGTACCATAACAGATACAGTAACCTAAGAAGATACCTAATGTGATACATAATTGGAAACAACAGACTAATGGACCTCTTAAACTCTTTGGAGCAGTTTCAGAAATGAACATTGGAGATAAGACTGAGACGGTACCGACAGCTAAACCACTGATGATTCTACCGACCATAACTTGATACCATTGATATTGAGATGAGATTTGAACTGCAATACCGACAATATAGATAACCATAGAGAACATTAAACCAATTCTTCTACCATAAATTTCAGCAATTTTAGATAAGAAGAGACCACCAATACAACAACCAACGTTGAAGACGGAGACAATTAAACCAGTTCTAATATCGGAGACAGTATAGTTACCAGCTTCATTAAGTTCACCGAATCTTTGTTGGAAATCAGACATATTTAAGAAACCACCAATAGTACCAGTATCGAAACCGAAGACGAAACCACCAAAGGCGACTAATAAACAGAAAAATGAAATTAAGATATAATCTTTGAACCCTTTTTCTGGCAAGGCTTGACCGATGGCTTGTACTGGTTGGATATCTTCTGATTCCTTATCAGTGTGTGATTGAACTGGAGTGGTATCTGCAGTTGTTAAAGCTTGTTGTGACATATTGAATTGTTTAATATATATAGAATGTATTTCTTGATGTTTTACTATTTCTACAAGAGTTCTGTTTCCTACATTGGAGAAGATATCCTCAACCTTTTATAGTTGTCAAATTGACTTGTTGTTAGATCCATTTGGTTAGTTAGTTCAATGTTGTATCCCATAACATTTAATGGAACAACGATCTTGTTTGAAGATACTGCTTAGAATTTTCCTGGTGGAGTGTCGCAAAAAAAAAACATAACCACCACTTTCTCAGAAAATCTTAATTCTAGTGATAAAATTTTTTCCCACTAATTTAAGCTCTCCACTAAAAAAAAAAATTACAAAGTTTTAATAAGATGATGGTTAAAAAATTATTTTTTATTCTCTTCTCTATTAATTTCCAAAAGTGACGAAATGGGTTGTGCCCCGATTTTCTCCATACTGTAAAATATGTACACCATAAAGTTTTTGTATGCACAAACAAAAAGAATGCAGCTACGCGGCTTATTATGATTAAAATACTACGTGGAGATTGGGTGCCGAGGAAATTTAGTAGTGAGCACTGGTTCAAAAGGTCATGACATGAGATGGAGTCAATTTTGGGCTTCTATTTGGTCTTGCTCATACGAGATTTACAGTATTAAGTCATTTCTTTAAACAGGGTTCGGATCATTTCGAAAGGTTGTCTTATGGCGGTTTAATCTGATTAGCAGCTAATTTGAATTAGTTGCAACATAAACCTGAGCTATGAAGTCAATTATCAGACGTTCTTGGTTTGAAGCTTTTCTTTTTCTACTTGTATTTACAATTAGCTCAACTTTATTTATTTATTTACGAAACGAAACAGAACCAAATTGAATTTTTCACATCATATGAATGTATCTCTATACATCTTCCTTTCAACCTTAATTTACTCCGCAATAGAATAATATTTTAATTTCTATTAACATGGAGTTTAGCAGTTTGTTCTTTGAAATGGAGATGTGCATACTTCCAGAAAGAACCTTTAAGCGCTTGAAAATATTACCATTGTTAACTGTTCTTTATCTACAAAATATTATTTTAAAGAACATATTTATTCAATTAGATATTAAAAATATAATCATCTCAAAATAGTTGTCAATCATTTTTTATTATGCATTTTTGATGGTTTAGGAAATTTAATTCATTTAAACAAATGGATTTCGGTTTTGTACCTTTTCAGTCACCACTCGAGAACAAAAACAAATAAAAAATAAAAAAGAAATTCCTAGATGAGCAAAATATTTTAAATTTTTTTTAGATGCTCTTTTCGACAAGTTGTATTTTCTGTTGCTGTCTTTTTATAATGCTGTCTAACAGTTTTTCCGAATTACTGTGATCATTAAATCTACATGCGCTAAAATATTCGATGAGCTAGCAGACAACATTCTACGAGTTAGTCTAACTATTTTATATAATTACTATTTAGTTATAATTAGATATATTGCTCACACGAAATAGATTGGTTGGGTGAATTGGTTGTGGAGGTTTTTCTTGGACTCGACATAAACTTTGTTTAATTAACCAATCTACTCCAAAAATGTGCGTCATACTTTTCAACTTCCCCATGGGATTAAGGGTGGGAGTGAATAAATGAATAACATAAGCTGATGTAGCTACGGTGACTCAACTAGCGATACTTCTTCAAATAGTTATTCCTGGTTTGAATTTTTCCATGATTTTCAAAATGGTTACCAAATACAATAAAAAGGTAATGTTACCATTTTATTCTTTTCTTGGTGAGGTTGCAAAATTCAAAATTGAAATTTTTTTCAAAATCAGTTAATACTTTAAACTCTATACATCACTAGAGTGAGTATCAATTGCTGTTAATAACAATTAGACAAATATGATCTAACTTTGTTTTCGTGAAAGACAGCTATAAGTTGGTCATGACGCCAAATACTAGCTGTATAAATAGAGTTGTCAAGTTGGTCACTCCTACAAATAGTAATCACAGTTCAGGTCGCCTTGTATTATTTGGAATCTGAAAAGTCATCTCAAAAGCTTAATATTTAGATGAATTTTTAAAACCCGGATCGTTTTATAACGAGAAGTATGTACTAGCGGGAAACAGCCTATTTATATATTCAACTCTAGGTCGTGTTAAAACCTCATTTATCAGGCTTTTTTTAGCCAAGAACTTTGAGCTCGCTTTAATTGTTGTAATTATAATTGAAACTGCAATTATGCTCAAATTAGCAGTTCTATTCGTCTTTACAAGTGGTATGTTCTATTCCTGTCCTCTGAGACGATATTCATATACATCAAACTGTTCTAACTATATTATAAATGAATACACTGTTAAAGAGTTTTGTAAATAAGGCTCGAATGACGTTTGCGACTCAAAATGCACCTACCAATATTAATACTCCTTCATAAATTAAGCCCGATTTCATATTTGTTTACTACAGAGGTGAGATCCAATCAAGTAATTAGAAAGGAAAAATAAATATTAAAACGAAACCTTTGTGATACGATTTCAACTATTGTATTTTCAGAAAACAATCAGAGATTTCTAATTGCTGGTTAAATTGGTAGTAATTTCTCACATTTTAGATTCTAACTTCATCTATTTTCCTTTAGATATCCACTAAGATATCATCATACGATTAAATATAAAGAATAAGATCATATTTAGACGTTGGACAGGTGTTAAATACATGAATATTGAGCGTTATTTGTCTAATCATCATAAGTTTTTCCGAAAAGTGGATATTTTATATGCGAATTAATTAAGTGATGAAAATTTTTCCGTGAACGATATTTTGTGTCATGTAATTTATCCGGTGCGATATTTTTACTACTATTGTATTGTGAATACCATAGTAACAAACCGTAACTTTCCTCCTGTAAGTATTGAATTGTATATTAAAAAACTTTTCATACTCTTATTAAACTTTTAATAACGCCATTGGATTTATTAAAGGATGATTAAAGACGCATAAAAAAAGTGGGAGTCTCCAGGTGTTATGCGGTTGTTTGACTCCGTATACTGTTTGAACTATCCCCAATTTATTGTTAGTAAATTTGGTACCTTCAACTCTATTTTTATTCTTATAATATGTTGTTTCATGTGTTATTTTGGGGGTACCCTTTTCAACTATGGAGCGGAGACGATAAAGCAACTCAGTTATCCATTTGACCATAACTACATTTGAACCCTAACATTAGATACATATACTTAAAACCAAGCAGGGATAAACTCAATTATTCACAAGTTTAGCCATTTGATCATTTTAGCTTTATTTGATGTGTAAATATGAGCCCATTGGAGTGACTTCTCCAATTGCTCCATCATAGTTTTGGTAGATGAAGTGGGGGGTTTCCGGAAAAACTGGAGGTGTGTGTGGGTCAATTATGCGGCTCATGCGTCAAAACTGGATTAAAAAAACTTTTTAGCGTTACAATACAGGATATTATTCATATGAGTTTTTCCGAGTTTTGACCGTTTTGCCTTATTCTTGCCGCAACCTTATAGAAAGCTTAACTTCAATGCTGAAAATTTTCAACCACATTCAAAAGTATAAATATGAAAGAAATTCCACTATTTCCCTAGTCAATTAGTTGTCAGATTGGATTCTTCTCCTTCATTACTTTTAATTTGCAAAGTTAAATTATTATAATGTCACAACAAGAACTTTCTTCTGGTGTTCAAACACCAGAAAACACTTCTGTCTTAGAAAAAGAAGATAAAATCGATGAAGTCCCACAAGAAGTTAGTCATAAAATCAACCCAGCTGGTGGTTTAAAGGATCATTTATTGATCTCCATTTTCTGTTTATTAGTTGCTTTTGGTGGTTTCGTCTTTGGTTTCGATACTGGTACTATTTCTGGTTTCGTTAACATGTCTGATTTCTTAGAAAGATTCGGTCAAACCCATGCTGATGGTACCCACTACTTATCCAATGTCAGAGTTGGTTTACTTGTTTCTATCTTCAATATTGGTTGTGCTGTCGGTGGTATTTTCTTATCCAAGTCTGCCGATATGTATGGTAGAAGAATTGGTATTATGTTTGCTATGGTCATTTATGTCGTTGGTATAATTGTTCAAATTTCTGCTACTGACAAATGGTACCAAATTTGTGTTGGTCGTGCTATCACTGGTTTAGCTGTTGGTACCGTTTCTGTCTTATCTCCAATGTTCATTTCCGAAACCGCTCCAAAAACTTTAAGAGGTACTTTAGTCTGTTGTTTCCAATTATGTATCACCTTTGGTATTTTCATTGGTTACTGTGTTACTTACGGTACTAAACAATTAGATGATTCCAGACAATGGAGAATTCCATTAGGTTTATGTTTCTTATGGGCTATTTTCTTAGTCTCTGGTATGGTCTTTATGCCTGAATCTCCAAGATACTTAGTCGAAAAGCAAAAGATTGAAGAAGCTAAGAAATCCATTGCTAGATCCAATAAATTATCTGCCGAAGACCCAGCTGTATACAGTGAAGTCCAATTAATCCAAGCTGGTATTGACAGAGAAGCTCTTGCTGGTTCTGCCTCATGGATGGAATTAATCACTGGTAAACCAGCTATCTTCAGAAGAGTCGTCATGGGTATCATGTTACAATCATTACAACAATTAACCGGTGATAACTATTTCTTCTATTATGGTACTACTATTTTCCAAGCTGTTGGATTAAAAGATTCTTTCGAAACTTCCATTATTTTAGGTGTTGTTAACTTTGCTTCCACCTTCGTTGGTATTTACATTATTGAAAGATTAGGTAGAAGAACTACTTTATTAGCTGGTTCCGCTGCCATGTTTGTTTGTTTCATTATCTACTCAGTTCTTGGTTCAGTCCACTTATACAAAGACGGTGAATATAACAACAATAACACTTTTAAATCATCAGGTAATGCTATGATTTTCGTTACCTGTTTATACATTTTCTTCTTTGCTTCTACCTGGGCCGGTGGTGTTTATACTATTATTTCAGAATCATACCCATTAAGAATCAGATCTAAAGCTATGGCTATTGCCACCGCTGCCAATTGGTTATGGGGATTCTTAATCTCATTCTTCACTCCATTCATCACTAGTGCTATCCACTTCTACTACGGTTTTGTTTTCACTGGTTGTTTATTATTCTCTTTCTTCTATGTTTACTTCTTTGTTTCTGAAACTAAAGGATTATCATTAGAAGAAGTTGATGAATTATATGCTCAAAAGATCTTACCATGGAAATCCGCTGCATGGGTTCCTCCATCTTACGAACAAATGGCCACTTCTACTGGTTTCGCTGCTGATGCCAAGGCCCAAGATGAACAAGTTTAAAAGTTCCATAAACATTTTTTAACGATTGCTACGTAGGTTTATCTCATTTATAGAAAAAGATGTAATATAGATAATTAATTTTAACTAATAACTAATATTTTACAATGTAATATGAAAATTGTTTTTATTTGACCCTGAATGAATCTCCTTTTTCTTAAATTTCTGATCTTTCTTGCTTACGCTTCCAGTCCAATCATACAACCAGTAAGCAACCTTTTTTGCTTCGTAGTAAAATGTCTCCTTAAACCCTAGATATTCCATGATTTTATTCAACTGTTGTTTATCAAAATATCTTGAACTCGTCACACAAGGAAGCGGTAATACTAGAAATAGACAACTGACATTATCTCCAGTTGGTTTCTTAAGAAACTTAGTGATCTTGAGGAGCATTTCACCTCTTAGACTAGGATTAGGAACAAAATTAACCACTAGCGAGCATGATACAAGATTGAATTTTTCCTTTTCATTATTTGGCAATGGTCTCTCCATGAAGTCTTGTTGTAGAATTAAGTGATGTTGTGAGTTTAAGTCTATTCGTGCGATTTCCTTGAATAAACCACACGTTGATATGTCATTATCTGGACTCAAGCATCCTATTTCCAAAGCATTCGCATCTTCTAATTTATCTTTATATTGGGGATCGTTTAACCATTCGACTAGCTTCTTCGAGGAATCACCTCCTCTTTTACCATTTTGACCCTGAGTAGAAGCTAGTTGGTAAGCTTTAAGTCCTCCTCTGATGTCAATTTCAGCATCTATATGAGCTAAGGTCTTAAACAATTCACTTTCAGTAAGGGAATCATCTATTTTTATCAATTCGGATGACTTTTTATTAAGTTTAGATTTAGACTCTTCGTAGGAGGGGAAATATACCTTATTGAATAATGTATTATTGCTTAAGGTCTCTTTGTAATTATCTATTTTTAATAACTGATTGTTACTTAGTTTTTTGATCTTCTCTATTATGATGTATTTATTTTTTTCCAATACATGGAAACGTCGTATAAGTTGTCTTGCATTCTGAGGTTTAATACTTCTCGGTACTATTTGTGATCCAGTTATAGACTTAGGACGTTTTAAAAGACCCAGTCTTTTCTTCTTAAGAGCCATTGTCGAGGGTTGGTAAAGCTACCTACTTATACCTTAATTGGTTCCAAATTAAATTTTCCTATATGAAAAATTATGTACAGGATACTGGAATTTTTTTTGTTAGTAGATGAGATGTTCATCTCTTTCTTTAGCAGTTAATATATAATACAATTATTGCAACCATAGAATAGAGATGGCTCCTTCAAAGAAACAGAAGTCCAAAGGGGGATCTAAGACGAATAAGATCGTGAAAAAACGTAAGACTCCTACGTTGAAGCAAAAATTACAAAGTGAATCAAAAATTGTTAAAGTAGATCAATTAAAATGGAAAACTGTTGATATCCCAGATAACTTAGATGATTATCATGGATTCATGGGTCTTGAAGAAATAGATGGTGTTGATGTGAAGATGGTTAATGGTAAGGCCGAATTTATTCTTAATGACGGTGATGACGATGAAGAATTTGAAGAGGAAGTAGAAGAGGCTCAAGAAGAAGCTCAAGAAGAAACAATTATCCAAGACCAAAAAGTAGAAAAAGACGAAAAAGTAGAAGAACAAGAGGAAATAGTTGAAGAAGAAGATGAAGATGATGAATTCACAGGATTCGAGGACAAAGAAGTGGAGACTAAAGATGAGGATGAAAAAGCAGAAGTAACAGATAAATCTAAAACCAAGAATGGTTCCAAACCTAAAAAGAATGAAGAAGGATTTAAACATGTGGAGAATGCGTTCCTGTCACTTAATGCTGACCTTCCTACCACTGAAGTCGACCTTCCAAGTTGGGAAGATAAAGAAAAAGGTTTAAGTTTAAGTTCTTATACGTTAGCTGGGTTGAGTGCATTAGGATTTGAAAAGCCAACTCCTATTCAAAGAAAAACTATTCCATTGGCAATAGAAGGTAAAGATGTTATAGGTAAAGCTACAACTGGTTCTGGTAAAACTTTGGCTTATGGAATTCCTATCCTTGAAAAATATATATCCAAATCAGACGAAGATAAGGCAGATCATCCAACAGGATTGATCTTTACTCCAACTAGAGAATTGGCTCATCAAGTTGTTACTCATCTCAATCAAATCACAAAATTATCCCCATTATCTTCTCATGGTATAGTTAGTGTAACTGGTGGTTTATCTATACAGAAACAAGAAAGATTATTATCCCACAGTCCAGGTATATTAGTTGCAACCCCAGGTAGATTGTTAGAATTGCTTCAAAAGGATTCAGAATTAGTTAAAACAATAGCAAAAGTTGATATTATTGTGTTGGATGAAGCTGATAGATTGTTACAAGACGGTCATTTTGAAGAATTTGATAAGATATTGGAACTTTTACGTAAACATAGAACTAGTTCAGAAACTATTGCCTGGAAATGGCAAACTTTAGTTTTCAGTGCTACTTTCTCCAAGGATTTATTTGGTAAGCTTGCCAATAAAAATTCCAAGAAGGCTGAATCACAAGGGTTAATTGATAATGATGAGATTTTAGAATTGTTAAACTCCAAGCTTAAGTTCAAAGATACAAAGCCAGCTTTAGTTGATGCTAATCCTAAAGAAATTGTCGCTGGCTTAGTCACTGAAGCTCTTGTTGAATGTGGTCCAACAGAACGTGATTTATACTTATACTACTTTTTATTAATGTATCCTGGTTCAACATTGGTATTTGCTAATGCCATTGATTCAGTAAAGAGATTAGTGCCATTGTTAAACAATTTAAGAATTCCAACTTTTTCAATTCATTCATCAATGATTCAAAAACAAAGATTAAGAGCATTAGAAAAATTCAAAAATGCCAGTGGAAGGGCTGGTGGTAGTGCAGTATTAATTGCCTCTGATGTTGCTGCTAGAGGTTTGGATATTCCAGATATTGACCATGTTGTTCATTATCATTTACCAAGATCTGCCGATATATATATTCATAGATCAGGTAGAACTGCCAGAGCAGGAAAGGAAGGTGTTTCAGTTATGCTTTGTTCTCCACAAGAAGCTTCGGGTCCTTTAAGAAAGTTAAGAAAATTAGTCGCTAGTACTGCAGGTTCTACTAAACTCAACATGCATAATGATGTCAAACTTCTTCCTATAGAACCTGATTTAGTTGATCAATTGAAACCTCGTGTCAGTATTGCCTCCAAGCTTGCTGATTCTGATATTTCTGCTACTTCCACCAGAAAGGAAGATTCATGGATTAAACAAGCTGCTGCTGAATTAGGAGTTGAAGATTTAGGAGATTTAGATGAGTTTGAAGATGATATAATAAAGAAACAAAGAAAGAGAAAGGAAGGTAAGTTATTATCTAAGAATGAAGTTTTAGGATTAAGATTTGAATTAAAAGAATTATTAGCTAATCAAATCAGAACAAACCCAAGAAGATCTTACTTAACTAGTGGTTTAGAAAATTTAGCTCATCAAATGGTAGTTGGGAATACTCACAAGGAAGTATTAGGTCATAAGAAAGTTAATGCTCTTGATGACTTAAGAAAGAAAGGTAAAAACTTTAAAGTGAAGAAACCAAAGGCCAAGATTATTCCTAAGAAAGAAGAAAAATCTAAAGGCAAGGATAAATTTAAATCAAAGAACAAGAATAAAAAGTCTGATTAAACAAATGGTATTGTATAATATAGAAATAAATATGTAATAAAATACAAAATTAAAAAAGAAACGCTAAAACAAAAAAGTAGAAAATTATAAACAAGCAGTATGCAAAAGTAGATTAAACTATCTAAATGAAATCTTCGTCATCATCATAATACTCATCATCATCAGATTCATCAGCTAATTGATCAAAGTTAACCTTGTATCTTAACATGGCACCAATACCACCAAAACCTTGAACGAATTGAGCACCTTCAGAAGATCTATCAGTAACGAATTCTAAAGTAGCACCAAAACTTCTATAATTTTCAGCTAACCATTCTAAAAATGATTCTTCTTTTACAATTTCCATATCAGTTCCTGTCTTTTTATCTTCTTGCCATGATTTATCAGGTAAATCTGGGTTAGCATGAGCAATGACAAGATCACCTTCAATATCTTTTAAGGTATATCTGATTATATTTAAATTTTCATAAACAATGACGGTTTCACAAGCACCTAAATCTAAGGCTTTTAAAGTATCTTCAATACCATAACAGAATTTACCAGTATCTTGAGAAATTTCATCGAAATATAAGTTTAATAATTTCTTTTCTTGAACGAATTTAACATTAGCTAAAGTTTCAGCTGATAATTCTATAGCTTGATTAAAACCATTTTCACCACCATAAGAAATATCAACAATTTTAATAATTTTTGCTTGTAATCTAAGATCGAAAAGATCAGATTTTGATAATTCAGTTTTAAAATCAGCAGAACCAGCTAAAATTAAACCTTTAACATTAACTCTATCAGCAGTAATGAAATTTTGAACTGCAACTTCAGCAACTTTTCTAATATAATTATGTCTTTTTTCTTCTCTTAAACGAGAGAAACGAACAGCAGATTGACCACCTCTACCATGCTTCTTTGGTAAATCAACGGTAAATTTATGTAAAACTTCTCTTGTATTACCTGAAACAGTACCAAATAAAGCACCATTACCATCCATAACAATGAAACCGAATTTATCATCATTTTCTAATAATTCATTTAAAGCTTCAAGATGGAATTTGTTATCACATAAGTATAAAGTTGTATTGATAGGCTTGAAAGGTTCGAAATCAATATTCAATTTTTTTTCTTTTCCTTCATCGGTAATGATATCACCACAATAGACCACCAATCCATTTCTTGGAACAGAATTGTATAATTTTAACTTTTGTTGAGTGGAGGTAATAGCTGAAAGAACAGACAATCTATTAACACGCGATTTGATATTGGAAGCAGTACCATATTCTTCAGTTAATTTCTTTTGAATCAATGATATTTGACCTGATGGAGGTATAACCAATGAAATCATAGAAGTACCATTACCTCTTGCAGCTTCCAATGACTTGATCAACTTCTTGACCTTCCAGATCTCAATATTCTTTTCGGCATCACCTTCTTGAGTAGACATTATAGATATACGTTAGACTTCTAAGAACTAATTCAAAAATAGATACCAACTTGTTTCACCTCTCATCAATTGATACAGCTTTTGAAAAGTCTAAAAAAAAAAATTTTTTTTTTTGGGAGAGATCTGATCACGTGGAACCAATTCCTGTATACAAGGTCACCCTCAATTCAATCTAACAATTTAGTAATAGAAAAGGAACCATCCGGAAGTGATAATGACAACAACGACATCAAGCAAAAGGTTTAGGTTTGAATCGTTGGATTTGATTTGATCATACTTTTAATACTTCAATCATGGCATCAGAAACAGCAGCTGCTAATCAAATGCCTGAACCAAATGTCAGGGACGGTGCTGATTCTGATTATGAATCGGATTCAGCTTCGGAAGACTCTTCCTTGGGTAATAATGAGAAAATTAAAACAAGAAGACCTGGTGATAATGCCTTTAGACAACAACGTTTGAAAGCTTATAATCCTGTTTTCACTTCTAGAACTGTTATTCCTATATTGATAAGTATAGCTGTTGTGTTTATTCCATTAGGAGCTGCTATGTGGTATGCTTCTCATGTGGTTCAAGATTTTGCTATTGATTATTCTCAATGTCAAAATTTAGCTTCAGCAGATTATTGGTCTGAAATACCAGCAAACTATACTACTTATAATTTCCGTAATGCTAATGATTCATTTGTTGCAGTTTGGAAATTGGATACTGATGAAAGTCAACCATTTGAAGATCAACAAGCGGTTTGTAAAATTCAATTTAATGTTCCTCAAACTTTAAAAGCTCCAATTTACTTTTTTTATAGATTGAATAATTTCTATGCCAATCATCGTCGTTTTGTTAAATCATTTAGTGAAGATCAAATAGAAGGTAAAGCTGCATCAGAAAATGATATTAAAAATACTGTGGGTCAAAATTGTCAACCTTTATCAACTGATGAAAATGGTATGAAGATTTATCCATGTGGGTTAATTGCTAATAGTTTATTCAATGATACTTTCACTCCTACCCTTACGGCTGTAAATGGTACTTCAAATGATTATGTCATGACTGATGAAGGTATTGCATGGGCTACTGATAAAAATAGGTTTAAGAAGACTACTTATAATTATACTGAAATTGTTCCACCTCCAAACTGGTATAAATCATTTCCAAATGGTTACAATGCTACCAATGTTCCAGATATTTCTACTTGGTATCAATTCCAAAATTGGATGCATGCTTCTGGTTTACCAAACTTTAACAAATTAGCTCTTCGTAATGATCATGATGCTCTTGAACAAGGTACTTATGAAATTTCTATTGGATTACATTTCCCAGTATTACCTTATAATGGTAACAAATACGTCTATATAAGTCAAAGAAGTGCTATAGGGGGTAAGAACATCTTCTTAGGTGTGAGTTGGATAGCTGGTGGTGGTGTTTGTCTTATCTTAGGTTTAACCTTATTGATTGTTAACTTTATCCATCCAAGAAAGACTGGTGATGTCAACTTATTAAGTTGGAATAGAGAAAAGATTTTACAAGATGAAAAGGAAGAAGCATCTTCTGATTCAGGTCTCGCCACTGGAGTTGAAAAGATTCCTCAACAACATTAAACAATTTTGATGATCTATATTTGTATATTAAAACTAAATATTTTAAAGAGAAAAATGTATTACATTGCTTATTTGATAGAAAGATATTGATTAATTTATGCGCTACCACATACATAAATATGTAAATTACGATTTTTATGAGCGCGTTACACAAACAAACCAGAGATCATTTACAACCAAAATAAATGTAAACAAACCCTTCTTGGTTATATTGACTGCAGTTTAACAATATAACAATCATTCACATTCACACTCTTCCTGGATCCCAAAGGATATGGATAAGATAAGTTCGAATGTTATATAATAATTCTCGTCATGATAATATAGCAGATATGTTGGCGAACTCAAGACCAGATTCGGATGAACTGTCAGCAGCATCACATAAGAAAGAACTCACCTTAAATAAGTATCGTGAATTCCCTGATGAGTTGGAAGATGGCAAGGGATTTGAAGAAGACTTCAATTTATCATTTTCAAGGTTCTCTCATATATCTGGATCATCGGTAATTGTTAGGAGTACAGGTTCAAAATCTGATCAATCAGTAATCGAATCACCTTTCGTGAAGAGAATTCAAGGTAAATTGAATGGTATTATATTTGAAGATAGTATAGGAGAAGAACTCAACAACAACAGCAACAACAACAATGATAATGATGAGAATGACAAGTTTAATAATAATGATGTAGAATCACCTTTCATAGAAAAAATTACAAAAGAAAATATTCCAGTGCTATCACATAGTCCAATACGACACCGTAAGTTAAAAGAAGTAAGTTCCAATCGAGATCCCAGATTTGCAATTCACGGGACTCCTAATAAGCTTAGAAGTGCTTCTGTTAAAGTATCATTAACCCCAGCTCAAAGGTTTGAAAAGAGACCAGGGACAAGGCTGAATAATGCATTAGACAATTTTGAATTCTCAAATTTACTAGGACGTGGTGGATGTGCTAGTGTATATAAAGCTAAGAATCTTAAGACCGGTCAGATCATAGCTATCAAACAAGTGTTTCTTGAAAAAGATCAAGATGTGGCTGTTTTAATGAGAGAAATTGATTTGTTAAAGATTTTAAAACATTCGAATATAGTCAAGTACCACGGGTTTGTTAAGACAGCATCATCGTTGAATATTTTATTGGAATATTGTTCTGGAGGTTCGTTAAGGCAATTATACAAAAAGAAAAATGCTGGTTTGCCCGAAAAGCAAATCATAAAGTATGTCAAACAAATCATAGATGGTCTCATATATTTACACGATCAAGGGGTTGTTCATAGAGATGTAAAAGCTGCAAATGTTCTTTTAACTGATAGTGGGGATATAAAGCTTGCCGATTTTGGTATTGCAGCCAATGTAAACAGTCGACACGATACTATTGTTGGAACTCCAAATTGGATGGCTCCTGAAACTGTATTGGGTGGTGATGGTATATGTACTGCTTCTGATATTTGGTCATTGGGTGCTACCATTATAGAATTATTCACTACAAATCCTCCGTATCATGATTTAAATCCCATGGCAGTTTTACATGCTATTGGAACAGATGAACATCCTCCACTTTCAAAGAGTATTTCATTACTTGCTAAAGACTTCTTATTGGAATGCTTTCAAAAACAGCCAAGCTTGAGAACAAGCGCCAAGCTTCTTCTGAAACATAAATGGCTCACACAGCCTATATCTAAGATATCCATGAGTAATCTAGTGTCAGCTAAACATAAACCAAGTATGGAAATCAAGAGTATTAGTATGTACTCAGAGTTGAATGAAGAGAATTGGGATAATGATTTTGGAGAAATTGCAAAGATATCATCTGTAAAGCAACCATTAGATGCCGATATCATCCAAGTGAAAGAACTTTCTAATGATGAAGAATTCCCTCAAAAGACTAAATATACCAAAACTGAATTGTTGAGTAAGTTCACAGAAGATGACGAAGGTTTTGATGTTAGCAGTATTGATGAAAACCTTTCGTTACGGAATAAAATCGATAATAGTGAAGAAATAAATCCCTTTGTTGATATTGATATTCAAAATTTTGATAGTAATGAATTGGAAATTCAAAGTAAAATGGAGTATTTAGTATCCAAGTTTTCAAATAAAGTTGATATGTTACATTATGATGATAACATTGATATTGAATCCTTAGTTAAAACTACAGGAAGAATGCTTCATATTGTTAAGAAATATCCTTTACTGCATGATACATTGATCAGAGATCATGGTATTATCTCTCTATTGGAATTGTTAAACTGTGTCAATGAAATTGCGAAAACTGAAAAGATTTGGTATTATGCTTTAGCAACTTTGAATGTTATATTTGAAGAGAATGTATCTATTTTTGAGAATTTTTGCTTACTAGGTGGTATTCCGGCTGTGACACAGTTTAAAGGTTCAGCTTATGATTTGCCTGTCAGACTACAAGTTGTGAGATTTATTAGATTATTTAAGAATTCAGATAAGGCTCTTTCAATGTTGGTCTCATGTGGTGGTCTTCGAGTTGTGTCAAAGTTCTTGGAAGAAGATTTTGATGTTGCTCCTGCTTTCCCTATAGCAGCAGTTGAATGTATTCATAGTATTCTTTCAAAAGACTTAACTAGATCAAAATCTGATTTATGTCGTATCTTAGCCAAATATGGAGTTGTATTTTGGTTTGCTGTATTTTTAAATCGATTAACAAGAGTCAATTCAAAACAGCGTATGAAGGAAGTTTCTGAGGAGTCATTAAATTCCACGATTGATAAAATTATGGATATCATAAAATTCTTTGGTCAATCAGAAGTCAGAGTTAGAATAAATATAGCGCACAGTGATTTATTCAAGTTGTTGATTAAAATCTTTAAGAATGTGAATATGATGCATCAATTAACCATTTTGAGATTTTTCAAATCAATGTCATTCATATCAGAAGTTCTTAAGGCATTTCAAAAGGCAGAGTTTTTAGAATTCATTGTTCAATTATTAGAAAGTCATCCAGCTGGTAGTGAACACTATAAGGAATATATCAACTCCTTGGCTCCAATATTGTATAATTGTTGTTATTTGAACCATGCTAGAGAAGCTGAACTTATTAGTTTGGGGGCATTGCCATACATGAAAGCATTATCAATGATTAATTTACCATTCAGACAGTTTTTACTTCCAATTATGTGTGAATTAGTTTATTGTGGAGAATCTGTAAAGCAACAATTGAAAAGTTTGGACATAATGTCTATATATTATAACTTAGTACTTGATCCATATTGGCAATCTAATTCATTGGACTCAATCATAACTTGGTATAATCAAGAATCAAAATCTATATCTTTAGATACTAAAGCATTAGATTGTTTCATAGCGGGTTTTTTAATTCCAAAAGTATCAAATCTAGAATCGGTGCTTGATAATTATCTAAAATTGATTAGTTTCAGTACAGTGGTGGCAAATAGAATGGCAAATAGAGAAATCTTCTCTAACATTTTAACAAAAATTGGTAGTCATAGTTCAAACATGGTAGTGCAATTGTCCTTGCTTAAGATTCTAAAGCCATTAGTGTCAGCATCATCGGGACAAGTGCTTGACGAAAATTCTGGAAGTATTAAGAAAGTATTACAAGCGTTGGTTGAAAGGAAGGGATCAATATTGGTTGTAGAATTATCGTCTGAGATAATAGATCTTATATAGTATAATAATAATTTGCAGTAATAAAAAGTACAACCTAGTGCGATAAATAATTCCTCGGTGAAAGTAAAAAATTAATTTTCTGTGGGGAACAGAATATCAACATCACCACTGTTAATCAACAGCTATATCCATCAACAACATCAAGAACGATGATACCAATATCGTATCCTTCGCCAAGGGTATCACAGCTTGATGCCCATATACTAGACTCTGAGTTGATTTCATTATTGAAGGAACAACTCGCATCTATATTTCAATTGCATAACAATAGTCGATTTTCATATAATGAACATCCCGAATTATGGTCATTATTGTTGAACTTACTTGTATTTAGTCAAACTGTGTGGAAGAATGGATCATCTTATGGGTTATCCCTTCAGAATTTGAAATTGACAGACTCGAGAACGGGGAAGATGATTGGATTTTCGAAACGATGGCTCTTGTTAGGATTACTCGTTGGTGATTATTTATACTCCAAACTTCAAAGTTACTTATATTCCCTTGATGAATCAAACAGACCACAACCTTATAGTGTTACCATCTTAGAAAAAGTGAAGAATTTCTTGTTTGAGAAGAGAGGTACTATCTTAGCCCAATTAGATAAGATTTTTAAGTCATTAAATTTAATCAATTTCATGCTTTTCTTGATCAATGGGAAGTATCCATCCTTGATTCATAGACTATTCGGTATAACCATGACACCCATTGTATCAGACTTATTGAAATTTAACGGTAATAATGTCAATTTTGAATTTCAAAACAGACAATTGGTATGGAATGTGATGACAGAATTTTTAGTATTCATATTACCATTATTACAAATCAATAAATTCAAGAGATTAGTGAAATCAGCATTTTCAAGAGGTCAACCTCAATCTCAATCAGGTCCATTTTTACTCCCATATGTGAACTTACCTATTTCTCAATGTGCAATCTGTCATAATAATAATCATAAAGCTGAAGCAT
Source organism: Scheffersomyces coipomensis (assembly GCF_036884675.1). Lineage (NCBI taxonomy): Eukaryota > Fungi > Ascomycota > Pichiomycetes > Serinales > Debaryomycetaceae > Scheffersomyces > Scheffersomyces coipomensis. Next base: position 337,979 of record NW_027042892.1, on the reverse strand, counting down.
CAGGTGGTAGGACATTTATATCAGCCGGTGTTATCACTAATCCATATGTGACCAATTGTGGTCATGTTTACTGTTATATCTGTATATCGACTGCATTCAACACCATGAAGGTATCAGGTGAAGACTTGCCTTGTTTACGTTGTGGAGAGAAATTAGAATATTATCGAGAATATGGAGTTGTAGAAGAAGATGGTGACGAGTATGATGACGATGCGGTGATATTTGTGAATGAAGATGATGAAGAGGATGATGATGAGAAAGACGAACAAGATGACGACGATAACGATGAATTAAATGAAAAAGCACAAGTAGATACTCCAAATTATCCATTGATTCAAGATGATAGTGAAATTGAAGAGAGTGAAGACTCTGATTATAGTGAAGAAGAAGATTACGAGCAAGATGAAGCATTTGCATTATAGTGTTAGTTTTTACATAATGATATTTTTTATATTACTAAAGTACAATGATATTTAATGCAAGAAGTTCTATTTATTTATTTATAAAAAGACACCCGTCTATTTTAAAAGAGTTAATAATAATTGACCACCTTTATTATCTTTATCAGCAGCTAATAAATTTTTATACTTGGATAATTCCTTTTTAAATTTCTTAAAAGTAGCAGCTTCACTCAGTATTTGTAATACTTCAAATACAGAGATAACTACAAATGCACCTTGACCAGTAGTCCAATCTTTTAATTTTTCTATGATTTCATCAGCAACTTTAACAGCAAATTCAGTACCGGTAGCTGGGATTTTAGCAATATTAGCGTTCACTTGTAATGATTTAGATTCAGGATTCCATTTATATTCTGATCCCTGGATAATAGCTTTCAAAAGTCTAGTGATGAATGGACCTTTGTTGACTAAATGATAATCTTCACGAATATCTCCCTTTATGGTCTTATCGAAGATAGCATCGACTAATTCTGGTCTATATTTTTCATTGATTTCTTCATTATCAGTTGGAGTTAAGATTAATTCTGATAAAAATTGGGAAACAAAATTATTAGAAAGAATTTTATCTAAACTGAATTCTTCACTTGATTCATTAGATAAAATACTTTTATATATGAGTGGTAAAGCCTTAGTAACTAATTCTTGTCTTCTTTGTTCTTGAGGTTTTTTGGAAGTTTTCTTATATGCTAATTCTTCATATTTAGTTAAAGCTTTCTTAACTGATGGTGAGAAATATCTACCATCTAATCCTTTTAAAAGATAAATTAAAGGCCTTCTAGAGAATTTATCTTGAATTAATTTTGGAGTTAATTCTTTAGTAAAGATTTCTTGTCCAAATGATTTATGAACTAAAACAGTATCATCAACAGTAAGGAATAAAGTAATCAAGACTAAATTACCATGTTCATTTTTAATAAGTTCTTCAGTATGTGATTTTAATGATCTTATAATAACTTTTCTTTCTTTAGCGTTAGCAAGTGCAATTAAAGCACTAGCAACTTCAGCACCTTCTTGAGTATGAACTAATTCAGCAAATTGTTCTTCAAGTAAATCAATGAAATCTCTAATTTGAGTATCATGGAGTTCAACATTATCTTCTAAGATACTGACATATTCTTTCATGGCAGCATGTAAAATTTGGAACCCAGTTGAACCTTTTTCAACTGAAGCTTTGATAGTACCGAATAAATTAGTCATGATCAATTGTTTCTTTTCAGATGATTCCTTGGTGACTTCCAATACATTTTTACCCTTTCCTGAATCTCTAAATACAGCATATTCAGCTCCCCAGAATTCTCTTATTATTTGATGTCTTTGTTCAGCAGTTGAATATAAAACGTATAAATCTTCAGCCACATAAGCCCCTTCTTTATGTCTCATTAATTTTCTTAATTTACCATGTAATTCATCAAGGATTTTACCTCTTGATTCTTTAGAACCATAATGTAATAATTTAACTAATAAATATTTACCATATGATGAAGTAGCTAATTGATAAAAGTTACCCTTTAATGAATCAATGATTTTAGCTCTTCTTTCTTTGGACGAGTATTTGATTAAAGTTTGAACCACTCTGGAGGCATCATGTTTTAATACTAAATCAAGGATAACATCCTTAGATAATTCCCAAACTTCATCACAAAGTTTATCTCTAACTTGTTTTGGAGGAGTTGGTTTAGTGATTCTTAATTTTTCCCACAAATTTTTGATTTGTTGGACTTCAACCCCTGATTTTCTTTGTAATTTACGTTCAGCTAATACTTTACGTTGTTCAGCATGTTGTTCTTTTGATGATTTCTTGTTTGGATCAACTACTTTATCTTTATCTTCTTCATCATCGTCATCTTCATCATCACTGTCTTTATCTTCATCTACTTTGTCTTCGTCGTCGTTGTCAAGATCATCTAATTCATCTTTTTCTTCCTCTTCTTCATCATCATCTAATTCATCTAATTCATCTTCAGAAGAAGCTTCGATATCTTCATCACTTGATAAATCTTCATCTTCTGATTCTTCTTCTTCTTCTTCTGATTCAGGTGGAGGAGATGGGAGTTTCTTCACAACTTTGCTTTTCTTAGCATTGTTACCTTTCAGCGATTGAGCTGGAGCAGCACGCTTGACCCCATTAACTTTAGTAACCATTGTGTAGAGTTTAATATCAATGATCTAGAACTTTATCCAATATATATTATATATATATAAATTTTTCACAGCTATATAAATAAATATAAATCCATCGCAGAAAAAAAAATAAAAATTAAGAAAAATGATCACATGATCAGTCGTGTGACTAATCATGTGACTTACAAAGTGTGGTGGTGGATGAAATTTTTAATAAAGGACTTTGAACATTTTAAGTTATGATGATTACTAAAATCGATATTGATCTTAAGTCCTTAGTATATAAATAGTGGTTTGAACTTCTCCAAATATATATATTTATTTACTTCTTTCTTTTCCTTTCAATAATGTTAAGAACGTTAGGTTATCGTACAAGTTCTATATTAAGACATCAACAACAACCTTCCTTATTCCATTCTAATTCTATATTATTTCATAAAGTTAAAACTATGTCCACAGCTGCTAATCCAAGTAAGATTCATGAGATTGCTAATTTAGCTGCCTTTAATGAATTTATTAAATCAGATAAACTTGTCGTGATTGATTTCTATGCTACTTGGTGTGGACCATGTAAAGCCATCGAACCAATCATCGATGCTTTAGCTGAAAGATTACCAGAAGTTAATTTTGGTAGAGTTGATGTAGATCAAGCTCAAGATGTTGCTCAAGAATATGGCGTAACTGCTATGCCAACTATTTACTATTTCAGAAATGGAGAAAGATTAAATTATGTCGTTGGAGCTGATCTTCCAAAGATTGTTGGTTTAGTCCAAGATTATACTAAAATTGATATTAGTTCTAGATAGTTGTTTTGTAATATGACATTTTGCCATTACATAGTATAGTAATATTAGAAATCAAAATCAAACCCCATGTTTTATATAACACATTTGGCCTGTACTGTATATAATAAAAAGCTACCATTTCTTTTTTTTTCTCTGTAAAGGGTCAATCTCAATCCGTAGAAGATGATGGACAGAAGTAGATCTATCCAACATTGAAATCATATTCATATCATTTACCATTGATTGATTATTCATATATCATCATCATACATATCATACTGGTAGGTAGAATGTTCAAAAGACTTGTAAGAACCTCAGTTCCTTTAATTGCATTCGGTGTAGGTGTTGCTGCTTTCCCAGTCAATTATAGAAAAGGTAATTGGAGAGAAAAGAAATTATTACATATTAATGAATCAATCGTTAATCAAATCTCATCTACTGATGAATATAAAGCCTTAATTGAAGATCCAAACACATCTCGATACAATAGTAGCGATGCCTTTCCTGATCAACATCATAAAAACTATGTTGGTACTGGATTATTATTTGGTCCTGATTTATTTGAAATTGATCCAATTGTATTTCTCAATGAAAAACAAGGTGAATTAACTAGTTTCTACCATTTAGGTGATAAATTAATCAGTCAAGATGGTAAGATTCATAATGGAATTGTATCAACTATATTAGATGAAGGGTTATGTTCTTGTGGATTCCCATTATTACCTTCTAAAAAGGGAGTCACTGCCTCATTATCCATTGATTTTAAAAATCAAGCTCCTCCAGGAAGTACAGTTGTGTTACGAGCCAAAGTAGTTGAAGCAAAGGGGAGAAAAGTTGTCATTGAAGGAAATTTAGAAACTTTACCATTTAATAAAGATGAAACTCCAATTCAAATCGCTCATTCAAGATGTATATTAGTTGAACCAAAATGGTTTAAATATTTTGCTTGGTTTCAAATCATATGAAATTAAATCATTTTCCTCCTCCTTTCAGTTGCTATTATTAAGTTATGATTTTCTCGATGATTGCTAAATGCATCATCATTCTCGAACTCGTATAATCATGCTTGCTATGCGATTCATTCGTTCGCATATGGAAACAAACGTGCGAACAAAGGGGAACCAACCCAAAGCTAAAATTCCCCCGCCACAAGCTAATTCGCTACCGTAACTTAACCACACTTGCAATAAGTTCTCTATAGCAACTTTATGAAATGCTAAGAAATTCTGCTTATAGAATTAGTCTATAAATAGTGGTTTAATTCTCCTTTCTTTTATGATATTTGGTATTTCTTTTACTATACACTTAAGTTAATAAGTATACAACAACAACTACAGCAACAGATAATTACAAACAAATATGTCAGATTTCGGTAGAAAAGATATTGGTGATAAAGTTGAAAGTGCCGTCAAGCCAGATTCTCAAAAGACAACTTACGAACAAGCTAAGGATAAGGTTACTGATACCCTTGATAATGCTGTTGGTGATAGTACCAGTGACAATAACAAGTCTTTTGTTCAACAAGCTTCTGATGCTGTTTTTGGTAACAAGAAGGAATAAGTCTGCGGGTTATGACTATTAATTGACGTTTTCTTTAGATTAGTTTTATTGATTTTTAGTGAATAAAAAACTTGTTTATTGTCTTTATTAAGATATTTTTATTGTAGTTTGTACTCTATGAGTTGCATCGATGACTTACGATATATTATGTATGTTGAACTATATGTTCAGAGGAAGTCTACATGCTTGATTGCTGAATTTTGCAATCATAGGCTGGATATGACAAACTTCCTTTCAGAACAGTATGTTCTTCAATTTCATCATATCTAACATCTAACGATATACATACGTGCTACGTATGTTATCAACATATCCACTCTACAACCTGAATCTCTTAATGATCCTACCATATCTGAAGACTAAGAGTCATTAGTTATACGCGACATCACCAAAAAAAATATGATACAAAACTTTTTTATAACGCGTTCGATCTTTATTTATATTTTCAAATCATTCTTTATTTACATCTCCAACTTACATTCAATACCACTCATTATCAACATCATGACAGTTGCAGCTCCTCATGCTCATCCAGAGCAAGGTTATCTTGACTTATGTGAACGTATCATTAACGAAGGAGAGTTTCGTCCTGATAGAACTGGAACCGGTACCAAATCCATCTTTGGACCACCTCAATTAAGATTCGATCTTTCCAATGATACATTTCCATTATTAACGACTAAGAAAGTGTTCTCCAAGGGTATTATCCATGAACTTCTTTGGTTTGTGGCTGGTTCCACCGATGGGAAATTGTTAAGTGCCAAGGGAGTTAAGATTTGGGAAGGTAATGGATCTAGAGAATATCTTGATAAATTAGGGTTAACTGATCGTCGTGAAGGTGATTTGGGTCCAGTATATGGTTTCCAATGGAGACATTTCGGTGCAGAGTATAAAGATTGTGATACCGATTATACAGGCCAAGGTTTTGATCAATTACAAGATATTATTAAAAAATTAAAAACAAATCCATATGATAGAAGAATCATCATGTCAGCTTGGAATCCACCTGATTTCGGTAAAATGGCCTTACCTCCATGTCATGTATTCTGTCAATTTTACGTCAGTTTCCCAACTCCAGATTCAACCAGTACTACCCCTAGTAGACCTAAATTATCTTGTTTATTATATCAAAGATCATGTGATATGGGATTAGGAGTTCCATTCAATATTGCTTCTTATGCCCTTTTAACTAAAATGATAGCTCATATCGTTGATATGGATTGTGGAGAATTCATTCATACTCTTGGAGATGCTCATGTCTATTTAGATCATATCGATGCTCTTAAAGAACAAATCACAAGAACTCCAGGTACGTTCCCCAAATTACTCATTAAAGAAGATAGAAAAGCTGAAATTACTTCTATTGATGATTTTAAATTTGAAGATTTTGAAATCGTAGATTATAATCCTCAATCAGTAATTAAAATGAAAATGAGTGTTTAAATTGAGGGTTTAAATACTACTTATGTATACTATATAAATTATTATAAAAGAATGTTTATTGTTTAATGCGTAAATGTTGTATATCTTCTGTTAGTCTTGCCACCTTTTCTTTTTCCGATATATTTGGATTGACTAGATGGAAATTCTTCAAAATCAAATACTGATAATTGATCTGTGCTGAAAGTTGATGATGGCTTTGCATCTGGTGTTGGTTCCTTTTCAGATTGAGTATTATTGTTGTAAGTATTAGTCTTATTACCTAATGGTTTCCGTTTATTAGAAATTTCATTTGGTCCTAACGTACGTCTTTTCTTCTCATTATTTGACTCTATCTTTACGGTTGGAATAGTATAATTGATGTATGCATTTTCATCAACAGCATCAACCAAGTGAGTTGACTCTCGTCTCATTTTCCCTCGTAACAGGAGAGGTTTATAATTAACTTCACCTCTGTTTCTTAATGGTCTTCGAGGTCTTTCAAGCTCATTGGCTGTTTCAGGTGTAGATTCTGCAGATTTTGACGTTACAAAATCATCTGTATCGGCTTCTTTATGATTAGCAACTTCTGGTGATACTTGTTTGGTAACAACGGGTACTGTTTCTGCTTCTTGTGATCTTCGGATGATTTGATCAATTATTTGTTTTGCCTTATTAAGATCATCAGCTGACTGCTCTCGATCCTCAAAAACAGATATAGTTTGTCTCTTCCGTCTCTCTGTGACACTGTTGGATCTGTTTGTTATTGCTGGGTTGGGGATGTCAATATTTTGCTTCAGGATTGGTTTTATGACTTCTGGTTCCAGATCTATTATTGTTTGTGGTTGAGGATCTGGCACAATGATTGGATCTGTTGTTTTCTTGTTTATGGTCTCGGAGTCAAATGAATCAAAAATAGACGTAGTTGTAGGAAAACTAAATGGTTGAGGAGTTGACTCTATGATTGGTTTATCAGTGGTAGCTTCTAGTTGACTATTTATAGGTAATCCTTCACTTTCTCTAAATTTCTTAAAGATTTGGAAAATTTCATCAAATTTATGAGTCAATTCCTTTTCAACTTGACCAATTGTCTCATCCAACTGTTGTTTACTTGCTGTATCATGTAATGTCTTAGTCTTTCTTAAACTCATATTTTCATTGATCAATTCACCAACTTTCATCTCTAAATCAGATATTTTTGATGTAAGTACTGCATTACTTTTAGCTAATGAATTGTTCTGTATGGTAAATTTAGCTTTGAGAGATTCATAAGCATCATCATCTCTTACTTTTTGATCAACAACATCCTTCATTTTCTCAACTTCACTGACTTCTACATCTTCATCTTCCTTATCATGATTGGGTTGTTTTCTTAGATTTGATCTTGTAGCGCCATGGATATCCAACGATAAATTCTGACGTTTCTCTCGTTCACGAGAGTTAAACTCCCTATGAAAATTCAACAACGACCTCGTAAAGTCTATTGATTTACGTGCCATCAATCCTAAACCTCTTTCTTACTTGTATCCCCTTCAAAAGCTTTATTTATCAAATCAATTCTTAAATGCAAAAAAAAGGTAAACAAAAACAAACTCAAAAAGTCACGTGAGTTTCTGTTGTGTTGCGGTGAGGATGTTTCTAATTTGATGATGTTTTTGTTTTGAAAATTAAACCAAACAGATCTTAACGCGTTAAGAATGGTTTAAGATACAGATCTATAATCAATTGAAGTATTAATATATCAATCATGCTGAAGTCTAATGTATATCAGCAGAAGATAGCTGAGAAGAAGGCTGATTTGGAAAAATTACAAGAGTTCAGAACTTTAACTTCAGAACTAGCTACCTATCTTGAAGGCATTGGTGATAGATTAGATCATATGAAAGACGGTACAGAAAGTGTAGCATTAATATTGGCCAACTGGCAGAATGTGGTGAAGGCTATATCGTTGGCATCGTTGGGTCTTTTGAAATACTCTGATAAAGACTATGATACCAAGACTCCTCTTCCAGAAGCTTTGGTACGGATCAAATTAGATAAAGATGAAGATGATCCTCTTGACAATGAAGATGGTCAAGATGTTGAAGAAAGTATAGAGTAAGTCAGCTGCTGGCGGTTGGAACTACAATAGATAAGTCTGTATTATATATAAAATAATTAAATAAAAATAACATTAATTTTATTATTCGAATGTCTATATGTATATGTACTTAGTCTATATTATTGAATTCTTAACTTCTTGTTTAATTGAATCAATCCATAACTTCAACTCATTATTCTTGTTATAATCATTGAGTTGAACTAATAACTTTTGATGAAATGCTTCAATCTCTTCATCAATCTCATAATTAGTTTCATCTATCTTACCCGTTGTCAACAATTTATCCAATTGGGAAACTAAATCATGATCTAATTTTATCTCTGAGAGAGTCTTGAATATAACAGTTTTTCTAATTTTATCCTTAATATGTTCATCAGTTGAAAACTTACTATTCAATTTACTAATTACTGACCAATCTTCAGTAATTGTCAATAATCTTAACCAGATAATATTAGTGAAGTACTTATATTTACTTTCATTGTTGATGACTGATGCAACTTTTAATGCTTCTGAAAATTCCTTATTGGACAGACCAACTGGTTTAATAACTGTTAATAAATTAATCAAATTGGAACTTGAAACTTGAATGTTTTCAACAAAATCATTGAAAATTTCTCCTCCAATAAGTTGATTTCTTATACTGAATTCAATTAACTTGTTGGAATGATTCTTTAATATATAATCCAATGTCAATAATTTCTTTTCCCCATTCACATACTTAAGTAATGATTGTAATAATTTACTTTGAGCTCTAATTTGAACTAAATTAGCTTCGGATTCATTTAATATTTCATCTGATTTATCTGCAACAATATCATCTTCAGTTAATTTAGCCTTAGATGCGATTATAGCAAGTTTGGCTAAGGAGTATTTCAATTCTTTATTATCTAAGTTTTCCAACACTTTGACTGATTTCAAGAGGGATTCAGATGCTTGAGGAAATTCTTTATCCAATAATTGACGAATCCAGGCTACTTTTGCCGTCTTTTGTTGATTCTTTTCAAAATATAATTTAAGATAATTCTTATAATTGGTGAAATCCAATAATAGTGGTTGAATCTTATCTTCCGTCAAGTAATAATCATATAAACTGGATGCAAAATCATATTCAAATGTTTCAAAATATTGTCCATACTTTTTAATTAATTCATTATGTTCTTTACTATTAGCCCCGTATTTCTCAATGATGTTTGATCTTTCGAATTCCAAAATCAAGGCTAATGAATTGAAATCACGATACTTCTCACTTAAGACAATGGCGTCTTTACTCAAATTGTTCTTAAGTAATGCATTAATCCATTTTGGTTTATTGGTTTTATACCATCTTTTATATTCGGTTAATTCATCCTTATTATTCGATGAATCATTTTGTTCGAAATAATTTATAGCATTTATAACAAAATAATATAACACCTCACATAATTTAATTAAATTGGATTGTCTCTTTTCAGTTATAATAATGCCATTGCTCTTTGTATCATTATATTCTTTTTCATAAATATCCCCAATGGTAAATAATAATTTAGTATCAAAGATCCACAATTTATGAGTACCCTTGGATCCAGTATTGACAATATAGTTGGATTCAATTAAGAAAATTCCATTATATTGTGTCTTGATTAATAATTCAACTAGATTAGTTAAGGAAAAACTATCTTGGATTAATTTATCAATGAATCTAGTAAGGATTACATTTATGTATTCAATACCTTGGCTGCATACTTTCCTTATAACATCACTACCTGATTGTAACTCTGGTTTGTTTAATTCAAGCACAATTGATTCAAGTATCTCTTTTAAATATACCAGTTGTTTTTGTGATTGTGGTTGTTGTTGTTGTTCGTTATCTAAATCGTTAATGAATATCCATAAGTTTAATGCAACTTCAACCTTCTCTAAATACTCAACGATCTTTGGAATTAAAACAGAATTCAAAGTTGAGAAGTTTCTCTTAGAATAGTTAATTAATTCTTTGTATAAACTTGATTTTTGATTTAATGATTCGATTATTGATGGTAGAAATTCGGGTAAATAAGGAGAAGTTGAATTAATGATTTCTGAGATTATTGAATCCACTGCCTTTAAGATTAAATCATCTGAAATGTTAATTGATGATGAATTTATATCGAACTCAATTTGAGAAGAACCAGCAAAGAATATACCTTGTTCAATATGAGATTTGATTATGAATATTGGATCAGTAATGGCTTGTAATTCATCATCGTTGATAGCTTCTGGAAATCTTTCAAGTCTTAAGACTCCAAAATTCTTAGTAATTATAACAATTGAAGGATTTGCAGAAGGTGATTTGTTTTCAAATCCATATCCGATAATTTGAACATCTGATTTTAATTGAATTATATCTTCCCATCTTGGTTTATAATAAGAAACGGTACCCGAAGTAGAATCATTAATATAAGATGTGTTAATATCAGTTATAATTACAGAATTATCAATAGTTACAAATGCAGTATGTCCAGGTTTTGGTAAAAATAATTTAGGTTTAGTGATTAATGGATTAGTAGAATCACTAGGATTATATCTTATTAACTTATGAGAACCATAAAGTAATCCCCCAGTGGAGTCAATCTTGATAGTGATCAACAATAAATTCTTACTATCTCCATTAGGATCATTATTATCAATGATATGACATAAACCAAGATAAGTTTTTTCATATTGTAAGAGAGGCCATAAATCTAAGAAATTTATAGTTAATGAAGAACCAGGAATAAAGCCATCAATACTATTTTCAACATAAGGGGTAAGATTATGTTTATATGAATACTTTTTATCAATGTATGGTATACCATTTGCAGATGATAAGTTATAAATAAAGAAGTAGAAACCTCCATTTGAATCTTGAATGATTATTTCTTGAGTCATACCATGATTTGTTATTTTTCCAGATTTAATACTTATAATTTCATTATTAATTTCTAAGTTATTATCTGATGACTTATTACCAAAGAACAAGTTAGATATAATTGAGTTGGATGTAGTTGGTGATATTAATTCGAGAATGGATAACTTTGGCTTTCCTTTGAAATCACGTAATGAAATAAGAATTGAACGTTTCCAAGATGTAGCAATAGCAATTCCAGCTGGTTCAATATTTTCAGCTAATGTTATAAATTCTCCTCTCTTAGAATTAATTGGGATTGTTAATTCTAAGGACTTATCGTTAATTAAACCTAATGCAGGAGCATGTTGAACACTTTCATAAAACTTGATTAACCCAGTGGTTGAGTTTATTATAACCAATCCTGGATCTTGACCACTTATTCCATTTGAAGGTCTGGTTAAGATTGCTAAGGGGAAAATTGGTTCTTGATTTGAATTTGTGTCATTGATTGGAAATTGAAATGATAATGGAGATGAATCAGTAGATTTATAGTTCCAAACATGTAATGAATTTTCCGTTATAACTAAGGAATAATTTGATTCTGAATCTGAATATCCATTTAATATACTAGATTGAAAGGTATCATTTTCAAATATACCAGGCAATGCAGGTAATCGTGAAACACAGTATTGTTCATTCTTAGTCAATTCGAATAAGGTTTGACTTTTACTAACCACTGTACTATTACTTTTCTTACTTATATGAGTATCATCATAATCATGGGTATCGTTGATGCCAGTAATCAGCGTTGAATTCGCGTTGGATTGAGGACGTTTTCTCGCCTTGAAGATCGATCCAGATCCAGTATTGAATGACATTGAAGTATCTGGCTATGCTAGAATGAATCACAAGTCAATCAAACTAATCGATTTGAATTGAACTGTCTAAATCACTGTTGGCTGTAAATTTAAAAGTTGTTTACAAAAATTACAGTTGGTGAAAAAAACTTATTTGAAAAAAGCACACGACTTTCTTTAAGTTGAAGTTTTAGTATAAGGATGGATGCAAAAAGGGTTAATCAACCAAGTATATTTGATTACAGAAGTGTATTGGTATGGTTGTCAATAGAGATTAGAAAATACGGTAATGATTTACTTGAACTACGAATAAATTATCAATTTTTTTAAAAAAATGTACAATTATAATTCTCTATTTAGATATATGCCTATAATACTTTAATGAAGAAATGAATGAATGGGATTAAACTTTTTGTTTCTTTGATTGAGGAGCATCATATTCTATGTCACTTTCCATAGCATCTTCATATCCTTCACCGAAATCTTGATCATTTTCTTCATCGAAATCACTATCTTGATCATATCTAGCTTTCAAACCCTTCATCTTTCTGGTTTGTAATTTACCTAAATCTTGTTTACCCATATGGATTTGAGCCACTTTATCACCCATGAAATCAGTAGAGACATTCTTCTTTGTTTTAGCTTGTAATTGTTTTGGTCTTTCCATAGCTTGTTTTTCAACTTCTTCACTTGGAGTTATTCTTCTACCAATTTTAAAATCAAATCTTGGACCAATTTCATCTATTTCAACTCTTGGTAATTTTTGACCTGATCTAAAAGTTTTTAATTTATAAACTCTGAAATGTAAATTTGGTAAATTTTTATTATTATTGTCATTAATGTCATTATTTATGTTTGATTCACTTAATTCACCAGCTGATAAGGCGATTATGTATTGTAAACCAGCAGCATCTTGTAAATCGGTTTCTTCTCCACGGTATAAATCCATGAATAAAGATTTTAAATGCATATAAACAGGATGAGAATCAAATAATGGACCATTAAATACAAACATTGGTTTTAAACCAATAGTGAAAGTAACTTTTTTGAAATCTTGTAATAATTTATAATTTAATATGGTTAATTCAATCATATCATAAACCTTATAGTTAAAGAATCTCAGGATGATTAAATTATTTGGTCTTTTCTTATTATGACTTGAAAATACAATAATAGAACTATCATTCTTTTCTGAAAAGAATTCTAATTCAGAATAATCTTCAAATGGTCTAATATCATTCTTCTTGGAAAATTTCTTAGCAAATGGTTTCTTAATAGCCATTAAATCAACCATAGAATCATGTAAGACTTTACTACCACTTGATCCTGGTACAAATAAAGCTGATTTAGTATTTTCAACTAATTTAGCTTCTTTCTTAGCAAGAGCTCTTTTAGAACGAGCATTCTTTGGCTTACTATAATAATAACTGTTAGTAACTCTTCAAGGTCTTCTTATGAATATAATCAATAGGATCTTATACATACATTGTTCTAATCATCTTTGATAGTTAATGTGGTTATAACAAACTTTATAAATATCTATACTTTATAAGTGAAAAAAAAATTATATCCATCACATCTCTGTTTTAAAAAAAAAGTAAAGCTGAACTGTAATATGCAGGACACTTGTAAAAAAGAGAAAATTTAAAAAATTAGGTCGTACCCGGATTCGAACCGGGGTCGTCCGGATCAAAACCGAAAGTGATAACCACTACACTATACAACCGCCTAATTTATCAAAAAACTTTGCTGGTTTATCATAAAGTAACGATTTGCATGGCGCTACCAACTAAATAAAAATTTTTTGCATCCCTAGTGCAGTGGGCACTTACCTCCACCGCAACCACTCGTCAGCGGTTCAAACCGCGCGAGCAGGCATTATTACCGATATAAAGGCAACCATCCCCGGGCTAATTCCCTGGGCTGGAGAGTTTTAGTGAGTAGTGTTCCTTGGAACGAGTCTCACACTATTAGACCTTGATTGGCTAAAGCAGGTCTTTTGTACGTAAATGTATTTCTCTTCAGGTATAGATTTATACAAAAAAAAAAAAAAAAAAAAAACAATTTTAAATGAATTTTTATTAATTTGCAACTATTTATTAAACATTTCTACAATACTTTTACTTCAAATAAACAACAAAATATCAATATTTTAGGTATTGAAATTTATGATTACATATCAAATTAGTTAGATTTCCAAAAATGATTATTCCAATCTTTGTTACACATCCATCGAAGTTTCTGTTCATCATGTGAGATTCTTAAATCAAACCCATCTTCCTCACGAAACCCTTTATAAAATGATCTTCCAAAATCTAACACCAGAAGTTGATGTGTGGTTTTGTTAAGGATGAAATTACCTTCATGGATATCACCATGAGTAACGTTTAAAGCATGAAGCTTTGAAACTAACTTCTCTAATTTATCTTGTAATGTATAATACATATTTATATCTTTGAGCAACACTCCTTCAATTTTTGTCATTTTAATATAAAATCCAGATAAAGAGTAATCATCGTCACTTGATATTTCCTCAAAGAATTGTTTATTGTCATTAGTTAAATAACCCATTTCAAGGAATTCAGGCATTTGATCAAATTTACCTTGTAAATAAGTATGTACAGAAACCTCCCTCGCAAACAAATCAAATGCCATTATTATTTTATCGTAGAACGATAAATATTCAGGGTGAAGTTTATATTCGAACGCTATTCTAACAGGATCATACACTTTGTAGATGAAACCATCTTGACTTTGGATGACGGTTGAATAATTCCGTTGAATTCTTTTACCACTAATGATTTTATCTGGTTTAATTGAACTAATGGAGGTGATTCTAAAAGGATATTCTTTCATCACGTTTGCAAGGGTAGAAAGATCTAAAGTCATATCCCATTTATTAAGAATTTGATTTTGAAGCACTTGTACATTTTGTTCCAATTTTAAACTTGAAATTAATTGATTAAATTCATCTAGTATTTCATATTGCATCTTAGCTCTCTTATCTTTTTGTTCATCATTGAGAATAATAGTTTGTCTCAATTCTTCAAATTCAGTTTCATCAATTTCCAATAATTCAATATTAGAAGTAATAACCATTCCCATAAAAACGGTAACTGAAAACTTATGTTCATTAGAATCAAACGTTAGAAACTTACAAGGTAAAGATCTAACATTATAGCGATAATCAGCTTTTAACAAACTTCCAAATTTGAAAATCATAGCAATACAAAAATTCCCATCAGTTACAAATGCCAACCGTGTCTTACTTCCCAATGCTTGATAGAAACATTCCAGAAATATACCTAACATGTCCTTTGAATCCTTATGTTTATATTCAAATGACGTTTGTTTATATTTTTCAAAAGTATGCTTCAAACTATTCATTCTGAGAATTACAGGTATGAAAATGGTCTCATTCACCAAAATATTTGTATCTGCGATTGCTCTTAACGTCATTTTTTCAGATATTTCTACTGGTTTTTGTTGACGCATACACATTGACATTTGAATTCCAGATGGTACGAATAACTGTGAAATGGTATTAAAGATGTGCAGTAATTCTGATTCAAGTTCTATATCACCATTAACTACTATTTGTTTGTATACAAACAAATCAATATTACATTCACAAAGTTCAGATGTGACGATAGTGAATAAATGAAGGTTGTAATTGAAGAATGTTTCATCTATAATCAAAGGATCAGGATGAAAGAATCCTACTTCCCTAATGAAACGATTTTTATTAATTATCCGTTCAGGACGTTTTTGTCTATAATTTGCATCACTAGAACACAATGTTGGAGGTAAATTAGGTGATCGAGGAGGATTTGAATCAATGACATTCATTTTCCAATAACTTTGAGCAAGCTTGAAATTGAAAACATAGTTTCTGAAAAAGAGTATTCTACAAGAATATTTATATCCTTCATCTTTATACTCATAAAAATAATGATCTAGGACATGGAGACGTCTTCTAATATGATCAATTTCAGTAGGTGAAAGATTATTAATGGGGAAATAAGCATTCAAAATTTTATACATCATTATAAAAGATATTTTATAATCATATTTTGGTGACTTTGTTCCAAAATAAGCATAACCTTCCTTTTCGATCATTTCTTCATTCATATTATCAAGATATTCTGTTAATTTAGCTAAACCATCATGATATTTGATTGATAATGATTCATCTTTTAAAACATCAAAGAAGTTTAAACTAGGTGAATTAATATGATCTTCGAAAAAGCGGAAAAATTCATCAGTATTAATCAATTCTCTTATTGAACTCATGTTGTTTAGATGAATAAAGTAGAAGAATATAGTTTAAAATGGTATAGAATTAATTTTCAATATAAAGAAGTTTCCTTTTTTGCAGTAATGTTTTGTTATGCTAAAGAAAGTATACGGTGTATATGCAGGTTTCAGATTAGTTTTATAATTAGTTGCAAAAGTCAGCATAACAAGAGTATCAAGAGAGTTTGGTAGATCAATTGGGTATATTATTAGTAGTCATTTATGTTACCTGATAACGAAAGCTATCATTTGAAATTATGTATATGAAAATATGAGTTTATGTTAATTTTTGGGTGTAAAATTATAGAAAAGTTGATAAATTTGATCAGAATTACAAGGAAGAAATTTAAATTATGTCAATTGAATTAAAGTTTCATTGAAGAAACTTATCGTCCTGGTCAATGATTAAACGAACATTGTAGACCAAATACAAAAAGATTAAGATGGTTAAGATAAGGCAGAATCGTGAATTAATTAATTGGTAAACATAACAAAAAATGACATCAGTGGAGCATTTATCAGACCATTGACAATTTTAAAAGGAGTTTACTGTGGAGTATAACTTTTACGTAGAAGTATAGTATAGATTTTCATTATTAACAGTAGAACAAGTTAGTTTTAGGTTTATATAGAAAAGACGAGTTACGGACATTAGTGTAAAGTGGGGTGAGATAATTTTGGAGCCATTTCAAATGAAGAAGAAGAAGAAAAAAAACGGAATAATACGGAATATCCTCAATGACTCTTTTTTGACAAAATTTGAATTCACGTGCCGTTCCGTTGGACCGTAATAGTTAAGTATTTTAAATAGTTATAGTGTGATAATTAAGGTACTACAACTAAGAAGTGAAATGGTTACATATGATTTAATTAAAGGATTGTAGTGTAAGTCTTAATAGTGTAGATTAAGGTCAATCCAGTAGGACTACTGAATGAATGATACGATTATTTAAAAAGAAACTATATATTAAATATATTAAATATAGTATATAAAATTGAATCAATTCGGATTGAAGGTAAAGGAGAAGAAAGAAAGAAAGTTGCCATAGCCATCAGCCACTATACTATGAAGTCAACACTATTAACTATGTAAACTAAGTAAAACTAATGAGTTATTCATAGTACAAATTATCTGTTTTGAGTCAATTAAAAATTTTTCTGACTCAAAAACCGAAACCGAAATGGAAATGGAAATTGAAGAAATTTAAGTTGAGCTTATACTGTTGGAGAGGAGGGGTATGATTCAATTTTTCAATTTTAGCGGTTAACGGTATAATTGAACTTATACCCTTTTTTTACTTTTTATATATATCACCAACCTTCCAACAATTGTTTTTTTTGAACTTTTTAAAACCTCTTTCTTCTTCTTCCTTTCTCTTCTTTCTTTCTCTTCATTCTAGTCAATTCAATTGTATAATTCAAACCTTATAGACATCCCTAGATCAATTAGCCCTTTGTAATAATCTTCAATTTTTCAAATCCTTTTTTTTCTTGATTTTTTTTTACCTCGGATTAACTCAATTAAACTTAGATCACCAACTCAAAATGTATAAGTCAACTTCAAGATCATCAACTCTCTTGTTCAAGAGACAATTCTCCCAATTAAACAACAGATTGAACAAATGGAATGATATCCCATTAGCTCCACCTGATAAGATTTTAGGTATTTCTGAAGCTTATGTTAAAGATTCAAATTCTAATAAAATTAATTTAGGTGTTGGTGCTTATAGAGATAATGATGGTAAACCAATCATTTTCCCATCAGTTAAACAAGCTGAAAGAATATTACTTGAATTAGAAGTTGAAAAAGAATATACTGGTATTACTGGTAATAAAAATTATCAATCAGTAGTTAAGAATTTCGTATTTAATAATTCTGATAAAGATATTAATGGTAAACAATTGATTGAATCAGGTAGAATTGTTACTGCTCAAACCATTAGTGGTACTGGTTCTTTAAGAGTTATTGCTGATTTCCTTAATCGTTTCTATACTTCCAAAAAAATCTTGGTTCCAAAACCAACTTGGGCTAATCATGTGGCTGTATTTAAAGATGCTGGTTTAGATCCAGAATATTATAATTATTATGATACTACTCAAAATGATTTAGAATTCGATAGTTTAAAATCTTCTTTATTAAGTCAACCAGATGGTTCCATTGTTTTATTACATGCTTGTTGTCATAATCCAACTGGTATGGATCTTTCAAGTGCTCAACAAGATGAAGTTTTAGATTTAATTCAACAAAAAAATTTCTATCCTTTAATTGATATGGCTTATCAAGGTTTTGCTTCTGGTGATCCATATGAAGATATTGCTTTCATTCGTAAATTAAATAAAGCTGTGGTTGATGGTCAAATCCCATCTTATGCTTTATGTCAATCATTTGCTAAAAATATGGGTCTTTATGGTGAAAGAACTGGTTCAATTTCAATCATTACTGAATCAGCTGAAAAATCAGTCGCTATTGAATCTCAATTAAAGAAATTAATTCGTCCAATTTATTCATCTCCTCCAATTCATGGTTCAAAAATTGTTGAAACCATCTTTAATGAAAAATATAATTTATTATCAAGTTGGTTAGGTGATTTAAATGCTGTGGTTGGTAGATTAAATACTGTTAGAGGTGAATTATATAAAAACTTGGATAAATCAAACTATAACTGGGATCATCTTTTAAAACAAAGAGGTATGTTTGTCTTTACTGGGTTAACTTCTGAACAAGTTATTAAATTAAGAACTGATTATTCCGTTTATGCTACTGAAGATGGTAGATTCTCTATCTCTGGTATTAATGATAAAAATGTTCAATATTTAGCTGATGCCATTAATAAAGTTATCAAGAAATAGATTTAATTATATATAATGTATTAAATTTTTATTTTTTTATATTTGCTTTCTTTTCTTTCTATATAATTTTCAAAAAAAAAATACATATACACTTATACTTATCCCTATTATAATTGTCCATCAGCAATTAATCCTTCAATGGTTTCTACTAATGATACTTCATTTGGAATTGGAGTCCAATTGAAAACACTCTTAGCTTTGGAAATATCACAAGGTTTCAAAGGTTCTGATCCTTCTAATTCCTTAATTGGTAAATTCTTCTTTAAATCTTCACTTATATTTGATTTCTTTAAAATTTGAGCAGCTTCATAAAACGAAAGATTAGGTCCACTATGAGTTAAGAATCTTTCTCCATTAGCTTTTGGATTAGTTAATGATTCAAGATGTAATTTAACCACATCTTTCACATTAACCAAATGAGTCAGAGATGGGGCAATACCTTTATCCTTATATGTTCCATCGACTAAATTTTTAATTCTTAATAATGAAGTGGAATCAGTAACTTGACCCTTTAATGATGCACCAATGATTAAAGCTGGATTAATGGTAGTTAACCCGAATTTAACGTTATTAGCAGGATCTTTAACGAAATCCCAGGCGGATTTTTCAGCTAAAGTTTTCAGTTGAATATAAGGACTAAAATCGGTTTTTTCAACAATGGACCAATCCTTTTCGGAATATGGTTCTGTTCTATCATCAGGGAATCCAAATCCAATAGCAGCGAATGATGATGTAATTACCACATGTTTAACTAATGGAGATTTGGCCGCAAATTTTAAAATTCTTAATGTACCTTCTACAGCTGGTTTAATTAAAACTTGAGGATCAGAAGGTTTAGAAGATGGGAATGGAGAAGCAACATGTAAAACATAAGTGACATCTTTAAAAGCTTCTTCCCATCCTTTATCATCTAATAAATCAGCTTGTAAAACCGTTAAATTTTCATCCACAATAGCTTTGGTTAATTTTGGTGATGATTCATATAAGGATTCACGGAATTGACTTTCTTTACCAAGATTACGAATAGTGGTTTTAACTTTATGACCTTGTTCTAATAATTCTAACACAGTAAAGGCACCCACGTACCCTGTACCACCAGTAACTAAATAAATTTCGGACATTGTTTAATATTTCTTAAAAATTATAAGAATGAAAAATAGTTACCACAGAGGTCAATTGCTGAGATGAAAACTTACAAAGGAGAATCAATTGAGTTTAAATAGTAATTACAATAAACGTCAATTATATTACTAATCAAAACTGTGGTAATTAACATCCCTTATTAGGTATTATCTAAACACGTACAATTTTGTTACTCCACTAATTTTTCAAAATTACGGGGGACAGCACTGACAAGGATCAAGAAACGAGTTCAGTTCTCACTAACCACTGCCTTTTTTTAGGGGAGTTTTTTGGGGGATACTTCGAATATGTGGCCCTAAACTTTCAACTTTATTTTTCTTGATTATATGTGGAGGAGCTATCAATATAAAGGGTTGGGTAAATAGCCCTTCCCCACCTTGTGCTATGGTGTCAATATACCAAGACAATTACAGATAAACCTACAATTACACAATGATATAATAAATCACACACGTTATACTAAACAGTCTAATTAAGAGATCTAATATTATCAATCGTAACTTTAAGACTTTCTTCTACTGGAATTGGAGTCCAATTAAATACAGATTTAGCCTTTTCATTACTTGCTACTTTAGGGAAATCCTTAGGTTTGGATTCATCTTCTTTGGAAGGTAATTTTTCAAGTAATTCCTTATCATGAGGATATATTTTTCTAATGATTTCTGAAATTTCAAATAATGAATATGAGATACCCGTATTAAGAATAAATCTTTGATTATTGGCTTTAGGATTAGTTAATGCTTCAATATGAATCTTGGCAACATCTCTCACATCAATCACACTAACATATCTACTTGGCACTCCTGTTGTGGCGTATGTACCATCAATCAACGATTTGAAAACAGAAAGGGAAGCGGAAAATGAAGTACTACTAGTTAAAGTAGGTCCATAGATTAAATTAGGGTTAATAGTGGTTAAGCCGAATTTAACATTATTCTTTGGATCTTTGATAAATTCCCAAGCTGATTTTTCAGCTAATGTTTTCGAAACTTGATAAGGTCTAAGGGTCTTTTCAGTTTGTTCATTAACAATAGTCCAATCTTCTTCTGTAAATGGTTCTGATTTAACTTCAGAAAGTCCATATCCAATAGCAGCGAATGATGAAGTAATAACCACATGCTTGACTGAAGGAGCTTTATTTGCGAATTGTAATACTCTAAGTGTTCCCTTTGTAGCAGGGATCACAAATTCATCTAATGTACTTCCCTCAGTCGTTAATGGTGAAGCAAGATGAAGGATATATTTCACATCATCAAATTGAGATTGATGCCAATCTTCATCATTTGCTAAATCTCCTTTAAAGATAATTAAATTAGAATCAATGATTGATTGAGTTAATTTTGAACTTGACAAGAGAAATGATTGTTTTAATTGATCTGCTTTTGAAATGGTTCTAATTGATGTTTTAACAATGTGGCCTTGTTCTAATAATTGTAAGATCACAAATGAGGCAATGTGACCAGTACCACCAGTAACTAAATAAATATCCTTTGTCATGACTAGATAGTGTAATTGAAGTTATATAAGATGTGAAAGAGTAATTGATAAATTGAAGAAATAGTGGCTACTTTTATATATTAATTGACGATTAAGGGAGATTTTTCAATTGTGGAGTCAATGACGGCTAAATTATTTTGCAGACCGGGGGGAGAATTTACATTAAGGAGAAAGAGTAGGGAGAGTGAAAAATTGTTTTGTAAGCGAGGGTAATAATGCCGGTTGTAGTGAATGAAATAGAGTTTGACATTATAACCGCAAAGTAGTTTACACATTCGAATGCAAAAATTGAGTTACTTATTTTTTTTGATTTCTCTACACTTTAATATCATATGACTTCTTAATTCAATTATCAAGATCTACTTGCAATGGCAACCAACTTTGATACCATATTCGTAAGAGCCACATTTAAAACTATAATGCAAAATAATAAAGACAAACTTATATACGGAATGGATGAGGATAGATCGACCAAAGATAATTCCCCAAAGAACAAGTACTAATATCCATCATATGATACATTTAAAGCTTGGAGATTATCAATATATTCAGTGGAATTCTTAAATTTATTGATAGCAAAGAGAACCTTACCTTTCTCTTCTGGAGTCATTCGCATGATCTTGAATATGGAATGAAGTCGATCTCGATCCTCTTCAGTAACATTTTGAAGATAACTTAAAATGTGTCTGTAAACCACTAAAGCAGGACTACATTCTGTATATCTAAGACATTGAATATTGCATTTTAAATTGGCTAATCTCATTTGAGTCAATTCATCAACTTCTAATTCAGGGATTTCTCTATTAAACAATTTTATAATCATAATAGATTCTTTATCGAAAAGAAACCCGATCGATGAACGATACTGCAACATTTGATAAATATATTGATTTGTAATTTGTGAAAAATCCGAATTTCTTTTATTGAAAGCTTCAAATAAACCGATAAACTTCATATCAACAGGAATGCTAAAAACCGAGTCTCGAACTCTAGCCCGAATACAGTAATCAGGATTCAAGATCTTGTCATCCTGAGCAAACATTTCGGCCCGGAAACTAGAATTTACTAAATCGATGACTGGATATAGGATACCATTTACCACATTGTAACTAAGCGCTTTATCAAAACGAATCAAATCAAGCGTTGGAGTAGGTGGAAAGATTCTCATTATGCGATGTAGCCTTACAGATTCTGTGTATTCGTTATTTTCGTCCACTACGATAGGTTTTAAATAACGATAGGATTCAATAAATCCATTGGCTATTGCATAGGCAGGGATACGATTTGAATCAAAAATCGATGGATTAACCGTAATGTAATTTTGAATATTTCCCCTCTGTGATAGTTCAGATTCTTGTTGTTTGTTGGAATCTATTTGATGAACTTGATGTGGGAAAGGAAGAACAAATAGTTGAGAATAAATAAAAATATTACCCACTTTTCTAACAAGACGATTGATGTCATTAGCTCCCTCAAAATATTCTCTTGCCAAATCCATTATATAAGTTTTGATAAAATCCATGGGGTCGAAAGGTGGTTCGAAATCCACTATATGATATGTTCTAACTCCTCTCAAGTCATCCGTATTGCCAACATAGTCATGGAAATAATGCAAGCGGAGAGCTATTTCCTCCCGGAAAAGTCTAACGTGTTTTCTAGGTTCCAGTTCAGTTATAAAATCAACTTCTCTCTGTAAACGCAGTTCTTTAAATTCTCGAGGTGTATCAAATTTCAAATAATCATGATTTCTATCTTGGATAAAAGTCTGAAGTATATCTAAACTCTTTCTTATAAGGGTATCATCAATATTGAATTGAAAAATTAGATCATACATAGTTGATATTTTACTTATACTGAACTTTTGGCAGCGTACTAAAATTTAAATTAAGAGTTAGACACGTAATTATTAGCTTAGCCGAATAAATCATAAAGAGGTGTGTTACTTCTACTGGTAAGCACAATGATTTAAACTGAGATATTTTAATTCCTAGGTAAAGTCATGCTAAGTATAGTTATGCAACATATTTCTTTAGCAGCTAAAAAAAAGTCAAAAAAAGAAACTCCAAAAAAAGAATAAGGAAAGAAGATGCTAAATAAAAAAGATCCATGAAATACGAGTATAAACGTCATAACAGATAATATCGGAAGCTATATCCATAGAATGGATGAAACTTGTCTTAAATAGGACTGTTTAAAGCCATATTTGTAAATAGAACGACGCGTAAAAATATTTCAGTAGCCGTTTGATATTAGGCACGACTCGATATGAATTAATTAAATTGGGATGATGATGATGGTATTGTACATTATAAATAACACAATAAGAGTTTAGAAAGGATAAGTATAAGAGAGAAAGATATGATGAGAGGGTCAATAGAACAAGAAGGATAAAGGTAAGGGACCTATTAATATTAAGGTGTTGTCAATGAGAATCCTTGGTTGACAAGTTCACCAGACAATGGTTTGATCTTAAGATCTACCAATTACTCCACGACTAGTAAATATGATAATAGAATTAGTATATCAAACCCACACGGTCAACAATGCTATTGTAGCTATTATGTTTATAGTGGTGTTATTTGAAATTACGTACATCCCATTCATAACAATAGTTTCAATTCATAAACAATAACAAGGTTTTATGGTTTTTCAAAATTGGGTTTTCAAGTTTTTTTGCAAAAAGCGCGTTCTAGTGAGCATCCTCCACTAAACAAGTTTTAAAGTTAGTGAGACATCATTATTGAAGTCTACTGGTCTATTCTATCAGTATATCAAATTGGTTATGATTCATCTTGTCTCGAACTCCACAAGATGGATTTGAACTTATATATATACGATTAACAATATAAAAAAAGAGACCGCTGACACCTTAAAAATGAAGTCATAATAATTAAACATTGATGGTAAATTTAGCATTTTTAGTTATCTATTAATCCTCCCTAATTACCGTAAACAATTTAAGCAGAATGTCACCACCAGCCAACTATTTTTATTCTCTCTCCCCAAAAATAAAAAATAATTTATAAAACATAAATAAAAAACTTTTTGGTTTTGTGAACGCAACCATCAAATCCATAAACAACACAACATTTCATCATCTCTTTGGAAAACTTTTTCTAGTTTCAATCTATCTTCTATCACTTCATCAGTATTGTATAAGAATCACCAATCATACTATCCTAGAGGTTAGATTCTTTAACTTACTAACATTCTTTCATCATCCCCCCCGCCCCTTACTAAGACAAAATCGCCTCCTAGGCCTAATTCCAATTTAAAACTGATCTCGATCCAGAAAAAAGGGGTACCCGTCGTTTGACATTTTATTATACATACTTTACACGATCCATTCATTTAAAAGGACAGACAAGAAATCTTATAATTTGATTGATTGATTAAAATAGACATTATGAATCCATACGAAATCAAGAATCATCTAGCGTATGGTAGTGATCCTACCTTATCTTCAACTGTGTCATCACCAGCAACAGCAACTACAACAACAACGCGACCACTGCAATCACCTCCCATTATATCATCAAATCAAGACCCTACATCATCAAGTTCTTCATTGGAGAATACAAATCGTTTATTATCTGATTTAGAACGAAAATTATCCATCATTTCTTCAACTTCTTCAAATCAAACCCAACAATCTCAAGCATCTTCCGTCATTGTAAATAAACTGTTATCAGGTATAGGTAAACAAAACATTCAATCAGCTGTATTACAATATATTAAAAATACTGATAATGATACCAATAATCATAATAATAGCTCCCTGGATAATTTCTTTAATCCAAATGAATTATATCAAGAACGTCAAGTTAAATTAGTTACTAAATTTGGTAACTATTATAATGATGATAAACAACAACGGAAAATAAATCAGACTAATACTAGTAATAGGGGTAAACTCGATGATTTTAATGATATTGAAAGTCAAGCTTCAACTATAGATCAAGAAAAGGAATTAAATCTTCATGGTAATAATAATAATAACAATAATAATAACAGCATCCACACGAATAGTACAACCAGTCCTAACACTGAGAGTGATAATGACCACAATGATGAAGTCATTCTTTCAACTCCAAATTTGCATACTGTCGACACTAGCATAGAAGGTGTTAATGTCGATGATCCTATTGGTATAGATACCGAAGAATCAATTGAAATAAATCATCCTAAAACACTTACAGCTGAGAATGAAAACCTTAATGATATAATAGATGAACCAGTACAACAGAAACAATATGGAATATTCTTTCGAGATGAAGTCGATGATCATCGTCATGATATTCACGTTGATGAAGATGATGAAGATGAAGAATATGAAGAACTTTTATTACCCCCTTCACCTCCTAGATCACCTCCACGAGATATGGATCCTAGTAAGTTATATGGATTATATGATTTTTCTGGTCCTGATCCTTCCCATTTAACTTTAAGTCGCGATGAACCCGTTTATTTAATTAATGATACTGATAATTATTGGTGGTTAGTACGTAAAATGAATACAGAAGAACGTATCAAATATGAAAGACTCAAGAACTTAACTGATGATGAAGATGAAGATTATAATAAAGAAAATGAAGATGGGAAAATTGGGTTTGTTCCAGCTGAATGTCTTGAAACTTATGGTGAAAGATTAGCCAGATTAAATTGTTTCAAAAACGAAGAGTTAGAAAAATCTTCTAAAGATAATTTACTGGATTTAACCGTTAATAATCTCACTAATAATGATAGTACCAGTTCATATGGTCTTGGTATAATTAATGAATCAGGATTCTTCCAATCAGATGATAGTTTATCAAGAAATAATAATAGTTCAAGTGGTATCCTTTCCAGAGGTAATAGTTTATTAAAGAGAAGTGGTTCTAAAAAGAGTAATAAATCTGTTACATTTGAAAATCTTGCTGATTTAGCATTAGATGAAGAAGATGACGACGATGGTGAAGACGATAATGATAAGAGTAAAGACAGTAATGAAATAGAAGGAGACATTTTAACTAATAACGATGAAGATTTAATAAGAGAGGAAAAGAAAAAAGCGGGATTTGATATTGATAATTATTATGATATCCCTCATAGTGAAATCAATAAGAATTTGAATGATGATCTTCTTGCTCCTCATATTAATGACGATGAAAAACGATCTGAAGTTTTAAGTGATGTGTATCCTACTGAAACTCCATTGATTATAAATAAAAATTCTAAGAAAACATCTCCTACCATAATATCATCATTAACTTCCACCACTGAAAAGACAATCAATCAATCACAACAAACACAACCATTGCTTAATTTAATGCAACCTCCTTCTAAAACGAACAATCAAGCCATCAATCCATATGATACAATTTCAATTGGTTCATTTTCTCCAGATACACCTCCAATAGGCTTTTTAAGATCAAATGATTCTCCATCTCATCAATTAACTACACCAGTAGATGATAAGTTTGATGCAATTGGTATGGAAAGTATTAGTGCAGGAAGAGGTGGTCATGCGATTGACGAAGGATATGTTTCCCCTAATTTGAATTTATTAAGACGTTCAGTGATTTTAGATCGTTTGACTAAAGTTACATCTGATATTCAAGATAGTTTGGATGAATTTGATATTGATGATCTTGAAGATGAACAAAGTCCAATTAAAGAAATATCTACGAAAGAATTATTACCACCAACACCACCAGTACCTACACCACAAGCCAATGATTCTTTGGTTAATAAAGTGATTGCTTCTAGAATCTCATCAACATCTTCTACTGTATCAGCTGCAGAACATACTGAAGAATCAATCGAGCATGATAAAGAGGTAAAAGTTTATCATTCTACCCCTGAACCAGAAACTAGTTTCCATACTCCTCAAGAAGTAGAAGCAACATTATCAGAGCATAATATTAGTAATAATTATCCGACAATATTAGTATCCACTGATAAGGAGATCGTTCCTGAAGCAGGAGAAATTATTGATAGACAACGTGATGAAGATGAAGATGATGAATTCGAAGAAGATGAAACCAACGATCAAGATGATGTAGGTCAAAGAGAGCATGAAGATATAACACCATTAACAAGCATGAATTCATTGAATTACGGAATTTCAAACATCCTATCTAACACTCCAAATAAATTATCCTCAACATTAACACCAACTAATACTACAACTACAAACAATACTTCTTCAGAAACACCAGTGTCTACAGACCAAATTACAAGTCCAATAACTAGAAACATTCCCTCTTTAACAACTACAACTAAAACTAATGTGGCTGATAAAAGAAAATCAAGACCAGTTCATGATATGTTTATGCCCATCTTAGGTAAATTTGATGAATTGGCTGAAAAATTGGCCGAATTAGAAGACCTTCTTTAACATCAGCCAGACTGACGGTATTAAATTAAAAAGTATATAATGTTCAAATATACATGCATCGATAGAATAACAACCTAAGTAATTATAAATTGTAAATAACAACGTGAGAGAAAACACGTCCTATAAATCCTTATATAGATTAACTAAACCTCATACGCATTTCACTATACACATTCCTTTTGTGATGAGAGCACAAAACTGAAAAAAAAAATTTAAATTTTACCAAAAAAAAAAAGAACAATATTTAAAGAACAACCATCGAAACGTATCGATATCTACCATTTACAGCCTATAGCTAGTGAGACGTTCACAGACTAACTGATAGATAGATAGAAAGATTGGCATTCAGTTATCGTGGGCTATTTTCGTACTATAATCTTAGAAAGTGTGTGTGTCCATTCCATCTGAATACAAGTTCATCATAGACCCATCAGATAGATCAAGATATATACCTTATCAATCACAGCTTCAATTGATCTAGTTTTAACTAAGAACTAGCACATACTACATATAGTGAACTGAATATATTGAACTGTTCTTAGTATAATGTCTTGGTCTGCTGATCCTCAGGCATTAGATCAATTACGACAAATTTTTAAAGCAACCTTATCAAGTAATAACCAAGAACGAAATCTTGCCAATGATGCATTACGTCAAGCTAAGCAACAACCTGAGATTGAGAACTATTTATTAAGTCTTTTAGTGCTTGATGATAACTCTACTCGTTCAGATGTTAGAGCTGCTGCTGGTGTCAATCTTAAAAATAGCATATTACGTCAACTGCAAGGAAATGCTCTTCCTGATAGACAATTTATAAAGGAGAATGTCATTAAAGGATTAATTTCCCCTGATCAAATGGTTAGAAATATCACTGGTAATGTTATAACCTCATTATTTTCAATTTATGGTTTACAAGGTTGGCCCCAAGCCTTACCTCAATTAATTGAATTAGCAAAAGGAGAATCATCACCTCGATTCATTCCTGAAATTGCATCCATGAGTGCTTTAAGTAAGATCTGTGAAGATAGTTATTTATCATTAGATATTGAATTTAATGGTGAAAGACCGCTTAATTATATGATTCAAAATTTCTTAACTTTAATGATTCATCCTCATAGTGGACAAATTAGAGCATTAGCTATTCAATGTATTACACAATTCATTTCCTTGAAATCACAATCATTTTTAATTCATTTAGATGTATTTTTATCCAATTTATTTCAATTAGCATCTGATTCCAATGAAAAAGTTCGTAAGAATATATGTGCTGCATTTTCTCATGTTTTAGAAACAAGACCAGATAAATTGATGCCTCATTTAGATGGTATTATAGATTATTGTTTACATTTGATGAAAGATAAAGATGAAGATGTGGCATTAGAAGCTTGTGAGTTTTTATTAGTCTTATCAGCTTCATCTGAAATTGAAAATAATAGATCTGGTTTTGCTCCAAAATTAAAATTAATAGTACCTGTTGTATTGGAAAAAATGGTTTATTCAGAAGAAGAAATCTTTTATATTAAACTTCAAGATGAAAAAGATAATGCTGAAATAGCTGATAAAGATGAAGATATCAAACCACAAAATGCCAAATCTAAAGAAATTCAATCATCAAATGGTACCAAAAAGAAACAACAAGCTCATGATTCAGATGATTCAGATGATGATGACGATGACGACGAGGATGATGACGACGAGTTAATGCAATGGAGTTTAAGAAAATGTTCAGCATCAACTCTTGAAGTGTTGTCAAGTAATTTACCTGCTGAAGTTTTGGACATCAGTTTACCTATTTTACAAGAAAATATAGTTTCTAATGAATGGCAAATAAGAGAAGCTGCCATTCTTGCATTTGGAGCCATGAGTCTGAGTTGTATGGAATTATCAAGAGACAAACTTCCATCATTAGTTCCTTTCTTAGTTGACAGATTACAAGATGATGAAGCTAGAGTAAGGCAAATTACTTGTTGGACTTTATCTACTTACTCAACCTGGATTGCGGATGAAGCTCATGCTGGAGGTGATTACGCCAATTATTATCAACCTACTTTCCAATCAATCGTGACTTGTTCATTAGATAGAAAGAAAGTAGTCCAAGAAGCTGCTTGTTCAGCCTTATCATCATTTATAGAACAATCTGATATTTCCTTGATTCAATTTTACATCGGTCCATTATTAGAACATTTTGGTAAATGTTTCCAAACCTATCAACGTAAGAATTTAACTATCTTATATGATTGTGTTCAAACCTTGGTTGAAAAAGCAGGGTATGAAAATTTATCATCAGATCCTGAATTAATTAATAAATTATTACCCCCATTATTAGAAAAATGGCATAGTTTAACTGATGAAGATAATGATTTATGGCCATTATTAGAGTGTATGGCAGCAGTAGCAGCCACCTTACGAGAATTATTTGCTCCTTATGCGGTTCCAGTATATGAAAGAGCTATTAATATTCTTTCAAATTGTATTCAAATTGAAATGCAAACTCAAACTGATCCATCTATAGATGTTCCGGAAAAGAATTTTGTCGTTACATCATTAGATTTAATCGATGGATTAATTCAAGGGTTTGGAAGTCATTCCGTTGATTTAATTCAACAAAATCGAGCAAATTTAATGGAATTATTATTACTTTGTTTTGAAGATAAATATACTGATGTTAGACAATCTGCATATGCATTATTAGGTGATATTGGAATCTATGCTGTTGATATTGCCAAACCTCATTTATCATCCATATTCATAAGTATTGGTAATGAAGTTAATAATAGATCATATAGTACCATTGCTGTCTATCATAATGCTATATGGGCATTAGGTGAATTTGTATTAAGATTGAATTATAATGAAATGAAAGATTATTTACCTAATTTAGTTGATTTAATTATTCCAGTTTTACTAGGATCTGATATGCAACAAGCTGTATTAGAAACTGCTGCTGTTTGTCTTGGTAGAATGGGTATAAATGGAGGAGCACAAGTTCTTGCACCAAGATTATCAGAATTCATTGCTGAATGGTGTTCTCATATGATTTATTTTTCAGAAAATGAAGAAAAATCAACTAGTTTCCAAGGTATGTTAAATATTATCAATGCTAATCCAGATCAAGGGTTTGGAGGATTATCAACTAAACAAGGTAAAAAGAATTTATCATTATTTATAACTTGTATTGGGAATTATATGGAGCCACCTGAAGAATTACAAAATACATTTCATCAATTCTTAGCTAGTTATAAATCATTAATTGGAGCTGAAATATGGCAATCACAAGTTTTATCATCGATTGATCAAGAAACTTTACAACAATTGTCTCATTATGGAATATAGAAAAGAGCTATAACCAAAATAAAGAAAGTTTTTTATTTCCTGTATTTATTATTATATATAGATTAAGTAGTTTAGTACATAATTGTCATTCATTAATTTTTATTATCATCATCGTTATCTTCATCATTAGTGTATAAGACTTCATTGACTAGAGTAATTGGTAAATCCCAAACTCCACTAGGTGCCTTATGAATGTAATCTATAGAGGCATCAATACTAGCAGATGGGTCTAAACCTTTAGATAGACCTGGAGTGGTAGAGTAGTCATCAACAAAGTTTCTTATATCATCCAAGGGTAATGTTTTAACCTCAGTAATATACAATGCAAGGAATATGTACATGAATAACATTGACATCAATGAATAAGCTGGTATAGCCAAAGACCAATATTTATCAGGATAATAATAGATTGATAATTGATTCTGTAACACCAGTTCAGGAAGGATAGTCCATGCAATATAACAGCCTAACCCAATAGCAGTTAGGACGTATACGAAAAACCCTTTATATTCTGGATTCAGGGTTATATTGGTAGATGAAACTATAACATCTGATTCACGAGCTAAAGTATCGATTTCTTCTTCTCCTCCTACTGGTGTAGGTGGTTTACTTCCTCCAAAGCTAGACCGAGTTGGAGAAAGAGTAGATAGTATGTTTAAGTGTAGGGATGACATGTCATATAGGGATCATCACACCATGGAATGGTCGTTGTTCGATGGAATACTGATAAACTACGCTTAATACCACTTTTCAATTTTGGTTACAGTTACAATTTTTCGTTTTGTTCCACGCATACAAAATAAATGATAATGAAATTTTTATTAAGATTTTATATATAAAGACAACGGAATAATCTAAATGTACATGCAAATGAATCCAAAGTCAAGCTTTGAAGACATTATAAACTTGAAATATAATATAGCAAGCATGATATTCTGATTTTTTAACCAAAGTATCTTTCTTTTTCCCCGTTTTGTCTTTTTAAAATGAGTTAATTAGACTAATTGCTTTCTAGAACCTCTAAAGAATAATTGAACAATGGTGATTTGTAAGAAAGCCATTCCAACCATTAATAAGACTTCAAAGATGGAGAAGTAATAGATTCTGGTTTCAGTAGATTTAACAGTTGCTTGATTTCTATTATTTCTAGTTTTATAATATTGTAAGGTTCTTAAAAGATCATCTAATTGACGATCAATCTTTTCCACGGTATTTTGCATATTTTCAACATGAGCAATTGGTTTAGTATTTGGTTGCTCAGGCATAGTAGCTTTGAACCCTTTAGAATCATCATCATTTTCAAATTTAATTTCAAAATCAACTACTTTTTCAGCAAAAGTAGACATACCATTAGAGAAACAGAATTCATATTCTCCAACTTCTTGAGCATTGAAAACAAAATCACCTTGTCTTTGTTTATCTTCAGATACAACGATATCACCCTTAGGATTCTTAATAGCATAATCAACATCAAATGAACCTCCACTTTGAACAGCAAAATAATAACTTATTTGAGTATCTCTCTTTTCAGTGAAAATGTAGTAACATGATTTCTCTTGTGCACCTAATATAAAAGTGAAAGCGGAACCAGCAATCAATTGTGAAAGGGCAAGAATCGACAATACAACTTGGAAAAGCATCATGATGGACAGTTGTACCTATCTATAAACTAATTGAATCAAAGTCAACGACGAAAACTTTCAAATCACTGCTAAACAAAACAACAAAAAAAAAAAATCACACTGAAAGAGCGTCGCTCCAGACGTGTCAACACGAATTTTTTTTGGGAGTCGTGTGGAATTGGCAAAAAACTTTAAATTACAGTTATAAGGTGTTATACTATGAATGATGATGAATGAATGTACATTAAATATGATGATGACGGGGTTATAACTATTTACATGATTAAGTTAGATTAAATATATACCATACGACCTTCTGAATCGAAACCAACTCCTCTGTTTTTCTTGGTATCTCTTCTAGAAGCACCATAACGGAAACCAACGTTTCCAACTTTTGAAGTAGTGAATTTGAATTGAACTCTATCACCTTCCTTTTGAGTTCCAACCACAACTTCTTGTTTAATAGAATTAGCTTGATCTTCAGCAGTTTCTACATTGGATAAGTTGGATAAAGTATCACTGGCAACTGGTAATTCCAATAATTCAGCTGCTTCAATTGGACCAAAAGGTTCTGATTCAGCAATAGTTAAAAATCTTTGCGTTAAAGTCTTATGAGGAGTTGGAATTTCAGTTAAATTATCACTTCCAACTGGTGGTTGATATAATGGAAACATTTTATACATGACTTCGGAATAATTGGTTAAATCTTCATTTAATTTACCCTAAAAAGTTCAATGTTAGTAAATGATGTTATTTTTTTCATCAAAATATTTTATAAAGTCAATTGAAATATTCAAATTAGATTTAATTTCAGCGCTTTGAGTTGTAACCTTGTATTTTGTCTTAAAGACTAATCATTAAATGCAATCTCATCATGTTAAATCTAATTTGATTTTCATCAACTATTGAAATAATAATTAATACATACTTCTTGTTCCCAATTTTTTTCTATATCATGTAATTTAAGTAATCCTTCAATTCTAGCAATTTTAATACCATATTTATGAGCTACTTCTTGAACATGAAGTCCATTCTTACTAACTTCTTCCACAATCTTCCCCTTTAAGTCATGAGGAAGTATATTTGAAGTTTTACAATATATATTTTGAGGAAATGGATGTAAAGTTGGATCTCTATTAAATGCTTGAGCTCCCATTGGTATAGATGATCCAACACTTTCTTTACCCACTATAGTATTACCATCAGGGACAATATAATTTGGTCTATGATTTTGAGGAGGATAATAATATTTATTTCTATAATATTCACCTCTAATATTCTTTGGTCCTAACCATTCTTTAATAGCTCTTTGAAAGAAACTTGAATGATCTTTTTTATTGAATGATTGTTTGGGGATTTTATGAGTATATTGTGGATAGGCCAATTTTCTTTTATAACGGACCTGCTGTATACTCGTGCTGGCCACTCGAGGTATACTGAAACTAGTCTTACTAGATATCATCATTAGTAGTTGTAAGTCCAATTGGGATAAGACAAGTTTGACATCTGGTTCATAATTTTTCATTCCATTTTTGTATGTCCATTGAAATTTTTTTTTTCGTTTGGTAAAAAATGTCTCTCAAAATTTAATGTCGTGTGGATCCAAAAAAAAAATTATATCGTGACATTTTCAAAAAAAGTTATAGTTATTGAAGGATGAGTTTATGGTTTATTTTAATATGTAAGTATAGTTATATATAATTTAAATCGAGTAGTATGATAGAAGGTAAACTGATGATACAATTGAAGAATGGTTAAACTATGTTTTCTATCCATTGAAAGGTGATTTAACATATTATTATTGTCTTATATAAGCAAAACCTTAACTACTAGTGCTTAAACTAATATCTCATGAAGTTAGACTACTACCCATTTGAGCTACTTACCATTATCATCCATTCTAACCACCATTACCACACTTAAGTAGAAGGTTGCAAAATATTACAGCTTTTTAACCAGATTCTTTTTCTGGTAAACAAAACAACGAAAAAACGCGAACTGCATATAACTCAGTGTTTACAAATTTAACGAAGGGGACAAAAAAATGGCTGTAAGTAAATCATGAAATTACAGCCAAACGTCAAACAATCGATTTCAACCATATAGAAGATAGAATTGACTGGTATCTAGGTATCGGGAAGCAAGATGGACTTGATGAAATTGTTAGATGATAAACCATCGCCTCAGAAAGATCCTTTACTTCTGTTACAAACCAATAGTTTTATGATCAAGAAAAGAAAAATATCAAGTGATGATCCATTCAATGAAAGACAAAGCTCAGAAAGAAGAGTTAAAGTGATATCGAAATCACCATTTGAAGCTGATTTGGGTGCTTCTCCTTATATACGGAATCAAAACTTAGCCAGAACCATTTCCCATAATCATAGTAATAATAGTCATAATAATAATAATAATCATAATAATAATAATTTCAGTAATAACGCGGTGGTATCTAGTGATATTGATTTTAAAGCTGCTAATAGAACCACCATAGTTGAATTAGATCATAGCGATCAACAGAAACAAGAAAGTGGAAGTGGTGGTATAGGAGACATTATAGAGGAAGATCCATTATATGAAGATGATGAAGTATCTTTAGAAGTATTGGAAGAAATGCATAAATTAGAAGAGAATTTCCCTATTTTATCAACTGAATTCAGATTGATTGATAAAATTGGAGAAGGAACCTTTTCAACGGTATATAAAGCAGAAGTATTAAGTGGTTATGTTAAATTAGGGTCAGAAATGTGGAAATCTCCTCCATTAAAAAAATCAAATAGATCAGTACCGGCAAAGAAAAAGAATCCTATAGTAGCATTAAAACAAATTTATGTCACATCTTCACCTAATAGAATCCATAATGAATTAAGTTTATTATATACTTTAACTGGTAATTCTCATGTTGCTCCTTTATTGGACGTGTTAAGATTTCAAGATCAAGTATTAGCTATATTACCATTTTATCAACATGCTGATTTTAGAGATTTTTATCGAGATTTACCCATTAAAGGAATAAAGAAATATTTAAAGGAACTCTTTGAAGCCTTAGATTATGTTCATGATAAAGGGGTATTACATAGAGATTTAAAACCTACCAACTTTTTATATGATCCTTTTAAAGGTAAAGGAGTATTAGTTGATTTCGGTTTAGCTGAAAGAATGCCTACTTATGGTAATGGTAAAGCATCAGTAACTACCACCAATGGTTGTCCATGTCTTAACAAAGACAAAATAATGATTAATAGAACCCATACAAAAAGATTAAATATCAAAGGAGCATATCCTAAAACAGATGGTAGACCTCCTAGAAGAGCCAATAGAGCAGGAACCAGAGGTTTCAGAGCACCAGAAGTATTGTTTAAATGTACTAATCAAACTACAAAGATAGATATATGGTCTGCAGGAGTGATTGGATTTTCATTATTATCAAGAAAATTCCCACTTTTTAATTCTCCTGATGATACAGATGCATTATTAGAATTAGCCCTTATATTTGGATTAGAGAAATTACAAAAATGTGCTGAACTTCATGGATGTGGATTAGAAGTTAATCTCAATAATGCTATTGCTTCAAATGGGAACTTGATTAAAGTATTACATAGTTTATTAAGTTATGAAATTGATAATGAATGTTTCCCTCCTGATAGTGTGGCATATGATACTATGAAATTATTTAGTTCTCAAGGTGATATATTTGTTAAACCAAGTTTCGATGAAGAAGAATCAGGAGATTCATTTAAAAAGAATATTGAAGATTATAGAGATCATAAACAAATGATGGAATTATTAAGTGGATGTTTTAAAATGGATCCTACCAAACGATTATCAGCTAAATCTGCCTTAAAATTACCATTCTTCCAAGAGTTAACTATATCACAAGATGATGAAGTACTTCTTTAAAAAAACTAATTTACATGCATTAAATAAATTAAATAAATAAATAGATATATATATATACGTATTTATAGATATATATATATATAAATGGTAAAAATATCAAACGTCATAATCGTCATAATCGTCGTAATTATTATCGTCATCAGTATCAAACAGATCTCTTGATCTTTTTCTAGCGGCTGATGTATGAGTACTGACTTCATTAGTAGGTGTGGTGGGGCTTCCTTTGCCCAGTTTATCATCTTTATCCTTATGATCGAAATGGACCCCTTTATTCCATTTTCGATTCAATTTATGAATTAATTTATTCTGTTCCTTTAAAGTTTTCATTATTGGTTCGTCAGATATAGCATCTACCGATATGCTATCATTATTATTATTGTTATTGTTGTTGCTGGTGTTGTTATTGCTATTTACAAATTTTGTTTCGATGCTTTTTAATGAGGTGGATATACTTGCATTTGGATTGGTATTAGTTAATTCGAATTGTAAGTCTTTAGAATAGATCGATTTCTTCTTTAATATTGAATGTTGAATCAAACTACTTGATTTCTTCTTCTTAGCTGTTAAACTTTCATTACTAATTTTTTCTAATGATAATGGTGATGGAGTTATATCTTGTAAATTTCGAAGTGCAGTACTTAAATTAGCAAGAGTTACTGAAGAAGTTGGACTTGAACTTTGATATCCATTATTGGTGGAAGGAGATGATGGAGTTGTTGGTACTCTATTTGATTGAGTGAAATCATCATATTTAAACTTGAAATCCTTTTTAAGATTGACCATTTGTTCTGAATTTTTCTTTAATTTAAATACTGGTTTAAGAATTGATCTTGCTGCTAAAGCAGGAGCAATCGGAGTTGAAATTTCAAATTCCAGATCATCATCAGATAGGATGGCACTAGTATTGATCATAGTTCTTACTTTTGGTGAATCATTAATCGAAGTGGAAGCATGATGATGAAGTTGAGAAAGTGTGGTGGGGTTATTTATGAAGGCTGTGGGTTGTTGAGCATTTAGTGAGGCTAAACTGGTAGTACTATTATTTCGAGTTGGTCGTATAAGATTTTCATCTATAGATACTATGGAGTTCCGAGGACTTTCTAGACTTATGATCGATAAGCTTCGTACTGTGGTTGAAGTATTATTTATAATGGGATGAACGGTAGATGTATTTGATATCCCAGACGCATTAATGATAGAATGATTGGAAGTAATTGAATTCATCGATGAAGACCGTTGTTTAGTGGATGTCACGATGCTAGGTTTTATAAGATGGGGAGTACCAGAACTAGAAGTATCTGATCCTCCTCCAGCATTATACTGAAGTTGTTCACTAAAGTATGATGATGAAGATGAAGATGCCATCTTGTGGGACATGGCTATATTTAGAAATTAAGAATTATTTTCCCACACAACAAGCCTCTTGATAATGATATGAAAAATAAGCTTAGTTGGAAAGGAATAATCTAGGATGAACCAAAGATCGAGTGAATGAACGTTACTTAAGCTTCTACTACCACTAACTAGCTTCAAATAAAGATGACAGAGAATTCTGATAACGATAAAATTAAGAAAAATGGGTTATAATATTTTAATTATGTAGCCAGTAATCAAGAAAAAAAAAAATTCGCTTTTTTTGCGTGATGAGAAGTGCTACGCTACGCTACCCTAATTAGTGACAAGAAAATTCCGCTAACATTGGATTGTTTTAATGATCTATTTATCAGCTTATATGTGGTTAATTGGGGTGGTGTGGCGTCTTGTGTCGTTTGATACTGACAGTGTTAATGGATGCTAAATCTAGGGGGCAAATATGGTTTTGATCTCTCTATCTTTTGTGATTGCCAACGATAAATGGTTGCATAACACTCACACACACATCGCGTAAAAAAAGTTATGAGGGCAACTTAAGCGAAGACTATTTTTAGCTGCTAAATTGAATTGAAGGGTTATATATTTACACTAATTTAATCTGGATTAGGTTGGGATTTGTTATGCTCGTATATTTGTGCTAGAGTAAGAGATAAACAAGTTACAATGGTAGTAAATGAAAGATTTCACCTCATTTACACCGAGTCATTAGATCGCAGATCATTATTGATAAGATAGATCTAACCCTACAATTCAAAGTTTATACAAAGTTTTCAATTATTATAATTACTTTTTTTAATATACAAGGGGTGGTGGAAGAGACCAATTACATAATACTCTATATGATCTATTGACTAATTGGACAATTTCTCAAGTATTGAGCTTTATTTTTCAATACTCTTACTGATTTGAAGAAAATTTCTTCTGGTGACATGGCTCCAGTGGATTCAACATTGAAGATGAAATGATCTCTCTTTCTACCTAATTTGACTTTACCATCAAATTCATCATGTCTTAATACTTCTCTTGAAACAGTATCCTTTCTAGCATCTTTAACATAAGCTTCACCATTGTTATTAATAGCAATAACACCAGATGGGAAACATTTTTGAAATCTTTTGGCAGAAGATCCTTTAATTGGTTCTTTAATATCAATTACTGGCATTAATCTATAAGATGCAGTAGCAACTGGAGAAAATTTAGCATGATCACTACCAATACCTAATACACAATGAGCTCTTAATGAAATTTCTTGACCTGGTCTTAATTTAGCTAATAAAATATCTGGATCTGAAGCAACAACTGGACTATTCTTAAATCTTTCAGCTTGATTACCTTGAGGTTCAAATTTTAAATCTTTAGCATAAACATGAGCATTTTTATATAATTCTTTTGGATTAGTGGAATTCTTTGGTGCATGTGTGTTTTTGGAACAAACCACATCTAATGATAATACAACAGTGTTTTCTTCAGTATAACGTTCATTTTCATCTTGAGTTTTATCAACCCAATTTAATAAATCAGGATCAATCTTTAATGGAATTAACCCAATTCTATGAGCCAACACTTCATCTTGTATAACACTGGTGTTCATAAACATATAAACAGCCTCAGCAGCCACAGATGGAACTTCAGCAATCATGATACGACGGAATGCATTGGATATAGAAGTATCTATATTAACTAAATCGAAATTGGCAGTTCTTTCAGTTATATATGAAATTTGAATATCAAATTGATCTTTGAATTTTTCAATATCCCATGAATTATCTTCACTACTGGAATGACCTGGGAAGTCAGTTGAACTAGCATTAGTCACTCTATTATATTCAATACCCACTATATTATCCCCCATCGTTGATTGACTATAGTCTAAACTCAAGTTTTATGTCTATGCTTCTCTTCTCTTCTAAATCGAAATGCTCTTCTGTATTTTTTTTTTTTCACTCTCTCATCGATTTTTTGTTAGGCATTAATAATACAGTTTAGTACATGATAAACTGTAAAATTTTCATTTGACGTTATCCTGCTTTTATTATTGCCCTACAATTATCCATCATAGTTGATAATCTACGAATCTTATAGTTAAGTAGTATAGGTGTATATAATACTACTTCCTGTGTAATCTATGCTATTTATTTAAATTGTTACATTATTCATTAGTTTCTTCGATTTCTTCATACCATGAACAGAGCTGTTGGTGGAGTAGCGGGGGTGGCACCTCCTAACAACAGTGTAGGTGAAGAGAATCTATCTTCATATCTAAGGACTTTTCTAACATTACCTGTTAAATCAATACTCATTAGGAGCACGTTTCCATTATAACCATCACCTTCAATATGAGCTTTATCAATGATTTGTTCTTCTTCATTAAGATTCAAGTCCGGCTTTTTCAGTTCTAAAACAATAGAATCATCAGTAACACACATTAAACTATGATAAGTTAATTGAATGAAGAAAACAAGTAAATCCAATACTAATAATTCAAAAGTTGAATAAGGTAACCTTTCTCCAATAAATTGAACTGACATTCCACCATGCAAATATCCATCTGCCGATGGACTCTTTTTATAAACCCCAAATAATAAATGTATCAATATACAAAACCCATTAGCTGTTATTATCCCTAATAATAATGATTTGGTCAATGCTCTTTTATTTTCATCTGATACCATTACTCTGACACTTGCCGTCGGATATGGATTTGATATGGAATATTGAATAAACGCCCTTATGGCCAATCTTAACATCGATATATCTCTTAAGTAGATGATTCCTATTATGGCAAACCCTATGAATTTAGCTGATTGTCTTAAATCTTCTAAGAAGAACTTCTTCCTTTTATATAGTACAGATGCATTATTGACTAACGTTTGTTCGATAGTGGGGTACTTTTTTGCTTGGAAATCTCGTAGCTCTGCTTCCAAATTTATGGTTTGTGTCATCACAGAACCTACTAACACTTGATATGACACGGAATGATCTTTATCCAAACCGATTGAATGATGATGTATTATCAATGTCAAACACAATTCAAAGGTCAAATGGTGTTCAACTCTACTTCAATTAGACACGCAAAAAATCTCACACAGTCCTGCATATTAAATTTGCATTCAAATAATTCTAATTATAAAAAGTCAGCTATACCCTTACTTACAGCATCTACAATGATATCTATTTGTTCCTTAGTAACGTCAAACGATGGGGCAATTAGGATATGATCACCTGAAAAACCATCATTTGTTCCAAAACCAGGATAAACCCCCACACCTCTATTCCAAATAAAATCATGAATTTTATAACCAACTTTAAGGCTAGTATCAAAGGTTTCTAAAGTTTTCTTATCTTTGACAAATTCGATTCCCCAGAATAATCCTCTACCTCTGATATCACCCACAATTTTAAGAGGCAAGACTTCTTGTTTAAGTTTCTCTTCAAGGTAGGCACCCATTTCAAGTACATTGCTTAATAAACCATCTCTCTCGATAATCCTTTGAATTGCAAGACCTGCAGCACTGGATAAAGCAAATGATTGATAAGTATGTCCATTGTTGAAACTACTAGTACCAGATCGAAGACCTTCAATAACTTTGGGAGAAATGAAAACTGCAGACAATGGTGAATAACCACCTCCAAGAGCTTTTCCAGCAGTAGTAATATCAGGCACTATTCCTTCTTGTTCCCAAGCAAAGAAAGTACCTGTTCTTCCTGATCCACACATGATTTCATCAAGCACGAGTAAAACGTCATACTTATTACAAACTTTTTGTATTGCTTTAAAATAACCCTTTGGAGCTGTAACACAAGCTGTAGTTGCTCCAACAACAGTTTCAGCAAAGAAAGCTGCCACATTTTCAGGTCCAATTTCTAAGATTTCATTTTCTAATTCAGTGGCTAATCTTTGGACATATTCATCACTAGTTTCAACATCCAACTTATATCTATATTCAAAAGCAGGACCAACTTGATGAAATTGAGAACTAATGATGTTTTCATATGGTAATCTTCTAGCTTTATGGCCTGAAAGAGATAATCCAGAAAGACAATTACCATGATACGATTGTTTTCTTGAAATAAAATGAACTTTTGATGTTTTACCTTGCTCATAGAAATATTGAGTAACCAATTTTACAGCAGCTTCGTTGGCTTCACTACCAGAGTTGACAAAGTAAACCTTTGATATCTTTCCTTCATACTTTTCTATCAATTTATTTGCTAACTCTTCCGATACACTTGTAGTATAATCCCCAGTATGGATATATGCAACTCGATTTAATTGGTCAGAAACAGCCTTAATAACTTCAGGATTGGAATGTCCAACTGAAATAACAGCCGCTCCACCACATCCATCCAAGACCTTGGTACCATCCTGTAAGTAGAGGTAAGCTCCCTGTGCTCTTTCAACAACATTGGGAGCATGACCTAACGATCTATGAAGTAATTTTGAGGTTAAAACCTCTTCATTTGACATCATTTTAGAGCCCTCCATTATGCTGTTTGAGTTATTTATTTTGAAACTGATCAACAAAGAGAAATATCCCCTATTTATATACTTTTCCAACTACAATGAGTCATGTTATTTAGTTTTAAATCGCTCTGACCACAGTCCATTTTATTTATATGTCAAATTCAG
The DNA here is from genome assembly GCF_036884675.1 of Scheffersomyces coipomensis. Taxonomy (NCBI): domain Eukaryota; kingdom Fungi; phylum Ascomycota; class Pichiomycetes; order Serinales; family Debaryomycetaceae; genus Scheffersomyces; species Scheffersomyces coipomensis. Next base: position 294,806 of record NW_027042892.1, on the reverse strand, counting down.
ATTGTTTTTAAAAGATAAGGCTCTATTTGTGCTGGGAATGGAGTGTATATAATAGAGTAACATTACCCGGATAAGTCTTTGAAGAATGTTGAATTATATCCATGGGTACAACAAGTTTTGTGCCCTATAAAATCGTATAACTATCCTTCAAGTAGCCCTTTAACGGATGATATCATCGAATTAACAATTTTACTTTCTGTATAAACAACCATTAATAGATACTTTCTTATCATAAATTTCTACTGTAAATTGATTGTGCGCTTATTCCAAATTGGGAATAATTCAATTTTGCGACAACAACACTAAAATTTTACGAGGCAACTCACATTAAAATATAATATTACAATAAATTAAGATTATATTTACTATACATATATGCATACATATGTTACTCTACTTTCTGATCTTGATAGATTGAACTAAATCTCCACCAAGTAATGTCATTTGGTTGTAGATAGCTTCTTTATTGATTACGATTTCACCAGTCAGATCTTCTACTGGTTTGGTATTTATACCGACATTAACCCTAAACTTCTTCTTATTTAAAGCCATTGGAACAAAAATACCAGTGACATAGTTTGAATCTCCACCTTCACTTATACCAGTGAACTTTCTTGATGAGAAAATGATTGCATTTCCAAATTTCTTGTTTAATTCATCAACATATGCTTGGATTAAATCATACTTAGTAGTGATATCATCAGGGAAAGAAGTCAATGGATTAATTAAATTCTTGAATGTATTAGGAGGTAAGACACCAGATGAGGTAGTTAAATTAGCAGACTTAACATTGATAACAAAATCATAATCTTTTAAAGCAGGAGTGAAGATTAAATCAAGAGTAGCATCTGATAATCCATCCTTTTTAATCAATTGAATAGCAACTCTAGATAAAGCAGTCAATCTAGAAGAAATTGGTAACGCTAATTGATTTGACCATAAAATACCAGAAGGATCTTCCTTTGAAGCAACAAAGAATTGAGTCTTGATACCAGATGGATCATTGGATCTAATGGTTTCAAAATTTTGCTCAATCACTCTATAGGCTTGAACAGTTAATTTATCATTTAATTTTTCATCATCATCCGTGACTGTACTTTTAACAAGATCCAATACTAATGATTCTTCTTTCCAATTCCAGTTAGCAACGAAATTCAATATTTGTAAGAAACCATTTTCAAGTGAATGTGGAACAGAATAAGGAGCTGGATCAACGAATGATTTAAGAGCGATTAATTCGATCAATTCATCAGTGAAATGTTGTAAAAGTAATTGAGAATCCAACCATAATTTGAATAATCTGACAGTGGATGAATAAAATTGGAAATGATGAGCTAATTGAGTTACGGTTCTAGTATGTTTAACAGCTCCGATATATTTTTGATTGAATTTTAAATAAACGTCTTGCATCAAAGCCTTTTGCTTTTCTGAATTTGCAACTGCTCTCAAGTATAATACTTCATCTCTTTCAGTTAAGACTCTGATCTTAAAACCAAAACCTTCTGGAGTCAACACATTCAATAAAGAAATATCTTCGTTGAATGGAATAGAGTCATCTTTGGTAATAAATGACTTATAAGTAGTATTATTATTAAGTAACTCATTAATCTTTAATAAGAAAGCTGTCTTGGTTTTCTCTAAAGATGATAATTCATCAGGCCACCTGGTAGAAGTTTCAAATTGTAAAACTACTTCATTCCAAAAGTCTGGATTGGAAACAGCAAATGGTACTGGTTGTAATAATGAAGAAAATCTTAAACCAGTTGATGCAGCTGAAATTGATTTGACTCCTAATGGTAAATCCAAATTAGTAATAATCTTATTCATATTATCAAAGGCTGATCTCAAGGCAGTGAAACTTGCTGATGAGGATGCAACTTGATTAGATGCTGATGGTAACAATGGAAGTGGAAGTTTACTTGTGAAGCTTGTAATTTCTGTACTTAAATGATGAGAAATTTCAGAATGTAAATGTAAATCAAGAGCAAATTTGATTATACTTAACACCAATGGTTCATTATCACTTGGAGTCCAAACCACACAATGTTGGATGGTACCTACTTTAAATCTTCTTAATGATGCTTTAGAACCCCAGAATGATCTGAATTTTAATCCTAATTCTTGTTCATCATTATTTGGACCTCTTGTTACTAATTTATCACATTCATCTGGATTTAATTTAAGTCCTATTATATAACTATTAGTGGTGTTGGTTGGTTTTCTCTTACTGATAGGAAAATAATTACTAACTTTTTCACTTTTGATAAATAAGGAAGTTATTCTATCTCCTAATGCCTTTTGCAAAATTTTGTAAATCTTATTCTTAATGTAATTATCAAAACTTATGAATGAAATCTTTTCTAATGGACCAAATGAATCATTTAATTCTTCAGGAATAGAAAGATTCAATACAATATCGTATTTCATATGATCAAAATTAGAATTTTGTAACAAGATAGGATCGAATCTATCTTTAACAACATCATTTAACAAGTTCAATGATTCCTTAGCTTGTTCTTGTAAAGTTTGATAAGAAGCTTGTGTCATTTTCCATAGTATATTCAACTTGGTATTTTTATCAAATATAGTTGGGACATTAAAACCATCTGAATTATATTTTGAAGAGCTACTTTCACCAATTAAACTTGAAAATGAAAGATAACCACTATTTAAATCCATGGTTGCTAAGTATTTAATCAAACCTTTAAATAATTGGTATGACGAGAAACCATGAAGTAAGATTTTATTTCCATTTAAACCACCACCATTTAATAAAGCACTCATCAAAATGGCGAATTCAAAATGACCGAACCCACCTTCATTAATAGATGAACCGAAACCTCTTTGTTTTAACCATAATCTACCTAACACACAAGCATCTTTAAATGCTTCTGTTGATTTTTTGGTAGTATATAAATATTTCAAATAATAATCATTACTAGTCAAAGATAAAATGGCGGCATTATAAAGTGGAGTTGGAGGTAAATCTTCAGTATCAGCTTGAACTCTGATACAATTCTTATCTGGTAAAAGCTTTTTATTTTCAAAAATACCGAATGGGAAGGAAACAATTAAATTAATGGAGAACTTTGTTTTATGAAAAGTTAAATCTTCTGGATTGTCAGTGCTGATACTTTCGACCCTTAAAACAGGAGTTAATATATCATCATTTAAGAAATGATTAGTGATTTTAATAGGTAAGTTATTTTTTTTGGATAATGGGATTAAGTTTTCAGTTAAATAAGCCATGTAGAATGCTCTCTTATATAAAGCTCTATAATTTAAGTAATCTTTAGGTTGAAACAATTCTCGTGGCATGACGATAGCAACATCTATAGTCAGACCTTGAGGTTGAGCTATACCAGTCTTCAAACCAAATGAACCCACAAGAGATACATCTTCAGGAGGTAAATAAGAAAATGTATAATTAAGTTTAGTTGGTTTTGGATCTGGGAATGGGATAACCACTTTTTTGGAATTGAAATGATTTTCAGCTTGTTGTAAAGTTAACTTACTAACAGGAGGTATCTTGGTGATTAAGTCATGTAATCTATGTAATGCTTTTTCTATTTTATGGATATTGCTTTCTTTTATTCTCAATTCTTTCATTAATTCATCTATTTGCAATTTAAAGATATTAGATTTGAATAACTCTGCTGTTTCACGAGCAACTTGAATGTCTTGAGCTGAAAGTTGTTTCTTTTGCTTCTTAGTAGGACGTTGTGTATGTTTATTATTATTATCTGCTTTACCTTCTTCTTGAGCTTTTCCTTCTTCCTCTTCCTCTTCCTCTTCCTCTTCTTCATTTCCATTATCTAATTCTTCATCGGACTCGTCTTGAGATCCACCATTTTCATACGCCACATTCTCGATCTCTCTTTCCTCAACCTCAGGAGCAAACGTGACTTGAGCCGACCTTTTCTTGCCCATGTTACGATCTGTATGGTTGTCCTTTACAGCTGTGTTTGGTATATGTTTGCCAACTGAAGTTTGAAAACCTTTCCTTAGTTATATATATACATTAGGGCTTTTCACATTTTTTTTTACAAGCACACACTCTTCTCATAAATTTTTTTTTCCTGGCTAGAAAATGAAAACATCCATACATCCACTTTTTGAGATGGTAATCACACGACTACAAAATTTGAAATATTCGCACGACCATTGTCAATCATGTGACTAAGTGAACGTGACTTTTCTTTCTCCTCTTTCGTTTAACATTTAAAGTATACGAAGATTTAAGTTAGCAGCTAAATTTATAGTTAACAATTGTTATAATTCCATATCATTGTGTTGTGGTCAAGTCTTCATAATGTATTATTCTGAAGAGATTGGACTCCCCAAGACGGATCCTAAACGATGGAGATTGAGAACTGATCCAGTTGGTCGTGAGACTTGGCATTATATCAATGAAGAAGATACTATTCATGAAGAACAAACTAGTTATGTGAAATATTTGTTGGGATTGGAAGATTTTTCAACACCAGAACCTGCTGTTATTGAAACTCCATTCAGTGCAGCTAAGAAGGGAGCAGAGTTCCTTGAATTGTTACAAGATGAATCAAGTGGAATTTTCCCTTGTCAATATAAGGGTCCCATGTTTATGACTATTGGATATATTACTGCTAATTATTTTAGTAAAAATGAAATACCTGAACCATACCGTCAAGAAATGATACGGTATATTGTTAATACTTCACATCCAGTTGATGGAGGTTGGGGTTTACATTCAATTGACAAATCAACTTGTTTTGGAACTACTATGAACTATGTATGTCTTAGATTATTAGGTCTTCCTGCTGATCATATAGTATGTAAGAAAGCCAGAGAGACATTACATAGCTTAGGTGGGGCTATAAAGAATCCTCATTGGGGGAAATCATGGTTAGCATTATTAAACCTTTATGATTGGGATGGAGTTAACCCTGCTCCACCTGAATTATGGACATTACCTTATAGTTTACCAATTCATCCAGGTAGATGGTGGGTTCACACAAGAGCTATTTATTTACCATTAGGTTATCTCCTGTCAAACCGAGTCCAATGTGAATTAGATCCATTATTATCAGAAATTCGAAGTGAAATTTATTTACCCCGCCAATTACCTTATGAATCAATCAAATTTTCCAATCATAGAAATGATGTTTGTGGAGTTGATTTGTATTACCCTCATACTACCATATTAGATATGGCTAATTATTTCTTATCAAAGTATGAGAAAATAAGACCAAAATTCGTATTGGATTGGACAAATACAAAGGCATATGAGTTAATGTTGAAAGAATATAAAAACACTGATTATTTATGTATAGCTCCAGTCAATTTTGCATTCAATATGATAGTAACAGCTTATCATGAAGGTACATCATCTAAGAATTTCAAACAATTACAAAACAGAATGAATGATGTTTTATTCCATGGACCACAAGGTATGACAGTTATGGGAACCAATGGTGTTCAAGTATGGGATGCAGCATTCATGATCCAATATTTCTTTATGACTGGGTTGGCTGATTTACCACGTTATCAGCCTATGATCAGGAAAAGTTATCATTTCTTAGTAAGATCTCAATTTACAGAAGACTGTGTGGAAGGAAGTTTTAGGGATAAAAGGAAGGGGGCATGGCCATTCAGTACTAAAGATCAAGGGTACAGTGTTAGTGATTGCACAGCTGAAGCCATCAAAGCTATTATTATGGTAAAATCTCATCCTGATTTCAAGGACATTAAAGATGCTATTAAAGACGATGATTTATTTAATGGTATTGATGTATTATTAAACATTCAAAATGTGGGTAATTTTGAATTTGGATCATTTTCAGCTTATGAAGGTATTAGATCAACTTTATTATTAGAAAAGTTAAATCCAGCCGAAGTATTTAATAATATTATGGTAGAGTATCCTTATGTTGAATGTACCGATTCATCTGTGTTAGGATTAACTTATTTCTCGAAATATTATCCTGATTACAAGACTGAAGTGGTTCAAAGTGCAATTAAGAATGCTATTAATTATATTATAAAAGCTCAAAACTACGATGATGGATCATGGTATGGATCATGGGGGGTGTGTTATACTTATGCAGGTATGTTTGCGTTAGAAGCTTTGAATACAGTTGGATATAATTATTCTAACTCGTACACAGTTGAAAAAGGTTGTGATTTCTTAATTTCCAAACAATTACCAGATGGAGGATGGTCAGAAAGTATGAAAGCTTGTGAAACTCACACCTATGTTAATACCGAACAATCATTGTTAGTTCAAACTTCATGGGCTATAATTGGATTAATTTTGGCTGATTATCCTGATCAAGAACCAATCAAAAAGGGAATTAAATTAATTATGGATCGTCAATTGCCAACTGGTGAATGGAAATTTGAAGATATTGAAGGGGTATTCAATCATAGTTGTGCCATTGAATATCCATCTTATAAATTCTTATTCCCAATCAAGGCCTTAGGATTGTATAAAAATAAGTATGGGGATGAAAAAATTGTATAGGTTAAATTAAAAAAGTAGTAAAGCAACAGTAGTTTAAAAAAGTAAGTAATAAATTATTACAAATGTTATAGGTGCAAAAGAAAGACAACAAAGAGATGTGTAGTAAAACTAAATAAAATCGTGCAAGACAAACACGGAACGGGAATATTACTCTACTCAGAAGAATCCGACACTTATTATTCGACAATCATAGGCAATGACGCTTTTGTTGACACAAGGGATGGGAATAGAACATAACCAGACATAAATTTATGTTAAAAAAACAACAACAGTGTGGGGTTAAAACTAAAAAGAATATGTACATTATAAATCAAGAAAAAAAAGATTTCTGGGCTAGGCCAGGATAGATCTCCCACCAAGCTGGTAATAAATTAGTCATTTTGGCTTATGTTCACTATTTTGCTGTATGAAAAGCTTGTGGAGCCTCTGCTGAGCCAAACACGGTATTACATAAATTTCTAGGCGGTTATAGGCTTTTTTTGACTTTAGCTTGGGGGTAATAAAAAATTGAGAAAATTGTCAGGGCTGCTTAGTCACAAGCTTAAGATTTCCTAGTGGGGGGAAGAGGCGGAGAGTTGTTACGTGACTGGAACGAAAGATCTCGTTAAGCCAAGCAGCTACAGCGACGACGACTAACAGCCATGACGACAGAAAAAAAGAAAACAGGCCGCAGTGCGTAGGGATAGTGAGAAATGTATGCCGATGGGAATTTATGTCTGATCGCAAAAAAAAGTGTCTGAATGGAAAAACTAACATGGAAAAATGTTATGCAAGTTTCATTAGTAGAAGCGCAAAATATACTGTAAAGAGGCAAAATTGAATTTTTTAACTATTTATCGAGGTGATGAGCTGAAGGTGGTAGAAATCCTACCTATCACAAAAAGAAACAAGGTGGATGCTTAATGAAGATACGGTGTTCTAATTTCACAAAACAAATCAGACAGAAATCTTGGTAGGGAAAACGATAGCGATTGTGATACTTACACTTTAAATTTTGTTGAGATGGCCCTAAAATGAGAAAAACAAAGACAATTCAATTCAAACAAGGTAAAAAAAAGTGAATAAATGAAAAAGCCCTTTTAGTTTTGGGGGGCTCCTATCGGTGAAAAGGGTGTGAAGTGGGAGGGGCGGTAGATATTATACTAAGGTCAATCTCTATAGTCACTTGTAAGAAATGAAGGCTTGATGTATGTGGAGATCTTCAATATGCCACTTATGTGTAAATGAAATTAAACATTAATTATTGACATGAACTTGCAATAGTAATAGTAACTGTATATTAAAATAGTAATGTAAAATTATGTAAATAAGAGTATAATTATTGAAATTAAAAGAAACAAACTAAATGATTAAAATAAAATAATCAATTATTAGTTAATAAACAATAACAAAATTAGTAATGATGATCCACATCCCCAAAAAGCAAAAAGTAAAATAATGTCAAGTCAAGAAAAATAAAGTAAAGTTAAAGATAAATATAAATAAGATTGATGTTAAGTGTGTCAAAAGATAATTAGATTCCTCACGTCTAATTATCAATTGATTCACGAAATATCAATTAAAAGTGTCATAAAAATAGTAGATTTGTAAAACATAAAATAAATAAGTGTTGGTTGGTTGATTGATTGATTGATTGGTCGAAGTTGTTAAGTTGATTGAAGATTAATCCATACACAAGTAGGATTTCTTCGCTTTTCCTCCAAATTGTTCCAGCTAAATCACAGATTCAGCAATTGGGCAAAAAACAAATAGTATCGAAAAAAAAAAAAGGTTGAAAACAAAACAAAAAAAACGCAATTCATAAAGAATGCATTTAGATGCTTTGTTTAGTTAAATGGAATGGATGAACTGTAATATAAGAATTAGTGCTGTTAGCCACACCCGCAAATGCGTTATAGAATCCCAAAAGACCAGTAATAACACCAACGACACCTCCAGCTCTTGTAACACCAATATGACCACTAAAGGCACCACCAGCTAAAAGAATGAAAGTTAAAGTTAAGCAACTGAATAAAGCACAGAAACCAACGGTCGATTTCAAAGTACAAATGGTTAACATAAAGGTAAAGAGAGCCCAACCTAGTAAATAGAAACCAACAGCATTTTCTAATTGTTCAGTACCTTCATAAGCAGCAACAATTCCAAATGAATCAATAAAAATGGCACCATAAGATAACCAGAAAGCACCATAAGAAGTTAAAGCAGTACCACCAAAAGTGTTACCAACAACTAATTCCCAAAGACCAGCTAAGAATTGAACGGCCCCACCATAGAACATAGCTAAACCAATAGTAACTGTACTAATTTTAATACCCATAGCTTGAGCATTGAATAAAGATAAAACTAAAGTAGTCAAACCAAAAGCTGCTAAACCTAATGGAGAAGGATTAGCAAATTTATGAACTGGAGCAGGAGATAAACCTGGGTTTAAAGTACCACCAAAGGCTTGCATTAATTCATGTCTATAGTATTTATGATTACCTATAACAACGAATTCATCACCATGACCAACGGTTCTAACTTTGGAGATTTCTCCATGGTCTTCAGTGTAAAGTGAATGTTCTTTAGAATGGATTGAGTCGGAAGACATATTGAATAGTAGTAGTAGTACAAGTAGGAAGACTAATAATTAGAAAATGAAAAAGCAATTGTTGGTAAAGGTAATTTTGGTTATTAACTTGATTTGGATATCCTCCGTATAGTTAGTTAATATTAAATTGTGGTAATACTAAAATATATATAGTAGTATCTTAAAAATAAATTTATAAAAACTGATGATAAAGTAATACCCCAGATTTAATAAAACTTTTGGTAAAAAAAATAATATAACCTCTTTTAGTATAGTCTTTCCTTTTTAAAAAGATGATGGTTGTTGCCAAAAAATAAGATAAATTAATTAAGTGCTTATTTATATATACTTTTATATCTTTATAATCTTTTTATAAAACTGATGACAATAACAAAAAATTATTTATTTATTGTGGATTTTTCTGTTTTTGTCTTTTTTTATGCATTTTGTAAAATATTTCAGACATTTTTTTTTCTGTTTCTGTCCCGTTTCCTTTCTCGTAAATCACACAAACCCAAAAGTGTCTATTTATTTTGGTACCGACCAGCAACTTAAGCATTAGTTAGAAGGAGACAGACGGAGGGTGTAATTGATAGATAACCTACCACAAAGTATTAATACTGAAAACAGATACAATGTAAATGTAATAAGATTTATCTAACTATTCGAAAAATAGACAAGATACGGAAGGTAAGTGCGTTACCCACCACTAACCACCATGTAATGATTAATAATCCATAATACGGTACCATGATAGTTAATGTTTTGAAATCATCAACTACTCCACCTGCCCCGCAAACATAACTACATTAGGGGTAGTCTATATTATATTATATTATTTGAATCATAAATAAACTGTTACGAATAAATTAATTAATTATTGGCAGAAGTTATTTTTAATCAAAATTTTGTCTGCTCGGTATCGGAGTTCATAATTAAGGTTTAGTTAAATCTTTTTTTTGTTTTTTTATCTCTCAACAAAAATGAACTCCCTCTGGGTTTTTTTTTGGCCGCTAAATCGTGCTTAAATTATTTTTGTCTGATAAAAACAAAAGTGGTGTCAGTATAGAACAAAAAAAAAAAAAAAAAAACACCAAGTCATGCTTTGTGTAATATGCAGTTTGTGGGGTTCTCTGTATTCCTCCCTCAGTAAAGTACAGCATTATAGACCTTAAAACTATTTTATCGAAACGTCTTTTGCCTCCCTAATTGTGTTTAGGGGGAGGCACACCTACTTACTGACAATTTTCCTTTACTGTCTAACTATACAATTATATTTTTGCTGTGTGTAATTATGAAACTCCATCCCATAAATTTTGGACCAACCCCACCCCCAAAATATTTATTTGTTATTAATTATAACTAATGTGAATGATTTTGTCTGTCTGATTTTCTTTATTTATTTTCATCTTGCACATTGTTATCATCTACCTTTGCAGTATTGAACTTTTGCCAAACAAACAGTTTGTTTTCTATACATATATTAATCTTACATCTTACTGACACAATTGGTTTGGGTTTGGGTTTGGTTTGACGATAGCGTACCATAGCATTGTCAATCCCACAGTTATAATTCTACAATACTCTCACCATTTTTTTGCCCCACACTTGAATATAAATATCAACGGTCAAGAATGAACTGATTATTATCCTTCATAATAATATAATGCAAATAATTTCCCTTCTCTTCCTTAGTTCTGGGCCAATCACAATTATTATTATCACTTTTAAATTAATTTACCTTATAAGAAAAATATCCCGTAACACAAACTAAAGAAGAATAATTAACTTTAAAACTCAATAGAAATATTAAACTCTCATTCAAAAAAAAAAAAAAAAAATTTTGTAGTACATAATACATTTCGCTCAGTAATATTTTTTGTATCACTTTTATTTTTTAAAGTTATGATTTTTGTCTGATTTTAACAGTTTCAGATATCTCGGAGTTTTTTTTTTTTGTCTTAACTTTGGGTTATATTTCGGTTCAAATTTTAATTTTCATTTCAAGGCTGATTTTTACATCATTTGTTTTTGTTCATTTAACTACTCAAGTATGGGATTCACCGGGTCAAACTCTCATCTTTTTTCATCTATTTCAGGTTAAATCGGTTCCACATATCTGACATTTTTCTTTCATTCTTTCTTTCTATTTTCACAACCATTTCTGAAAAAAGAAACTACTATGTTTTCTTGCCCATTTTTTAATGACGTACATTTTGATTTTAGTTTCTACCTAAAGCTTTTGTTGAATCCGTTCTTATCTACTTATTCAATATGAATCTTTAGCTTGCTCTTTCCTTCTTGGTACACACTTCCGAAATTCTTTGTTAGTACTCATTTTTTTTTGTCACACTGTAAGTTGCTCTATCGGAGTTCGCATGCGCAAAACCGTACCATACATAGATACAAACAATATCAATAATCTTCCCCACAAATCTGACACCGATTCATAAATCAAATATCAACAGAGGCCAAGACGAAATGAGTATTAACATCAATAAAAGATATAATCAAACTAACAAATGAGAATTTATTACGTAAATGTGTGCATGGATGGTCCAATGGAACTTATCTCACTGTTGATATCAAATTGTTATTTTCCAACAAAACTCTATTTAAACCGTAAAAAATTCTAACATGCCCCACACAACTACATCAACCTGGATACCCGTACAGTCTTACCTTGAATATAATGGCTATTCAAAACTTTATTATGGACTATTTCAAATTAAAATTGCTCAATGCTTAGTTTATTGTCTCCAACAAAGTGGTAATATCTGCGGGGGAGGGGCAATCATATTTGCCCCACCACTCTACAAATAAGTGCTTGACCTTTTTATTGACTCTGTAGTATCATATACCATCCCCACAACTTCAATTCAAAGGTAATAATCAATTATCCCGTCAAAAATTATTGCAAAAAGTCAAATTGTCTTCTATTCTTATAAATAAATTTTTATTGAGTTAAATAAACTTACCAAAAAAAAGTGTCTGCTAAACAACATACACCATAATTTAAAACTATGAAAGATACTACTATACTAAACTAAACTGATTGTATGGTAGTAAATTCCCTCTTTAAATTCTTAAATAATTTTTTACTTTTAGTGAGTCTCAGCTTATGGAATACTCTCTTATAATAAAATGCAAATTTTGCAAACCATTTCTCTTCACCATACATCATAATTAACAAATTCACTATTCCAAACACAATTAATAACCAATAATACTTAATGGACATATTGGTTAATTGCATGAAATCTCCCCACCATGAATCACCATCAATATAGAATAAACTAGCTGAAAGTAAAGTAGATGCTACTAAATTAATAATAAATGGCATATTTTTAATCATTGATTCTCTATAAGGTGGACCTTGACTTAATACCACTGCAATTAAAATATATTGAAAGTTGGAGAATAAGAATAAAATGGTATTATCTGTAGATTTGACATGTTCATCATCATCGGGAACAGGTTTAATATACCATGGTTCATGTTGAACCATCAACCATAAAATTAATTGGAAGATTAATATGATGGTTATATGACAAATTAATGGTATTAAAATCTTGGGTGAAACTAAATTAGCAGTTGGTCTCTTGGATATTATTTGTGGAAATGGTTTAGACCATGACATAAAGATAGCCAAAGGTAAGATCAATATTAAATCAATATATAAAAATTGAAAATCTCCAAGATTAGTACCACGTTTATATAAGATAGTAACGGTGATAAATTGAATAGCAGAATATAACGACATATACTTAAAACATGAAAAACTAGTAACCAAACTTGATCTACCTTCCTTTATAACATCCAAAACACATGAAATTTCAAACTTTCTTGATGTAAATGGAGCTGCCACAGAGGCTTCAGCTTCCGACAAAGAGATACCAACATCAGCAGCTTTCAAAGCACCACAATCATTAGCACCATCTCCACAAAACCCAACTGTATAATCAATCTTTTGTAATTGTTCAACCAATTCATGTTTTTCATCAGGAGACATACGGGCAAAAATATCACAATTCATTAACACTGAATTAATCATTGAAACACTTTTAACTTCAGTTAACAAGTATCTAAATATGTCACCGGTAATGGCCAATTTATAATTATTCAATCCTGGAGAATTATCCACTTGTCTAATATCATTGATGATAGGTTTGAGGGTCACTGAATCTAATTTATTATCGGAATCATTAACATCTTCCCATACAATTTGTTGACTAGATTCATCGTAATTAGGTATATACACATGTTCAATATGAGGTTGAATCAATTCACATTCTTTAGCAACACTAATAGCAGTTAAGATATTATCTCCTGTACACATTATAGTTCTAATATCAGCTCTGTTCAAAACAGTCAAAGTATCCTTAGTGGATGGTTTTAACTTATTTTCAAAGATAATAAAACCAGTAAATGTTAATTTCGATTCTAAACTTTCACGAGATTGATTGAGGGATTTCTCATGGATTGATTTATAAGCACAAGCTATAACTCTGTAACCACTGTGAGTGTAATGATGCAACAATTCATCATAATTGGTAGGCAATGATTCAGGTTCACAAATATCATACATTACTTCTGGAGCTCCCTTTGTAAATAAATAATATTCATCATTAGATTCAGTAATGACTGACATTCTTCTTAATGATGATATGAATTCTAATTCTTTCAAAATCACAAAATTATCGGTATGACCATCCTTATAAAGAATTGATTTGTTATTGACTTCATCTTCACGATATTTGTATTTGGTGAAATCAAACATTTTAATATCTAATGGATCACCCAATAATTCATCTTCAATCAATCTTAATGAGTGACAAGTGATCAATCCAGCAAGGAAAAATGGTCCATTATTTGAATCATGAGCACTTTTTGATAATAATCCTGTTCTTGGTTGTTGTAAATCATCAACATCTTTAACCATATCTTCAAAGATGATTTCTTTTCTACCTTCAGCATTATTAGCCACATGAATCCCTAATACATCTAATCCATCTTCAGTCAATGTACCTGTCTTATCAAAACATATAACATCTAATTTACCTCCAATATTAACTCTAGTTGGGGCAATACAGAAGATTTCAAGTTTCTTTAATCTATTGATGGCAAATGTTGTACCAATAGTCAATGTAGCTGGTAAAGCTGGAGGAACAACAATAGTAATGATATCTAATGCTCTTAAAATCATGACTCTTGTACTTAATCCTAATTGAATGAAATTATATGTCGAATAAGTAAAACCAACTGCAGCTATGATTGTCATAAATCCAATATATTTGAATGAATCTTCATAGAATTTAAAACCGGTAGGTTTTGGAAACAACATTGATCTCACCAATGAACCTTTAGTAGTATTAAACCCCGTTTTGATGGTCATAGCAGTGACTGGTTCATCATTTGATGATTTCATTTTTAAAAGTTTCGTACCATTATACAAAAATGATTTTGATAATGTTGGATGAGTGAAATTTTCTGGTAAATATTTGACTGTTTCTTGAGTTGCAGCCACTTTTGATACTGGAACACTTTCTCCTGTTAACATAGACTCATTTATGACACATTCTCCATTAATCAACAAAGCATCACATGGAACAATACTTAAAGAAGGATCAACTTCAAATACATCACCTGGGACGAGATATTTTGATTCTATTTGTTTCCAGAATCCATTTCTCCAAACTCTGACATCACATGAAAATCTTGAGATATCTCTCAATCTTTGAATGGTTGACCTTGTTTCAATCAAGGTATTCACAATTGAAATCATTGAGATCAAGAAAATACAAGATGCATAGTAGTAATAATCATCAGCTAACCAAAGAAAAATTGAAAACACTTGGAATATATAGAATGGATGTAAAACTTCATCAACTAATAATTGAACCACAGACTTCAGGATAACTTCAATACTATTTTCATCAAAAATATCCAATCTTCTTTCTTGTAAAGATTGTGAGACACCATCTTTTGTACTTTTGACATTCAACCAACGTAAATCATACCAATTACTATTAGTTCTAAAGATATCTTCCACTGGATCATAGAAGAATTTTAAATATCTATAAGTGAAAGATTGGATGAATGGAATTATTGGGTCACTTTCTTTGTTGGGTATAATATCCGCACCATTATCATTGTCTCTGGGAGATAAATTTATGAAACTTGATAATGGTTCATTCAATCTCTTCTTTTCAATATGAACAATTTGAAGTTCACCAAATTCATTTTCAATAACACACCAGTCTGACAAACCCAATGGACTTCTATTACCCATTAAATTGACTCTATATTTTGGGAACCATCTTAATACAAGATATCCTAAACCAACTGTCACTAAACATATAACGTAATAAAGGGCCCTTTTCCACAAACAGTTAGAATAACCAGCAATACCAATAACCAAATCTTCTTCAGCAAGATAATATCTTTGATAATTTAATTTAGCTGGATATTCTTTATTGAATTCGCTATTCACTTTAGTGCTCTCTTGTCTATCTTCATCATCTAATTTAGTACTACTATTATCTGAGTCACGTCTATGTCTATCGAAATTTAATGCACCATAACTTGATGGTTCTGGTGATTGAAAACGACTGCTGGTGGCGTCATCAAGTAACATTTCATCTTGGTTAGAAAACACAGCTTCATTTTCGGCAGGCATTTCTTCAAACTTATCAACAGAATAATCCCAATTGGTATTATAATCGACTGGATCTTCTGGATTTTCTAAAGTTGAACCACCTTGGGCCATTTCAATTTCATCAGGAGAAAAGAATTTGAATTTAGCCTTGGTATCGTATGAATTAACTGAAGCATTTGAATGGACCGATCTTAAATCGAGGTCATTCTCATCAGCTGCCAATAATGGTGAAGTTTCTCGAGAAATATTAGAATCTCCACGAGATCTGAAATGTCCAAAGTGATGAGGATAATGTAACGATGAAATCGACGAAGGAATAACCTCTGAAGCTGCACCAGAGTACATTTCACTGTTATTCTCATCGATTAAGAAACTAGCAGATGAGTCAAGAGATGTGACGGAGTCATGACGAGAACGAGACCTTCTTCTGTCAAAGGACGAAGATCTTCTGCCCCTTGACCCAAGGGCTTGGTTTTTGGAATACAGATTCACCATCAAATATCATAAACTAAATTTACCTAATGGGTTGTCCTTGAATTTCTAAAATATTTCACCAACTATATTTAAGTTAAAGAAGACTTTGAGTCTTATCTTCTTAACTTGCTGAAAAAAAAAAGATTGATCATGTGACCAATTTTCTCTCACTCAAAAATTTGTTATAGTTGTATTTAAAAACCTAAATAAACCAATTAACAAACTGCCAATTTAGAACATAGAAATTGACAATGGCTATAAAACTAAAGATAAAGGTACCTTCAAGTAGTAGTAATGGGGAGTCTAGCAAGCAAACTAGTGCACCATTGCCGAAGTTGAAAATCAAACCACTTTCAGGTTCACCACCACAAAAGAAGCTTAAAATCAGCCTAAAGAAACCAGATTCATCTTCAAGTTCCAGTAGCAATGTCACCGAAGAGAAACCACGAGCGGTCCCTAGAGTCAGAATAAAACCAACCAGGATTCCCGGAGAAGGCTATGATTCAGAAGCACCGGATTTGGAAGATGATCCTTTAATTGAACAAGGTATAATAGTAAGATTCTTAAATGATGTGAATTTGGACTTTGTACATAATGCTGTTGATACTGGTGATTTAACAGGTGTAAATATTAAGTGGATTACTCGTGAGAAAGCAGTTGTGAATGTGAATGGAACATTATATTCTGCTCGTTTGATTGATTTACCTACCATTACAGAATTATATAAAACTGTTGACAAAAAGAATATATTTAAGACTTTTGATATATGTCAAATCTTATTAGTATTGCATAAAGTGATACCGTCAGAATTAAATGTGGAAAAGGATTTCGAAATTCCAGAAGAAGTTTTATTCAAACATCCATTATATTCATTATCCAAACAAGCAGAAATAAAACAAAATAAGCTTGTATTAAAGGATGGGTTGATAGATCCTTTTGAGAAAGTTCATAGAAGATTCAAGCCAAGAAAAGCACCACACAGAGTCGTAGATGATATAGACTTACGAGTTAATGAATTGATCCGTTTAGATGATGAAGCAGAAGAAAGTCATTTTGAATTGGTAGATCCAAAGAAGACTGTTCAAAGATATGGTACTGGAACACCATCAGCTGCAGCCACGCCTGCTGCAACGAAGAGCTCAGTTGAGCCAGAAGAGTTTGATATGGAAGCAGATGAGCCAGATTTGGAAGAAGAATTACAAAGAGCTTTGGATGAAGAAGGTGAATTTGAACTCGCGGACGCAGAAGGCGATGCGGCTGAAGTCGAAATAGAAGGCGAGCTTGATGCAGCAGATGAAATACAAGAAGAAGGAGAGATAGAAGATGAAGAAGAGGAGGACGAAGAAGAAGAAGACGACGATGATGACGACGACGAGGAAGAAGAAGATGAAGACGAAGATTCTAAGGCAGATAAACAGCATGTTAAATTACTTGAAGAAGAGATTGCAGATCTTGAAAAAGTGGTGGAATACAATAGAAGAAACCTTGCAACTGCAAATAGTAAGATGTTGAAGATGAAATTTCAAAACACTTATACTTCATTGAAAGCATCATTAGATCAAAAGAAGAGAGATTTAGGTAAAATACTAGAAGAGCAAGACCAGTTGCAAAAGAAACTGGATCCTAATCATGTATTAAACCAATCAAAGGGTGCTGACGAAGATGACGAAGAAGAAGATGAAGAGCAAGAAGATGAAGATGAAGAAGGAGAAGAAGACGAGGAAGATGAAGAAGGCAATAACGAGGATAATATCAATGATATAGATGATCTCTTTTAATTGTATTTACATATATCGATATATTGCATATATTAAATTTTTTGAGTATCCCGCGGAGTCAAAATTATAAACTGTAAATTTGGGACATCTCTTCTTTAAGAACCAAACAAAAAAAAAATAATTAAAAAAAAAAAGAAGTAGTATGATTGAAACAACGTTTTCTAACTAACTTGTGTTCTAGTTCTATTGAAGGGTTTTAACTATCAGCTCATATCGAGGGATTCTATATCTACAACATGTCTACCAATTCCATCAAATTGTTGGCCAGCGATGTGCATCGTGGTCTTGCTGATTTAGTCGCAAAAAGATTAGGACTTAGAATTACCCCATCAGAGTTGAAAAGAGATTCAACTGGGGAAGTACAATTTTCTATTGGTGAATCGGTTAGAGATGAAGATATCTTCATTATTTGTCAAATAGGATCTGGTGTTGTCAATGATCGTGTAATTGAATTATTGATTATGATAAATGCTTGTAGAACAGCCAGTGCAAGAAGAATAACGGTCATATTACCAAATTTCCCATATGCTAGACAAGATAGAAAGGATAAATCAAGAGCTCCTATTACCGCCAAGTTGATGGCTGATATGTTAACTACTGCTGGATGTAATCATGTTATTACTATGGACTTACATGCTTCACAAATTCAAGGTTTCTTTGATGTTCCAGTTGATAATTTATATGCTGAACCTAGTGTTGTGAGATATATCAAAGAAAAAATCAATTATCAGGATGCCATTATCATTTCTCCTGATGCCGGTGGTGCCAAAAGAGCAGCTGGATTGGCTGATAGACTTGATTTAAATTTTGCATTGATCCATAAAGAAAGAGCCAGAGCCAATGAAGTATCTAGAATGGTATTAGTCGGGGATGTTTCTGATAAAATCTGTATTATTGTCGATGATATGGCTGATACTTGTGGTACTTTAGCCAAGGCTGCTGAAGTTCTTTTAGACAATGGTGCCAAAGAAGTTATAGCTGTTGTAACACACGGTATTTTATCGGGTAATGCTATTAACAATATCAATAACTCTAAATTAAAGAAAGTGATATGTACCAATACTGTTCCATTTGAAGAAAAGTTACAATTATGTCCAAAATTAGACACTATTGATGTGTCAGCTGTGTTGGCTGAATCTATTAGAAGATTACATAATGGTGAAAGTATATCATATTTATTTAAGAATGCTCCTTTATAGTACGAATATAAAATGATTTGAATTTATTTATAAGCATTTATTAAATCTAGATTGTAGAATAGCTTGAATATGAAAGAAGCTCGAAGAGTTGTTTATTTGACTGACTGCATAACTGGTACCCCATGTCGTAACTTCATGTTCTCCAAAAATTATCATTATTGCGAATTTTTATAAATAGTCATTTTTTTTCTCTTTGCAATGTACATTCAAATCAAAATCCATAGCTGATTAAACCATAACATGACAAAGGCTAGTGTTCATGGTAGTACGCCCAAGAGGGTGATCAAAGCATGTCTATTTGGTAAGTACAATTTCAGTTGAAGTCAATGCAAACTAATGATTACTAACTTATTTCAGATATGGATGGAACCATCATCAATACGGAAGACTTATATACCGAAGCTACAACTGAATTGCTTGATAGGTATGGTAAGGGACCATTGACTTGGGATGTGAAAATCAGGTTACAGGGAAGACCAGGGCCAGAGGCTATGAAGATCATGATCGAAGAATACGACTTACCATTAACCATCGAACAGTTTTCCAAGGTCGCGTTAGAAATACAAGCTGATAAGTGGCATAGATCGAGATTTTTACCTGGCGCTTTAGAATTAGTGGAGTATTTATATAGTAAGAATGTTCCAATTGCTTTGGGAACAAGTTCAAATAAGATTAATTATGATAGAAAGACAAAACACCTAACACATGGGTTCAAATATTTTGATAAGCATATTGTTACTGGAGATGATCCAAGAATTCCAGCAGGCCGTGGTAAACCACATCCAGATATATGGCTCGCGTGTTTGGACAGTATTAATGCTGATAGAAAGGCCAATGGTTTAACAGAAGTAACTATTGAAGAATGTTTAATATTTGAAGATGGTATTCCTGGAGTTATATCAGGAATTGCCGCCAAGGCACATGTTATTTGGATTCCAGACGTCAATGCTTTAGAAGTATTAAATGGAGAAGAGCACACTATCATTGGGGTCAATGGTGAAATTCTTACAAGTTTGGAGCAATTTGATAAAGTAAAGTATTCTTTATAGTTATGGCGTATTGTAAAAAGTAAATAAAAAATATAATCGCGCAGGCAAAAATTTATATATTGATAAACTTGATTTGTATGGAGTATAGCATTAAGTCTCTAAATAATGATAGGTACGGATTCGTATCTAATAACTATTGAATTTCCTGATAAAGAAGATAAGAATTCAATCTCAGATTATCGCTATTCCGATATTGAAGTTACAGTCATCGATTTGACGAAAATGGGTAATGACTTAGAACCCTTGAAGGCACAGCTGCTTGGAAAAGGTATTATAAGACTATATAGAGAGTTAGAAGATGAGGATGGAGAGATATCGTCTTTTAATATACTGGATCATCCAACAGAACTCATCTCTGGTGATGATACGATGGTGGCAGTCGTGGCTGTTCCAACCTATTTTACTGCCACAGATCTATTAGGATTTATAGGAGAGTCAAATATGAAGCATATTTCACATATTCGGATATTGAAAAGTGATAAACCAAATCGATTCTTAGTATTAATCAAATTTATGGATATTATTAAAGCAGCAGAGTTTCATCATAACTTCAATGGGAAGATGTTCAATTCAATGGAACCAGAAACATGTCATGTTGTTTATGTTAAAGGAGTACAGGTTGAACATCTGGACAATCAACTTGATGACAGAGAGAATACACTTATTCCATTTTTATTACAAGATCCTTTCACATCTCCTGCTCCTTCATTACCCAACAGTCCAAATTCTAAGGGGTTCTCACTTATATCTACAGAAAAGCCATTAATGGAACTTCCATCATGTCCCGTTTGTCTTGAAAGAATGGATGCAACAGTGACAGGTTTGCTTACAATTCCATGTCAGCATACCTTTCATTGTCAATGTCTATCAAAATGGAAGGATGATACTTGCCCCATTTGTCGTTATTCAAATAATTTTTCAAATTTAAAAGTACGAAGAACAGTAAGGAGATTGCTGCAAATAGCTTTACCAAGACGTCGAAGTAGCGCCATTGAACAGGAAGTACCGGAAACATGTTTTGATTGTACTGATAATGAAAATTTATGGATTTGTCTTATTTGTGGTAACGTTGGGTGTAGTAGATATGCCGATGGTAAACATTCGCTCAAACATTTTATTGATACAGGTCATTGTTTTGCCATGGAAGTTAACACCTCAAGAGTGTGGGATTATGCAGGTGATAATTATGTACATAGGTTAGTGACAAATGAGTCAGATGGGAAATTAGTGGAGTTACCTGATAAAAACTCAAATTCAGAAAAAGCGGAGGAAAAAGTTGACGAATTAGGCTTTGAATATTCTCAGCTTCTTGTTAGTCAGTTGGCATCGCAGAGAGACTATTATGAATCATTATTAGAAGAGCATGATGCTCCCAAATCAAGGAGGGGATCTAAGCCAGTTGATTTAGAAACTACAGTTGAAAAATTAACTGAGAAAATTGCAAATTTAACTGACCAAATTGTTCCTAGTTTGAGAGAAAAGATTTCACAAAAGGATGCAAAGCTTAATAGTATTTACAAAGAATTAAGTACATCGAATACGATAAATAATGCGCTTTCGGCCAAAGTGGATTATCTTGTCAAATCAAATGAGGATTCTCAATCAAAAATCAAGCAGCTTGAACAGGAAAATAAGGCGTTAAATGAACAGGTCACAGATTTAATGTTTTTCCTTGATAGTCAGGATAAATTTAAGGATGAGCCTCAAGATGTAAGAGATGGTACCATAGTGATACAAGAACAACCTAAACTTAGACTTAGGGGTAATAAAAAGAAACTTTGAGATTGATTTGGGAAAGAATAAGTCTAAGAATGCATATAACGTTGCGCTATCCTATTTTAGGATTTGCGCCAACTCACAGTAATTTGCACTTACTGTGAATTAGATTTTAATAATACAATAGTTTCCCAGATTATTAAAGATACAATCAAAAACTATTCAAGTTTTGCATAAGCATCTAAAAAGATTTCACCAAGATATAAACCGAGATGGCTAGCTTAAAAAAATGATTCAAATCAAAATATATTCCCAGAAAAGTTCTTCAAATACTAATGAACATTTGCTACTAATACACTCAGTGATGATGGATACAACAAGCAAAGAAAGCTCTCCTTCGAAGCCGACCAATAATTTGCCTTTGCCTTCCTTTGAAGTATTGTATCAAACATCACAAAGAGCAGATTCGTCCCTAACGCGTCACCATTCACAAGATTCCAATTTATCGTTACAATCAAAAAACCATAGCCCCCAGGTATCAATTTCCAATCCACCATATATCTATAATTCGCCTCAAGGATATTCACATACAAGAATCCACCACAGTAGAGATGAAAGTTATCCTTATCCTTTTGATTACAAATATCCCGCTGCTCAAGGAGTGGCATTAACAAGAGAAACACCACCATCTTCTACACCAGTGTACAAAAGACCAAGCACTCAGCTCACTTTTGGAAGACCTAATGTTGAAAAACCAGCTGATGTTTATAACACATTACGTAGAACTTTTGAATGTATAACTGATCTTGAAAACTTTGGTAAAACATATAGTGGCTTGTATAATACCATGAATGAATCGATCGCAAAGGATGTTACATTACAAGGTAGTTTTGCTGCTAAGCAGGAATTTGATAAAATTTTTAGATCGTTTTCAGTTGGGGAAGTAGATACTGCACTTAGCAAGTGTGATCTGCTAAAAAGTCTGTTACAGGAAATGAAAGATCATATGCTTGAGTCAATTGGATCACGTCCAATTTTAGGTGGTGTTGTTGAAGGTTCTTCTAGTATGAGGGAATCAGTCTCGGCGAGTCCAGCGAGTCCCACAAAGAAGAGAAAGAAGGCAATCCATGAAAGGAGTATTAGTGTTGGTGGTGAACTTATGGATATGAGAATTACTGCTCCTGCTCTAATCGTCGAAGGTCATCAAGAAAAAATCGATCAAGGTGGATTAAATCCTGATTTGAGTATTAGAGAAAGAATCATTACTTGTAACCATTGTGGTGCTGATAATACCCCAGAGTGGAGAAGTGGTCCTGACGGAAGCAGAACATTATGTAATGCGTGTGGTTTATTCTATTCAAAGCTAATAAGAAAAAATGGACCAGAGAATGCAAAGGTAATCATGCAACAAAGGAAAGCGGACCCTACTGATAGAAGAATCCTTCCTTAATCTAAATACAAGTGTATCAATAATTAATATTTTGCTAATAATAAAATAAATTCAAACCTCTAAACAAATCATCTATCTTTTTGCAGATTTAGATTTAAATTGGTAGCTTTCTCAGTTTATTCTTTTTTTCAGCCAAATGATCCGGCACGTGACCATTTTATTTCAATTTTTTTTTTTTTTTTTGTGAGATGTAAAACTCACGATGAGTAGGAATTTTTTTTTAAAAAATTGCAAATGAACTTTAATGGTAAAATCAGTTTTTTAGAAAAGACTTAAGCAAAGATGTCTGACTCTAGATCGGTAATAAGTAGTAGTGAAGTTGCATTCCCTAGAGGAGGAGCTACTGCTTTGACTCCTTTAGAAGTGAAAGAAATCTCAAATGAAGCTACTAAGGACGTTCTTTTTGAAGCATCCAATGCTTCTAAGAGATCAAGTAATGATCCTTCTAGTCAACCAAGCAAGAAATCAAAGAAAAAGAAGAGTGCTAAAGTGGAAGATACTACCGAAGAATCTTCTGTTCAAATAGAAAACTTCAACTTTAAGAATATTATACCTGGATCCTATGTACTTGGACAAGTAACCAATATTGGAAAACTTGATGTTACATTAGCTATTGGGGATAACTTAGTTGGGTACATTCCAATTACTGCTGTTTCAGAAGAAATTTCAAAACAGTTAGAAAAGTTAGATGAAGAATCAGAAGAAGAAAGTGAAGAAGAACAAAGTGACAATGAAGATGCCGTCATCAAGACTGCTACTTTAAAGACCAAAGAAGTTCCAGAATTGAAAAATTTATTCAGAATTGGACAATGGTTAAAAGCGAAAGTAGTTGAAGCAAATGATTCTAAGAAAAAGAAAGTTCAATTTTCCATAGAACCTGAAGTAGTTAACAACCAATTGGAAACTGAAGACTTAACCATAGGTAATATCATTCAATGTTCAATAAAGTCTATTGAAGATCACGGTATAATATTGAATACTGGTAAATCAGGTTTAACAGGTTTCATATCTAATAAAGAAATTAATAACAGCACAGACATTGAATTAGCAGATTTAATCGTTGGTCTGGTATTATTAACTACTATTGTTGCTCAACCATCAACCAGATCACTTACTTTAAAACCAATTCAAAATTTAAAGAAAACTTCAGTCAGTTCCATATCATCTATCGATGCCATTCAACCAGGTATTATCGTTGATGCCTTAATTTCCGATATTACTAAAAATGGTTTGGTTACTAAGGTTTTTGGTTTAGTCGATGGTACCATCAATTTATCACACTTACAAGTTTTCGATCTTCCAGCTTTGAAACATAAATATACCATAGGTAACAGTATAAAAGCAAGAATTATTGCTGTAATTCCTAAAGCAGGATCCAAAAAGCTTATGTTATCCACATTACCTCACCTTGTTTCTTTATCACCAGTTGAAAGTCCATTAGAAGCATTCCCAATTGGTCACGTTATAGATGAAATCAAAATTGCTGGTTCTGATCCAAATTATTTATTTGCCAGTTTTGGTTCAACTACTTTATTTGGACAAATCCATAACTCTAGAATAGATAGTTCAAAATCATTAGATGTTGAATATACTAAAGGTACGACCCATAAAGCTAGAGTTCTTGGCTACAATACTATTGATAATTTATTAGTATTAACCTTACAACCAGAAGTTGTTAATGCCAAATTCTTACATTCAACAGATATACCAGATGGTTCATTACTTTCATTTGAAATCGTTAAAGTTTTACCAGAGAATGGTGGTATTATCGTCAAAGCCGAAGAAGGGTTCGAAGGTTTTGTTCCTAGTATTCATATGTCTGATGTGAGATTAGTGTATCCAGAACGTAAATTTAAACAAGGTAGCAAAACAAGAGGTAGAGTTTTACATAAGAAAGGAAAGAATTTAATTGTTACATTTAAGAAATCTTTAGTTAATATTGAAGATGAAGAAGTCATTTCATCATTCGAAGGTGCCAAAAAAGGTTTAAAATCACCAGCTACTGTTGAAAAATTCGTTCATAATGGTGCCATTGTCTCATTATTTGGTACTTTAAAAGCATTTTTACCAAAAAATGAAATCTCTGAAACTTTTGTTGATAAAGCAAGTGATTACTTAAAGTTAGGACAAACTGTTATTGTTAAAATCTTAGATGTTAAAGAAGATCAAAGAAGAGTTATTGTTACTTTAAGACAATCATCAGAATTAACTTCAACCCAAAAGAATAGTATTGATGAATTGACTCCAGGTAAATCTTTAATCCAAGTTTCTGTTGTTGAAAAGACTAAAGATTCTGTTATTGTGGAATTAGAAGGTACTAATTTACGTGGGGTTATTTTTGCTGGTCATTTATCTGATGGTAATTTTGAACAAAATAGAGCTTTATTAAAGAGATTACCAATATCTGACAAATTAGAAGTTCTTGTTTTAGAAAAAGATTTGAAAGCTAGAACTGTTATTGTGTCCGCTAAAAAATCATTAATCGAAGCTTCTAAGCAAGGTCTTGTACCAGCTTACTTCAAAGATATTAAATCAGATAGCAGAATGTTAAGAGGGTTTATTAAATCTGTTACTAATATGGGTTTATTCATTTCTTTTGCTGGTAAATTAACTGGTTTGGTTTTAGCTAAATATGCCACAGAAAATCAAAATGAAGATTTATCTACGAAGTTTTACAAATATCAATCTATTTCTTGTCACGTTATAAGAGTCGATGAAGATAATAAAAGATTTTTGTTATCATTAAAAGATACTTCAGGTTCAGATGATTCAGAAGCTACCGTAAATCCAATCGACTCTACTAAAGCTACAATCAGTGATTATGCTCCGGGTGTCCTCACAAAGGCTTTTGTCAAATCAGTTAAGGGAACTCAATTAAATGTTCAATTAGCTGATAACTTACAAGGTCGTGTTGATATTACTCAATGTTTCAATTCCTGGAATGAAATTAAAGATAAAAAACAACCATTATCACAATACCATAAAGGTGATATTATAGATGTTAAAGTATTAGGTTTCCATGATGCCAAGAATCACAGATTTTTACCAATCACTCATCGTAAATCAAATAAAAATATCATTTTAGAATTATCTATTCTTAAGAAAGAAACCTCAGATTTAAGTTTATCAAGTATTTCAGTTGGTTCAGAATACACCGTTTATGTTAACAATTTATCTAGAGGGTTTGTCTGGGCTTCAATTACACCATCAGTTAAAGGTAGAATTTCACTTATGGAATTACCAAGTGAAGTTGATTCATTTTCTGATTTAGATAATAAATTACCAATCGGTAGTGCTCTTAAGGCTGTTGTTAAGGAAATTGACAACGAACATCAAGTTGTTGTATTAAGTGCCAGAAGTGATGTTGTTTCTTCTATTGCTGATCTTAAAGTTGGGCAAAAGTACCCATCAAGAATATTAAAGGTCAGAGATAGTTATGTATTAGTTGAATTAGGTAACAACGTTGTTGCTTCCGCTTACATCACTGATGCCTTAAACAATTACGCTGATAGATTGGAATCTGTCTTCACTCCTAATGATTTTGCTACTGCTACAGTTTTAGATATCGATACAGCTGCTGATAAGGTTGCTGTCTCCTTAAGAACCTCAGAAGCTGTTGATAAGGTTATTAATTCTATTTCAGACTTAAAGAGAGGAGATGTTGTCAAGGGTTTTGTTAAAAACGTTGCTAATAATGGTGTTTACGTTTCCTTAGGAAGATCAATCCATGCCTTAGCAAGAGTATCAGATTTATCAGATTCATATTTGAAGGATTGGAAAAAATTCTTCAAACCACATCAACATGTGATTGGTAAAATATCTGCCTGTAAAGAAGAAGGTCGTATTTTAATAACTTTAAAAGAAACCGAAGTTAATGGTGATTTGAACTATTTAAAGAGATTTGAAGACTTAGAAGGTGGTCAAATATATGAAGGTTCAGTTAAACGTGTTACTGATTTCGGTGTCTTTGTTAAATTAGATGGTACTCTCAATATCACTGGTTTATGTCATCGTTCTGAAATTGCTGATACTGTTGTTGAAAATGCCTCTTCCTTATTTGGTGAAGGTGATCGTGTTAAAGTAAAGATTTTATCAGTTGATCAAGAAAAGAAACAATTATCCTTAGGTATGAAAGCCTCTTACTTCACTGAAAAGAGTGCCGATGATCAAGATGATGTCGAAATGGAAGATGCTGATAATGAAGATGACGACGATGAAGAAGAATCCGATGCTGAAGATAATGAAGATGAGGATGACGAAGTTCTTGATGAAGCTAACTTTGCTAATGATGATAGTGATATAAGTGATGATGAAAATGAAGAAGAAGAATCAGTTGGAGCTGTTAAATCAAGTGGATTATCCACCAATGGTTTCGATTGGACTGCATCTATTTTAGACCAAGTTGAAGCTGATGAATCATCCTCTGACGAAGAAGATTTCACTCAAGAAAAGAAAAAGAGTAAGAAAGTACAAAGACATGTTGAAGATAAAACAGCTGATTTAAATACTCGTGCTCCACAATCTATTTCTGATTTTGAACGTCTCTTAATCGGTAATCCAAATTCATCTATTTTATGGATGAACTATATGTCTTTCCAATTACAACTTAGTGAAATCGATAAAGCTAGAGAAATTGGTGAAAGAGCATTGAAAACCATTAATTATCGTGAAGAACAAGAAAAAATGAATATTTGGGTTGCTTTACTAAACTTGGAAAACACTTTTGGTACTGATGAATCCTTAGAAGAAGTCTTCAAACGTGCTGCTCAATACTTGGATTCATTTGTTGCTCATCAAAAATTAGTTGGTATTTACACCATGTCAGAAAAATTCGATAAAGCTAAAGCATTATATAAGACCATGACTAAGAAGTTCGGTAAGATGGTTGCTGTATGGGTTCAATTCGGTTCATTCTTATTAGACCGCGAAGACCGTGATGCTACTCGTGAAACTTTAGCTAGATCACTTCAAGTCTTACCAAAAAGAGATCATATTGAAGTGGTTAGAAAATTCGCCCAATTAGAATTTGTTAAAGGAGATGCTGAACAAGGTAGATCATTATTTGAAGGGTTAGTTACTGATGCTCCAAAACGTATTGATTTATGGAATGTCTACATTGATCAAGAAATCAAGAATGATGAAAAAGCCAAGGTTGAAGAGTTATTCGAAAGAGTCTTAGCTAAAAAGATCTCACGTAAACAAGCCAAATTCTTCTTCAGTAAATGGTTATCATTTGAACAAGAAAAGAGTGATGAAAAGATGGTCATTCGTGTTAGAGCCAAGGCTACCCAATACGCTCAACAACACACTAAAGAAGAGTAAATATATTCTCTAGACTCAGTATTTTGCACATAGTTAGATGATTTAGAATTATTTATTTTTAGTTTTGTATATTAAATAAAAAAAATTGCATATAGATTTTAAATCTCACCAAAACAGCTGCGAAAATTTATGACGGTCAAAATAATTCTCTGAATAGCGTTTACTGTCCAACCATGGGAAGGTAAGTCAATACATCAAATCAATCAAAGATAATGTTAATAGAGAGAAGTAAGTCGAAGAAAGCTCGTTCCATTGTATATAGATATGTCATTAACGGAGGGCTTATTTTGTTATCGTTAGGATTATTTAAAATATGGCTCCAGGGAGGACCATTTCAAGATGAGAACATGGAAGGGAATCAAGTCAAATCAGTGTTTAGATCATCATCTTTTCAAAAGTTAATCCAATGTAGTGATACTAAAGATGGATCACAATGTTTAAAGAACTATAAGGGATCATTGATTGATGAATTAAGGCCAAAGCTTAGTTCAGCTATTCGCGTTCAATTAGAAAGGTAAATAAGACCGTATGATGATCCGTTTTGATGATAATATTGTACTAACCTTGACATTTATAGTTGTTTGGATACATCAGCTTTAATCTCCAATGACATGGAAATGCTTTTGAATACTCAAACATGTTTCAATCAAGTTGATTTCTGGGATCTGATTGAACAATTTAAAATCGAATCTAAAAGCTCGTCGCTACCACTGTTGTTAGTGGTAATTGTTTATGGTTTATCATTTGGATTAATCATTTACAGTCATCGGATTACTAGGAATAAGATGGAATCATTTATAAAGCAACAACTGGAAAAGATTAAAGGGTTGGACAGAATGTATGAAAATTATCAAATTACTATTGAAAATAATCACGAAAGATTAACCAACTTAGTTGGATTTGTTAATAATTTAAATCAAACTGTTAAATCTGAAATCAGAAACATGAAAATTAAATTTAGTAGAGAAGAAGATTTAATTTCAGATGTTGAAATGTTAGCTGTTTTATTCTTAGAATTGAAAAATGAATTTAAAATGTTAAGTAATACTGGTTATTATTATAAGCCAACAAATAGTAAAGGGATGTTGGTTCCAAGAAATACACCTGATAATTCATATTATAATACATTCAAATCCTTTTATGATTTTAAGACTAATACGAAAAATAGTAGTGGAATAGATAATGAAAATATAAAGTTTAGCTCGGATATCAATTTGAATTCTAATGCAGAGTCTGAATTAAACTCGGTTGTTCCTCCTACTAGCGAACTAACGACTGCAACTCCGATTTCAGAATTGAAGATCACATCACCAGATTTATTCGACTCCACTACCGATTATTATGATTTAGATGACAAAATTGTTAAACAGTCTTCTACATTAAGAGTACATACCATAAACTCAACTCAATTGGATGATAACAGTACTATTAGTTCATCAATATCTAAATTGAATGTTGCGAAAAATGGTGATGAAATCTCCTTTGATACGATTAAACCTAGTTATGAAAATGAAAATCTTAACGGAAACCGCAGTAATAAAATTAATTTTGATATTGCAACACCCGAGGGTAGAGATAAACTTAAAGATTTTCTAAGTAAAAAAGTTAACTGTGAAAATGAGAACTTTATTACAACTGTTAAATCGGAGCCGTTATCAACCTCAGGATCTACATTATCACCTGAAGATCTTAGTATTAAAATTAATGAAATAAATGAATCAAATCCACGTTTACGATATGAAGACTTACCAAGATTTGATCATAATATGAAGAAATTAAAACGAATCTTTATACCAGAAAGAGGATGGGTTTCACATTTACAAATCGAAAGCGAGGAGAAAAAGTATGGAAGTTCAAGTTTTATTCAAATGTCTACTACTCCAAGTTTATCATAGGGGTTCATATAATAATAATAATTTTTTTTATTTCTTTCTATGCGGCTAGATCGAAGATAAAAAATAATAAAGGAGAACAAATAGATTTAAACGAAAGATTGATAATAATTGCTATTGACTCAAAAGTTTAACCATAACCATGTTGGACTGATGAAGTATGATTCAAAATGAAAACAAAACAATCATTTGATAATTCTATCATCATCATCATCATCATCATCATCATTATTATTAAAGTTATACAACAACTAGACACGAAATTGATTCATCTGCTATAAAAATAATATATTATTACATAAAACAAATAAATCTTAATTGCATATGATATTGGTTTGGAGTAAATTACCACATTTACTCCACTTGAATTTGTAGCTTTTCACTATTTATTTTGAATATGATTTAATTTTTAAACCGTAAATTTGGCTTAAAATGGAGTTTTATCACATGCAGGTAACGCAGACTTCATCATACAAATTGTTTGACCTCAGGACACGACCAGACTCAAAAATACCCAAAATTTATAAATTTATAAATTTCTATATATATAAATGAAGGTTTACCAATTAAATGATCAAGGGTGGGAGTTAGTTAGTAAATCATTTCAACTGATCATCTTCATCATTTGTTGTTTTTCTTTTGATTCAGACGTTTTATTCAGATTTAGTTCTACTTGGTTAGTCCCAGAAGTGATAATAATACCCTATATCAACCTTTATTCATTTACATCACAGATCTTACTGTTATCTTGTGAACGTGGAATTGTCATATTTATCCCTGATTTAAACAACTTATTACCTCGATTCAATCATGTCAGAGATCAATAACGCTGACTTTAAGCGTAAATTATCTATGAATACTCCTCAGGCTCAATCGATTGCATCATCTCCTTCATTATCACCATCACCTCCCCCAGCATATGAACATTCTCAAGCAAATGTAGCCAAGACTGTTCCTAGATTCGTTAGTCATCCTAATTCTCCTCAGTTAAGACCTTCCACTAATGGGTCCAAAAATAATAATGATGAAGATTTAGTCTCTGCGGCTGAAGCTTTAACTCAATTAAATAGAAGTGTTACCCCTCCAAACTCCGACCCTACCACTTCTCCAACTCCTCAACATCCATTAGTTACTAAAGTTAATCAAGTTTCTAAACATCCTATTGTGACCCATGCTGTTAAATATTATGAACATACCAAGAGAAATTATGCCTCATTTGGTTATGCGGCTGAAATTGTCGAAAAAACTGCTATACCTGTGGTATCAAAAATTGAAGATAATCTTAATAGTAGACATCAAAGACTGTTAAAGAAAGCTGCTGCTGCTGTCCATTCCAATTCAAGTTCTACCACTTCATTGGCTTCTCTTACATCTATTAATAGTGAAGCTCAAAATACTAAGAAAAGAAGAAGATTCTCGGGTAATGCCAATACAAACCCATTATCTGTATCACTTGAAACCAAGAATAGAATTCAATTCTGTTTACATATTTTGAGATTGGCTAATGAAAGTATCAATAGTAAAGTTAACTTTTTACAACAAAAAGTGAGTGAACGTGAAGAATATGTTAAATCAGAACGTGAAAAAGAATATCAACAACAACAATCTCCTATACTTCAACCTACTGAATTAGTTAATTCTGAAGCTATTCAAACCAAAACTGAAATCGTCACTACTGTGAAAAAGATTATTCGTTTAATATCTAATTTCAAACCATCATCCTTAAATCCTGAAGCTTTATCTCCAACTCCAAGTAATGCTTCTGAAGATAATGAATTAAAAACAACCATCAGAGATATAATATTGAATTTACCTAATGCTTTCCAACAAAGCACCATCACCAGCAGTGAATCTGCCAAACAAGCCAATGATAGGATAATATTATTCGCTAAAGAATCTCTTGATATGATAGGGAAATTAACCAATGTATTAAATGATCAATTGGTTAAAGCTGAAGAATGGGTAGCAGGAGCTGAAGAAATTCATTCTCAAGCTCAAGGCCAAGCCGTGACTCAAACTCAATCTGAACCCGAAATTGATAGTTCGGGTAGTTTTGAAGTAACAAAGACAAGTTCCCAGTCTACTATTGAAGAATCATTAGAAGAATATAATACGTTTGAAACTAAAAGAATAAAAATCGAAGATTCAGAGAGGGAAAAGATGTTAATCGATAGTTAGTTAACATCTTTGAATTTTTTAAAGTTTTTTATTGGGTTTAATTTTTTTGCATATTTCGTATTTTGGGTTTCTTGTTGCATTTTTTTTTTTTATTTTATTTTGATCTGATTTCTAGTTATTGTCATTTTCTTATTGTTTTGACATTTTTGACATTTTTTTTGAACGGTGTATATTGTATTATAGAGTAAGTCTTTTCAAATACATATGTGTATTATTACTTTTAAAACTGGTATGACTTTATATTGTACATGTAGGGCTATAATTTATCTATTTACAAAAAGGGATTGTGTATACCTCATAATCAACTCAGCATAAAACTAACATTCTTATAAAAATCCAACATTGGATTCTCACCTGCTTTAGTGGTAGTAGCATCGGTATCAGCCCATTGTTCTAAATACTGTTTATGGGATTCAACTTTAGGAATCTTACCTGTTACTTGACGATATAAATCAGCAGCAATCCCAAAATCGGTAGCAAACATGATATCAAAGTATCCTTGATGACACATATAAGTACTGACATCAACAGTCTTATCTTGTACCACAGTTTGAACTACAGGTCCATTGTAACTACCTTTAATAACTTTGGGTAAGTAATGGAAATCAGAACAAAGTAAGGAATGATTAGGGAATTTATGTTTTAAAATTTGAAAGAATTGTAATAATCGTGTTGGAATAAATTCGGGTGGGGTAAGATTATCTTTGAATGGGAATAATGAATTTTGCCATCTTAATTTCAAAGATGAATGTAATAAAGGATGGATTTTATCTTTATCAGTTAAGAATGGAATCAAACTCTTGAAAGTTTCTAATCTACCTGCTAATCTATTGGATTCCTTTAATACTGAATAATCTCCATGTTCACGTAATTGTAAATAAGCATTTGTATAATAACTTAATTCAGGAGTGAAGAATTCAAAGAAATCGCCATTCTTATCAATCAAAACTTGGCCTTCATATGGTTCACCAGTGGTATTATCATAACGTACCACATCATGAGCGAAATTATCAAACACTTCTAAAGCAAGGAAAAAACAAGGCTCAAGAATAACTTTATCCCATTTAAAGATCGATTTGTTGATGATTTCAACTTTAGTAGTATCCAATCCATTCTTGATTAATTTATTATTCAATGCACTTTTCACTTGCTTTAATGCCAACTGACTTGAAATCTCAATGATCTTATATTGAGTTCTATCATAAACATCCGGTTGATGCTTTCTGATGAAATTTAAAATATTACACATTAAAGTCCCATTACCTCCTCCCATCTCATAGATAATCAAATCTTCATATGGATAACTTCCATTCAATTTATAATTCACTAATATATGTCTGGCAATAGCTTCACCATAATAAGGTTGGAATAATTCGGTAGGAGTATGCCATAATTGTAATGATCTTCTCGTTTTATTAACCCCTTTACTAGAGGCCATTGCAGCTGCGGTATCTTGTTTATGAATTAATTGAGCTCGTTGAACGAATTTAGACGTTAAAGCATCTTTCGAGGGTGGTAATGGTGGTGGTGCGTTAGGATCAACTTTAGTCACACCAGTATTCTTATTTTGATATTGCTTTGGAGCAGATTCCAATGAATTGTCATATTTCTTATATGATTGATTCCAGTTCTCCATGAAATCATCTATATCTTCTATATTATTATAATCGAATGGCTTGTCAGGTTGATAGATATTGACTTCTCGAGAAAAGTATCCATAATTAGGATTATAAAGTGAATCTTCAATGAAATTTGCGGTTGTCATTTTCACACCTTTTGGACGAATCTTTAATCGAGCTGCAGTTTCAGAATTTGTTCTAGGATATTCATTATAGACCATTTGAGGAGATTTATCACCAAATGGATAATTGGTAGTATATCGATATATGAATTCGATCAAATTGAATCCTCCTCTTTTTGAAGTGTAGACACTTTCACGTTGGAATGGATGGGACGTAGGTTCTTGTACATCCTTAGAACTGGAAGACTTTCTACCTATATCATTGATCACTTTGAAAGCATATGTATCTGGTCGTATAGAATATTCATGGTGGAAAGGTTCGTGATCTATATCATTCTTGTCTTTCTTCTTTTGTTCTTGTTTCTGGTTATAAAGCTCTAGTTTCTTGGACGCATTTTTGAAAAGATACCTCACTGATGATTGATTGAGGTTATACGATCGAGAATATATAGATCTAGACGGTAGCATCTTAATTGATACATTTAATGATCCTATTAGTTAGCCTTACATTGGTTCTACATTGATTCCCTATAGAAAAATTCTCAGTGGTGTAATTTTCTTTGGTAGTGCACATAAGCAATCTTCACCCATACTAAGGGAACCAAACTACTATAACAGATATACCTATTAACCACACAGATCTGGATATAGAGAAGGGTTCTGAAGTTGAAAAATCATTACACCCATTCCCTTGGATCAAACATAGGTTAATTTCGCTTATGAAAATTTACGGGGAAATCAAATGACAGGTTCAACCTACATTTAGCGAAGTTCACTGATAATATTAATTATTATTACACACGCGTGTCTTGCAACACACCAACTCTGTAAATTGCTATATCATAGTCATATATTAATCAAATAAGGTAACATATTTACAAGGGGTTAGTTGCAGATATATATATTAAATTACTACTACTACTTTAAGTAATTGAGTTCTATACTTTAAACCTAACTTCGATGCCTGCATATACCCGAATTACTTAAAATGGAATTGCTCATTAAAAAAAAGATAAATTTCCTAATTAGGAATTCTAATTAATGATATATGTTAAAGACTGCAAAAGAAGATTAGAATTATTTAGGTAGTATAGGAGTTTAAACTATCATATACTCCACAAATGATAGTTTATTTAATTCTTAATTAAGTAATTCGCCTTTTGCCTTGAATTTCGTATTTCCTAATTAAGAGCTTTAC
Source organism: Scheffersomyces coipomensis (assembly GCF_036884675.1). Lineage (NCBI taxonomy): Eukaryota > Fungi > Ascomycota > Pichiomycetes > Serinales > Debaryomycetaceae > Scheffersomyces > Scheffersomyces coipomensis. The sequence goes on along the minus strand of NW_027042892.1, from coordinate 259,080 downwards.
AAATAAATATATAAAACGAAGGTAGTTTCTTCTTATCACTGAATTGGTTTTCAATTCAAAAAAATCCTTCTTTCTTTTGTTATCATTATCCAAGCTACCATAAACCTTTACCCAATCTATTATAATTTGTGAACGTTTTATTCAAACTAACGATTATCAAAAATGCCTGGTCAATTAGACTTAAGAGCTTCTGAGCTCTTAAACATTGAAACATCATGGTCTCAAGTTGAAAATAAAGTTAATTATCAAAGAATTGATTTCATTTCAAGAATATATTCCACTATGATTTCCAACAATAGAAAATTTAGATCTATCTTTAATGATGATTTAGTTTTAAATCATCATATTGCTATCTTTAGTGATTTATTAAACTTTTCCCTTTCATATCTTAATGAACCAAGAATGTTGGATGAATTTATGTATCAATTTAATATTGAAAATGCTATATTCACATCTGTTGCTGTTACTTATTTAGAAGAAATGGGTCCTGCTATTATTTCAACTCTTAAAGAATATTTACCTGATTTATCAGCTGAAGTTGAAACTTCATGGGTTAAACTTTATGTCTATATTGCTAATTCTTTATTACAATATTCTGATAGTGATGATGAAGAAGAAGAAATGGAAGACTCTTCTGAAGATATGGTTGCTCCATTAAATATTAACCGATCTAATTCAATGAATACTCCAATTACTTCTAAATATGAAGAAATTCAAGAACCCCAAATTCAAATTCAAAGACCACAACCAAGAATTACAAAACCATCATCTATTTTAGATCCATCTAAATCAATTCAATTCCTTTTAAATAGTAATGAGAAATATAAAGGATTCAGAAGAAGTGTTGAATATGAAACTGCTGATCCAATCCAAGTTGAAATCCCTCAAATGAGTACTTTCCAAAAGGTTCATCAACCAGTGGCTGCTTCAAGTTCAAATATGTCTGCTTCATTAAGATCAATGTTAACTACTACTTCTGGTACAACTACTCCATTTATTACTCCACCTTCTACTCCATTTGATCCAAGAAAGACTAGAAGAGGAATCCATAGTTCTGCTTCTTCAATTCATGAAGATCATGATACTTTTGTTTCAGTTCCAGCTTTACAACCTGTTGTAAAACATGAAGAAGAAGAAGAAGAAGAAGAAGAAGTTTTCACTCCAGTTAGATCAAGTAGAAGAAACTCATCTTCAGAAGGAAAGAAATTACCTGAAATTCCATCATTATTAGCTAAATTAGAACAACATCAACAATCTTTAATATCATCATCTTCAGAAGATGAAGATTATGAAGAAGCAACTAATTCTAAACCAATTGAGAAATTTGATCCTCGTAGTAGAAAGGGACACAAGAGATCTAATTCAGTTCATATTCCATCTCCAGAATCTTCAGAAGTTGATGAACAAGAGGAATTTGAATATATGAGAAATGATAATTTTAGAGAACATCAACAACCAGCACAAATCAATATTGAACCACCAACCAGTGTTCCAGAACGTTCATTGTCAAGAGGCGGTTTAACTGGAGGTACTTTTGATTATAATAGTTTTGGTTTGAAAGGATTAGCTCCAATCGTTGAAGCTGATTTCGATGATAATGCTTCTTCCAAATATGGTGATAATGAAGATGGTAATTCTACTACTTATGGAGGTGATGAAAGTAATAAATCAGTTACTGATGAAGAAGATACATCCTCAAGAAATTCAAGTTTATCTTTACATAATAGTGATTATAAATCATCAATAAGTTCAGGTGCTGAATCTGCTAATAGTTCACCAACTACTGATTTAAAATCTAAATTCAGTAGACAAGCTGTTACTGGTCTTGATTTTAATAATAATAATAAAGTACAACAACCAGCTTACAGATCCCAAATCCAACAACATTACCAAGTATCAACCTCTACTTCCAATCTTGGATCCTTGAATAGAAATTATTGTTCATCTACTCCATCATTATTAATGGGTAAATCGGGTGATTCATATGGTACTAAGAGAGCTTCTATGGGTTTCATGAGAAGTTCATTTGTATTAAAGAAGGAGATGGAAACTTTAGGTTATAATGTTCCAGAAAATGTATCCATGACTAATGTTTCTATGTCAAGTAATACTGTTAAAAGATCATCACCTCCAATGGCTTCAACTAGTAATTTTAGTGAACAATATAATCAAAGAGCTTCAACTACTATCTCATTACCAAGAAACTTTAATTCTAATAAATTCAGACCTAAAACTCCAGTATTTGATGAAGATGATTCATTTGATATGCTTAATTCATTCAGTACTTCAACTAATAATAAGAATAATAATAATAATGGTCAAAAGGGTGGATTGAATTATAAATCAAGAGTTATTGAACCACCAGCTAAATTATCATTTAAACAAAGACTTTCATCATTCTTTGGTAGTTCATCATCATCATCCACTAGATCTTCAACTTCTACTGCTTCAACTAGTCGTTCTGCTAGTTCAACTTCTTCTACTGGTATGAACTCTAATAATTCTATTAGAACTTCATCAACTAGAGCTACATCTGTTGCTAGTGCTTCATCTGCTGGTAATATTCCAAGAAGAACTTCTGCCAGTCCAATGGTTGCCTCATCAGGATATAGTATGACCTCCAAGATGTCTCATCCATCTGTGATGAGTGATAATGCATCGATTAATACTGTTGATACACGCACATCATCAAAATCAAGATTTTCACTTTTCAGTAAGAAATCAAAGGATGTTGCATCACAATATAGATTACATGGTAGTAGATCAAGGAAGGGTGGTAAATATAAGGTTCAATCTACACCATATGATTTAGAATTATTTAGAAAAGGTCATAATATTTGAAGAATGGAATACCCAATAAAATTACAAAACACCAAAAAATACAAATGGACTAATTATAATTTCTCACGTTACTATAGCTACAGCTCCTATTACTATAACAACTTTTTCAAAATATTATTTAACCACGTTGAATGATTGTTTGAATTTATTTATTCGAACATCGATTTATAATTACAACAAGATTGGTTTTAATGATATCAGTTTGATATAGAATTGGAGGGTGGTTTTTTTACTTTCAATTCTTTTACTTATTATTTTTACGATTACAATTATTTATTATTATTATTAACTAAGTAGTTTATATTATTATTCTTAGCTTTATTTTGTGTATATTAGAAGAAACAAGTATGATGATACTTTTCTTGATAGTTGTAGATGTTGAAGTTGAAGTTGTAGTTCTTGGATGACATACATACCAGAAATTGTAATTATTGCCCAATTAGGAAATTCTGGGATAAGTTTTTTTTTTCTTCATTTCGACAGTTCTACAAACGGCAAAAAAGGGGGATTTGATCTTGTGGCAGGTTTGGGTTGTCAATGCAAATCTTGAAAAAAATATTATTATTATGGATTAAACTTTGTAAAAGGGGTGGTATAGATTAGAGTTGAAACAAGATAATGGTATGTTTACATACTATCTACGACGTTTCATAGTAAAGTGTAAGTTGTGGATAGTTGTATGGTACAAAAGAAATTTAGCGGTGGGTTGTAAATAGGCTCCCTGTAGCAGCGAAGGAAATTTTATTTTTTATTTTTTCTTGGGGGGGAAGGGTCAGTAAAAAATGGGTGAGGTTTGTAACCCTCTTTGAGTAGTTTTAAATATGTAATTAATTGCCTTGAATACATTACAACCATATCCTAAAGGAGTAAAGAGGCGACGTCAATGTCAATATTAAGTTAGTAGGTCTTAAGAGGCGTTGATTAATGATTGAACTTGAAGTATTTCTAATCATTCTGAGGTATAATGTTTCAGTAAAATTATACGAAATAACGGAATTGCAAAATATTTCAAGGCAAACAAACAAACAAACAAATACATAAACAAATAAATAAATAAACAATTGAAAACAAATAAATAGACCTTAGACGGTAAGCTAATTTCATTGTTTGATAGGTTGTGATGGTACCCTTCTATCTGCTATCTACTCGTATTCATTCAAATGATATGTATGCTTCATATCTACTATCATTCTCAAACCCTCTCTCTCTCTCCCTCATCATTTCAATGTCGATTAAAATTAATTAAATGCCACAAAATGCTAAAAATAAATTTCGTAAGCTTTGATTCCTAAAATTTCATTGTTCATTTGAATGTTACATTGTTCAATGTTATATATCAATTAGTTAACGTGTTTGTGATTGTCTGTTGCTCGTCTATTAATGGTTAAAAGTTGTCCTGTAAAGCTTTTGTAACTAATTTAAATCCCACTTCAACGATCTTAGAACCTTACATTGTGCATGTACTGTATCATTTAGCCTACAGTTAATATCTTCTCATCATCTCTACTCCCTCTGTAACTATTTCCCAACTAAGTCTAGATTGAACAGAATTATTATAAAATAATATCCCTCAAGACAGATAGATAGATATATATATGTCTGTTTAAGGTTATAAATATAAATGCAAAGTAAATCTCCAAATCTGGTAGTTTTTTAATATTTTTTTAGAATCTTTCATTAACAAACCTTTTCCATTTCATTGTTAGCCTTTTTAAGTTTTTAAATCGGATTGATTAATTGATTGATTCAAGCGGAGTAAAGGAAGCAAAGGTAAAGAAAACTTAATTGTTCATTAGATTATATTGTATTATAGAATCGTGTTTTCCATACGTCAATCTTCATCCACTTTTACCTGTATCCTTTGCATTTTATTTACTTCATTCATTCATTCTTTCCATTCATTCTTTCTTTCTTCTCCATTTTTCATCATTTTATCTACGGCAAAACATGGTATCTGTAACAACTATCCAACAACCTCCATCGTCAATGCTAAATCCAAAAATATCCCATCAAATCCAACAACCAATAACACCCCAAACATCAGCTCCAGAATTTAAATTAACCCAATATGAAATAAGTTGTATCAAACTTATATGGAATAGTTTAAACTTAGTCAATACCGTCTCAACCACTACCACCACCAATTTACAAAATACAACAAGAATAGGTTTACTTCATAGTACAAGTTCAGGTAGTTTATCAATCCATACTCGAAAATTATCCATATCATCCATTAATAGTATACGATCTATCACTAATGCTGTTTCTCCAACATCCACTACATCTCAATTACCAATTGTAACATATAATGATTCCAATTATATTCAATTTCAATATGATCTTTGTACTTTAGTATTCAACAGAGAAAATCATACTTATAACGAACATTTAGATTCTGATGATGATTTTAATAATGTCTTGAATGAATATCAAATCTTAGAATTGATAAATCTAATATGTATCCTCATAAATTATCTTGAATTTAATAAAGTCTTACCCACAGGGTATATTATCAAATTAAGTAAACAAAATTCTCGAATTTATGATTATGATATAGAGAAATATACTTTATTTGGAGAATGTTTAATTAACAATATTATGAATTATATTAATCATAGTGGAAATGATAATGAAAGAGCTTTATTATCCCTTGAAAATCAAATATCATTGAATAAATTCATTTCCCAATTCTTGAATATATTAGCTTATCATGGGAATGAAGTCATAATCCATGAATTTGATTCATATATGATTCCAACTAGTGCATCTCAACCACCAGGACCTCCTTCATCATTATTATTACCTCCTACTATGCCAGTCACAGTTCATTCTCGAAACCCATCCATAACGAAAACCACTACCAATTCCACCTTATTAACTGATTCTCATTCAAACATAACTATTAATTCCTCACCTTCTTCCAAAGTTATGAGTGAAACTTCATCTCAATTATCGTTATATAAGTCAAACGATATGGATCATGATACGAGTCGTAGTATGATGGGTCATGATGATGATGATAATGTTACTATTAGTTCTAGTGGAGATATGAAAAAGAGTTATGTAAAACCAGTGGATGAAGAAACTTCTAGTACTTTCACCACTGATACTGATGATACATTTGATGATGAAGATGATTCATTTGATTATCTTAACTCCTTCTCCTCTTCAAATTCAAATAAGAAAAAACGATTATCAATCTTAAAGAAAAAGTCAACTCCATCATCAAATTCCAGAAATGGAAATACGAATACATTATCAAGAATGAATACCAATACCAGCGTCAATACGAAATATTCAACCATGACGAACAATAAACGTATGCCCAGTCAATTAAGTACCACAACTACTAATTCCACTTTAACTAACGATAAGAAGAAAAATGTAAATGCTGGACCATCCGATTCAATATATGCTAGAGGTAGTAATGGATCAGATGAAGGTTGTATTATAATGTAATTTGATCATATCTTACACATATAGGGTATAAATTTAATAAATGAAAGAAAGGATTTTTTTTAATTAGAAGTAAAATTGTATGTAATATATTTTTAAACTAAGTCTCTATCAGAATAAAAAGGAACGTTATAAAGAAAGAAAGAACGAAAAAGAACTAATGTAACTAAAACTATGACACAGACTATGCATCACTTGTAAACGATTAAGGACGATGAAGACATGACAAAGGTTATTATATAAGGTAGGATGGTCCCTACTTACTTACATCTATCAGTATCACAATTTGCCACATCATCAATCCAACAATTTAAACTATTGGATTTACCATATACTGAAGGTTGTTTCTTTAATAAAAGAGCCCCATTCACTGGTGATATTTGTTGGAATTCAGGTTGAATCGTTACGGAATGAATACCGAATTTATGTAATACGGATCTAACTTGACCCACAGCCTTTAAAAATAACACTTTATCAATTTGATTAAAATTTTTCGTAATGGTTACTTCATCTTGTACATTTGGTGGAGTTGGACTAGTGGTATAACAATTTTCTTCAAGTTCTAAATGTAAAGAAGCAATTAAGATTTCTTCATTTAAATTCCAAACATGGAAATCATGAACTGATTTAACTAATGGTAAGTTGATAATCTTTTTAATAATCAAGTTGGAATTTATATTGGTTGGAGTAGCTTGTAATAAAATTTTGGATGATTTTCTACATAATGGTAAAGCAGATGAGAAAATAATCATCGTAATCACTAATGAAGTAACGGGATCAGCTAAATTCTTCCAACTATAATCAGTCTTCCAAATGAATAATGCAGTGATTATAACCCCGATATTACCTAAAGCATCTCCCATAACATGTAAGAATACACCTTCCATACTCATTGATTTTTTCTTTTGATTAGCATGAGCATGAGCTTCGTGATCATCATCATGATCATCATCATGATCATCATGATGATCGTTGCTGGTACCATGACTATGGGTATGACCGTTAGATCCATGATCATGACCATTATTAACTTTATCTACTGATTCATCTTGTTTGATTAAAGGACTTGATTCATTATATCTTCCTACCACGGTATCAGGTAAATAATCAAATACATTTGTATTTGAATCTGTAATTTGACTATGACCATGTTCATAAACTGAGCTTACATTTGATTGTTCGATTTCAGCTTCTTCATCATGAATATGTTCTTCACTGGAACTTCCACCATGAGAATGTGAATGGCCATGTTCATGGAATAATACTAATCCAATACCATTACTGATTAAACCAGCAATACCCACTACTAAAATTAATTGAGGATTTGAAATTTCTTGAGGTTCGAAAAAACGTTGAATGGCATCCATAACGATAGTGAAACATAAAGCTAATAAAAACACTGCATTAATTAAAGCTCCCAAGATTTCAGCTCTTTGCCAACCATAAGTATATTTCCCATCGGCAGGTTTTGTATTCTTAACTCTTACAGCCCAAAGAGCGATTATAAGAGAGATGATATCATTAAGCATATGGAAGGAATCAGCAATCAAGGCTAAGGAATGGACAGAATACCCAATGATAGCTTCTAATAAGAAGAAGATGGTATCCAATACAAGTAAAGCCACAATTCTAATTTCTTTATTATTCATCGTCATCTTGGTATAGATATTTTATGTATAATGATTTGGTGATTTGATCTTGACTTTAAAGATCAGATTATATTAAGGATAGAAGGTATAAATAAGGAATGAATTATAGTATGATCTAACCACTAATAACTTGGTATGATATGACTTTTTGGTAATGAATAAGATGGAATACGGCTTATAATGCCGATATCAGGAGAAGGAAAGAACAACAAAAAGATGCTTACTACCACAAATCAAAAATCACACTAACAATACTGAGTTTGAGCTAATAAGTAGTACTATCCAGAAGAAAGTAGTACTTTGATGATATTGAAGAAGAGAAAGATCTGATGATATTAAAATACAAAATACAGCCAAAATTTTTGATTGATCCTTTCCAAAATTTGAATCCTTATTTTTTTTACTTTTTTTTTTTTTAGGTAAACTGTAAAAATAAGGAATGGTGTCAATCTGTAGAATTGGTGATGTAATTAGTAAAACTGTTGATGTAACCTGTAGAATTGTAACAATCGACTTATAACCACTACAGTCCAATTTAAAGTTTTAGGGTTAAAGTTTACATTTGTTTTAAAAGTTCGTATAGAAGAGATTCGATGAGGGAATTGGACTATGATTCATAACAACAAGGTTTAGAAGTGGTAGCAAGGAACTTTCTATTCAAATGACTTGAGATATATGACAAAGCTTTTAACTATTTGAATTTATATTTGATGTATAGCTTTTGTCATTTAGTCGGCTTCTTCGTCTCTGCCTACCATATGAGACTAATTACGGTCTCATACTATTATAATTACTTAGTATGTCGGTTTCATGTATCCCAAGTGGAACCATTCTCGCTACAGGTATCATTCCTGTAATTTTGATTTAGACATATTCACGTGCGTATGCCTATAACCAAAAAAAGCTTATGCAACACAACTATAATTACACACACAATTTACTCGTAACTATAACAACTATAACAGAAACTATAACATCTAATCTATAATTATTCAAAATAATACATAATGTATACATAGAAGTTACTATTTAAAAAAAAAAAAGAAAAAAAAGAAAAAGAGTCAAAAAAAAAAAAAAAAAGCTAAAAAAAATTAGAAAAAAATTTAAAAAACTTTAAAAAAAAACCACTGTTAAAAGGTTTTGGTCTTTATAGACCAATTATGAATTATTCATTATTCATAATCATATTCGTTAATCATTCTAGTAATAGTAATAATATTGATAAAAGGAAAAATCATGTGACAAACAAGAGTGATAAACTCACCTATTTTGTAGAATATGAAATGAATTGCATTGAAAATGGAATGGATTGGAAATTTGATATAGGAATAACATTAAATTTGAATGATAAAAATAAACTAAGATAATAAAAGTACCCCCAATTATAGTTTAAGATGAAAACTAATAAAAAAACAAACTGAATTTGATCTCCAAATAAATAAAAAATAAACAATAATAAAAAAAAGTAGTAGTAGTAGTAGTAAAATGAAATAAAAACATTGGAAACATAAAAACACAGTAATACCAGATAGGTATCACTATTTTGAAGAACTTAATAAATCATTAAACGAAATCTTTTGTCCTTTATTACCATTTGTAGAATCGTTTGAACCAGTTGGAATTGGAACCGGAATTGGACCTTGACCTTGACCTTGACTATGTAAATTATAGTTATTTCCTCCATACATTGGAGCTAAACCAGTTCCTGGCATTGGAGCTTGGAATGGTGGATATTGATATTGAATAAATCCTTGTGGAGTTATAGTATAAGCAAATCCAGGTTGAATGTATTGATTTGGAGGAAATTGATGTTGAAGTGGGGGTGGAGGCATTTGCATATAATTTGCAGCAGGAGGCCCAGCTCCTGGTGGATAAGCAGTAACTGGATATCTTGGAGGTAGATTATTATTTGGACTAAGAACACTACTTAAAGGAGATGATGATCCACCTGAAACACTTGAAGTTGGAGAATGTTCAGCACTATTACTACCATTGTTTTGTTTTGGAGAACTTTTAAATGATGGTTTAGGTAAATTTAAAGCTGCAGGAGAAGTACCAAATGATGATCCAGCATAAACATCTTTAGGATCTTTTTTGTTATTGTTGTTGTTATTATCATCGTTCTTTTTATTGTTGTTATTACCAAAATTAGGTTTTTCACCACTAGGTAAAGATTGTTCTGAAGATTTTGGTCTTGGCTTTGAATCATTATTATAAAAATTTGGTTTTTCACCATTTGGTAAAGATGCATCACGAAGATTTGATTTCTTTTTACTACCTTTAGATGAATCTTTATTCTTATCATTACCATTATAAAAATTTGGTTTACTTCCATCTGGTAAACTTGGTGAAGTACTTAATTCAACTGATGATAGATTTCCATTTTGGTTCTTTTTCTTTGACTCAGGCTCAGGAGTATTACTATTCTGCTTGGAAGGTTTCTTAGGTCTATTATTAGATCCATTTAGAGTTCCATTCCCAGTACCATTTCCAAAATTAACCTTTGCCCCATTTGGTAAACGTCTATCATCATTACTTGGTTGTCTTTTATGATTCTTTTCCTTAGAATTCTTAGCTTGATTTGATTTATTACCAGTATTACCGCCATTTCCATCAATTTGAAGATGAAGAATGGAAGAAGGTAGTTCATGCGCCATCATCCCTAGAACTTAAAATAAAACAGATGTTGGATGATAAAGACAGATGAAATAAATATTGATAAAGTGTATAACTTAGTTGATGACAAGATGCTATTAATGTATATTGAATCTAGATCTTGTTGTTGTTGTTATGGATGATATGGATGATTGTGTGATTGTTGAAGTTATACTTATATTATTGATTGATGATATTATGGTTGTTATACTATTGAATGCGTTTTTCGTCATAAGATGATTTCTTGAATGGAATAGTATATTATATTTATCCTTTAATGTTGAAAATAATGATATAAGGAATATCTAATAAATGCTGTAAAACAACTGTTGTATATCCCATGTGTGATAATATCCCCTTGTTTCAAATCCTCTGTTTGATGCTGGGATGTATCACCATTTTTTTTTGTTGAATTTGAGGTCGTGCGTGGTGACCAAAGTTTTACTCCCTTTTCGGAATTGTAAGCCCAGTCGTGTCATACACAACTATATAAGCTACCATGTAGATGTTATTATATTTGATTGAATTTATTAATTATTGCTAATCTAAAATATATATATAAAGTAAACCCGATTGATAAAAAAGACAAGAATGTATATATGTATAACCTAAAAATATGTTTTTATAATTTAAATAGCAGCTAATCTATTGCAATAGATGATAATCCAATCACTGAAATACCAATAATACACCATATTAATACTGAATTTAATGATCCACCAAAGGCAACTGCAGATCCATACATAGAAAGACCAATGACAGTTAAGAAACTACTGGTGATTGATAATGTAATACCAAAGATGAAATTCAAACTTTGCATATCAATAATCTCATCATCATCCCCAGAACCATCACTGAGTCTATTCTTATTATAAGCAATAAATAAATATCCTAATAATGCACCTAATGGTTGAGCTAACCCTCCAAGTAATCCACTAATACCTATGGCTTTCAATTTAGCATAATTCTTAGATGAACCGGCAGTGAATGAATAATATAATGGTAAACACATGGAAAATCCTTCTGTGAAATTATGTAATAATAAACTTAAAAAGATAGAAACTCCTAATTCAGGATTTGTTTCTGAAGTAATATAAGTAATAAAACCCTCTGGTAATTTATGTAAGGTTATGGCTAATGTAGTTTGAATACCAATTAATAATAATCTGGATAAAGGGGTATTTATATGATGATGATGATCCAGTTTATGTTCTCCATGATTTAAACTTTGATTGTTATGATGACTTTCATTATTATGGGATGCATGGGATATAGAATGATGAATAGGATGATGGAAAGGATCAATTAAAACTTCACCCCCATTGGTAAAATTGGATGAATCTATAGCTCCATAAGTAGCAGTGGCTAAATCAGATTGAGTTCTGTTTAATTCTGGTAATTCACAAAAATGAAGTTGAGTTTGAGTTGGGTCTATATTAACCGCATGATGTTTATTAAATAAACATAACTCAGCTGATGAATAACCTTTACATTCCCCAACATCATCAGAATCATCAAGATGTAATGAGAAATAATGTATGATTGATTTTCTTTGTTTAATTGATTTTTGATTTTCAATTAAAGGAGTTGATTCATCATGATCTTCAATTTGAGTTTGACATGAACTCTTTGTACCTTGACATTCTTGAGGATTTGATGAGGTGGAATAAGTATCTGATGAATCACCAAATTCTGGGGAATTTGGATCACTTGGTTTTCTAGTTTGAGTATCCTTAGGATCAATATCATGATCTTCATTACTATGAGTATGATGATGGTGATGATGATGATACTTACGGGGCAGACTATTACTTTCTTCGTGATGTTGATGTTGTTCATGATGAGAATGACTATGAGCTTCTTGAATCTTACCTTTATCATGAATATCATTATTAATCAATTCAGCTTCTTCATCATCATGATCACCATGATTACAATGAACCACGGATTCACTGGTTATAAGATGAAGAATGGTATTGAATGATACACAGATCGCAGCTCCAATAATATAAGAAACTATCAAATCAAATTGTAATCTTCTTTCCACATTAACAGGTAATGGAGTTAAGTCATCTTCATCTTGGATTGAATTTTTTAAATATTGTAATGCTTCAGGTAACAATCTAAATAAAGATGTGAATAATAAACAACCAGCACTAAACGCTAACGAAGCATTTAAAAAAGTATAATTCTCTTTAAGATGAAACGGATATCTTGATGTGATAAACTTTGGAAGTAATAAATAATATAAATCATCTAAATAGATGATAAGACATCCTAATAGACACATACATGATGAAAGGAAAGTCAAGTACCAACCTTGACTCCAATCTTCAGGATAATTCACAGGTGGGAAAGTCATGATGTCCCTGGGCTGTAGAAGATGTTGGAACAAATTGGTATCAATTATTTATATATAAAATTTGAATTTGAATTTGAAATTGAATTTTGAAATTTTGATTTAGCTTACAAAAATATGATGGATGGGAATGAGATTGGTGATAGTATTTATAGTACAAAATGCAAAATTAGTAATAACCACTAAACTAAATCTGTTTGATATAATATGGTATGAAATGATATGGTTTCAACAATATTCTCCTAATTTATATAATTTGACTTTACAACCTGTATGTCGTCCTCCTTATAATTATATTCTGCTAATTATACCGTAGTGGTTAACCCTGATAAGTCATATTTTTTTTCTTATGCTTAGAACGAAAAGGAAAATTCTACACACGTGATGAACTGTATAAGTTTAAAATTAATGATTTAGATCTACAGTTACGTTACAATGGGAGGTATGTATGTCTGACTTATTTGTGTTAATCGTTGGATTAACTAATTTCTATTAAAATGGTTTGAGTTTCAGTTTAAAAATCATAATTAAATAACTATATAAGAAAGTGTCAAATATATATTGAGGATGGATGGATGAATGAGAGACTGACTAACTAATCAGTCTTATTAATATTATTACTATTATATTGAGGCAATGGGGCATACTCTTTATGTTTACCTCTTAATGGTACTAATCTATGTTTGAAATTTTCTCTGGCAAAAGTTCTCTTTTTCAAATGACTTAAATCAACTTTATTATACCATACGAATAAATACATTCCTAAAGCAAATACAGCAACCATAGTTGGCATAGTCATCATAACATAATATTTTTCAAAATCAACTCCATCCACAACTTCATAATTTGGATCGGCTAATTTTTCTTCTAATTTCTTTAAATCGGTATAATGACCTTTAGAAACTCTCAGACCTTTAGCAATTTCAATGACAATAGAATTAGCTAAATGATTGAATTCATTTTCTTCAACCACATCAGGTTGGATTGATACTAAGACTTTTCTATAATAATCATTATCCCCAATCCATTCTTCTTTGATGGTTAAGGGGAAATAACCTTGAGTTTTAGGTATCCATTCTGATTGGAAAAATGATGTTTCATCAACTTTAGCACCTTGATCAATCAAAGCAGATCTCTTTGATAAATCAATATTTTCATCAAATTCATCATCTCTTTTCTTTAATCCCTTTTGTCTAACGGTTTCCTTTACATAAGATAAATGAACTTTAACATTTTGAATTTGATCATCATCAAAAAATCTTGAAAACCAACTTATGAAATAAGTTTGATCCATTTTTAATTGTTCACCATCTCTTGGGAAACAAAATGGTTCGGATGATTTATCCTTAGCAACTCCCTTTTTAAAATAAAAATCAGGTGTACATCTTAACATGGGATTTAATTCATGTTCAGTTTTATCTTCTTCAATATAAATCTCATGTTCAAAAACTTCACCTTCAGCCATATTATGTGCTTGTAATTCTTCTTTGGTGTATACTACAGTAGTAGCAGTGGCAAACCAATGACCATAAGTTGGAGATGGGTTTTTAATATTACCATTTTTCATTTGAGGTTTTATAGTTTTGGGTAAACCATTTTTTTGGATTGAAATCCAAGGTTCTAAACCATTAGTAGTTTTAGGAGGTTGAGCATTGAATGTAACACCAGCTACCACAGTTGGAGTAACGATTTCAACTTTGGTTGATGAAATAGTTCTAATCCAAGCTTTTGGTGCATCACTTTTCCCATCTTTATTTGCCTTTTTAGCCTGTTCTGCGGCATATTCTTTATTTACAATGACATCTTTACGTCTTTTTTCAAGGTATTGGGTTGGTTCTGGAGTTGGGGTTGGTTGAGTGATCTCAGCAATTAAGGATGGAGATGCACTAGCAGTAGGAGAATATATAGAAAGTTGATCAATTTGTAATAATGATGATGATGATGCTGCTGCTGCAATTGATGATTCCGGATCAGATTGACCCCAATGTTTAAGAAACAATTGAGGTAAAACAAAGCCATTAACTTCAGAAACAGCAAGCAACGATGCTACTGATATGAGGTAGCTTAACTTCATGATGATGATGCTTCCTTCAAAATGAATTGAATTGTGAAAGAAATGATCTATAATGAAAAAGGATTCAGTTATACTTTCTTCAGTTTATATCTCAGCTTTTGTTTTGATAGAAATTGTATGCGTAAAACGTCACCACTGTTAAAAAAAAAGAAATTTTTCAATTTTGAGAGAATTTTTTTTTTTTTTATTTTGTCAAGCCGACATTTTACCACATATTAAATACCGGTTAATTGAACAGTAATTATATGGTAATGATCATGTTCAATTGTGTTAAAGATCATTGTCATTGAACATTTACAGAGGATAAATAAATTTACTTCTACTAAATTACAAAATGTAAGTTTTTCAAATCAAGTGAAAGCTCTAATATCCACTAATCAGATATTAAATACTTGATTCAATATAAATTAAAATTCAATCTATGGCAAATAATTATAAATTCCATCATTCAATCCATGAATTAAAAAGGTATAGAATGAAACTATGCTTAAGTTGCCAGGTTTAAGTCTAAAGAGAAAAGAAGTAAAAAGAAGAAGAAGAGTTAACTTTACAGTTATATTTATGAAAACTTTTTATCTCTTTTTGTAGCCTGGTTTGGACTATGATGTGAGTTACCCTGATGTAGACAATATAGGGTAATTTACAGTCTGATTCAACTTATTGCAAAATTAACTATAATACAAAATTGATTTATCCTATTTACATCGATATACTCTATCTAATACTCAACAAGTCTAGTCCAATACTTCACTTCATTCCAAAGATTAGGGATTTCATCTCCCTTTGGTGGTCTGAAATTACCCTTCTTCTTATTTAATTCATTAATACTTTGATTTATAAACTTTAATGTTTCAGGAAGTTTATGATTTAAATAATTATTAAGAAATCTATCCGGTAATTCTTCAAATGTTAAACAATAGATATAACCATATAATAATACTTCACTTGAACTGAACTTTTCTTTAAAGATATATCCAAATTTCCGTTTCTCTTCTGTACCATTAAATTCTTGATAGGTCTTGAAGAATATATCAAGATATGAATGAAGTAAATTCATACATTTTAATGAATTCTGAGATTCTTGTAATAACAGTTTTTCCTTTGATTTTTTAATTAATTGTCTTTCATGTAATGCACTTAATGGTTTAGTCTCCACTTCTTCAATCTCATCACCACCTTCATCTAAATCCTCCCCTTTGAAATACTCCGTCTCGGCAACTTCTGGTGTAGCACTAAGGCTGAAGAACCCTACTTTACCCCGATTTAATCCAATCAATGGAACTTGTAATTGAGCTTGATTATAAAATTTCAACGGTTGATTATACATCATTGGGAATGGTAAATAATTTTGAAATAATTTTCGAACATATCCTTCATAATTTCGATTATTTATATATAAATTATATTGATTAATATATTCAACTTTACTTATAAGTTGATGAATTAATCCTATATTGATTAATTTCTCTCTAATGGAAAGATCTTGACTTTGAGAAAGTATCAATTTATTATTCTTCTTACCACTGAACTCATCTATGAATGTTGATATTTCTTCATACCCATGATATTTCTCATTGGTATCACTATCAATAAGAACAGGTAAAGTATGAAGATCAGATAAATTGGTATTACATGAAGTTATAATCTCATATTGATCTTCATTGTTGAATTGATTTATAAGTAACCAACTACTTGCCACACATTCTGGTGAAATAATTGAAACTTGAGAATTCACTCCCCAAACATGAAGTTTCAACATTGACAGCCCTGTTTCTTTATAGTTCTTTTCTTGTAACTCTTGCTGATAACTTGCTTATAATGAAAATTTCCATACTTATTAGAGAGATCATACATGTTAGACATTTTCCCACAATGCGACTTTTTTATATGATGTCGTTGGCAAAAAAATTCGTGCTGGGTCACCAAAACTAAATATACTTCAAATGACCTTCAATATTGATAGTATCATCACAGTATATCATAAGTGACAGTGTTAACCACATATCAAACAGGTGTAATCAGGTCAGAAGGAAGTTTTCATTAATATTCCGAGGTTAGAGAAAGGATTGAAGTAATCGAATCCAGAAGCTGTTGCCAATTATTATAGATCATCAGTTATATTTATCAACCAATCATCCAACCAATCAATCAATCAACCATTCATTCATCAATCATATATCATGTCCAAGAGTGTGTTCATACAGACAGACAAGAAGAAGCGACTTTCGCTAGATGTGATTGGTCAACTTGAAGAAGATTTGGAACAAAATCCTTTGGATTATGGCAAATGGAATAGACTCATCAAACAAGTTTTAATTAAAGATAAAGAAGAACAAGTTAGATCTGTTTACGATAAATATTTAAATATTTTCAAGTTTGATGTATGTACTTTTATCAGTTGAAGTGGGAAGACAGGTGTTTTATGAAGTTAATTAGGAGTTTATGTTTTATTTAAAGGTATGGGTTATCATCATTTGGGTTATATTATACGATTCACAGGAGTGAATTAGATGAGTAATGAGATGGGAAATTCCCTTAGAGAGACTAGAGTTGTGGTATATTGATTATACGATACTCACACCAGTCTTAAATATCTCTATTTTCATATTTACTTTTACACAAGTAATGCATTATTATTCTTTATTTATATATATTTATTTAACGAATTTTTTTTTATTTATTTCATTCTGGGAAATATATCAAAGAAAATGAAAGTTGCTTATTCGGAGGTGTTCAAAAGCTATTAAAACAAAGCAAAGCTAAACAAAAATACATGGATTTAATAGAGTTAAATTTTAATTCAGTAAAAAACAAAAACCAAAAGAAACTTAATCCTATTTAACTTTAAAACCAAACTTCTCACTATGATTATGGATGGTGATAATTATCATTTAATTATGATAAGGATACGCCAATAATCTTACTTAAAAAGAACTTCGATACTAACTTAATAACTTATAGGGAAATCAATGGTGCAATTATATAAATTACGAATTAAGTAGAGATGAATTAGATCGCGTGGAGAATTTATTTCAAAAATGCTTTTCAATTACTGATAGTGTTGAATTATGTCGATTATATGTGGCATATGTTCGTAGAGTTAAAGATGTTAGAATAGGAGGTGAAAAGGCAAGAGGTACCATTATCCAAGCATTTGAATTTGCCATTGATAAAGTGGGTTTAGATTTATTAAGTGGTCAATTATGGAATGATTATATTGAATTCTTAAAAGATTGGACTCCAACTGCAACTTGGGAACAACAACAAAAAGTGGATTTAATTAGAAAAGTTTATAAAAAATATCTTGTGATACCTTCTGAAACTCTTGAAACTGCTTGGACTCAATATACAAAATGGGAAAATGAAGTTAATCCTGCTACTGCTACTAAATTCATTTCTGAAAAATCAGCCGAATTCATGCTTGCAAGATCATGGAATACAGAATGGAATAATGTAACAGAAAGACTGTTGGAAAGAAGTATTCATGAAGGTGGTATAATTGGTTTAAATGCTAAACAAAATGAAAAACAATTAACTTATTGGTTAAATTGGGTTGAATTAGAAAAGAAAAATATTTTGGAATTAAAAGATTCAAATCAAGTTGAAAAAAGAATTACTTATGTTTATAAACAATCAACATTTGCATTACCTTTCATATCGGAATTATGGTTTAAATTTAGTAAATATTTACTTTTTAGTAATGAAGAAGCTAATCTTTCTAAATGTATTGAATTATTACTGGAAGGTTTAAAATTAAATCCTAGAAGTTTAATTATTTCTTTTCAATTAAGTGAATTGTTTGAAAAGGAAAATTCCTTTGATAGAGCTAAAGAAATATATACTAAACTTGTTGATGTTTTAATCAACGATCATAAGTTGGTATCAGGTGAGATAGAGTTAATAAATGGTTCTACTACGGCATCAACTAATGGAAATAATGATGTTAATATGGAAGACAGTTCAGTCACACCTGAACCAACTATAACTTTAAATATAAATAATAATAAAAATAATAATGACGACGATGATGATGATGATGATGAGATTTCTAATTCTGCCAGTGCTAATATAGTACAATTAAGTGAAGGGGATAAAGTTAAATTAAAAGATTTAAATAAAACTCGTGAAGAATTAGAATCATCTATAACACTTGCTTATGTGAAGTATATGACAGCTAGTAAACGAGCAAGTGGGATTGAAGGAGCTAGAAAAGTATTCAAACAAGCCAAGAAATTTAAAAATATCGGGTATCAATTATTTGTGGAAAATGCTTTATTGGAACATTATACAGATCATAAGAAAATTGCTGTTAGAATTCTTGAATTGGCTATGAAGACTTATGGAACTCATGGACCTTTCTTGACAGCATATTTGAATTATTTAATAAATTTAAATGATGTGGATAATATTAGAATTTTAATTCAAACTGCTGATACGAATTTATCTAAAGAATTATCTTCATTAAATGATGAATTACAAAATCCTGATTTAATTCAATATAAGAAAGATTTGATTGTGATTGAAATAGAAAAGAAAAAGAGATACCTTCGTACCTTATTGAAATCATATATATCGTATGCATCGACGTATTTATCATTAGATGTAGCTCAAAGTTTTGCTAAGAAGTATGAACAAAATTTCCCTGATGATGATCCAATTGATTTATTCACTGATAGATATAAATTGAATAATGATAATTTAATCAAGCAATTTGAATTGAATACTGAAACTGAAGAAAGTCAAGATCATGAACCTAGTAGAAAGAAGAGAAGATTATCCAGATCAACCAATGAGTCAGCAGATGTCAATGATAATAATAAAACTGATGATTCAAATGCACATAGAAATAGTATATTCAATAATGGTGGTGAAGCGGCTGAAGAGAAATCATTCGTTGGTCCTACCATAAGATCTCTCTTACAAGTGCTACCTAATTCATCGTATTTCGTACCTGAAAGGGTATTCAAAAGTGATAAATTAGTGAAATTATTTGCTAATCTCCCTAATATTGATTAAATAGCATATACATCCATGTATAAAGAGTTTAGTATCTAATAATTAATATATTTCCAACTCATTAACAAAAATCTCGTAGATTCCTATTTTGGCTGCAAACAGGATTTTTTTTCTCTCTCTCACAGACCTTTTGGTAAATATTTCTGTCAATTTTCTATTTGTAAAATATATCTATTATCAGCGTCTAATTATTTATTGAATTCAATCAATTGACATCCATACTCTAGGTTGATACGATCTTCAAGATGAGTGAATACT
Source organism: Scheffersomyces coipomensis (assembly GCF_036884675.1). Classification (NCBI taxonomy): domain Eukaryota; kingdom Fungi; phylum Ascomycota; class Pichiomycetes; order Serinales; family Debaryomycetaceae; genus Scheffersomyces; species Scheffersomyces coipomensis. The sequence goes on along the minus strand of NW_027042892.1, from coordinate 238,772 downwards.
TTAAGAATTTTAAGAAGAATTTCATAATGTCTGGTAGAGATGATTCAGATGAAAAGTCAAATAAATCTCGTGTTAGTGCCACTGTACCTATGGATATCAATCTCAAAAGAAGAATATTTATCATGACAATTACATCATTACTTCTCCTTAAGGTTTGTTTCATTAATTATTGGTTCTGCAGTTCATTTACATTCAGACTTCCTGTTGTCGATGTGATTAATATTTTAAAAAGTCCAGATTTACTTCCAACCACCAGTTTTAGTTCAAGTACAAATACTACCTTTGAGTTTTCAAATACACTCTTAAAAGATTTATTACAAGAAATCTATCTTAGAAATGAAGCTGAATATCTCACATTCTTATCTCATACTAGTCTCGTCGTTGAACCTACTCTTCAAGTTAGTCCTACTCAAGTGGTGTTGAATTTACATGAGGGATTCTATAATTATTGGCCAGGATCATTACAGTTCCCTACTCTTTCATTTTCCAATGTTATTACTAGTAAGTTCCATGATAAAGTTGGTTTATTGAATATTATTTCACCTTTGAAGCCTAGTGGAGATGATGAAGTTCAGCTTTTCGTTAGACAATATGTATTCTCAATGTTTTACCTTTCAGATGTATCAGAAACAGAATATTCTTTAGACTCATTTCAATATTCTTTTTATCTATTAAAAGTAGGAAATTTTTCAATCTTGTCAACCTCCATATTATTCATTTTAACTTTAATTCCACTTTTCTTTATTGAAAATGAATTTATCTTACCAAACTGTATTGTTTCAAGTATATTTTCTGGTTGTGGTGCATTCTTCTCCTTGTTTAACTTTGTCTCATCCATTATCATAATGGCAAGAACTCCAAAGCCAACATCTTGGTATTTAATTGTTCTTTACTTTTTAGAATCATTACTTTTCTTTCTATTAATGTTAATTGTTTGGAATGAGTTTATAAATTTAAAACAAGCTAAATTGCCAGAAGCTACATTTAGTGGAACAAAACAAACCTTAGTCTCTGAAACTCTGATTCCATTATCAAGTGTTTATTCCAATCCCCAAGTTGCTTCTGTTCTCCCAACCCTGCCTCATATTTCGGAAAAGTCTGCTGATAATGTAGATGATATTGTTCAAAGTGCACAATTTAGAAGTTCTTTAAAATCTCCTGAAACTAGACAAACTGAAGAAGATGGTCTAACTTTGAATTTACCATTTCCAAAGACTGACACTGAAGAAAGTAGTCCTTTAACTCACGCAGGAATGACTGCTCTTGGATCTTCTACAACAGATGCCTTTCAAGATGAACAACTTGAAAGATTTCCTACATTAGGTGAAGATGTCCAAACACCGGTTTCTCAAAATAACAAATTAGAAGGAGGAATCTTTTCATCTCATCTCTATTCACATAATCTATAATCAGGGGGGGGCAGAGTTTATATACAGCTTTTTTTTATATACAAATGTATCATACTTAAAATACTCTAGTATCATCTTGTAGGATATCTAAACGGTCTATGTAACTTGGTTTGAATGGCCAATTATCATAGGATTTAAATAACGTTTGCCAATCTTCTAGAGATAGCTCTTTAACTTGTTTATCTAAAATATGGTCTGGTAAAACTGCTGGTAAATCTTCTTCAGCACCAACTGCAATGTAAGTTAACATTTCTCTAACCACACGAGAAGAACTAATAAATAATTGTTGTAAAACATGTTCATGATCTTCAACTACAGCAGCATCAATCAATTTAGGTTCTAATTCTAATACCGCGAACTCTGCATTTGCAGGAATGGTATTTTCTCTCTTTATAAGTACGGGTTGATCACGGATTATAAGTCTAGGATCGTAACCTATACCTTTAGAATCTATTACGTCCTTTGGTTCTGTAACTGCGATTAATTTTGCATTGGTATATAATTCTCGTTTCACTGATGATTTATTTCTTTTGAAGAATCCAGATCCAGCTAAAAACTTTTGAGCCGTTGCTACTGGAACCAAACATATCATTCTTACTCTTCCATATTTTTGTAACCAATTTCCAAATGCACAACACATTATCCATTGAGCTATTAACGGTTCTCCAAATTTTGGTGGTGATAAATTTCCTATTACTAAAAGTTCATCATGTATCTTATCTCGTGGTTTAATCTGAGGATCTATAATCTTATCTTCTTTGATCATTTGATCATATGCTTCCCATGACCAACCATCTCTTTGACAAAGTACAAAGTTCTCCTTATTAGATGTAACCTCTTTCAAATGTTCAATCTTTTCAGTCCATTCTAAAACATGAGTCTTGGAATATTCCATTATAACATGATTCCGTGGCTTCAACTCCATATTAATCATACTTGAAAGAAGACCATACCCTGGAAATACATCTACTATGTCAAGGTTTTGTGAATTGGGATATTTGGATCTTAAATCCAATTTGTCTATTATACTTTGACACAGCTCTTCATTGGTAATACTTTTGAAAGTGTTTTGAAATCTGGATGAGTTCTTAAGGAAAAGCTTTTGTAAGTGTGGGTTAACACATCTGGCCAAGCTCATTGATTCTGGTCCTTAGCCTTAGTTATATATCTTACTTACAATGTCTTCACTTAAAGGTTTGATTTCGTTTGCAAAAAAAAAATATAGATGCAAGTCGTGCAAAAGGGTGAACTAACGAAATAAGGAGAACACAGCTTTTACAATCTATCATCTTATCTTGCAATCATTCCACGTCAGTATGTCCATCAATAATGTTACCTTGAAGAATGGGTATATGAAAGAGTTAGGTACTTCTCGTGAGTTGCCATTTGAATTATTAGTTGGTGGAGGTGAAGAATTGAAATATAGTACACAGACAGGACGTCAATCACTACTGATTAATCTGCATGATAATCAAGATAGTATCATTCACATATCAGCAAAGGATGGATTTATCTATTTGACTACTAAGAGATTGATCTTTATTACAGCATCACAAGGAGATATAAACTCATTCCTGATTGATTTACGATTTGCTGATAAATTACAATTAAGTCATGAATTGAAATCACCCTGGTTTGGCGCCAATTTCTGGGAATTCATATTCTTTAGTAGCAATGTTAATGGTGCTAGTGATGGATTTCCAACTAATAAATACTTCAAGGGTCTGCTTAAGTTCAATGATGGTGGTTTGTTTACGTTTGTGGAGGTCTTTAATACTGTTCTCAATGATAATGTCAATAATACCCATATTGATGAAGAGTTGCCACGCTACACTGAATATTGATAAATGAATATATAACAAAATAATAATAATAATAATAATAATAATAATACTCTAAAGTCAGAATCAAATTTAATAATATACATAATACTTAATACTTAATACAAACAAACAAAATAATTCTTAAATAACATTTTTATTCAAAGTTCATTGGTGTTGACTCTTCTGATCCCGCAGTGGTGGAAATACCGACGATTGGACTATCAATAGGTTCATCATTATCTAATTTCTCAAGCTTTGCTTCCGCTGGTTGTTTGAGAGCTGCATTAACATTCAATGGTTTCAAACTGTAAATTTCATCAAAATCACTGAAGTCAAGAATTTTATTCAATTCTTCTTCTGATAATTCAGATGAAAGCTCTTTAAGCTTATCAGATGCTAGCAGTTCCAATTTGGCAGCATCTTGGTAAACAATAGACCCTTCTTCATTATAGATCTTGGCATTGCTAAACATTAAATGAAGATCTTCCATCATTTCTCTCACTTGGGTATAACTTCTGGAGCTGATTCTCTTCTTAACAGTATCCAAAGCAATAGGATGTTTGATCAAAACATAATAATCTGGATATAATTTCTTCGATGGTTTAACCAAGAATAAAGCACTTAATTTTCTGTCATGTTCATTAGCGTAATTCGTTACCATACCATAAATAGTTTCGACAGTATTTTGAAGTTTAGCACGTTCATCAACATTAAGTGGATCAATGGTTGGAGTAGCTCTATAAAGTAAAGAACCACGTCCTCTTCCGCCTCTACCGCGTCCTCTACCTCTTCCTCTTGTTGCAATTGGTTTTGGAGTCATAGATTTGGGTCTCTTTATGATTGGCTCTTCTAATATTTTATCTTCGTCATCATCCAGTGGACGTTTGACAGCCGGTGTGGTAGCTTCTGGGGTAACATCTTTACTTGCGTCATCTTCATCTGAACCTTTAGACTTTGGACGTCCTCTTGGTCTACCTCTAGCCTTCTTTGGTTTTACTTCTTCATCATCACTATCATCAGATACAACACCATCAATTTGTTTCAACCATTGTTCTTCAGTTAAATTATCATCATATTTGGCAGTTCTACGTTCACGTGTACCTCTACCATATTCTTCAATGATATCTTCTTCTGATTTCATCAACGATTCAGGGTCTCTTCTATAAATTTCTGGTAATTCTTGATCAGTAAACAATCTTGATCCAAAAGTAGATGCCTTAGTAGCAGCCGATCTCTGTTCATCTAATCTCTTAAATACTACCAATTCATTCTCACTTCTAGCAATAATTTGATTTAATTCGTCATCATCCAATTCTTCATCTTCATCAGATGAACCCTTTTGTTTTCTTTCTTCTTCTTTCTCAATCAAGGCTCTTAACAATGCTTCTTGTTCTTCAGCGGTCGACTTGTTATCGAACTTACCAGCTTGAATAACTTTACCATCAATCTCTAATTTAGCATGAGCACGTTCTAAAATCATTTCTTCAACCGAATCTTCAGTAATCAATCTCAAGATACGAACTTCATTCTTTTGACCAATACGATGGGCTCTATCTTGAGCTTGTAAATCTTGATGAGGATTCCAATCAGTATCAAAAATAATAACAGTATCAGCAGTTTGAAGATTAAGACCTAAACCACCAGCTCTTGTAGATAATAAGAAACAAAAGTAATCAGAATTTGGAGCATTGAAATCTTTCAAAAGCAAAGTTCTATCATCTGCCTTAGTACCACCATCCAATCTCATATATTTCATATTACGGTATCTTAAGAAATCTTCCATGATATCCATAATTTGAGTCATTTGAAAGAAAATCAAAACTCTATGTCCCGTTTCTTTAAACTTAGGAAGGATTTTATCTAACAATTCAAATTTACCTGCAACTCTCCATATTTGATCATTAGTTTCCACTGGTGGATTAATCATCCTTTCAACTTCTTCATAAACAAAAGGATGGTTACAAATTTTACGCAATTGCATAATTTGATTATTTGCATTCTTAATTGTAGTAGGAGTATCATCTCCATTAAGACCACCAGCAAATAAAATGTTGTATTTCAACATTTGTTGATAAAGCTTAGATTGAAGTGATGACATCTTACATTTAACAACTCTTTCAACTTTATTAGGTAAATCTTTTTCGACATCCTTCTTCAATCTTCTCAAAAGGAAGGGTCTTAACACTTTATGTAATCTTCTAATGACCAATAATGTTTCTTCTTCACTAAGTTCGATCTTATCTTGGCCACCTGTATTTGCGAATGGAGTGTTAAACCATTCATCAAAAGATTTAACAGAGTTGAAAATCTTTGGTAAGACGAAATTCAATAATGCCCACAATTCAGGTAAATTATTTTGTAATGGAGTACCAGTTAAAATCAATCTATAGTCACTATGATAGTTGTGTGTTAATGTTTCAGATAATTTAGAATTAGCATTTTTCATACGATGACCTTCATCAATAATCATATGCACCCATCTGATTTTAGCAAGCAATGCTTTATCTTTAATGATATATTCGAAAGTAGTTAATAATACTTGGAAATTTCCATTCTTAATATCAACTTGTAAACCTTTACGTTGATTAGGTGTACCTTTATAAGTAATTTTCTTAACTCCAGGAGCCCATTTATCAAACTCTAAATTCCAATTAGTCAAGGTGGATAATGGAACAATAACCAAGAACGGACCAGCAATTTTCTTCACTTCTATCAAATATGTAAGCAATGATAAAGTTTGAATAGTTTTACCTAAACCCATTTCATCTGCTAAGATACCATTCAAATGATTGTTGAATAACGAGACCATCCATTGTAAACCTTTCAATTGATATTCTTTCAAAGTACCACCGATTAAAAGATCAGGCTGTTTGGTAACTTCTTCCTTAATACGATGAGCAACATTATAATAATCAACCTTTTCTCTACGATCCTCATCTCCACCAAAGACATCTTCTTCTTGTCTACCACTTTCAACAACCTTAATATGATTTTCTCTTTGTTGGTTTTGAACAGCTTGAGCCAAAGAATCCAAGAATTGATTGGTTTGCTTTAACAAATGTGTAATTCTGGTATCCTTCGTATGATCTAATAATTTCAAATAAGCTTCTTCGTCATTCAGTTTCAAAGCTTGTAAACGTTGTTTGGCCATTCTTTCCAATCTCTTCTGTTCTTCTTTGGCAGTTTGATTATGGAAACTTCCAATCTTAGTGATAAATCTACCAACCTTTTCCTTCTTACGAGACACCACTTCTTCATGTTTATACACATAACTTAAAATTTCATTAATAGTTTTTTGATGCTTCTGGTTTTGAACTTGTAAGAGAGTCTCTAATTGATGGCTGTATAAATCATGAGTAGCTGAAACATTCTCAAGTGATAAAGCACTAGATCTGCATTGGAAATTTGGATGAGAATTTGGAAGGACACTCTTGCTGAACCAAACTTGAGATAAAATCTTTCCTCTCAATTCTTTTTGATAAGGCAAAAGTTGTAATTGTTCTAACTGCAATTGTAATTCTTGAAATTGATCGTCTGATTCATTTAACGTACCAAGTTGCTTCTTGATTTGGTCAATTTCTTGTTCAATCTTGAGAATAAAATAAATCTCTTTATTGTTGTAGATTTCATCAAGATTAATACCATCTGGAAGTAAACCTGGGAATTGTAATCTACTTTGAGGAGCGTATATAGCATTAAATTGAATGTCTCTAACTTGATCACTGAAAATGTCGGGAAGCTCGAATGCATCAACTTGAGCATTAGGTTTATTAACTGGGATAACAAGTTTATTATTCTTTGTCTTATCAGGTATTAATTTATTAATATTGGTTGGAGGTTGTGGATCATATAGTATTGGTCTTAAAGGTTTTGGAACTTTAGGTTCTGGTACTGGGACTTGGATTGGTGGTCTCAAAGCTTGAGCCTCACTTAAAGCCAACGTTCTTCTTTCTTCTTCCTTCAATTGTTTCTTAGTTGGTTTCTTAGGTTGAGGTGGTGCTTTTGGTTTAGCTCCTCTCTTTCCTTTCTTCTTTGCATCTGCAGGAAGGTTTGGAGATGGAATAGTTGGAGCACCATTAAAGTTGTTTCCAGGAGCCATATTTTGTAATTGAGGTGATTGTGAGCTATGTTGTGGAGGGATTTGATTTTGATCAAATGTTTGAGCTCTCAGATTTGCTGCAGCTTGAAGATAATTTCCATTAGGTAAAGCAGATCTATCATTTGTTACAAAGGCTATGAGATTTTGAGGAATTGGTTGATTAGATGGTCCTGAACTCTTCAACAAGTACTTAAGAGCTTGGAATTGTGATTTAACTAATTGGAACTGTTGAGTTGTGAAAGCAGATTCACCACCTCTAAGTTGTTGTCCTTGAATAGCTTGTTCTTGTAAATTAACGGGCATTTGTTGTTGAGAATTACCTATATAATTTTGTTGTTGTTGTCCTCCACCATTCGAATTAAATTGAGGGTTTCCATTTTGAGGAATAGTATTGGCATTAGCTATATTAGGAGTGTTTTGATTAGAATTTATAAAGTTTGATTGTAAGTTTTGACCTTGAAATTGTTGTGAACCATTTTGAGCTAACTGAGCTGGAACCTTTTGAGGAGAAAGCTGTAGTGGTCCAGAAGATCTTTGACTCTGAGAATGTCCTTGCGATTGTAATTGATCAGATGGTTGACGTTGCAACTGTTGCTGAAACCCTTGAGATGGTTGTTGCTGTTGTCCTTGAGAGAGACGTTGTTGTTGAATATTTGCTGGTTGTTGTGGCTGTTGGAGTTGTTGGGTATCTTGTTGGAGTGGTTGAGATTGTTGTTGTTGCTGTTGATGGATTTGCTGCGGTGCTTGTTGTGACTGTTGTGGTTGCTGCTGCTGTGGAGGTTGTTGCTGTTGTTGTTGTTGTTGTTGTTGTTGTTGTTGTCTTTGCATCTGTTGTTGATTCTGTTGAAGTATCTTTATCACCTTACTGAGGTGAGCAAACTCAGGAACGTTGACAGCCTGGTCACCATATTGGTTTTTCAATTGGTGCCAACGTTGAATGATCTTTTGAATCTCTTCTCTAGTTAATTGACGATTCATACTTAAATAAGATATCAAATAAGACTCTACGAGATAGATTGATTAAATAATATAAATATGTATTTTGTAAATAAATATTAACCTATTTTTAAATTCCTTGTAATCTTTTTCGTTCCTTCAAAAGAAAAATAAAAAAAGGTCGTGTGGCAGGAAAATTGCTTGTACTATAATTATCATTTTATTTGCACATTGTATACATACCACAAGTCAATAGCCTTTCGTTAATCCTTTCACTTATTTACTTAGCGATTCAATCATAAAGCTAAGGTTCCTTGTATCCCAATCCTTGCGCTTCTCTAGTTGCTTTACACCTTCTTCAAATTGAACTCGGTTGAGTCCCCGAAGACGTGCTAATTTAGATTGACCAAAGTCAATTAATGTGACAGTTTTGGTGGCTTCATCGTAAAGCACATTCTTTTTATGTAAATCACCGTGACTCACATTGAGCTTGTGTAACGCCATAAGTGACGATTTCAACTGTTGTGCAATACCGGCATTCCACTTAACATTATCCATAGTAAGCCCTGGTGCTTTTTTCATTTTTATAAAAAAACCAGATAAAGAACCTTTCAATATACCATCATCGGATAAACGGACTGATAATTTGTTGCAGAACAGTCTATTATCATTAGTCAAATATCCCATTCCCACAAAATCAGGCATATGTTTATAACCTTTTGATTTCAAAAATATATATGTTGAAATTTCACGGATAAAGATGTTGTAGGTGTCCTTAAGTCTGTGATAGAAAGTAGGAGAATCTATTTCCCTTTCCATTCGGATTCTAATTGGATCATAAACCTTAAAAATTTCTGAATCGGATGTACAAATAACAGTGGAATAGGCAGTATTTATTATGTCTCCACTAAGAATTTTTTCAACCTGGACTTTGCTAATATCCAATATTTCAAATTCATTGGATCTCAAAGCCTTTCCATACAAACGTAGATTTAATCTGACATTAGACTCCTCCATGAAATTTACTTCAATCTTATTTATTTCAGCAAACATTTCTGAGTGGACTATTTCGGCTTCCTCGTCACTGTCTTCCGTTTTAGTTAATAAATCAGACAGATTGAATGTGGGATAATCATTCATATAAATTTGAACATCAAAAAGTTTTCGACAAAATTCATTCAATTTCTCATATTGCTTTTTAGTCCTTCTGTTTTTCTCTTTTTCACTTATTGTGAAAGATTCGTGATACTTTTTAAATTCGTCATCGTTAATCTTTGCATTATTCTGAAATTTTCTCACTACCATCATTATAAATATAGCGACGTTAATTTGATAATTGTTTGCATCAAATACTTCAATATCACATTTAACTTCCCTTAGAACTGAGATATTATCTTTATCAACCAATGGTTCCATCTTCAATATAATTGCAACACAATATGTTCCGTCGGTAAGAAAACCAATCTTAGAACGACATGTGAGCATTTGATGAAACAATTGCAGGAACATCTTTATCATATTTTTGGTAGCTCTGCACCTCTTATTTCTGGTATTCTTGAAGTCATCCAATACCTTCCGCATATCTTTGAATTTAACCTCTATTGGGATAAAAAACCCATCTTGAAGACCGATGTTAATATCAGGTTTAGCATAAGTTTTAATTTTTAAAGATTCTAGTCTCTGTAATATTTGATTTTGTAATGTAATATTCATACCAAAAATAAATCTTGTTGCTCGTAAAACTTTTAATAATTCAAATTCTAGTTGGCTTTCATTTTCAGTTTTAAGGAGGCGATCAAAATCAAAATTAATGAAATTAATTTGTGATAGTTTGATATCAAATAGCTTTCGATTCTCTATGAAAAATCTAGTCCCAGGAATATTGGTAGATGGTGTAAAGAAACCAAATTCTTTAAAAAAACGATTATTCTCTTCAAATTTATTGGTGATAGTACTTAAAATAACTGATTTGCTTTCTATAGGACTAGATATAGTATCAAAAGGTGGTGGTTTAGAAGAATCTTTTACCCGGTCTATATACCACTCCGTTTTCATATAGCTTAACAAATTCAAGTATTGAGAAAACAATCTAACCTTCCTTCCAAGCCTCACATCGGTGATATGTCTAGTTCTATAATCAACAATATCACCGACATATTCTAAATAATACGAATATTCCTGATATGAATATTGCCTAATTATATGTGGATTAGATATATAGTATAATACAAGGATGATTTCTTTTTGTATTTCAATGGAGTTTGTGAAGAAACTGGGATCGACAATGTTATTCAATCCAATGTCAACAGATGGATCATAATTGTTGAGTAATAGTTGTAACCTTTTTAGCCTAACATTATATACTCGTAAATCTTCATTATTGGCACTTGAAATATGAATAATATTGATGTCACGATCCATATTCTTCTTTACGAATGAAAGATAATTATGAGGACTGAGTAAATCTGTTATTGAATTCATTTTGATATAAGTTTTGTCAATTGCAAAGAGTTTGATTGATTATAAGAGATTATTTTTCTTTTTTGAATATTAGATAAAACGGAATCATTAAAAGGATCAGAAAGTTGTTCCTGGAATGTCCCTTTTAGGATATGACAATATGATATTTCTGCTAAACTAACCTGTATATTAACTGGGTTAACTAGAATATCTAATGCTGATGTAAATTCTTTCCCTTTTTTTTTTGCAATAACAATTTGTTATGCTGAAAGTCACATAAAATTGCTTAACTTATATAAAAAATTAAATCTTACAATTATATAGAATAAGATAACTTTTTAGTTGATCTCCTTGTTTGCAAACTTTGGAAAATTGCTAGAACAAAATTCGTATAACTTCGTTAAACCATTTACAAATATTTACTTTTTTGTTTACAAATAATTGCGAAATAATTTCGCAATTATTTCTTAACTTTTTCCACCCCTACTAAGAACAAAAGATTCAAAAAGATTTATTAAACAGAAGTTACTGACTAGAAATTAAAAATATCCAACAACATTAACAATACATCACAATATTCAATCATGTCAACCATTCTGAATCTATTCAACAGCAAACAATTTGTTTCATTTTATAATGAAAATGAAACATCAAAAGTTAACCTCGTAAAGCTTGCAATTAAAGAAGACAGAGATGAGTTTAGAGTAAATTATGAAACAGGTTTAGAAAATCTAAAAAAGCTAATCATAGATATTGACAAAGATAAAAATTCTTCAGTTGCAAATGAAATCAAATCAATAATTGGAAAAAAGATTTTGGATCAACCAGACTATTCCGACGTTCTTCTTTCTATTTTTAAGGCTCTAAATCCACATATTCCAAAAATGTTTACACCAAAAGAAATCGGATATTTAAGTTCAAATAATCAGCTGATTCAACGATTAGCAGATGCAACAATTAGAGTGTGCTTCACTGATTGCGATGATCAGGACAATGTTGAGTTATTTTTCGATTATTGTACTTCATTCAATCATTTAAAGCTGTTGAAAATGATTTACACAGCAAAAACGTCATTCGATGATCAATCTAATAGTAGATTGACGAATTTGAATAATCACATCAATCTGTACAGTCTCCGAAATTCATTCTTTGATGACCAAATCGGTTACTTTCCTACTTTCAATTCAAATAATATCAAATATTTATTCAAGGATTTGAAATCCATGGACATAGTTCCAAAAGATATGGTTAAAATAATTTATAACTGGCCATACGAAGACCTTCCAATAAAGATAGTCAATGAAGCTGAGTTAGAGAATCTAATGCTTCTAAATTTAGATTGGTCTCGGAGGTTATTTTCAAAAGCTGGAATTGAGTTTTTAGAGCAACGGCGAATGCATATGGAGAATAATGATAAAATTCATACGTCAATTCCTGACATAATAGTGAAATACAAGAACCACGAAGTTCCTCTTGAACTTAAATTCCAAGATCTAAAAAAGATCTTTAATGAATTTAAGCTGAGAAGGAATGACAATAGTCAAGCATCTAAATTACTCATTGAGTATTTCAGTCAATGCTTTTTGCAGTTATTAACCACAAAATCGAGATTATCATTATTATCAGATGGTACATTCGTCATTGCCTTCTTATTGGAAGTAGAACCGCCTGTTATAGCCGATATAACGGAAGAGTTAAGGCCAATAAGATGTTCCTTGACAATTTTTGATTCCAAGGAAGATAAATTTGACGTGTCGTTATTTATTTTATTGTTTATCATTCAGAATGAAGAGAAATTGACATTCGGAGAAGATGAATATAAAAATTACTGTGATGCAATCACTGTTAGTAACGATGAAAAAATTGCAAGAACCGTACATCATTATCAAATTTTGGAAAAATTCTTTGCATGTTTCCTTGAAGTACGCAACAGTCATCGCCAACAAGAACCAGTTCGTCCAGGTCTGCTGGATATGTTAAGTGTGATTACTGAAGAAAGTCTGGATCTGACTCACATTGCCAAGAAGGCGAAATTCGATGCTTTGGATAAAAATATTGAAGATAGTGAAAATGCTGCCGATAAGTTCGTCGGAACTATTCTTGATTATAGACTTAAAGTGTTATTCAATTCCATGGATTGGTTTCCTTTTGTGATATTAGATGCAACACGGTTAGCTAATTGTCAAATAATTAGTGGAGGTGTCTTATACGAATCTTACTCAACTGTTTTACTTCACATGGGTCTAGTCTACAAGGTTATAGACCCTGTAAGATTGAAGGTGGACAGGATAGTTGATTATCCTAGTTTTTATCATCGTATAAAAGCTATGATGCAACTCTTTGAAAGAATTGATTGATAGATGGAAAAAGTGAAGGTTCATAGATAAAAGTTATATATCTTTAGTGTTAATAGTTTGTATTATGTGTATCAATCCTATTTTTGTAGCTTTTTAGAATATAACTTATCAATATCTTATTTTGCAGTAATACTCCGCTACAAGTTGAATAAAATAACACTCTGCAACGTGCAGGAAAACTTATATTGACATTTATAAGGATTATATAGTAAAGCCAAGACCAGCCCACTCCCTAAATTAGGAGTTCGATAAACTGCATCTGTTGCAATGAATTTAAAACCCTGGTTGTAATTGTTGAAACCAATCTGTTAACAGGATAGTCGCTTTTCATGTTGGACCCCCGTCTTATCGTGCAAAATTTATAAAATGGAAATAATGATAAACAATTACTATTCCCCTTTCAACTTGTCATAAAACATAAGTAGTCTTTGTGTGATACTCTTGAGTTCTACCTAAATAGAACATTCAAACGAATTAAAGATCAAGATCCTGGTCTCCATAATTGTCCACGACCTCTAGGAGCAAAATTTATAGCGTCAAATCTTTCCTTTGAAACATATTCACCTGTAATATTTGATGGTTGTACATTCACCACCCCTTCAACTCTATTACGGATTGGAACGGGTCTGTTTTTCTTTCCAGTGACATTGGGAGCTGGGGTAACGTCTGATATATTTGCATATGAATAAGCGGTTGCATCAACTGTGTTTTGTAAAATATCATTAAATGGATCATATTCTTCTTCCATTGAGAAATTATTATAATGTTTAAACTTATTGACATCATAATTTTGAAACATTAATAATTCAGCTTCATTAACATTAACACAATCGATTCCAAAACTCTTGGCCCAAATTTTAGTAATAGGATCTTCAGTCACAAGTTTCCAATCTTCTAATTCATTGGAATGTTTATTCTTTTCCACAAATCGTTTATAAATACAATTCCTGAGTAAATAACGTAATCGAGTTGGCATTTCAGCAAAATTATCAGAATGACTAAGAGCATTTTGATATGATTCTGAATTTTCATATTGAATATCATTTCTCTTGTTACTATCTCTTAAGGATAAACTACTATTGAAATCATCTGAATTTGCATTGGTATTATGAGCATATGATTGACTAATGGCTGAATAATCAAATTTAGTTTTAAAATTAGGAAATTCTTTAACTTTTGGAGAATGAACTTTATACCTAAGACATTCTTTCCATTCAACGGTTTCACCCGGACCTTCGATTATTAAGTTGTATGAGATGGGATTCGTTGTATTCTCCTTGGGTTCACCTTCTGATTCAATGAATTTATCAATGAATCTTAAAGCTTCTCTTGCATTGGATGCCAGCATTGACATTCCTTTCTTTGCGAAATCAAATTCATGTAAAGTATAAGAAGGGATATAAATATTTAAGGTTATGGAACCTTTACTGGTATTCATATTAGTCTTGACATATTCATCATTAAACCATCTTTTAACATTACCTATCCCACGTATGAAAGCAGTATGATCTAAAATCAAATTGACTAATCTCTCCTCTTTTTTAGTATTGGATGGGTTTGTATTGGCATTATGAGTTTCAAAATCGACTAATTCATCCCGTTGATACTTCAACTCATCATCATCCTCATCATCACCATCGTCTATGGTTCTCCTAAACGAAGACATTGTATTTCTAGCAACTGATTTGTCTTTGCATGGAGTAGCTGAAATAATTAACTGGTCAGGTCCAAAATTGTATTTAAAAATAATTTATGGCATTTTTCTCCTGTATATAGTACGCCTAACAGAGTTGATAGAGATTTAGTATGCTAAAATCAAACAGTTACAACTTTAACAGAAGACTATGACATGAGAGAACTAGGATTGGAAGTCCTAGGTGGTCGAATCCTCAAAAAGGAAAGCTCTACGATTATCTACATGGTAATTATATTGCATTTGAACAAAAAGGAATTGATGTCTATTGACTATCTAAATAAAGTATCCTAAAATAAAATATCTAATGGTGAAATTGAGTTAGTAAAAACACATTCATATAAATCATAAATCCATTGCTTCCGAGTCCTAAGGTTCAATCAATCATTCAAAAAGGTTTTAAAGTAAAGCTTGGAAGCTTATCAGATATAGTCATGGGTGTATTCATGGAACTGTAAAGTTCTAACATTAGAGATGCCAGAAAAAACATATAAATAAAAAAGATTCATCCTGAAAACTTTTGATAAATGATTGAGGATTTCCTATTGATGGTCCTGTAAAGCTGAAGGTAGGTGTTTAATACATACTTATTGATAATGAGACAATAATCCTTATGGGTTGATCCTAAAGAAATGAAATAAAAAGTGGTATATAAATTTATTTTTTAACAGAGCATTGAAAAAGTTTGAAGAAGATGAAGAAGAAATTTTTTTGAGTGTATATATTATATACAGGTATTTGGTATCACACGACCATAGTTGCAAAAATAGTAAAAAATGGATTAGGGTTATATTAATTATATTATATTATCATAATTCATTTCTTTTAATCACATTAACCAAAACCTATATAATATATATAACAATATACATATAAATAAACAAAAACCTTTACCCAAACCAATAAATCCATAAATTAATTTTTATTCAGTTTCATCAAATAAACTTTGTAAAATTAATCCTCGATCTTGGGATGATAATTGAGGTTGACCACCACCACCACCACCACTTTCAATATCTTGAAAACTTAAAGCTTCTAATTCTTGTTTTAATTTACTATATTTTAAATGATCTCTTTGAATATCTTCATTTAAACGATTTTGTTCATCAACTAATTCCTTTTTCCAATCTTTAAAATGCTTTTCTTGATCAGATATTAATTCTTGAAATTTCTTTTTAGCAACTGCTTCTTTATGTTCAAGAACAAGATCATTCTGTTTTAATTTTGATTCTAAATTTTCTAAATTAATTTTATTATAAGTAATATATTCCAGCATACCATCATCATCATTATTATTACCGTAAATAGGATAATTATCTTTTGATTGTTTAAATCTTTCTAATAAACAATGTTCACGATAATTTTCATAATGTTGTTCAGTTGATAAAATAAGATCAAGCATATTTTCATCCATAATTAAATCTCTTAATTTAGCAAAATTACAATGAATTGGATTTTCAATTTCAGAAATTCCCCAAGGATAAATTCTACCTCTAACTATTGATCCATCAGGTTTATAAATTTCTTCATTTGATGAAATTATTGAAAATGGAATATAAGAAGCTATTGCTTCCATAAAATCAACATCTTGAATTAAATCACAAACTTTAATATCATGAAAAGTTAAATTTTCTTTAATATGTTGTTTAAAAAAATATAATTCATCTCTGGTTAATGTATCACCTTTACCAATTAATGGAATCAAATTAACTCTTTTTGATAATTCTTTCATAGTCTTAATATCTAATGGAGAAAGAATATCATTATTTGGAGATATAATATATAAACAACAATGAACTCTTGTATCATCCAAATCATTTCTAAAAGGTTGTTCCAGTTGATATAAATAAGTTCTAAATTGTTCATCAACAAATTCACAAAGTGGAACCCATTGAGAATCATTATCAATTTTATTACCATAACCAGAAGTTTCAATAGTTGTTAATCGAAGTTCAAAATCATTTTCCCATAATTTATAACGTTGAATTTGTAAACCATCCTTATTTATTTGATAAGAATCTAAAAGTTCATCAGCTAATAAACTATTAATGAAAGAAGTTTTACCAACACCACAAGTACCAGCAATCATTAAAGTAAAATTAACACCCTTTTTAGTAACAATCTGAGTTCTTTGATATGGAAGTGATTCAAGACCAATTTTATCTTTTATAACCAGTTTAACTTTAACATCATCATAATCTTCAAATTCAGTACTACTATTTTCAGAGCTTTGGGGAACAGTAGTTAAGACAGGACTAGGACTTTGGAGAGGAGATTGAATGGATTCAGGAGATGATAATGACATCATTTGATTGATTGATTGACCTGTTGAAACGATATTCTCTTCAAGTAACTCATTGTCAGCGGTAACGTCATCATCATTCAAATTATTGAAATCTGAGATAAGATTAGGAGCAGGCATCATCCACTAGACAATCAATGGGTTCAAACTATCACTTTCAGCGATTGATTGATGTAATAAGTGATTCAAATGGATGTATTTGCCTTTGGCTGTAAATAAAAAGGGTGAGTTCAAAAGAGGGAGGAGGATCCAAAAAAGATTTGTTCTAAGACCCTCTCTTTCCTTCTATCGTCCCTCACCAAAAATTACTGCAAAAAATGATTCCTGTATATAACAATATCAAAGAACAAATCAATCAAACTTTACTATACTATAATTAGAAATAGAATACAAAGATAGGATCTAGCCATAACTAAAAATAAATTCAATTAAAGAAAGGACCGTGGATCACAGACAATGGATAAGAACCTGTCTTGGTTTGAACAAACTCAAAAATCCAAAATAAGCCTATAATTACATAGAGAATTAACCTGCACTGGATTGCCTGCCCTGAATTCAATCCTCACCACAAAACTGGTTCCAACTATAAAAATTGAGAATTGCCTAATTAGGACCAATCCAAAATAAATCATCAACTTAATTTTCAACCACAATGAAACTGGTCATAATAGGACGTAAACTATGATATTATTTAAACTATCAAGCCTGAAGAATGACAATGCATGTCGACTCAGCAACCACCCAACTGCAACTGCAACTCGAATTATTTCGTATTGAATTTCATTATTATTTATTATTATTATTATTCAACCACAATACGTATAAAATTTTTTATTTTTATTTTTATTTTTATTTTAAATTATTTTTGCTCATTGAAATTGAAATTGATTGATTCTAAAAATCTGATATTTTATATTCACACATCCTTCATTCCTTCCTTCCTTCCCCCAACTACTATCACCTTCATAAATAGTCATTAAAAGAACCCTTGTGTTATTCCTCCTTTGAAAAATCTTATCTTCGTTTTCTATTTCCCATTCTATTTTCAATTCATTTCATATAGTCCAATAACTTTAATTTTCTTGGAAGAAAATGCAAGTACATTCCCAAGACGATTTGTCCTTGTTGAGAAATGGGAACAACGTCTATCAAGAGACTACTCCTAGAGCTAGGTCAAGCTCTCCCATAAAGAATAGAAGGTCTATGCCTCCCAATGCTTTCGATTTGAAATTACCTACGGTACCTTATACCAATAAAATAGATGCTAATCTAACTCAAGAACAATTAAGGATGCTATCGAAATCTCCCATGTCAAAAAAACTTCATATTACTTCTTATACTCCTTCTAGTAAATATGTTATTCCTGTTCCATTAACTCTTCATTTGCCTCCCAAATTAAGTCCCAAGAATGTCGAAAACTTAAGATCTGTTTCCCCTGATGGAACTTCAAGACCAAGATCAAAATCTCCTCAAAAACATAGAACTAGGTTGGTTTATACTTCGACAGGATATCTGAAAATGAATTCTCTGTCGGATGAAGATGAAGACAATGATGCATCATATACTGAAGAACAACTCATTAAACGAATTGCTTTACCTCGTCGTCCATTAGTTAGACAATCGCCTCCACCGGTGGTAACCAATAATACCAAAGTACTGAAAATCGTTGCTAAATCAAATTATAATGCTCATGATGAATTAAGTATTATAGAAGAAATGTCAAACGCAGGTAGTTCAAGAGCAGCTAGCTTAAGTAGTGAGAAAACATTACCACCATTACCTCCTAGTAAGGTAGATAATATTGTATCATCAACCACCCCAGTTCCACCACAAATCATTAAACCATCTGTTTCAAACTTAACAAAATCACCAGCATATACAAATATTAAAATTATACCTCAACCCATTGCTCCTTCCCAACAACTCAATTCATCCCCCACTAGTAAAAGAAAACCTCCACCACCACTTATACTTCAAAAACCAGTTGAAGCACCATCTATTGAAGTCAGTTGTATTCCAAGAATTCCAACTGAAGAAAATCTTAGAATAGCACAACGATCAAATGCCCCCGCCCCAATTGAATCAAAGGAAGTCCACTTGAAAATCAATAAGAGAAGTTTCAGTGATGAATCTCAAGTATCATCGGCCAGTTCATTCAGTTCCGTAGGTGATTTTATGAATTTTGCTCGTTTTTCAAGTCAATTAAAAAGAAATAGTGCTGCTTCTCCTACTCCTGATAAGCGATTGGAGATATATCATCAGAAACCATCTATACTGACTGTTATGGAAGATAAACGAATAACATCTGGTGCTAGTGAAGTATCTGCTGCTAGTAATGATTCATGGGAATCGATTCAAGAATCAATTGATCTTTCTATAAGTGAATATAGTATTGCTTCTCTGAAAAGGAAAGAGAAGAAAGAACAAACGAAGGACAAGAGCATCATGGCAAGATTACAAGCTGCCGATGTAGATGATGAAGAAGAAGAGGAAGAAGAAACTGAAGAAGAAGGAACAGTTTCCGAATCTAATGAAAATGAAGACACAGATGAAGATCAACTTGATAACGAACCATTAACCCCAATTACACCATTAATAGAAATCTCAAAGGAAGCTACCAAAGTAGTCCAAGAAAGTTTACAACCAACCAATTCAACCCGTATAAATGATAAAGATAATGGAGGATTAGGAAGAAGATTTAATTTCCCTAATAATTTATTGAATGTAACCAACAGCCCTGAAGTTAAAAATAGAGCAGGTAGTCTAAGATCGGAGAAATCAAAGTTTAGTTTCTATTCATCTAATGGTCAAATTGAAATCCCTGATTTTACTAATCAATCTGTATCTGATACATTTTCTTCTAAAAAATCAGTTGCTTCTACTACGTTCGATGAAGTATCGAATGGTTCATCAGCTCCAACTGAATATAACGCTTCCGAAACAGAACATGCATTAACTAATTCCAAACCAAATTATAATAATCCAGGATTTAATAACTTTTATGGAGATGCAAGACTCTCAAAGAGTACACCTTGGAGTCTTAGTGAAAGTGGTCATTCTGATCAATCAACTGGAAATAGATCAAGGACAGGTTCTCCAGTGAGACATACCAGACATAAATCCATGCATAATATTGATTTTAGTGATTTGATGGAATCCCAAAGCATGCATTCTAAATCACCATCAGTTGATATGTTGAATAATCGTATGGTTGCCCCTTCAATGCCCATGCCCGAAGCTTATACACAACCTAAACCAACACAACCTCAACAAGAGGAAGAGGCTTTGGAAATACAGATTGAAGAACCTCCAAGTCAAGTGCGGTATGCTATTGATTTCAAGGATGCCACTTCCCATGAAGATTCTCATTTCAATGATCTCAATACTAGGATCAGTTCTTATAACTATGATGTTGAATCAATTTCGGGTGCTGTTAAAGCTTTACAAATTGCTCATAAGGATCAACCTGTCAGACCTACATCACCATCTCCTAGTGTGATATCAGATACTGAAAGTGTGGTTATTGATTTGACGGATGATCAATATGATATCTGTATGATAAACAGAAATAATTCAACCACTTCATATAGATCAGTGACAGAGAAAACCAAAGATGGAAAAGAAATAGAGGTGGTTTTGGTTGATGATGAAGGTGAAGATGATGAAGATTTAATGAGTATTTATTCAAAGTATAGAAATAATTCATTTGTGTTTAGAAAGGCATCCACTTCTTCAACCACATCTTCAGTTGCATCAAGATCGAGTGGCACATCGGATTTCTCATCTGCATCTTTCGATAGTATAGCATCATCACAACAACTTAAAGTCATGCCATCTAGTCATTTAATTAATAAACTCAGAAAAGACCATATAAGAGGTACAGTGGTTGAAGATTTAAATAAAAAGAGAGGACAAGGTAGTGTTTATTCTATCACATCAAGCAATAGTGCAAGTTACACATCGAGAAGAATTAAACCACCAGTCAGCATAGCTAAGCAAACCTCCATTCCACATTTAAACCCACCAGTGCCAACAAAAGCATCACCTCAAGTAACGTCAGTTCCTACAATAATCGTCACTGAAAGGGCCCAAATTCCTAAAACGTATTCATTCACTCAAGGTCAAACATTTTTAAACTAAAAAGGAAACTTAAAATATAAAAAAAAATTCATTCATGCATTAATATAAAAAAAGCATTTCAATTTTAGAATTTCACTTAGCATATTTTCATTTTTTATTTATTCGATAACTTAATTTAGTTTTAATTTACTTCTTTGCATTTACTGTTAATGTTATTATTATTATTAAACGTAAACTTTAATTTTTAGATATATATATATATGTCCTGTAGTATACTTATTTAAGGTATGGACTATCTGTTTCTGTGATAGTCATTAAGTTAGTATTGCTTGTTACTGTATTTGAGTCAACTCTTTCATAGGGAAAGGTTGAACTTTCATCATTATGATCCTCATAGTCATCTTCAACCGATGCTTCTTCATTGACTGAAGCAAATGAATTCATTGATCTTGTAGAAGTTGCTCTACTGACACTTCCACTTCTCCCAAGTTCCAAACCTAAACTGCTATTACGATAAAATGTAACTGTTTTATTCAAAGTTTCAATTTTATTAGTTTGGAATTTATTATCCATCACAGTTCTGATGGGTTTTTTATTATATGAATTACTTCTTAAAAATCCATTATTATTATTATCTTGAACTTTATTTAATAATTTTCGTTTATAATCATGATCTTGGAAATCAAAATCTTCGGGTAATTGATTAATTTCATCCAACATATCTTGATCCCAATTATGTCCCAGATCTTCTTTATTAGAAGTGGTACTACTACCACTTTTATTAATCGATATGTCTTCATCATTATTGAACCAGGAATATCTCTTGGAACTATTGATTGGAGTCAGAACAATACGTCTTGTGGCAATGGTAGGATCTTTAACCTTTGGTTTACGAATGGTTGAACTATTGGAAACATCAAGTTTCGCTAAAGTACTCATCATATGACTTATGGAATCGCGTCTTTTCTTTAAGGTTGACGTGGAAGCATTCAGATCAGATTGTTCAAGTTTGGCTAAGGTTGACATCATATCATTAATTGATTTTCTATTTTCTTTCATTTTGTCCTTTTGCAAATCACTCGATTTATCAGTACTATGTTCCACTTCCAGTTGATTTTTTTCTAAGTCTGCAAGAAGACTCATCATACCAACTATAGATTTTCGTTGATCAGATTGGAAAGAACTAGTACTGATATTGGCATCTTTATTATTGCTTCCACTATTTTTTCTTGATGAAGCAGTTTGACTTGATTCTAATGAACTTAATAAATCCATCATACTACTAATTGATTTCCTCATCGAATTATTACTCACACTAGTTTTATTACTGATGGTAACATCATGCACGGAATCAGGAGTTTCAATACCTAATCCAACTTCAGGAGATTTGATTTGAGATTTGTAGATCGTATTATGAAATTCTTCCATATTATTGACTTTCTGTTTGATTTTTAAGTCCAAATCATCACCTATCGATTGATGAAAACTATGAACTTTAAAAACTTCATTACCTCCATAATCAATTTTTAATTGTTTTTGACTTACGTTGTCCTCTTCTTCACCTTTAATACCATCACTATCTCTCCGATTGATGAAGGTTTGACGAGATGATTTCTTTGATGAATGATTACTTCCTGGTCTCATAAGTTTATGTTTTAAATTATGACCGATAGTTAATCCATTAATGATGGGACTACTAATATCGAATAATTCCAAATTATCCACTGATTTCAATTCAGGAGTCTTTCGAATGGCCACAGGGGTCGTTATGGCCTTTTCAATCGATGATGACAGTTTAGTCATCACATCCAAGTAATTCTCAAGTATATCATCTCCACTACCATTATTATCATTGGTTAAAGTTTCAATCTCTTCTGAAAAATCAATTCCCAGAATTGATAAATGATAAGATGAGTTAAAAGGTTTTTGAGTGGTGGGTTGTGAAGGGAATGGGATTTGATAGGGATGATCATAAGGTGTAGATGGTATATCATCTACGATTTGTGATTTGAAAGGGAACGGGTTTAAATTATGGTCCACATCTTCATCCACTGCTTTGTTGTAACTAATGAATTCATCATCATCCTCATCATCTCCTGGTATATCATCATCATAATTCTCGTAATCATCTTCATAATCATCTTGATCATAAAGATTTAACTCATTATCGAAAACCTCATTTGAACCTAAGCCTGACTTATGTTCAATCACCAGACTTTGATCTTCCACTTCATCTTCATCATCATCATCATCATCAAATACTTTATTATATTGAATTTCATCATCCTCATCATTATCCCCGAACACACCATCCTCATCATCACCCTCATCATCATCCATACCATTATTTTCAAAATCATAATCGGAATATTCATCAACTTCATAACCTAAATCATGTTCAGAGAAGGTATTTATCTTTGCGAAATTATTCCCCACCGAAGCTGAATCCTTTGATTTATAATATTTAACCGACGTATTCCTACCTCCCTTTCTATCTCTTACAAATGAGAATTGAGAGGATGAAGATGTATCAGAGGAAGTTCCATCTGCTGCTTCTCCCTCCGGTCCTTCTTCGGTATGGGGCACTAAGTTCATCTTGACTTTTTTAATGTTTGACCCACCTACAGATTCATTCTCATCTAAGGGTGTATCATTAGTCGATTCCACTTGGGTGGTATCAGAATCAATAGGGAGGGAAGTTCGTGTGGTGGTATTAGTGATGGTGGTTTTCTTGGATGAGTCGAAACTTACTTGTTTCCGTTCAAAATTATTCAAACTTTGAGTGGAGGATACAATCAGATTATTGGCTTGATATATCAGGGATGAAGCCGTTGTGGATGAATTCGGTTGTTCCCGAGATAAGGAAGATGATGTTTGAGTAGTTGGTATAATATGAGCTTGGGATTGATTCGCTGATGATGATGATGCTAAATGGGAATTAGCTGAATGATATGAATTTATAGATGTTTGAGAAGGTGATGAACCAATGGGACTACTTCCTTTTGAATTAACCAATGCAGGAGATGATGTAGAATTGAATAGTACAGGAGGAGGAGCCAATCCTGCCACATTAGAACTGCTTTTCGAAGATGGTTTATTCTTTGTGGTGGTGGTAAAGGATGGATTAGTATATTTCGAATGGAATTCATGAACGGAAGAAGATGTCAATTCACTAATATTTGAAATCGAAGTATGACTTCTCGTATGTCTTAATTTCTTATGTTTCAATTTCTCCAATGTTCCAGATGATGAATGTAAGATATTATTCAAACTTGTACCTGATGAAGGAGATGCTCCGTAATTATTAACCGTGGTGGATGAATGATAAGGTTTTGAGTGATGATGACTATGACTATGACTACTCCCACTTGAGAATAAGTTCTTTATAGGTGAAAGTAACTTCTTGGGTGAACTTAGACTTGAAGATGGATTATTGGATAGATTAGGTGGAGTTAAAGTGAATTGAGAAGATTGATGAAGTCGAGGGGATGGATTAGGAGTTATGACGGATACATTCTGCTCACCAATATTATTCGATTGAGATCCTGAATTGGTTGATATCGATGTGGTGGACGGTAGAGATGGTGGAGGTTGATAATCCAGTATTGAAGATTCAAATGTATCAGACTGATTCGAATCATTCCTTCGATGTGATTTTATAAATGATCTCATTTAGACTTATCATTTGATGACGACAAAGCTACCCGAGATGAGATATAGACAGTCGTGGTATCTATCTATCTGTCTGTTGGTATAAAATGATGGGTTTAAATTGAAATTTGAGATAGTTAACTATATGCGACAGATCTGTTTTATTACACGCATTTATTTTGTTTGTTTGTGTGTGAAATTTATTTATTACTATTTATGGCATACAAGTTAATATTTTAAGGGGACACCCAAAATATGATGATGATGTCAAGTTGCAACCAAACTACAAAATTTCAAATTAACAACCCACACACTCATCTTCATTGTTATCCCTATTTCAATTGCAACATCTACACTTTTTGACTCCTTTAAGGTTAAGGTTGTTTATTTGCGATCCTCCTATGGGAGGAATACAATTTAACACATATATACATAGCTAAGACTGATAATGATAATCATCAGTCCAAATTTTTTTTTATAAGTAATTTATAACATTTTTAATAATCCAACAGTAAGTAATTCTTTATTTTTTTTTTTTTAATTAATTAGGTTGATCAATTTTACTTTTGTAAAGATCTTCTGGTTTTAATAGCATTGGCTAAAACATCTAAAACTTCAATAGTATTATCCCAACCAATACAAGCATCAGTGATAGAACAACCATATTTCAAAGCAGATTTACCTCCTTGTTCTAAAGGTGGAACATCTTGTCTACCTTCATTGATATTAGATTCAATCATTAAACCACAAATGGCAGTAGAACCTCTAGCAATTTGATCAGCTACAACAGCAGCTACTTTTGGTTGATTTCTATGATCTTTATTTGAATTACCATGAGAACAATCAACCATAATTCTTGGACCTGGGTTTGATTCAGTAACAATTTTACTTTTAATTAATTGTTCTTGAGTTTCTTTAACTGATTCTTCATCAAAATTAGTTCCCTTTTTACCACCTCTTAAAATAACAAAAGTATCTTTATTACCATCAGTACCAACAATAGCAACAATACCAGGTTTAGTAACAGAAAGGAAATGATGAGGATGAGAAGCAGCTCTCATGGCATCAACAGCAACTCCTAAGGTACCATCAGTACCATTTTTAAATCCAACTGGGAATGATAAACCAGAAGCTAATTCACGATGTAATTGAGATTCAGTAGTTCTAGCTCCAATAGCACCAACAGAAAATAAATCAGATAAAAATTGAGGAGAAATAGTATCCAACATTTCCCCTGCAATAGGTAATTTTGAAGTTAATTCAACAAATAATTTTCTGGCAATTCTTAACCCTTTATTAATTTGAAATGAACCATCAATTTCAGGATCATTAATTAACCCTTTCCAACCAACAGTGGTTCTTGGTTTTTCTAAATAAGCTCTCATAACAATTAATAATTCCCCTTTATGTTTTTCAGATTGTTCATATAATCTATTAGCATAATCTTTAGCAGCTTCAGGATCATGTATAGAACATGGACCAATAACTATGATTAATCTATCATCTTTACCATTCAAGATATCAACAGCGCCATTTCTACCCCTTAAAATCACTTTTTGAGAAGCTTCAGTTAATTGGTATTCATGTTGTAATAAATCAGGAGGAGTTAAAGGATCGTAACCACGAACTATAGTAAAGGCAATTGTTAGTATAATTTGAATCTTTGACAAAGTTTTCAGTTGCGACAAAAAAAAATTTATGACACATCGAAAAAAAAGACGACTTTGAAATATTTAACTATTAGAATTAGTACTAAGAGGTTAATCACATTGACAATGACGATGGTATGATGAGATGTGAATGTGATAATAGTAATGGTACTAATGGTAAATGACAATACTTCAGATCAAGAAATGATTTACATACTTCTCCAATCTTCCATACGAGATCTGTCGCCGACGTGCTCGTTAGTGATGAACATATTTATGGTGGTAGTGTAGTAGTTAGATGATGAACTTTATATGAAATACGAGAGGTTATATATCTTAGATCTCTTTTGAATGAAGATTTGATATAAACGAATGTATTTGAATGAACTTAACTAATGAACTAATAGTAAGAAGAAGAAGAAGAAGAAGAAGGAAATCAAAAACTAGCAGTTAACAAGGAAGGAAGAGGGTTCCATTTATAATTCTTTTTTTCACTTTTGTGGTCAAAGAATTTATTTAGTCATAGTTGTTTTTTACAGGTTATGATTGGTTTACCTGTAAATTAAATTATAACCTGTAAAAATCATATTTTATACACGTTGTATGTTGGTACTGTATATAGTGTTGCAGTATATTATAAAAAGATAAGCTTATCTTTACAAGGTGTAACTATGTTATTATTCCAACTACAATGACGTAAATTAGTTTCAGTTTCAGATATTATTTTACGTTCTTCGAGGCTATACGGATCAATCAGATTACATTTACAGTCTAATTATAAATAGTGTCATTTTTAGTTTCATCGTCTGTCTATGTATAGTGTTATTTATTTTTCATATACAGACATAGATAATAAATAATTATAACTTATTTATATCCCTTGGCTGATACATATGGATATACACGGAAGGGATGATTATAATATAACAAACTTTATCCCGTTGTAGACCACATAAAGCTAAGCAAAATTAATTACTGAAAAAAAAAAAGATAATAGGTGTGGCAAAGATCGACAAATTCAGAATTCAACACCGAGATAACAAAATAGAGTTACGCTACAATATTATGATCTAATATAGTATGAACAGTTTTATTTTCACCCCTTTTTCATATTATTATCAAATATGAATCACTTCTATATCTATATATATGTATACACACTTTCTCTCTCTTATTAAATCTTTTCAAATATGTATACATAACCATTACTCTTTATATCTTGTAAATTCTCATCTTCACAAATAACCACTTTTTCATCATTATACAAGATCCATTTATCCTTTCCTTCAATATGTTTTCTAATGAACACCACATAATGACCAGTATGGGGTGATGTACCCTTATGACAAATAACCGACTTTAATTTATATTTGGTTTGACTTGTAGTAGCAGTCGATTGTAATAATTTCTGTTTTAAAGCTTTATGTTCAGCCGCTAAATTAACCACAGCTTTGGATGTAGTTGTTTCCGTAGAAATTTCAATAACTCCATCATCATCAGGATTAGAAAATAACCATTCAACTGCTAAATTAATATCATTATTATTTAATATTAAGGCTTTTTTAGCTAATTGGGTACTAAATCCCATCCCCACTAAATTATCAATTGAATCTTGTGAAGGTCCTGAATCAGTAGTTGTAGCAGCACTTGATGTTTGAACATCGGGATTAAATGGTTCATCAATATCAATATCATCCATATGTGCAAAGATCCAATTCATAGCATCTTCAGCATTATTATTTCCATGATATAATCCTTTTAAACATCTTGGTTCTGGAAATCCCATACTTAAAAGCGTACTAAGTGCTTCTTCATTAGGTTTGAACTTATTATCACTAGATGAACCAGATACTTCCTCTTCCTCATCCTTTTGTTCAACTTCAACTTCATCACCTTCAAATATAGGTTCTTTAAATTCCCCTAAATCAATTTCATAAGGTATTTCAATCGGAACGTCAATTTTAATAGGAACCCAATTCTCCAATATAATTCTTTGAACACTAACTACCAACACATCAGGATAAGTTTTAAATCCTCCTGATTTAATCGCTAATCCCAGTGGTACTTTACAATGATCACATTTATAACCTTCGATACCTTCTGTATCACAATAATCTCTGATACTCTCAATTAAATTAACCTGTTCATAGAGTTTCTTTCCATCTTCATCTTTACCAATAACCTCATGTTTGATGGGGATCGAAAGATTATCAATCAATTCTGATTGAATCGATCCATGTTGACAATTTGCACAGATGGTTTTATTGGCAAATAGAAATTTCAACGATTGATTTAATGTTAAGCCGAATTCTTGATCTAATTTATCTAATAAATATAATAAGAATTCAAAGGCATCTTGTTGTCTTTGAGTTTTAAACTCTGCATGATTTTCTCCAATAAGGGTTTTGAATGATACTGGTTTTAAACCTAATTGATAATCATCACCTTTATTAGCTGATATTAAACTTGGTTTTGAATATCGTCCACTCCATAATCCATCATAGATTTTAATCAATTGATTAGATAAATCTTCACTTGGATTCTTGATTGATGAGGTGTTGAGTTCAGATGATAAGTTAGAAAAGAATTGTTGATAATTATCTAAACTGAATAATGATTGTAATACTGAATTTAAATAACATGAATTACCTAAATTTTGAAATCCCGTATACCCTTTACCATAAACAGGTTTTAATTTTTCACCATTAGCACCTTCTAATTTGAAATCCCAATTTAAATTTTGATAAATATTTAATTCAATTAAACTCTTTTCAGTTTTAACTTGAGATTTTAAATCAATACCGAATTTAAACAATTTTTCGGATAACTTAGGGACTTTAACTTCATCATTACATGCATAACAATAAACATCACAACTATCTTCGTTATCAGATGATAACGATCCTAATTTGACCGCTACGGGATGACCTGTGATTTCATAATGATTTAAAGCATGACCATTTCCTTTTAAATTAGATCCAAATTGTTGACGTCCACATCCTAAGGCTCCACAATGTAAACAGATCCATAAATTTTCCTTCAATTCACATACAGAACATTTCGTCAAGTCGATTTCTTTACTGGATGTTTCTTGTTGAATATCAATCGAATGATGACATGGTATAATTTCTAACTCCCATTGTTTGATTTCATCCTGTTGATGAGATGAATTCGAAGTTAAGATTTGATCGATCAACTTACGGAATGGATCACTCAATTCATCCAACCGATACGATTTATCCTGCTTAATATCATACACGGTATACTCCACATTATACAATTCATTTTCATCGATATCTTTGATTTCTAATTTTTGTAATTTAGTACTCTTTTCACCATTTTCATCATAAATTTTCTTTCGTTCCGATTCAGGTTTTAAAACTTTATTAATATTCAAATATAAATAGTTCCCTGTCTTTTCATAATTATCCCGAGTATAATTATGAGTGGCATTTCGTGAATATGCAAAGTAACTCTTTAAATCGATATCTAATCCGAATTCATTATTCTCAGGTGTATCAAACGAATACATGCAATCATCCTTGTAAATCTTAGCATTGGCAGGGATAGTAGATGGAATATCAGATGGTAGTTCTAACATAGTTCAAAAAACAACTGTAATATAATTGGATAATGAAAACTATAGTGGTTATGGCAATCTAAGGTTAGATATTTCTAATTTTGCCATTCTAACGCTGGTGTACAGAAATATTTACTGGGGTCAAGTTTTGCGACGACAGCTGAACTAAAGAAAATTTCTGTATACACTCCTTTGGCGGTAGATCCTACCATAGCCAAGATCTAGTTACTAAAAGCTTATTCTGTTGACATATCTTAATAGATACAATAGCAATTGGAAAGGTCATCGTTAATCTGGTGACAATACCAGACTGGTTTCAATAACGTGTTCATATTTAATCGTTTCCTGTTCATCAAAGTTCACTAATACAAGATCAATTATCTTTGCAGTCAACCACAAACAATACCACTATTATGTATGTCGGGTCAGATCCTGGGCGTCATCAACGTGATGATTATCATCGACCTCAACAACCTATCCCATTAAGTCGAAAACCATCTGCTGCTTCTGAACCGCCGCTTAAATTCAATAATTGTGTTTATTTCAGTAATTGGTCAATTTACGATAGGAAACATTTTGCAACTGATCTTCCATTTAATAGTATTACTCACGTATTCTATGCATTTATGAAGATCAATGCTGATACAGGTCTGGTTGAACTTAGTGATTCATGGGCTGATAAAGAAATTCCTTTGCCATCTGTATTAATCCCTCAAGGTAAAGCTAAAGGATCATTACTCCAATTTCTTCAATTAAAAACAAAATATCGTCATGTTAACGTTATCATGTCAGTTGGAGGTTGGGGAACTCATGAATTATTTGAAAGTTTAGTAGGTAATCCAGTAAAGTTGGAAAAATTTGTTACTAGTTGTATGAAATTTGTTATGGGATATGGATTTGATGGAATTGATATTGATTGGGAATATCCTAAAACTGAAGCTCATGCTGAAACTTTATTATTGATAATTCAAAAGTTATATGATAGAATCACAAATATATGTCAAGATTCTGGTTCACCACCTTTATCAATCTCCATTGCTGCTCCTGGTGGGAGTGAAAATATTAAAGTATTGAAACTTGAAAAAATGGCTGAATATTTATCATTTTGGAATGTCATGTGTTATGATTTCAATGGTGAAGGATGGTCTGAAAAGACGGGTTATCAATCCAATTTATATGGATTTAGTGGATGTAATAATATGAATGTGGATAATGTAATTAGACAATATCTTGATGCTGGAATTTCACCTCGAAAATTACATTTAGGAATGCCCTTATATGGAAGAGTATTTCATGGAGTTAAAAATCCACTTCTTGGTAATTCATTCACTAAACAAAAAGTAAAAGGGTGTGTGGAACAAGATACGGTTGATTTCAATAAATTACCAATTGGAATTGAAACATATTATCCTTTAATTGGTGCTGTTTCTTGTTATGATTCTAGACTTAAACAATTGATAGTTTATGATAATAAGCAAACAATTAGTATGAAAGCAAATTATACAAAAAGAAATAATTTAGGTGGTGGTATGTGGTGGGACTCAGCGGGTGATAAAAAGGGTGAAGATTCATTAATCAAATCATATTTACATGATTTGGGAGGTACAGTTGTATTAAATAAAGAAGAGAATCACCCTGCTTCTTTTTATAAAAGAAAGTAGGTTTATGTTACAATTTTGGATTTAGATTTGGATTTGAATATTGGATTTCAACTCGGTATATATATATGATTAAGGTTATATAAAAAGTATAAAATTGGGAATAAAAGTAAATAACTATATATGGTAATAAAAGGTAAAAAATTAGAAAAAGTAAAAAGTATTATAATAAACTATAATAGTGACAAGAAGATAAGTAAATAAGAAATGATAAAAATGGTGATATAAAAAAAGTAATAGTGTGATAGGAATAGCATTGGTTTAAAATTGGGGATGGATGGATGGATGGGAATTGACCACTAAAGTACATGCATTTGATTTCTTCAAATTGATTTAATTTGAGTATTATGTGATGAGATATGATTAAACTATAATATTGAATCCATTCTTGAAAAGACACTTAATACAGCTGCGATTAATTCTAATTGTAATTCACCGGATGAATCCTTTTCAATTTCTTCATTTACTTCCTGACCTAGATTCAAACCTATACCCAATGGAGATTGAGTTGATAAATTGAAAGGGAATTCACTAAAATCGTTAAGTAATTCATCAGCTCTGGCGAATGCTTGATCTCTTTTATCATAATTCAATGATAATAATACATTTTCTAAGACATTGGCGGCATAAGATCCACATACTAATGCAATTGATCTTAAATGTTTGAATGAAGTTTCTTTGCCAAATTGATCATTGGCAATACTATCTAAATCAACTGTTCTTTGAGCTAATAAAGCTAATACTCTATTTTTAAGATATTCTTTAGATAATTTATCGGCCACAGGATGAGTTGCCATATCAAATAAGAAGAAATTTTTTCTTTCAGTTCTTAAGATTCCTTTATCAACTAAACCTTTAGCTAATCTTTCTCTTACTTGTTTTAATTGATAATTGATTTTCATTAAATTCCAAGTTTCTCCACTTAATAAATCAATCCAATTGGTGACTGATAAGTTTGATTCATCATTTTTCATAATTTTTAATGCTTCATCTAATAATACTTCACCAGTTGGTTCAGAATCTATAACTTCAACCAATCTATCACTCAATTCAAAACGACGTCTGGCAGGATCATTAACCAATGTTATTTTGTTACGGAATGCAAGTTCAAGAAGAATACAACCTCTTAAAGCATATGAAATATTATCATTCCAAAATGATAAATAACCTTCTTTATCTTTAATACCAATCAATAAAACTTCTTCCATCAAGGTTAAAAGAGGTAATTTCAAAGTCTGACGATCTTCAATATCACGAGAATCATATCCAATCTTATGATCTCCCCCTCCATTACCACTAGAAGTGAAGTCATCATTATCATCATATGCATCATTCAGTTGTTGTTGTTGTTGATTGGAAGTTGTTGAAGTAGTGGCAGCTTTACCACCACGACGTCTTTGTAAACCAGAAGATGACATTGTTGCTGTTGTTTGTTCTCTATAATGTATGTCACTTTACACTCTATTCCCAATTCTAATTGTCGTTAGACTTGTAATCCACACTAATTGATACAAAACAAATAAGGTTTTAAATGAATGATATTTACTCCAGAAATACTGTATGTGTTAATTAGAGATTTGGGTGAATTTTTTTTTCCCTGTCCTGTTTAGCTTTTGTGTGAGGATTTGAAAGTGGTGCTGGATGTTTATTACGAAAATGATCAGATACTCATAACAATAGCATAGATTAGATATAGATATGTACTATCTAATTGTCAGATGGTGATGGTATGATCTATCACTGGTTATGAACTACCATGTATATTGAAGAAGAAGAAATTGGAACAGAATAGTTTATCTATCTGTGATGAACTGTCATAGCCTTCTACACTGTAGTAAGATCGTGATAGTCTAAAGGATCACAGATTTCCCAATTGAAAAATTTCTACTATTCTACTTAATCTTATCTCATGATACTGCCTCTAACCACCACTCAACATAAATTCCATCTCTATTATAAACTATAATTATCCCATCACCAACTTCTCTTCTCTTACTTTACCGACCGTTAAACGGGGGGTGTTAGATCAAACGCTTGTATACAGTACCACTGTTTTTGTTTTAAAGTGCGATTGTTTAAAAGAGCCATAAAGAAAAGGCAGCCAAATTGATTATGATATCACTATATAACTGTTTTTGAATCAATATAACCCAGATATTTATCATATCAACACTACACATTGGTTAGTTGAATTGCTCTGGAAGTGATTGAATCGATTAATCGTATAATTGATATATCTGTGGCCAATCTCAACCTCACATCATCATGATAGGTAGAGATACTAAACCCCAAGATTACCCTTCATTCAATAATAGTGATGATGAAATTGAACCTAATAACACTATTAAAAAGGATCATTTCACTTCATTCCCAAACTTACCTGATGATGAACAAGATGATCCAAAAACTTTCAGTCGGATATTCACTAACACTTTAAGAAAAGTAACTCATAATGCATCTAATTTAGTCCAAAATTACTCCTATTCATCTCCAAAGTCTTCCCATCAATTTTCAAATTCAATATTAAACTCACCGGAAGATGACACTCATATGGATAAACCATTTAAAGATGATATTGATGATTCTCCTATAAAACCAATTATAAGTGCCAGTAAGAAAGTTACTCAAGATTTAAATAATGTCATCAAATCTCTGGTGCCCCCATCAATAATACATTCTCCAAAATTAGAAAGTAGAATAATGAGTCCTCAACTTGAAGGTCATAGTTTTAATCTTACTAAATCTGATATGGAATCGAATCAAAATGAAATTAAACCATCAAAGCAATCAGATATACTACCTAATAGTCAAAAAGGTGGTGCTGATGATATCAATAATTCAACTACCATTTCTAATAATACCAGTATTAATAACCCTAATATCAATACTAATATGGTTAAACTCCAACCTCCAATAATGCCACTTGCTTCTACTCCTATCCCACCTCCCCCACCAATAAGACAATCATCGTTTATAGATGAAACAATAACTCCAAGAGTGACGGCTGATAATAAATCTTTAAGAATAACAACTATGGGAGCTCATATTATGCCAAATTCAAGTGCAACTAGTTCAGTTATTAATGTTAATGTGATTGCTGGTAGTGATAGAGATCTTTCCAAAACTGAGATTTCAAAATCAGAGACAATTGATAAAAGAGGGAGAAGAAGTTCACAAGCACCACTTCCCCCACCACCTGCACCAATAGCGCCCCCAGTTGCATCAATACTTAGTATCCCCTTGGAAAAAGTCCTACAAAGTACATCTATTTTCACAAATTTACCAAATGATATTGAATTATCTGATGATTCAGCTTCCGATATAGAAACCATTAATAATGATAGTTTTTCAACGTCTCCTTCAAATGGAAGTGGTAGATTAGTTAATGACAGATCCGATGGTCCAACCGCAACCGATATTCATAGGAATGGATCTAATAATATACTTCCCAACTACTATGATGTGTCATTATATAGTGAATCGGTTGCTAAATCATCACCTATCAAGGCTGAACAATATCGAAACTATAACAATAATGCTTATTCTGAAGAATTAAAAAATTCTCCAACCTTAAGTTCATTTTATGAATTAAAAAAGAAAGATCATAAAACATTAAGAAAGAAAACATCATCAACATTATCTACCGTCTTATTTGATAATGCAAAGACATTGATTAACAATAATTTACCAGTCGTATCTTCGGCATCATCAATAGTTAGTGAAAAGAAAAAGAAAATCAAACCTCATAGACTGTCCGAGAATCCATTAAAGAATGGTGGTATAGCGAAGAAATACTGGATGAATGATTCATTCGTTTCTGATTGTTTGAATTGTTTCAAACCGTTTACCGCATTCAGAAGAAAACATCATTGTCGATTCTGTGGTCAAATCTTTTGTTCAGATTGTACTTCATTTGTTTCATATAATCAACATAAAGATGAAAGAAAGAATGCATCACGGAATAAAATTACTAAAAAGACGTATAATGATAGATTAAGAGTTTGTAAACCATGTCTTGAAGATGTCATAGTTTACTTAAGTGATGATTCCTCAAGCTCTTCAGAATCAGAAGCCGAAATCGAAGAATCAGAATCAGATTCAGCAGTTTCTAAAGTCAGTGGTGAAGAAAGTATAATAGCCAATCATCCATTATCACGAATAAGGTCTTTATCGGTCAATTCTAGAAGAGACAGTATGACTAATGATGCAGTATTAACTGCTAACAGGGGATTTCTAAACAGAGATCGTTCGTCAATCATTGAATCGCCCATTAGTAATACCTCACCATCAAGAATAGAATTAGGATACCCTGATGAATCAATTAAAGTTCATCCCAAACAAGCTCCTCAAATGGCTATTCCAACTACAAGAGCTGGTGAATCGGTTGAAATTCCCGTATCTAAAAGCTTTTATAATTCAAATTTTAAGAACTCAGTCTATAGAGGTTCAAACTATGCTTTAGATACCATGATGATGAATAATGGTAGTTTTAATACTCCATTACACCGAGTTAATTCTTCAACTGATGCTATTTCACTTCACAATAGTCAATCTAATAATAACAGTAATAATAAGAATTGGTTATCACATCTTAGATCGAGTAATATTTCAAATCCTGATTTACCCCGAGTAAACAGTATTGATAGTTTTAATACCATGTATAATTCAATACTTGGTAGAAAACCTTCACAACCAAAATTAAGACTCAAAACTAGTGAACATGGATTACATAGGAAGCCGTCCGGTAAGAGTACTGTGCTGGTTGGAGATACTCTTGACTATAGAGTTGGTGGAAGTGATGTTAAATTTGATCATGATGATGATGATTTGAAAGATTCTGAAAGTGATGATGATGATGATAATAGTGCCAATGCTAGTGAAGATGAAGGAGCCATGTCGGCATATATATCCTTGAATGAAGAAAAATCAAATAAATCAATTCCAAATAGTTCCATTGTGGTACCTACATTAAGTGAATTTCCTGATTTTGCATTTGGTAATAAATTCACTCTTCCAAAGGCACCACCGGCATCAACCCTTCAATTGAGTAATAATTTAAATAGAGCTCAAGCATCAATGATGAGAATGAAATCAAGATCAAGAAGAAAAAGTAAACCACCAAGACATTTACATATAGGTAATACTAGTATGAGATTACCTAGTATTGAAAGTATGAATCAAGGTAGAGCCCCTGGTGTATTATTTGCTCCAGCATCCCCAATTCCAGAGAAGTTGAATTCACCATTTTCAAATCAATCGAATTTAACAAAGGGACTTGCTAGAGATAGAGGCGATACATCCCTGCCTATGTCAGCTAATTTAGAATCAGAAAATTCGATTAGAGATAGTGGAGTAGTTGATATTTCTATGTCGATTAATAATCTGGATAATGAAATAATGTCCAAGATTGATTCTTCGCCAATTGATGATCTGATTATCGAAGGAGCAAATGATTCAACTTTTGATCATATGTATCATCATTTACCTTCCAAAGAAGAAGTGTTTTTGGATTTATTTGATGCTATTATTGCTCAAACTATGGAGACAAGAGGTATAGTTGAAAATCAAGATAAATGGAAGCATGTTATTAAAAATGTATTAGATTATGTTAATTATTTAAAATTAACTGATACATTAGATATCAAACAATATGTCAAGATAAAGAAGATACTTGGAGGAAGAATTTCGGATACAAAATTCATGGATGGGTTATTTATGACCAAAAATATAGATTCTAAAAAGATGCCATCTACCATTAATAATCCAAAGATTGCATTACTTACGTTCCCATTAGAATATTTGAAACTGAAACAACAATTCATTAGTCTTCGAATTATTCATTCTCAACAGAATGTTTATATAACTAATCTAGTATCTCGATTAATTTCATTAGAACCTGATGTCATTGTCGTTGGTGATAGTGTATGTGGATTAGCCGAAAGTTTATTAGCTGAAGCTGGTATTACAGTTATATCAAATTGTAAACCACAAGTTATTGAACGTTTATCAAGATATACTAAAGCTGAAGTTTTCCAAACTGTTAATGATTTATCATTTAAGAAGGGAACTTTAGGTAGTTGTCAGAAATTTGAAGTTAAAAAATTTATGTTTGAGAATAAGGTTAAATCATTTATATTTTTCACCGGTACAGACATGCAATCAGGTTTCACAATTCAATTAAGAGGAGGTGATGATACTTTATTAACGTCAATTAAATATGTGTTTGAAACTTTATTACCAGGATATTTAAATGCTAAGTTTGAGAAAAGTTTAATGGATGATGAAATGAGTTCATTTTCAGGTATAACGACCAATCATAAGATTTTAGAATTTAAATCAATTCTAGATGAGATTGCTAATGATACTGAGATTGACAAAGAACAAGAAAATAATGCTTGTGAATTTGGATTAGAAATTATTGATGTTCAAAATTCTTTTGCTTTATTCAATCATCGAAAATTAAGTCTTTCACCGGCTTCAAGTTTTAGTTTACCAACTCCATTATCGAATATAATTGAATCATACTATAAATTCCATAAATTTTTCAAAAAGAATCAATTAATTCAAACCACAGATAATATCGATCATATTGATCCATTATGGTTAGATGATTTAAAAGTTAATTTCAGTTTAGATTTATTACCAAATCGTGAACAAGATTTACTTTCAAATTTAAGATTTGCAAGTGAAAGTATCTTAAAATCATTAATTTCCGAATATCATTCCAAAGCTCGTATATGGACTAATTACATGAGATATTTCCCAGCTTTATTAGAACCAAGTAAAGGGATTGATGTATTACGATCAACTGTCTCTATCAAACATGCTACACCGTGTGCTGGACCTGATATTGTTGCTATTCCATATTATGCGGATAAAGATTCATGTTTAGGATCATTCATAGATCAGATCTTTCATGAATCGATTACAGAATGTGATGAATGTGGAGAAAGTCATTTAGATCATTATAAAACGTTTGTTCATGGAGGTGCCAAATTAGATTTTATTTTGGAGAAATTTGAAGGTATTACCAATCAACAAGATTTCCAAGGTAAGAATCAACGAGTTATGTGGAGTTATTGTAAAGAATGTAAATATACTACACCTATTGTGGCCATGAATGATAATACCTATTATTATTCGATTGGGAAATTTCTTGAATTATCATTTTATGGAGAGAATGTTATCCCTACGAATCCTAATTGTAATCATGATTTTTATATTAATCATGTTCGATGTTTTGGATTTAATGATTTAGTGATTCGAATTGAATATTCCAAGATTGATACGTTTGAAGTTATCCCACCTAAGAAACAATTAGAATTCATTGCTGATGTTGATATTAAATTAAAAATTGAATCATATAATTTCATTAAGACTCGAACTGATAAATTTTTTGAAAGTGTTTCCAAAAGATTAAATAGAGTTAAGATTGATATTTTTGATAAGGGAGAAGATGGAATTAAAGTGATTGAAGATTTTAAAATTAAATTAGAGGATCAAATCTCCAATATTAAAGAAAAAACCTTACATATATATAATTCATCATCCCCTACTAGTCATTTAGGATTGAATATTATTTTAAGAGAATTACAACAATTAGGGGTATCATGGGATACTGAATTTAATGATTTTGAACATAAATTTTTACCTACTGAAAATGAAATTACTAAGATGACTCAATTCCATTTACGAAATTTATTAGATAAATATAGTCATGATTATAATAATAAAGAGAGTGAGAAATCGAAGGAAAAAGAAAAAGATCAAGATAATGAAGATGGAGGTGACGATGAAAAGGTGAAACTTAAAGAAGGTGAAGAAGGAACCAAGTCCAATGATCAACCTCAATCTGACTCTCAACCTAAATCTCAACAACAACAATTATTGGTTAAACCTGATGAGAATTCAATTAATAATCAATTACGTCATGGAAGAGATAATAATAATATCTGGGATAAAGTTAATAAATTTGAAGAATTATTAGATTTACAACGAAAGACATCGACGAATTCTACCAATAGTGGGAATGCCACTCCATCGAATGTACCAGGAACATCATCCACACTGACGAATCCCCCCACCAATTTCAGAAGATCTTCTTTATCAAGAAAAGAATCAGATGTATCTCTTAATGCGTTAGTTAATGGTCCACCTAATAAAGTAAGTCATTTGGCTAATTATTTTAATAATTTGAATTTAGATCAAATTTCGATGGAATTTAAAAAACAGAGAGAACAAGAATTAGAGAAGATGTCGAATAAATTCAAAGCTCGTAATATTGTGGAATCAAAACCTATTGTGGAGATTTATAATAAGATTGAAGATGTGGTTGATGTTAGTGGGAAGGGAGGAGTTGGAGGAATGGGGGGTGCAGGAGTTGGAGGGATGGATGAATCTTCGATGATTAATTCTAAATCGATATCACCTCCGTTGAAGAAAGATATAAGTTCAGTTCCACCTACTACTACACCTGCCACTACACTTGGTAGTACCAAAAATACATCTACTAATACTACTAATACCACTACCCCAAAGATTGAAATTCCTCAACCTGAAAAAGTATCAATTTTAAAATCCTTAACTAATTTCTGGGCGGATAGATCAGCTACATTATGGGATCCATTAGAGTATCCTTTAGATTCACATGAACATACATTTGCTGATTCTTTGATTATTGTTAGAGAAGATGAACCATCGTCGTTAGTGGCGTTTTGTTTATCATCTAATGATTATAAGACTAAGATTCAAGCTGTTATGGATCAAGCTGAAGAAGAAGGTGATGGAGAAGGTGATGAAGTGGATGGAGATGAGGGAGATGTTAAGAAGAAGGATGATGAAAGAGAAGGAGGAGGAGAACATGAAGAAATTGATTCTGATAATGTTAAAAAAGAAGATAAGACATTGGAAGAGACAGGAGGAGAAGAAACTGGTGATGAAGGAGGAGTTGACAAGGAAGAAAAACCAAAGAAGGATGATATTAATATTAATGATATTAAAAAGAAGATGAATTTCCTTAAATTGGAGAAAAAATATAAGAAATCATCCAATGGAAGTTCTAAAACCAATATACTTGAACGAATCATGATTAAGAATAAAACCAATCATTTAAAATATCAATTTAATGTGGGAGGGAATATGAATTTATCATGTAAGATATTCTATAGTGAACAATTTGAAGCATTGAGGAAATCATGTGGAGTAGATGAGAATTTCATTCAAAGTTTAAGTCGATGTATTAAATGGCAAAGTAATGGAGGTAAGAGTGGAAGTAATTTTCTTAAGACGTTGGATAATCGATATATTGTGAAAGAATTGAGTAAATCTGAATTAGAATCGTTTGTATCGATTGCGCCATTTTATTTCAAATATATTTCTCAATCAGTTTTTAATACTTTAACGACGGCAATTGCTAAGATATTTGGATTTTATCAGATTGAAATCCGAAGTATTAAGAATGGAATTAATCAAAAGATATTTAAGATGGATTTTTTAATTATGGAGAATTTATTTTATAATCATCAAACGACAAGAATATTTGATTTAAAGGGGAGTATGAGAAATCGTCATGTTCAACAAACTGGGAAAGAAAATGAAGTATTATTGGATGAGAATATGATTGATTATATCTATGAATCGCCTATATTTGTTAAGGAACAACTGAAGAAATTATTGAAAGGGTCCTTAAGTAATGATACTAGTTTTCTATCAGCTATGGATGTAATGGATTATTCGTTGGTGATTGGGATCAATGATCAAACGAAGAAGATATATGTCGGTATTATTGATTGGTTACGAACATTTACGTGGGATAAAAGAGTGGAGAATTGGGTTAAGGGGAATAATTTAATGATTGGAGGGAAAACTCTTAAAAAGGATCCTACTATTGTTACCCCTAAGCAATATCGAATTAGATTTAGAGAAGCTATGGATCGGTATATATTGGAAGTACCTGATATATGGTATAAGGGAGAGGAGAGGAGTTCAATCAATTAATTAACCAATCAATTTATTGATTGGTTGATTGATTAGTAGAGTCAATCATTTAAAAAGTACATATATATCATATCATATAATATACATTATAATTATAATTATTTATATTTATTTATATTTATACTTGGTAGCGTAAATGAGACATGATTGGTGACAATCCACATGGTTTAAGACATGACAAGACACGGTCTTTTAAATTCGACATTTTAAAAAAATAAAACGCGAAATTTTTTATTTTTTTTTTTTGTAATTTTTGATTTTGTGACATTTTTCTGTTTAAAGAGAGGAAAAAAGAGATTAGAGAAAAAAAATAGGGGGGGAGGAGGAGGAGGAAAGGTAACTTAAACAGGAAAGGGAGGAGACAGAGGAGGAGTAGTTGGAGTAGAAATGATTATACAGTGGAAGTAAATGTGTAACTGGATGAGATGACACTAGCCCACCATAGCCCTGGTGGGTTAATAATGTGTAATTATAACAAGGCATAGATGAATGATGACTGTAACTATTAATAGATCAGAATGTTTCATATGTAAAAATTTGATCTGTTAAGCACTAAATGATACAGCCTCCTCCTCCTCCTCTCTCCTTAACTGTTTATTAACTATGCAAAAAAAAAGATAAACGAGACGAAAACAAAAAAAAAATAAAAATAAAAGAAATAGAGCCGTACCATTAACAACATACAAATTACCGCTTGTGTAACAGCAATCAATTAAGATAATAACAATGGTCAGTAGTAGTAGTAGTAGTAGTAGTAGTAATAGTAGTAATAGTACAAAGTTAGTGTAAAGTAAGTATATGTAACCCCTATCTGTCTAGATTAATTATACTGTATAATCATTTATACTGGTTAGAGATTTAATTAATTAATTAAGGCGAGGCTCTCCTTCCCTGGCAGTTTCTTTACTTTACTTTACTTTACTGACCTCTGTCTCACTAAATTTAGTGATTGTTTGTTTTGAATTTTTATTTTTAAGCACTTCTGTTAACTTTAATTTAAATTAGAAATTATAAATTTTAGCGTCAACCACAACTACTACCACCACCACCAATTCCCACAACAGATTTGGTAAAAACCCTTCCTTTCTTTATCATCAGTTTCATTTCATTTCATTTCTTTCCTTTGTTTGTTTGACTTCTACCGTTGATTGTATCATCAGTTATAAACTATCATTAGTACTAGTACCACCTCATAACCTTAAATCTGGTCAGTTCCAATCAAGACGTTTTTTTTCCTTTCTTGTCTTGTCTATACCACAATCTATATCATCATAATCAGATCATATCATATCATATCATCAGTCACTCCTATTGATCAATCACTCGCTTACTTCCCATACCCACATCCACATCTAACTCACCATGGCCTTCAAACTCAGTTTTAATTCCCTTTCTTTCATCCTAATACTAGTCTCCTTTGTATTCCTATTATTAGCAACCATATCATCTCCTATAGTTCAATCCTTCAATTTAGGTAAAACTTCTTCTCATACTTATGGAATCTTTGGTTATTGTGATATAAAATCAAATACTTGTTCCACCGCAACTTATCCTTATTCATTATCTTCTGCAAAAGATGATACCTCAAATTGGTTCCTTTCTTCAAGTTCAACAAGAGATAATTTAGCTAAAATATTTATTATTGCTCCAATCGCTTTAGGTTTCAATTTTATTACTTTAATCTTAATTATTGCCAGTCATTTCCAAATTAAACCTGTTATTATCGCTGGAATCGTGTTTAACCTTTTAGCATTCATTTTAACTACTTTAATTACCGTTATTGTCATTATTGTATTTTATCCTAATTTAGCATGGACAAGTTGGATTTTAATTGGTGCTGCAGCTGCTACTTTAATTTCATTTGTATTAATGATTTTAACTTTATTATATCATCAAAATGATTCTTATGATGATGATGATGAAGATCAATCTTCTGATGTTAAATTCCCAACTTTTAATAATTCTGCTCAAGTTCCAACCCTGAATAATTTTAATTCAACTTTTACAGGTCCAACTAATTATACCAATTTAAATACTAATAATAATAATAATAATCATAATGATTCAGGTTCGTCCTCCATTGAAAAAGATTATGAATATAAACCTCATATTCAAACTCAACCTATCGCTTCATCTTCATCTCAAACTTATGATAGATCAATGATTAGTAATAATTCAAATAATTTATATAATTCAAAACCTCAATTAGCCAATGATTTCACTACTTCAAAACCTCTTCAACAACCTTATTATAATCCAATCACTGGAAGTGAACATAATTCA
The DNA here is from genome assembly GCF_036884675.1 of Scheffersomyces coipomensis. NCBI lineage: Eukaryota > Fungi > Ascomycota > Pichiomycetes > Serinales > Debaryomycetaceae > Scheffersomyces > Scheffersomyces coipomensis. The sequence goes on along the minus strand of NW_027042892.1, from coordinate 194,796 downwards.
AAATTAAGTTTAATTCAAAATTCAAATACCATTCCTCAACCATCTCAACAACAACAACAAACTTCAGCTCCTTATCCTCAAAATCAATATCCAACTAGTGTATTCGAACATCATCCTGAAGTTGAAGGTCATAAACCTTTCACGGAATTAGATGATGAATATTATCATGATGTAGATGAAGATTTATTAGATGAAAATGCTCCATTAAGAAATGGATCCGATGTAGATTCAGATTTTACAAGTGTATCTCAAAGAGCAGTAAATCCAAAATTTTATGGTCATCAAGTATCTCCACCTCAACATCAACCTTATTATCCATCAGCCCAACCTTATCAACCTCATTTCCAACAACAACAAATCCCAATCCAACCTCAATTACAACCTCCACTTTCTCAATCAACCTCATATTATAATGCCTCTCCTCAACAACCTCCCCCACCCCAACAACAACAACAACAACAACAAAGAGGTCCAACCATTTCTGATAATGTCCTTTCTCAAAATCCAGATTTCGCCATAGGACCAGCTAAAAGAAGAATGCAACCAGGTTTCGTCCCCGTAGCAGCTCGAAATAAAGCAAATCAACAAGCTAGTGCCAGTGCATTGATGGGAAGAAGAAATGGAAGTGGAAGTGGAAGTGGAGTAGGTGGAAGTGGACCTTATGGATCAGCCTATTAAGAGTTGGTTCGTTCTACAGATTTAATTTTAATTTAATTTAGTTCAGTTTTAGTTCTTGTCACTTTTTGTATAGTTTTGTTTGTTTGTTTGATACTTTTTACTTTTCCTTTTTTCAACCTTACTTTTGTTTCTTATAAACCTTTTGTATTTTTTATCATCCCTTTTATCTTATATATTTTGTGCTTTTAATTTATCTTAGTTTAATAAAGTTCTTTTGATATACAATTATATTTATTCATTCATTTAATTAGGTAGCTAGCTACTTCTATAAAATTATATTAATCCCATCTTCTGAAATTCATTATTTACATCCCCATCATCAACGAAATCATCCTCAGGTGGATTCACTGCTGGTCTATCATCAGCGGGAACATCAGGAGTCTTAGGAGGAGGAGGAGAACTAACGGGCTTCTCAATCACAGTGGTGGTCCCATGCGGTTTAACCAATACCACAATCACCAATACAAACACAATCAAACACATTAAGAAAATAATCTTACATTTGGTAGTCCTCTTTTGATAATGTTTAGCCTTGATTAATTCTCGATCACTATCTTTTAAGTCAACGGCGGCATTTTGTAAATTATAATCAATCCGATCTAAAATCGTTCCTTGTTCAACTATCATTGATTCCATTTCTTTAAAAATTGTCGATATTTCAATGATCCCCATGGCTAATTTTGATATTTCTCTCTCTCGCTGTTGTAAGAATGCCGAATTGGCATTAGGAGCATGTTGTTGTTGTTGTTGAAGGACTTGTCGGGAGTAATTCTCTATTTCTTGATCTTGTTCTTCTTGAAGGATGGTGGTATTGGTGGAAATGATATGCGAGGAGGTGGAATCATTTTGATCTTTCTTTAATAATTGATCAAATTCATCTTCATCATCATCATCACGAAGAAATTTGATATAATTATTTTGCAAATTCCGGAATATAATCGAACTTTCTTGAATCTTTATAGCATAATTCTTTTTAAAATTATTTAAAATTTCTAAATCCAGTTCATTAAAATTTAACCCTAATTTTTTATAATTTAAATTCAAATATTCAAATTTCTTAATCATGATATAACAACTCTCGAAATTCTTCAAAATCTCATAATTCAAATCATCAATCCTCTTCTCAATCCTATTCTTTTCACTCTTATTAATAATAATCAATCGTTTATAATTACTATTCAAATCATTCACTTGATTCTTGATTAATTTCAATTTATCATCCAAATCCCCCGCTATATCATAGATGGTGGGGATAATAGGTTTCATCTCGATATCATTCGTTCGACCCCCCTCGGTCTGTCCTCTCCTTCGTTGGCTATTATGGTTATTCCCTATTAATCCTTCTTCTTCTTCATCTAAATTATCGAATCGAGTTTGACCAGAATTATCTCCCCGCAAATTCCCAATCGGATTAGATCGTGGAATAGTTCGACGATATGAAAGAAATAAATTCGTCCGATCTCTAAACATGTCTTGCAATTATTATAATATCAATTGATGGTTATGATTTTGATGGTATTCACTTCTTAGTTTGGCCTCCCATGATATTAAATGTTTCGGTTGCGTTTGCTACAATCTGTCCTCTCTCTCCTTTTGGTGGTTCCTGCATATAATTTACACACATAAACTACAACAACTTCACATCTAATGATTTTAAATATACGTTTAATATTCCTATATATATCCTATAACCCTGTAGATAAAGATATCTCATAAATCCTCCCACATTCAGATCAATTCTTGGATTTTTCCTTTTTCCGATTCAAGAATGATAAATTATGTAAACTTACACTTGAACTTGATTTAATTGGAGTAGAAGCTGATCTATCAGTAGCGCTACTGGAAGGTTTTGTAGTTGATGCTCCACTTTGTAATGCAGCGGCTAATAATGATGCATTAGTTGATGTGGATGATGATGATGGGGTTGGATTCATTATATGACTTGGAGTTTCTAATGTTTTATAATGGACTGGAGAAGTAGATAATGGTGTCATGGTGAAGGTGGCTGAACCAGTTGATATGATATTATTATGGTTTGGCACCAGATTATTATTGAATGAACTTGAATTGGATACAACACTAGAAGAGGTCGTAAGTGGTTGACCATTCCCATTGGTGATAACATTTCCACCAGCATGATTTAATAAATTTAATCCACTTCCACTTCTCTTTGATGATGTTCTTGATAATGAAACTAAATTCGATGATGAAACATTTCTCGATTGAGATGGAGAAGTACTAGCAGATGAATTCTTAGATGAGGTTCTTAAATTCAATGAACTTGATCCTCGTGATAATAATGATCGACTATTAAAATTATTATTACTAAGACTACTACTGGTTTTAACCATATGAGGACTATGAGGAGATTCATCGAATCTTCGATTTAATTCTGCTAAATTGATTCCAGATCCAGGTAAAGGTGGTTGATATACCGGTGATAATACTCCATCTTCATGGTTAGTTACATCCGATTTCATAGCTTGAGCATATGTAGGAACTTTCGATAAAGTTTCATGATGTAAAAGACTTGTATCAGATCCGATTCTTGATATATGATTCGGAGGTGATTGTAATCCACCCGCATTTAAAATATGATTACTGGGTAAAGCAATTAAATTAGGTGATCCTGATCTAATCGGTAATCCTGAATTAGTTCTTCTACTAGAGAAATAATCTCCATTTTGACTAGCACTATCATCCCCATCTAAATTGAAAATTGCTCCTCTAGGAGATTCATCAGCAATATCAGGAGTAGAAACTACCAGTTGTTGATCATTATTATCTTGCATTAATCTTTGTAAGCTTAATTGACGTAAATTTTCTGTTAAAAGATTACTATCCAATGGAGACATTGAAAATTGTTGTTGTAAATCAGATGTACCTCTTGAATATAATCTTGGCGTAGAAGTACCTGAATTCATAGGGGATTCAATTGGTGATATATCCGACCATAAACGATCATAAATATGTTGTTCATATAATGGTGGAGCCATTATACCATTGAATGAAGTATAAGAATGTTCATTTGATCTTAATTCTCCATTATTAGCTTGTTGATCGGCTAATTCACTTAAACTGGTATTACTAGCACTATTGAAATCAGTTGCAAATAATAATTCTTCATCTCTACCATGAGGATTTTCATCTCCATTAGTATTAGCAGTATCTTTATGATCATTTTTATCAGGAATCAGTTCGACATCACTTAAATTTTCTTCATTTCTAGCTCTAATCGAAACAAATGGTGATATGAATAATTGAATAGGTAAGGAAGCTCTTAATTCAGATACATGACCATCAGGATTAACTAAACCAATGACGAATTTCAATTTATGTCTTACTTTAACATGTTGTTGAATATCACAATCTTGAGTACATTTAGCTAAACTTGGAGGAACTCTTAAAAATGTATCAACTTCCCATTTATCCATTTGAAAATTAGGATCATTTTCATCAGGTTGTTTAATTTTCCGTTCTGTAACAATTCTTTCTCCATTGTAAGGTGGAGGTAAATAACCTAAGAATGAATAATATTCTACTAATTGAATTTTAATATCACCTAATCTTAATCCTTTTAATAATGGAACCATCATAAAACTTACTGGTGTACCACTACCGATAGCAATTGCCTTTTGAGGAACATTTAAAGAATATTCAACTTTCTTTGGCCAAGTATTATCAACAGCTACTGTTTCCGATAATTCTACTGAATCAGTGGTTAAAGTTCTTATAACTCTAATATGTTTCTTTGCCACCATTGGATTATGGAATTTACCTTTATCGATAGTTGCTTCTAATCTATAAACTAACGAAGCACCAGGTAATCCTTCTATAGATTCAGGCATATTACCCGGTAAGATAGAACTAAAGGGGATTTCATAATTACCTTGAACTAAAAGATGAGATTTTGATGATGATAAATTTGATGATGAACCATTTAAAGAAGCAAGATTAGTTGATGAGCCAGCTCCACCACCATTGAAACTATTAGTTAAGGATGATATATGTAAATTACTTAAATTACTGGATGATTTTGATCTTAATGAACTACCTAAATTCTTTAATGATGAAGTAGATTGGTTTCGAGATGATAATCCAATAGGACCACTACCTCCATTAACGGAAGCATTGTTTTCATACAAGTTATTAAGATATTGATTAATTTCCGAATTATCCCAATTATGTTCGAATATTTTCTTTGAAAATCGAACTGGTTTTGAAAATCCTCCTTTGGAAGTAGTAACTGTTTCATTCCAACTTAATTTTAAAGTAGCATATAATTTGATGGATAATTTCTTAATGGTAAATGGTTCATTTACTGATAAGCAAATCTTTCCACTTAATAATACTGAAGCAGCGTCATTTTCATTACCTTTTAAAACCAATACATCATGATCAAGATTCTTTAATCTAATATCGAACAACGATGTTGATTTAGATGATGAACTTGACTTCTTAGGCATGGTATGGATGTAATTATAAGGTATGTTGTTAGTGCTGCTGCTGCTGTTGTTGTTGTTGCTTTTCTTGATGGAATGACAGTTTGATGTTTTGTGATGGTTGACGGAGGAGGAGGATTTTGTCTTGGGGATCTCGGTGTGTCGGTGGATGGATGGGTGAGTTTATCTCTCTCTCTGTCTCCAAATTAGTGGACTAAAAAAATAGTAGCCTCTCTTTATCTTTAATTATACAAATAATGGATAATACAAAATGAACTGAATTATTACTTCTTCTTGTTAACTGGTATGATCTGATCTGATCTGATCTGGAAAGTTATAAATAGGAGTTAAAGAAAATACTATTATAATAAAATTCGGAAGACAACAAAACTAATAAAAGAAATATACTGCTACTCTGTCTCTCACTCCTTGTCATCTCTGGGGACCTCCTTCCTTTTCTCACTAATTAATTACTACTGCTACGCTAAACTTTTTCCTCACTAAATGTCTTCTCCCCCAATTAATCACTTAATTTTTAGCTTTCGCCCAAGAAAAAAAAAATCTTAACTCAAATAAAAAGAAACTAAATTTTTTGATTAACTATGTGTCATGTGATCGATAGCCGCTATATTTCCCGGAAAAACCTAACCATTATTTGAAAGATGAGCGTCTATATTATACGTCCGGATAAACTCGTACTATAACAAAAGGCAAAGCCTTCCCTACCTTTCCGTTATGTGATAGTTTTCTTAAAAAATGAAAGGTTACATAAACTAATTTAAGTCGCTACAAATAGTTTAAAAGAACAAAATCCACATCTCATAGTCAATCAAAGATTAAACTATTAACGTCTATTTGGTCTGATGAATAATAATCCTTAAATATAATGTTTAGTGAGTGTGGTTTACCCCACTTCATCTTTCTTTCTTTCTGGTAAAAAATTGAGTCTCATCTGATACACTCATGATTTAAAATAATTTTTTGATAAGGTCGAACCAAAATCGTCCATTACCTAAAAAAAATGAATTATATAGAGGATTTTTATTTGATTGTCTTGACAAATGAGGAAAGTATCCCTTAGTTACATCTAGTTGTATGGTGTTGTTTAGAGAGTCTACTATGTCATTAGTATCTGTCGTATATAGTAACATACAACAAGTAACATTCTACATATCTATATTCATTGCTATTTCCATTACTTATAAGACATCTTCTATGCAGATGATATGATTATTAACTCTATGCAACCAACGTTTTCATTGCTTTCGAATCCCATTTTAGAAAACATTCTTTATAGTAAGAAATGTAACATGAAAATAGTGTTTATTGCGTTATGGATCTTTGGGGGAACCCCTTTGAGAATTGTGGTTGAACATCTGCGTTAAGAAAAATAAAAAGATTTCCACATGGTAGCACCGACTATCATTACAAATTTTGAATACAAAAGCTTCTACATCAAAAGCTTCTCTTCTTTCTTTCATAACAAAGAAGTTATGTTTGTTCAAGCCAGTTACATTGTTGAACCAGCATTGTGTTTCTTGATTCTCATCTATAGCCGAATTAAATATCCTCTAAAAATTATTATTTATTTTCACTTTTGACCAATCTTGTAGGCAAAAAAATATATGGATAAGTTTATAAAATATCTTTTAACCAGATCCAAGACAATCAAAACCAGTAGATCTCACAACTGGCTTTAAAACAGACAAACAGGCTTGCTTGTTGTTAATTGAGATTAGCAAGCTTTGTTTGGTTTAAAAATAATAACCAACAAACTACAAAATAAGTTGTTCCATGTGGTTTAATTCGTAAACACACAATCATTTACAATGTAGAGTTGAAATAATATATCAATATAGAGAGATTTTAAATGCTTGCAAGTATTTTATAGGAAATTGGATGCTTATGGAAAGTTGTTTAAATAGTTATCTACCGAAACGGATATATTAATTTCAAACCAGATAGAACCACATACAGATTGCTTGCAAATAATTATCAAACTCAAAGTATTTACAAAACCTAGCCCTTGTTGATTAAAGATATAACTAAGGTTATGTATGGTTGTATACTTGAAACAGAGATTCCAGCATGAATTTGCATCTTTTCTGTCCAATTCTCTTTCTGCAAGTATTAGGTCAAAAAATTATTGACACACATGTTTGCAGCAGATGTACACCCTGTATTTTATTTCAAATAATAATTAAGTCCAACAACCAACTTTGAAAAAATATTAAATCCAACCTGAAAAAGAAAAATATTATATTTTATGTGTAGGTACCTTGTTGGCTTACCACAGCCCAACTCAACTCATCCTAACTAGGTCAGTGTGTTTAAGGTAGGGTTGATGGATTATTTTGGTTGATTTGAGTATCGTGCGTATAAATAATAAAAATGTGTTTGCATCCTTTCTCAATTAGGGAATTTGGCGCAAAAATAAGCAGGCTCAAGCAAACCCAAAAAAAATAAAAAAATAATGTTTACAAATGCTCATAAAAAATATTCAACAACTATTTCAATTATTTTCAAACCCTGGTTGATTGAATTGAATTGGTTGAGATTGGGTTGGGTTGGGTTGGGTTGGAATATTACGAAATAATGGAGGCTTTTATGACTTGCTTGCATATGTTTCCAAATGTAAATGAAATGTAAACTTTGAAAAGACTAAGTGCGGTCCGTCAAAGGGTTTACTTTTTTCACTCCTACAGGTGTTTATACTTTACATAACCCTGTAGAATTAACTCGCTTGCAAGGAAGGTTGATAATGTTTTCCGCCCTTGCTTGTAACCCCTAATGTAGTTTAGATAGCTTGCTTAAAAGGCTGAATTCAAAACAATCATAAATGAGGGTTAGTATTGTTTCCAGCAACTTCGGTACATCTGGTTAAGACAATGTATTGATCTGTTTCATTATGTGCCATCGTGTAGATGTAAGCAAATGCATCGTTTAGGAAGACGATTACGAGTTTCATAACTTTTAGTGTGAAATTAAGTTGAAGACAGCCTCATTTGTAAAGGTTTTGATAAAAATAAAATAAAATAAAATAAAATAAAATAAAATTAACAATAGAAAAAAAATACTCTACTAATATTTGCCCAGCTATTATTTTTCATATTCATTCACACATATACATATAGAATAGCTGTAACGATGTGGTAGATAATTGCAAACATACGATATTTATTTTTTATGCTATGTTGTAGCAGTCAATTGGACCAATGAACACATCCAACATGTCACTCGTCAAGGTTGGTTAAGACTAAAAATAAGAAAAGATATCAGGATACTACATACTTATATGCAAAAAATTGTAAAAGAAAATTGGGTTGTAAAGTGGAAGTATACATCAGGGTTGGATAGTTTCAATATTTCTACTCCAGCTGTTTCTGTAACTCGCTGTACCTCTTTTCGGTTCGTAAAAGTTTAAGTGAAAAAAAAAAGTTAGGCGACGATTCGCGCTAAAGGGAAAAAGAATTTAAGGGAAGATAACGAAACCCTCACCAGCTTTAACAATAAGGCGATCATAACCAGCAGCTCAATAGGTGGATAATCTAATAATTGTAGTCTATGGATCCATACCATTACACCACTTTCAATCACACATTGAACTTACAACCGTTACTATATCACTTCACTTCAATCGACTGAAATAGGCAAGTGGTTAAGACGAGATTTACTATTAATAGACACTATCCACACACCCACACAAATTTGTTCTGTTTGGTCGTTATAAAATAAATTTTTTCGCCGCCAACTAAAAAATTTTTGACGCTTCAACCCAAACAAACAAAAAAAGAACAATAACCGTAAACATAAAAATAAAAATGATTTTCGTGAATGGAACTAAATAATAAACACATAAGTAAGTTCATTCTACAAAATAAACTAAAGTATGAAAATCTCCACTTAACGCAAGTAATAATAATAATAACAATAATAATAAGATTCATGCTTGTGGTGTAGTTAATTTTAATTTTAGTTAGTTCATTCAACAAAGTGTTTGCAACTGCTTGGTTGGATACAAATGTTGAACAATGGAATAATTAAACATATAGACAGATTAATGGGTTAAGTTTTGGTAAGCCATCTTTATATTTTCTGGTGGTTTCTCCCTAGCAACCAAATAATAATCGATTTTATTCAAGTCCTATCTGTCTGTATTCGTAATTAATAATTACTAATTGAGCACAAACAATAGAGCGTAACATTGATCAACAATGATCGAATAAAAATAAGTTAAACAAAACCATGAAAAAGATAAACAATAACCACTAACTGAAAGTAACCAAAAAAATAAAGATGTGATAGATTTTTACAAACAATTAAAATAAAATAATAAAAAAAAGCTTAGATAGAAAAGAAAAAAATAATAGGCGTTAATCAACATACTACTAGCCAGTATAATCTTGTGAAGTTATGACTAGACGATGAAGATATATTTCAGATTTGTAAATTAAAATTTATCATATGTGGAAGAAGTAATATATAAGAATGAACATTATATTTAAATAGAGAATGTACCTCGATTTCATATGGCTCAACTCAAGAGCTGGGTTGGGTGCCTTAAAATTATACTTCGATTGCAAGCTGGGGTCCTTTGAAAAGAAGAAATGTCTTCTCGTCTAAAATTCAGGTCCCAAAACCACAGAAAACCACCCTAATTTGACTGGCTTGGAAAATCTATAGGAAAGGTAACATATAAACTTTTTCAAAAATTTGTAAACATCACAACTTTAAAGCCAGTACTAAATATACGAAGTTAACTATGTAAAAGTCACGTGCACCATAGTTAACGCCAAAAATAAATATTTCCTAAAACGATCATAAAAAATAATTTTTTTTGAGCCAGCCATTTTTTAGCACCAGTTGAAAAATTTGACTGCTAATCAGGAAGAATCTTACCTGGTTTCTAGAGGCTGCTGGTACAGCATGCACATATCGATATTTCACCATTCATCGTTTCGAAGAATATTCTTTTTTTTGAAACATATCTCTGGGTAATGCCATTTGGTTTGACGTTTTCACTTCACTTCACAACATACATACATATCATTTAACACATAACTTAACTATCCATCAAAATAGGATTTGGTGTTTTTAGTGGCTGGTAAAATTACGCGAGCTTTTTCTCATAAAGCTTTTTCACAACCAGGGGTTCCAACCTTGTAACAGTTTCAGAAATAATTTGTATATAAGTCATTTGATACCCACTTGAGATTAATTTCTTATATTTTCCATTTCATTTCCATTTATTTTATTTATTTATTTTCATCAAGCTGTTAGCATCCTTCCTTCCTTCCTTTTTTTATTTATTCCTGTATTGATTAACCTTGGTTAAAACTATAGAATACCGCCGACCCTACTTGTATTTGCATAATCCCACATACACTCACGCTGGTTTCTATTATAGGTAAAAATCCAATTTCAGATAAAAAAGGAACATAGGGTTTTTCAATAATCAATTTACTTCAATTCATAATTGTTTCAGTCTATACTGCAACAGTAATTGCATTTTTCTTCTTAAACTCACCCTAGTCAATCCTTTACAAAGTCATTTTATTTAAATTCTTTAATTCATTCCACTGTTTTCAAATTTTTTTTGGTTTTAATTCACATATTTATCATTCCAGAAAACATTTAATCTTTTACTTTATCATTTTTAACTATTATAAAGTAAATCAATCAACCTTATTATCATTTTGCATGTTCATTTGTATTATATCAAAGCAAAATCTTCCTTAGAATTCCTTATTTATCCTTCCCTTTTTTTTTGCATTCACAACCTTTTAAATCACAACGAATATGGATATTAATCCCGTATCAAAACATAAAACTCAACCATTACCTTATGCTTGTCATATTGATAATAAAGTTTATGACTATCATCCGTTTATAGATGTCGATGAAGATGAACTTGAAGCTGAATCTTCTTCTTCTACTTCTCCAAGAAGTCCTAAAAGAGCTAAATCTATAAGTTGCTTTAGTAATTATTATCCTGGTGTTAATAATAATGGTGGTTCAAAATCATCTAGATATACTGGTAATAACTCATCCTTGAAAAGACGTTTGAAATCTATCTGTGTTCCATCAACTTCAACTAATGCTTCTACTATTCAAACTAATTTCTCATTACAAGAACGGGAATTTTCATTTGATTCTCATTCTGTACCTTCATCAACCAATAATTCCGATATATCAGATTTAGAATCCTTACCAGATTTAACTGAAGATGAATATTCTCCATTTTCAACACCAATAAAGAAGGTTCCATTAATTAATAATTTCATAACTCATGAAGATGAAGCTGATAAAACTAGAACTAATTTATTTTCAAAATTATTACTTGCTCAATCCAAACCATCTATATTTGAAATTCCAGAATTAGTATATAGAATTATGGAATTTGTTGATGTTCAAAATACCATTATTCCTCAAGAACCAACTCCAATGAGACGGAAACCATTAAGTTATAATCATGCTTTTTTAATCCATGGTAATAAAGAAACAGCTGAAATGTCAATGAAACAATCTATAATCATGGATAATATTGAAGATGAACATAAAAAGACCCATAAAGGTACTTTATTCAATTGTCTTTTGGTTAATAGATTATTTTATCAAGTTACTCGAGAAATCATGTCTAAGAAGATGGTTTTCAATGATGCTAAAAAATATGGTCAATTTATTCAAAGTTTACAACATCGTAATTTTCAATATAAACCAGAAATTTTCGTGTTACATAAATTATTCCATATAAAACAAGGTACATTTGATTATTTAAAGGATCATATTAATTTTGAAAAATTACAATGGTTAGAGATTTATATGTGTCCAAAAGTATTACCTCCAATTGAATTCTTTAAAACTGGCGGTAAAAATTTACGGAAATTAATTTTGACGGGTTCAAAAATAATTGATGATGATTTTTTAATTATGATTAGTGAAAATTGTCCAAATTTAGAAGTATTGGATATTAGAGCTTGTGAATTGGTTAGTGATATTGGAATTTATTCTATTGGAAATAAATGTCATAAATTAACTAATATTAATTTTGGTAGAAAACAAAAAGGTCATTTAATTACTGATACAAGTTTATCTAAATTAATTTCAAATAATAAAAATCTATCAACCGTTGGTTTAGCAGGATGTCATATTAGTGATAAAACCATTTGGGAATTGGCTATTCATTGTAGTCATTCCTTAGAAAGATTATCATTAAATAATTGTCCATTATTACTGAATCAATCCATACCATTAATATTGGCCAGTAATAGAAACCATAATAACAATAACAACCCTTATACCAATTACTACACTCATCAACAACATAACAATGGATTGATACTTACTACTAATAATAATGTGGAAAACATAGCGCCATCACCACCATCATATTTTCAAAATCTTTCTGTGTTGGAATTAAGATATAATTATCAAATAAGTTCATGGCAACCAATAATTGATTTTAAACGAAGACAAGAATTTAGAGGTATAACGTTGTTATTAGAATTATGTGAGACTTTATTGTTAAGAATGAGACAACAAGAATTAGAAATGGATAAGACTATTTCTCAACGGATATTCAATGATATTTTAGAATGGGCCAATGACGAGAATGATGGTGATAGTCTGTTTCAAGATTTACTCAGAAATAGATGATGACGATGAACAATGTAGTAGAACAAAACACTATACATACATACATACATAAATTAATAAACAAATTGCATTTAAAGAGTTATTGTTGTCAATGAGATTTATTTCTACGTAGACGATTTCTATAGTTAAGATGTGGCATCGTTAAACCACCGCCTTGGCGGTTAAGAAAACAATTTTATATAGAGATTGTTATCTTATTACAACTTCTCATTCATTTCAATCGTGTCAAGTACAAGTACCCGTGATTAATTGCTTGTTCGTTGTTTCACAACTCAACTCATCAATTATCGCTATAGAATAATTTATTATTCTCAAATGTAATCATGGAGTTTGTTTTCCAGTGATTAAATTTTACTCTTCTTAAACGTCTTACAACTAATAGTTGTTTTAACTATTTCCTGAACCAAAAGCTACTCAATGTGAATGTACATTTTAACTATAATTTCAGACAAAACCTTTACATACTATTATTTTAACTCCTCGCTAAGTCTTCTTTCCTCTTCTTCTCTTTCTCTTTCTGCTTGTTCTTCAAGTTGATCTTGCTTATTTAACCATAAAAGATACTCTATCTCTTCATCTGTAAGGTCACCCGATTCTATGTTTTCTTTCCTTTCTTTTGCATTTCTTTCTCTATCTTCAACTTTCTTCGCTCTTTCGAGTGCAAGTTTAATTTCAGTAGCATTATAACCTGGTTTATGTGACCATTCATATTTCTTTTCACTGGCTAAACAATATTCAGTAGCTTCTTCTACTGCACATTCGCCTAAGAAATCAGTCTCTAAAACATTTTTAGATTCTCTTAAATAATGAGTTCTAAATTGATATTTATTCCCAGTTAAGACTTTGGAAAGATGAGAAAACCACCCTTTTATATGAATCACTTTATTATTTTTATCAGCTTCGGAGAATGCTATACCCATTATATCTTCACCGTATTGATTTTTCAGATTAGATAAATTTTTAGGTATGAAATCCCAATACGCTACTGAATTTGGAATTAAAACTGATTTACCATCACTACATTTATAATCTTCCAAATCCAAATCCCAAGCTTCAGGATTGATATTGAAATCTAATAATGATGTAATATAATCTATGGTGAATAAATCATTTGGGTCATTAACTCTAGTGGAAATTAACACACCATGGAATCTATAAACTTGTTCCAAACATCCGCATTTATAAATATGAGATCTAATAATACCAAACCAAATCTTTCTATATTTAGCTAAATCACTTGGTAAAAGGTTGGCAGGTATTTCCATTAAATTTGAACTTCCGGACAATTCTCTAGTTTCTTCATTAGGATCAACTTCGGGACCGGTGACACTCAAACAAACTCCATGATGAATATTACATTTTAAAACTCTGAATGGTAATAATCCATAAATAAAATAAATGAAGTCTTTATCCGTATTGAAAAATGGCGACCAATTCTTTTCAGCAAATTTAACTTTAACGTTATTAATATCCATTCTAACCGTTTTAGTTCTATGAGTGAATGGTCTATAAATATGCATGCATCTTGCTTCACCTTGACTTTTCACTAAGGTATTAAAAATAATGACTGGCTCTTGATCCATTTCTCCTGTTTTATCATTATAATAATCTCTTATGATAACTCTTGGATCTTCCGGACCCAAAAGTGATCTATCACCAAATTCATCCATTTGAGCTGGGAAAATTGTTGGGAATACAATCGGTTCACCATTAATATCATTAATGGTATAATCTTCCAATTCATTCCAATCTTTATCAAATAATTGGGCATATAATAATGAAATTTTAGGTTCTTTATAAACTCTATTAGGACAATATGTGACTCTATTAAGAGCAATATAAACTCCATATTTATCCATCCAAATTGGAGCAGTACAGAATTTAAACCATTTTCTTTCAAGGATGTATTCTAGACTTTCATCAGGACCATCTAAGAAGGCCAATTTTAAAAGAGGATATTGCTTCTTCTCATGCATGTCCTTAGCAATGTTTCTAATTTTTAATAATTCATCAGGCTTGTCTAGACTAGTTAACTCGGTCGAAGCACTTAAGGAAAATGAATCAAAAAAGGAAACTCTGGGACATTTCAAATGATAAAATTCTTTTAAGCTTTCTTCTCCACCTTGATTATCTTTAGGAAAGGCCACTTCAATATCAAATATATCTTCCATATTAGAAAATGTTTTCAATTCCACGGGTTTAAAATGACAATCCGCAAGACCTCTTGTTATAGGTGTTGTTCTTAATCCAAATGAATTCTCCTTGGAATTTATAAAATATAATTCAATGTGCAGATTTTTATATAAGACACTGCTGAATGATATAAAAAGATTGACATTTAAAATCATTAATAATATCATTAAAACTAATTGTGATATAGCTTTCTTATCTCTTAAGGAGTGTACTGAGAATAGAGCCAATCGATTGTTTCTTCTGAAGATGACATAGGAAATTGGGACCACAGTTAGGAATAACAAGGTTGAAAATGTGATATCTTCTGAACTTTCTTCCATTATGACACTGTTTTCTATAGTTTTGTAACATATATAAGGGGATTAGGAACACACTATGACAAATGTTGATGCTCTCAAATAAAAGAAGACAGTGATAAATTTAAAAGTTTACAGCTCAGACTACTAAAGCATTTAGAAATATAAACATAAACTTTCAAAGTTTACTTATCAGCTATGACTTTACGAATTAAATAATTTGAACTTAATGGCAAATAAACTTTTTACCTTGTACAAAAGTTGCCTACATAAAAAATAACATAGACTATATCGGTTTGGCCGTACTTCTCCTCAGTACGGTTTTAACGTCTTCGTCTCCGACGAATGAAAATGATTATAAGACATATAAAAGATAATTAAAACAGATATTTTGAAGTTTTTTTACATGTTGAGATCGAAACTGGAATCCGACTATATCACGAATAATTAAAACCAACTCGAGCACTCCTCTTAAGAATATATATTTTGGGTTATAAAAGTAAATCTTAAGATCTAAATTATAAAATGAATATGCAAGATAAACAAGAAAACATATGACTTCTTTAAAAATACATTTATGATGTCCCACGTTTTATGAAAGCTTTTACTCTGTTGAACATCATATATTCGAATTTAGAAAGCTATTGCCATCTTGTGAGTTCAAAAGTGGTCATAAGTGATGGTAAATTCATCAATACATATTAAGCAGAATAGTGATGCAGACTGTAATTAGATACACTCTGTGACATTGTTTCAAAATTATTCTCCTCTTGCAACCATTATTCAATTAACACATTACAGTAAATCCATAAAACGAAACTTGTGTTCTAGCCAAATTTGACGTATTGTTTTCAGTTCAAGAAACGGAAGGGTGTTGAGCTATCTGACACATACACGAAATGGTAACAACTTATTTTGTTTATTATTACTTTCCGCAACGCGAATTCAATTGGATTTAAATCTTTTTATATAATACTTGATTGTTTGTAAACATCATTTCTTTAAAGGGGGATGAATAGGGGATGGTTCAAAAAAATCCATATTTTCGTAAATGGTAAAAAATTATTGCAGCAAGCGCACAACCGGTTGTGAGAGTCGGTCAATTTTTATTTTTTAGGTACTAGCTTCTTGTCGTAAAAAGTAATTCGTAACACAAAGATAAGCAAATGTCCTACCTCCAAAAAATATTCATCAATCTAGAATAACTAAATAAGAATGAATTAAACTGACGGGTAACTGTCCATTCTACACCACATTGTGTAAATCATATTTATAACATTCAATTCTGCGTGGTATGTTCTACCAAAAAAAATCATCTAAAATTTTGGGTGTTTTAAAGGTTTGAATCTCAAGCTTCTGATACTACAAGTCTTATCCATTAAACAAACTAAATTAGAAGAAGTCTAGGTTGATATGAAGTTTGCTTCTTTTAGATTTTTAGTATACACCGTAGTGGCGGTGTGGACCATACTTTTGAATGTTTATTTATTTATATATCATTATGATTCTATTGCTTTGAATTTAAAGAACTCTCTCACCAACAAAGTTAGCTCACAACAACACATCTTCGAAGGTCATGATAGTTATTATGATAAAGAAAATGGAGTTGAATATCTGCACGGAGATTATAATAAAGAAACAAATCACAAATGGGCTTTTTCAAGCGACAATAATATGTTACATAAATTTGATCCATACCAATATGAACCTGTCGATACTTCAATTGTGAATCATAAAACTTTTGATTTATATCAAATGCATACCGGTATTAAAGACCTAAGAGGAATAAGACCCACCTTTGCATCCAATTATGAAACTATTTTTAAAAATCATCCTAACCCAGATACCATTCTTGGAAATTTAAATTTTAAAGAACGATGTGCATTATATTTTCAAAATTTATTTATAACTGATCATAATTGGTATTTGAATCCAAATGAAGATTTGCCACTAGGTAGATATAACTTTCCTTATGCCATTGAACTTGATGAATTTGAATTTAATAATTGGAGAACTCATCACTACGAGGAGTTAAAACAAGAATATATAGATCAAGAATTTGAAGGTGATGATCAATCATCAATTACTGATGCTCAATATGAAAAATTCATGATGAGAAAATTTGAAGAATTTTGGAATACAACTTTACAAGTTGAGCAAAGAACTTTGGATTCGATAACTCACTTAAGAATCTTTAATAAATGTTTCCTTTCAAGTTCTGATCCCAAACAACTCGAAGAAACAAATCACTTTATTAAGGATCAAAAGGAATTAATTAAAACAATACAAGGTAAAGATTATTTGCCATCATTTGAGTTCACTGAAAATGAAAAAATGGCCAAATTAGATTCATATCGTATTTGTTCAAGTTTAGAAAAGAGAATTTATCCTTGGTTATCACTTCAACATCCTGTATTTGAAAAATGGACAGGGGAAATAGAATTAGCCCCTCCACAATATAATAACTTACACAATAAAAAGAAATACAAATCTAGTACTCCAGCCACTCCTCTTCAAATGACTGATTGTTTCTTCAATGATATGAGAAAAAGTATGAATGGTAGAGGTATTGTCTTAACATTAGGAGATGTTCACCTTGAAAATACACTTAACTTAATAAGATTATTAAGGGCACTTGGAAATATGTTACCAATTCAAATCGTTTATTATGATAATATTAGTGGATCTAGTAAAGCAAAAATTGTAAAAACTGCCAGGGAAACTATGAGGGATTTCCCCTTATCTATAGAAAAGATTAGACATTTATTACCAGAAGGGTATGATCTTGGTTTGCCTGTACAAAACATTCATTTTGTTAATCTTTTCAATGTGGTTAATGAACAATATAAGAGTAAATTCGATGGATATGGTAATAAATTACTAGCCACTGTTTTCAATTCATTTGAAGAATTTATTCTATTGGACTCAGATGTGGTTCTTTTTAAAAATCCTCAATGGTTTTTTGATAATTCAAAATATAAAGCAGGTGGTGCTTTATTTTATAAAGATAGAGCCACAACTGACAAGAGACCAGAAACAGACCTATTCTTATTAAAATCATTATTGCCCAATATCATAGATAATGCCATGTTCGGATTCCCTATGGTAACTGAAAAAACTTTAAAAAATGATGCTTTTGAAGGGATGTATCATTTTATGGAGGCTGGAGTGGTTGTATTAGATAAATATAGACATTTAAATTCTATTTTAATGTTGCCTCAATTATATTTCATGGAACCATTACTGAAAAGGAGTCATGGAGATAAAGAATTCTTCTGGTTTGCATTTGCTTTTAATGGAAATGAAGATTATATCTTCAATGAGTATCGTGCTGTGGCTGTAGGTGAAGTTAAACCTGATAGACGTAAAGATAATGGAGAATTATATCTTGCTCAGGAGTTGTGTAATTCTCATCCGGCTCACATTGATGATAATGATAATTCGTTGCTTTGGTTAAATTCCGGTTTCCATTTCTGTGGTAAGTATGATTTGGTTGATTATGAGAATGATCTTAACTATCAAGGAAATTATTATCTTCAAACCTTTGCAAGTCAAGAAGAAATGAAAAATTATTATTACAGTCCTATAAATATTCGTCATGCAATTATTCCGCCATTCTCTGGCGCAAATTATTTGAAGGGTCCAAATACTCAAGGAGAGCCAGAGATAGCTTGGCAAATGCTTCATGTACTTTGCCATGATTATATGTGGTGTACTTACAGTTCAATTGGCTATGGCGACACATTTCAGAACGGAACCGTTATTGAATTTGATGAAGATCAGCACTCATATTTCAAGTATTTAGGTGATATTTGGGTGGGATTGGAATAACGAAAACAGAATCATTACAATATACTGGATATCGTACTACAATACTACTTGCTAAGCTTCATGTTAGTACTGCACAAACCGGCTAAGTTTAATCCCACTCCTAAAAGAGTTTTACACTATGCCTACAAATAAATAGAGTTTTCTTTATATAGTTTATCTATCAAGCTCATTTCTTGCAAACCTAAGTTAAAGATTTGTGTAAAGTATAGAATTATAAAACTTATTCCAGAGATTGTAAACAAAAAAGTTGAGAATGAATGTTTTAATTATGATATTTCAAAGTCACCTACTTCATCGTCGATAATAATAGCAAAAACAAAAAAACATCAAAATATTCGACAAATTAGGCATATTTAATATGACGGGGGGGGGTATTGGAAACAAATAAGGCAGTCGGTTTTACAGCTCATATATTTAAGTTTTTATTTATTTTTAAATATTTAGTGTCAAGATCTAAGACGCATAATGCATTGCATTGCGCAAATGTAAAAAAAAGAGTGATTTATCCAGTTCTAAGTCTATATTATTCTAACCGGGACTAAAGCAGGATTTCAGTTTTTTAAGGGCTAATACTTCCTTGTGCATTTATGGTTTTCTATAATATTAGAAGTGTAAAAGGAGAGTAATAGAAAAGCATATTCTTATAACTCAATTTAAATATTCGAGAATAGCAAAGTTCATGAAAGAACATCATAACCAAAAATCTGTTATTTAAGGTACAATATGCAGTTATTAACATTTAGTACATTGTAAATGAATCGATTTTGTGTGCTTAAACAGACAATTGAGTTTGTAGATCAAATATTGTTGTTAATCAAGTATTGCATTGTTCGAATTATTCATCTAGTACTATTAAAACAAAAGTCTTTATTTGAAATACTGAAAACTATATCCACATCCACACTCGGGTGTGGGTGGGGTCATAATTAGTCATTAGTTTATGTTTAGCCCGTAATACGTTATAACACAATTTATTTGGCTATAAACAAAGACAAGATAAAGAAATAAGTGACGATAAGTTCACCTGCTTCTGATATGGTTATAAAATAATCTAAAACTAGCATCATTCTTTATATGTATATATGAAATTAAGATACAACTAATCAATTATGAAAAGTAATTGCTTGTATGTTTGTTTTTTAAAAATAATTTATTTTTGCGACATTTTTTTGTATATTACAATAGAAGGGGGCTTTTTCATTTACAAGGAGTTTTTATATTTAATGTCATGAAGGATTGTGCATAAAAACTTTAATAAAACAGAGCCCCACACGATATACATAAGGAAAAAGTTTTAATTGTCCGATGAGTTTTGTCCTTCACTGGTTTTGTATGTCAAAAATCCATTTATTTTGATTTGATATTGTGGCAAATAATCTTCACTCTTGTCGTTTCTACAGTTTCCTAAGCATTGGTATACAACGGTACTATATGCTTTTATAATATTTTATGCAATACAAAGGTGTATATAATAGCAACGGAATCTCATCAAACTTTAATAAATGGTTTGAAAGCTTCGACTTTATTTATATCTAATCTTATTTTTTAAAAATGAGCCTAAGATCACATATAAAGACAACGAAAAATTAATGTTTAGTTAGTCTCTCTAAGTACGTGGTGTAATTCATGCACAACATATACGAGGCGAAAATACTTGTCTGCATTATTTTTTGTGTTTTGCGTAATTTTCGTTTTTAGTGGCTTACAACTACTATATTTTTTCCAACTAGACATTAGTAGCCTCGTCAATATAAACGTCTCGAGATATATACAATATAATTTCATCAAAAATATTTTTGTTTATAATTGGACGTCACTAAAGTACGATCCATTCATTTATAGGCACCAATTTACCCATAGAGCTGTTTTGAACAGAATATGGTTATAGATTCCTATTCATAATGTCCTTGAATTTTGTCAGAAGTAAGTAAGGAGAATCCAATTACGCTAGGATTACTAGAACTTGAAAAGAAATTGTTTTTGTTCTTTAAACAACAACTAATTAATTTATAACGGGAAAAATACATTTGAATGTGTTGCTATTGTTATTCTGCGTATTTCCTTTTTTCTCGAAATCTTTTTTTATCTAATAATAAGCAACTTCCGAACCAAAGATGTAATCCATTTCCGGTCAAGATATGCAAAATATTAATTTTTTAATATAAAAATGAAAATAAAATAAAAGAAATTTTAATAATAACTGTCAAAAAAAACCATAATTTTAATAATTTAATCGTTTCTGCACCTAAAACGATTAAAAAAAGTGTTTTAATTATGATGTTAAATTAGTGCATATATAAATATTGCTTGTAACATATGTTTAGGGATATTTGTTGGTAAAAATATTTATAGTCAGCTCGACCGTGTTTCTTGATATGGTTGTAACATTTTAATCCAATCATCTTTGTTCTCATCCTTTGCACTTAGCTTTATTTTTAAAATTGTCAACCGTTAATTCTTTATTCTAAAGGTGAACTTTACCATTTTTACATTCAAAGAATAAAAGTTAACTATGTCAACCCTTCATTTGCTTCTTAAAATTAATTTGAATCATAAAAAGTCAATAGTAAGAATCTGTATTGCATGCTCAGTCCTTATCTTGACACTCAGGTTTATACTCTTGGGTACAGAAAGATCTATTTCATTTCCATCATCATCCACATCAAAACAACTTACCAGCAAAGAAAATACCGCCATAAATATTCACCCTGATATAGAACACAATGAAGCAATCTCTATGAAAGGATATCATTATGACTCTAAAAGCAATTTCTTAGTCATGCAAAGATGTTTTGATAGCATATTGCTTGATGAACAAGATGATCTTAGCCATTTTTGGAAGTATGCTAATGAAGATTTATTTAAGAAAAAACAAAGGAATTTCAAAATCAGAGTGATCGAAAGTTATGATTATAACAAACTCATTGAACAAGCCAGAACTATGATTGAAATAAATACAAACTCCACATATATGTCTAAAATTGAAATTGAATCTAATTTTAAATTTGCATTTAAGACATTCCTAAAAAAATTGTTTGAGCAATTATTTGAAGCCAGACCACGAAGGATTGAAAGTCTCAATAATGACGAACATTATCAAAGCAATAATCATAATTTAAATGCCAACGGTAGGGTTCCTCAAGATACAGGCCACTTACGCGAACAGTACTTAGAAGAACCAATTAGAACCAAGGAATTTCTTCAAAGTTTCTTATCATTATCTGAAAATGAAGTGGAATCTTTAACCAATTCTCATCAAAACTTTATAGAACATTTAAACCATTATTGGCCATATGATCTTATTAATAAATTAAATAAATTTAATTCTTTCCTTAAAGGAAATGGATACATATTTTTAGGTAATAAGGGTGACGAATCTCAATTAATGTTGAATATTAAGACTCTAAGAACAAATGGAGCAAAATTACCTATAGAGGTTATAATTCCATTTGAAGAAGATTTTGATTTTGAATTTTGCAATGTGATTTTGCCAACTCTAGGAGGTACCTGTAAAGTCTTGACTCATTATATTCATGAAAATGACTTGGAAAAGATCCAGGAAAATCAATTAAGATCACTAGCGTTGATTATTTCCTCGTTCAAAAATGTCCTTTATATGGATGTTAGTAACTTGGCCATCAAAAACCCAGATATCCTTTTCGTTAATAAACCATTTATAAATAACCATCTTGTTGTTTGGCCAGATCTCACTAGAAGATCAACTTCACCTTATTTCTATCAAATTAGTGCTATCAAAGTTGAAGATACAATGAAGGTTAGAAATAGTTATTTTTCAAATGATCCTAGGGGTAATTCACCTGGAAAATATTCTTATCATGATACAAAAGGAACTATAGCTGAATCTTCAAGTTCTGGAGATGTATTACTTATTAATAAAAAGGTACATTTTAAAACTTTAATTCTAGCACTATACTATAATTTGTTTGGACCTAATTTTTATTACCCATTATTAAATCAAGGTGGTGCTCCAGAAAATGACAAAGAAACTTTTATAGCTGCTGCACATCAGTTAGGATTACCATATTATCAAGTTAAAGAATTTCCCAGAGAGTTTGGGCCTTTGAATGAAGCAAGACATCATGAGATATATGCAGTAGGTCAATACGATCCAATTGTCGATTATATTCAGAGTCACGAAGAACTGGAAGGTGAATTGGAAACATTTAAGATAGGAAATGAGAAATCCAACAGCAAAAGAAAGACCCAAACCAAGAAAACACATATAAATATGGACGACAACAACCCACTTTACGGGTTAACTGATTTTCATAATACAGACACCCCAACGTATGGGTCGAATGCTCAAGATTCTGCTAAAAACAATTATGACTACCATCTTTTTAAAGCATCCAATCTTTTCTTTATTAGGGCTCAAAAACCAAAGCTTGATGTGATGGAAACATTTTTGAGAAAAGAAGATGACGATTTCAAGAAAAAAATTATTAAAAAGAGATTATTTGGTAAAGAATTAATTCGAGAATTAAATGGATATGATTTCGAATTATCAATCATGAAAAATCTTAATTGGATGTATTGTGAAGCTGTTAAGTTGGGCTTCTTGGAGTTTCAAGATTGGAATAGTGATTCACACAGAGAACTTTGTTCTGAAATCAATAGTCAAGTCGAATTCTTATCCGATTCTAAAAAGATGATATATAATTGAATCAAGTTAATGCAGTCCCTTATTATGATATCTGCTTCCTTGCAACACCCAGATAAAACAAGTAGATATATAAATTCTAACATTAAAAAGTTCTTATTATGGATGGATAGTTTGTCACCAACTAATAAGACTTGCTGCTTTCATAAAACTGGACGTATATATACTTATAATTATACACAATCCAGAATGCAATAGTCCTGCCGTTGCATTGAATTTAGGGGGATTTCTGTCGGTGAGTCGGATTACCGAAATAAAAAAATGTCGATTTTGGACGATCTAAAAAATAAGAGACAAAAAAATATTTTACGAATTAGATTATTGCGCAAAGAAAGAAATAACTGAAAGCTATAATTAACTGGTTCCCACCAATAATTGTTTATATAGATGTATCCATATTCTTATATATGTCTTAAATACACTTCAGAGAAACAATCAATGTCACTGATCAAGGAGATGAGTTATAAATAAATAGCTTCTAACTGGGACTGTTGAATGATATTAAGATTGAGCTATTGCAGATGCATAAATACATCAACTAATTTAGAATACGATTTTGGAGGATATGAATCTCGTATTTCGCGTGTCAACGAAATTAGTTAACTCTGAAATAAATATCTTCAGTTTGATACGACCTTGTTGTCAACTACAATGCAAAAAAGCCAACCTTATTATATCTTTCTTATAAAATTATCGAACGTATGGAATACTGTAGATTCGGAATTATTGACTGCTTTTCCAACAATTGATTTTTGGTGTTGTGTATATTACTATAACCAAAACAATAGCCGTCTTAGTGATGTTATTTTTTATCTTCTCTCCTCTTTATTTTTTCTTTATTTTCTTGTCATAGTTAGAAGTTGTCATAAATAGCATATCTGAAGCATTATTTGCTGTTTAATTTGTTTTGTAATTGCTAATAAGACATTTTTTATTTCCTATTTTATATTTTTTCTCTTTTTAGAATTAAATATATTACTTTACATACCAATAAAAATTATTTACTTTTTGTTCAACGGCATGCAGTTTAGTGAAGATACTGGAATATATCAAAGAGGTTTAATTTATCTCATGATATAGTATTTCCGAGAACAATGTCGCGGATTACACAATTTTTGTAGTCTAGCTATGCTAATAGAGTACTGACTTTTCAAACAAAAATGGAGTTCCTATTCCAGTGCATTCCAAAATAATGCAGTTAAGTAGAGAATGGAGTACGCTTCTGGATTTTTTAATGGTACTAATTTTTAATTACTCAAGTACTGAGAATTTAAGCCATATAAATAAACGATAGAGGAAGTCCTAATCTACTTCTAAATTTATTTGTAAATTTATTGATCTTGAATACAATGAACTTAAGAATAGTAGTTTTAATTGAAGCATAGCAAACTTGTTTATCTACGAAAGAAAATTCTTGCTAAGAAATGTAAACCCTAGTGCCATGTAATTCAAAATTGGGTTGATACCATTTATTACCAAAGTCTTTTGTATTTCACTTCCAAGTGTTAGTTATTCTGTGACATTCGCCCGAGAAAACTGAGTTTGTTGTAACCGATGGTATTATATACAGGCCGGTTAATATTGATTATATACACTACAATTCTAGCAGTATAATGCGTGACTCGTGTCATATGACAAAGTTTAAAAAGAGTAAGGAAGGGCGGACAAAATGTTCTAGTTCTAGACGGAAGGGACGATGAAAAAAAAATAAAAAATTTTTTTTAGAGCAAGCGTCTACAGTAAAAGTTTCAAGCAGCAAGAGGTTGAATGATGTAAGTAATGAAATTTTTTAAGTTTTCTGAATCTGATTTGAAATGGTTAACCTGTGAGATTCTACAATTTTAATAGATTCAACTGTCAACTACTACTTCAATTATAGTTGTAGTGTAGTTTTCTCTATGCAACAAAAAAAGCCCATTCTCGTGTGTACTAGAGCATGTATAAAGCTGTCAAATTTTTTCCTAAAACAGAAAAATAAAAAATAAATAGAAATCCTGAAAACAAAAAGAAGTTCAGATTTGAGGGGGGTTAACTTATTTTCTACTGTAAGTGAAGTGTTAAAAATAACATCACATTTCTGTATTTATTATACTCTTTTTACCACATTTTCTATTATCAACTAGATATTGTGGGGATACAACCAGATACACATAGATAACATTTCCATTCATCAAGGGATATTTCAGTTACTAACTATCTATTTTACTCATTGTTCTCATATATATTGCTATTATTTTATATTATTGCGAAATAAACAAATTTCGTATTTAACAGCAACACACTATAAATAATTTTTAGTTTCCTTTCTTTCTTCCTTCCTTCCTTCCTTTTGTTTATTTAAAGTTTTTTTATCAAACCATTTACAAAGCAATACCAACCAACTAACCAACATTATTTATTACTTACTTTGGGATATACTTCCTTCATTTCCAGTCCATTCGCTATTTATATCCATTCATCTTCAATGAGAAAATAACATTAATCAAACATCAACTACTAAACTATAAAAATGATAACATCAAGTCAATCAAATATGATTAATCGGGTGTCTTCAACACCTTCACTATTGAATAGAACCAATAATCAAAGTGTAACATCCATACAGACGGATTTATCACATCAAGTACCATCATTACCTCATCATAGATTAAAACATCAACCTTCACTTATAGATTTAATCGATGATACTACCTTAACTTCATTACCTTTACCACCACCACCTAAGAAATATAATTCTTCAAGAATAAGGAATAACTCTATTTCCACCATACCGTCATTAATGAATTTACAAAATCATCCACCACAACAACAAGACAATCAATCTTCCCTGTCATTAGACCAAGAGCCCGAACTTAAACATAGCAATATTAACTTCAATGTTGATATTGAAGATGATGATGACGAGGATGAAGATGATGAAGGTATCACATTTGAAGGTGATGAAAGTCAAGATCCTATCGTCTTAATCGAAGATTATATGATAAACGATGACGATGAAGATGAAGAAGAACAAGATAATGTCCATATAGAAAACAGTCAAGCTATAATTCAATCTGAAGCTTTTAAAAGACGATCATCAACCATTAATAAAAAGAAGTCCCTCGCAAACTTTAAACAAAGAATGTATTCCATACCCAATTTCAAAATCCATAATGAATTAATCTCCGCCTCCTCAAATGAACCTCTTGTGGATCATTTATCAGAGGTGTCTACCATAACATCTATAAACACCTCATCATCATTACTTCGATCTAATAAGCGAGCTATTTCCGGTGGTGGGAATTCTACTAATGCAGGGAATATGACGGTAAGACAGAATTTAGAAGAAATCTTTGGGGGAAAAGTACCTGGCTCTGATTTATTAAAATATTGTGATATTTGTGAAAGACCATTATATGAAATTTCATCATTATTAGGGAATTATCGAAAGAAATTGAAAAAGAGTGATAGTATCAATAGTAATAACAATAATAATAGTAATAATTACGGTCATGAGAATTCTACTTATACGAATAATTACGATGAGTTTATCTGTTGGGAATGTATTGATATTTATGAAGATTTCTTTAATGAATTAGAATTTGAAAAACAACATAGTCATAATCATCTGGATAACAATAATGATAATCATTGTAATGATAAGTTATTAATGATTTTTAAAAATATCCAACAAAAATATAATCAAAAGGAAAATACTCCACCTCCAACTTCAACCCGGAAAGAATTTTCAAATCTGTTAATCCTAAAACTAAATACTTTGAAAAATATCTCCTCCTCATCCAGTTCCGCCTCATCTAATCTGAATAACACTACTAATACCGCTCCTAAATTCGATTTGGATTGGATAAAGAATCTTCAAGTGAAAATGAATTGGTCATCTACAAATACGAAATAAGTATGGTATAAATATAACAACATTTTAATTGTTTGTCTATATATGTATATATAAATAATAATAATAATAATAAATTGTAAGATTAATAAATAAAAAGAAGTAAAACAAAAATAAAAAAAAATCCGTAATTATTCATGATACTTCATTAAAATCGTATCTAAATGCTTCTAAATCATTGCCTGGTGTAGGCTTTGTAGCTTCAGCTAATGTAGCATTAGTAGTGGTTGACATAAGTGATCCAAAATGATCGATTTCAGGTGATGTGGGTGATTCAGATGAAACTCCAAAAGCTCGTGTGATATTGGTATTCACAGTGTTAATAAATTCATTATTCACTTTATTACTGAAATCTTCAACGATACCTTCATAACCTGTTAAAGTAAATAAATCTTGAATACAAGCATTGGTGATTTTATTAGTTTGAAGTAAAGTCATATACTCAATCTCAGCTCCTTTAACTTGAGTTTCATCATCTGATAAATTCTCATCATCATATTCTTCACTAAATGATGATACTCCATCATCTTCAAACTCATATGATGATGATGATATTTGTGGTGTAGGCAATGAACCCCAGCCGAAACTAGTTTCATCTTCATAGAATCTAATATTGATTAAGGAATATGAAATATCAATACCATTAGTTTTAGAATCTGATTCTTCACCACCTTGATTTATAAGTGGTTGTTTCAAACAATCTAATGAATGACCAATCACAGTTGACCAATGTCTTGAAACTTTATCATATTTACCAATACTAGCAAGAACATCTTTACCAATCATGATAGCTTCTGATAAAAGTCTAATATATTCATCATCAAATTTAACCAATTGTCTTTGATTTAAAGTTGTAACCCCCAAAATCAATGATGAATAAAGTCCCACTGTGATCAATAAGAAATTCTCATTACGATCAGGTTTGGAAGATAAATAAGATTTAATCAAATGAAGGGATAAATAAGATGCTTTAATGGTTAATTTCATGAAATGAATCACCATATCATTGGTATGAGTTAAAGTTGGTGAATTTATAAAATTCATAAATATAGGCCTGCCTAAATTTATAATTCCAAAAAGATAATTTAAATGAAGGAAAACTTTTGAAATATTGGTGAAATCATCAGGATTATCCCAATTTAATTTCAATTGAGGGGATAAATTCAAATACCAATCATTTAAATCTTGACATAATTGATTAAGAACAGGGATTGAAATGGATTCATCATCTCTATAAATTTTTTCAATGATGGATCCATTAATAGATGAGATCAAATATAAATTATATTGAAATTGATCTTGTAAATCATCCACTTTACCATTGATTAAGCGAGGGCCATGATCAACATTGATGGTTAATGGACGACCGAAGGTTATAGAGCAAATTCTATCACAGATGAATATTGATCTCCATATCTTCTTTCTATGTAAACTATAATTCACATTGGCAAATTGGTTATTAGTTTTATTATCATATAATCCAAGTGCTTGACAAATTCTGATTGAAATACCTAAATGAATCCATGATGATCCTTTATTACAACAGGAGATATAATAGAAGTAAGTTAACAAATGATATTCGGCAATCCATAACTTATCATCATGCTTATGAGGATGATTTTGTAAAAGAGTTTCACAAGCTTGTAAATATTGTTGAGGTTGTAATAAATTCAAATGAGTTAATTGATTAGCATCTTTAAATTTGATGAATAATGTACTTATAGCAAACACCATATATTCAAGACATAATAATTTATCTTTAATAAGGGGATCTAAAGTATCATCATTGTTGAAAACGGGTCTGAAAATAGTTTGTTTAAAATATTCCATATCAAAGACATAATAAACATTATTAATATTTTCTTGAAAGATATTGATTAACATATCACAAGTTTCTTCATCTGGAATGGAAATAGATCTTGGATCAGAGATTCCATCTGTAATTAACATTTGTTGTTGTTGTCTTTGTAAAGTTTCTTGACTTGGGATTTTGGAAAATTTAGAAGTACCAACACTTGATGCAAAATAATTTCTACATTCATTTAAGAATGATATAGGTGATGTTTTACCATAAAATCTTAAATCCCCTGATTCAGTCATTAATAATCGTGATCGAGATCCATTTGCATGTTGATGTAAGCTAATGATTGATTTATCATTATGAGTAGGACTTGGAATTGAAGTAGTTGATGATGATGAATAAGTTAATGATGTTAACAAATTTTGATATATAGTTGAAAAGGATGGTTCTTGACGAGGTAATGCAATTGGAGTTGGAGGAGAAGAATTTGATATAGATGATATTGAAGATCTAGATGGATCAAGAGCGGTAGTAGTATAACCAAAATCTGCCAGCAAATTTGAGATATCCATGGTAACCAAGTTTCTCTTGTTAAGACCTGATCTACCTTTTAAAGATCGACCATCAACTTTAAGATACAGACAAGTTAACCCTCTTTTACTACAAAATAAACATGGCTGCAAACCATTACACTAGACACATTGTTAGTAATCATAAAATACTATGAACAGGTTACTGGAATGATATACATACTTTCATTTTACGTCTTTTGCAAATATCGCAAGCCTTGGAAATTTTCTTTCTTTGATTATTGATAGGAGCAGCATTATTTTGCTTTACCTTTGATGATTTAATCGATTTATTTATCATGGTTTAAGGATTAGCGTCAACGTTTGAAATTATACAAAGATTGATTGCACCAAGATCAGTTAAACTTTGACTTTATCGTTTAACTTGACTTCAACCTGAAACCTTAACTTTGATTCATTCTTTTATCGAAGACTAAAGTCACAGATTTACGCTGCTATAAATATAAATAATTATCTCCCCTACTTAGCGTGAAAAAAAAAAAAATTAGTTTGTTTTGTTTGTTTGTGTACCCGGAACCAATTTACAGTTTTTGGTCGGCCCCTCCTCCCCCCACCTACACCCCACAAAAACAAAGAAAAAGACGAAATAAAAATATTTAAAAAAATAAAATTGGTTAATAAAACTGAAAAAGAAATTTCTGTCTGACTTTCTGTCTGTTTCTGGCCATATGTGTAACTTTATGGTATTTTAAAATATCTGATATTATAATTGGGATATCGCATAAATAATTTAATGAGGTTTAAGGTGGAGGATCTGGTAAATATTTATGCGCGGATAAACTATTAATCAATTATGATTGTTAACTTGTCTATCATAAACTAATTATTTCAAGGTTGTTGCAGATATGTCATATTCAAAGCATTTGTTTCTTTCACCAATTTTGTTAGTAGCCTCCATCATTAAAATAAAGATAAAAATAAATATGGTTATGATATTTGGTTAAAGAGGTACGGAAAAGGTTTTGAACGGAAATCGTTGGAAAAAAGGGGACTTAGTTCCAGATTTACGTTTAAAGTATATACTTTTAAACATCGATTTTTCGTAAAATTCATTGACCATTAATATGTTTAAGTTTAGAGGTTATTCATTCACTTTCTCCTTATTATATTTCATATCAATGTATGAAGTATGATTACCATTTCGTATAGTTTTAGTGTCCCGTTCCGATGTAGGTGTCCCACCTTGCGGATGCAGATAGACCTGGGGTAGAAGATGGGGTAGACAACCAAGGATGTGTACTCCGAAAACTCAACAAAATAATTAGGGTTAACAAATAGGTATTCACCATAATAAAAGGTGTAACCGGTACAAAGGAAAGACAGCGTTCAATCTAGATCCAAATATTACTAATTCTAAATAAAAAAGGGACAAAAGCCTCTGACTCAAAAATAACGCAAAGCCAAAAAAGATAAAAGGTTAATCTTTGAAGTTCATGTATCGGGTTTATTGGTTCATATTTGGAAAGTAGCTGTTTCCCACTTGAGGAAAAGGTGGGGTAACCTTCCATTTATGAATATGAGGAGTGTCGGACTAAAACTACCGAACTCCTTGTTATATACAGGTGAGAGGAGACTCATATAATAACTTACCGGGATGGTCAATTCTAAATTATAAATAGGTGGAGAAATTTCGTTGTTAATAATACTTCAGTTCTACTGCCTAATTAATTCTCGTTAGACGTGTCAATTCGTTGATCATATCACCATTGTTAATTTTAGTTACCTAACTGATTATTTGATTTATAATTATTCAAAGTTAAAGTAATATCAAACTTTGAATACACTTTTTGCTTAGTTTAAGTTAACTTAACTTATGTTTAGGGAGGAGGTGGGTGTGTGCTAAGGATATTTTTAAGCTTTTTATTAGAGGAAATCCACCAAACATCCATTCCGCCATATATAACGTTGGGAAAAGGATCGAAACATCCGTACCTCCATTGACCACTCACAAAATCCAGAAATTTCTCTTATTTCTAATTAACTAGCAGCAGCAATACTATTAGCAGTAGGCAACAAATTTCTTAACCAGATTCATTCCATTATCAAATCAGAATCAATCCGATAGTCAATCAATCATAAGTGATCATTAGTGTGATTGTTAACCTAGTTCAATTGGATTCATCGCCTAGTTAGTCTAATTGTATCAGTCATAATCCTAAACCTCTCTTACAAATCGAAGTACGGTTTATCTAATCAAAAGTCAGACCCACGTCTTTGATCATTTGATTTTTTTTAAACAATACATCATTGATTTGTCAATCATCAATCAATTGAACTTGAATCAATCAATCGAATCTAGATACTGGTCGATTCAAACATTCAAATCGGTTATCTTATCTAATCATTCATCGCCATTGATCGATCAGATCGAGTTTTGTTCCCCTTTTTAGAAGTTCAGGTCATCCAAAAATATACAACCTTCTAATCAATCAATCAATCAATCAATCAATCAATCAATCAAACCATGGTTGCTCATACACATAATCCATCAGAGAATCAGGATGATTCCATGGAAATAGATCAACGACCTCCTGCTAAAGATCAAGAAGTGATTGATAATCATACTAATAACAACAACAACAACAATAATAATAATAATAATAGAAAAACAAATGGCAATAATAGTCCCATAGAAGAAATTGTCATCGATGATGGCAATACTAATAATACTAATAACAATGACAATAATAATGATAAATCATTCGATGATGAAATTGATGGAACCACGAAAAGAAGAAGACACACCCCTCATGATGATGTTGAAATTGCAGAAATCGAAGATGAGGATGATGATGAAGATGAAGTGGATATAGAAGATGAAGATGTCGAAGAAGAAGAGGAAGATGAGGATGACGAAGAAGATGATGATTTAGTCATTCTTGATGATGGTCCTTCTCAAATTATAAATTCAAAAACTATCGCCACCTCCATCCCATTGGCCAATGATTTCAAAGCATCGGCTGATAGATTAATGAAACCGATACCTGATTATCCCGTTAAAGATGAAGCTGTTTATGTGTGGAATATCAAAGATTGGTCATCCTTAAAAGATGAAAAGGTTAGATCGCCGGCATTTGAATGTGGTGGATTTACTTGGAATATATTATTATTTCCAAGAGGTAATAATCAAAACAATTCTATTTCACTTTATATGGAACCCCATCCTATTGTTAAAGAAGGTGAAGAAGTTCCTAATGATTGGTATGTTTGTGCTCAATTTGGTCTTGATATGTGGAACCCTTTACATCCTGATTGTCATTTACCAAGTGGTTCTCATCATAGATTTAGTAAATCAGATACGGATTGGGGTTTTAGTTCATTGATTGATCATAAACATTTAACATCTACGTCCAATCGAAGAACAAATCATCATTCACATGCATTATTAGAAAATAATCAATTAAATATCACTGGTTATGTAAAAGTTATAGATGACTCTTCTACAGGTGTTTTATGGCATAATTTTGTCGATTATGATTCCAAAAAGAATGCTGGTTTCGTTGGTTTAAATAATCAAGGGGCAACGTGTTATTTAAATTCTTTATTACAAAGTTACTTCACTACTAAAATTTTTAGAAAATTAGTTTATCAAATTCCAACGATTAATAATTCTTCATCATCAGTATCTTCATCTTCATCAAAATTTTCCCCAACAGTGCCATTATCATTACAAAGAATATTCTATCTTTTATCAACTTCAAATGATCCTATTGGTACTTTAGAATTAACAAAATCATTTGGGTGGGATAGTTCTGATGCATTCACTCAACATGATGTTCAAGAATTAAATCGTATTTTAATGGATAGATTAGAAACTGCCATGAAAGGATCTGAGATTGAAGGAAAATTAAATGATATCTTTGTTGGGAAAATGAAATCTTATATTAAATGTGTTAATGTATCATACGAATCTTCCAGGGTAGAAGATTTTTGGGATATTCAATTAAACGTTAGAGGATTTAAAAATTTACAAGAATCATTTAAAAATTATATTGAAATTGAAATGTTAGATGGTGAAAATAAATATCAAGCCGGTGATGATTATGGTTATCAAGATGCTAAGAAAGGGGTTGTATTCGAATCATTCCCACCTGTGTTACATTTACAATTGAAGAGATTTGAATATGATTTTATGGTTGATGATTTGGTTAAAATTGATGATCTTTATGAATTCCCTGATAAAATTGATTTAAAACCATTCTTAGATGAAGATTTACCTCAAGAATTCAAAGATCAAAATTGGACTTATAAATTACATGGTGTTTTAGTTCATCAAGGTAGTATTTCAAATGGTCATTATTATGCCATGATTAAACCAAATGCTAATGATGATGTTTGGTTAAGATTTGATGATGATAAAGTTTGGAAAGCAACTAAGACTCAAGTTTTTAATGAAAACTTTGGTGCAAATGAACTTGCACAAGAAGATTTCCTAAAATTAACTAGAATTGAACAACAAGAGAATTTATTGAGAAGAGTTACTTCAGCCTATATGTTGGTATACTACCGTGAATCTGATTTACCGGAGATCTTACCAGATAGTGATAACATGATGCTTGACGCTATTCCAGATCACATTCCTAAACAAATCAAAGATGAAATTGAAGAACGTGAAAGATTAGAACGTGTAAAACAAGAAGCTTTATATTTCACTAATACTAAATTTATTACTACCAGTACTATCAATAATCATATTGGATTTGATTTATGTTTAGATCCCACTCTTCCTAAATTCTATGACGAGTCTCTTTCTGGTAGTTTATGTGATCCAGTTACCTTTAAAGTCAAAAAGGATGATCCGTATTATTTATTATATACTATGATTGGAAAACATTTGAAATACTTTGATGAGAATGATGACGAAATTATTAAAGATGATAAGGAATTACCATTTAGATTAGTCATTGTTTGTCATAGAAATAATCATACTAATAGGGTTGATTCTGAAGTTGTGGAAGAAAATCGTGATGGTACTATAAATTCAGCTTATTTCAAGTCATTTAATAGAAAATTTGATGAATTCTTATTCTATCTTGAAGAAGTTAATAAAGATATTAATAATATCAATACAGCTACCAAATCAAGTGAAATTATTGATCCTAAAGATTTCAAATTTGACCAAGTATTTGCCAAGATTAATAATATTGGTCAAGAAGTCTACCCTGATTTTAAATTCCATCCTATTTATGAGCATTCTAATCATATCATAATCTTTATTAAATACTTTGATCCAATTTCTCAAGAGATTAGAGCTTTATCCCATATAGTTATCTCGAAGGATACGGTTATTTCAAAGATTATTAAACCAATTAATCAACTTTTAAACTTTGATGAAAATACCATTTTACAGTTGTATGAAGAATTATCTCCAGCTAAGATTGAAAAAATTGATACTTCATTAACTTTTGAAAAACATGAATTAAGTAATGGAGATATTATTTCAGTTCAAGTTGCAAATGCAGCTGAATTAGCAGGTGATAAGAAATTTAAAGACCTTAAAGAATATTATAAATTTATGTTGACTAGAATTCATATACAAGTGAAACCATTCAAAGCTGAAATCGACGAAGA
The DNA here is from genome assembly GCF_036884675.1 of Scheffersomyces coipomensis. Classification (NCBI taxonomy): domain Eukaryota; kingdom Fungi; phylum Ascomycota; class Pichiomycetes; order Serinales; family Debaryomycetaceae; genus Scheffersomyces; species Scheffersomyces coipomensis. The sequence goes on along the minus strand of NW_027042892.1, from coordinate 159,165 downwards.
AGATAGTGATTTTGTGGTGGAAGAAAATAAGAATGGTAATGGTAGTGCAAACGGCGTTGATGATTTCAAAGATATTGATGAACCTAAGGATGTTGAAATAGTAGATGATATTTCTACTTTGAAACAAATTGAAACAGCTAAGAGGATAAGTAAATCATTCGATTTCTGGATATCAACCTTATATACTTATCAAGAGTTGGCTGAAGAAATTGCTTCTAAGTTAGGACCAAATGTTGATCCAACTTATTTAAGAATATTCGTTCTTAACAATCAAGGTCTGAGATATCCCTTAAAGTCTTCTCATCATTTATCAACATTTTTACCTAAAACTGTTCCTGTTAATCAAATCATTTCCTTTGAATATGAACTCTTAAATATCAAATTACGCGATTATGAAAATTTAAGATCAATTAAGATTCATTGGTTAACCAGTCTTTTACAATATCAATTATTTGAATTATTAGTTCCTAAGAATGGATCAGTACGTGATTTAATGAGTAAATTATTAAATAAAGTGAGTACTCCTGCTAAAGATTACAAACATATATTAGTATGGTCAGGTAATAATCATTCATATAATGATTTGATTAAGTTTGATAAACCAATTGAAGAATTACAAGATGGAATTGATCTTTATGCTGGTGTTTTCCCATCCGAAGTTGAAGTTTTATCAAGCCATGATGTTATCAAACGATATACGGAAGAGACAGTTGATGTTGATGAATTTGATAATGACTTTATAAAAGAGGAATTCTTATTATCAAGAAAATTAAGTAAAAGTCTTAATATAATGACAGCATTCCACTTTTATAAGAATAGTTCTTATCATCATGGTATTCCTTTCTTGTTAGCAGTTTTCCCAGAAGAAAAATTTGGTGAAACAAAGGAAAGGTTAAGAAAGAAATTGGGTTTGGGTATTCAAGCATTTGAAAAGATCAGATTTGCTTTAGCTGATAATCAAGATAAAGGTGCGTACATAGACAATGATGATATGAATCTTTTTGATGAAATTGGTAAAGCACCATTAACCTTGGCATTAGATCACCCTGATAGATCATCTCGTCGTCAAGGTCAATTTGATAAGGGTATTTCAATCAAGTGAAATATGTTCATAGTTTGCTCTCCTATAATAAAAAATTAACGCCATTCATTCTATATATTCCTATATGTATATCCTGTGAAGTATACAGTTTTTACTACTATAATATATTTATTCTTCCTTTTTATCATCAACTTTGATTCTCTTAACACTGTCATGTTGAACTCCATTAGTTTCGTTATGATTAAACTGTCTTTTACTTCGATTCGATTCGAACTCTCTAATATCTGTTGAACTTAATTTACCTTTCCAATTATTTGATTTATCACCACCTTCACCCCCAATAACATCTATCGCTATCACTTTCAAGGCACTGAATCCTTGTTCTTTTCTGTAGTTATTCACATACTCACCACCACTAGCAGTTTCACGACTTAGAACTAAACCATCAATATCACTAACAAAACCAGTTGGACCACAAACATCTGTTATTTGGTAGATATCAATAGAAATATACGGATCTACATTAATCAAATCTATGAATTTCAATACCGCCGATTGTCTTGTCTCGAATGATTCTATTTGATCATGAAACTTCTTCTTGACTAATAATTGTTCACCTGTAATACCGATAATTAATTTCTTTTTTGTAAGGAATATTGCCATTGATAATAGAATTTTATGCCCATCATGTAAATGATCAAAAGTTCCACCAACAGCAACTGTATCAAATTCTTGACCTTTAAACAGTTCTGTTTCAATCTCAGCCTTAAATGATTCATTTGGTTGTTCAGATTTGATAGTAATCACGTTAAACTCTGATCTTAAGTCATCCAAAGAGTCTTGCTCCCAAGTAAATACAATACCCCAATTGCTCACAACGGTAGCATCAATGGGTCTATTGAATATGATATCGATGTCGAATTTGTAAGTGGATTGATTTCTCGATGCCGTAGCTGCTTCTCTCGCTATACTATAGTATTTTGATAAGATATAATTTAGATGGAGTGAATCTTCAATGTATTGCTCAATGTATATTATAACTCCTGAAAACCCAGGATTAGACTCAATAACATGCTTGACTAATTGCTTGTAATCATATTTAATTGGATTCTGGATATATATCGCTGGTGAAGACATCTCTTATTGGTTTAAAAGACACTGTGTTTTTAGAAAGTTTTGCCTAATTATGGTTATACATTTTACTTTGAGAGTGCCAGAGACTTTCTTTTATGCAGTACACTTTATTTTTTGCATCTTTTCTTCTTTGATTTGCAAATTATGATAAATATTTATATACAACGTTATTCTATTTACAATAGTATTTCTTATATACAAGAGATAGTTCGTTAATCTAAATGGATAAATATATCCTTTCAATGAATGGTCTTAAGTTTTCATTTTCCTTTCTTGATTTGATTTTAAGTAAATTCTTCAAGTTTCTGATTAATGATTTATCCTTTTCAGATAAACTTTCCTCTGATTCATCTTTAAGTTTAGTATAAACTAAGTTAATGGATTTACAAATGGCCGAAGATGATAATTCTTTGCCTTCAATCTTTCTTAATTCGGTAGGTCTATAGAAAAGTATACCTGATTTAATGATTTGTTTGTGGGTCTGTAAGTCATTTTCATCAATTTCTAACCATTCATTTTCATAAATTCTAGAAATGATTTTATTATAAGATTCAATATCACTTGAGAATAAAACTTGATCAATAAAATTTTTCTCTTCGTTTCTCAATACTAATAATGAAGTCATGAAAGAATCTAAAGATGATAAATAAGTTTGTAATTGATCTGCAGTGATAGACTTTTTAGATACTTGATTGTTTTCTTTCTGTAACACTAAAGTATTGTAGTTATAATCACTGAAATAAAAGAGATCCTTCACAAACGAAGCAAACATAGCATCAACCGTCTTATTTCTGATCTTTAACCCTTGCTTGATATTGGTGTGTTTTGATACTAACATACCAAAAATCTCGGTAATCAATGCAGTAGAATTTTTACCTCCATTTCTAACATTTTCATTCAATTTAAAAATGAAATTTTCAACTGAAATGATATCCACTACATCTTCAAGATATTTAACTTCAAATTGTTTGACATGAGTTAAGGCTTTAACTTCCTCAATCTCTTCAGGACTTTGAACAAATTTAGGTAAATAAATCGCATCTAAACTTGGTTGTAATCTTCCATTAATCTTTGGAATATGAATTCCACCCCATTTGGATAATATGTATAAGATAGATGTATGGAATTGTTCATATCTTCCTAAATATATCAACGCATCAATCATACGATGAAGTAAGAACTTATTAACTCCAATTTTTTCTCTATTAATAATATCCTTTTGTCTTTCAGTCAATCTACTACCGAATTTACCACGAGATGTTTTAAACAGATCATCTAATGCTAAAAGTCTTTGTTCGGAAGAAGTTGAACGAGCGAAATCAACTAATGGTTTCTTAAAGTTACTAAATGTTGCTTTGGTCTTATTCTTGGATGAAAGTGGAGGTGGGAATATAACTAATGGGTTGACTTCTGATTGTTCGGGGTATTTAGGACATACCTTCTCAGGTAAGATGGTATCAATCTCAATATCAGCTTTGGTATATGATTCTATAGCTTTAGAAACTCTATTATCAGTAATTGATTTAATTGAATTAGATGCTTGGATAATACCATCTTTTATTTCTGTATGGTTTGTCTTATAGGCAAATTCTAAAATGGAGTTTATTTCTTTACACCATAATTTCAAATAGGTTAAACCTTGTTCAACATATCTATAATGAGATCCAACGGTTGATTTCACCCCAGTTCCACTTTTATTAATGAAAGCACCTGTGAAAACTGACGCGAATGCTGGTTCAATATCAATAAGGATTCTATTTCTGACTTTTCTATAATCTTCTAATAATTCAGGATTTTGTAAAACTTCTTCTTTAGTAGGTGGTGGAGGTGGAGTTGCTTCTGTTATTACTTTTTGAAGGATACTTTCTGAAGTTTCAATTTGTCTAGCTTGGATATCTAATAATTTGATTTCCTTTTCATTAGCTGATAATTCATTTGAATTCATGATTTGGTCAGCTTTATATAATGAATAACGATTTATTCCATCAATGAAAATGGTAAAAGTTTGACAATCAGGGATTAAATTAGGTAAATCAGATTTTGGATCAGGAACCAATCTATCAAAGAAATCCCATGCTAATTTTTGATCATCATTATAATTTTTCACTAAGAAATTCAATAATGCATTAAAATGATTAATCGTTGTTTTATTCTTTTGTAAATCAAACTTCCGTTTAGAATTAACTACTCCATCAAATGCTTTATGACTTTGCTCTCTATATTTATCAAAGATCGATATCATATCTTCACTTATCCCATTAGTAACTTCTCCCCATGCATGGTTTTTAGCTAATCCATCGAATAAGATAATATAACTTTGAGCATTTGGCTTTACTCCCCATTTACTTCTATCATGGAAGTTCTTAACTGCTGCTTTCACATCACCTTTATCAAATAACCATTTACAAATAGTATTCATTCCAACTACTGCTGCTTCTTTATCGACCATTTTTAATAATCGTAATGCTCTTTCAGGATCTTTATCCCATTCTAATAATTGTATAACATTACTAGTGACGAAATAGGAATCTTTAATTTGAAATGAGTTTGTTCCTAATAAAGCATATAAAAGATTTCTATCCACTCCAGTATTAATGAATTTTTTAACTCTATAAATATTTTCAAATATGATTTTTGAAATAGGGTTGGATGGTTTTAAATCATGAGATTTTAATTTAAAGATTTCTAATACAGTTCCATCAGGATTTAAGAAAGTAGCTCCATCGAATTGATTCTTTAATTTCATCAAAGCATATTTCAATTTAGCTTCAGAACCTGATTTTGTAGTAGGATCAAATCTCATTGATCTATTCTTTCTCTTCATTGGCGTGGATGGGATATCACCTGTTTCAATGAAATAATCCAATTTAGATCTAAGACCTCTTGGGAGTGCCAGATCTTCATCTCCATTCTCATTTTGTCTGTTGTTATATGGAGTCTTTGAGGATGTATATGACTTAGGTTTTCTATCTTTAGAATAATCTTTACTCTTGTAAGATTTAGTAAACTTGTCAGGTTTAGTGAACTTTTCATATGTCGTAAACTTCTCCGCCTTGAATGCTGAGAACGCTATTCCTCGTACTTGTCCGAGGATAGGAACACTCACCGTCCGTATTCTAATCATCTCCACTATAGTAACACCTTATGAATAGTTATATCTACTGACTGCTGCTAAAATTTTTCAGATTGAGTTTATTTTTTTAGAGTGTGTACAAAAAGCGATGCTGCATTTTTTTTGGTTTATAGAAAATGTCATGATACTTTTAAGACGTAATAGTTATTTGAAGTCAAACAACCAAGTGATGACAAGATGAAAAGGGATAAGGACGAGGATAGTAATGCTGGGGTATCAGGATCATCGTCACATCATAACAATGGGAATGGACATGATATAGTGAATGAAGAAAGTGATCAACAACCAAATGAATCGATTCAAAAAGCCCATTGGAAGAAGACCAAACATAGATTACAATACTTGATAGGGACAAAATTGACCAATACCACAATTCCAGAAGTCTCCCTTGACTTATTCAAGATCAATCTTATACGATATCAAGGATTATTAGTTCGAATCATTATGAATCAACAATTACGAAACATTAGTTCTACAGCGATATTATCAAGTTTAGTATCGATTTTAAATTCAAAGATTCCCGATATTGGAGAATTGTTAATCAATCGATTGATCTTACAATTCCGAAAGAATGTCGATGTTCGAAAGAAGAATTATTCCTTCATACGATATTCATCATTATTCATCTGTCATTTAGTTAATCAAAGAGTGGTTAATGAAATCCTTGTATTACAGATTATTCAAAAGTTATTCGAAACGATTCAAGGAGAAAGCATAGATATCATAGTGCGGATACTATGTGTTACCGGTCAATATCTTACCAAGAATTCTAATATGGCGATTAATCTGATATTTCAAAATTTAATGAAAGTTTTAAATGAGCAATCAAATTATGATTTAAAAGATAGAAGTATTAAACAGATTGAAATGATCTTACAGATTAGGAAGAACAAGTTTAATGATTATCCTATTGTTGTTGAAGAGTTGGATTTGGTGGAGGATGAAGATAAGGAAACCCATGCGATTTTATTCGATAGTGTACTTCATAGTAAGAGTGAATTAAATGTATTTCACTATGATGAAGATTATGATGTTAATGAGAAAGTGTATTATGACATAGCAAAGGAGATCCTAGGCGATGATGATGAAGAGGAGGAGGAAGAGGAAGTAAAACAACAACAACAACCAGAAGAAGAATCAAAACCTAAAGAAATCATTAAAGATATGACAGAATCTGAATTACTTGAATATCAAAAAAAAGTATATCTAACTATCAAATCATCATTATCAGCCGATGAAGCGGTTCATAAACTTCTTAAATTGAATCTTAAAACCGCTAAACTTGATAATGATGAGATTATAATTGATATGATTATCAAATGTTGTGCTCAAGAAAAGACGTATTCGAAATTTTATGGATTAATAGGTATAAAATTATGTTTAATCGGTAAACGAGAAAAGAAATTCCAAACTTTATTAATCAAATTATTTAAATTTTATTATTGTGATATTGAAAAATTTGAAACTAATGGATTAAGAAATCTTGGTAAATTCTTTGGGAGTTTATTTGCGTCTGATAAAATCCCGATTGAACAAAGTTGGAATGATATAAGATTGACTGAAAATGATACGAATTCTGCTAGTAGAATATTATTAAAATTTATATTTCAAGAGATGATTGAAGAATTGGGGATTGATGAAGTTAAAGATCGATTAATTTATGATGATTATATTAAACCATATATCAATGGTATATTCCCAGTGATGAATGTGGATGAAAGAGATGGAGAAGATATTCGATTTTCAATTAATTATTTCACTGCTATTGGATTGGGAGTATTGACGGAAGAGATGAGATCAGTTTTGAATGATTTACCCGCTGCTCCAACTAGAGGTAGAAGTAGATCAAGAAGTTCGAGTTATTCTCGAAGTGGAAGCGGTAGCGGTAGTGGTAGTGATAGTCGAAGTAGAAGTTATTCACGTAGTGTATCCTATTCTAGGTCACCTAGTCGTGATTCACAATCAAGATCAAGATCAAGATCAAGAAGTGGATCATATTCTCGATCACCAAGTCGTACCCCATCTCGAAGTCCGATGAGGAAACGTGGAGAAGAAGAATCCAAGGGGATTGAAAATGAAAATAGTAAACGACGTAAGTATTGATCGTTATTAGTTGATTATATTAATTAGTTAATTAAGTAAGATTATAGTATATAAAGTCGGGGTTTGAAAGAAGAAAAGAGAGTAATATATGTATATATATAAGAAAATAATATATAGCGGACATATCGACAAAAGTTGATATAATTAAATCACAAAAGTAAAATAACGACTCATTTTCATTTTTTTATCATTAGCCATCATCAACAACAATATAACTATAATCATCATCATCAATTGATGATTGATGATCAGAGGTTAATTAAAAGTAAGAGAGATGAGTTTTTCAGTGCGGAATTTTACGGACAACACCATTTCATATTTTAATTAACCCATTTTACACTAGAAGTGATGGATGATATGATGTATAATAGTATGAGATCACTTAGTACTAATAGTAACCATCAAGTATAACATACCTATGAAACTAATTAAACCATTACAATTATAATAGATGAGCAACGGTTAATATTAAATAATTAACTCATCCATCATCATGTCCTGCACATACCAAGACAGCCAATAAAATCAAAGTTGTTAGTAAAATTACCGGAACAATCCCACACAAAGCACAAAGGGACGACCAAAAAAAATTTCAAACTATAAATACTGATCAACATCTTTCTTGTAATTATTTCTTGTATTTACCCTATTTACTTAATTAAATAATAACTAATTAATTATTCTTAATTAACTTATAACTTCATACAATGCCAGCTCCATTTGAAAAAGGTTCCGAAAAGAAAGGTGCTACCTTATTTAAAACTAGATGTTTACAATGTCACACTGTTGAAGAAGGTGGTCCTCATAAAGTTGGTCCAAATTTACATGGTGTTTTCGGTAGAAAATCAGGTAATGCTGTTGGATTCTCATATACTGATGCCAATAAAAAGAAAGGAGTTGTTTGGTCTGAACAAACCATGTCTGATTATTTAGAAAATCCAAAAAAATATATCCCAGGTACTAAAATGGCTTTTGGTGGTTTAAAGAAACCAAAGGATAGAAATGATTTAGTTACTTACTTAGCTTCTGCTACTAAATAAGTTTGATCAAAATCAAATCAGCTCATTGTGCATGTATTTGACTTGGACTAAATGACTTTATTCCTTCATTATAATCAAACTATTCCTATCATAAGGTTGGGGTTTATTAGATCTAATTCAATACAACAAAAAAGAAATAGAATTTTTATGTTTCAACTTATAACTTTCCCCCTTTTTTACTTCCCCTTTCAAACAACTCAATTAGAACAATTCGCCTTTGTTCAATTGAGATTAATCTGTACATAATGTTTTACTTTTGCCTTTATTATTAACCATTGTGTTTTTATGAACCTAAAACTATATTTTATTTATAATATACATGAAGAACTTTATAAATTGGAATTATCTGATTTATATACTTTTAAAAATTAATTTTATTAATCAATTGTGTAGATATAACCCATGTAAGGCCATTCCACTCCATTACACTCAGCCATCCATTCAGCCATCTCATCAAAATTTATGAAATTTAATATTCGATTCCTGTATATAACAGAAAGACGCGGCATGGATGTTTTGTCCGATCAGATCAACGTTAAAAGGTGGAAAAAAAAATTACATGAACAATTCGTATAAATAAGAATATAACTACAACTAAATCAATCAAGATGGAAAATATGCAAATACCAGTAGAGGTTGATCCTACTGAAGATACAGAATGGAATGATATTTTAAGAAGTCATGGGATCATACCGGAAAAACCACCATCACCGACGGCCCAATTAGAAGAAGCATTGGAAGAAGCTATTAAAAGACAACATGATAATCGATTAGAAGATAAAGATTTAGATGAATTAGATGAATTGGATGATCTTGAAGATGAGGATTTTCTTAATAGTTATAAACAAAAGAGAATGGCGGAGATGAAATCTTTAAATGCTCAAAAACAATTCGGATCAGTGTTACCGATTAATAAACAAGAATATGAAACAGAAATTACAAAAGCATCAATGGATTCATATGTATTGGTTCATTTAACTTTATCATCGAATATTCAAAGTCGATTATTATCGTCTATTTTCCAAACTTTAGCGTTTAAATTCTCCGAAATTAAATTTTGTGAAATCCCCGCTAATAGATGTATTGAAAATTATCCCGAAGTCAATTGTCCAACATTAATCATCTATTATAAAACGAATGTGGTTAAGCAATATATAACGTTGACGGAATTAGGAGGGAATGCGACGAAGATAGATGATATTGAAAGAGTATTGGTTCAAAATGGGGCAGTAAAGAATAATGATAAAAGATTAATTATCAATAATGAAGATGAATATGAATCAGAATTAAGAAAGACAAGATTTGTGAAGAAATCATTAAGAGGAAGTAATAGACTTGGAGATGATGATGATGAATATGATGATGATGATGATGAGTTTTATGATTGAGCCCCTGTTCAAAAAGTATTTATAGATTAATATAAAATGACATTAAATGTGGTTAATAATACTTTGTAAATTTAGTAAGGTTGCGAAAAAAAAGCTGATGGTGTGAGTTATTTGTTTGTTTGCCACCTCCCCTCCCTCCCTCCATCTCCCTAAACATTAAATAATTAATGAGGTAAAATTACCGAGAGTGCTCGCTAAATTTAATGAGAAATTGTCACTAATTTTTAGTGATGACTTCTTTGACAGCAATTTCCCTCCCCCTGAGACAACACTCACTCAGAAAAAAAAAAGAAAAGTGAGAAAGTCACAAATTTACAGCAACCTGAAAAATATTTAAATTTCCATCCATCATCCATCAATCATCCATCATCATCACTACAACCACTATTGTTAGACAACCCCAAGTTCAACCATAGGTAGATAGATAGATAGATAGATAGATAGATAGTTGTCATTCACTTTATAAGATACTCTTATAAGATCATACTACCAAGCATCAAAACTATACTATAATTATACCATCTATCTTTAAATTAGTGATCTCTGTCTCTGTCTATCTTTACAATCACACTACTGATTTTTTTTATCAGGAACTCACTGTCTGTCAAACTACGAAAAAAAAATATACTGAACCAAAATAAAAGAAAGAAAGAAAGCCTACTTTGAATATTTTTCAAACCCATTATAATCAGGATATTGCAACTGTTTTACTTAAAACAGATATTTCATCCTTTTATACCCCTTTCATTGCATCTCATTCATCTTTACCTCATATCAAATCCATTTTATTCGTCATTATTCATCTTTATTCCCCCTTCCCGCCATTGTTTTCCACTGTTTAATACCTAATTTTGCATTTATCATCACATAATCTTCATACCTATCATATAATCTTTCCTATCTTTCATACCATCCTTATTAATATTATCTTGTTGATCGATCACATTCCTCATATACCCAGCACATATCCTTTATAGAAATCATTTCCCCTATCATGTCATCATCTCGAAAGACGATTCCTGGTGCTCTACCTACACCTCCGATCACTGATTTTAAAAATGGATCAAATGGTAATACTCATACAAATGGTGATCATATCATCAATCATAATCATGGAAATCATTCCACTTATCATTCTCATAACACTAATGATCATAAATTCATCGCATCTTTCAATAATTATAGTGTCATACCTTCATGTACTCATTTAAATTCAGTATTAGAAACTAAAGCAAAGGAAACTCTTTTAATAACTTATAAACAAGCAGTTACATTATCTAAACCTATTCAAGATTCAAATTCATATTTCACCAAGAAAGATGGATCAAAAATATCTAATGCCCAATTAATTAATAAACGAATTCAAGCTTTAAAATGTTCAGATTGTTTAAATCATAATTTTCAAAATTCTTTTATGTGTTTACAATGTCCTCATGTTGGATGTTGTTTTAATAATCAATCTCAATTTCAAATTCATAATCATAATCATGCATATTCTCATTATAAATTAAGTTCTCATACTTTTGCTATTGATTCTTGTAATGGATTATTATATTGTTTCCAATGTGGGAATTATATAAATCATCCTCAATTAGATAAAATTAGAAAAGATATTTATTTGAATAAAGTAGAAGAAGAAAGTGAAGAAGAAGAAGAAGAAGATGATGATGATGAAGAGTTGGATAGTGATGATAATAATGATAATTATAATGCTCCCAATACTATGGCTATTACTGGTTTAAAAGGATTTGTAAATTTAGGAGCAACTTGTTTTATGAGTTCAATTTTACAAACTTTTATTCATAATCCAATCTTAAAATATCAATTTTTTAATAATGATTTACATTATTTTAATTGTGAAAAGAGACATTATGTAAATCCGGATGAAGATATAATGATTGATGAAAATAATGCATGTATAACTTGTAGTATTGATAATATATTTCAATTATTTTATACATCAAGCTCAAATGAAGGTTATGGTATGACTAATTTATTAGCTACAGCATGGTATAAAAATAAATCATTAGCAGGATTTCAAGAACAAGATGCTCATGAATTTTGGCAATTTATATTAAATGAATTTCATTCTGATTATGAACGAGTTTTAAAGAATTCAATGGAATCAGATCAGATAGATGATAGTGGACCTTTACAATTAAATCATGATAATTGTCATTGTGTTACTCATTCTACATTTTCAGGTGAATTACAAAGTTCAATTAAATGTTTATCATGTGAGACTATCACTACTACTATTGATCCCATGGTTGATTTATCCTTAGAAATTAATCATTTAAAGAATTCAATTCATTCACAACAAGAAATTGATCTTTATGATTGTTTAGATTTATTTACAACTGAAGAAAAATTAGATGTTAAATATAGTTGTCGATCATGTGGTGATAAAACTCGAGCTATAAAATCATTAAAATTAAGAACCTTACCTCCAATCTTATCAATTCAATTAAAACGATTTAAACATAATTCATCAAATGATACATCATCAAAAATTGAAGATTCAGTTCAAATTCCCTTATATTTAAATATGAATAAATATTGTGTGTCACAAAATGAAAATGAAGATAAATTTTATGAATTATTTGCCTTAGTGTGTCATATTGGATCCGTTAATACAGGTCATTATATTGTGTTGATTAAAAATAGACAAGGAGAATGGTTTAAATTTGATGATAGTATTATATCAATGATAAGTCCTGAAGAAGTTAAAAATACCAATGCATATTTATTATTTTATATAACTCGTAAAATTTAGTACTAAATAGCAGTATATATAAAATAATATAAAAAAACTTAATAATAATTTAGAGAATGTATAAGCCTCAGTATTATTAACACATACCGAAAGGAAGTTATCGAATCGAATCAAAAAGGAAAAGGGGGAGTCCATCAAAACTGTGAACTTTTCAGAGGGACAAACCTTTTGAAATCAATTTACCTAATTAAGAAATCGTTCATGCAAACATCTGTCAAAATCTGGCGTCTTCTGTCGACCGTCCTGATTCTGATCACTATAGCGATGAGAGATAATTACAACTGGTTGAAATTACCTAATTTAGATATATTAGATTTGTGATAGATCGCGAAATTTAAGTAGTTGATGAGGTTGTTATGGGGGGTAAGATCACAAAACAGATAGAGAAGGAGGGGGGGGAGGGACAGGAGTTATTAAAATGGTAGATTTGGCTATGTTAGGGTCGTGGTCATATTCATTCATTCATTCATTCATTCATGCCGGTAATAATGGAGAGTTGGGTATGTGGTAGACAGGTGATGATAGAGATATTTACAATCGGTAAATAAACCAGGTTATACGAGAACAAAGTGTGTATAACAGAAATGCGGTACTTCTGAACAAAGGTTGAAAATAAATGATTGGTTTAAACTATAAAAATATACGAGGTTTACCTAAATGTTATTCATCCCTTTTTCCACATTAATGAGGACACGATCATCATTGTATATAAGGGTTCACATCAGTGTTTGATTCGTTGATAAAGCTTGTAAGACCGATGATGATAGCATTTTTACCAATCTAGAATGAAATTTTCACTATTCAGATTTGAAATCGGTTAATTTTAGACGTGTTCATTAGAGTTAGCTTAGAGTTGGTATAAGTATTATTTGGTTGTATAGTAGTTCTGTCTGATCTTATCATCACAATTTCCTAATTGGGAATATTAATTAGAAAAAAAGAAATTTTTTGTGTGTCTGAATTTGCATTTTTAGCTTGATTTGGCCGTTTTATATAGGCCACTTTTTATAACAATTCTAGAATTTAAAGGTAAAGAACAAATCCACCTCCTTCATTGGCAGATCAAATCATGCATATGAACTAAATCAACTATAGTTTCTTGGAAGAAATATATTTTTCATAATGAAACGGAGATGAATTCCACTTCACTCCTTCCTTCAATATATTATTGACCCACGATTACCTTTTAGTCAAATCCCAAACCGATCGGTATCCCCAGTAATGTGTATTTGTGACCAAAGTCTTTGTGATGTGTATCTATTTCATCACATAGTACTTACCCATACACACAAGGTTGTTGTTGATTTCTGCACCCTGAAATTATTTTATTTCATACATTTTATTTTTTTAATATACGACTTTGTAAAACGTATAGATTTCATATCTATCAGTCAGTTGACGGTACTTGACTACTGTTTATTCATATGGCATTTAGCAACAACACATTCTATATAATTTAATCATACTTTTAAATGAAGCCTCGTCGAAATACACAATTGGGAATGTTTAATTTAATTTATATATATTATCCATGTATCCCCCTAAACTGGATCTTGTATTTTAACTTATTTGATCCCCTTCTTATTTCTCTTTTTTATATAATTCGTTCCTTTCCTTCTTTACTTGTCAGTTTCATTACTAGTCACAATTGGTTAACTTCTGCCAAAAAGAATAAAACTATCATAATTAAATCAGTTAGCGTCCATTCCTTGTATTATTCCCCTATTTACTTTTACATTCCTTTTTTTTTGTACTACCATATTATCATTTTTTCACATCTATTATCTATCATAAAAATACCCCTAAAAAATCATCATAGCTAACTGTATTCAATTATGTTATTTTCAAGACTCTTACTTTCCTTAAGTCCTTTGATTGCTTTAAGTTCTTCTCAACCTATTGGTAAAAGAGATGGTACTATAACTTCTGAATCAGCTTATAGTTCCGCTTTAGGTACAACTTGGTCAAATTTCTGGAATCCTGCACAGAATGCATGGAATCTTAATGATCAAATATGTCCTGGTTATGGTTATTCATCTCCAGTAGTTTGGAATGTAGCTGTTGCATCTAAAGTTATTATTGATTCAGGTAATGCTCAACAAATTCAATTGGTGGTAAATGACATTTTACAATATCAAAATTCTGCCGGTTATTTCTCTGCTACTACCGCTAGAGATGATGATGTTTATCTTGATGATGATTCTCAAGTCATGTGGGTTTTAATTGGTGCTTATCAAGCTCTTGGTAATCAAGCCTATTTAACTGCTGCTCAAACTTTAATGAATAATATCATGAGTCAATGGAATCCAACCGTGGGTGGAGTTAATGAACATGTCAATGCTGATTATGTGGCATCAATCTCAACTTTAGAAGCAGCATTAGCAGCTGTTAAATTATATGAAGTTAGTCCAAATCAAGATTTAGTCACATTTGCTGAAAATTGTATCACTTGGATTTCTAAAACTTTACAAGATCCCAATGATCATTTAATTTATGATGGTATAGCTCCATCTACAGGTCAAATTAATGATGGGAAATTAACTTATACGGTGGGTGTGATGATTTCAACTTTAGCTTATTTAAATAAAATCACCGGTCAATCCAGTTATATAGATCAAGCTATTGTTTTAGGTAATGCTGCTACCAATGCTCAAGGTGCTTTCTATACTCCACAGGGATTTTGGAATAATGAATTACAATATGTTGAATTTTTATTTGCTGGTTTTGCTGATTTATTAAATATCGGTACCGCTACCACTTCAACTCAACAAGCTGCTTTTTCATCTTATACTACAGAAGTTTATCAACAAGCTACTTATCTTTTCAATTTCTTCCAAGTTGGAACAAGTGGAGCTTATGTTGATGATGTTTTTACCGCAAGTCAAGATATCTTTACTAAATATACTACTGCTTTCCCTAACAGTGGAACTTTTGCAACTGATGCAAGTAATTTCTGTGGTGGCACACTCGGTGGTACAGTTCAAACTTCATTACTTACTCAAGCATCTGCTACTGAAATATTCTATCAACTTTCAAGAATCACCTAGTGTGACTTGGAAGTTTTGAATCATTTTGTTGTAAGGTCTGACAAAATGGTTTTTTGTATACCCCCTTTTTATTCACTTCTTCTGAAATTTTTTTCCCATTTTAGTTACGTTTTTTAGAATACCCCACATTTAGCTTAATTTTACTCTTTAACTCATAATAAAAATACTTTATAGTCTTATGATTTATTACCCTTTTTTAATTAATCAGGCGCATTTTACGAAATCTTTAAAATGTTATAAATGAATAATTTTATATTTAAAATGTATTATAGATAAAACTAGTATGACCAAATAGAATTGAAATAAAAAGAGATAATTAGAAAAATAGGTATCATTATTATAAATTGGGAGAAAATCATCAAAAAAACTTTTTTATTTATGTTTTTGGTTGGTTGGGGTAAATTTCTGATTGCAAAAAGAAAATATCACTGGAATTTTTTTTATATGAATAGAATGGAGTTGTAAGAAATTACTAATATACATGGGGGTTGGTTCCGATTGTTTTAATGTGTTTAGTGGAAATCATCACCTCTAATGTTGGCTTTATCACACATTTCTTTGAAAATACCATTTTGTTGGAATAATTGAGTTGGAGCACCTTTTTCAACAATTTTACCTTTATCCATAACGATAATTCTATCGTAATGTAAGATTGTTTTCAATCTATGAGCAATACACAAAATTGAACATTGTCTGAATTCATTGGAAATTGTATCTTGAATTTTTGAATCAGTTTCAAAATCAACTGATGAAGTAGCTTCATCTAGGATTAAAATCTTAGAATTACGAACTAAAGACCTAGCCAAGGCAATCAATTGTCTTTCACCTAATGAGAAGTTAATACCATCTTCATCCACAAGTTGATCAAGATGAAATTTATGTAAATCATCATAACCAACATTTCTCTTTGGATCATATTTAGTTCTTCTCACTAATTCAATCGAATTATGATCTAATAAACCAGATCTTCTTAAAGCATCTAATAAAACTTCATCTTTATATGATTCAAATGGATCTAAATTCTTTCTAATGGAACCTTGGAATAAAACTGGATCTTGAGGAATAATAGACAAATTGGATCTTAAATCATGTAATCCCATTTTAGAAATATCTAAACCATCAATGGTAATCGAACCCTTTTCTAATTCAGTTAATCTATACAAGGCTGTCATGATTGATGATTTACCAGCACCAGTTCTACCACAAATACCAACTTTTTCACCTGGATAAATGTTTAAATTCAAATCTTTTAACACTAATGGTAAATTGTCTCTATATCTTAAAGATACATCTTTAAATTCAATATATCCTGAAGCTGGCCATTCCTTTGGTGGTTCACATTCTGGAACAACATATGCTGCTTCTTGAGGTAAGTTAAAGGCATATTCATGTAATCTTTCAACTGAATTCATTTCATTTTCAACTTGAGTCATGGATCTAATAGTTAATGCTAAAATACCAACAATTTGAATCACATAATTCATTAATAAACCAGTTGATGAAGCACTAATATCAAATTGTTCAGTAATACATAACATACAAATGATCAAGGCGAATGAAGAAGCAATCATATCTAAATGAACACATAACCATCTTTGAGTAGCAATGGATAAGAAATAAGCTTCATTCATTTTATTAAGATATAAATCATTCTTTTTAATGAAATCATTTTCAGCTCTGAATGATTTGATAGTAGCCATACCAGTTAAAGTTTCATTGAAATTATTATACACTAATGATCTTTGAGTTGCTTCTAATCTTTTTAATTCACGAGATGAACCTTGATAGAAATTAGCCAAGAATGTAAATGCAAATCCTAAAAATGGAACAGCAATAGCAAACCAAGGTAAATAAGTAATACACAAGATAATAATACCAATAATAGTTGCCAATGGAAAAATGAATAATCTTAATTGTTCACCAATTTCATTATCTAAAGAATCAGTATCCTTAGTAAATCTATTCAAGATTCTACCAATTGGAGTAGTATCCATAAAACTCATTGGAGCATGTAAAATCTTATCAACAGCTCTAACATTCAAGATTCTAGCAGATCTATTATTCATATAAGCTAACATAGTAAATTCAATGGCAGTGAAAACGACAGTTAAAACAGCAAGACAGACGTAGATAATAACGTAAAATTTATCTGATTTACCTGGGAATTTCTTTTCAGTCCAGAATGATAACCAAGTATTAGTGAAAACTTGACAAAAGGTAGCTAAAGCCACTAAAAATAGGAAAACTGGAGTAGCAGTCCAACCGAAAATACCAGAACCTAAGTGAATATATTTCTTATAAACATCCCAAGAAATAGCATTAGTGGCACTAATTTCATCAGACATGGTTCTACCGGACAAATCAGCTTGTTCCTTTAATCTCTTTTCAGATAATCTAACTCCAGCAACTTCATCATCTTCCATGTTATTAACAGCCAAGTTATATTCACTGTTGTTGGCAGATTCAGCTTGAGTTTCTTGACTGAAATCGATTAACTTTTGGAAATTTTCATTTCTACAGATTAATTCAGTAACAGTACCAACATCAATTGAACCATCACCATTTAAGAATACAATTCTATCAGCTGATTCAAGTATACCTAATTGATGGGTAGCTAAAACAATGGTTTTATCTCTTAATAAACCTTTGAATAAACGATTAACAATATGTTTACCAACTCTTGAATCAACAGCACTAATAACATCATCAAATAATAAGATTTCAGCTTCAGTATAACAAGCTCTAGCTAAATTGATTCTAGCTTTTTGACCACCAGATAAAGTAATACCACGTTCACCGATTTCAGTTTTATCACCAGCTGGTAACATTTCAATATCATCTTCTAAAGCACAAGCATTTAAAACTTCATAATATTTTTTATGATCAAATGGTTTACCAAACAAGATATTTTCACGAACAGTTGAGTTTTGAATCCATGGGGCTGAACATAATAATAAATCATCATAGACTTTAAGTTTACCTTGATGAGGATTATTTAATTTCATAAATCCAGCCATAGCACTTAAAAGGGAAGTTTTACCAGTACCAATGGCACCAGTAATGATAATAAATTCATTCTTCTTGATAGAAAGATTAATGTTTAATAAACCAGGGAACAGTTCAATGGAATTAGATTCAACGGATTCAACGGATTGGATATATGATTCTTTGGTATATCTAGCAGTTTCATAAGGACTGGAATGTTTTTCGGAAAATATTGAAACAGAACCAGCAGCGATATCTTCATCTTCATGTTGTGGTTGTGGTTGATACTTATGGCTCTTGTGTTGTCTCTTCTTTTCTTTCTTCTTTTTGGCATCCTTACTTAAATCCCATAATCCTTCATCTAGTTCATCATGAAATGATTCCCAAATGAAATTAGCATTTTTAATTTCAATAACCGTTTCTTCATCTTCATCTGATTCATAATCGTAATCATAATCATCATTATTAGTAGATCTTGACACAGTTTGTTGATTATTCATTGGGACAGATTGATGTTTGAATTCAAATCCTTCTTCTGAACCACCTCCAATAAAGTAACTTTGATTAGAAACTGGTTGATTCATTCTATTAGATAATTCATCATTTAATTCTTCAGCAGAAAGATAATCTTTACATCTAGTGAATCCAATAAGAGCATCAGCACCAGTAGCTAAAGCAATTGGTAATAACATAATAGCTTGAGCCAAGATTGAGAATAATGATAATGAACTGAAAACTTCACCAGGAGATTTCATATTATTAGTAGCCCACATAGTAACAAATGAAAGCATAGAACTTAAAGTTGGTAAGGTAACAGCATAAGCAGTAATGAAATTTCTTAAGACTTTAATAGTGAAAAGATACTTCATTTCCTTTTCTCTAATTTTAGTAATATTCATTCTATAAGCTAATTCCCAAGCATAGAACTTGATAACTTTTAAATTAGTTAAAGCTTCTCTCATAAGACTAATTCTTTCATCAGTATATTTAACCACAGTTTCTCTGGTATCAAATAACTTCTTAGTTAAAACCACACAAACAATTAATGAAACAATAAATAATCCAATACCAGTTAATGAGCAAACACCAATATTAGTTAATAATAACACAATGGCAATGATGATTGGAATTGGGAAACAAACCACTAATGGTTGGAAACCAATAGCTAAATCAATTCTAGCTAAATCAGTTGACATTAATGAAGTAACTCTTCCAATAGGGAATAAATATCTTGATTTAGCACTTAAATCAAATGATTTTAATAATAAAGCTTTTGTTAAAATAGCTTTAGATTGAGCACCAGTAGTCATGGCAGTATGAAAGAAATGATTTAATAATAAACCATTAATAAAGATTAAAACCACTGAAGCAATAGTATAAGCAACGCCTTTAGTTAAAGTTTTTTCTAAACCAAAGTATCTATATTCCACATAATCAATTAATCTTCTAGTGATTAATGGTGATAAAGATTGAACACAGAATGATAATGCTAAAAAGAAACAACTTAAACTATATTGCCATTTAAAAGTTAAAAATAAAGCATATGGAATTGACCATTTTGGCCATTTGAAATCATCCAAATTTTTATGTTGTTTTAAATGTTTAGCTTCAGCTTTTTTCAAAATATCTTTTAAATGTTCAGACCAAACTTGATGCATATGTTCGACGGTTAAGTCAGGAGTTAAAACCCATAAATCATTAGGTTGTAAAGTTCTCTTATAACCACGAACCAATATTGGCCATAACCACCAAAAACATAATCTATAAAGGAAATTAGCATTTTTTAAAGCATACATTTCACGTTCTGAATCTAATGGAATTGGAGTAACTTTTCTTGAAAATAAAAATGAAAACCAACGCTTTTCATTCTTTAATTCTTGAGATTCTAAATGAGATACATTAATATCGATATTTTGATTCTTTTCCAAATTAGTTTGGGACAGTATTATATTAGATTGATTTGATGTGATTGGTTCTTCGTGAACTCTTGAAATTTGGGAATTTATTCTATCATATGGATTAAATGGTTTATCTTGATCAGCATTATTTAAATTTCTTGGTGATGATGATGATGATTTTCTTTTACTTCCTCTCTTCTTACGTCTTGGAGGAGGTTGTTGTTGTTGTTGGGGTAACATATTACTATCAGCATAATCGACATAAGTAACGGTAGTATCTGAGTTATTAGATGGCAGAGCTTCTAATAAATTATTATTCATAAAGCTTGTATTTGAATTATAAGAATTTCTTGAATTGTATGCACGTTGAATATAAGTTTGATAAGCAGGAGAATTTGGTAATTCTGGAGATTGAGATCTTTCGATATTATCATTATCTTCGACATCACCTTCTTCGACAAAGGAATCTCGAATTTGTCTGTTATAAATATGATTTCCCATTATGGCTGTGAAATTTTAAGGTAGTGTGACAAATTCAGGGGGGAAGGAGTATAAGCTTCAACGAAAAAAAAATAAACCTCTTTTTTGTTCTATTATTAAAAGAAAAAAAAGCAGGGGGTGTTGAAAGGAAGGGTAGTGATTTTCTATTAGTGATTAGAAAGATCAGATATAGTAGTAGGTTGTAGTGAATGTGGATGTTGAACTAATATATGAAAGGATATAGTTATGACGAATGGAATACTAAAATGAATTTGAATTTTCAAAATACGGTTTAGTGGTTTTCTTCAATAGTAGTAATGACTCAAGTTTTGTTGCTTTCTTTCAAAGTTGATAGCAGTGTAGGTTGTGTTTAGTTCGTTGGAATGGGTCGTTGTCGATGCTGAGGGTATCAATAAAATAATATATATATATAAGAAGAAGAAATGAAATAATGAATAAAGTAGTAATTCGAAAACTGAAAATAAAAAAAAAAACCTGACAGACTACAATATATTTATTTAATAGTTAACAAGCACAGAGTATATGTAATTACTATTGCAAACTAGTAAATAAAAAATTTGAAATGGGTATAAATGGATGTTACCCAAAATTGCCTAATTAGGAAGAGTAATTTAATTTTGTGAAATGTCAAAAAAATAAAAAAAAATAATATTTTTTTAATGAGAGAAGGAAAACAATTGAGTTTATGCGATTATGTTTTAGTTCAACTTCCCACTGGTCATTGTAATAAATTGTACCATTATTTATTTATTTATTATAGTTATTATATTGCTAGAAATAGTATTATCAGTATTTTAAGGTTTAGATGGAAAAGATTCTGAACTGTGTTATTTTGGACTGACTATTTGTGATTGTATTTTATGAAGTGTCATTAATTGTACTAACTTGATTAATTTCATGATGAAAAATACTAGTAATGAGCCAAGTCTATGCAGTTAAAGAGAATGCATAATGTAGACGAAGAGGAGTAGTATCATAAATAAGGTAATTATGGCTTAAATGATTATAGGAGAGTAGTGTGTGTAAGTGGGATTTCAGTTTTAGTTAAAATTTTATGTATGAGGTAACATATAAAGTTTATGCTATATGGGGTAAAACAAATTACAAGCCTACTTAACTTAACTTAACCTTCCGTTCCATATAATAAAATAAAACTTGCCTCGTCTTTTTTATCAATTTTTACACCGTTTAATAAAGTAGATCGTTACGTAATATCATGTCCCTTTCCTTATTTTAGCCATTACCCCCCATTTCATAAAATATTTTATTTCCAAGTTGCTATAAAATATGACGGACTTAGTCAGTATCAATGATGCTATTGTTGATATTAACAACTTAGGGGGGAGGAGGAGGAGGGCGTGTAAACGTGATCTAGATGGTGTACTCCATGATCACTAAAGTCTATCGGCTTGGAACAACAGCAAACCACTTGCAAAAGCTTATCCTTGCTGGACTCCGTCGAAATTATAACCTTTACTTCGATTCACTTCTATAAACTGATCTTCCCTTTTTGTTATTTTTTTCTTAGTATCAACTGACTTTTTTTTACTTAACTATTTATTCACTTTACTACTATCTTACCGTTATAACTGAAACTCTCAGTCATTCATTTAATATAACCCTTTCCAACCAATATAAACTTTCAAAATTTGAGGTGAAGTTTGACATTTAATTTCTTCCCCCGCACAGAGAACAAAAAGAATTATTTTTTTCATCTGATTTTTTTTTTTTGTTTGCCCTGCTCGTTAAAAAAGCATTAAGAAATTTCCCCTTGAAGTTATTTTGTTGCAAATGGGCTGTGTGCAGGCATTTCCCTTTTAAGGTAAAAGTTCTTAAACATTGCCTAATTAGGAAGTTTTCTGATTATGTTCAAGCTGTCAAAACTTTCTTAATTTGCAAATTTGAATCTAAATGGGGGTTATAAGGTTATTATGAATCTATACTAATTAGGCTTTATTTTTGGGATTGTTTGCGTTTGTGTATATGTTTTAGCGTTTAACTTTTTATCTGTATCAGGATATACGAACTGATTAGATGGGGTAAGTTGTCATGAAATGTACCAAACACTTCGAGACAACAATGAAGTTAGTGGCTAATAATTAGGGTCATGGTCCAGTTAATATGGTTAAGTTTTAAAGTTTAAGGTCGTTTCTTTTGTTTATTCGTTTAGATTGGTTTTGGTTTTGGTTTTTGGCTTCGTTTCGTTTCGTTTCGTTGGTTTTGGTTTGCATTTGATTGTTTTGACAAGTTTCTTTTTATTTCTTGTCCTACTAGTTTTAGTAATTCCTCAAACGACCTTAAAAATAAAACTTAATCATTTCATTTGATCCCTTCGTATAAACCTTCACTTCGTCTCTGATTATCGTTTATTCCTTGCATAATTTCTATTATCTTTACGTGGACAATGACGTAAAATCGTTACTTTTCATATGAAAAACCATTATCTAATCTAATCTAATCTCATCTTATTTATTACATTTAACTTTATATTTGCATTATATAATAACTTTTCATTCATTGGTACACATACCTAATTAACTAAAACTGAAATCCTCCTCCACCACTTGGACCTCCAAATCCAGGAAATCCAGATCCTCCACTGCTATGATTTGAACCTAATCTTAAATTACCAGGTAATCCACTTCCTAACGCATCTAAATTATCTTCACCATATGGATCATCAAATCTTGCTCCTGGTGGAACTCCTAATCTTGAGGTATTCCCTGATCCTGGTGGTCCTCCAAAAAGAGGATGATTTGCCGTAGGATGCATACCACCTTCACCCGGATTATTTGATGATCCTCCCACTCTTAATGGATCTAAATAGGGGTTTAAATCAGGATGACGGGGTAAACCTGGTGGATTAAGATCTCTATCCCCAATAGATGGGAAAGCATTGGTAGGTGGTTGTCTAGAAGGAACATTAACTTCATATTCATCATCAAAACCAGGCATATCAGATGGACGACTAGATGATGATGCTGCTGGAGCTTCCACTGATGAAAGTGAAAGAGAAGGCATAGGTGGGATTGATGCAGGAAGGAACTCATCGGGTTGATTTTGAGGAGATCTTGATAATTGATGATGTAAAACATTTGAATCAGAATTAGCATTTTTATTAGAATATTGATCAATGATATTTTTATATCTTTCATTTGAAATATGAGGTCTTAATTTTAAATTGAATGAGTTTAATAAATCTTGAGATAAATTTAATTCATCAATAGGGAAAGTTAACGCATCTTTAGACCAATCTATAAGTATATTCTCCACACTATTTGATTCAATACCTTCACCTTCATTCACTTTTTTAATGATATTGATTAAATTCAATCGTCCTTGACCTTCGATTGGAGTGATATTGAATGTAAATAATAAGATTTTGTCAGTATCGGTTAATAAATAAACTTGTTGTTGATATGAAGTTGGAGTATCATGAATAGTTACATGTTGATATTGATTTGAAGATGTACAATATTGATCTTCAATAAAGTTATGGAATAGTTTACAAGTTAACTTGAAGTAATTATCAATCGTCATCTTGGATAATTATTGACTTGATTGGGATAAGTTGATATGAGTTGATTAGGATGTAATTGAATTGACTGACAGATCTTATACTATATCAATTGCCTTCATAATTTAAATTAAAATGTGAGTGTGTGGAGTGATAAAAATTATGTCGTCATCAAAAGGAGGGTCATACAATGTCGTCGTTTTCTATTAAATAAATGACTTAATGTCGCAGTAGTATGGTAGTGTTATGACAAAGACATCCATACCACCATACATTGTCCCAATAGAGTAATTATGCATTTAAATTACCCGGATGATGGTAAACCATAAGTGTTATCTCTATCTATCTATAAAGTGTTAATTAATTAATTGTTATAAAAATTAAACTTTAATATATGTATAATCAACTAATGATTACTTATCAACAATTCATAATTAAATAATAATTAATTAAATTAATTTAATTAGAAAATAAGTTAACTCATAGTTAGTTAATTGAAAATTAGTTAGTTTAAGTAAAACGAAACAAAGGTATGACCATATTGGGCAGATAACTACATATATCATGACCTTACGAAATGGAAATGAATGCTTACATTACAACAGAAGTTTCAATTTCTAATCGGTTATTAATATGGAAATTAAACTTAACCGTTATAGAATCAAAACATCATTTTAATGGCTAGAAAGGGAAGTAGAAAGAGTTAAGGGAACAACGGAATCATTCACTCACACACACAATTTCTCCCTCCCTAGACGGTCACGTGACGCTTACAAAACAAAACTCAAAAGTTAAATGATTAAACAACATAGAAATGGATTTCAAGTTTAGTAAGACCGTAGTTAACTTATGTGACCATATATATATATACCTATATCTCTCTATATCCATTTACTCATGGTTAATCCTTCTGTAGTGTAACTTACATCATAAATTTATAGTACAAAAAAATTGTGTTGAACGAGAAAATCAAAAATCAAAAAAAGGAAAAAAGAACAGGACAGAAATTTATAGAAATCCAGACAGACAGAAAAAAAAAAAAGAATTATCGATCAACCACAAATATATATAATTTCTAGCAATTTCCATCTATTTGATTTATCCATCTTTCAGTTTGATTCATCTTCAGTTTTCTATATCACATCATCCTATAGAGTGCGACTACTATTGAACCATACCAATCGATATTGAATCTGATATCTACTATCAATCTCAATCTCATTCTCATTATCATATATCTAATCCAATCGATTTGAATCCCCCCCTCCTCCGATTATCAAAACCTTATCGATCCATCATCGATCCAATCCAATCAAGTCAAATTCAATCCTGTCTTTCATTGTTTGTTCCGGTATCTACCCATCCTCTTGATCAAACATCATCCGTTGTTACTTCTTATCTCATCTATAAGGAAGTCTTGATATCTTAACCGGTTGATCAATTCAAGTCAAATTAATTCAAGTGACAGTATAATCCATCATCCTTTATCACTTGTTTGCTTGATATTTCACTACCAATACTTCATCCATTCCAAATATTAGTTCATAGATTCTCATATATCCCCAAAACAATCCTGTCATCTTGATCCCCCAATTTCCAGATTTTCATTATTATTTCAATTCTAAATAAATTATACATCTAATTCATTCAAATTGTATTACATTATCAAATCCACCCTATAAACAATCATACACATTCATATATATATATATAATTAATATCCAAATATGACTACTACAGTTCCATTAATATATTCCTTTCCTGGATTTGATGGTGTTGCTGATGCAGTGGCTGATCATATTATATCAGCTCAAAATCAAACTTTATATAATACCTTAGACCCCAAACAAATTGCATTAATTAAAGAAGAACAAGCCAAAAGACCTGGTTTATTAACTTCTTCATCCACTGCCTCCATTTCTCATTCCACTAATCATTCAACCAGTCCTTCCACTTTGAATTTATCTTTAAGTACAACTCAATTAACTAATGGTATATCGAATGGTAATGGTAAAAAAGATAAAAAACGAAAATCAGCTGATATAAGATTTAAAATTGCTATTTCAGGTGGGTCATTAGTTAAGATTTTAAACCAAGGTTTATTATCATCATCATGTAAACAAATTGAAGATTTAATTGAATGGGATAAATGGGATATTTATTTCGCTGATGAAAGATTAGTACCGTTCGAATCAAAAGATTCAAATTATGGTGAAGCCAAAAGACAAATTTTTGATTTAATAAAAGGGGATAAAAAACCAAGAATCTTTCATATAGATGAAGCCCTTATAGATGATAGTCAAGAATGTGCTGATGATTATGAAAAAATCTTGATTAATAATTTCGCTAGAAAAGATTCAGTTAAATTACCAATGTTTGATCTTTTATTATTAGGTTGTGCACCAGATGGTCATATTGCTTCATTATTTCCAAATCATGGTGAACAATTACGAGAAAAATTAGCTTGGTGTTTACCTGTTTCAAAAGCTCCATCGGGTCCTGAAAATAGAATCACATTATCCATCCCTGTCATTTGTCATGCTGCAAGAGTTACTTTCGTAGTGGAAGGATTAACTAAAGCTCCTGTCATGAGAATTATAATGGAAAGACCTGAAAAGGGATTACCTTCTTCCATTGTTAATGAGGGTGCAGCAGGTAAAGTCAGTTGGTTTGTGGATGACGATGCATTAAAAGATTGTTATGATATTACCAAGAAGAAGTATAAATTTTTATCCATTGAAACTCCAAATTCTACATAAAAAAGGTCATATATAACTCCCGTGTTCCTTTCTTCACTCCATATTCCTACCTTGTCCCATAAATTATGATATGATTGATTGATTTTTGTTTGTTTGTTTTAGTCTTCCTTTTTTTGTTGTTATTTATCGTTGTACGATATATGGTCTTGATTAACATGTTATTTTTTGTATCCACTCACCTCCACTCTTCTTCTTCTTTAACTTCAATTGCTACTACTAATACTCTCTTCTCCTTTTTATGTTTACTTTTACTTTAGTTTTACTATCATCTTTTATCTCTAATACTTTCTCTGTTTTAATTGATTTTTCAAAGTTGTTGTTTTTGTTATTCTTTTTTTTTATATTGTTTACGAAAGGCATATTTGGTATATTTGTTTATCCTTTTTATCGTATATAGGTTACTTAAAAAACATTTATATATGATACAATTTATCTATCTTCTTATTATTAATATAAACTATCTATATTTGAATATTGTTGCTGTTGTTGTTATTGTTGTTCTAATTCCGTTTTAGGCACGAGTCTGAAGTTGTTGTTGTTGCTATGATGGCTTTCAATTCCCAGGGAATGAGTTCCAATAAGCGTGAAATCTATTTACAAAAGGATATATGTAAAATTTAACTTCCAGACCATTAGAGACAGGTACCAAAACTTTAATAATAATAATATCATTATAAATTACAATAATATTATTATTATTATTATCTCACGTAAGGGGTACACAACCCATGCTAAACTAATTTCTAAACTATAACTAAGGCTGGAGAATGTGGTACGATATAAACCACATCAAAATAACAACAACAACAGAATAAACTAAACTATGTAGCTTTCAACTTTAACAATAATAACAACAGCGAAGCATTATTTTACCCCTTACCACATTTATTGAACTTTCCTAAAACAGATTTATTTTTATGAGTTCACACAAAAAATAAAAAATGAGATCTGAAAAATAAAATTCTACAAAATAAAAATAAACCAAAAAAATAAAAAAATAAAAAAATGTTTGGAATTTTAAATTTTCGCAACTAAAAAGAGGTATGGGAAAATGGACCATAGAGAGGATTGGTCGACGATCTTAATACGTTTTACCCGGGGGGTATTTTAGTTTTTTAATATAATTTTTAAGGTATATTTGAAGGGGAATGAAGAAGAACTGAAAGACAAAGCATTAAGGTAACCTTTAGAAGGTGACCAAACAGAAAAGGGTGGATATACTAGCAATAAAAATAAACATAACTCTGAGCTATAAAAAGAATAGAAAGGAGGAAAATAAAATAATAGTAAAAAAGCAAGAAACCAATCTATAAAGCAATCTTTTCAAAATGGGGAATTTAAACCACAAGTAGTTGTAGAATCACCATTTGGGAGTGAAATAAATAGGTAAAATAACTTAAAGTCTAGTCTTTTTTTTTGTTTTTTGTGAAAAGATATTGTTGATGATGTTGTTGCTAAAATAAACATTTGAGGGTATTTTATCTCTAAAATATAAAACCTAAATAACCGAAAAATTTAACCTGATAAAACCTTTAACTTGTTGTTGACTTAAAAGAAACCTTCTTTTGGTTCAGCAACCTTGGCAGTTGGTAAAGTTGGAAGTTTGGGTTCTTCAGCAGTGAATGGATCTTTGACAACAGTTGGTAAGGTTGGGAATTCTGGAGCTTTTATGGTTGGAGTTGGGAAAGTTGGGAATTCAATGTGAGTGGTTGGAATAGTTGGGAAACTAAAACTTGGAATTGGTGGGAAAGAAAATTCAGTTGGAATAGCTGGGAATGAGAAATCAGTTGGGATGGCTGGGAATGAGAAATCAGTTGGGAATGGTGGGAAAGAAAATTCAGTTGGGGCTGATGGGAAGGAGAATTCAGTTGGGAATGGTGGGAAGGAAAAATCAGTTGGGAAGGTTGGGAAAGTGAAGTTTGATGGGAAAGCTGGGAAACCAGTTGGGAATGGGAATTCTGGGAATGAGAAAGTTGGAGTTGGGAAATGATGTAAAGTATGGTTTTCAAATTTGGTGAAATGATGAGATGGTTCTGATTTATGACTTGGGGTTGGGAATGGGAAAGGTGGTTTTTTATCTTCTGGATAACATTGGTATAAGAACCACCAACCCCAGAATGGATTTTCTTTAAATTGAGCTGGAATGGATGGGAATGAGAATTCACTAGCAGTGGTGTGAGCAGTAGTACGTGGGGTGGTGGTAGTTGCTTTAACTGGACCAACTGCAAATGGATCACCTTCATTAACTACATCATCAACTTGGAAACGTTTAATGGCAGCACCATTAGCAATGGATGCAATAGCTAAGACGGATAAGGTTAAGGAGAATTTCATTGTTGTATTGGTATTATTTAACGAAAGGAAATAGATATTCTGACTCTTAGTGATAAACAGTTAGTTGATAATAATAAAAGGAATATAGAAAATAATAAATTTGTAAAAAAAGGATAATTAGCAGCTATTTAAATACAATTTGGCCATACTATAGTAAAACCAAATATGGAACGGAAAAGGGTTAAGGAAAGTGTGTTTGGGTCATAAAATAAAGGATTAATCCAAAAAGTTAGTTAGTTAGTTGCATTACATATGTAACCAAAATCAAAGCAAACCCGTATGTACGTAAACATGTATGTAAGAAGGTATGTATGTACTTACTAATAAAAGCGAATAAATCCATACCAATCTTTTTCACAACAAATACAACTAGATGTAAGATATCATAATTTTGCCATTTGGTACAACAATAGGAGCATAAAATTATTATTTTGGGTTTGTGATATGAAGTCGTTTCTTTTTTCCATTTTTTGATTAATTTTTTATTTTTTTTTTTTTTGATTCTTGACTTCAACGTGTATTCAGAAACGTTAATCTCTATAGTAAGAGGTTTTGTTAGTTAGTGATCTCCATTCCATAGTAAAATACGGTAAGACTCAGTTCTGACACCCCCCTCCTCCCTTCTTTTCCATTCCCCCCTTCGGGATCTTCGTTTTATCTGTTTTCGATTTATTTTTTACATTAAATATTTATTTTTCATAATTCTTGCTGCTTTTTTGAAATACCGTTCAAAAATAATCTGAAATGATGGGTTCTAGGATGGAAAATTCTTTCAAATTATAGTTTATAACGCATTTTTTTTATTGTTAAAAGGTGGCTACTAAGTATTTCTGACTAATAATAATTAATAACCTACTCTGAAGAGGAATCGTCTAATTGATTCTAGGTCTATGAACAAATAATGTCACATAGGTATCATGAAACGTATAAACCTAGTATTTAAAGGTCTACAACATACCAATACTCTTGCTCTTGGGGCAACTAACGTAGTGGGTAATACTTGACATGAACGATAGATCCTAAAGACTCACTACAAAAAAAAGGATGGCTTTTTTTACCTTTTTATTTTTTTTTTTATGGAATCTGTCAATGCGGCATATCGCGATTTCTTTCACTTTTTCATATTAAGTTAAGCTTTTTTGGTTTGAAGTCTATAACCTCTTTAATAGTTTCTTTCATTTTATCTGCTTATTTTATCCATCGTAAATCCTTACATGAAATCTCTAACTATCTAATATTGCTTATCATATTAAGTAAAGGAAAACAATCGCTAGATATATCCTACCTAATCTAGTATATTGCTGTCCTAAATTGGGTACTTCATTAGTAGCCCTAAACTATGTTCTTGTTGTATCCTTTTTTTTTTGCTTTCATTCTTTCCTCCTTCCTTTGTTAAAGGAAAGCAATCGAAAGTATCAGAAAATATTTCGCCTCTATTATGCTCTGAAACCGTTTTACCTTTATTTCGTGCTTTGTTTCTCCTTATAATGACTCTCCGTTGCCTCTACTCCAAACGGATATCTCTCCATAAACCGAATCAAAGATCTATGGATTATCAGGAGAAAACGTGCATTTTGTAATAATAACTTTATCCTTTATTCCCTATTTTGCTAAATTGTTTGACCTCATTCTTACATCATCATCACCTGTATTGTGGCAAACTCTAAAACATTTAAACTTTTACGTTTCCTTCATCAACAAAAAAAGATAGATTTCGTTCCTTAATGTTACGTTTTAACTTTAAATGATACGTTTGCAATATAATTCATAATGATTCAACTCTAGTTTATCACTAAACAGTAATGATACGTATTAATAATAAAAAAATGAGCTAACACGCTCCAAATAACAAATCAACAATGCAAGAAAAGGGAAGCCACTTTTAAGATTTCATTGTTCTCACTATTTAAAATGTCAACAATAACAGGTATAAAGGAGCAAGTTGCATTAAATAAGTGGATAAGTATTTGCTTTTCTTTTATTTTCTAACAGTCTAGAAGTATAGTAAACAATACAAATCCATAGTAGTAATACAAAATTAAGCATATGTACTTCAACAACATACATAAAACATATACAAGCTCTGCATAAATACATACATATCACATTGAGTTCGTTATCAGAAAAAACGTTCTGTTTCGTAACCACAACCACGCTTAACTTAAATTAATCACATTCTGTTGCTTTTTTTGATTTAAAACAATCAATCCCCTTCTATTGTGAGTATATTCATAATGGTTGGTCAAAGTATATGGGGTTCCCATTCACAACATGACTAAACAACACACAATACATTGCATAGGTCTAGCCACCTCAACGAATATCATGGCAAAACTTTAAATATTCAAACATAATAACAAGACACCAGGAACGATCTACAAGAAATTTAAGATATCAACAACGTTTTTTAAGATTCATTTCTTGTTGGTTGATTAAGTTTTTAAATTTTAAATGTTTAAATTTTAAATGTTTAAATTTTATAATCTGCATCATGCTGAGATTCACCTCTAAATTTCAATATTAATCTCCATTAGGGACAATTTGCCATAATAAATTTAAACTTTTATGTAACATATAAGGTTGGCTAGCACATGGAGTGAGTATATACGTCAACCCATTTAAGGGGGAACTCCCATCATCATTATACCTTGCATCATGGGCCCATGTCTTACTCTCTAATCCCACTTGTAACAAACTTTTGATGAACCTTCTTCAAATGTGCTTTTCCCAAAATGGTCTCAAAATAAATATTTTTTGCTACACGGTAAAATTAGAATGTATTAAATTCCAATGTGCAGAGGAAGAAAAAAATTCAATTTTATTTTTTTAGTGAGAGAGAAAATAATTTTGATGCCAAAATTCAGGGGGGGCAGAATAAAATACTAGATTCTTTTAAAGGCGGGAAGATGAATAAATATTGTTAACATTTCCATATATTTCCACCGTATCTTTACGTAGTAAGCCATTTTATTTATTCTTGTAAGGATTCAAATCAACCTCTCTACTGAGTTTTTCTTTCGTTATGTAGTTTAACTACAAGAACATATTTTGGTTATGAGTAGTAGTATGAAAGTGAATTATGCTGGTACTAAGTTAATCCGAGTCAAGGTGTGGTCTAATGTATCTAAAGTAAGTATCACATAGCAGGTAGATCTATGGATTAATTGAAGAATTTCATTTCCCCTGCTTCGAAGAATAGGGGATGGTTCTACGTAATTATGCAAATGAATATTTTAAATAAAGCAGAGCAATTTTAATTTATCAACCCTAACACGATATTACTAAAGTGAAATTAGTTAAAGAAGAGCAAGGATATAATTCTCAATTTGATTAATTAATTACTTGCATATAGGAGATTAATAACATAGATTAGCCTTGACATTGTCCACGAATTCAACAGTAAGTAATTGAGTAAAGGATCAAATCAACTTGTGGCTCATCTTAATCAAAAGTGGAGTAATCTTATAAAGTTCTTGCATGATCTTTCATGGTTTGGAATTTCATTTTGGTTCCCTTGCATTATTCGTTGCGGTATTATTATTCCTTATTCCTCTTCATAATAGAGATGAACATAGCCATCCTTTGTTGATAGTCTGACAATACGCATTGTACCGAGAGATTAGCAAACATTGTGGATAATGAAAAACGGTCAATCACCATTATACGTGGTTTCCGGTCTTTACATCTAATAATTGAATTCATTATTGCTTAATTTCATATCCTTTACTACAACTTGACGTTATAAATCTTAACTCCAAGTATTATATCATTTTGCAGTCTTTTTGTAATTTTCCTTTTCTTCCCTTCCCTTCTCTCGAGGGAGTGTGCACCATAATAAAAATAAATTGAAATTTATCATTGGAGGATCATCCGCCTTTTTTCTTCATGGGCTTAAGTTGCCTATTTTATTTTTAACAGAATCTTCAACTACAACCTTCAATGCATATTTCTACTTGCACTTACATGAGAGAATATTCTTTTGGGTAATGATAAACAGATGGAAATTGATAATACCCTTACAAATTATGCTAACATTATTTTTCAATTCTAATATGGGTATAATATATTTTTACGTACAAACGTAGATGAGGAAGGAGAGTATAAAAGGATAAAATAACAGTAAGTATAAAATGTGATTAGAAAATACTTCCAACTTCATTTAATAAGCTTGGAATTGAGGTAGGTAAAGCAGCAAGTCCAAGAGAAGCGATATCACCTAATTGAACATCTAATAAGTCTTGTGGAATAACATCAGATAAACCCGGGTTGGATGGAACACCACTTGGAGTAGAGGTACTGATGGATTTATGGAGGACAACATCTTCAATGAATTGAATTAATTCACCAAGAGTTTCTCTCTTTTCGACTGTGGCTTCGACTTTGCTTGGAGGAACAGCAGCAGCACTTACTAAACTTAAAGCAGCGATGGAAGTTATAACAGTGGAAAATTTCATTATGTCTTGTATAGGTAAGTAGGTATTTGTGTTGGGATACTATTGAAAATAGATGTAGTAAACATGATATCAGTTATCAATTTCTGAGATGATTTGACTCCATATTTATACCTCTTCTGAAGATACCATCGTTTCTCCCATCATCCCTTAGAATCCACAGATTGCAAAATAACAATCTGAATTGAGTAATTGTTCAATCTTACAATGGCAGCACAAAGACCCATAATCAGTATAATTACTATTATAGTATTGTCAGATAAAGGGTTAAAAGATCTAATTATCCCTTGCGCTCCCTAACTTTTTTCCTAATTAAGATACTTTTCTGTCATCTCACATTGTCTAAAACTGCGAAAAATAGAACCTGAAATTTTGAGTTTGCGTCTTTTTTTTGACTGTGATATTTTTTTCTGATCTAGTAAGATCCTAGATCGACTAATATCCTTATTAGATAGATCTCTAGAGTTGAGTTGTACTTTAATTACTTACATATTGCCTTAGTTGTGTTGACTTGGTTCAATTACACCATGAACGTGTATCACCTCCTATCAAAAAGTAAGCTATTTATAGTCGGTAAATGCTGTCAAAAATAGAACAATAATTTGAGAAACAATGAGGAGAAAAATTTCCTCGCAACCACACAGTTCCTAATTAGGGAATATTTTTGTTACTACAACAATGATATTATATTTCAAAACTAGATTACTTATTGTACAATCAAAGATATATAGAAACTAATTCAATTAGATTTATATAAAAAGTCCAACATTAACCGAACTTATAAACGTGTGTTATGTCACACTTATAAACCAATGTCTTCTAATAAAGAACCAAAGTTTTCTGGGAAAAGGTTTAATGAAAGAATATCACCTAAGTTAATATCTAATAAGTTAGCAGGGATAGGATAACTGAAAGTGAATGGAGCATTTGGAGCAATAGTGCTAGTAGCTTGTAATGGATCAGTTTCTTTGATAACTAAGTTATTAATAGCATTTAAGAAACCACCAAGGTTAAGTTCAGTTAATAAATCTCTTTTTTGTTCAGTTGGAGTAGCTGGAGCTGGACCGGCTTCGGCAGCTGGAGCAGCGGCAACAGTTAAAGCTAAGGCAAGGGTGGAGATAACAGCAGACAACTTCATTATGTTTGATAGATAGATATGTTTTGATTAACAAGAAAATAAAAATAAAGTAAAAATCTTGGAAAAAGCTTAATTCAAGTTGTGTTTTGTCTTGGGGTTTTTGCATCTATATTTATACTGTTGGAGTACTACCTTAAATAGCTCTGTGGATGTAAGTAAGGTTAGCTTTGTAAGACTTTATCACAACCTATCTTAATCCACAGTAGTTGTGTTCTTCTTCAGTCTGCCTCAAATTGTATAATTAAGCCCTTGAATAAAGTTGGCAGCCAATAAAAATGAGCAATACTTTGTGTTAGAAGCAAAGAACTGCCTGATCAAGAATTCCTTTTTAAGAAATGTTATTGACATGCTCCTATAAAGTCATAAGTGCCAATATTTGAAACCCAAATTTGCCTCGAATTGTCTGATTTTTTTGCGGTCTTATTGCAACATGAAATTACCAATTTATTAGGCTAAAAAATATTTCGTATCGAAAAATATTAGCGTGGTCAATCTTGCGAATAGATGCTTAATGTTACTTCCCTCTACATCATTCACAATGATATATCCCTTCACTTATTATGATGTTTAAATACGAAATAATAAATTTTTTATTCTAAATTCTACTTATACAGCATAATCAAGATCAAAGTGCACATGCTATGTGTTGTAAGATCTCCCTCTTGACAACATGAAAATTTTTTCTTGTACTAGTAATATTACTACACAAATTCTTTTTTTAAGGACAAGTTTTGCATCAAGTTAAGGCGTTCCATAAAAAATTACCGTTTTTGTCACATTGAGTTAATTTTTACTTATTGCCAATCCTTATTAATTCCACCTGTCTCCTATAATAAAACCGCGCAGGACCCTTGTTAATGCCTGAGAATCATTCCATCGCAGTTGTGGAATAAATTATCCATTCTTACCACAATACAAACTTTTCATTTCTAATCCGCCTCGTAAAGGTCAAAGCTGTATCTCTTTGCTTCTATTCATATCGTATATACTATATGAGGAGAGAGCAATGTGTTCATTATACAACTATAAGCCTGAAATTGAACTTTTCCTGTTCTAGAAATCCTTATGGATATATTCCTTAGGCGCCCTACTTGCCCATTCTGTCCAACTACCATCATAGACACGGATTGGTACATCTAATCCAAGAACTAATTCTATAGCAAATTTCACAATAACTGCTGTTACCCCAGAACCACACATTACAATGATACCCTTTTTACCGGTCAAGAAATCTGTATTTGAAAGGTCTAAACCAAAATCATCCTTGAAAGTTTTCAAAATCTCAAATTGAACTTTATAACATTTATTAGTAGGGTTAATAAGTTTTGAAAATGGTAATGATAATGCTGAAGGAACATGTCCTGAACTTAATCCTGGTCTTGGTTCTGGTGCTTTTCCGGTAAATCTATCATTGGGACGAGCATCAAATACAAAATAATCTTTACTCAATTGATCCTTTTCAACTAAATCCAATAATTCTTCATATTCAATTACTTGATTTTTATAATTTTGTTCGAATTCAGATCTAGAGATTGGTTCATATGCTTCTGATTCTGATGCCTTTAATGGAGTGGAGAAATTTTCAACAGGAGTCGTATCAACTGGATATCTAAATTGTTTATAATAATCATAATTATCCAATAAAAACACAGTTGGATGTCCAAATAATGCAAAAGTCCATGCAGCACGAGGACTTGAGAATATCCCTGATTTATCATATACCACTAATCTATCATTCTTTTGAAGTCCTAATTCCTTCACGGCATCATTGAATATATCATAAGTAGGTAACATATGAGGATATGGTGAATTAGGTAAGGATATAGCATCAAGATCAAAGAATGCCGCATTCTTAAGTCTTTCAATATTTAAATATTCATCTTTATTGTTCTTAGGATTGTTCGGCATATACCATGTGGCATCAATTGGAACCACTCTTTCCTTAGGTGTAGAAGTGAGTAAAAGTGCTCTATAGGCCGATGGCGACAATTTGGCTAATATAGATTTAGACATGGTATTGTGGTGATGATTCAATTGATTATGGTAAATCAGCTGTTTCTGAATAATTTATTTTGCTTGATTTAATTTTTATTCGATCGATCCCCATTTTTTTCCCTTTCCGTATAGTTTGATTGCGCAATCATAAATTTTTGTGTCGTTGATGTCCGAAATCGAAGTATTTATTAATTTTTAACTATATACAAAATTATATTTCTAATCAGTTTTTGTCTTGAGCATACTTTCACTCCATCTGGCGGTATCAGCTTTCATGAATTCTCTAAGCGCCATAGTAGCATATGAACTAACTCCTAATTGCATTTTTAATACCACAGCAAGTTTAGTAGTTTGTTCTTCATTAGGTTTAACTACGGGAATCACTCTAGTAGGATTTTCTTCACCTTGTTTCTTAAGTCTTAAAATCTCTAAATCGGTTCTAACAAGGGGCTTACCTTCTTCATAATATTCCACAATGTCATAACTTAAATCTTGTGGTTTTGACATAAGATTTCTATATGATCCAGTTAAGGAAAAATCTTTAACTTTTCTTGCCATTTTGAATGGATCCAATCCATCTTGAGCCATGGTATCAATATAGACTTGTTCAAGTTGTTTATTGGAAGGATACACTATTTTGTAACCTGGCGTAGGTAAGATAACATCATAAATGGTGTATTTCCCACTTTCAATATCTTCTTTAGATAATGGCTTGACTTTTTCATCTTTATTTACTAACACATCTTCTTCGAAATCATCTTCTTCATCTTCTTCTGGTTTAACAGCAGCTGCATCATCAAATACCAAATCACCTTCTTGTAATTCTAATCCAAATAATTCAATTCTCTTGGAGGCAACTTTATTCCATACATATGATTGATAAGCATGACCATACATTATTCTTAAATTCTTTGGAATAGCCGTTATACTCTTGAAATACGAATTCTTACCATATTCTTCATTTTTATCTAATGGTTCCTTTTCCAAAACCTTTAAAATTGAAGTTTCAGCTGAGAAAAAATGAGGTAATTTCTTTAATGTTAATGATGGATTAGAGGTTTCAGCCCAAATACGTCTGGCTTCAATTGAGGCAGGTGCCACTAATTCTTGTTCGGATAAGATTAATTCAGCTGCTTCTTTCCATTCTTCACGTAAAATATGAATACCAAGTTGATGAGTTGAAATTGAAAATGATCCAAATCTTTGCATACCAAAATAGTTAATGAATCCTTGATCTTTTAATGAATTAAAGCAAGTATCAATAACTTGTCTAACATCAACATTATTTTGAATTGATTGAATATCTCTAATAGTGATTATGAATTCATTACCTTTCAAATCACCTAATTTCAAAGGAGCATCTTCGTAACTAAATCCACCTAATACAGTATTTTTCAAGGCTTTGTTTAATGAATTTACTCTAATAACTTTTCCTCTATGAATACTGAATTTTTGACATGTAACCCCTCTTCTATCTTTAGTTCCGGCAAATGTAATAGCTTTATGAGGAAATCTTAAAAATTTCGAAATTGAAGATGCAATTTCCATAGTTTCTCTATTCTCTTTATATACAGTGAAATGTAAATAGTTTTTAAATGATCCTAATCCATAGTTTAACACTCCATTTTCATCAACATGATGCATACTTTCTTGAGGATGTTGTCTAACTGCACCTCTGGTTGAATTCCTAGCAACGGCAATTTTAAATGTATTTTCAGGTGATGTGAGAGTTTCTAATTTACTTTGGAAGGCAGCACGGAATAATTGATGTAACTTACCTCTTATTTGTTTATCTGGGAAAGTAGATTTAGTTTCCACGTTATCACCAGAAGTGAATAAATCTTCAACTTGTTTCAATTCTTCTTCAGTAATAAAGGTTAATAATTCAGAACGATGTTCATCTGATAATTCATACTTTGGAATTGCTTCAAGTTTAGCTTTTCTATCTTCCAAGATTGCCTCAACTTCTTCAGGAGTCTTACCATCAAGTTCTTGTCTTTCTTGTTCTCTCTTCTCGTATCTCTTTTCTTTTTTACTCTTACCAGTATCTATACCTTCATCTAACAAATGAATGACTTTATTATTGATATCAATCTCATTGACTTGGAAATCAGTATAGAGTTGT
This sequence comes from Scheffersomyces coipomensis, assembly GCF_036884675.1. Taxonomy (NCBI): domain Eukaryota; kingdom Fungi; phylum Ascomycota; class Pichiomycetes; order Serinales; family Debaryomycetaceae; genus Scheffersomyces; species Scheffersomyces coipomensis. The sequence goes on along the minus strand of NW_027042892.1, from coordinate 119,799 downwards.
TTGATTGATCCCACAAACCCACTTCCTTGTTTATTTATAAACTCAGTTATCCCCACTTGATCTTCATGAATGGCAGATTTTGGTTGTGATGAAGATTCAAATCTTGGCTTTTTAAGTAATGATGATGATGAATCATTATCCAAGGATCGTTTAATTTGGTCCATGATGGGAGGTCTATACGGTTTGAATATGGTATTTAGTTTGGATTGGACTAAAGTCTTTGTTCTAATTACTAGTTATTCGTAAACTCGATACATTTAAAGCTTAATGATGAAATGTCATATATAATTATCGATTCTATGTACTTTTTTTTTTCACTATACCCATCTCATCCAAAAAATAGAGTGTACATACAAAATTTTTGTTAGTAAAAGTACTTCAAAATCTGGGGATCTCCATAGTTAAACATGTTGATCGATTTCTACGGCATTTGAAAGTATAAATGATGTAAGGATAAAGTAATAGTAGATACCGTCTTACTCAATGGGTTTTGGAACCATTAAATTCTAGATTTATTGTAAGGTTTAAAATTAAATATGGTGAGCTACCAAGTGCAAGTATTTTTCAAAGATATAAGCGCTGATCCTAAATTCTTAAAACCTCCACAAATATAACTTTTCTTCTCTTCATTTCTTTTCTATTATAATTCCATATTCACTTTATAAAAGTTTGATCCAACCATATTCAATAGCTCTACTCAACTCAAGCTTTACTTGTCAATAAGACACTCGCTAATAGTTGACTATAAGACTAATTGCTATCACCATTAAGTTCTTATTTCTATTATTTTACTTATCAATTGAAAATTATATTTATTCACAATGTTAAGAAAAATAAGTCAAACTGAATTATCACCATTGGGGTCATCATCATCTCCACCTCCTCTTCCTCCTGCTTACGGTACTCCAGCCTTAACACCTTTTTATCTTTCAGATCGTCATGCTCAAACCCCCTTTCCTCCCATTACGGATAATTATAGCGCTACTGGCTATGTTACCAAAACTGAAAAATTAGCCAATTTTAAAAGGTTTGCTAAAGTATGTTCATCTAAATGGGTAGATATGATTTCATCTACTGCTGCAAATGAAGAAGGCATTATTCGTAATACGTTAAAGAGTTCTGTTTATGGTGGTGATAAAACAAGTTTATTTGGTTTTGATCATAGAAAGATTCAACAAATTGAAAAGAACTATCAAGAAGAAAAGTTAAAATTAAAGCCATCGGTAAATGATTTCTCTATTCACAATGATATTGATAAAAATAAAGATCAAATTAGGAAGCAAAATACATTACGTGCTAAAAGTTCTTCAAATATTGGCAATGATATTACAGTATTCAATTTTAAGAAGAAAATGAAATCTAATGTTGGATTATCAAATCGAAAAAGTTTAGAGAGTTTCAGGACCAAAAGAGTTATTGTGATAAGAAATTTACCATCTTATACGAGTGCTAATGCAATTTTATCTCAAATTCGTGGAGGTCCATTAGAAAGAATAGTTTTTAGAACTGGGAATCAATCTACTTCTAATTCCAAATCAAATACAACTACCAATTCCATTGAATTATATTTTGTATTTCCTGATAATGCTAGAAGGTTTTTCCATTATAGTAATAATACTGGATTATTTTTAATCAATGGTATTAGACCAACTATTGAATGGGCTAATAAAACTAATACTGAATATTTAGATGAAGTTCATCCTAATCTATCCAAGAATTTCCAACAAGATATTGTTCATGGTGGTTGTCGACGTACATTGATATTTGCCAAAGTTATTGAAACTAAGATACCATGTAAAAATGGCAAACCTGATGCATATACTCATTTTTCACATGGATTAGACATAGAGAATATTAAACATGATTTCTCATTATTTGGAGAGATCATAGATGTTTGTGCAGTTATCTCTAGGAAATTATGTTTCAGTTTACATTTCACTGATATTAGAAGTGCCATTAATGCTAAAAGAGAATGTGAATTAGAAGGTAGTGATTTCAATAGAAAATATCTGCATTGGATTATTTGTTATGGAAAAGATATAACTGATCTTCCATGTTTTGTTGTTTAATACTCTTAAGTGGTATTATTCCTTCCTTCTCTATATAGTTATCTGTGAAAGTATTTGTCTTAAATATATATATATTGTTTATGTGTACTCGCTATTACTGCAAAAAAAAAAAGAGAGATATGTGAAACAATTATAATTCCTAATTGGGAATGTTTGTAAACAATGGAAACAAAAACATCAAAATTAAAAAAAATTCACAACCAAAAATAACAATTATCATCCTTTCGTCTAATGTGTAAGTTGATTGAATTATAGTTGTAGATAATAATTAGAAGGATAAGAAACTGTTTTATGGTAATCTACATTACTAAAAAGGTCACAATAGAACATATCATATAAGTAATGTCAAGTCAGAGAACTCCATTACGGACCAGAGCTTCGTTTACAGGACCTATATCATCCACCCCTTCCAATCAAACTACGGTTCCAAGAGCCAGTTATACCGAATTAAGGCCTCCGTCTCGAACATTCAGAACATCATCACCTCGAGTTGGTCCTTTAAGTAATTCTCAAATATCACAATCACAATCTCGATCAAGACCTGGTTCAGCTTTAGGAACAATTGGAAGTAGTCGACCAAGTACACCTTCTTTCACTAGAAATCATGAACCTTATACAGGTACTATAACAGTATCGATAAGACCCAATCCTCATAGTTATAATCCTTCACAGTCAAATGCTTGGGAAGTTGATCATTTTTCCAATACCATTACTCATACAGGTGATCTCAGTACTTTTTCATTTGATAATGTTTTCCCACCTCGAATTGAATTAACGAATAAAGAAGTTTATGATAAGAGTTGTTCCAATATCGTTCAGAATTTCATAAATAATGGTTATAATGGGACTGTATTTGCATATGGGATGACCGGGTCTGGTAAGACGTTTTCTATGAAGGGTGATGTGGGAGATCCTGGATTTGTAGAATTAACAATTGATGATATTTTTAATAAGATTGAAACTGATAAATTTCATAAAGAGTATGAGATATCAGTTAATTACTTGGAAATTTATAATGAGAAAGTGATTGATTTATTAGAAGTTAATAATGTGATGAATTCAGATTTAAAAATAAGAGATGATCCTATTCATGGGACAAAAATAGTAGGGATATCAAATCCAATTATAACTACTAAAGATCAATTATTACAATTAATCAAGAAAGGGGATAATAATAGAAAAACAAGTGCCACTGATTTCAATGCTCGTTCATCAAGATCTCATTCCATCCTTCAAATAAGACTTTCAACTATAGATCTTATAAATAAAACTGAACAACATGCTACCCTTTCATTATGTGATTTAGCAGGTTCAGAAAGAGCAACTTCAAATGTGGAAAGAAGAAAAGAAGGGGCATTCATTAATAAATCATTATTAGCATTATCAACTGTCATAAGTAAATTATCCATGATGTCAAATGGGAATGGTAATAGTGAACATATACCATATCGTGATTCTAAATTAACAAGATTATTACAACCTGCCTTATCAGGATCTTCATTAATTCTGATCCTTTGTACGATTCATTTAGGTTCAGCTACATTGAATCAACTGTTTGTAGCAGAAACTTATAATACATTAAGATTTGCTACGAGGGCTAAAGATATTATCATAACCGTGGAAAAGAATTCAACATCAAAATTAAGTGATAGTGATTCATTTAAGATTATTGAAGAATTAAAGAGAACGATTGAAAATCAAAATAATGAAATAACGATATTGAAATTGAATACGAATAATGATAGTCACAATACTAGTCCAAGTAGTAGTGAAGATTATCCAATGATTGATAATTCCCGACTTTCAGATCTTGAAGCCGAGAATAGAATATTACATGAGAAATTAGAACATTTTACAAGGTTGACAGATTTACAAAAGACTGAAACTGTGATATTGAAAAATGATACTTTAAATGATATACTAGGATCAGGATCTCATTCGCTGCAAATGGTAATGGCTAATTTTGAAGAATATTATAAGAGGGTCAATTATGAAATTGAAGAATATAAAGGATACATTAACCATTTAGAATCACAATTGAAGCATGCGTACGAACAGAATGCTACCATGCCACCCCATAACAATAATAATAATAATAATAATGAATTACTGAAATTTGCTAGTAAACATTTTGAAGCTATTTTGAAAGATCAAGAAGAAGAAATCCTACAATTAAAGGAAATGCTTAAAGATAAAGATCATATTATCAAGGGATTAACCAAGAGTACAAAGTTAAGACGATTAGCAGATTCAAACTCTGCTAACATTAGCGTGGTATCTCTGGGATCTAATAATGATCATCAACTGGGCCCCAAACCAATCGTTAAAATGGCTAGTTCCATGACCTCCCCCACCAGATCCAACAAAGAAAACGAGAGATACTTACGCGAGTTCAACATTAGTCCTAGGAAACCCAAAGCTACCATTGATATCTCTGAAACCAATGGGATTAAGTTCGTTATATAGATTGTGTAAAATGTATTAAAGTGATAGACGCAAATTATTTTTTCGAATCGTTATCAAAATAAATTTGATTTTGTGTATGTTCATTAAATTTTTACGATAACAAAAAAAAAAGACAAAAATTTATGAGCCACTCCAAATTGATTAGTCAATTTTAGAAATATCAACACAAATTGTAAGATTTATCATCAAAATACGATTGGATAGTTCAATTATAGGTATAATCTAGACCCATTCCCATCCCATATATGAAAAGACTATTTGGAAGACATTCAAGAGCAAACTCAAGTCATGGCACGAGTAATCCTTCTTCTTCTTCTTCTTCAGTGACAAGTTCTCATGTAAAGCCAGTTGTGGATAGAAGATTCAGTGCTCCTACTTATGCTACGGAATTACTTCATTCTAATAGTTCCAGTTCAGCCCCATCATCGGGTTCTTCTTCTTCTTCGAGATATTCAAGTGGTGAAAGTGCTGTGATTGATGATGATGATAGTATCTCTCCTCAAACTTCAATGGATAATGAGTCAGTGGCATTATCTGAAACTGATACTTTATATTATGATAAACGTCATAGACTTGAATTACAAGAGACATATAATGATAATTTCACGTTATATCTTCCCTTTATCATTCGACAGATGAGAATTGAATCTCAAAGACTTAATACTGCTATTCATCAATCACTTCATACAGAATACGATACTACTGATTCAACCACAAGATCTTCTACACCTCATGAATCGGATAACTCGGCGCAAAATAGATATCATACCAATCCATTGTATGATTTAGATGATTTAGATGATGATTTACCCACTATTATAGATGAATCAATCACGGTAGATCCGTCAGTTGCTAATAATTTAATCTTAAATAAATCAACATCAAAATTCAATTTAAAAAGAGATGTTATAGTAGTAACTGAATTCATGAAAAATAATACTTATGTATTCACTAGTAATGCATCATTTGAATTATTTAAAAGTTTAAGATCGAATATAAAGAAAGATCGTAAGAATCTGGTTATTGTTTATGATAAAGGGGGTAGTATACGGCGATTATCCAATGTTAAACGAGAAGATTTCAATACCAATGATCGAACATCGATATCGGCCAATAAAGAATACATTATTGATGATCGACAACATATTGTACCTTTAAATTATAAAGTTAAAGGATTAGGATTACCCTTATTCAAAATTCAAGTTCCATATATGTCAACCTTCAAAAAGAATGCTCCATTTATGATATTTAAAAAATATCGAGAAATCCCCACTCAACCACTTAAACAAGATTATGAGAATGGAAGATCATCATCATCACTGAAGCATGCGGATAAGGAGAAAGATGAATCAGATAATTATGAATCTTATAATTTCTGTACCATTTATTCTAAATTCTTTCAACGAGTTCGACGATTCATATTTCATTTCAAATATATTAATAAACATAATCAAGTGGAAGAATTCAAAGTGATAATGTTTTTAAATAATTATAAACCTTATGCTGATTTCAATTATAGAAATACTCGATTTAGAATCATCGGTCCTGCTATTCCTAGTGGATACATTATGAATTATAATCCTCATTTACGATTATTAATCATTGATGATGATAAACCTTCCTTATGTGATAATTTGATTAATAAAAAACCAGGATTTGAAATCCTGAAAATGATTAAAAGAAGCAGTAGTAATGGAAGTACCAATGAGGATTCAGTTGATACTAATGATATTGTTGTTATTGGATCTACCACTTATACCAATGCATATCCTAATCCTAATCTGGCATTGATGCAAGATTCACCATTCTTGAATACAGGAGTGGAACAGAAACATTCCTATATCAGTGATAAATTACCTCCATTTGGAGCTTTTAAAGATGCCTTACTTTATCTTCGAGAACCATCAAATATCTTACCCAAGAAGTATTCTGAAGCAGGGAAGATTCAAGTTTATCAAGATAATCTGGCTATAAGAGATCATGATAATCTCGATAGTACCTTATCATTTGATGTAGATTCAATGGTGTTGACATGTGTATTATGTACACTTCGAGAAGTATCGATTCGAAATTCAAATAAAGCTCCAAATAGTAATCTTGGAGTAGTAGGTAGATTTGGAGCTTTCCCAGTTCAAAGTCCTGGAGTTACTGCATTTGGATTTGCAGCTGGATTATAGAGGAAAAGACAGAGAAAAATTACAACTATTACTGCAATTCACTTTGGAAATGATGAATATTATATATAGCGATTATTTATTATAGATGTTTGTGAATTTAGGTATTTTTTTTTTTTTCATTACCCCACTGTAAATTTTGCGTGTATATCTTTTTTTTAGCGGTTAAATCCTAATTTGTAAAATATTAGGAACCACATTTTTTTTTACTACAATAACCAATTTAATGAAGGGGGCAAATAAGCTTTTTCTATTTAATAAGGTTTTCGTTCGATCTTGTCGAAACGATTAACCTTCTTCTTTGTTATTTTATACAACTATATACTCTTTTATTAAGTTTTATTTTAAAAAGGAGCAGAAAGACGAGGATTGAACATTTTAAAAAGGAGCAGAAAGACGAGGATTGAACATTTTAAAAACGTTCTGGAGATCTGGATCTATCTCTTCTACTTGGAGATCTAGATGGAGATCTGGAATATGGTTTTCTTTCACTTGAACCACGATCTTCACCTTCTCTACTACGATCATCACCATCTCTTCCACGGTCATCACGGTATCCACCACGACCACCTCTGTAATCGCCATATCCACCACGACTTCCACTATATCCACCACGACCACCTTCATATCCACCACGACCACCTCTGTAATCACCGTAACCTCCACGGCCACCTTCATATCCACCACGACCACCTCTTGGTGCATAACCGTATCCACCTCTTGGAGCGTATCCACGGTCACCATATCCTCCTCTTGGAGCATAACCACGATCACCATATCCTCCTCTTGGAGCGTATCCACGATCACCATATCCTCCTCTTGGAGCATAACCACGATCGCCATATCCTCCTCTTGGAGCATAACCACCTCTGAATGCACCTCTTGGAGCTCTAACGGCATAAGGATCACTTCTAGCAATTTGAACCACTAAACCATCTTTTAAAGAGTATGGTAAGGTTTTACCATCTAAATCTAAGGCTTTTTCCATACTTTCATAATCTTTATATTCTACAAAAGCATATTTTTCACCATCATCAGTTCTTGGAGGTGGGATATCTAATCTTACTAAATCTCCATATCTAAAATTTTAGTTAGTTGATTGTAATTCTTTTTTTGAATATTATTTTAACTTATAATCTTATAATCATTTGGAAAAATTGACTTAGAAACATAAGATAAAATGAAATAAAGTGTTTATACACATATATATATATAACAAATAAATATTTTTTTTTTATAAAATCTTATTAATTGAAATGATTAATCTTTTTGTTTGATGATGAATTTATTTTGTTTTGTTTGATTTGTTCTTTTTTGGGGCGAATTTGATTGTGATTTGAAAATTGAATCTATACTAATGACAAGTGATCATGATGTATATGAATAGAAAGGAGGGAGGATGGGGTTAAAGGAAGGAAGGAAGGAAGGAATAAAAGGGAAGGAAATATGACAAGCTGGTCATTGGAAGGGAAGGAGGTAAGGAGGGAATGATGGAAATGAAGAATGAGGATTGAAATGGATAAAGGATGATGGAATGGAGGAGGAAGGAAAGGGAAAGGAGATTAGAATAAAGGAATGATGGAAGGAAGGAAGGAAGGAAGGAAGGAAATATGCTTAAGGGAATGAAATGAAATGAATTGAATTGAACTGATGGGAATTGGAAGGATTTTGATTGAATTGAAAGGATGATAAATTAAATCAGTTAGTATGAGAAGAAATAAGAGAAAGAAAAGAATTAGAGATAGATAGAAACCAATTAAGAAATCAACAAATCATCAAAATTAAAAAAAGACCATAGCAATAGCAACAAAAAAGCGTCAACACCAAAACACTAGAAGAATCAAATTAATCAAAATAAACGATATACTAAACAGTGGTTCGGAATAGATAGGATTGATTGATTGATTGATTGAATACTATTCTTCTTTACTGATTAATATATCATTTGATTAAGTTTTCAATTGTTAAGAAATTAAATAAAATAAGTATTTGTAATAATATAAGCGTATTATATTATATTAAAGGGATACATACTGTTCGAAGTCAGGAGCTAAATCAGCAGCCTTGGTATCTTTGTTGAAACCAGTGACGTATAACGTATTCTTTGGCATTATAAATGATTGATTGATTGATTGATTGATTGATTGATTTAGAATGAAGAAGAGTAAGAGGAAGTAAGAGGGTTATGAAAGTTGCCGTTGTTGAAAATGTCAGTCATGGTATTGAATGAAAAAAAAATGTTTTGGTGAAGTTTACACGACCTCCAAAGTCATATGACTTTAGTCATATGATTTATCATGTGACTAAATGTAGAAAAAAAAAGAAACGATTTTTAAAATGTAAAAAAAAAAAAGAAATGACCATTTTTACACGACTCTCTTAAATGGAAAAAAAAAAGCCCAACATTTTTTTTTGGAGACTAAAAGGTTAAAAAGGGGAATTTTAGTTTCCTGTATATAACCTTATATAGTATATACCGAAAAAAAAAGGCCAAAATTCGATTTGATTCTATTTCACAAAGCAATTATTATGTTTAGTCAGTAAATAGTTAATAGTTAATAGTGTAGAATAGGGGAAATTTAAAGAATGATCAATTTGATCCACTAACAACTTTAACCTGTTAATTAATTAAATTAATTGTTGTATACGTGTTTAGACGTTAGTTAGTTAGTAGTTAAGGTTAGTTCTTGTGTAATTTATCGCTGTTAAACCAAATTTTTACACACACCGACTCCCACTCCCACTCCCACACACTCTAAATAAATAAATAAAGAGGATGCGAAAACCAAGCAATCCAACAAACTTAAACACTAATCTTTAAGTTTATAATTGTAGTAGTATCTATAGATGATTGATAGTGATTATTCAGTTGGTTAATCAGATCTAATCGTATTGAATGTAATTGGTCTACTTAGTTAACTATTAGTGTAAATCTATCTCTCTATCTCTTCACTTAACTTCACTTCATCCTAATCGAATAGCTTAAAATATTTTAGGGACAAACACAAAATAAAAAATAAAATAAAAAAAATAAAAAAATTGACTGACAAAAAAAAAGAAAAGAAAAGAAAAAAAAAAAAATGCTTTGGCGCACACTAAAAGTGTCAGAGTACAACAAATTCAAAAATAAAATAAAAAAAAATTATTCCTAAATTTAATGGCAGCACGTAATTAAAATAAACAATTCAATTTCAATTTTACAACGGCAAACCATAGCAAAGTAAAGCAAACTATAACGGCAGATACCCATCCCATTTCATTCATCCATCAAATCTGATTGTTGATTATTCTGTGTGTAACTGTGTGTTAATCTGTTTCAATTTTAGAAAAAATCCACCCGCTCTTTTATATTAATAGGTACCCAAATTTTCATTTTATATTTTTGGCTGCCTAACTTTTTGATTGATTCCTTTTTACAACATCCATCAACGTTTTATATCACAAGGGATCATCCATCCATCCATCCATCCATCAATCAATCAATAGACTTGACATATCCATCCAAACTGATCTTATAAATCTTCAACAGAACTAATAAATCATTCATTCATTCATCCATCCATACCTACCTTTCTTCATTCATCATGTCGTCAACCATAAAGAATGAAAATGGTAATTCTAATAATAACCCTTTATTAGATCCTACTTTTCTTGACACATTCCAATCTAATCTATTGGGTACCACGAATGAAGATCAAGATATCCTTGATGAATTCCTAGATCAAAGAGTTTATGATTCAATGGGAACTAATACTCCAATATCAGGAAGTCAAGTTAAATTAGAACAACATGATTTAATCGATAGTTTATTTCCTATAGTTGATCAATCAAATCATAATCAAAACAATACCAATAATAATAATAATAATAATAATGACTATTTATACTTAGATACCCTCAACTTTCAACCTAACTCATCCATCAATAATAATAATAATAATAATAATAATCAATCTACTAATACCAACTATACAAGTCCCTTGGATCAAAAATTAATCAATAATGAAAGCCCTCTTTCCACTTATTCAAATGGTTCTCAAGATATTCATCACCATCAACATCATCATCAACATCATCATCAACATCAACCTCAACTGTTCAATTTCAATGGTAATCAAAATGTTTCACCCTTATCAGACTATGACTATGTTCGTGATGAATTATCAAAATTGAAATTCGGTAATCATTTCATGAATGTTTGTCCTGAATCTATTAATATCCCTCATCCATCATATCTTGATTTTTCTCCAGAAGCTTTAGCAAAATTACCTTATAATTTACAAATTTCAAATTTACCAAATTATTCAAGAGTTGAAACTCAAATTAAATTAAAATTCTCTTTAAGTCCTCCTCCTCCTCAAGTCCTTTTACATATCCCTCAAGATTTAATTTCAAAAAATAAATTTTGTTTAAATGAAAATATTAATGATTTATCTCAAAAATTAAAAGAAAATTTATTATATTTAGATGCTTATGTTTTAACATCTGATTTATCAAAATCTTGTAATATTTGTTCAAGATGTATAAAAAGAGAACAAAAAAGAGCTTCAAGAAGAAAAACTGGATTTGAATTAAATAATGAAAATAATAATGAATCAATGGATAATACCAATACCAATAACGACAATAATAATGATAATTTATCTACTAACTATAATACTCCAAATTCAGTAGTTAAAAATAATCCAAATTCTTGGGCTGATGATAAAATGATGAAAAAAGGTATAATCTTCAATTGTAAAGAAATTGTTTCTTTCCCTCCTCCAACTGGGTTAAATAATGATTCAAGTAAATCATTAGAATTATCAGCTAGAATTATATGTTATTGTAGACATCATAAAGAATCGGATGGATTTAAATTATTATTTGTCATTAAAAATAGTGAAGGTTTAGTGGTTGGTAAACAATTATCTTCACCAATTATGATTATGGATAGAAAGAAAAATACGGCTTCTATTAGAAATGAAAATTCAATGCCAAATTCAGTAGCTGGTTCTTCAACTAATTTACAAGGTTTAAATACAAGTTTTGGAAGTGAATCATCTTCTTCAAGAAATGGTGGAATAATAAGATCGAATCAAGATATCAAAAAGAAAAAATCAAATTCAGATAGTGATGATCTTGATGATGATAAAAGTCCTTTACAACATTTATCTCCTAATTCAATTGATGAATCTGCTTCAGAAATTCAAACTAATACTGATACTGATGGTCGTTCATTAAAGAGAAAGAAATTATCCATTGATGATGCGTTTAATTCTTCAACTAATCCAATGTTTAATGGAAGTTCAAATGGATTCTCTCCATTAAGTAATAGTGATACCAATACTTCAACAACTAATCATAATGTATTACTTAAACCAAATCAACAAAATAATAATAATGGTATGATTCTTCATGCTCCAAATTTCTCTAATGGTTTATCACCTTTAACTCATCCAAATTCTCAAGGTTTAACCAATAATAATAGTAATGATCTTAATAATATTCAATCATCAAATATGCCCTACATTCAAAGAATCATTCCAGCCCAAGGTCCAATCAGAGGAGGTATCGAAGTGACATTATTAGGATTTAATTTCCGTCCTGGTTTAAAAGTTAAATTCGGGGCTAATATGGCTTTAGCTACTCATTGTTGGTCAGATACAACTATTGTAACTTATTTACCAGCTGCTGCTCAACCAGGTCAAGTATTAGTAAGTTTTGAAAATCATGATAATAGTGGTATTATTGTTAGTAGTGCTCAACAACAACAACAAATCTTTACTTATACTGATGATACTGATAGACAATTGATTGAATTGGCTTTACAAATTGTGGGATTAAAGATGAATGGTAAATTAGAGGATGCAAGAAATATTGCTAAACGTATTGTTGGTAGTGATGCTACTGGTAAATCACCTAATAATAGTATTTCTGGTGGAAGTGTTAGTAATACTGATCAATTATCAACATCAACTAATCAAGCTAATAATGATTGGTTTGATAGTGCTCATAAAGCAGTTCAAGAATTATCAAATCCAAATTCATCAACTGAAGAAATATTAATTACATTCCTTTCCTTGGTTGATTTACCAAATTGTCCAATTATAATTCCAAATTGGCAATTATCAAATAAATTAGGTCAATCCTTATTACATTTAGCTACCTTGAAGAATTATAGTCAATTAATTAAATTCCTTATTAGACATGGATGTAAAATTGATTTACAAGATAATCAAGGATTAACTCCTTTATTCTTAGCTTCATTATGTGGACATCGTGATTTAATTAATATTTTTATTGATTGTAAATCAAATTGGAATTTGAAATTACAGAATGATAAATATTTGAAAGATTATTGTGATTTAAATGTATTGGATATCTTTAATAATTTAGAAGAAGTTCTTAATAGTGGTAATGAAAAAGATTTAACTGATGTGGGTAGTAATAACATTAATAATTCTGAACATAATAATAATGGTACTAATGATGATATTAATGATGATAAATTAAATAAATCAGTTAGTTTGGATTCATTAAATTCCATGTTTGCTATGAATTATGGTCGTCATATTTCCAAGATGGTTATGCAAGAAAATTCTCATAATCATTCTAATCCAATTAATTTAAATTATTTTGATAATAATGCTATTAGAAGAGAATATTTTGAAAATTCAGATTTAAATAATAATAATAATCAAGATTCAAATTCGGAATTTGCTGATTCTGAATATGAATCAGGGGATTATGATGAATTTAATAATGATTATGAAGATGAAGATGATTCATTTAATGATGATTATGATGATGAAGATGATTATGATGAAGAAGAAGAAGAAATCATTAATGAAGAAGATATGGAAGCTGATGATGAAAGAGAACAAGAAGATGAAGTTGATAATGAACAATTCATTGAAACTGGTTCATTAACTTCTGATTCAACTATTCGTTTAGGTTCAGGACCAAATTCCTCAATTTCAACTGCTGCATCAAGTGGAGGAGAAGAAAATGGTGAATCTTCAATTCAAGCTGGTATTTGGCAAAAAGTTAAAAATGTTTTCACAACTGAAAATGAAGAAGAAAATTTACCTGCTTATGATGATTTATTCCCATTTGGTCCATCAGCATTAAATTCAAAACCAAAAACTCAAATTGAAAGAACTTTAAATGAAGGTTCAAGTACTACTCATGAATCTAATACCACTACTATTGGAGCTAGTTCAACTGAACCATCTGATCCTCAAGATGATGCTGGAATTTCATCTGATTCTTCAGAAGATATGGTTATTTCATATATTAATCATCCTCGTAAAGCAGTTGAAAATGATAAAATGTTATTATTCTTTTGGATTCCTGCTTTAATTGTTATCTGTGGATTATTCTTCATGGTTAGTGTTATGGGTTATAGATTTGAATTCATTGAATCTATTAAATCAATGATTAGAACTACAATTGGAAATCTTATGGTTGGTAATGAAAGAATTGGAAGAGTATTTAAAACTGAAACTAGAAATGTTCTAGCTGAAACCAAACGATTGATTGTTAATAATTAAACCACTAATGACAAACTTATAAAAAAACACGACGACGAAAACAACAAAACAAAACAAAACAAAACAACAACAACGAATCTTATTTATCATTGGGGATCATGAGAAATACATTAAATTATTTCTGATATTATAATAGTTATGAAGTTATGAAATGTTTATTTTTATATTATTTTATTATTTTTATTTTTAATTTATTTTCTTATATTTTACTTATATTTACTTTTTTACTTTTAGTCTTTTTTCTCTTTTTTCATTTTGCTTATTTATTTATATACATACATATTCTGAGACTTGTTTTTATATAATTATCATCAATTCATTTTAATTTCATCTTTAGTTAGTTCATTTATTAGAAAATCTTTAATATAAATTTTACAATAAAAAATCTGTTTATATGTAGAGCTCGAGAAAATCAATAATCACACGTTAAAAAAAAATTATTTTTCACATCTTATCGTTAAAAATACAATCACCAGAACCATTTTGATCTAGAACAACTTTACATCCAGCCATGGCTCGTAGGACGGTGCTATTGCTTAAGAATAAGACAACACCGAGTGACAACTATGAACTTGAATTGAACCAATCTACAGACTATACACCAGTATTCATCCCATTATTAAGTCATGAAGGTATAAACACTGCTTCCACCATATCATATCTCCAATCAGATACATATCTTAACCCGTCTACCATATTCATCATAGCGTCTCAGAGAGGGGTGGAGATCTTAGCAGAATGTCTTGATAGTGTGGTTGATGACAGTGTCAAGAAGAGGATCTTGGATAAAGTCGGATACGCTGTGGGTCCTGCTACTGCTTCTCAATTATTAAAATTAGGATTTGTCAATATTAAAGGTGGTGATAATGCTGGTAATGGTGATAAATTAGCCGATTTGATTATTAATGATTTGAAACAAGACAACGAGAATGATCGTTTATGTGTATTTTTCACCGGTGAAGTTCATAGAGATATCATACCGAGAAAGTTAACTTCAGCTGGTCTTAAAGTTGATAAGAGAGTGATTTACACTACGGCTGTTAGAAAGGATATTGTAACTACATTTGATCAATTCATAACTACGAATCAAGTTAATGATGATTGGATTATTTTCTTTAGTCCTCAAGGTACAGAATATATCATTGATTATGTTAAACTTCATCAAACTCAATTTAAAATCGGGGGTGATTGGTCCTACTACTGAAACATACTTAATTGATCATGATATAATCCCAACCATAGTGGCTCCTAAACCAGATGCGATATCATTATATAATTCTATTCTTAAATATGATAATAATTTATAGATTCTGTACGTTAAAAGAAATATATATATTCATAATATCTAAAAACTCAGTCATATCACGTTTCTTTATATTCAAAAGTACGGGCATATAGGGTACTGCTGTGATCACCACGTATGTACCAACTCTTACAAGCTGTTTGATGTTCTGGTAAGAATGGTACCTCTACTAATTTAATCTGAAAGCGAGAAGATAATTCATTTAATATCAGAATCGTTTTCTCTGCTACACCAGAAGACCAATCAGGATTACTCAGATAATGAATTGTTTTTGTAACAATTGGTAACTGGAACAAAGCTTCATCTATGGTATAGTAAGGATCGATTGCAGTACCATGGAGATAAATTTCTTTAGCTCCCCATAAATATAGAACCCAATGATAATGCATTACAGGTATTTCAAACCCTATTAAGTAAAGCTTCTCTACATGTAATCGCACATCCAAATAAATCCTTCCAGATTGGAAATCTTGGAAAACTACCTTCTTTAAAGTGTTGTTATGATACAAGAATGGAGCCCAATTATGACTTGTGACTTGATCGTAACATTCAAATCCATGATCCACTAATTTCGGAAATTTATACTCACAGAATTCGTAACCGTCTAATCTAACTTTTTGTCCCAAATATAATTCTTCAATATTTTGTCCTAACCATGAAATTGAGATTGGAATATGGTGATTAACATTCCTATGATATTCAACTTCCTTTTCGTCTCTGGATAAATTATGAATCTTTGGTACAAGATCAGTATCAAATCTGAATCCAATACAATTCAAATCTTTGAAATACAATTCTGAAGGCATAACAAAACTATCCTTCTTCTGATGGGCAACAATCTTAAAAATGTAGAGCTTGAATTCGAAATTTCCAATTGCTTTAATGGCATTGGCCTTGAGTAACAAATCAGTCATTGAACTTCCATCATCCAAAAGTCCAAGTTTAAACTGCAAAGTTACGATCAAAGGTTCAGATGCCTCGTTGAATTTATGTGCATTATCAAAAAGGAATTGCAGAGAATCTTTATAGTTAGCTTCACTATTGTTATGGTATAAAATCTGACCTTCTGTGGGTACTTCTTTAATTAAAAGATTTTCAAAATCGTCATTCAAAGTTGTATCAACAAGAAGCACCAAGTTAGTGATTCCTTGAAGTTTATCAGGTAAAGGATCTTGATTTACCATTGATGGATCTTGAATGAATTGTTGATCAATTTCTTGAGCAATAGAATGGCTATGAGAGGTTTCAAATTCTTTAGTCATATTGCTTTTGTTGATAATATAACTATTTAAAAGTTTGAAAAAGATTACATTTTCAAGTATTTATAGTAGTTATTAATATGGTATAACAATAGTCTTTCGCTCAAAGCAGTTATGCTAGAAACTGTATGCTTGACCAATTATTCTGCTTCAATATTTTTCTAGATCTTTGCTCTGCTTCTATTTAGTTTTGGGCATCAATAGTGTAATTCAAGAACTCCTATAATATTTATAGCTTCCCATATTTACAGCGCATTCAATTTCCCGAAACGGTAATTTTTGTGGGTGCGAAAGCAGTTGCCATTTTTAGTTTAAGATCAGATTGTATCGCGTACACCAAAATAATCACAAATCCAATAACGAGAGACCCCCTTAACGTGAATTCTAATATCTAAATAAACGACTCATTCGTGTAGGATTACTTTAATTTGAAGGTATCAGTACATTGATACTGACTTTCATGTTCTTTCTATCTACTTTTTCTGGACTTACTGTAAGTGCATATTGCAGAAATCTAGTAAATATGCCTTTGGCTGCTTTTTCAAAAATTAATCATAAAAGTAGTAAAATCGATTCTAAAGACATTAAAAGTAGGTTTATTAGAGTTTGAATGGGGTCATTTTGATTAGAATGGTCTCTAAAGTGGTATAACTATATAAATTTTGATTGATTGATTGATTCAGTGATAGATCGCTTTTGTTAAGTTTTACAGCGTTTGTTCAGTTTTTGGCTGCCTTTTTTCTTTTTTTATGTGTTATTTCTTAACCTTTCTTCTCCCTTCTTTTCTTCTTCTTCTTTCTGTAGTTTATATTATCTTTATTTGATACTAACCATAAATAGTTATCTAAGGCAACTAATTAATCATAATATTAATGGATAACATTGGCTTAACGTCTGCTGAGCTCACTGGCATTATCCTCAACGAAATTCCAGAGCTAGGTGCAGATCAATTGGTTAACACCAAAATTGGAGTTATCTGCACTCGTTACAACATATTAAAAGAATTACCTGTATTAGCCGAAGAAGCTATTTATGCTAGTTGTTTAGGTGCCGAAAACCAAGAAAGATTTGACCAATTATTAAATGAATTAACTTCTGCCAAACTTAAGGATGAAGGAGATAATTTACCATTAGGTGATATTCATCAATATGGATACACCAAAGCAGTTAGTTTGCCAATTAATGATTCAAAGGTCAGCCTCAAATTAATTAGTTCTTTGTCGGATTTCATTAGACATTACAATGCAATTCGTGATAAAAAGGAGAGAGATGATATTAAAAAGCTGTTAAGAAAGTACTTAACCCAACGTAAAACTATTTTACCACACAAAACAGTTTACGGCTTTTTTCAACACTACTAAGGATATGTTTATACCCTTCACAAGAGGAATGTTCTTTTCCGCATACATAACCAAGTCGAAGAGTATTATGCTAATGATAAAGCTGATGGTGATGGTGCTAATGGTGACAATGATATAGAAAGCTACATCGGGTTGCTCAAAATTATTGACAACTTACTTCACGATTAGTAGTTGATATTTTATTGATATTAATAGTTTTTAGGTTAATGGTTAATTCGTGTTTAAATAGACTAAATATATATTGTGATTTATAAAATTTAAAATTTACTGATCTTACAACCAAAGTTATGATTATTTAAAATCAATTCATATGTAATAAATATAATATTAACTAATAATAATATCAAAAAATAATATAAAGACTGATAACAAAAATTAATGAATGAATGAATGATTAGTGATTATTGTTACAAATCTAACCCAACTACTTATTTCTTAAGTGCAGTGTGAACCACTTCAATGATTTGTTGAACTGCACCAGGATTAGATAAGGTGGAGATATCACCTAATTGATCTTCTTCACCAGCTAATACTTTTCTTAAGATTCTTCTCATAATCTTACCTGATCTAGTCTTTGGTAAATCATCTACTAAAAGAATAGTCTTTGGAGCAGCAAATGGACCAATTTCTTTTCTAACAGTCAAGATTAATTCCTTCTTGATAGCATCTAAATCATCAGTTGGACCTAATTTGTCCTTCTTTAAAGAGACATATGCTGCTACAGCTTGACCAGTCAAGTCATCAGCATATCCAACCACAGCTGATTCTGCAACCAAATCATGTTCAATCAAAGCAGCTTCAATTTCAGCAGTGGATAATCTATGACCAGATACATTAACCACATCATCAACACGACCTAAAATCCAGTAAAACCCATCATTATCTCTCGCAGCTCCATCTCCTGAGAAATAATAATTGGCATATGGTTTTAAGTACGTGTCGATGAATCTATTATAATCATTGAAGATACCTCTAGTAATAGATGGCCAAGCAGACTTGATAGCTAATACACCTTCGACATCATTGGATTCTAATTCTTTTCCAGTTGTAGGATCTAAAATCTTTGGATCTATACCGAAAAATGGTAATGAAGCTGAACCTGGTTTAGTTGGAGTTACACCGGCTAATGGAGTTAATAAATGAGAACCTGATTCGGTTTGCCAATATGTATCAACTATGTGAGCCTTTCCACGGCCGATATTATCATTATACCAATGCCAAACTTCGGCAGCAATTGGTTCACCTACTGACCCTAAGACACGAAGGGATGATAAATCATATTTTTCAACAAATTTAGTACCAGCTCTCTTTAATAATCTTAAAGCGGTTGGAGCAACATAAAATTGATTAACTTTATATTTATCAACAATTTCCCAATATCTTGAATAGTTTGGATAAGCTGGAGTACCTTCAAAGACAACCGTAGTAGCACCGTTTAATAAAGGACCGTAAACAACATAAGTATGACCTGTAATCCAACCAATATCACCAGCAGTGAAAATGATATCTTCTTCATGAACATCAAAAGTATATTTGGTTGATAATAAAGCACCTAATAAATAACCAGCAGTATTATGTTGAACACCCTTTGGTTTACCGGTAGAACCAGAAGTATATAATAAGAATAATGGATCTTCAGAATCAACTGCAACAGCAGGGAAATAAGGACCATATTTATTTAATTCATCGTGCCACCATAAATCTCTGGAAGGATTGAATGGAACATGAGCATTACCAGTTCTCTTAAAAACAATCACATTACGAACATTTGGACAATCCTTTAAGGCATCATCAACAATTTTCTTGGTTTCAATAGTTTTACCACCTCTTTTTGATTCATCAGCAGTAATAACAATTCTAGAATCACCATCTAAG
This sequence comes from Scheffersomyces coipomensis, assembly GCF_036884675.1. Taxonomy (NCBI): domain Eukaryota; kingdom Fungi; phylum Ascomycota; class Pichiomycetes; order Serinales; family Debaryomycetaceae; genus Scheffersomyces; species Scheffersomyces coipomensis. The sequence goes on along the minus strand of NW_027042892.1, from coordinate 99,757 downwards.
ATACGATCTTTTAATGAAGTTGAACTAAAACCAGCAAAAACAACTGAATGGATAGCACCAATTCTAACAATGGCTAATAAAGTTACCACAGCTTCAGGAATCATTGGTAAATAAACAGCAACTGAATCACCTTTCTTAACTCCTAATTTACTTAAAGCTTGAGCTAATTTAGAAACTTGTTTTAATAATTCACCATAGGTAATGATTCTACCTTCATTTGGTTCATCAGCTTCATAGATAATAGCAGGTTTATCTGGGTTTTTGATAGCCCAACGATCAACAGCATTATAAGCAGCATTCAATTGACCATTAATAAACCAAGCTGGTAAATCACCATTATGGAAATCTAATTTTGGATCAGGAGGGAATCTTGCTAAATCAAAAGGTTTAAACCAATCCAAGTTTTCTTTAGCTTGATTACCGAAAAAGGTATTTGGATCTTCAATTGATTGTTTGTATAATTTTTGGTAAGTTTCAAAATCAGGTAAATTTGGTTTTAAAGTTGATCTTTCAAAGAAACCAGCAGGTGGATCTTGCTTTTTCTCATGATCTAAAGAGATATGAGATTGAGTAGTTGATTCAGGCATTATTTTTTTTTCAATTCGATTCAATTAATCAATAATTCAACAATTTGGAGGAATGAATCTTTTGTAAAAAATGGTAGAATTGAAAAAAAAAGTATAAATAAAGGTGCAATTGGAACTTAAATCTTTTAGATTAAATAAATAAATAGATTGAACAATCAATTGGATAATAAACACACTTTGATAAATCACCAAAAGTCTAAGAATCAATTAACAAATAGAAATGAAGAAGAAATTTAAACGAATTTAATAAAAACTTATTGAACAAACGGGGGTTTGTTTAAATATTTATACACCAAATTTTTGTCTTGTCTTGTTGGTACTTTTTTTTATTTTTATAAAGATCCTTTTTTGGGTTTTCTGGTTAAAAATTATTTTGTCTGTTTTATTAAAGTCCGTAAATGAAAAAAAAAAAATAAATAAATAAATAAACAAAAAAAAGACAAAAGAAAAAAAGGTTAAAATAAAATATGGTTAGTAAAATCAAAAAAATGTCTGTCTGTCTGAAATTAAATTTTGTTGGATCGCTCGCTGTATGGTTTTAACCCCTCTCTCCCACTCAGTCTCCTATTTACTGACGACCAGACAATTTATTTATTTACAACCACACCTTAAATGTTTTTTGATGGAAATAGACCCCCCACAAAATACACCCAAATAGTTATTTAGTTACAATTGAGAGGTTCAATACACAAAGCGTTTGTTTTTTCTTGATCAATTTAAGCAAATTATCATATCCGCTATTTTCGATAACTATTAGGTAGACCATATATTTCATTTACATTATTTATGCTTAAGTTAATTGGATATTGATGAAGTTAGCGGCTAAATTGAAACTGTAACCCTATCATAACTCAGGTTTAGTCGATCTCGATTGATACAAATTGTCACAAAATAAACTTCAGACCCGGTTCCAGTGCTACCTACTTCTTCGTGATTTCAAACAATAATGATAATAATAATTATTATTATTATTTAACCATTAATGTTTCGTATTATCATATTATCATTTGATAATGATATATAGCTCTACAAAGGAAACGTCGGAGTTCTAATAAACGCAAAAAAAAGGCTTGAATTTTGATTATAAGAAAAAAAAAACTCCGAGAGTGACTTTTTTCAATAAAAACCTCGTTAAAATGACTGGAGGAGATTCCCAGTAATTTTTTATTTTTCTTACACCTTTATTACCCCACAAAAATGACACAAATCTTTATAATGTGTGTGTAAAAAGAGGTAGCGCGCGTAAAATAAACAGTGCTGGGGGAGCACAAAAATGACTGACTGATTGAATTGAATTGAATCAATTAAGACAGAGAGCGCAACAGGAATAATTACAAAATAAAAAGACAAAAAAACCGTCCCATTTGAATCGCCTGTTTCTTTTAAATAATAATTTTGTCTATAACTACCCAATTAGATGTTTATACCATATAATTTTCAAACATTTTTTCTTTTATTCTAATCAGACTTTTTGTCTTGTAAAATTTATTTTTTTTAGTTTTATGTTCCTACCACCCCCACCATACGCCCCCCCTCCCCCACAAAATACACAAAATACAAAATCAATCAATCAATCAGTCAGTCAGTCAGTCAATTCTTATTTCAAATTAACTGATTTCAATTTAGGCTAAAAATAATTAATGAATGATCATTTGATTGTTTAATGAAGGATGATTAATGATTGATGATACTATCAATTGATAATAAACCGTTTATTCTCCATGTTTCGTTATTCTATTTTTATTCGATTTAAACTTAATTTGTCAGATTAGACTTGACTTGTTCGCTCGTGTTTGAAAAGAGATATGACCTCACTATGATAACTAAGTACATCGTATGACATCTAACTCCTACGCTCCTTATATCCACCACCACCCAAAAAAATATATTTAACTTCTCTTTATACAATCTCTTCCAAATAGTCAAGAAAAATAATAAAATCTCCATGTCCCCGACCGACCATTTTGAACTCCGAGATTTTCTTAATAATAATCACTAAGTTACTACCAGGTTCTTCTTTCCATTTCTTTATCTAATTTATACTATCATTTATTGGTTAACTATTTTGATAATCATTCATTATGGCTCTCTATCTATCTAACTTTTTGTCTGCTTTATCAGCTTCTTTTTCTTAGCTTTCTTTTGTGTGATCTTACAAGCTTATATATCAAAAATGATCCTATATCTTCTATCTTCTTATTAATTAATCAATAGATGAGTCTAGGTCTTAACTAATGGAGTTCCGAGGAACTACTTCCATGGATAACCTAACTCATACAAATAAACTATTCCATTGGAACTTTCTTCTATTAATTCATTTATTTAAACGTAATCTATTATTATAATTTTGTTTCTTTTTTTTTTTTTTTTTGTATCAACGTAAGTAGTTAATTTATACTTAAAAAAGTCTTTTATATACATATTATTATTTACAAACTATTAACTTCCGATACAGGAGTTGAGATTGGAGGTTGATTAATTCTTTCATAATCAATTAAATCTAAAATTTCTTTTGCACCCTTTGCAATTAATTTATCACCTAATTCTTTACCTATAATTTCACAATCATTTCTATCATTTATAATGGTTTCAATTTGATCTTCAACTGATTTTAATCCATCAGGACTAACAATAACAGCTTTTAATAATAATTTTCGACTTGATTCATCATAAAAACTTTCAACTCCTAATGGTACAGAACATCCACCTTCTAAATATCTCATTAATGATCTTTCAGCAAGACAACGATAAGCAGTAGGTAAATGTTCAATTTTACTCACAATCGATTTAATTCTAGGATCATTACTTCTAATTTCAACCCCTAAAGCACCTTGTCCCACGGCATAATACATATCTGGTGCATCTAAATATTGATTGATTCTATCACCTAATCCAACTCTAATTAATCCAGCAGCAGCTAATATAATACATTCAAATTTTGGTTGTGTTTCAGTTGGGGTATCTAATTTGGTTAATCTAGTAAATACATTACCTCTTACTGATTCGAATTTTAAATGAGGATAATTTTTAAGTAATTGAGCTGATCTTCTTATAGATGAAGTACCAACTAAAGCATTTGGAGGTAAATCAGCTAATGTTTTATATGGAGAATTTGGAGGCATTATAACAGCATCACGAGGATCTTCACGTTTAATAATACAACCTAATTCGAATTCTTCAGGTAAATTAGTTGGCATATCCTTTAAACTATGAACAATCAAATCCAATTTTGGAAATGGTTCCACCGCTTCCAATAATAAAATTTCTAATTCTTTAGTCCAAAGTGATTTACCTCCAAATGAATATAATGGTTTAGATTGAACTTTATCACCTAAAGTACTTAAGGCAAGGATGGAACAACTCAACTCAGGAAATGCTGTTTCTATTTCTTGTTTAACGATTTCTGATTGTTTAACAGCTAATTTTGATTTTCTACCTCCAATTTGGATATGATTAGCAGCAGGAACAGTACTAGTGGTAGTACTACTACTTCCATTACTTTCTATTGATTTATCGTTCATTATTATGTTATGAGGCAGCATTTATGATATGGTGTGTGTGAATAATCTTGGGTGTGACTTGATCTGGACGGTTATGATCTGATTAAAATCAATGACGTTGATGAAATAGAGTTGAAGATATGCAAAACTTTTTTTTTAAAGCTAATGAAAGCAAATGATATGAACAAAGGAATATAATAAATAAGTAACCAATAAAATAAGATGGAAGAATCCAAATATAGATATATATATACAGTTAATGAAATCCAAAGAATGTAAAATCAAAAGTTGGAATTCCAAATGACTTTTATATCTTTCTTCGTATACCCTCGAAATAAAAATCACAAGTAAATTTTCACTTCTTTTTTTTTTTTATCTCTATACAATTTTTTTTTTCTGTGTCAAATTGGATTTGTGAGCATTCTACGATTCTCGATGTTTTACAAATCTATTATGGCAAATGATAGAATTTGTATAAATAATCTTATAATTTGTATGGTAGATGGTAGTTATAGAGATGTAAGGGGTATAATATCTATGGTAAGTATATGTACCGCTCATAATATTTACTTGAACATGTGGTTATCTATAATATATTGTTCCTTAATTGATCGAACGGCTCTTAATTCTTATTTGAGCCAATCATCACACTACAAAATGTAAGCTATTGCCTAATTAGGAAAAGACTTCCCTAGTTAAATTTTTGCAATCAAATTTTTATGTTTAAACTCGATATATGTATCTATTTATCTAGTTAGAATGTATCATCAGATTCATAATTTATAGTACTATCCTTATCATTATCATAATCTTCTACTTCTTCTTCATCATGTTTATCTTCTGGTTCAGAATCTTCCATATATAATCGTCTTGGAGTTTCCTCTATAGTCGATTGATCCGAACTTATCAGTTCAATATCATCTAAGGTAGCTTCATAAATATCATACATTCCTTCCGTCAGTGGTTGTGATTGAATTATCTGTGGTACTGATGATGATATAGGTGTTTCATAAACTCCTCCATCTTCCTCTTCTTCTACCACAACTTCATTATGAACCACTGATTCTATATCATTTATCTCTCGTAAATTATTCATTAATAAGATTTCTAAATGTTTTAATCGATTTAAAATCTCCATCGATGATTTCTTTTGAAAAGCTCGATTAGGTGTCTTGAATTGAACTTCACTATTATTAGTTTTAGTTCGTTCAATCTTTCCATTAGTATTATTAGTGTTTCCTCCACCACCACCATATTTCTTAGTTAATAACTCATCAATGAATGTTGAATCAGTAGATGCACTACGATAATTCCCTCCTAATGTACTGATAGATTGAACTTGATTAAGCTTTGGAACCATCAACCCTTGACTCTGTTTATTACTATATCTTCTCTTAAACTGAGATGGAGTTCTTCTTGATTTTTGAATTAATAAACTTTCTTCATCAATACCATTTTCTTGTAAATAAAGATAATCTAAATCATAATCATCTTTATTTAAGAATGTGAAATGTTTTAATTCATTATTAGTTAAGATTGTATTCGGTTGATAACTTAATTTGGATAAGATTAATTCATAAATGAATATAACAATAATGATTGGTAACTTGAATAAATTTAACACTATTGTAAAGATTCCTTTATTCTTATTCAATTTAGCCATTTTAAAATATAATATCATATTAACCGATTTGAAATAATTAAATTCTTCTTGATTATTATCATTGACTTTAGAAAAGATTTGTCCTAACACAATGGCTAGAATAGTTCCGATTATAAATTGAATTAAGAACAAATATCCCATTTGAATGATTTTCCCTAACGTATTATAATTATCCCAATTATTCCATACCGAGGGGGTAAATCCAAAGAATATCTTTGTCATATCAAACATAATATCATAATTGGTACGATTTTTAGATAATGATATAAAACTGAAATAAAATCCACTGATTAATGAAATGAAGAAACAGATTAATCCAATCAAGTTAAACATCATTCGATTGAATGATACGATTATAAGGTTGAAGAATCTATAATTGTTAAAGCTGGAAAGTATACGTGGAACTAATATGATTGACAATACACTGAATAAATCATCAAAATATTCCAGTTTAACCACTTTTAATATAAATGTGATATCAAGAAGTAAAATTATTATGAAATCAATATAATTCCATATAATCATTCTGAAATATTTCATCTCGATATTAGCAACTTTAATAATGAATTCAAGATTGAAGTTAAATCCCATTAACCAGAATATAATCTTACTTATAGTCAACACATTATCGGTAAACTTATTATCATTGTTAAGATTATTTTTCTTACTTATAATGATGAAGAAATATAATATCATAAAAGAAATTAGTTTTAAGTTGATCACAATCGATTGATACTTCGGTACCGTATTTGATCTTTTTATGATATTCTTAAATGATATTTTATTGAACTTATAATTAATAATCTCATTATTGAATAATCCTTGTTCATCGTCATTATCATCCACTTCATTCTTTAATAATGCTTCATCTGTATTATCAATCAATTCCCCATTGAAAAACCTATCAAGAATCCTTACGATAATAGGTTGGGATAAGAATCGCTTTGACTTACTTAACACACTCAACTGTAATGTATTGAAATCGTGGTTCTTCATAGGTTTAATGAATAATAATTTGATCCGATTATATGATTTATATTCTCGTAATAATCGTATAGCTAATAATTCACATACATTAGCTTTAGTGTTTAATAACTCATATAAGATTAAATTATTTTCAGATTGAATGAGGAATTCATATCGTATCAATAATAAGATGAATATAACATAATTAGATACTTTGTTATTCTCCTCGTTATATCGATACTTGTTAACCACGATCTTATTATTATCAGATAACTTTATAATAGAATCAGTTAATGGTTTGATTAAAGTTGAATATATTTCAGGAGTTTTCAACTGTTCATACTTCAAACTTAATACCACTTTCTTATTAATTGATTTTTGAATGCAGAAGTAAAGATATTTGAATTCCACTTGATAATTATTCTGATTCAGTAGATGATGACTATTGCTATTCTGATGATAATGAGAACCAGGTTCTCTCGTTTTCATCATGGAAAGCTTTGGAAAATTTTCAGTATGTAAAAAACAATAAGATCACTCTTAAATAACAATAAGTGAAAACTACTATATCTTATATTGAATCTGATGATGCTTCTCCACCAAAACTACATCATCATCTGCATTTTCCAATTATACAAATTTAGCAACAATCTGTCATATTTGAAAACCATAAAAAATAAAAAAATGTCCCATTTTCGCAATTTGTAAACAAACCCAAAAATGGATCATCCCGCCGCATAGCCCAATTAGGAAAGTTCTCTCCCACGTCATAAATTAACTCTATTTACAAAAATCAAATTGCAAACTGCAACTATCTACTTATCATATAAAAACTACTTAGCAACCATCATCTGTTTACAAAATAAAGTCCTGGCTGATTTTAATAATTTCATCTTATTTTATGATTTATGAAATTATACGCCTTCTTCCCATTCTCCTCTCCTAATAATCGAATAAATTGTTCTCGACTTAATTTCACCATTTCTTCAATACTTTTAACTTTTTGAATGATTAGGTGATAATTAAGACTATTGATTCCTGGAATGTTTTGAATGAAATCAATGGGATCTTCATTAAAGACGGGTGGTCCTCCATCTTCCGTTATGACTTCTTTATTAACTCCTTTATCCATTGCCATTCCAATATCAGGCTCTTCTTGATTTGCTTTTAATTTAAGAAAGATTTGGGCTGTTTCATAAGGTGATGAAGACCAAATGATTTTTAATTTGGGGAAGGCAATTAACAACAGAAGAATCTTACTTTGAATATTTTGTTGTACAAGTAGATTCACATTAGGATTGGTGGGATTTACCTTTTGAAATCTTGAAACTGAAAATGGTTCTAAGGAAAATGATTTACTTTCATCAAATTCAATTAAAAGGGTAGGTAATTCATAATATCTAAACATTTGTTCACATTGATGATATAATCTACCACTCTTAAAACTTGACACAAGATCAGGAATCGATTTTCTTTCTACACAAATCTTTGGCGATACAATATAATCACCCACTGTTATCATACATGGTACAACAGTTACACCAGCTCGATATAACAAGTTTGGTAATGAAGATCTGAATTCTCTAACATCAACCACCACTCGAAATTCATCATTTTCAGTTCGAAAATTGGCACCTCCAGCAATTCTAGTATTGATAACTCTATTTCTATTGATTTGTAATCTACTATTATCTTGAGCAGTTTCAAATCGATTACTTAAATTGGCCTTCTCTCGAATTAATCTAGTAAATGCATCTTTTTCTTTTTTGATTCTTAAAAGAAATTTATGTTCTTCCACTGAACCTTTATAAAACATTAAATATGCTTTGGCTGGATTATCCTTATTTATGGCTTGATAACTCTCTACTCTACGAATGAATGGAACATTAGGTTCATACATGATGATATGAGATGGTGAAAGTTCTTGAAGTAGAGGATCGCTTAGATGATCGTTATACGATTGTATTATGATTTCATCACTTTTAGAAATCGATTCAAACACAAGCTCTTCAGGATTGAAGAGTGATTCTCCACCAAACATTGATATATCGGGAACTTCTTCCCCTTCAATCCGTTCAAAGTCTTCATCTTCACTTTCTTCTGAACTTGTGACACCATCTTCTAACTTCTCTAGCATTTCCTCATCAACGTTAATAGGCTTGCTTGGATCTCCCGAGTACAACTTTTCAACTCTAGCAGTTGCTGATGCACCTCTTGTTCTTCTTCTCTTACTTGAAGGTTGGCCATTTCTTGAAAAACTCTTCGAAGTAGCTACTTCCTCGGTCTGTTGTTCTTGTGCTTGCTCTTGCAGTTGTTCACTAAATTCATCATTTAGTTGCTTCACTTTTTCGGTAAGTCTTGTCCAGTTCGGAAGCTCTCGTATCTTTTGAAGCATGTATTTCTTAAAAGTAAATCTTTTTCTTCCAAAATGATCTTTATGTTCTTGCATTACTTCGAGCAATCGACTTAACTGCCGTACTGTCTTGCTGCTGGTACACATTATTAATATTGGTCCTTGACTAGGATGTAATGATTTCTCGTGGACTATATCGTCAATTAATAAACCAAGTTCGTGCCATTTGGGTAACTCTTCAGATTCATACTTTCCATCTCCTTTATCAAGCAAAGCTCGTTCCTTTGCATAACTTATAATTGTACTTGATTCTTGTAAACTTAACCATGGACTTACACTTACATGCATTCCTGAATTTTTAATCAATTGCATATTCAGCGACACTATCCCATCGACTACTTGATGAAAACTAACAGCATCAAGATGTACTAAATCGGTTAATAATTCAGTTAAAGTTGTTATGTCAAATATAAGTTGTTTGGCAGTATAAGTTAATCTATGCCATTGTGCTTCCATTGAACCTCTGATAATTCTTACGAAGTCAGGGTCATGCACATTTTCCATATCCCAGTACTCTGTAACTAATGATGATACATGTCTCTTTAATTCATATAAACAAGCTTGTATGCATGATAGTATGGCTGATTGGATTTTATTCATTTTATAAGTTGGTTTAGCATGAATTTCAGTAACAATTTTTAATGCTAGATTTTTCTTACCTTTTTCAGTAAGAGATGTTATAATATCTAAATGGAATCTTGGCCATAAGAAAGCATTAGAAACACGCAAGATCCTTAATTTTGATTCTAAAGGTGTGAATCCGCCAAATGATTCTGGTTCATCAGTTATGGCTTTGATAAATCCCCAATCATTTTGATCTCGATATAAACTAATAATAAAAGCATCATTTGAAGTTTCTCTTATTCTTTCAGCATGAAGCACAAATAAGCCAGTCACATCATTGGGAGATATTATACCTGATAATATATCTACCACCAAAACTCTTGAAGATACAGAGATTATACCTCCATTTAAATATAAATTCTTTCTAGCAGTTTGAGATTCACCAGTTATCACTTCAAACGGTATATCATTTTCGTCATCCAACCATTGTAATTCCGTTATTTCTTCCCGCAATCTCGTCAATTCTTCATCTCTTGAATTCAATACGAATATTAATGCTCTTTTCTCCACTTCTTTATTTGAACCATTCTGTAGACTCACAAAGGGTGAACATAACGCGTGTAAAACGTTTGCAGTTATTAACTCATACCCTAGTCCTCTACCCAATATCAATAAACCATCTCGTACCAACATGTCTTCCACGATTTCTTGATGATATTTTAACGTTAATGAACTTCGTACCTCTCTTGATGGATAAATGGGTATGATTTCGGGGTCTTTGAATGTAACAGGAATTGCTCCTTCTTCTCGATCTATGACTGGTCTAGATTCATTCTCAAACAATTCAGAAGTACCACTACCTTCTTCTCTTGTAAGACCCTGATTGTCATTATCATCTTCTATAAATAATGACATGACTGCCAAAGAATGTCATAACAGCCAAATTATAATTCGCAATTGAAAATTGTTTAATACGGAGATTTTTTAAATTTCAATTTTTTTTCTGGTGATATCTTTGAAATACTTCTCTTGATACTTTAGATAACCCTAACCAAACATGGACTATACGACAGGATCATTGCAGTCATTCAATCCCAATGATTATTCCAAACCCAATACCGAACTGACAATAAATGCTCCTATACTATTTAATATAATACATATAGAGAATATCTCTATGTCTCGATTGAATCAAATCGAAGACTGGCAACAATATCAAGATCCAAATAATGTATCAGTGGATAGAGTTAATAGATCAAAAAGAATAATACGAGAAGTACCCATAGAAGAAGATGGAAGCAATTACAATAACAACTTCAACAGTTCTGTTTATCAACCTGAAGTATATAAATTATTACTTCGAGATTTTTCAAATAATTACTGCTACGCGTATGAATATAATGATCCACTCAGATTCATTAGGGAATCAAGAGAAGAAACGTTTACACCTCTTAAGATTAAACTTGGTGGAAGACTACGTGTGAAACCTGGTGCTAAAGTTATCAATGGGGTTATATATCTTGATAATAGTTTTTGCCAATATTTAGGTCTAATAGATCAAGATAAAGAGTTGACAGACAATTTGAATACAGGTATTGTTCAAAGGTATATTGAAATTCTCACAGAAGGGCTAACGTCTTAAAATATTTTATTATGGTTGAAATATATATTAATGTATATAAAACGATGGAAATTTTTAATTTAAAGTTTCCATCGTGCCGATGGTTATTCATCTAATAAAACATTCCAAAGTGCATATTCATCAGTAAAATTATGATGTACAAAACTGACCAATACGTAGTTTTGATAAATATTATTTAACAAATCATATGATTTGGAATTCTTCTTATAACATCTAGCCCATTCTAACCATAAATGGAATGCTTCTTCATTCCAAGCTTTGAATGATTCATAATCTATAATTGTTGGTTGCAAAACCTCCTTTTGAGGGAAAACCCCCCATGTAATAGCATTCTTAGTGTTATGTTCTATACTTAAATTAGATGTAATATTTCCTTGAGAATCACCTTGATAATAAGTTATGGCTTTTTCATCAAATTGTTTCTTTAATCTAGGATATAATTCTGTTTCCCATTGTTCTCTTGGAATGAAAAGTTCAACAAATGCTTTTTGATATATCACACCATTGCCTGGACCCCAACCAAATATATTATCGGATGATTTACAGCCATTGACAGCAGGTTGTGAAGCCAGTGAGAACCAACCCTTTCCATTTAATTCGAATAATTCTTCTTGAATTAAAGCAGTCTCTGGAGATAAGGCATTATCAGCCCAAGGTAAGACATCGATTCTTCCTGATAAATAATCAACAAACACTTTTGAAAGTTCCTTGATAGTTTCTGGTGTACCCCATTTAATAGAAGCTTCTTCATGAGAATGAATCTTTAAATTTGGTCCATACCCATCGATTTCACCATAAGCAGGAGAATTAGAATCACCAAACCTACCATTAGGGAAATCATCCCAAGTAGCATCTTTACCGAGAGCACCTTTACCAGTACTTATATCCAATAATACTTTTTTGTCGTTAAGAAGGGCTTTTCCTGCAAGTGCTTTTTGAGCAGAATTGGTATCAGCTAAACCATTTTCATTCATAATTGAAGATCTTCTTCTCTTATTAATTTGTGGAATTACTCTCTCTTCTTCATCTGAATCAGAAACTATAGCATCATTACCTTCATCATTGGCTTCACCTGAACTTTGAATAACAGGACGTAAAATATCAGATTTATCAAGGATGGAAGCAACTGCCTTTTCTAAATTCAAACTGTAGAAATGATATCCTCTTATACGACCTTGAGTTTCAGTATTTATATTACTGATAATGTCAGTTAAAATATCTACACCTAAACTTTTAACAGCATCATCATCATTAATCGAACTTTGAAGTTTTGTAAGAATATCATCTGGAATTGAGGCATGTGAAAGCTTACTAGCTCTTGTGAATACTTTATAAGTTGTAATTGGCATTAAACCAGGTATTAAAGTAATATCTTTTAATTGAGGATAAGTTGATAATAACTTTTCGTATTTGATAAATTTATCGGCATCATAAAACAATTGAGTTATGATGAAATCTGCACCTGCTTCTACTTTTTCAATTAAATAAGGAATATCCTTCTTAGGATCTTGTAAAGCACCATCAGATCCATCAACATGACCTTCTGGATATCCAGCTACCCCAATACAAAAGTAATCTCCATACTCTTGTTTAATATATTTAACTAAATCAATAGCAGCATTGAAGTCACAGTTAGGAGTCCAATATTCCTCTGCTCTTGGAGGATCACCTCTTAAAGCCAAAATATTTCTAATTCCATTTTCTTTAGCTTTCTTCAATGCATTATCAATGATTTCTTTATTAGTATTTGTACAAGTTAAATGTAAAACGGTGGTTAAACCCAAATCATTTTGAAAAGTACCTGCTAAATCAAGAGATTTTTCACTAGTTGAACCACCAGCACCCCAAGTTACTGTTACGAACAATGGGTTTAACGCCAGCATACGATTCAATCTTGCTAATAAATTTCTAAACCCAGAATCTGTCTTTGGTGGGAAAAATTCAAATGAAATGAATTTCTCATTTGGACCCAAACTATTTATCTTATCCTTCACGGTAGACATGGTTGATGATGTGATCTAAGTAATTCGGAATCAAATTAGGTGTCAAACTATAGTATTAAAGCAACATTAATGGTTTATCAAATCTTAACTCTGATCAAAGAGGTCGGATTTTGAAAATTTGTTTTTCCACGTGACCACATTTTTGACTCTTCTCCACCGGAATAAGTCATTCCTTGTCTACATTGTAATTCATAAATAAAAGCTTTAAATTATACTAATGAAGGTATTCTAATTTACATAATAACAGTGACATTGCAATGGAATGTAATGAAATGCATTGCGTTGGTTGGTTGGTTGGTTGGTTGGGTTTCTCAATGAATGAAATATATACAAAAAAACCTTACAATAATAATGATGATGGGGAAGTTAAACAGCACTATATTCGCCCCTGTTATGATTACCAGTAAATTTTTCAATAATTTCTCTACTGAAACTTGGTAAACCCTTTAATAAATCAATGAAATTATCTAATACTTCTCTTAATGCAGTTGAGAAATCAATGGCATTCCCTTTATTATATTGAAACCAAGCTCCACCAACGATATAGATACTTAAGAATAAAACCAAAAAGATAAAGATCCAAGTAAACCAACCCCAAGATTCACCATTATCTGGTTGTCTACCATTACTTTTATCTGGAGTTTTTGAAGGAGGAGTTTTATCGCCTTCACTAGTGACACATGCAGCTTTTGTTCTCATAGTAGCTTTTAAATTTTCATTATCCCATTTATCTAATACAAATCTATCTAAATCATCTTTTGAATCATCTTTACCAGGACAAACGAAATTTAATTCAGCATTAACTAAATTATTTCCCCAATTTGCACCTGTATATTTAATAGTAACTCCTATGTTATCACCTGTTAAGGTAGATTCATAAGATTTTTGTAAATTTGAATTGAAACCAATGATTTCATATACTTGAGGATTTGGATCCTTTTCAAATGTAATGGAAGTTATACCACAAACATCGGAATTCTTAGGACAATTGGCCACTTCATCATTAATAGATTGACAAATTCCAAATGACCAGGTGATATTGGTATGAGATGGAGGAGTATCCTTTATAGTTGAAACCGAATGAATCCCCTTGATGGCTTGAAAGTCAAAAGGAACAAGTTCTTTCACAGAACAATCAATGGCAACCACTGATCCTAGGGTAAGGAGAGCTGCTCCCACGGTATGAATAGAAAATAACATCCTAGTATATAGAAAAATGATGTACTTTTTAATATTAGAATATTTAATCTTAACTTTAAAATAAAGTATTTGGTAAGCTATTTGATCACCGTCTCAAATTAAAAATATTAAAATGTCACCGGTTCAATCACATGATTTATGGTCATGCTCCAAATCATGTTATCTGTATCATGTGACTGATTTTTCTCCACCTTTTTTTTTTGAAAGGAGACATCTCCCGAGGATCATAAGCATCAAAAAAATCATGGATGATTCATGTGACTACCGAAACAAATTTGAATAACACGGATATTTCAAATTTATCAAATAGTGATGTAAACTATTTCCAGTGGTTAATTACATAAATACTTTTAATTAATCTCTTTTTCCTTAATTCTCCCCGACTTCTTTTCTTTAAAAAGTTTTTCAGCTTTACTTCAATTATACTTATTTATATTATAGAACATCATGGTTAAAGTTACAGTTTGTGGTGCTGCCGGTGGTATTGGTCAACCCTTATCATTATTATTAAAATTAAATCCTCAAGTTTCAGAATTAGCTTTATTCGATATTGTTAATGCTAAAGGTGTGGCTGCGGATTTATCTCATATCAATACTCCTGCTATTGTTACTGGTTATCAACCTGCCAATAAAGAAGATAAAACTGCTATAGTTGAATCTTTAAAGGGAACTGATTTGGTTATCATTCCAGCGGGTGTTCCAAGAAAACCAGGTATGACAAGAGCTGATTTATTTAATATTAATGCCTCAATCATTAGAGATCTTGTGGCTAATATAGCTAGAACTGCTCCAAATGCTGCTATTTTAATTATTTCAAATCCAGTTAATTCAACTGTACCAATTGCTGCTGAAGTTCTTAAAAAACTTGGTGTATTCAATCCAAAAAAATTATTTGGTGTTACTACTTTAGATTCAGTTAGAGCTGAAACTTTCTTAGCTGGTTTAATAAATGTAAGTCCAACTTCTTTACAAGGTAAAATATCTGTTATTGGTGGTCACTCAGGTGATACCATTGTTCCATTAATTAATGCTACCCCAGAAATTGCTAGAAAAGTTGCTACCTTATCTACTGATCAATATAATAAATTTATTAATAGAGTTCAATATGGTGGTGATGAAGTTGTTAAAGCTAAAAATGGGGTTGGTTCAGCTACTTTATCTATGGCTTATGCTGGTTACAGATTTGCTGAAAATGTATTAAATTCATTAGCAGGTAAAGAAACTTCAGGATCAATTCCAGATTCTTCTTATGTTTATTTACCAGGATTACCAGGTGGTAAAGAATTATCTACCAAATATTTAAATGGTGTTGATTTCTTTTCAGTACCTGTTGTGTTAGAAGGTGGTCAAATCAAATCATTTGTCAATCCATTTGAACTCTTAAAAGTTACTAATGATGAAACTAAACTAGTTAAAGTTGCTTTAGATGGTTTATCAAAATCTATTGATCAAGGTGTTGCCTTTGTTACAGCTTCAAAATTATAAGTAATGTATAGTTTTCAATAGATTATTTGTGTAGTTAAAGGATAATAATGGTTTAAATTAAAAAGTATCATGTAGTCACTATTTTGTAAATTATTTATTATGTAAATTAATAACATTATTGATAAATATTTTATAAATTTCGCAGCAATATGTTGAAAAATTCATGATTTGAGCTGTTTACATTTTCTGATTAAAATTGAAGCTAGTTTAACAGTGTTTCGCAACTGATTCACCTCCTAAGCCATTTATAGTAACTTATGGAAGCACCTTGATCAATTTAAATCAAGTTTTACTATTTTAAACTGGTACTTTTATTTGAATATATTAAGTTCTTATGGTCTTTGATTAAAATATTTTCAAAAATATTTCCCTTTTGAGTAAAACTTTCCGCGAAAACGTGATTTTTTATCATGTGATAAAAGCACTCTACCAGAAACTTAGCATATTTTTTTTCTGCAAGGCTTCTGACTTGGGATGTGGAGATACTAGTGGTGTATAGGTTGCAAATAATAATTTGTGGTAGAATAAAGTCAGCCTTACGATTGATTACAATTTATAGTGTTCACTATCTTGTTACAATATATTCAAAATAATTAAAAGTAATTATATGATATAAAAACAGTAAAAACGTTCGTTCTAAAAACTTCTTCTTATGAAACCTTTTCAAGGGATATTTAGTTCTTTATATACTTTTCCAAGAACAATGACTTTTGGATTACTCCTCTTTTCATTTTTAGAAATGAATGACCAACTTAGTTACAATTATATTTTCTCCAACTTTAATCCTTAAAACCAAAGTGGTTTAACAACCATTCGTATTTCACAACTTAGAAAATCTTATCACATGATTAAAGCTCGTGACTCTTATATGCCTGACGACTGTCGAGTCCTAGCATTATCCCCGGTTCCATAGAAGTTCGTCCCATGAACTTCCTTTAAAAGAAAGCATGGTACAGCAAAGAACAACAAAATTTTCACAAAAATTTAAGTATAGTATGGTAGAAAAAATACTTTATGTACACCTCTTGGTAGCACCAAAAGGTAGTGTGGGACTCACTCATAAATCATAAGAATATAAACATGATTTTCAAAATATAAAAAGCAAGACGAAACTTACTGAAGTATACCCACTAAAATAACTACCAGATTTAAGACACAATTCTTAAATATAAAGGAAGAAACCATGTTCTCCAACAAAAGCAAGCTTGAAAATAAAAGTTTAAACTATAAATGAATGAATTAATTAATCGATTAATGAATGAATTGACTAGTCATAATTTGATATGATAGGATCCTATATTTAAAAGTTAGTATACTAAATGTTAACGTTAACGAAATACTTAATCGTGATAGACAATTGATGTGTCTTCAGCTAGTTCAGGGGTAAAGGTAATCATTCCGTTGACTTTTGAAAAACCTTTTGGGTATTGACTAACAGGTAATACTTCTAACCATTTGGTGTCAATAAATCTAGCTTGAAACTTATCAATAAATTGAATCATTAGCCTTTCTTGAACAGGCTTTGGAATATCAAC
Source organism: Scheffersomyces coipomensis (assembly GCF_036884675.1). NCBI lineage: Eukaryota > Fungi > Ascomycota > Pichiomycetes > Serinales > Debaryomycetaceae > Scheffersomyces > Scheffersomyces coipomensis. Next base: position 82,199 of record NW_027042892.1, on the reverse strand, counting down.
CTTATATGCTGAAAAGGAATATTCTCCCACATGCATTGGAAGACAATCAATAAAACTTAACGCTATTTTATCAGTCTCAGTATTAATATCTTCAATTTGAACTATTTCCTGCACTCTTGGTACTAATCCCCTAATGGTCTTTGGTGGTTGTTTAGTGTACATCTTAAAATCTTCATCTGGTTGCCAAAGTCTTAGATTTTTAACATTATGAGTAGCATGTAACTCTCCATCCTGTTGCATGTCGAGTATAGCTGTGTTTTCATGCGGTACTTCAATCACCTTATAAGGACCAAAATATAGAGGTTTCATTTTTCGATATGGACCAGCATAAGAGTGCGCTTCACGTTTTACGAGAACGAAGTCTCCAACTTTGACTGTAAATTCACGACGTTTAAGATTGGTATATTTTTCCATTATTGCAGCATTATCCAAAATTTTATCTTGAAGTTGTAATTGAGTTGCTTTTAATTTAATTACAAGATCATCAGCACTTGCGTATCTATAAGGAGTTAATGCGAAAGGTTCATCATAATGAGGTAGTGACAAATACGGTGGCGTTGGATTCCATCCAAGATCTGCTTCAAATGGAGTTTGACCTATGGCGGAATTGAACCTATTGTTATAAGCAAACTCGAGACTGCTGAGTCTCATATCCCACTCCTTTCCATAGTCACTAGCATTTAACAAAAGTGTACGCATTAACTTATACGCATCAGCTTCATTCCTCAATTGTATAGTGGAAGTTCTTAACATTTGATTTAGGGTTTGGTTCGTCCTCTCCGTTTGGCCATCCGTTTGGGGATGGAACGGAGTCAGGAGCTGAAGTCTTACTTTACATAACCTTAAGAAATCAGACCAGAAACCCTTATATCTTACATCTTTATCACAGGTAATAGTTTTAGGTACACCATGTAACTTGATGATGTTATCAATGAACCTCCTGGCTAAGGTTTGACCATTATCATTTTTCGTGCAAGGTATAAAATGAGCACGCTTTGTTAACCTATCTACCACCACCAAAATCATGTTATGGCCTTCACTTGTGGTAGGTATACCTGTTACAAAGTCCATTGTTAAGTGTTCCCAACGGCCGTCTGGAATGGGTAAGGGATGTAAAAGACCGTTGGCTAATTGAGTTGAATGTTTAGAAACTTGACATTCTATACAAGCTTTAACATACCTGTCAATTGTCTCCTTCATATTATTCCAGAAGAAATAACGAGCCATCTCCATATAAGTGACTAAAACACCTGGGTGCTCTAGATATGGAGAGGTATGGTGTTTGTGAATTAGCATCTTTTGGAGTTTGACAGTAGGTATACACAACCTTTCTTCATAATTATCAAAATTATTAATGTTAATGAGATATAAAAATCCATCTTTATAAGTAAAATTAGTGGCATGATGACGAATTAATTTATTAGGTTGTTGTTCTAACTTAAGTGTTTCGAACAATTCTGCAAAGTAAGGATCATCTTTATAAGCCGCTTTAACATTATTATAAAATTCTGGATCAAGAATATTTTCAAAGGTAACTATAATGTTACATTGTTGTGCTTCTAATGATGCCTTCCTAAGATAGTGTTGATAATGATTTTTATCTATAACAGATAATGAATTAAATTGTTCTTCAGGTAAACGACTTAGAGCATCAGCACGATTATGTTCCCCCTTGATATACTCTATCAGGAAGTTAAATTCGGCAAGGAAGGAAAGCCACCTGGCAATCCTCCCGATAGGTTGTTTCTTTTCCCTTAATAAGAACTGAAGTGACTGATGATCTGTTCTTATTAGAAGTTGTCGACCAAGTAGAATATGTCTAAACTTCTTAAGGGTTTTGATTATTGCCAAAAATTCTTTCTCCCTGACAGTATAATTTAATTCTGCACCTTGTAAACTTGCTGAATAATATGCTACTACGCCCACTGGCTTATTTGTGGTTTCCCCAGCTGCTTCAATAGTCGCACCAATAGCTGATTGACTCGCGTCAGTAGTAACAATATATACACGATTGGGTAAGGGACTTATTAATATCGGAGCTTCTTTCAATTTTAACTTCAATGTTTTAAAACTTTCATCTTGTTCAGTGCCCCAATCTGCCTTACCATTTGAATAGTCATATAAAGGTTTAGCTATAACAGAATATGCTTTAATAAACCTTCTATAATATCCTACAAAGCCCAAAAACAGTGATGCCTTTTTGGGTGTAGTGATATCTGGCCAATTTTGGACTGCTTCTACTTTGTCTTTAGAAGTATGAATTCCAGATGCATTGATCGTATGACCAAGAAATTGTATACTATGTTTAAAAAATTCACATTTCAGACGCTTAGCAACCAACCTATATTCCTTTAATTTATCAAGTATCAATCTGACGTGTTCATTATGTTTCTTAGCAGTAGGACTGAAAATTAATATGTCATCAATATATACCAAGCATATTTTCCCAATATACGGAGACAATATATTATTCATATAACGTTGAAAAGTAGCTGGAGCATTGGTCAATCCGAATGGCATGACATTCCACTCGAATAGACCGTTATACGTTACAAATGCAGTTTTATAACGATCCTGCTCAGCTACTGGAATTTGGTGGTAGCCACTAAACAAATCAAGCTTCGAGAAGAAACTTGAATGGGCTATAAGGTTCAACTCATCCTCAATATTGGGTATCGGATAGTTGTCCCTCCTAGTGACTAAATTCAATTTCCTATAATCAACTACCAACCTTTTCTGATTCATAGCTTTATCTACTAAGAAACCAGGACTGCTAACGTTAGAGTGACTTTTCCTGATGAATCCTCTTTCTAACAATTCATTAATTTGTCTATCAAATTCAGGCCTAAGATGAATTGGTGGTCGATATGGATGTAATTTTGGCAACTGAGCTCCAGGTATTAATTCAATATTATGATAATAATTCAGTTGCTTGGCTGTTTGTAATGGAGGCTGCGTCAGTACGACCATCTTATAATCTTCTAAGATTTTGTTTACATCTGCAGTATATGGATCAGCCGAATTGTAATCTTGAATCGCTTCGGAAGTAAGATACGGATCTTGAATAAACCTTACCGGTACTTTCAATAGTGTTTGAGATTCTTCCCTAGAATCATTAGTTACAATCTTTCCTTCAGTTACATTATCTTTCACTTCCAAAAGCACTATTTGTTCTACCGTTTCTTGATTAATAGTATTCGAAGTAGTGGAATCCTCAGATATCCGAGATACGTTTCCCAGATTAAAAATATCTAATTGCGGTGGTAACTTAAGATACATTTCACAAATTTCCTTTCCAAGTATAATTCCATAAACAAGAGAATCGCAAACGAAAAATTTCAATTCCTTCCCAGTTTCCTTCCAAGTTAATACTACACTTTGTGTCAACTCAATTGGTCTATCACCATTTCCCATTTGTAAAAACACTGGATCAATTTTATTTATTGTTTTATTTAAGGGGATGTATATACTATGAATGAAATTAGATGTTGCACCACTATCTAAGATAGCAGTGTACCTCTCGCTGTTATCCGCCAAAGTGAATGGGACCTTTATTAAATTAGTAGTATTAGGATCGTTGGAAAGAATGGAAAGGCGTTGTTGTTAGGATGAACGATTGCTGTTATCTCTCCGGTTGTTGTTACTATTATTACGATTATTATGATTGGAATTGGAATTATTATTATCTTTATCTTTCTTTCTTTGAAGAGTATAACAATTATCGATGGTATGTCCCTTCTTCTTGCAATAGGAACATACCTGCTTGGATTTATTATTATTTGATCTGGAATTTTGGTAATTATTGTTATGATTATTCCCCTTGTGTTTCTTGAACTTTCCAGAATTATTTCCATTGTTATGGTTATCTTCATTTTTCCTTTTAAAGTTTCCACGATTATTCATCTTGAAATCTTCACCCTGTAAAGGTTCCAAGTTTTGAAGATCGTCCAATGTTTTAATCTTATCAAAATACGAACCTCCGTATACATTACTATACTGTCCCCTCATATTAGAACGAACAATATCTAAAAATGGCTTCCAATAAACGTCTTGATCAGCCTTATCAAAACAATAAAAAATATCAACCATTTTAGCAATATATAACTGAAGTGATTGAGTTTGAGTGGTTTTTCTGAGCTTTTCCAAAACTTCTGGATTTCCCCGTTGGTAATAAAGCTTTTTGAACCTTCTCAAGAATTCTTGAACTAAGGGAACTCCAGTGAACTGATTTCTTCTCAATTCCTTACAAACCATTCTCAACCAAGCTCCTGCTTCCTTTGGATCAAATAGATCTCTGGCCAACTCACCGACATCTTCCGGTCTAAGATCATAAGAACTATGTTTAGCTAAAGCCATAAGTTGATCTTCCAAACGATCATAAACTGCCATAACTTCAATTGGTTTCTTTCCATCAAATTTCTCCAGTTGATACATGTTTTCGTTACGTTTGTAAAACTGTTCTCTGTTAAAGTGTGGACGAGAATTTGAATTACCATTACCATTACCAGTTTCAGTGACAGTATTATTAGCATTAACCGTTGTTGTGTCATTTGTATTAGTATTTGGATGACTAAGAACAGGATTGGAAGAAGAAGAAGCAATTGGTGTATCAAGAGCAGCAACAGTTTCAGTCCTTGATTCATTTGGAACAGTCCTAAAGACAGGACGTTCGGTGGAAGGTGGTGTTGTTTCCCTGGATGAAGACATTGAAATGAGATTAGATAATTACTTTAAGGCTACAAGAAGATTCCACAGAAATCGCACCAATGCAAGGCTTCTGACTTGGGATGTGGAGATACTAGTGGTGTATAGGTTGCAAATAATAATTTGTGGTAGAATAAAGTCAGCCTTACGATTGATTACAATTTATAGTGTTCACTATCTTGTTACAATATATTCAAAATAATTAAAAGTAATTATATGATATAAAAACAGTAAAAACGTTCGTTCTAAAAACTTCTTCTTATGAAACCTTTTCAAGGGATATTTAGTTCTTTATATACTTTTCCAAGAACAATGACTTTTGGATTACTCCTCTTTTCATTTTTAGAAATGAATGACCAACTTAGTTACAATTATATTTTCTCCAACTTTAATCCTTAAAACCAAAGTGGTTTAACAACCATTCGTATTTCACAACTTAGAAAATCTTATCACATGATTAAAGCTCGTGACTCTTATATGCCTGACGACTGTCGAGTCCTAGCATTTTCAAGAAATTGCCTGCGTAGCGTAATGGTTAACGCGTTTGACTTCTAATCAAAAGATTCCGGGTTCGACTCCCGGCGTGGGTTCCATATTTCTTCTTGCGGTTTTAGCTCAGTTGGGAGAGCGTCAGACTGAAGATCTGAAGGTCCTGTGTTCGATCCACAGAAATCGCATCTATATTTTTTTGCAACTTTTGAATACATTTTTTATATTAAAATGAAGATGATAATACTATCTTTATAAGAACGATTAAATAATAAAGATGTGGATAATACATATATAGAAGAGAAAAATATAAATTATAATTAAAAGAATGAATTAAATCTCAATAGACTTTGAAATAGATACTAACCCTCTATCTCTATTAGCCCAACTTACATAATTAGGACTGTAATGCAATAACTCGTCGTATGCGGGAATTGCAGCTATAACACCGTCTTCAGTTGCTAATGGAGCTAAATCGGCCCAGAAACAATTAATACTAACGGCAAGTTTATTTGAAGTTGCGTCTTCAACTAAATTAGGTACCCATTGAACTGCAACATGATAATCTTTGGTCCAAGAAAGTTTGTTTAATTGAAGTTCATTGATACCATTAAGATCTTTGAAAATGTAATTACCCTTTTCATCTCTTGAATACCCTTCTGGAATAGCTTCTATATTGAGTTCTTGAGGTAATACGTTAGAAAGATTGGATTTCGTTTTATCGTCATAAACGATCACAGTTTTGACTGGAACATCTTTATAATTTGAACCTTCTGAATTTGAAGTAATTGCATTCTTGAAATTTAATACACACATTCTATTCTTTGGAGCTTTAATTTTGAATTCACCAACCAAAAATCCGAATGGATGATCAGTACCTGAAGAAGAGTTCTTAAGAACATCAATTTGTAAATAATCATTGAAATCACTGATACCTTCCACAAAATGAGGTGGTAAGCTACTTTTATAAGAACAGACTTGATTTCCATCAGTTAAGGCAGTACAATTGACACTGTCATTAGATTCCTTAAGTGAAGGAACATCCAGAAGAACATCACTTAATGGAGTACCTACTCTACCGTATACGTTAACAAAACTATCAGAGCCAGATAAATTCAAATCAACAGTTTGGATGAATCTTACTTTAAGAGGATTTAATTGATCAAAAGGTTCAGTGATGGCAGCTAAGAAAACTCCTGAAGCAACAATAGTTAATAAACCAAGAACAATGATTCTATTTAATTTGAAAACAAAAGGTAAGAATGGAAGTGACCAAGCAACTGAAAAGACAAGAATGAATTTGTAAATTAAGAATTCTGAAGCCAATGATTCTTGGATTGATTTATGAATACCATCAATGATTAAAAATCCTGAATTGTAAATAAGTAATGAAGAAAGTGGAACAACGATAAGAAATTGGATTGACCAATCATAACTAAAGAATTTCTTTAATTTTTCATGTCCAGCAAAGAGATCTTCCTCATCAAAAGATAAAGATGAAGAACCCAGGAATCTTGGTTCACCTTCTTCAGAACCATAACTTACCCCTTGATCAGATAAAAGAGGTTGTGATTCTTCAGAAACTTCAACAATGGTTGGTTTCTTTGATGATTTCAAACTCCATCCGATAAATCCAAAAATAGATGCCACAGCTTGGAGCAAATATAAGAATAAAAATGGGAATTCACCAGAATGATCATCTCCAATTTTATTATCAGCAAGTTTTATAGTTGACCAGATTAAAATGATTTTATAAAGAATTGAGATTTCAAAAAGAACAATCAATTTTTCATCATGATTAATCACTTTATATCCGTTCAATGCATTGAACAAGTTAAGTACAATATAATTACTTAATAAAAATATAGCTGAATAAGTAACAACCAATAAGCCGGCACCAGAGTTTGGTAAGAACTCATTATATTCAACCGTCTTTCTAACAACTTCATGAAGAGCAACTAATGAAAGTACAACTGATAATGGGAATTTGATAACATTTAAAAAGCTAACTTTCCAAACTTTTTTATAACTGAAAATAATGAGTAAAAATGGAATCTCAATAATTGGAACAATTAATAAAGTTGCGACATTGACAATGAAAACTTGAGATACTGGGAAAGCAAAGAAATAGTTCAAGAAACTGCTATAAGCAGCAACATCATGACTATAATTGGCAGTTTCATGTTTAAGATATTCATCATCTAAATCAATTTGTTGACTTGATACGATATCAGTGAAATCCAATGAATTGGCAAGCATGTGCCATAAAGCTTTTATATTTATATTCTTAATGTTATCACCACCAGTATGATAGATATCTCTAGGTTTGTAAAAGGCAAGATCAAGACCTCTAATGGAACCCTTTTCTTTATAAACCTTGTAATCAGTTTCACTATGGATAAGATGATTGTTAAACCCTTCTTGAAAAATTGAGGTACCATAAGGATATCTTACATCTTTAAAGAATTTAACAATTCCATAATCGGTAGCTCTGAATAAAATGGCTTTACCACCTGCACCTGTACCTTCTAAATTTAAAAAGTATTTAATTTGTTCAAACCATGGATGTGATAAGAATGAAGTTGCACCATAAAGACCGAATTCTTCATTATTATTGAAATTAAAGATAATAGTACGTTTTGGCTGAGCAGTAGTGTTTTCGGAATAATGATATAAAACCCCTAATAAACTAGCAATACCCATACCATCATCAGTAACACCAAAACTTGATGGGACTGCATCATAATGAGCACTAAGTAATAAAGCAGGTAAAGTGCTATCAGAACCATTAATTCTAACGATTAAATTATTACTTTCATAATATGAAACAGAACTGTATTCAGGGGAAGATCTTGTACTAAATAAGATGGAATTTGTACCATTTAAGTCATTATCATATTCGATATAAGCTTTACCTTTGATAGCAGAAAGGATTTGAGATTGAAGATAATCATGAACATAATCATTACTAGTAGAACCATAAGTATGTTCATATTTAGCGATTTTTTGTAAGTCAAACCAAGCTTCATCAAGTACTAGTTTTTCCTTTGGGTCTGTTGGTAAGGCAACAGAATAATCCAAATTATTATCATACCATGAAAATAAGAAGGTAAACACTAAAGATAATACCACGAATAAAGTCAAGGTGGTCTTACGATATCCAAATACAGTTCGTATGAATCTTATAAATATATTAGGGGTATCAGACTTGGTAGCAGGTGTGGCATCCAATGTTTGCTGTTGTTGCTGTTGCTGTTGTTTGTTCAAAGTTGGATGAGTGATATCAGTATTCAAACTTTCTTGTCCAGAGTAACCTGGCACGTCTCCTTCAGACATCTTTGACAAGTTAAATTATCAATTGAATAAACTAATGATACAATTGTATGGTCATTTCATTTCAATCAAAACATAGTTATCTCTACAGTTTTTTCCTATTTTTACAATGGCGGAGCACGACCCTCTTTCTCTCTCTTTGTTCCCTTTTCCTTCCTAAATAAGAATCTGAAATTAATCCGCACTCGTTTTGACAGGCAATTCTTATCAGTTGTTGATGAATAGCCTTTAATAGTATAGTAATATGGAGAATAATAGTATCACCTTGTAGCCATCGAACATGATAATGGTATAATTAACTAATATGATATATAATATATTTACAAATGATAATAATTACTGTTATTGGTTCAATCACGTGATCAATTATTAAGTAAGAAGCGGCTCTAGAATTTAATTTAAAGGACCATAAATGTTTGGAAAATTTTCCACCTTAAACGAGGGACCCCACTAAATCAGCTAAGGAACAAGAATCATCTTATATCAACAAGATGACTGGGTTTGCTCCTCTAAAGAATGACTTGATCCTTAGAGCTGCTAAGGGGGAAAAGGTTGAAAGACCACCTATCTGGATTATGGTATGTTTTCCATTGGTTATGTTTTATCTAAGTGACATGTGAAATACTAACCAAATCAATTATTATAGAGACAAGCTGGTCGTTATCTTCCAGAATATCATGTTGCCAAAGGTAATAGGGATTTCTTTGAAACTTGTAGAGATGCTGAAATTGCATCAGAAATCACAATTCAACCTATCGAACATTTTAATGGCTTAATTGATGCCGCAATCATTTTTAGTGATATTTTAGTGATCCCTCAAGCTATGGGATTCGAAATTGAAATGGTCGAAGGTAAAGGTCCAGTTTTCGTTTCTCCAATCAGAACTCCAGCTGATTTAGCTAGAGTTAATTATAAACCAGATGTTTTAAAGAGTTTAGACTGGGCTTTTAAGTCTATCACCTTAACCAGACACAAATTAAATGGTAGAGTACCATTATTGGGTTTTGTTGGTGCACCATGGACATTATTAGTTTATATGACTGAAGGTCAAGGTTCCAAAATGTTTAGATTTGTCAAAGAATGGATTTATAGTTACGAAGAAGAAACTCATAAATTATTACAAGCTATTACTGATGCTTGTATTGAATTCTTAGCTCAACAAGTTGTTGCAGGTGCTCAAATGTTACAAGTTTTCGAATCATGGGCAAGTGAATTAGGTCCAAATGAATTCAATGAATTCTCTCTTCCTTACTTAAAACAAATCGCTCACAAATTACCCCTTAGACTTAAAGAACTTGGTGTTACTGAAAAGATTCCTTTAACTGTATTTGCCAAAGGTGCTTGGTACGCTTTAGATGATTTATGTGATTCTGGTTATGATACCGTCTCATTAGATTGGTTATATAAACCAGAAGATGCTGTAAAAGTCGTAAATGGTAGAAGAATCACCTTACAAGGTAACTTAGATCCAGGAACCATTTATGGATCTGATGAAGTTATCAGTAAGAAAGTTGAAGCTATGATTAAAGGTTTTGGTGGTGGTAAACAAAATTACATTATCAACTTTGGTCATGGTACTCATCCATTTATGAAACCAGAAAAAATCGAACATTTTTTGAAAGAATGTCATAGATTTGGATCTCAATAGATGTTTCATAGAACTTTTTATCTTGTAATTATAGTATTTAGAGTTTTTGTATTAGTTTTTTAGTAATATATTGACTCATCCAGACTCATTTTTTTATGGTAGCGAAAAGACTGAAAAAAAGTGCTAAAAATAAAAATAAAGTGTATAGCGATTATCAAGATCAAGGAATAGACCAAAAGTCGAAGAAAGCTTAACAATGGAGTCAAAGATTCCCAGTAAGGATCAATTATACATATTTGACTTGTCAGAGAAAGTAGTCAAGTCATTGGAATTACTTTACTTTGACTCCGAAACTCTGGAAGAAGTACAGTTAAAGACAGATGGCAAACCAGAAGAAGTATCTGTCAGCAAAACACCACAATCATCAAAGCCAAAAGATGTCAATTATTATAAATCAGATCTTCACAAGTATAACTTAAAGAGAAATGTTCTTGGATTGCCCCCATTAACAGAAGATGAGTTTGATGAAGTATTGGAAAAACAATCTATCGAAAGTTTATCTGGATCAGAAAGTGAAGCCGAAGAAGATGACGAAGAAGAAGATGAAAAAGTTGACCAAAACGAACTCAAGTTGAAAGCATTGATTTCTAAATTAAGTTTAAATACAGATTCTGATGAACGTGGATCTGTTAGCTATTTGAATACCAAATCACCGTTCATATTATTCAAATCCAATCTTTTATCATCAGATTCAGCATTTGGAGCATACAAGTCATTGTTTTCGAATAGTGAATTATTAAATAGTCCCTTAGAAGCATTAAAAGGATTTTCCAAACTTAAGGAAAAGAAATCAGCTTTATTTATGATTGGTGGTGGTCATTTTGCAGGTGCTATAATATCACATAAACAGAAGAGCACCAAGGGAAACGCTCCAAATATGAAAGTAACTAAAGAAGAGCAAGCAGTTGATATACTAACATCCAAAACATTTCATAGATATACCACAAGAAGAAAACAAGGTGGAGCACAAAGTGCAAATGATAACGCCAAGGGGAAAGCAAACTCTGCTGGGGCCGGTATAAGAAGATATAATGAGCAAGCATTGATAACAGAAATCAGAGAATTATTACAAGAATGGAAAAGCTACTTACTGGAATGTAGCTCCATATATATCAGGGCCAATGGTGCTGCAAATAGAAAGATATTGGTTGGTTATGAAGGGTCTGTATTGCAAAATGATGATGCAAGAATAAAGAGTTTTCCATTTACTACCAAAAGAGCAACGACTTCCGAGCTTAAACGTGCATGGATTGAGTTGACTTATTTAAAGCCAGTAGAGCTTCCAAAAGTTAACGAGAAGTTGAAAAAGAAACTAGAAACTGAAAAGCTTCAAGTTCAACAAAGTGGTAAAGATAAGCCGAAAACCCCAGAACCATTATCAATTGATGAAACACATTCCATAGAGATAATAAACCTATTAAAAAAGCAAAAAGCGCCTAAGTTGTTAAGTTATGTGAAGCAAAATAAAATATCAGTGAATGAATTCAGACTCAAGCCCGATTCAAAATACATTGCAACCCCTACTTTATTACACTACGCTTCAGCTAATTCATTAAATCACATGGTTCAAATCCTACTAGTTAATTTGAAAGCAGACCCAACATTATTTAACCAGGTCAACAGATATCCTATAGAAGTTGCCAGTGATATAACAACCAGAAACGTTTTTCAAATTTGTAGACAAAAGCTTGGAGAGGATTATTGTGATTGGGATTCAGCTAAGGTAGGTCCACCTAAATCAAAAGAAGAATTTGAAAGTGAAGAAAAGGCTGAAGCTGAAAGAATAAAATCAGAGAAACAGCAAAGAATTAAAGAAGAACTTGCTAGGAAAACTGAACTTGAGATGAAAAAACCATCAATTGTTTCAAGCGGAAGCTTGGGTGGTTCTCGCGGATTAATTAATGACTTAAATTCTCTTTCTGAAGATCAAAAGCTCAGAATAATGAGAGAACAAAGGGCTCGTGCTGCAGAAGCTAGGTTTAAGCAATAAGTCTAGATTAAACTTTATAGATCTATAAATATATATTAATGGTAGCGCCTTATTCATCCGTGTTTAAATCTTCAGCAGATTCTGATACTTTAGACATTATGTATGATAATGGATATTGATTACCACCTGGTTCATATCCATCTATCTTTTTGAGGATTGACATCAACACTTTATCATTCATTTCGATAAGCTTTTGATGAGGATCAATATGTCTATATTGATTTAAGCTATTTCTTATAATTCTCTTTTTTGCAACATCGATATTATCACCTAATTTTTGATGTAATTCTAAAGCTGACACCCATGAGCCTTGTCTTACGGCATCGCTTGCTTCATCATCATCACCTTCAGTTGATTCCTCCACCACTTCTGATTCGTCACTTTCATGTTGGTATGATCCATCACCTGTACAATCACATTCAATTAAATCATGGGTATTTGAAGTTGTTGAATAATCTACCTCGAATAAATTTCGAAGATCTTCAGAATCAAAAACATCGTTAACTGACTTCACATCATCATCCATAAACTTTGAACTTAAGTTGTTTTTCATAATTTGACGTTGGAAGATCTTTTCATCGATACAACCAGTAGTCAAGATTCTGTATATAAAACATGGTTTCATTTGACCATCTCTATGAATTCTTGCCATTGATTGTAAATCAATAGAGGGGTTCCAATCATTATCGAATAAGATCAATCTTGAAGCACCAACTAAGTTAATCCCCATTCCTCCAGATTTTGAAGACAATAAAAATACCTTAATATTGGCAGATCGATTGAAGTCATTGATTAACTTATTTCTTGCTTGCTTTGGAGTCGAACCATCCAATCTTAAGAAGTTTATGTTCAATGCCTTTAAGATTTCGTTTTCTAATAAATCAAGTGTTTTGGTGAAGTTTGAGATTAGAACAATCTTTTCATCTGCTTTGATAATTTCAAGCAACAATGGAATTAAAATGTTGATTTTACCCGAAAGTTTGTCAATTTTGATTCTACTCAACTCTTCATTCTCTGCTTTCAACTTATTGAACAAGTCATCGTTCTTTAACAATAGTGGCGAGTTACAAATCTTTCTAAAGGTGTTAATCAAGGCTAATGAATTATTAGAATTTTCAGACAGGAACAACAATTGATTAAAATTCTTTAAATTCAAGATAGTTTTAAAGATCTTAACTTGCAGTGGTGTTGGCTTAACATACAATATAATATCAGTCTTTATAGTCAAGTAATTATTCAATAGTGATTGATTCCGACGAAGGGTGAACTTCTTAGTAAGATCTATTAATTCATTTGATAATTCTTCACCTTTCTTTTTAATCTTTGGATCTAAACAATTAATTTCTCTGGATTTCTGAATTGGAAGTAAGTAATTTCTTTGGAAACTTTTAAATTCTCCTAATATACCAGGATTTATAAAATCAATAATTGTGAAAAACTCAGTTAGATTGTTCTGAATCGGAGTACCAGTTAATAAAATCTTCTTCGTAACATTCAACGTTTTCAAATTCTTTAAGATCTTTCCGGTATTGTTCTTTAATTTATGTCCTTCATCACAAACCAACAAGTCAAAATGTACTGTCGATAACTCCTTTATGTGACTCGATACCTTCTCATAATTTATAATCAAAACTTGATAAATATTGAACTTACCAAAACTTATAATGTTCTGTTTTTCTTTTTCATTATTTACATTTAATGAATTAAAGTCAAGAATTCCGATTTTGTTTAACCCCAACCATTTTTTAAACTCGTTTCTCCAATTGTTAATTAAGGTCGCCGGACAACAAATCAAAATCTTATTAATTATTGGCTTTGGCTGGCGTTTAAAGGGACTCTGTTTATACAAGGTCCAAATTAATGCAATAGTAGTTAAAGTCTTTCCTAGCCCCATCTCATCAGCCAATAGACTCCCTGTTCCTTTATAATCTCTAAACCCCATTAAACATTCATACAAGAAGGTTACTGCTTCTACTTGATGCGGTCTTAATTTGGATGCTAAATGGGGATCTATTAAAACTTCGACGATTTCAGAAGAAGCTAAGCTGGGTGGTGGAGGTAAAGCAATTGCTTTAGGATTGTCGTATAAGGGTTTCCTAAGGTCTTGTATGCTTTCATTTTCTTTTTCAGTAGTATCCGATTTAGATGTCTCTATTAATGGCTTCACAGCTTTAAACTGGGATTGTACAACAGGAGCCATAGTAACTGGAGATTGTGAATGTGTTTCGTTATCAATTTCTTCTCCTATGATCTTTTTGAATTCAGCATCAGACTTTATTTTATAATCAACTTCAAGCTCTATTTGACCAATTACGATAACTGAGCTTAAGAACTCATCGATATCATTAATGTTATTGAACGACTTTTTTATTGATTGGTTGGTTTCCAAGTTCTTGAAATTGATAATGTAGGAGTTGTCAGAAGTCTCATGTTGATGAACTACTATGTAACCATCACCATCCCAAGTCTTATTCTTCTTATTAGTTCTTTTCCTCCATTGGACAGTATATCGATCTTTCAGTGCATAATTCTCATTTGACAGTTGAGAAGAATGCGGTACAGGACTCGAGCTAAGCTTTAACTTCTTCACTTCATTGACCTTTAAAGAATTACTAAGAGTTTTCCTCTTCAATTGTTGTGGTACTTCAGGTTGCAGTTGTTGAATAGGAACAGGACGGGGTGATGATCGAACAGGTTCAGCAGCTGGTGAGGAACTATTATCACTCCTTATTAAACGAGGTGCTTTGAATGGAGCATTAGGTCTTGAATTATACATCGAATATGGGATCTCTTATATGTTCATCGTTTAAGATACTAACTGATAGATCTAAAGTAAATGAATGAAATATTCAGAAAAAGGTAAACAACGCGGTTATACGCGCAACAAAATTCTAGACATACTAAATAGTTTACAGTGTGATACTAACTAAAATGGAGTGTCTATATATTTGATTTATTAATTAACTATATGATATTAGAATACTAGACCATGCTTATAGCATAAATGAGTTTGTAGTTTTTAACCTAACCTGAAACTTATAAATAAGGTAAAACAGATATTGATGAATAAAGGAGAAAAAATAGGAGATATTAAAATAGGGGTTGACAAAGTAGAGATATTGTCTCTATATATGCAAGTATTCAACATATGAACAAGGAAACAATTAAGGAGTTGAATGACGAAATGAAAGATGATGTTGTATGTTCTAATACATATCTTAAATGCGATTATACGCATATCTGATGAATAAAAATGAACATAGTGAGTAAAGATGTTGTTATTGAATTGGAGATACAGGGACATAATCAGCTTTTTAAAGCTTCTAATGGAGATTCAGTATCAACACCGAATATATAATAATAAGCTCTTGAAAGTGAAAACATTATGGTTGATGGTAAATAAGAATAGATACTCCAACCAATCAACAAAGTGAAGGATAACAACACAATATGTAACATGAAACTTTCAGTTGAGGTTAACATGACATAAGGGAAGTGATGATAATACATCTGATATATCTTTTTAGCGGAAGGCATTTTGTTTATTATTGATTATGATTGTTGATGAATTGATATGACGTAAAAACTCAAAGTAGACAGACAGAACTTTCAAGAAGAACAAGAAACTAAAACAAACACACTTAAGGAAGGAATCAGTTCAATGACCAAGTATTTTATATGATGTGATAACCTGTTGGAATCGATGTGCTATCAGCTAATAAATGTAAAAGCTATCATCAAAAGTTACTTTCTCTCAGTTGACTTTTAAACATGAAAATATTGAGTGAGTTATATACAGGAACAGCCAAATTTGATACCATCACAATTGTAAAAAAATTAACAGCCAAAATCGATCTGATAGGAGTAGATGTAGAGGATGACGGTATGAGCCATGAAGCCAGAAAATGAATCAGAAGAAGTTATATTGGTAGATATGGGGAAGATAAATGATCTCAAGAAACTGCTTATTAGTTTAAAGCCAGTATTGATCGAACCCACGGAGATCAACCAAGATTTCCAATTTTTGTATCATCAACTTCAAATAATTCATAAAGATGGAGGTTTGAATGATGGCAATTTAACTCTATTTAATGATACGATATCCATTTGCATACTTAGAATAACACAAATTATTAAGTTGAAAACTTCATTCAAGTTTGACCAAGTCAATTTGGATGAAATATTTGATTATATATTGCAATACATCAATAATTCTTCAAATCCATTATTCAATTCATTACAAGCATTGTTCAATAAGTTGATTGATTTCATTAGCATATCCCAAGGGAATTCATTTCCACAAATACTATCACATTGGGTAACCATTATATTTGATAAAAATACAAAAGAAAATAACCAGATCATAATCTTGAATAAGAATTCATATTTCATTCTCAACATCATCCTTAAGAGACTTTCAAACTTAAAGCATATAATCAATGATCACGGGAACTTCATTTACAATGCTATAGACTTACTATCCTTAGACACATTAGCCAATATCATTGCTAAAACTATAATTATGATCTTCAATGATTCATATGTCAAAAATGAAGATGCTACCTTGTTTGAAACTTGGTTTCCATTTATTTCATATGGGTTAAACTCATCTAATAAGAAAGTCATACAAAATATTCAAACTTATGTGCTTCCATCATTATTTAAGACCAGTCCCCAATTCTTGAATTTGCTAATTGACCATTATCTCCTTTTAGATGGGAAAACTGATATAGTTATAAGTTTATTGACTATAGGACAGAATTTATCGTTAGTCGACCCACTTACCTTCATTGAAGAAAAAGTACTTCTTGGATTTTTGACTCATGAAAATCCAACGTATAGGATCAATAGTCTTGATATTTTATTGGGTGGTAATACTTCAATCAATAGTCCTCCTATACCTTTGAAGATATTTCAGATCATTAAAGATAACTTTTTAATAGATACATTTTTAAATGATGAAGAGATTGAGATCAGAAATCAATTTATATCCACCATGAATCAATTTATCAATTTGCGATTCAAAAACTCAATCTCAAACCTAAAAAAAACATATAAGAAGAATGAAGAGGATCAAGAAGTGAATGCTTCAATCAGGGCACATGAACAATTTTTAGATTGGTTAGAGCATCATCTATTAAGTTTCTTGAATATTACAAGCAGCTATAGTCAATTAATTACCAGTTTAAAGTTAATAGAAATCATTGCGATTAGAATTCCTGATATTACCAATTTATATAAAAATTCCCATTTTTTGAAATTACTAATTCATAATCTTTTTAACGATTATGAGAACGTGAGACAGTTGAGTTTAAGTCTATTAATTAATAAGGTTCATTCGGAGCAATTGAAGCAAGAGTTCAACGAACTTGGATTCAATAATCTTGCTTTAATTGAGGACGTGTATCCTATTCTTCATGACTTGTCCGGAAGAAAAAGTGAAGGTGGTGCAAGATTTATCGAATATATTGCCCAAACAAAGCTTATAATCTTCAAAGATGAGGCCTTCGTAGTATCTTTGATTGATAAGATTTTAGATTACATGTCTAGAAATAGTAAGACAGATGACTGGAGCTATTCAATGCATGGATTTTTCAAGTGTCTCAACTTGATTATCTTAAATTGGAACCAGGACTTTTATTTGAATAATAAAGACTTGGTAACCAGATTATATCTAACAATTTATAAAATTTCAAAGGGATCATGGGATTATTATGTCGAAAATATACTAGGAAACAGTAACCTTAATGATATTGAAGAGGACGAGGAAGATGATTCTTCTGACTTAAGCTCAAGCTCCGGATGGAAATCAATCAAAGAATCAAATCTATTATTGACGAATTTGTCAGTGAATCTTAAAATTGCAACTGAAATAATACCTGCTGATCATATTCTTGATGTTCTTAATCTTATCAAAGAACAATTAGAGAAAATCAATCACAGAGGTACGTTTTCTTCCATTTATCCATCCTTCATCTTGATTTGTAAGTCCTGTTTTGAAAGTGACCAATACAAGCATGTTCCAAAGGATTGGCTCAGCAATATTCTTACCACAATTGAATCAGAAAATGATAAATACATTTCAAGACGTTCAGGTTCAATACCGTATTTAGTATCAGGGATTTTGATAGGAAATATTATGTCAGGTAATTCTGAAAGGTTATTCATTCCTACATTTGATACATTATTTGCTATTGCAAAAAGACCTTACGTTCATAAACATAACGAAGCATATGATATCCCCCAAGTTCATGCATTTAACTGTTTGAAGCAAATGTTTCAAGAAAGTCCTTTATCAAAGGAGTGTTTGAAATATATACCAGCTGCCTTAAGACTTAGTTTAGAGCATTTCACATCCGATAATTGGTCAGTTAGAAATTGTGCAGTGATGTTATTCAGTGCTATTCATCATAGATTATTTGGAGGTAATACAAAGGGAGCATCTCTTTATCCTGCCGATTTGTTTTTCAAAAAGTTTGAAGGAATAGATGCAGTGTTGGAAAACTTTTTGAATATTGCTCTTGAATCTAAACAAAATGATAGATATGTTCCAATGTTGCTTTTATTAACAAATTTGAGCTTTCCAACAAAAGTGAATGACAAGACTATCAAGACCATTAAAAGCATTATACCATCTATTCTTGAAAATAGTGCTTATAAGATCAGGGAAATGGCAGCTAGATCGATTGCTAATTCATTTGAAAGCTCAGAAATTTGGCAAATATTCGAATCACTGATTAAAGCATGTCAAACAAAAAATAAAAATCATATCCATGGGCTCTTGTTGATGGTATTGGAAAATATTAATAATTTCAAATCTGATTCATTGAGAGATGCTGTCAAGAGATTTATGTATATCAAGCACGATTTTATCTTGGGCTGTAAGTGCTACGCTATCACAAAGGTGTATGCTGACATCTTGATTTCATTGTTTCATGATGGTTGTGATTCGTCTCTAATCAATGTAATGGGAAATTATTTCATTGACGAAGTGACAGATGAATCATCCAACCTAAAGGGTGGAAAAGACTTAGCTACTTCAAGTGTTGCTACCTTCCTTCTACAACAATACTTGATTCAAGATCAAATGGAGAATTTTACTGATGTTGTAGAGCTAGGTCTTTCATCATCAAAAAGTTATGGTACACAAGTCACTATTCTTCAACTTCTTGAAAGTAAATGGGATATTGTTTCTAAGGATGCTAGTCTCTTGTCTAGATTGAGCATGGTGCTTTGGACAATTATAGATACGACTTATTCTTGGCCGTATGTACAAGTATTTGCTTTGGATATTTTTAAGAGGCTTGATATTACTTCTGAAAGACAATTTACAGTAATTAAACAGATATCCGATCAAGATCCAAATGAAAATAAGAGGTGGAAAGCCTTAGAGAGCTTAGGAAGATCATTAAAGTCTGGAAGTCACCATAGTAGCTTAGATTTTCTTGCCAAATGTTCCGATGGCCCTAAAGAAGAAAATCCATTTCAATCGAGAGAAAGTGCCTTAAAAAGTT
Organism: Scheffersomyces coipomensis; assembly: GCF_036884675.1. Classification (NCBI taxonomy): domain Eukaryota; kingdom Fungi; phylum Ascomycota; class Pichiomycetes; order Serinales; family Debaryomycetaceae; genus Scheffersomyces; species Scheffersomyces coipomensis. The sequence goes on along the minus strand of NW_027042892.1, from coordinate 62,521 downwards.
TAGTATCGTTCTGTAGCCATGGTATGATTGAATTGGAAGGATTTACAAGAGCATTATTTCTAATTATATCAAAGGGATTATACGATGAAGATGGAGATTTGCGTTCTATTTCAGGTGCCTTATTATCCAGGCTTTTGAAGTCGGATCACCCAATAGCATCAACAAATTTATCCAAATTAGACTTCAAAAGAATAATACCTCATTCTGAGATCAAATTATTTAATGAATTAATTTTAAAGGAGATCTTAGATAATACAATGTCATTTGTTGATATTGCCAACCTTCAATATGAATCGTCAACACCAAAACTATTTGAAATTGAGACACACAACTTGTATAAAAATGAAATACAGGCAATTCAGGGTTACTCATCATCGATTATTATTGGTGAAGGTGTTGAACAAGGTTATCAATTTGGTCTCTTAGAATCAAAGATATTATCAGACATATTAGTTCTTCAAAAGCAAAGCTTCCTTTCAAAAGGAACTATAATAGAATTAGTGAGAAATCCAACTCTAAACAAATCAATTTTGATAACTATAACAATTGCAGAAGTCTGGTTAAGTAAGTACCCCAACCATACCATCCAAACTGAACTTCAACTGCTTAAATCGAATTTACAATTTTATGATTATATATTCACCGACGCTACCAATCCAAAGCATTTAACCTAAACCCTCCTCCCAAAATTTTTCATTGCGGGTAACTGAGATGGATTTTGAAAGCACTAAAAAAATTTTTTTGTTGTTAAAACAAAATTTATATTATTACTATCTTTCTTTATCATCAACTATAATGAACTATTAAGTTTATTAAGGAAAATGGTATGTTTTTAACGATATGATAACGGTTGAATGAATGACAAGATGAACTCAACAGCAAATACTTTTTTGTGATGAACACCTATACACAACTACAACGAATTTCTTCACCTGAAATACCATGTGGAAACAAATATACAGAGCTTTTTAACACTGATCTAAAAGTAAATGCTAATGGAGATTCTTCTTTGATTTCATTCGAACATGATTTGTAAATAATTGAATAAAGTACTAACTTTAAATACGTAGTTCTTGTAAATATTTTCATTTAATAAACATAATAGATTATTCAAAATTGAGTTTTTAAAACTATTGTAGATTATAATAGACTAGCGTTAATAGGACATACCATTGACATAGAGCAATGTATAACAGGCTTTTGACTCGTTACTTTTTGAGTTGATATTATCATTGTTGATAGTATTTTTAAAAGCAAATGCTTTTTTATCTCATCTAGAAAAAAAATGTATAATGTAGAACAGTATTAAGATTTATCAAATAACAAAGACAACGATGGATCAAAATATTGAAGATGGGTTCTCTATCTGTGACGAGTGTCTTGGCTCTGATAAACAGATCAAGATGACGAAACATACGAATGCTGCTGAGTGCAAGCTTTGTACAAGACCATTTACTGTGTTTAGATGGAATAATAAGACGGCATCAAGGCGAACTGGAAAGACTACAATATGTTACACTTGTGCAAGAACAAAGAATTGTTGTCAGAGTTGTATGTTAGACATAAATTATCATATACCAATTGAAATACGGGATACTGCCTTGAGGATGGCTGGACTTGATAGCAGTAAGGGACTTTTAACAGCATCAAAAGTAAATCAAGAAACTAAAGCATTGATGGCTGACAAAAATGAACAAACATTGAGGAATTCAGATTTAGTTGGAGAAGATGATGTAAATCAAGAAAAAGCAAGAGAAATACTATACAAGCTTGCCGATAAGTTAAAGAATGCAACAAAGACTGCCCCAAAGAACCCTAAGACAACAAATACCGAAGAGTCTGCAAAATTAAGTAAAGATATTTCCAAATTGATTTCAAAGCTTCCTTTTGGAGGAAATATAAACCCTGATACAAATCCTACATTGACTTCATTCTTTTTGTTTGGGTTCAATCTGGATTTGCCAATATATGCTGTTACCAATTATGCTACAAAATTTGGGAAAGTAAAATCATTGACGATACTACATAACGCTAAATGTGGATATTTGACATTTACAACCAGACAAGCGGCAGAAAACTTCGCTTCAGATATTAATAGTAATGGATTGAATACCAATAAGTCAACAGCAGGATTAGTGGTACTTGAAGGAAAGTATCCGATCAGGGTTAGCTGGGGTAAGGTCCAACCTTTAGGAACATCAAACGATGAGCATCATAAATTGAGTCTTGTTGTTAATAAGGTATTGAAGCAGTTGTCCGAAAAAGATACACGTACTGAATCTAAACCAAAGCAGTCTTCAAAGGTTACTACACCCAAAAGCAAGAATAAGAGCAAGAAACCTCTCGAAATTAAAAGTGCTCCAACTAAATATAAGGCCATACGTTCTGATTACGAACTATGAGTTGATTTATATTCACAATTATAGACTATTTCTTTAGGTTACTTTTCTTACGACATACTAGTTACTCAGATTATAGAAATACACACTATTTAATGGTATAAAGAGGCTTGATTTGAGTTACGTAGGTGAGTCATCAAAAGTCAAAAGTCAAATTCAAAAATTGTAATAGATCAAACAACCCCTTTTTGCAACTAAACAAATCCAATTACGCTGACCACATCCATCATGCATTCTAGCTTCAGTCTACTGGCTTTGCCACCATCTACAATTAAGAATGATAACTTGACTTTATAGTGGTTGACTAATTAGGACTCAATTACGCATGCAACACGGAATTACGATCTAGATATTTCCGAATTAGGACAATTTTCCGGCCAATTTTTCTGTTTCCCCCCTTTTAAGCCATACTTATATACGGCTCTGATAACCAATAATTAATCAGATTTAAAGGGAACCTAAGATGAAACTAAAGTTTGTGATACTATACGAACAATAGCTGATTTGGTTGATCCTTCTTCTGACTAATAGTGCATAAAACGTTTGGTTGTATGCGTGACGGTAAAATTTCGTATCTACTAACTTTTTGAATTTCGAAAAAAAAAAATCTTAACTTGTATTTAAAGTTTTCAAAGTCTTTACGAACTAACTGATTGTAAATTATAATTTATTGCTGTATTACCACATTATCTAAACAGCTATCATCATGAATAGCGAAGAAACTTCACTCGAAGTTGGTACCGATATGGTGCCCCAGAAAAGGCTATTGACCTTTTTATTTCCAAAGAAGAATGTTCCAATTCCAGACGATCATGAAAGAAAACCCCATCCCTTTAAAGATTCCAATATCCTTAACAGGGCTTTCTTTTATTGGGTTACCCCAGTGATGAATGTTGGTTATAGAAGAACTTTGCAAGCTAATGATTTATATTACTTACCTGAAGATATGAAAATTGAATATTTTAATGAATTATTTCAAGAAAATTTATCAACTGAGTTAGAATATAGTCATGCTAAACATATTCAAAAGAAATGCAGAGGAAGAGGAGAAACGGTGTTGAGTTCCACCGTATCAAAGGAAACAGATTTACAGGACTTCAAATTAACTCGTTTTAATTTATTATTTGCATTAGTCATTACATTTAAAAAAGATATTTTTTATGCCTTCTTATTTGCCCTTATCGGTGCTACAACTATATCTTGTCAACCTTTCTTAACTAAAAATTTAATTGCTTTTGTGGAAAATAGAATTCTTGGGTCATCTATTCACCTTGGTAGCGGGATTGGCTATGCCATTGGTGTTACTTTAGTCAATTTATTATCAGGAGCAACAATGGCTTATTTTCAATATTGTATGCAAATGTGTGGTGCTTCTACTAAGTCTGTTTTAACAAATTTAATCCTTAAAAAATCATTAGTACTTGATGCAAATAGTAGGCACAAATTCCCGGATTCAAAGATAACTTCTTTAATGAGTACCGATTTATCAAGAGTTGAAAGGGCTTATATAAATTTCCCACTTTTTGCATGTTTACCTATTGCAATAGTTATAAGCATTGCGCTATTAATCGTCAATATAGGTCTAGCTGGTGTCATTGGTGTACTTGTATTTTTGATATTCTTAGTTGCTATTTCATTATCCACCAAGCAATTATATACATATAGAACCCTTGTATCAGGATTAACTGACGAAAGAGTAAAAGTCATTAGAGAGATTATCAATAACTTGAAAATTATAAAATTTTATTCTTGGGAAGTACCTTATTTATCGAATGCTATAAAGGCGAGAACCAAAGAAGTTGCAATAATTTTAAAGATTCAAAGTTTAAGAAATATTATTGATGCTGTTGCAACTGGTTTAACAGGTATAACTGCCATGATATCTTTCTTAGTCCTTTATGGATTAGAAGGTTCCACTAGAAATGCTGCTTCCATGTTTTCATCGGTTACTTCCTTCGATGTATTGTCATTTGTCATTTATTTCATTCCTGTAGGTTTATCAACCACTGCTGATATGTTGAATGGTTTAAAAAGAATTGCTGAATTTTTATCTTGTGATGAGATTAAAACAAACGAGTTTTATACATTAACTAATGATGAATCTAATCTTACGGCCATTGACATTAAACATGCTTCATTCAGTTGGGAAAATTTTGATGAGGATGACGAAGATGGTGAAGAAGAAGAAGATGAAATCGTGAAGCCAACTACTGATGAGCCAATTAGCCAGGATGATTTCGAAAAACCGGATTCCAATTTCCCCGGTTTATTAGATATCAATTTATCCGTTAAGAAAGGCGAGTTTGTTGTCATAACTGGTTCTATTGGAAGCGGAAAAACTTCATTGTTAAGCGCTGTTGCAAATATAATGAAATGTGACGCTGGTGAAATAATAATTAATGGATCCCTATTAAATTGTGGTGCTCCATGGATTCATAACGCTACCATTAAAGATAATATTTTATTTGGAGCAACTTATGAAAAGGAAAGATACGACAATGTAGTTTATGCATGTGCTTTACAAACTGATATCGATAATTTGGAAGCAGGGGATTTAACTGAAGTTGGTGAAAAGGGGGTTTCCTTATCAGGAGGTCAAAAAGCTAGAATCAATTTAGCTAGAGCAGTCTATGCTAATCAAGATATCATTTTATTGGATGATGTTTTAAGTGCGGTTGACGCAAGAGTTGGAAAGCATGTCGTTAAGCATTGTATTTTGGGTTTACTTAAAGACAAGACAGTGTTACTTGCAACGCATCAATTATCATTAATTGGTTCAGCAGATTCTATTGTGTATTTAAATGGTGATGGAACTATTGATGTTGGTAGTTTGGATTCATTAAATAACACCAATCCAGATTTTAGAAGATTAATGGCTCATAGTTCAACTGAAAATGAAGAAAAAGAAGAGGAACTGATTCCGGCCAAACCTGCTTACGAAGAAAGTGATATAGCTGATGAATTGATTCCAAAGTTCACTAAAAATAGCTTCCAAGAATCTGCATCCAATGTTACTAGGCGTAGAAAGGCTAAAAGTGAAGAGGACGATAATGAAGAAGTCTTTAGAGATGTTACAATTGGAAAAGATGCATCCAAGGGAAAGATTATTCAAAAGGAAGAAAGAGCTGTTAATCGTATTAAAAATGAGGTTTATTTTGATTTCATTAAATACGGATCTGGTAAGTTGACTCCTTATGTTACAATTCCCTTAGCGGCAGTTTTATTAACTCTTGCTACATTCACTTCAATTTTTTCGAATACTTGGTTATCGTTTTGGATCTCAAAGAAATTCGAAGATAGGTCAAATTCCTTCTATATCATCTTTTATGTCATATTCAATATTTTATATGTTGTTTTCCTTACTGGATTGTTTGTTTTATTAGCAAATATAACCACTAATTCATCGAAGAATTTAATTTTAATGGCCATCAAACGTGTTTTACATACTCCAATGTCATATTTAGACGTGACACCAATGGGTAGAATTATTAATAGATTTACGAAGGATACTGATACTTTAGATAATGAAATTGTTGAAAATTTAAAGTTAATGTTACAAATAGGTGGTTCCCTAGTTGGTATTTTAATTCTTTTGATCATTTATTTACCTTATTTCGCTATTGCCATTCCATTCATTGGAATATTATTTGTTGCTATTGCCCTGTATTATCAAGCATCATGTCGAGAAATAAAACGATTAGAAGCCATTCAAAGATCGTTTGTTTATGATAATTTCAATGAAACTTTAACTGGTATGAGTACAATTAAAGCTTACAAAGCAGAGAAATTTTTCCTTGATAGAAGTAATCAATATATTAATAACATGAATGAAGCTTCATTTTTAGTATTTGCCACTCAAAGATGGTTAGCAGTTCATTTAGAAATTTTGGCTGACGTTGTAATTCTTATTACTTCAATATTCTGTGTTACCAGAGTTTTTTCCATTAGTTCTGCAACTGCCGGTTTATTGATATCTTATTCATTACAAATTGCCGGTTCATTATCTATGGTTATTCGTACTTTTGTTCAATTTGAAAATGATATGAATTCAACTGAAAGAATATGTCATTATGCTTTGAAGTTGGACCAAGAGGCTCCTTATACAATTCAAAACACAAATCCATCATCTTCTTGGCCACAGGAAGGTTCGATTAAGTTCGAAAAAGTATCAATGAATTATAGACCAGGTTTGCCATTGGTTTTAAAAGAATTATCTTTCGATGTTAAACCAGGTCAAAAAATTGGTATTTGTGGTAGAACCGGTGCTGGTAAGTCTTCTATCATGACTGTTTTATATAGAATTTGTGAATTAGAAGGTGGTAAAATCAGTATTGATGGAGTTGATATTTCAACTCTTGGATTGTACGAATTGAGATCCAAGCTCTCAATCATTCCACAAGATCCTGTATTATTCAATGGTACCATTAGAGATAATTTAGATCCATTTGGAGAACACGAAGATTCTAAATTATTTGATGCTATCAGAAGAGCAGGCTTAATGACAATGGAAGAATTACAAGAAATCCAAAAACGAGGCGATAAGTATACTGGGGATAGTGAAAAATTACATAAATTTCATTTAGACCAAGTGGTTGAAGATGAAGGGGAAAATTATTCATTAGGAGAAAGACAATTGATTGTGTTTGTAAGAGCTTTAGTTAGAGATTCCAAAATCTTAATTTTAGATGAAGCTACTTCGCTGGTTGATTATGAAACTGATAGTAAGATTCAAAAGACGATTGCTACCGAATTCAAAGATTGTACTATTTTATGTATTGCTCATAGATTGAAGACAATCATTAATTATGATAAGATCCTTACAATGGATAGAGGAGAAATCAAGGAGTTTGACACTCCATGGATGTTATTTAATTCAGATAATGGTATCTTTAGACAAATGTGTGAAAAATCACAGATTGTTGCTGGAGATTTTTTAAATGAAGAATAGTTGGTTTGTTATTTTATTTTTATATATAATATATAGGTTTTATGGTTTACATTTTATAAGAGAGATAGATATATATATATATACATACATATTCATACAATTTTCATATTTTGCAATCATAAGCGTAGGACCACAAACTGCGACTTTGACAAACTGTCACTGCGCTAAAAAAAAAGGAACTGGAAAATGTAAATAGAAAATGAATTGGCTGCCTTCGTCAGACAACTTTGATAACATCCATTTGTGCTTAATTCATAATGGACAAAGAGACATATCTAAGCATAATAGCAGTTAGTTTGCTTGTGCCATGCATTCTAATTGCAATTAGATTGTTGCAGATATTGCCTTCAAGTCATTTAGGAAAGACATCTAGTAAAATCATTGTTAATGATAATATAAAAGGAAAACATATTATGATCCTTCTTGGTTCAGGGGGTCATACAGGAGAAATGATGAATATCTTGTCCAATATAGATTTGAAGAATTTTAATAGGATTTGGGTGGCATCCTCTGGTGATTCAACTTCATTACAAAAAGCACAGACATATGAAGAGAAGTTAGAAAAGACCAAGTATTCAACTTCTTTCATGACTTTATACAGAGCTAGAAAAGTAGGAGAATCTATCCCACTGTCAATTATTAGTACAATCAAGTCATTGATATCTACATTTACAAGTCTATTAACATTACCACATATACCTTCCATTGTTTTATTAAATGGTCCAGGAACATGTGTTCCATTAGCTTACCTGTTATTTGTACTTAAATTCTTTGGACTCGCCCATACAAAAATCATCTACATTGAAAGTTTAGCAAGAGTTAATAATCTCAGTTTATCTGGAAAGTTACTATTACCAATATCAGATAGATTCATTGTTCAATGGGAAAAGTTATCCCTTAAATATCAAAGAGCTGAATATTACGGAATCTTAGTATAGCGGAACTTCTCGCACTTTCCCAGAAATTTATTTCTTTACGCGTAGAAATATTTTTGCATTCTTTTCTTTACAATGTGATTCATCAGATAGACCATTGAATATGAATGGTTCTGTGTTTGTCGACTTTAATGGGCTAGTGGAGGAGTTTCCAGGATTGGGAGTTGATAGATTTAATACCAATGCTAATGTTTACCTTCTCACTCATTGTCATACTGATCATTTAGTTGGTTTATCGGCCGCGTCTTTTAGATCAAAGGTATATTGCAGTCATACAACGAAAAGTATATTAGGGTTAAATCCAGATTATTCACATATTCTCCCATACTTGATTCCCATCAACTACAATAGTCCTTTTGAATTGCATACGGATCCTTTCAAAATCATGGTAACTCCAATACCCGCCTATCATTGTCCAGGTGCATGCATGTTCTTAGTTGAAAGTGATATAAAATCTGTTCTTATTACAGGAGATGTTAGAATTGAGGATTGGTGGTTAAATAATATTTCTACAAATGCGTCGCTTAGTCCTTATGTCCATGGAACTAAGAGGTTAAGCAACATATACCTTGATACCACTTTTGGTTATCGAGGTGAACCTTACATTGAAATTAACAGTAACACAGAAGGAATTGGCATAATTATCGATATACTAAAGTCATATCCTATGGATGATCCACAAATTTGCTTCAACTTCTTAGATCAAGTTTTGGGGTTTGAAGAGGCATGGGCTCTGATAGTTCATGCTTTTGAAGGTAGATTGGTCGTAACCGATTTGATGAAAAGGCGTATACTGGTTATTGGAATGGATAGTATAGTTTCATATGCAGAATTATTAATTAACCTAAGTGATCATAAGAAGTCGAAGGGTCCTATATTCAAAGTGGCTCAAGGAGATGAGACTAAGTTCCAAGTCAATATTAAACAATGTATAAATTTCAATATTGTTGACTTTACTGGCATATTTTTGCCAGTATCAATCCAATCTTTAAGAGAAGATGAATTTGAGTTAGTTTTCACTACCAATAAAGGTAATCAGATTTACAAGTACAATTCAAGAGCTTGGATATTACCCAAAGGTGGTACTGAATTACTTCCAAGTGAACTAAAGTTACTATTTTCTCGACATGCTTCTTTTCTGGAGTGTAGAAGGCTAGTCTGCATGTTCAAGCCATGTCAGGTATACCCATGTGTCTCATCACCCCAAATGTGGAAATCAGGTTTCTCAATGTATCGGCTTTTTGGGGATTTATGTACAAATGATAGAGCAGATTATTCATATGATATAAGTATGTTTAAACAGTTTGGATATCCAGAGCGTTCAATATTAGAACGTCGCATCACAGTGATAAATAGATGGAAATTTGAAGACTGCCTCGACGAGTACAATATGGTAACCAATTACATGGCTACCAATTACAACAGTTCCAATCATTCCATTTTGAAAGGACAGCTTCACAATTATGAACAGTTTCAACTAAAAAATAACTTGGAAGTTCAAGTTGCAAGAGCTAAAGATTTCAAGCTTCAAACCATCATTGCTGGTCGTTCAGAGGCAAGGTATAAAGCAATAATACAAAAAAATCAAGAATTATATAGAGCAAGACCAAAAATAAAATCAAGAATTACTCATGATTACCATACTGATTCTGAAGAAGATGATATATCTGACAATGAATCTATACAAGAGTCATTCAGTGAGAATGGCATAGTTTCAAAAGGACCCATAGATTCAGATGTGGATGTAAGTCCCCTGAAGATAGATCAGATATCTTTATTATTGACACAAGACCCTTTTAATTGGTTTGATGTAACTCTACAATCTTTAGAATCAAATTTACGACCATAACTCTTTTTATACGTTATATTAATCTATATACCCAGTTAAGCTAATATGAAGAGTTTTAATAATATACAAATGATTTAATAATAATACACTTTGATGTAACTCTTTTTATGATGATTTCTGTTACTGCTGATAGATAGCTTATCCTAATTTTCTTTCCATCTATGACCACAACTAACACATTTATAAAAGGTAGTCATAGGTTCATCAGCAGATCTGATTTGTAATTGGAAAAAGTAAGCCTTAGTACTATCACATGAATCAATAGCACATTGAGCTGCGGTTTGATCAACGTTATCCCATGTACCTTCACCTCCTAGAACATCATCAACCTCTTTTCTATGCAATTTCTTTCTTTCAAATAATTGAAACCCATTTATTTTGAATTCATATGGACAGGTTGGACAATAAAACTTGTTACACCCATCTTCTGATGATGGTGTTATCAATAACATATTTGAACAGTTAGGACAGAATGTCAACATCTTGCTGCTAAAGAATAAGTCATCTTAGCAGTCATTAAAAACTGAAGTTAATAATTTTTTTTTTCAAGTACAGTGATTTAAATACTATACAGGTCAGATCAAAATATTTAAAAGTAACGATATCAACAATTTTTCAATTAATTGAATTTGAATACTTCAATTCAAGACTAATTACATTCCCATGACTATAGAACAAGATGAAATACCAATGGTGGAGCCAATAGTGGAATCCACAGAATCCATCAAGGTAGTATCAACTCCAAAAAAACTAGTGCTTCAAGAGCTGCTGGATTCTATACAACCGCGTCCAGTTTGGAATTTATCACCATCAAAATCACCAGGTAAGAGAGGTATTATCAAGCTTCTGCCTGAGAAGGGTATCAATTCATTATTTTCACCCGTGAAAACTCCAAATGGTAGAGCTGGATTAATATCCCCTGTCAAGAGGTCATCGGATGCCATAAACAGATCTGCTCGTAAAAGAGCTGTCAATAGTTCTATGTATTCTCGTTTAATGGATGAATTAGATAATGATGATGGTTCTGATCCAAATGATGCACTCACAATCCAAGAATCAAATTTGGCTGATATAATCATTAAGAGTTCTAGAGACGATGGTGATTTTCGTGGTTATGGTAGTGATGTTGAGTTCGAAGAGGATTTGACATTGGCATCAGGTAAGAGAACGAGAAGGAAGAAAGTTAGCTATGATGAAGATGACGACGACGAAGAAGATGATGAAGAACTTGACGACACCGATACCAATGAAGGGGACCTCGATTCAGGAGAAGAGTTAGATGATAATGAATTTGAAGCTCCAAAGAAAAGACAAACCCGAACTCGTACTCGAACTACTAAATCACCAAGAACTTTGAAAAGAAGAAGAGTTAAAGCCAAAAGAGATCCGAATAGTGCTAAAACATCTGTAATAAGAAGATCAAAAATGGGTAGACCTACGAAAGCAGAAGGGGTTGTAGGAAAAATCAAGAGTATATTTCATGAAGATGATGAACTTTTATTCAAAGATAATGCTAGACTAAGCAGATCAGGATCGCCTAGTTCTAAGCCAAATGGAAAAGACCCATATAATGATTCATTGATAAGTGATACATTAATAACTATTCCAGTGATATCAGGGATTGAAAAGCTCAAGACTGATGCTGAACAAGAAACTGAAAAGCTTGAATTTGTTCCATTACCAATTCCAAAAACAGATTCATCTGGTGTCATAATAGATAAGGAATTCTTGGATACTTACTTTTCAGGAAAAGCTTTTGAGGATATTTCAAAAGGTAGATTTTTGGATGAAAAAGCATTCTTTTTAGAAGGTTCCGAAGGGTACTTTGAGCAGCATAGTGGTAGAACTACATTGAGTAGCTCTTCACTTTCACAGATGGCTCCACTGATAGATTATAGTCAATTCATACCATTAATAAACTTATGTGGTGCGGTGTCTAAGAATGAAAAAGATCTATTAATCAATTTGCATAAGATATTGTATCATCAATGGTGTTTCGAATTAAGTCAAGGATTTAATTTATTATTCTATGGAGTCGGTTCTAAGATAGATTTACTTTCAGATTTTGCTGAAAATTACTTTGGAGATTGGTTTAATCAATGCTATAATGAAGACATGCCTGCTATACTTGCTATAAATGGGTTTAATCCAAGTTTAAATTTTAAAACTGCTATTCAGGAGATTGTATCAGTTTTTATACCTAAAAATTCGCCAATGCACAGTAGCGTTCCAAAACATGTTTCAGAAACTGTACCTTTCTTGATTAATCATCTTGCAAGCAGAAGAACTTCTAATCCAAAACCAAAGCTTGTATTATTAATTCATAATATTGATGGTAAAAGTTTCAGAGATGAAAAGACTCAAAATTTACTCTCGCAGTTATGTTCCGTGCCAGAGATTTGGGTGATTACTTCAGTGGATAATATAAATTCACCTTTAATGTGGGATATGTTCAAACTTAAGAATTATAACTTCTTATGGCATGATTTAACTACTTTTTCTACTTATCTGATAGAATCATCATTTAGAGATGTATTAAGTATGGGTAGATCAAAGAAATTAGCGGGTGATTCAGGTACTAAATATGTGTTAAGTTCATTAACTTCCAACCATAGAAACTTATATAGAATATTGTTGGATATGCAAATTAATAATTTAAAAGGCTCAGCCACATCAGATGCATCTAGAAATGTGCTTAAGGGAACTACGCGGTCAGGAGTTGAAATGAAAGCGTTATATGAAGCATGTGTGGAACAATTCATCACATCTAATGAAATAACGTTCCGTACCTTACTTGGAGAATATGTGGAACATAAGATGTGTAAACTTGTTAAAGATGATTCTGGTTTAGAGAAAGTATTCATTCCATTTAGATATGATGAAATGCAAAAGATAATGAAAGATGAATTTGCAGTATAATTACATTTATAGTTAGAATAATTATATACAGTACACCATTTCCACGTGACGAAATCAAACCAGAAATTAGAGTGCTAATAAAAAAATGCTGTAGGCAAATTTGGCTTAAGTACCAGAATTCCCACCAGACAGACAAGCGAAGCGAGGTAAATCAGAAACAACAATTGAGGTGTGTTAAAATAGGATTAAACGTGTACCAATTACCTGTTACCCATCACATCGAACTTAATAGAGATGGGCAATTTCCCTAAGTTACCGGAAGGAACCGACCTTCCAGTGGGGACTCATAAGGTAAAGGTTCTTAAATACTTATCTGAGGGAGGGTTTGCACACATTTATAAAGTTAAGATTGATCCACCAGAAGATGATTCTGATATTGCTTGCTTGAAAAGAGTGATTGTACCAGATAAGGCAGGATTGAATCTATTAAGAAAAGAAGTTGATGTTATGAAAACCTTACGTCATGGTAGAAATATCGTTAAATATTATGATTCTCATGCAGAACGTCTAGATAATGGTACTTATCAAGTATTGGTAGTAATGGAATTATGTCCCAATAAATCATTATTGGATTATATGAATGCTCATATAAAAACAAGATTATCTGAAAGAGAGATTTTAAAGATCATGCTTGATATATCAGTGGCCTTATACGAAATGCATCGGTTAAAGATGATTCATAGAGATGTTAAGATAGAGAATGTCCTTATTGATTCAAGACATGACTTTAAACTTTGTGATTTTGGTTCCACATCACCTCCAGTATTACCTCCAAAGGATCAACAAGCATTCCAACTTTTAAGTCATGACATATTATATCATACTACTCCCCAATATAGAGCTCCAGAAATGATTGATTTATATAGAGGATGGGCTATTGATGAAAAAGCAGATATTTGGGCTTTAGGTTGTTTCTTATTTAAGCTTTGCTATTATACTACACCATTTGAAGCCAATGGTGACATAGCTATCCTACATGCATCTTTTCAATTCCCTCATTCCCCTATTTATTCAGGAGACCTTAAAAATTTAATCATTATCATGCTTCAAGAAAGTCCACTTTTCAGACCTAATATAATTCAAGTTTTAATGTTGATTTGTTCAATTTCAGCAATTGATTTCAAAACTTTAAAAGTGGAAGATATCTATCATCGTGGTCCTTATAATTTTCAAGCATTACACAGTTATCAACGTCAAAAGCAGGCCGAACTTCTCAAACAACAAGAAGTATACTTGCAACAACAAGCACACTCATTGGCGGGATCGAAAAATCCCAGCAGTGTTAGTCTTGTCAATAAATCATTTGACAGCTCACCAGTCACACCTAGTCCTTCACAAGCCAATAAAGTGGTTAAGCAAGCAGACCAAGCACCTCAATTACAAATACCAGAAGCAGTTCAGGGACTGACACTACCTATTACTCAAAAGCCTCTCAGTGATGGTTCTAACGTGTCACTAATTGGAACCCAAACTGAGCCAACGACAATTCTGAAAGTAATCTCCAAAGAATCAGACGAGGATCAAAATTCTGATCTTGACTTTAATGATTTGGATGATTTAGGAGATTTAAGTAACGCAGAAGAAAGATATCCATCATTGGATGATTTGTTAGATGAACCATTGAAAGTTCCTATGTCCAATAATGAAATTCAGGATGGTATTATTAATTCTCCAGTCACAATTGATAATTTTGAAAGTAAAAGGGAAACTCTGAATTCATATGCACCATCCATAAAGGTTTCTGATAGCATATACGACCAGGATTTCAACATATCTGACAATATTGAAGGTCGTAAGTCACAAGAGTATCCAGAACTACACCTCACAGAAGAAAATTTGAAGAACTTGAAAAAGTCTAATGTGTCGGAAAATATGCTTGATAAGAAGGAAAATTGGATTGGTTTGCATTCAAAAATGGACAAGAGTGCTGAACAATTGGTAGATGATATATTTTCGAGTCAAAGTAAATCACCAATGCCATTTGAATCTCAACCCCAAAAGACCAATCAAAGTTCAAAATCGGAAAATTCAGCCCTGAAGAGTAATATAATGTCCGAGGATGAATCACATTATGTTGAGAGTAAATCCAATGATGGCAGACAGAGAGAAAGAAAACCATCGAATAATGATAATGAAATTAACTTAATAGATCTTCATGTTGAAACCCCAATTTTATCAAAATCAAGTGAGGATGTCAATCAAGTAAGAAGCCAAATAAACCCGCTGGTTTCAATGGAAAAATCTCAAACTACAAGTAACGATCAACCATCTTCTTATAATACGGTTTCAGTACCTATGAATATTGGTGCATCAATCAACATGAATCCTTTCCCATTCATTCCAAATCAAGATATAAAGAGTTCAGAAAAGCTTGATTCTCAGAACCAGCGTACATCTAGTTCAAACCCTTGGGGTACTTATAGAGCCAATGTTCAACCAGTGATTAATAATAATGATTTCACCAACTTTGAGGCAGTTGCATTACCAACAGATGAAAATAATACGTCAATGAAGATGACTGACTCTTTAAGCAATAAGCCACCGAAAGAGGATTTTATTGAACCTAACTTAATTGATCTAGAAATTGGTTTAGAATCTTCAGGATCATCATTGAACACTCCAGTTTTAAAACCTAGGGTTAAGAGTAATGAGATGAGTATTGCTGAGTCCGGTATGTCACTTCTTGATTTGAATACTAATGATGAAAATGATTCAAAACAAGAGATCAAGCAAACATTTAAAAAGAGAATACCTTCAAATCAAAATCCAACTAATTTAAACTTCCAAGAAGAAGTTATTGATTTTGCATCTGATGATGAAAATCCTGAGAATGGTTCAAATTTGAATAGATTAAAGATAAGGAATTCTTTAAAGAAGCCTCCTAAAGCAAGGAGATCAGGTGAATACAAGAGAAATGAAAGTGTTTCAAGCGAAGGAAAGAAGAGATTATCTTTCTTTGGAGGATCTAGTTAAATTAAATTAATATTATTAATACATAAGTTTTAGATAGGATTTTTTTGCATATAAATTTATTTTATAAATTATGATAACTATATGGTAGCGTGAGTTGATTGTGTTGCATCTCAAAAAAAAAAATCGGTTTTTAGATCAATATAAAAAAAATTTATTGATGAATTGAAAAGTTGTGTTTAATCGATATCAAGACGTTTATGAACATGAGTGAAGAGGTTATTAAGCATTATTTAGCTCAACTATTGCTTAGTATCCCAGATGAGAAGTTTTCCAAGTTTCCAGGGGATGCAGGAGCTTTCCAATCCATTGAAAACCCCATAATATTCATTCTCAAAGGTCAATCTTCAAAGCTAATTGCTCAAGATGAATACTTTAGCTTATTGTTTTCAGAAGAATCAAGAAGTGTGTTGAGTCAGTATCCTCAAAATGACTTGAAGACAACTATAGTAAATTACGTGGATGTCATACTAACTTCATTCACATCCTATTTTGAATCTCAAGAAGTTGCAATTAGTCATCTTCATCTTATTGCAATTGCATTCTTACAAACTTTCATTCAATTAAATTTCACTGGGCCTAATATTGAATATAATAGCAAAGAATTATTCTTCCCTGAAACAGATGAATCAACTTTAAAGTTAGAATCCATAAAATTATTGAACTTACAGGGTCAAATTGCTTATGATTTAACGAATGATCCACTTTTCTTGATCATATCAGAAAGTATATTTGAAAAGCTATTAGGATTCAAGAGAGAGTTTAGCTTTTTAGGGAGTGATATCAATACCAATTTTGAAGAATTTGGTGATTCTATAACCATTTTAGCCAAAGAAAATGAACAAGACCCATTAAAGGCATCCATTCAATGGTGGATGGTTAGAGCTTTACAGGTTCATTTATCAGTATTATCAGAAGCTCCAAGCATTCCACTTACCGTGTCATCAGTCTTATTGAATCCAAAAGTATTGGCTGCTTTGATACCTAAGACTCAAGCCGATGTTAATATCCAAAAACATATGCAAATATTGTATGTGTTAGAATTTGCAAGATTACATATTCATTCAAGTACTGAACATCTTGCCATTCCATATCTTGTAAAAGCCAGAAATTATTCTGAATTATCATTTTTAATGACTGGTGCAAAGGCTAAAAGAACCAAATTTCAAAAACATCATAATTCAGCTTTAATAATATTAGCTAAAAGTAAAATAAGTAATATTTATGAATCATATGCCATCAATAACAATCCAGAAAATTTCAGCTTAGGTGATGATTTATTATTAGAAAAGCCTGAATTTGAATCCTTGGACGACCTTGAATTACCAGACCAATCTGATCGTAAGAGAATTAGACTTGATGATGATAATGATGATTCATCAAATCAAGAGGACAAATTGGTTCCTGTGGTTTCTAAACAAGATGAAATTCCAGCTGAATTAAAAATCTTGGATCCAAACAATCAACCTGCTTTGAATGACATTGATAGTCTTCAATTGTTATTGGTTTTAACTATCCTTAAACAAACATCTCCATCCAATGATTCTCTTATCCAACAAGAATTATTTGCCCTTGTCACTAGACTTATCTATTCGGATTGTATAAATACTAATTGGAGTATTTTCTCTCGTGCTCTTTGGGAAAGATCTTTACTTGAAACTAATAAATCAAGAACGGTCGAAAGAGGTATTTTACAAATGACATCATTAGTAGAAGAAATCGGTATTAAAATCAAATCAAGAATGATACCCCAAGCTGCCGAAACTAATAATGAAAATGATACTGTTGCTATTAGATTGAGATTCATTCATCAATTACCATTAATGCCACAATGGACTATGGATGCAGAATTAGCAGAAAAATATATGTCATTGGGAGTTATTAAATCAGCCCTTGAAATTTATGAACGTTTACAAATGAGTTGTGAAGCTGCCTTATGTTATGCCGCTACTGATAATGAAAAGGAAGCGGATGCCATATTGGTAGAACGTATTAAGAGTCATCCTGAAGATTGTCGTGCCATCTCAATATTAGGAGATATCAGACAAGATCCAACATTATGGGAAGAAGCTTGGAAACTTGGAAGATATGCCAAAGCTAAGGCTTCATTATCAAGATATCATTATTCTCCACCTCATGGACTTAAACAAGATATGAATTTAGCCATTCAACATATGCGTGATTGTTTAACTATAAACCCACTTAATTATGGAAATTGGTACTTTTATGGGTGTTGTGGGTTAGAAAGTGGACAATATGATTTAGCTTCAGAGGCGTTTACCAGATGCGTTTCTTTAGATGAAACTAGTTCACATGCTTGGTCCAACTTAGCTAGTGCCTTACTTAAATTGGATAAGCAAAGACCAGCTTTTAATGCCTTACAAAAAGCAATTAGAAGTGCTAATGAAAATAAGAAATCGTGGAAGATTTTTGAGAATTATATTATAGTTGCAGCTCAATTGAATGAATGGAGTGATGTTTTATCAGCCACTAAGGAAGTTATTGAAATTAGAAAGAATGAAGGTGAAGTTTGTATTGATCTTCCAATTATTGAGAAATTAGTGGAATTATTAGTTTCAACTCCATTTGAAGATAGTTCCAGATTGACTCATTATCAAAAATCATGTATCGATTTAGTCTGTAATATTTTACCTCAAGTTATAACTACTTCATCAAGATGTTGGAGAGTTGTAGCTAGAGTTGAATTATGGAGAAAGAGACCATGGGCAGCTTTGGATTGTCATGAGAAGGCTTATAGAGCATTATCACAAAGACCTGAATTAGAAAGCAATGAAACAGCTTGGAATGATGCAGTTGAAGCATGTAGTGATTTAGTAGGGGCTTATGAATCATTAGGTGAATTACCAGGGAAACACGATGCTGGAGATTTAGTATGTTCTGATTGGAAATATAAAGCTAGAACTTCAATTAGAGGTTTGAGATCAAAAGGTAAAGCTATGTGGGAAGATTCTGAAGGTTGGAATAGATTACAAGATTTGATGGAAGATTTAACTAATAATTAAACGCCGTATTTATTTAATAAGATTTGTACATATATAAAGATAGAATAATAAATAATAGAAGTATACCAATTAACTATAAGTCATTTATAACACTTAAATTATCAAACATAAATGATGTGATTCTATCTGAACGTTTTAGAACAGGAAGGCTAAAACCTTCAAAAGTAGAAATATCGTTGATTTCAATATCATTATTGAGATCATCTTCAGGATCAGATCTTGAATCATCATCATCATCTTTAGCTCGAGGATCAGCAACAATAGGTTCATTCACATTTGAATTTGAACCAGGGGAAATATTAATCCATTTTGATAAATAAGTGAAGAATTGGAATACATATTTAATTGCCAAACATGAATAATAAGAATTTTGAATTTTCAAACAAATCAACATTAAATAAAGAATGGTTGAATAAGAATGAGTTTTATTGAATAAACTATGAGTTAAATAAATGAAAAAGTTGAATAATTCCAAAATTGCAGCCATTAATAATAATTTATTCTCAACAATTACAAACAAGGGAAAAGTTAATTCAAATAATTTTGTTTTAGGATATAACTCAATTAAGATATAACTTGAGATATTTAATAAGGAATAAATGGTTGAAGGGAATAATTTAGTTATATTAATGGGAGTGAAAAGAGTTAATATTGAAATCCCAAGTAATGGTGTATTTTCTGAATTTAAAATCTTAATAAGAGTAATTTCCTTTTCATTTTGATCTTGCTGATCATTATCATTATCATTTAACAACTCGTTTGAACCAGAACTATTAAGAATAATCAAGTAATGATGATAAAGAACTAAAGCGTATGCTAACATAGAACCTGAAACCGATAATGCATACCAACAAATTAACCAATTGATTTGATAATCTAATTGAAAATCATGAACAGGAGGAATAGAAGTATTACCAAACAAATTAAAAGAATATAAAACAGTTCCAATAATAGTTAACAAATGAGAAGAGATCCAAGAGTAATGTAAGATCAAAGAAACAGTTGGAGGAGCAGGAATGTATTGAAAAAGTTTTCCTAATAATAAAGTAATTAGCTGATTTGTTCTAATTACCATTGAATTAGTTTTCATAAATTTTGAATAATGATAACTTAAATTGGAAGGAGAAAGGAAATTCAATTCAGGAATACAATTGAAAGTTGCTTCAATTAATTGAAACGTTGACAAAGGTTTAACTTTCGTCATTGGGAAGAAGAAGGAGTTGAAGGAGGAGGATTGAGGAAAGAAAGCTTTGGTTTGATAGAAATAGTAATAATAATAATAATGAAGCTTAGGGATTATGATTTAGGTAATGGCAACGTTAAGGTTGAAGAAGATAAAAGGAAAAATGATAATGAAGAAGAGGAGGGTATA
Source organism: Scheffersomyces coipomensis (assembly GCF_036884675.1). NCBI lineage: Eukaryota > Fungi > Ascomycota > Pichiomycetes > Serinales > Debaryomycetaceae > Scheffersomyces > Scheffersomyces coipomensis. The sequence continues at coordinate 42,106 of NW_027042892.1, read as the reverse complement.
AGTTTACAAATAGAAATATGGAGAGGATGGAAAAAGGTCAGCGGTTAAAAGACAAAATTTTTGCAATTAAACAGACATTTTTGCAATTAGCTGTAAAAGGTAATATACACCGACAAATATTAAATAGTATCGGACATTTTCTCCCAACCAAATCATAATGAGTAAGCTTTTTTTTAGAGATCTTTGATGTAAATCTTTTTTTGACATAGGACAACAAAGATAATTGCCTTGTCATGATCATAGTTAGTTATTGGTTTATCCTAATTAGGAATGGTTTCTGATTTATTCGTTTTGGAAGTGAAGATGAAGATGAAATCCACGGGGCGGTGCAAATTGTTCAGACAAAAAAAAAAGAAATTAAGACAGACAGACAGACAAAAAAAAAAAACCAGACACGTTAAATTGAAACAAATGTGTTAAAATGAAAAATGTAGCTAAAAATAGCCAATGAACATTACCATTCAGATCAATTCTCTATGTATATAAAGGTTGAGTATTTAACTCATCATTACGTGTTTTGAGATACTACTCTCATTTGTGTTAAAAGCTAGATATACTTCCTTACATAGATTAAAATTACATCATTCATTCTCTTCATACTTAAGGTGAAATTTCCTAATTAGTACATTATGTTTCTTTTTTTTTTTTGTTGTCCTTTTTTTTTTGGTTTGAACAAAATCAATTTAAACCAAACAAGAATTTGAATATCAACACAAGACACTTTGACAACATCAGTTGAAGAATCATCATTATATCACATTAGAGTGTTTTGGATTCATCCATCGTACAAGACTATCAACCGATTCTTCCATCCCTTCCTCCCCTTCCTTGTCAGTTTCTCACAAGACATATCCAATTTCAATCAATCAAATCAAATCAATACATCACCAACCTCCTCCTCATATTCTTTCTAATTAACTTCTATTTCATATCATATTATCTCATATCATCGCTTAAGTTCATATTCCTTCTAAATGCTTTCTGAAATGGTGGACGATAAATATATAGGTTTAGGATTAGCCATGTCATCCTCTTTAGCTATAGGGACTTCCTTTATTATCACTAAAAAAGGTTTAATTGACGCTTCAGCTAGAAATGGTGGAGGTCAAGTTCAAGGTCATGAATATTTACAAAATCCTATATGGTGGGCTGGTATGTTAACCATGGCCATTGGTGAAATTGCAAATTTCGCCGCCTATACTTTTGCTCCTGCTATCTTAGTTACTCCTTTAGGGGCATTATCTGTTATTATTGGAGCTGTATTAGCTTCAATCTTTTTAAAAGAAGAATTAGGAGTATTAGGTAAAATGGGTTGTGCCATCTGTTTAATGGGTTCTGTCATCATTATCCTTCATGCTCCTCCTGATAAAGAAATTGAAACGGTTGATGAAATTTTAAATTATGCCACTAAACCTGGTTTCTTATTTTATGTATTTTTAGTATCAATTTATTCATTATTTATGATTTATAAAATTGCTCCAAAATATGGTCATACAAACCCAATGATTTATCTTTCCATTTGTTCTTCAGTTGGTTCAATCTCAGTTATGTCAATTAAAGCTTTTGGTATTGCCTTAAAATTAACTTTTGCAGGAAATAATCAATTTAGTCATCCTTCAACTTATTTATTCCTTTTAGTGGTGGCTTTATGTATTGTAACTCAAATGAATTATTTTAATAAAGCTTTAGATCAATTTGATACTTCTATTGTTAATCCATTATATTATGTTACTTTTACCACTTTCACTTTATTAGCATCATTTATCTTATTTAGAGGATTTAATACTAGTTCTGCCATTGATATTATTTCTTTATTAATTGGATTTTTAATCATTTTTAGTGGAGTTTATTTATTAAATATTTCAAGAACTGATACTGAAGGTAAAGCAAGACAATTATTTGGGGTTCATAATGATAAAGATATGGCTCCTTTAGATAATGGTGTTGGTGGTTTATCAATCAGAAGATCAATGCAAATCAATAGAGGAGAATATGATGGTGAATATGATGATGAGGAAACAGTTGGTTTAAGACATATTGATAGTTTTGAATTAGGAAGTGATGATGATATTGAAGATGAACAACAAAATAATCGTAATCGTCAAAGATAAACGATAAAAATATAAAAATATAAATAAATAAATAAACAAACATAATCACAAAATCAATCAATCAACCATAGAACCTTTCATCCATCCATCCAATGTATATTATTGTCATCGTACCAAAAGCATTCTTATTTAGTTCATCTAGTATATATGTGTCGTATATAGTTACATAGATACAACTCTTATCTCAATACATTTTACTTTTTTAGAAAAAATTAGATTTTAGATATTCATACATTTATTTTATACTGATTTACTTGAAGTAGATATGCAAACAGGTTAAAATTATGAATTAATAATAATGAACTATACATATACATATACATATATAATCTATATACATTATTCTATCGATAGATTTGTATAACATCCAATAAATATGAAACAGAATAGACAAAGAAAAATGGATCAAGAAAAATAATAAATTCATCTTAAAAAGAGATGAATCAGTGAATGAATGAATGTAAATAAAAGGAAATAAAATACAATATGATGGGTGATGGTGATAGTGAAGTGGGTTCGTTTAATGACTACTTATGTATCATCATCTTCACTTTAAAAAATATGCAACATGCTTTCTCTCTTTCGATAATAACTTGGTATAATATCTAGTAACAAACAATAAAAGTTACTTGTTTAAATATCATCAATATCTAACTCATCATCATCTTCATCATCATCATCATCATCATCAGCACCGAATTCGAAGTTGACATCTTCATCATCATCAGCACCAAAGGTATCAGTTTCATTAATCTTAGCATTTTCAGGTAATTCACCAATACTCTTTAAAGTTCTGGCTTCATCAGAATTATATTTATGAACCACATCACATTGATCATCTTGGAAATCTCTTAAAGAAACTAAAATGATATCACCTTGACCCATCCAAACCTTCTTTCTTAATTTACCTCTAATATGACCCATTCTTTTAATTGTATCAAAACAACTAACTTCAATTCTTCCATTACCTAACATCTTAGTGATTTGACCATATTCTTGACCTTCTTCTTTCAAGATCAATTCTCTCTTTTGTCCAGAGTTATCGTTCTTTCCTCTTCTTCTATTCTTACCTCCTTTACCTTTACCTGATTTACCCATTATGATATACTTTTTATTTAGGTGGTTTCTATAAGTTGTAAACTATCTCTAGATATGACTCTGTTTTAAAATGTGAAAAAAAAAAATTTTTTTTTTTATGTTATGTCTCAGAATATGCAGGAAATCAAAGATTATGTCATCACTGAGTAAGCAGAATTCTTTCCTTAGCCCAAAACGAAATAGTATAGCAAATATGGAATATATAAGTTTTACAACAAGTTAAATCAAATACCCAATATCATCAATATCAACTATGGATTCGTTTGAGGCTGCTACTCAGTTCAGTCAGATACTTCGGAATTTGACTCCTTCCTTACAAACATTGACTAAAGCTGCTCATTTTGCTTTAAAGAATAGTGAAAGTGAAGATTATTTATTTCCAACCATCATAGAAGTTATATCAGATAATAGCATTGAATTGAATACTAAATCGAATCTATTCCAATTCATTGAAGTCTTGATCAATGAATCATTTTACTTCTCCAAACAATCCAAATATAATCATCCATATGTTCAAAATCTAAAACAATCATTACCTAGCATCATCTTACAAGTTCTTCCAAATGTTAATAATTCAAACATTTATAATGTATATAAAAGTCTTATTAAGATATCGAAACAATTCAAAATCAATAGTAAGGAATATATCCATCAATTCAATGTCAGTCTTTTAAATGATGATGATTTAAAGAATATAGATGATAATATACCCTTTCCTCAAATTGGGATAAGTGAAATTAATAAATCATTAGATCCATTATTATCAGCTTGGGATATCTTAATCCAAAAGAAAAGACAAAGTGAATATGAAAGATTACGATTATTAAATCATACCGAATTTGAATCTGAAGATGTGGCTGAAGATCTTATGTTTTCAATCAAAGAGAAAAGTGATAAATCAACAACTTTATTATCTAAAAAGCAAATACTATGGAGAATGGAAGAAGATAGAGAATCTCATAAACGGTCCAAGGAAGGTTTATGGATGGTTAATAGAAGTAAGGAAGATAACTCAGTTGGGGAAGAAGAATTCTTGAATATGTATTGGAACAAATATGATGTTTTAAATCATGAAGAAGATAAAGCTCTCTTAGATTCACTTGGTGAATTAAATAAGATCGTGGCTGCAAGTTATAAAGATTCACAATTTTAAAACTTATGTTATTTTTAAATATATTTTTAAATACCTATACATACGAAATATAATATATATATATATAATAATTCCAGTTATCCCACATATGATAATATTCCTAGTAATTGATTTTTCCCTCTTACACTATAGTTTGCTGCTGTCCTTGCATCTGCATCAACCCCAAGTGCTGTAACCGTAGCAGTGTTTTCAACCTCACCAACCTCTTTAAGATTATTAACATATTCATATAATGGTTCATCAACAGCAGTTGAACCTCCACTGAAGAATATACTACTAACCCCTTGCAGATTAACAGTACTACTCTTAGTATCTGCATTTGGTGATGATACCACTGGTAAGCTTTCTCTCTTTATTTCTTGTACAGGAGATGATGGTTCACTTCCAGGTAATAATGACCTTGATTTCAGTTTATAATCTTCAAGCAAACTTTCAAACTCTTCCGGCAGTTTATTTTGATTATAATAAGCAATGATAAACTTAAGAGCTTCTAATGATACTTGACTTTGTTGAACAACAACTGCATCTCTCACTAAAGTAGCATGAATCTCTTGTTCTGTACCTTCAAATACATCATTAACATGTTGGATAAAATCTCCCATAGCATCCACACTTCTTTCATGGTTATCTAAAAATGATTTACCAGCATGAAATATAACAGTACAATCACCAATGGTAACAAATGAACCAGGCAATCTTTCAGCTTTAGCAAGAGCCAATTCAATGACTTGACTCATCCATAACTGTAATTCATCATCATCAATAGTTGAAACCCATTTGTTAGATCGGATAAGCTTGATATAAGCCCCATTTTCAGCAATCAAACCAATATTAGGATATCTACCATAAACATTATCCAAGTCTCTTCTTTTCATAAAACTTATCAAATATAAAAAGTTATTAGGATTTTCAAGTAATGAACTCAACAAGTTTGAAATTCTTCCTGGCTCCGAATATGAATTTTTACCAGCAGAAGTAGCATTTATATTCCCCACGTTGGAAAGGGCAAATGGTGTTTCCAAATTAATGAAGAAAACTCTCTTACCAGATTTCCCATCTTTATAAAATGATCGGAATAAGCTTCTGGTGAATACAGGTAAAGAACTTGTATTCTTTCTTTGATCTCTTTCCCAAGCTTCATTGATACTTTGTAAACAACTTGAAACCCAATGTTTTGAATCACGAGTTATAACAAAATCAAAGCAATTCTTCCAACGTAATTGTTTTTCTTCATCAGACATGGTTAACAGCTGTTTGAATGCTTCAGAAAACTTTCTATGATCCCAAGGGTTAATCAACACCGCTCCTTTACCATGACAGTCAAGCAATGGAGCTGAACCAGTGAATTCGGATAAAATTAAGGGAGATTTTCTATCTCTCGTAGCGGTAATAAATTCATGACAAGTTAAATTCAAACCTTCTCTCATGGATGAAACCACAAACACATCGGCTTCACATTGTAAAGCAAGATACTGATCGAATTCAATATCTCTTTGAAGCAATACAACTGGTTGAGATACTGATATATTTTCCGGCAATGAATTAATTCTAGCAACTATCTGAGCAATCTCACTTTCATATTCTGGATCATGAGATGAATTAATACAAATTTGAATTAAAACTGTGTTATCAATATACTTTGGATTGTCAATCAAGAAAGTTTCATAGGCTAATAATTTCTGTTTTATACCACGCAATCTGTCTAATTTATCCCTACTAACAATCAAATGTTGGTCGCTCCAACGGTCTCGAATAAGTTGTCTCCATTCTGCGACTTCATCACTTTGAACTGTCGTAGTTAAAGACTTAGCATCAATACCAACAGGCGAAGTATTAACCATAGTCAAGTTACCTTCATATGAAATACCATACTCATTTGCATCAGCGAGTAGTAACCTGCTACAAGTTTGCAAAAAATGTCTAACATATTCTTCAGTTTGGAATGAGATACAATTAGCTCCAAGCATCCCTTGTAAGATTTGATTTCTTTGGGCGAAACAACGGAACACTTCTGAAGATGGAAATGATATATGTAAGAACAATCCAATCTTAGCATCAGGGAGTTTTTCACGAACCATTAATGGAACTAAAAGTAAATGATAATCATGAATCCAAATCATATTTTCAGGATCGTTAGGGTCATTAGATTCATTTTCACGTTTATATGTTTCCACAATTTTATCAGCAACCAATTGATTTAATACTTTATAATGACTCCATGAATGATCTTCAAAAGCTTTGGATTTGGGATCATCAGGAATTTGATAATGGAAGGTTGGCCATAATATTTGTTTACAAAATGATTTGTAATGACCTTGGAATGTGATATCGTTGGGAAACACTGCTTCACAATTATACTCATCAGATAAAGCTTTTCCAATGTTGGCTATTACTGATTCAGGTACCGCATCACTTGGCATAGCTAGTGTTCCAACCCAGGTAGTTTTATTGATAACACCAGCTTCTTGAGATAATTTCACCGCTTTAGTTAATGATAAGTTTCCCTTATCCGCAAATTGAATGTTCCAAGGAGCAGTTTCAAAAATGTTATCTTGATTAAAAAAGTTATGTTGAAGATCAGGATTTGAAAACCCTCCGAATGGAGCTAACTTTGTAGTATTATGTTCAGATCTTCCATAAATTAAATCATTATAATTATTCTCCCAATCTTTATGATCAAGGGGTATGGTATCTTCAATTTCTTCAGCTATAACCAAGGAACTTGTACTACTATTACTAGTTAATGTTAAACCATGAAACTGACGGGATATTGAAGCCCTAGCTCTGGCAGAACCAGCATTTGATCCTCCTGAGGGTCCTAATGCAGTCAAACTAGTCAATTTGGTAGCAGATCTACTCATTTTCAAAGAAGGTAAACCCAAATCATCATTTTCCTTCTTTGCATCAATTATTGATCCACTTAATTTAAAACTGCTGTAACGCGATCTAGGCTGAATATACTGAGGTTGAAGCTTTTCAGTTAAGTTATCAGCGAATTGACCCTGTGGGGCACTTAATGTCCTTGAGTTCTTAAGTTTAGACTTACCATAAAAGAAATTCTCTGTATCAATACTGGATTCTTTAATGGCTGGGGCAACCTCGTGATGTCTAGGAGAATTTGAAATTGGGCTATGTTGCAAGGATCCAACCTTACTCAATGATGGTAGAATAGAACTCCTAGGTGTAATTGAGACAGGTATAGGTGATTCTTCTTTCTTGGTCTCTCCTGTTCTGCAAATGTTAATCTCTTTAGCCGCATCTCCAACTATTTCCGTTTGAGGACCAATTTCAAATTGGACCGTATAAGGTAAAAATCTAAATGAAATTAGTTAGTATAAATCACTTTAATAAGTTCAATGGGAGGCGATACATACAAAGAAGCAATAATAACAGTCATTGGTGATAGATACTATTAAACAATTGATGAAAATTAGAATGAAAAGAAAGATATATATTTTAAGGGTAGCAATCCGTTTTACAGCTCTTCTAGATTCTTCTGAGTACAAAAGCCCCAGCTCTTAACCCAAAAATAATCACGTGAGTCACCCATACAAAAAAAAAGAGGAACTTTTACCCCTGATCGTATAATACTTTAAGTATGTGTAACTATCTACCTATCTACATATCATCAGATGTCATCAAATTCTATATCTGATTCGATTTCGGAATCGTTGTTATCTGCACTATTACCAATATTATTTTCTGGTTCCTGTACTACCACTTCTTGTTCTTCTTCTTCTCCTTCTTTCATCGCATCTTCTAACTCTCCTTCAAGAAAATCGTCACTGACGTCACTATCGTCCTCTTTACTAAAGTCGACCACTTCTATCCCTGACTCAATTTGTTTGTCTATTACAATATCATCCGCATCATTTGGTGCAGTATCATCTTGAATGGTTTTTTCATTGTCATCTTTATTATTATTATTATCCAGTAAGTCTATACCAAATCCGTCGTAAGAATCCTCGTCATCCAGCGAATTATCAATTGTATTGAACTCAAAAGGCAAAAGGTGATTAGCTTTTTCCTTTTGTATATCATTTTCTCTATTAGCTCTCTCCTTTACCATTTGTTCCAATCTGACTTTTTTGAATGATTCAGCCAATCTGACATCTTTAATGACTTTATTAAACGATTCTTGTAATGCGGAAGAGAAAAAGCTATTGATTTCTGCCGTAGGTTTAAGTGTAGCATATGGAGAATAGTATTTCTCTGCTTTTATAAATATATTATTCTCTCTTAGTTTACGCTTCTTTTCAATCTCTTCTGCTCTTTTCTTAAAGATAAGAGATCTCTTCTTTGCATAAGCTTCAAAATCAAATATAAATGGTGGTTCTTTTTCTGGTTTTTGTTCTGTTATATTCTCTGTTCTTTGTGCTTCAGAATGATCACCACTTTCTTTTATTGGTATGATTTCACCCTCCTTATCCTCTTTTTCAGCTATTTCCACTTCCTTTATGTCAGTCTTGGTTACTTCTTCTTCTTTGGGTTCTTCCTTTTCTTCAATTTCTTCTTCTGCGTTCACCGCCACTTGTTCTTCTTCAGGTTTCTCCTCAATCAATTTTTTCCATTCATTTTCATCATCAACTAGTCCATATAACGAATTTTGCGTCATTCGAGATTCTTCCACTAATTTCAACCTTAATTCCTTCAAATCTGTCAATCTATTAGTATAATCATATGTATTTTGATAAGTATATTCGGGAGGGAAATCAGGTAAATAAGATGGAATATATTGCGGTTTTTGATTACTTTTGGGAAGAAATTCTGCAATTTCATAACGTTCATTAGTGAAAAATGGAAACGACGGATCTTCCTTATCTATTTTAGAATTATCTGATAGTATTTGTTGAAGGATTTGTGTTGTTTCTTGTTCTATATGTTTTAATTTTGTTTGAGTTTCTGTAGAAATGTTCTTATTGGAAATATGTAATTCTTTGTACAATTCTGAAGGATGAATGTTTTTCAATCTGAATATTACTTTTAAATCTTCTAAAGATGGAGATCGACGTCGTTGGGATTGAGTAACTTCTAACAATGATGTTAATAAATTATGAAAGTAAGCTATAGCTAATTCTGTAACTTGATCGATAAATTCTTTTGATGAAGACAATTCTTTATCTTCCAACATGACACTGATTATCTTATTGAATTCGAATTCAACAGGTGGTAAGTCCTGCCTTACCTCTTTGACCAATGTAAGTGTTTCATCTGAAAGGATTCGAGAAGTGGCTGGTATATATCCTGATGTTGACTTTTTATCGTTCAGCTTGGAGTCTTTTATTGTTGCAATTGTATTCGTCAATGCATTCAACGATACATCATCCATGTTATGTACTGATGCCACATTTGTTGTCATGATGGACTAATGAAGTGGTTGACTCTGGTTAATTCAATGAATGGTAGTATTTTATGAATTTACAGTTCAGTTTATAACTACTCAAAAAAAAATGCTATTGATATTTTGACTACTCGCAACAACACAAAAAATACAAACAATCAATATAAACAACTGACAATAAAACGCAATTATATATATATTTTGCAGTTATAGCTAATTATTATTACTTAAATCATACTAATTCAATTATTCAACAAATATTCAATGGCACCTTGGACACTACCACCAGTTCTTCTTAAAGCTTCTACATTTCTATCAAAATCAAAAAATCCCATATCATTCAATTGTCTCAACTGATTTTCATATCTTTCTTCAGGAGGACGAGTGTCAGCTGGTGGAGCAGGAGCACCGCCGGCAGCGCCAGCTCCGAGAAATGAATAAGGATCCATAGGAGGAATACCATTAGGGAATAAAGCAGCGAATGGATTAGCTGGAGTGGAACCAGCAGCAGGAGTAGTATTAGTGGTGTTCTCAGTTGTAGAAGTAGAATTTTCAGATTGAAGGGTTGGATTAGCACCAGGAGCAGGGAAAGCAGTAGCTCCAGGTTGACCACCGAAACCACCGAAACCTCCAGCACCGGCACCACCACCCATTTGCATCATCGATCTCATCATTTCTGGATTTTGTAACATTTGTCTAAAAAATGGACTTTGCAACATTTCTCTAACTTGAGGACCCATGGCTCTTAATTGAGGATTTTGATTAATCATGTAATCTAACATTTGAGGATTAGATAACATAGCATTCATACTTTCTTGAAACATTGGATTTGACATCATTTGGGACATTTGTTCTGGATCAGGAAGATTAGTATTCATCCCTCCATCTGGTCCAAACATTGATGCAGAAGGTAATTGAGCATAACCGGCATAACGAGCACCAGTCAAATCAGCTATTGGATTGAATGCACCTTGACCAGAAGCAATATTTGAAGGAACTCCACTAGCAGCAGCCAGAGTAGCAGATGTAGATTGGTTACCTGTAACACTTGTGGTAGAACCAGTTGAAGATGAAGGATTGGCAGGTTTGGCACCAGCACTTTTAACAAGATGGATAGTGTGACCAGTTTGAACTTTATATGATGCTACAGTTTCATTATCTTTTAAAACTTTACCGGAATATATTAATCTTTGACGATCAGCTGGAATATCAGCCTTTTCCGAGATTTGTTCTTTTAATTGTAACACTGTTATGGATGGATCAATGGTTAATTCATATTTATTATCACCTGAAGACTTTATGGTGATTGATATGGAGTCCGACATCTCTTAATCTGTATGATATTAATCAAATGGAACTTATAGATTCAATCAAATGATTATAAATAAACGTTGTCAATTATGGCAATTCACAAATTAATTATTGCCCTCCAGACTCAATTTCTCCCAAAAACTTTTTTGGGTGGTGGTGGGCTTACATACAGGAAATGAGATTAGAATGTTCCAAAGTGTTCTACAAAAAATTAAATAGTTGCAAATTAGTTTAATGGGTTTGGATAAATTAATATATTATTAAAATAAATTAAATTAAATTAAAAGATTTGATTAAAGGATATAATCATAAAAAGTGACATATTAAAACCTGAATAAATGAAGAATTAAATAAACTAGAAAACCTAATACAAAATAGAATTATTTGGGAAATAAATACAGAAATAGAATGAAAACGAAGAAAGGAATATGCTAATAATAATATAATCGATCACAACCATACTTTTAGAAAATCAAGATGGATAGTTACAATGAAACGTTATTTTTTTATATGATCGATTTTTGAATTTAGTTTAATTAATACCATGTTTAACCTCCACTCTCCAACCACATTCCAAACAACTATGACCTTCAATACCATCTTCAAATTGAACTTTTCCTTTACTTTGCATTAAGGACCATTCACCCTTAGCAGGAATCTTTTTACAACTACTGTTAAGACATCTTGCTGAAGTTTTCTTATATCTTAAACCACAAGAGTTACAAAGCTGACCTTCTTTAATCGACCATGATGGTCTCCAACATGGTGATTGATCAGATCCACAAGAAATACAAACTCTTGGATTATGATGATTATGTTGTTTTGGTGGAGATTTTAAAAGATCAGAACGAGATTTTGATTTGGTAGATGATGGTGGAGTAATTGGAATGAATTTATGTTGAGTAGTTTCTGGAATTGAAGTTGGACCAGTTAATACAGTATGAGAAAGTGGTGGTGGTGGTTGAGTATAAGGAATTGAATCCTTGGTGGCATAATAATTAGCCCCCATTAAACCAGGAATAATAGGAGGAGGTGGAGGTGGTATAGATGCAGTTGAAATATGAAAGCCAGTTGGACTAACGGCTGAATAAGGTTGATATTTCTGCTGAGGAGTTTGTTGTGGGGAGATTTCATGATGTTTATGTTGAATTGGCAGTTGTTGTTGTGGTTGTTGTGCTGGTTGTTGTTGTTGAGGTTGAGATAATTGAATTAAAGATTGAGCTAATTCAAGATATTCAGGATATTTCGCCACATCATTAAGATAAGTCTTATTAAGATAAGTATAATTTGATTCATAAGGGAAATTTATTTTTCTTTCAAAATGAGGTTGATTAACATTTGGTAAAGAAGAAACATCCTTGGTAATTTTCGAACTTAATCTTGAATCGAAATTTGGTTTATAAGATGATGATGATGATGATGAGAAAGAAGACATTCCACTTGAAGTAGCATGTTTATTGAGGTAATTATATTGATTAAGATGGAAATGTTTTGAATCTTTATTTATAGTATCCAATAATTCATAACGCCAATTTTCATCATTTGGTTTATAAGTATCGAAATAATCAAGTGATACAGTTGGAGTGATTGGTTTCAAAGGTAAATTCAATGCGGTTGAAAGACTTGGCAATTTTATTTTATTAGCATTATTAATATGATGATTTATTTGACTTGTAGTTGATTTAATATTTGCTTTTGGAGAAGTTGATGGAGATAAAGGATTTACAAACTTTTTATTTGGAGATAAAGATTTTGATCTTATATCAGAAGAAGATTTCTTCTTCATGGAATTTTCATCAGAAGATGAAGATGAATGATTTAAAACTCCGAAATCGTAAGGGGGAGAAGGAGGAGCAGTTCTTGATCTTTTTGATGTACCAGAATAATCTAAATGATCAGGAGAATCACGAACAAGATCAGAATGAGATCTCTTTTTGACATATGCTGGATTAGAAGAATTGGCCACACTTGATTTGAATTGATTTAAAAGTTCATGAAAAGAATGAGATCTCATATGAGCGGATGCAAATGGACTATTTATATGATCGTTAAACATAGCTGATGGTTGCAATAAACTCATATTTTTAAATGTTAATTATAGGAGGTGACAGTTATGAATCAATTGATGATGAATAATTATGGTGAATACAAGATACAATTCGTTGATTTATGAATTAGGGGGTTTGAATTGAATTTGAATTTGATCTGTAAATTTGTGTAAGTTTTTTTTTGGGTAAATCAAAAAAGGGAAAAAAACAACTTTGATATAGCGTGTGGGTAAAAGAATGGGTTGATTTAGGTAATTTAAGTAGATCCTTTTTGGAAAATGAATGAAGTTTAAGATTACCTTAGGTTATGGAACAGTAGTAACTAAGGTTTATAGTATGAAATGGATGCAAATTCAATGATATACAATCGGTTGTATCTTGATACCTTGATGAATTTGTGTCAAATTAATGTAAAGAAGCACTCGATCGTTTTAGGTAAAGTAATTAGATCGATCCCTTTAACTAGCAAAAATTTCTTTTTTGGGGGAGTTAAAGTATTGCAGTTAGGATGTCGGACTGCACACAGGAGATGATTTAGTTTTTAACACAGAAATTAAAAATTAACTCAAATGGGAAGGGGGGGATGATAAATTGGGGGAAGATGTTAATGATGATGATGATGATGATGATTAATGTATAAAGATTATACAGAGATATGTTAACAGAAATACAAATCAATTAGTTTAAAAAACGAGAGATCAGATTTAGAAATATAAATTTTATAAAACTGACAAGGAACAAGAGTTTATATATCGAGTTTTAAACTAGGATCATAGTTAATTCATTTCAAACCTGATTCAGCTAAGAAATATCCAAATCGGGACAGATTCCAGCATATATCAAAATCCATAAAAGGGTTTTTACAGGTAACCAAAAAAAAAAAAAATTAATTATTATTTTACAATTTAGAATTTTAAATTTAGAATAATCTAAAGTTATAATGAGGTTTGTACTATATTATATCAATAGCCAGCAAGTATTAATTGAAGTGATAATGTTTAAATTTAAACTATTAATAGAATAATAATAATAATAATAACTGTATAGTTACTATGAATACCGCATAAATCATCCTCAAGGGGTATAATGGTAAAGACACGCACACTTTTTAACAAGCACAAATGGGATTATGTGCAGTCCCACCATAATTTTTGTTTATGAATGGCTGGTTACTATATATTACCAGGTTGATTTTGAGGTTGATTTCAATCATGATTTACTTGCAATAGAATCCTTTCAAGTAACTCATCTGCATGAAGTGGATTACTTGTTACTTATTTCACTGGTAACTTTTGATTCCAGGTCTGATCTTGTGTACTGTAGTGTTGTGTTGTATCGTAGTATGGTAAGACTTTTAACCTATCCACGGTTAATCATGTCAATTCACATTGATTCGCTTGTTAATAGCCACCTCATTACCAAGAAAAGATAAATCACTTCTGTTTTGGGCTTTTATTATCATCATTGTTTTATACCCCTGATAAGATACACAGAACGATTATTAAAATCATATTTCTAAAAAGACTTAACTTAATTTTAGTAATGACTATATTTCTTAATTGTGGGATAAGCCGTTTCATCTCTTGTTTAAGCCATTTACTATTTAGTATCATTTGGTGATTCACAAAATCTCAATCTAATCACGATCCCAAACGCACGTGATCATTCTTTTTCAAATTTTTGGAGTTTGAAAAAAAAAAGTACTATAAGCTTAAAGCAGAAAGTGATATAAACTTTATTATGCTAAATTCAAATCCTATCCATATATAAATAAACATGTCACAACTACAACAACAGGATATCAGTATGTATCGCCACTCACAGGCTTATGCCAATTCAATCAATCCAGTATGATTATTATACTAACTACTCCCTCAACAGCTCAACCTATAGAACCATTCATAAAGAAGTTATTAACTTCATTAGATCTTCAATATAGTACCCCAACTACACTGTATCCAAGTGTAGAAGCTTATGCTACTCAATTTGGTAAATCATTAAAGCCAGACGGTTCTATCATAATAAATGGTACTCCATTAATACCTCATGCTTCTCCACAACCTTCATCATCAAAATTGGAATTTCAAAAAAAATGGTTACAATCTCCATTATCATTCCATCAACTAAATAGTTATGATTGTCATTTAATACCAGGTACAGGCACTTTTATTATAAATGTCAGTGCCAAAGTAAGGTTTGATGAAAGTGGAAGAAATAGATTAGGTGAATCTGCGGATCTAATTACAGATCATCAACGACAATCAAGAGCACTTTGGGGATCATGGTTTGGAGTTAATATAATCTTAGTTGTTGATCAAACTATTATGACAAATCCAGAAGCTGAAGTTATAAATAGTTTTAACTACAGATTTACATTCCATCCTGAAGATTCAGTCATAAAAATATAGTATAATAATAATAAGAATAAGTAAAGGAATTAATATCTAAAGTCCTTTATCTTTTATATATTCATTTAATAGAGTACCTAAATATTTCTTTGAATAAAATTCAGGCTCATTAGAATCTTCTTCAAGAGTATAATTCAATTGTTGAAGAGCCCAAAATATATCTTTTTGAATAAAATCGTAAAACACAAGATCAACTAATTCATCATTTGGAGTTCCCTTTTTTAATTCTTGGGAATCAACCACATTGGGAATTGGGAAATTAACCACGGCCTTATGAGGAGTATCATCCCCATCATGACCTAAATCATCAAATGTAACATACCCTTTCGTTAATTTAGCTTTCTTTTTACTATTTTTAATTGTTTGTTTATCAGCTTCAGTCAAATCTAATACAGGATATCTAAATCTAGTTTGTCTCTTTAAAGAATTTTTATTTTCAGCATCATCCATATGATGAGGTGGAGTTAAATGTTTAGCAATATATCCTTGATCATTTAAAATTGGTGCAATTTGAATAGCTATACCTTTTGGTAAAGTTAATTTAACCCATAAATTCTCAAATGGGGACACAATATATTGACTATCAATAGTATATGCTCCCTTATATAAATCATATCTTATAGATCCAGTATTTATAATAATGATTCTTTCATCATGAGTGGTAATGTTTTCATTCTCAGTTACCAATGTTGGTAAGATTTTTTTCGTTAATAAATGGAATATATTTTTAGAATCAGTTATTGGAACATAATCAATATAATAATTACTACTTTTAACATACCCAATTGGATCATTCAACTTTAATTCTTTTCTAGTAGTTTTAATCAAGTTAGATACTTCAATTCCTCTTTCAGTATCAAATAAGGATTTAGTAGTTATCTTTGAATGATGTTGGAATGAATCAATATTGAAATCAATATAAGTTCTTGAATAACGATCATCGAATTTCTCCGTAGTTAAATTGATACTGGTCCATCCAATAGTTTCACAATATCTTCCACTTTGTAAAGCAGTAGCATTAGGATCCAAGACAATAAAATCTCTAATATGACTATGACCTCCAAAATATTGAATTTTGGTGGTTGGATAAAATTCACGAAGAACAGTATGAAGATAATATAATTCAGGCCAACTACGAGATATTGGAACATGAGTTACAAGTAATAATAAATCCACTTTATCAGGAGGATAACTCTTTAAGATCTCTTTAAACCAAGGTTCATTGTCGATAACTTCTTTTATGGATGTAACTTTTGAATGATCATTAAATCTATCAAAATCAAAAAGAAATCCAAAGGATAAGACGTTTAATTTTTGATTTGGTGTAGTGAAATACTTAAATTTATCCCCAAATGAAACAAATGTACCATTATCAAGTTTAAATTGAACATTTGAACTAAGATAATTCCCCTTAAAATGTTCAATTAAAACTTCATATTCTTGTCTTGAATTTTCCCATAAATATAATTCATGATTACCAATGGTTAATAAATCATAATCTTCTTTCATAAAGATAGGAAGTGATTTAACTCCATTAGGTACAGTAACAT
This sequence comes from Scheffersomyces coipomensis, assembly GCF_036884675.1. NCBI lineage: Eukaryota > Fungi > Ascomycota > Pichiomycetes > Serinales > Debaryomycetaceae > Scheffersomyces > Scheffersomyces coipomensis. The sequence goes on along the minus strand of NW_027042892.1, from coordinate 25,086 downwards.
CAGATAATCCATTCCCATCATGTCTATCCCCACTATCAATCAATAATAAATCTTGATTATTTTCATTAGCAATCTCCTTCAATCTACTCGTAAATGAAATGAATTCCCCCCAATCAGCACTGTATATCTTCTGATTAAGATGACCAGAATACCAACCATGAGTATCAGTAGTATGAATGAAATTGATATCACTCCAAGTCAAGTCTCGTAATGCTGAGATTTGACTATTATTGTTCGAATAAACATGATACAACTTGTACACCTGACTGATGGCGACAAGAGCCAAAAATGCCAATACAAGATTCCTATACACTGAAGTATCAAACATGCTGTATAATTGCTGTTGTTTCTTCCAACATTCAAAGTTGTTGTTGTTTGGGATTTTTGAAATGGCAGCCACAACAACGTTCTCTTTATACTCCCTCCCTCCCTTTTGCTCCCTATCTCTCTATAGTGGTTATCTATCAGTGGTTGTATGCAGGAGCTGTCAAAATCGTTAACCATAGACATTTAGACATGTCAACTGATTTACTATACTACAATATCAATGGTATCTCTTTTTATATGTTACATGTGTTTATTAAAATTGTATACTAAATGATTGTTGTTGAAATTGAAAGTGTTGTAAATCACAACATGTTTCAAACTATAAAATGTCAATTGTCAATCGATTAGATTTATAAACCTTGTTGATTTCTTCTTCTGTCTCTTTCTTCAGAAATAGATAATTTAATACCTTTACCCTTTGGTAATGAGACGTATGGTTTACCAGCTTCAGCACCAATAACGAAAACGTTAGCTAATCTGGTAACGAAAAGGTTATCTAAAGAATCTTTAATATGAACTAAATCAAAACCTCCTTCGTGTCTTTCTCTATGGGTGATAACACCAACTCTACCCAAATTTCTACCCCCAGTAACCATGACTAATCTACCGGTATCGAATTTAATGAAATCAGTGATTTTACCAGTGGCTAAATCAATTTTAACGGAATCGTTAGCTTTAATAGCTGGATCTGGGTATCTAATAGTTCTACCATCATGGGTAACAACATATGGAACACCTCTTTTACCTAATTGAACTTTCTTAACTTTACCTAATTTGTAAGAAGCTTCTTCAGCAGTGATTCTGTGGACAGCGAATCTACCTTTAATATCATAGATTAATCTAAAATGTTCATTGGTAGCATCTAAACTGATAACATCCATAAAACCAGCTGGGTAAGTAGAATCAGTTCTAACTTTACCATCAACTTTGACATGTTCTTGCATTAAGATAGCTTTGACTTCTCTACCGTTTAAAGCATACTTAAGTCTGTTTCTTAAGAAAACAACTAATGGTAAAGATTCTCTTAATTTATGTGGACCAGCAGATGGTCTTGGAGCGTAAACACCGGATAATTTATCCAACATCCAGTGGGATGGAGCTGCTAATCTCTTTAAATGCTTCTTTGGTCCTCTACCCATTTTTGATTAAGTTTAATTGATATGGTATAATAACTTTTAAAATCTCTGTAAAAATGAAATTAATGTATAGTAAATTATAATTTTTTTTTTCACTATACCATTGGTACAATCCAAAAACAGAAATTGAAGATGTGTGTGACACCAAAAAAAAAAGATTAATTTTGTCTTGAGGTCTGGAGCCCTACACATATCGTGTAATCACGTGGGAGTGATGATGGTAATGATCATAACCATCATATTTTGCAACCCATTATACTACAATTTAACAACAAATTATTATAATTACATAACCTATCGTTTCTTATATTATATTAAACATACTTATAAATACTATTGACGAACTAATCATTTCCATCTTCCAAACCATGCTTTACTTGGAATAGCCTTTATTTCAGCTGCTAATCTCTCGTCTTCATCTAATAAATTATCATAAACATCTTGAAGATTAGCATACTTTTCTGTCTCTTGAGCGTTGATTAATAACAATTGATGAATATGATCTTCAATATTATCGGGTATTCCATCCTTCAAATCATTATTCTCTGTAGTTGAAGAACTCTTTATCTTTGATTTTAAATCAGCTAATTCTTGTTCTAATCGTTCAATTTCAAGCTTTAACTCTTCATTATCATTAAGCACCTCTGGTAATGTCACTTTGATATCCACCATGTTTTGAACTATATCAACATGATCACTATTAAGATTAGCATAACTTGATTCTAAATCTTTGATTTTATGTCTTAAGTTGCCATTTTCAAGTTGTAACTTCTCTATATCATTGATTTTCGATTTTTCTCGTATATAAATATGTTCAAATTCATTCGTATATTTGACCAATTCAATAGGATCAATGTTTATCGCCATAGAATCAACCACAAGATCATCTAATTTATAATATATCAATCCTGTACTTGGACCACTATGATTCGAAATCCCTGTGATTGAATTTCTTTTGGAACTAAGAATCGAAAATCTTCTGGTTGTAGTTGGGGTTGGAGTAGTTGAAGAAGTAGATGAAGTTGTGGTGGAAGTTGATTTATCTTCATCATTAACTATGAATTGATCATTTATATAAATATTGAATAATTTATCCTTTAAGAATTCTAATAATTTATCAAATTTTAAATTTAATAAATTAGTTTCATTCTTAATGATTAAATTAACCGCAAATTTCAAGATTGATTCTATACCTTGAGTTATAATTATATCATAAATCCTTAATACAATATCTAATGGGAATTTATAAGCAAAGAACGTTAAAAACCATTGACTGGCATACATGGAAGATTTTATGCCTTGTTTAACAAGATGATTATATAATACGGGGGAATAATGTTCTAATAATCGATCGAATTGATATAATAAAAGATGTAATCCTTTCATTTCAGGACAAAACAAGTTTCTTAATTGATAATCTTTCATTAAAGTTACTAAAAGACAAAAGCATTCTGCTTCATTCATATTCATAATTAATGGTACAGCAATGAATATCATACCTTGAGTATAACCCACATCAGGATCAAATATGGAATATGCTTTTATCACATTATATAATTCGGTAGCTTTATTAGATTGATCGATACTTGTATAAAAACTAGTTCTGGTTAAATCTCTTTTAATCGATTTTTCATGAATGGAAGGATCATTCTTTAAATTTAAATAGAATTCTTCCAATTCGAAATTCTTCGATTTAGAAACTAATTGCCAAATAATACCTCTAAATTCCTTGGGTATCCCCTTTATAATCAATTGATTTAATTTATCAGATTCATTATTTATAACAGTACCATAATCATTAACGATATGAGTCCAAAAATCCCAATCAATCTTATATTCACCCCCGAAATTACCAATCGTGTTCTTGATATTATCAAAAGTTCGTTTAATGTTTGCTTGACCTGAATTAATCGATGATTTCGATTTAGAATCCTTTAAATTAAAATCATGATTTAATTGATTAAATTTAGATTGTAAAAGATAATTAGAACTTGATTTATTGAAAGTGGATTGAATCTTGGTTAATTCTTGGATGGATTTATCTTGTTGATCCTTTGAATCCGAATTATCAATATCTAGTATACTTCCTTCAAGTTTATCAAGTTTTAAAGCATCTTGAATGACTTTCCTATCCGGTAAGGGTGGACCCTTTAAAGGTTTGGGAATGAATTGACTTTGTTGCGATTCATTTTCAGTTAAAGTGATTTCAGAAGCAGCTCCTGGACTCTTACTTTCAGTAGCACTGATTCCATCATGAGCATCTTCAAACTCATCAGCAGATGTTGACATGGTGTAAACTTTATCGATTGTTTTCTATTATCAGATATGCCGCAGTTCGCTGTCAAAAAAAGGGAGGAGATAGATGGAATTGACTTGACTTGAATTGGGGGTTAGACTATTTCAATGACTTTGATATTTGAATGAATCCTAACAATACCTTCAATACAGCCAATCTAGGGTATAATATGATGAATCTATGGAGTTGTAATTATTGATTTATGTGATTGATACGGTGGTGTTGTAAATGGGTTAATTTGTGGTTTTGTATCAGACATTTTTGGTGTCTCGTTTATGTGCAGGACACCCAAAATCTTAACCGATTTATCCTTAGCCAGCAGGTAGAGCAAATAGGTAACTACAATGCTAATTATATCAATTCAAAACGAATTAATCAATGAATGTAAATTTGGAATATATATATGTATATAGATATAATAAAAAATCGAATATAAAAAGAACTAAAACCTAAAAAATAACCTCTGTCTGCCTCTCTTTCTCCTGTTGTAATAGTAGTAATACTAATAATAATAATACTTTGTTAAATGCTCGTCATGGAAACCAGTTCAATTTATTTCATTATGCTGGAGAAACCCAGTAAAAATCATCATAATCATTAATATTTATGTCTTGTCGTTGTTGCTGTAATGGTGTTTGTGGTTGCAGGAATTGGAATTGTTGTTGTAATTGAACTTGTTCCAATTGATCAATTAATGGAGCTTCACCTTCAAGTCTTACAATTTCATCATTTGAAAGGGGTTGATATTGAGTTGAACTTGATAATACTTCATCATAATTTGATTCTGTCATTGATGTAACTGATGAATTAGTACCATATAATGAACTAAGAATATCAGTTGGAGTTACTGATTCAACTTCTTCGGCTGCTTCATTAGTTTGATTGAATTGATTATAAACTCCTGATTCATCTTGATCTAAATCTTCAAAGATTAAACCACCAATAATATTTTTCTCTTTACATAAACTTTCTAATTTTAATTTATCACAATTTGGGAAATAAATTCTTAATACATTTTTAGTATTAATATATTTTATAGGTAATTCACCTAAATCAAATAAATTATTTAAATCTTGTTTTAAATCAGTTAATTTTCTTTCAAACATTTTAATATTAAAGATCATTTCTTCTAAAATTTCTTGTGATAATATAGTTTCATTTGGAATATTTAAATTAAAATTAATGGGGAAATCAATATAACAACCATTATTAACTTGATTTGATTCAAATTTTTCTTGAAATGTTGCTGATGAATCAGTCTTAGCTAATTTTAAAGTTAATTGATGATGATCAGCATTTAATGATAAATTTAATGAAATTGAAGGTTTTAAATTTATAGCATTATATTTTGATCTTGATAAATTTGATTTTTCATTTTCTTGATAAACTTGAAATTTTTCTCTTAAATTATAAAATAAAGTTCGATAAGTTATTTTAACATTAGCATTATACCATTTTAATCTATATCCTGATTGATAAGTCTGACTAAAATTATGAAATAAACCTGATGATTGTCGATTTAAATTATTGATAATTTTAGAATTCACATTGGCACTATTATTAAAGATATTGAAATTATAAAATTTAAATAATCTTGATTTTAAAAATGAATTTTTAAATTTAAAAAATTTCCAACTTGTTGGATTAGCATTTGGATTGGGGATTGAATTCTTAAACATATAAGCTCTGATTCCAATTCGAGTTGAACTTGAAGATGGATTGAACCCAGTGAATGATCCAAAACATCTTTGAAAGTTTCTGGTAGTTGAAGATGGTAATCTTCTATTACCAGAATTCCCTCTAACTGGGATAGCAATGGGTTGAGGTTGAGGTTGAGATTCATTAGCCAAAGCTTCTGCCAACTCTTCAAGAGCTCGTTGGATCTTCCTAGACCAGTTTTTTGTCCTCAACGCCAAGACGTTCCTGAGACGTTGTATACTCATGATGTATGATTATTTCAAACTAGCAATATGATGGAAACTGAGATGAAATGAATATAGAATATATGACAATGAATATACGATGAAGTAATAAAAAAGAGATGGGACAAAAAGGAGGTTGGTGTAAATGAATGGAATAGATGTGATGGGTGGGTTGGTTGGTATGATCTAGATGGATATGATGATGATAACTGATGAGATGGATGGATGATTAACTTGGTTGTAAATATGATAGTTGTTGTTGTTATCTTTTGGTAGAACTTCCCCCTTGTTTTTCCCTCAGCCATAGAAATTTCTATCACATTCTCACAATTTGAATCATTCTTTTTTTTTGGGTATCGTCAAACCAAAAAAAGAAATTTAAAATTTCCTTCCCTTAAATGCGAAAGTCGGAGGAGTTAGCCATTTTCTGGTATACGCCACAGTATCAATTTTACACCCACACCTTATTTTTGCACCCATTGCAAAATGGATTATTACTAGTAATACAGTAGATGATATATCATATACACTATTCTATCAGTTACACTGATAGAATGATTACAATAGAATAGTTTCAAGAAAGATCGTAGATCAAATATCTCTTTGTTGATACCCATAATTATTCTTTAATTATTTGACCAATTTCAACTGATAATCGAAAACAAACATTTAATACTACAATATATATTACAAATTAAAATTAAAATCATAAAAGGTATTATTATACTATATCAAAAAAGGAATAAAAGAAATAAAATATAGGCATCAATCACATTAATTAGTTAATTCAAACAAGCCATAAAAATAAAATATATATATAGAAAGGAATAAAATGGTGGGTGAGGTATAGAGGAGGGAAGAGGGATATAAATAAAGCATAATTAGAATAATATATCATAAGATAATAAAGCAATAAAACGGAAAATAATAATAATAATCATAATATGAATCAAAACCAAGTCTATATATCATAACGGAGGTACGGGGACGAGTGGATGAAAGGAAAGGGATACAGATTTTCAAAACGCAGGTAGGGATGGAAAGCAAACGGGGTGGATTGAATTGGATTGGACTGGATTGTAATGGTTATAATGAGAAAGTAAGGAAATTGTATTTTGTCAGTCATATAAATAATATATCATATCTTATCCTATCATAGAACATGGTTTGACTGGAAATAAAGCGTTTTTCTTCCAACTAGTAACGGCAAAAAATAATAATAATAAGTTGATATTAAACATGTAGTAATTAACCACAACGATGATAATCCATAATGCATAAAAAGAAAGGATATTGTTTTTATTTAAACTAAAGATTTTTTCCATTTTTTTTTCTTTTCTTATTCTTTTTCATCATTTCAGTAAATTCTGAAAATCATAACCAAAAATCATATATATAAATCGTCATAAAAAAATAATGTCAAAAAAATCAAACTCAAAAAGAAAACAAACAGAACAAAACAAAACGGAACACAACTTTAAAATCAAGCATACAAGGAAGAACAAAAACAAAAAAGAACAAAAACAAGAGAATAAAAAAAATCATTTCAAACATTAATAATATGAGAATCATCCATAACTTCATCAAAAATTAAGTCATAATTGGAAACATCAGCAGAAAACAAAGCAAGATCATTTGATTTCGAAGTGGATGGATTAGTTGGATTACTAGTAGAACTAGTAGATGTAGGACCAGAAACAACACTTGCATCATTACTATTAGCACTATTGGATCTTGACATACTTGAAGCAGAAATCATTCCATTCGAAGTTGCTACCATATGCGACTTTGGAATTATAGAAGCATTATTAAATTGAACTTTTGATTGTTGATCAAGTAATGGTTCATTAGCAGATTCATTTGAAATTGAGGTAGATAATGAAGTGGAGGTTTTATAACGTTTCAATATTGGTTGAGTTGATAATAAAAATTCATCATCATCATCTTTAATAGTACGATGATGAATTCTTGAATCTTCATCATCATCACCATAATTATAAGAATTCAAGGATAATAATGAACTTGGTGATGTAAGTGAATTACTACTCGAAGTTTGTAATGATTGATTAGCAAATTGAACTTGATCAGATAATGATTGCGATTGTAATGCTGGATATTGAGATTGAGAATATTGATATTGGAAACTCTTAAATACAGATGGTGTCACAAATTTGAATGCATTACATGGTAAACTTAACTTCTTTGTACCAGGTCCAATATCATTACCACCATTACATCTCATAGTAGCGGTTGGACCATTACCATTAACGGTAGCAGCAATGGTTGCAAAATTATTATTATAATTGACATTTTCTTCAGTTGGAATGTTATTCAAAATAAAATCATTAATAATCTCTTGTTTGATTTTAACTTTATCGAGTTTTTCAAAATCAGGAAAGTATAAATCATTAGCCGATGTCATCACATTTGCTTTGGTTTGATTATCCAATTGATAATTCTTATTTTGGAATTGGGTTGGTGAATGTTGGTATTGTGATTGTTGCTGTTGTGGTTGTTGACGTTGCTGATGTTGATGTTGCGGATGTTGATGTTGCGGTTGAGATTGATCTTGAGATTGTTGAGATTGTTGGTGTTGAGATGGTTGACGTTGAGTTTGATGATGATTTGAAGTCATAGAGTCATCTTCATTTGAAAAGATTGAATATGAAGGAGAATGAGAAATTGAATTAGCAATTGAGTTTGAATTCAAAGAGTCTTCATATTGAGATTGAGATTGATGTTGTTGTTGCTGTGGGTGTGATTGTTGTGATTGAGATTGTTGTTGTGATTGATGAGAACTATGACTCAGCTGTCTTAATGATTTTGTGAGATTCGATTGAAAGCGAAAATTACTGTTATTACTATTAATAGTAGCACCAGAATGATTACTTACATCTTCATTAGAACTTGATGAATCCAAACCAATTGGTTTCAAAACAGTCTTATAATTATTATTCATTAACAATTGATCAATATCATATTCATCAGTAGTATTAGGAATCAAATAATAAATCAAATCTTGTAAATTCTTTAATTTTGTTTCCACATCAGTTAAATGAGCTCTAGTTAAAGGAGATCTGATAGTTCTTGGACTATAAGAACAACACCATTTATGTTGAATACATTTGGAACATCTTGGATATTCTTTTGAACATTTCAATTTACGCTTACGACATGAATCACAAGCTTGTTCAATGGGTTGAGGAGGATGAAGTTTTTGACCCGAAGAACCCGAGGTTGATTCATTAAGATCTTCTTCGGTATCTTCTTGTTTGATGCTATTATATGAATGAGTAGAATCGGTTGAACTTGTACTATTGGTGCGGCTTGAATTACTAGCATTGGTAGCGGCCGATGATAACGATGACGATGATGTAATGGATGAAGCATTTCTATGACCACTAGATGTTGATGAGGATGAATCTAGAGTTGGAGATGATGATGGAGGGAATGTGATGCTATTTGAAGGAGGAGATCCTGATAATGATTCTTTCTTCATGGTGTAAGATTTTCAATTGACAGCCAAAAACAACGAAGAAAAAAAAATTAAATTTGTTGATTAAGCGATAATTTGATAGACAGAATTAATTATTGTAGATCAAACAGGAAAAAGCAACCAGGATAAGGAAAAGATCAAGTTAGATAGATATGATGAAAACTTAATCAGTGTTGAATGAATAGATGAAAAGGGCTTTGAATAATTAACTATGATGATGATGATGATATATAAGTATATGTAGATATTTCAATTATAAGATAATTGGTAGTTGGATAATACACATACACATGTACTTATGGATAAGTATGTATATGGTTTATCTATATATATGATATATATATATATATCACTAAATGATATGATGATAACAAAACAAGGGAATGAAGCAATTGATAAAGAATAATAATAATATATAATTTTCAATTATTTGAATTATGGATGATATTTATTTTAAAAAACCAATTTGATTTTTTGATTTCACTGATTTAATTAAAAATGGATGTGTGAACTGAAAAGAGATGTATGTTTGAGGGTGTGCGTTCCTGTTATTGAGGACTTTCAGCTATTATTATTAAATTCAAAAAAAAAATTAATTTTTTTTTTCTGGAACCAAAAAAAAAAAATAATAAAAAAAAAAATAAAATTAATTTTAATTTAATTTAATTTTAATTTATTGAAATTAATAAATTAAAAAAAAAAGGACTTGAATTAAATATTAGAAATTAAAAATTGAACAAACAAACAAAAAATTTATTTTTGTTGATTTTGATATTATTACAGTGAATAAACTTTTTTATACGACTTGTATATAATGTAAAAATGTAAATGATAATGATATAATTGGGGGGAGACAGACAAAGTTTGGAAGTATGAATGTAGCGGAAATATGTCGAAACTATAATAATTGATCTTTTATAATAGAGTGGGTTATGATTAGTAGTAATTCTTTTCTAGGGTATTCCTAATGAATTTAGGTTTGTGATTTTGATAGGGGGGTGCAAAAAAAAATGGGAAAAGAGAAGAACCAGAACTAGAACCAATTTAGAGACGAAAATTATGAAAATATTATGGTCTATTTATATACTTTCAGGAACTAGATTTAAATCGTAAACCAGACCGCATTGACAGTATCAATTAACTTAATTGATGAAAGAAAGGAAGGAAGGTTTCGATCCATATCCCGTCAATTGAATCCATCGTTTTCAATAAAGGTGGATTGATAACCTAATGGAATATCTTTAACCAGTTTACGAATAAAATGTTCAGTAAAAAGGAAATCAATTTTCGGATTAAAGTTTTTACAATTAGTTTTGAAAGGGTATCCTTTGCCGTTGTACATTTACTTTTTACAGAAAGAGATATCTATCCTCCACCTTTATTTTTGAACAGGTATCTTAAATAATTAAAATAAACAGCCATAAAAGATAAGTTGCGTATGATAAATATTTAAGCTCAGATTGTATAAAGTTTAACCTTAAAAATAATAGGTCGGAGAACATGGATGATTGAAATGAATATTTTTAAGATAATTGTACGAAACAAACTATCGTTCCTTTTATTGTTATTCTTCTTCATATTCATTCCTTTTTTTTTTATTTTCTATCATTCTTTTTTTGCATTCTCCTATTTGGAATGAGACTGACTATTTTAAAAATAAATATTTACGCCATTTCATATTCAATTATTATATCATAGTTTATTATCATTATTATTAGTAGGCTGCTACTTTCTTCTTTCTTTTTTTTTTTTTTTATTTTTTTTTTATTTTCTGTTTTAAATTTTAGTTTTTTTTTTTTTCTAAATTCTGGTAACTCAACTTTGTGTTATACAAATAATCCGATCATTTACATCATATCTACACACCGATATTGAAATGGTAAAATGGAAAAAGTATCTATATCAAGAAATACAATTGTACATATAAACTTGATCTGCCGTACCCTTATCCAATAATATTCGAGATAATAGAAACTCAATTAATTCTACTAATTAATCTTAATTTAAAAAAAATAAAAATAATTAACCAAAAAAAAAAAAAAAAAAAGATCCATTAAAATTTTGACTGTTCCCCTCTTTAACCAAAAAAAAAAAAAAGATTGAGTTCTTTATTTATTTTTGGTTCCCTTTGTCTAAATAAATTTTGATCACGTGAACAAATGCATAGTTAATAAAGCCTTTTCCGGGGGTAGGGTGGAATCGTCGGAATATCTTGCCGTCATTAAATCAAGTGATTGAGAATCATTTTATTATGTGTTTAATACTATCGAAAGTCTGGTTCTTAGTTTGACTAATTGATGCATGCAGGTATACGCATTCATGTCAATGATGGTACTGAGAAAGTACTACTACTAACAATTTAATATTTCTTAACTGTAAATGTTACTTGAACGTTATTTGCTACATCTGAATTTTTGATGGTGTTAAATACCTGTTGAAACTGGATGTTGTATAATTAACGAACTGCTTAAGCCCTCTCCGGTCTCGGAGTTCGTCTGTTGGTACTGCACAATGGCAGATATTGCACTAAATAGACAAATTTAAAAAATGACAAAAATATCTCATTCCCCTCTTTCTCTTTTTTTTTTTTTTTTTTTTTTTTGGTTTTCTAATTATTTATTAATTGTCTCAAAATATTTATTTTATTTCTGTAGGGTACGCTAATTCAAATTTCTTTTGTAAAGGATATATTTATAGCGACTACAACCCAAGTCAAAAATATCACTATCAATTAACTACGATAATAATAATAATATTAATACTATTAATTACTACTTAATTTGGTATAAGAGGAGAAATTCATAATCATAATTCTCCTCTTTATTGTTATGAACCTTTTTTAGTCATTTCTTATGAGTCTTTTGTTTACATTTTTTGTTTACCATGACTAAAATCAAAAATATATTTTTATCAAATATTGTTTGTAAAACAAGAGCTTGCATTTACCGTTTAATCATGTGTCTATGTTATATGCTTTTAAGAGTTTATAAAAAAATTTCTATTTTTCATTTGATATAGAGGGGTTTTACGTTTGATGACCATTGATTGCGGCATTCATTTCAAACTATTAGCTTATCTGAAACAACGATTGATAAATTTGAAATTATTGAAAATAAAAAACGAAATTGCAAGGATTATTTTGTTGATAACTTAAATGGTTGATCTTGTCAAATTTTAAAGCTTTACTCTACTGTTTTTGAAAGGTTCTCCTATTATAGGTTATCTTCAATGTTTCCCAATCAAGTATCAGAACCGCCTCTATTCCTCATATCTTTCTTTTCTTCGTTCGTTGTTTCCTTTATTTCTTTTTTTGTTTGTTTCTTCTTTCTCTAATTTCAATCCGTTTCGTTTGGTTGGTTTCTTTTTCTAGTTACAATCCCCTTGATAGTGTGGATTAATTGTTGGTGTCAAATTGCATTACATCCCAAAAGGGAATCATTCCTAGTTTCTCATGGACAAATACTTCCGATAACAATTTTCAAGTTTTTCAAATTGGTACCTTAACAAAATATTTTTCGATTGATCTTTTTTTTTTTTGTTCTGATTAAAAAAAACAAAAAAAAATTAAAATTAAAATTAAAGTTAATTAATTCTTTTTTTTTTTTTTGCTAGTCGGAAAATTCCTTTCTAAAAATGCAATGCATTTACGACTTCTTAATGGTAACCCTTTCTTTTATTTTCTTCTTTTTCAGCCTTACATACGCTACACTGGTCTATCCTCTCTACTTCTACTGGCTTCAAACTCTACTCATACTCATATCCCTACTTGATTCAACATAACCTCACTGGGCGCAAATTTTCTATATCTCAAACCATAGTGTCAGCAAATACTATTATTTTTAAATACTCCGCTATTTTACGTTACCCATTCCAATATTATTTTTTTTAATTTTAAAGTCAGTAGATTATTTAGCACCGCCACTTGAAAGGTTCCAGACTACATAGTTTGACTTTAAAGTTGCTATTGTTCAATTATGAGGGTTGATCTACCATTATGCAATGGAAAAGGTTTGTCTCACTTGTAAACCTTTCTTATGATAAGCATGACATAATGTTAACCTGAAATACCCATTAAGGGGTCATTTGTCCGCCTTTCTGTCAACCAGCCAGTCATTCTTTACTGACTGATTTCGACTTTAATCAACAGATTTCCGAACACTCCTATATTTTTTATCTGCCGCCATAGTTAAATTTATTATTATTTCGTATTATTATTAATATATTGTCATTGTAATTTTAGTTTACGGCTCATAAATATCTTAATGGATTAACCATTCCTCATTAGGCTGATATCCCTTCTTTAGTATTCAAAATGGATTCTATTCCCTGCACGCTTTGCTTCCCCTTTTCATTGTCTTTATGCATTGTCTGTTTGATTGTCATAGAACTCGTCTTTGACTTCTTATCAAGTGGCTCAGTTTATCCTCTGTCTCTCAATATTATTTTCTATGCATCTTTATTCTCCAAATTGATTTTATCATGTGTTCCATCCCACTGGTTAATCCTTTTCATCTATAGGCTTTAGTAATTTTTTTGTTTTTTTGACCTCTCCTCTTACACCACACACACACTCTCCACCCCCTTGATAACAAGATTCATTTTCCTTTTATCCTTTAGGACGTTTAGCTTCTAGAATCCTACTTCAAAAGCCACCACTTGCTATCATACCCCGTTGTCAGAATGTACGATTTATTTTCATAAATACATACATGACATATCTTAACATTAGCTCTACATTGTCTTATTATTGTCAATATTATATATGCAAAGTGTGTTATCATCATTATTATTTGAATTACTTTTATAATGGCGGAACCAATGTCCACCAGCCGTAGATTTAGAGTTAAACATTTATCCTGGTAATTATTATTATTATTGGTCGACAGTTACTATCACGAGTTTTGGGATATTATTTTATTTCAATGCTTAAAAACTTCATTTTGCAATTATAATTTTGTTTAAACTTTTAAATCGGATAACCAATCAGTTATCAGATATGGTTCTTTTCCATATTAATTTGAAATCACTTAACATAGAACTAGCCCTAGTAATACAGCTCAATTATACCGGGGATCATAATTTATGTTTATATGTATAACATTAACCTAATCAGACAAAGTCTAAACTTACAATGAAAGAAAGTCCCCCAAATTCCAAGAAAAACCGTATTAAAATGTTTAAACATTACAAGTTTTACCCCTAAAAGATAAAAAATAATAAATATATACGTAACTAAATCGAACAAAATTCTACTTGTATAAAAATAATATAAAATACACCCCCAAATAACCAAAAAACCAAAAACAGAAATATTGCCAATCTAAAAATGTTTTATAATAATATTATATTATTACTGTAATGTTCTATTCTGTTACGATGAACAATATCCTGGAAGATCGAATGAAAACGACTTTTGAAATAAGACCAAGAAAATTCCATTGTATAAATTGGATTGACTTGATATATCAAGGAATTTTTTCTCTGTTACTTTTTCATTGATTCATCATTGACACAGTTAAATCTATCCCTGATAGACCCATATTTTCCCGGTCGTATTAAATTCTTTATCAAACTAAAAAAGTGTTCTCTTTACTTTGAACTAATGGAGTCTTTAAATTGATGCCGTACCTATGAACCTAAATAATATTAAATTATTTTTTAAATGTCCCTGCTTTAATATCTAAATTTAAACGTATGATAATTACTTATACGGTATCAATGAGCCATACCATTATAGTGATCAATTACCAATTTGAGCATCACTCATTAGCATCATTATTATACCGTATCATCATGATACGCAAACGATGATAACTTTGGATCTTTGGGTGCATGACTAACATACGAAGCATTATCGGGTGGTCTTTCGTTTTTATTATTCGTATTTAACATCGATTGAATACTTAATACAATCGTTTCAATCGAACATGCAGGACTCCAATCTTCTCCTAATAGATTTAAACAAATATGACCATTAGAATAGATATGCGGATGAATGGGAATTTTGGGTTCACCATTTTCAATCACTGATTCGACAGCGTCATCATCTCCATCTTCATCTTCATCATCATCATCTGTAGTTAAATCAATCACTTCTTGTTTAGCTTTATATAGTATGAACTTTACTGACGGAGAATCAACGGGATAATCTGGCGTGATCTTGATATTTAAATGATAGATCTCTGAATCGGGATAAATAGTGGTCTTATGATCAGCTTTTACCCGAAATATGAAATTTGTTAAATCTTCTTCATGACTAACTAACTTGATACCTGGTAACGCATCTTTTTGTAATTCTTTATATTCTTTGAATAGACGTCTGTAAAATAGATGTTTTGACATTGGTTATATCTTCAGTAGCAGTCTTATAATTGATAATATGGTTTGGTGAATGATGGTTTATCTAATTTAAGCGTTATCTATATGTATAATTTGTACTTCTTACGCCAGAAAACATTAATATTTTGAGGGTCGTGTGCGACACCATCAAAATATCTAAAATTATTTACTGCAAAAAATTATAATTAATTAGGTGTGTTTAATGAATAAATAATAAATAAATAAAAAATGCTAAGTTTTACATGCATATATAGATATATACCATCTATATAAATTTTCTCATAAAGGCATCCCTTTCCTCTTTGGTTTCTTAAGCACAGGGTGCTTGGTAACTTTGGAAGATTGTGAAGATCCTGAAGTCTTTCTATATGACTGAGATCTACCCTTATGTTTGTAATATGGCTTATGACCCGACTTTTGAGTTGGAGTTTGTGTCTGGGTTTGTGATTGTGATCTTGACTTTTGTGATAACCCTTGTCTTAAAGAAGCGATAATTGCTCTGTCTGAATCATTTGGAAAATAAGGTGATAGGACGCTGGTTGAATTCTTAGTAATGGTGGTATTAGGAGTGATGGTTTCTATACTTGTATTGGTTTCATTAATACTAGTATTCGCAGCCGCATTACCAAATTTCTTACGTTCACGACTTAAGGATATTAATAACTTTTTAAAATAAGGAAAATTTTCATTTGCATCTTTTGACATATTAGGCATTTTTGCAAAATCTCTTTTGTTGGTAGGTAATTTGATAGCCATTTCTCTTAAAGCTGCATCCGATACAACTTGTTTAATAGGAACTCCCAATTCTGACAGAGTATCAATTCTAACTTTATCTAACTCATTATAGGAATACTCAACATGTTCCTTACTAGCACCAGAATCAATTCCAGAATTGTTCTCTGGTAGTGATATTGGTGATGAAGTGGATTCATTGAATGTATTCAATGCTGAAATTTGACGAGCTGTAACAAATGAATCTTGATATCTAAATGAATTTAAAGGTTGACCTTGATTAGTGTTACTTGAACTATTGCTTGAGCTATTACTAGATTCATTTCTATTATTAGTGTTTTGCCTTCTTTCATTACTAAATTTGATTTTAATCTGCTTCTCACCATTAAGAACTTTCGAAGCAAATTTACCAAGTCTTACATAATTTGAAGCAAATCCTCCTTTCATTACTTGATATTCAACTAGACAATCTTCACTTAATAAGTAAAAGAATATTCTTTCAACATCAGTCTTATCCAAAGCCTTACCTTTTCCGTGGAATGTATTATTAGTGTGACCCATTTTGCTGATTTTACCACTATTGACTCCTTTATAAACATCTTGACAGTGAAGAACTGTCACTTGTTCTGATTGGATTGATTTGACTAAATTGATTATATCAACTGCGTTAGATGTACAATTCTTCTCAACAACAGTAACCTTTTTGGAATTTCGACAATTGTCACATTCTTTATGGCAATTCACGGGATCGAATTGTTCATTAAAATAATGCAATACCTGTTTTCTTCTGCAATCAGTAGTGTTTTCACAATACTGAATTACCTGTCTTAACTTCGCTAAGTGATTTTCTTTGGCCTCAGGTTTTAATTCATCATCTCGTTGAATCATACCTTGTAGTTGTCTTGCATCTCGATATGAATAGAACATAATACATTCAGAATATTTACCATCTCTTCCAGCTCTACCAGTCTCTTGATAATAACCTTCCAAACTTCTAGGAATGAAAAGATGAACCACAAATCTCACGTCAGGTTTATCAATACCCATACCAAATGCAATGGTAGCGCAAATAACTTGGCGCTCATTTCGTTGCCACATTTCTTGTACTTCAAATCTATCTTGAGGATCCATACCAGCGTGATAAAAAGCAGTCTTGATACCAAGTTGATTTAACTTTGCACTTGTTTGTTCACATGATTGTTTAGAGTGACAATAAATAATACCTGTCTTACCATTGTACTTACTTAAGATATAATCTTTTATCCATTCAACATGATTACCAGCTTTCCATCTAATTTCATAGTATAAGTTCGATCTATTAAAACTTTGTTTTAAAAATACAGCATCATCAATCTTTAAATGATGAACAACATCCATTCTTACCTTTTCACTAGCAGTAGCAGTTAAAGCCATTAAAGGAACTTTTGGATATTTTTCTTTAAAGAATCCTAAACATTGATAATCGGGACGGAAATCATGACCCCAAGAACTAACACAATGAGCTTCATCAATAACTATACGAGCTAATTGATTTGATTCATATAATTTACCAATAATCTTTTGCATCATTCCAGATGTATTAACCTTTTCAGGAGATAAATAAACCAATTGTAAAAACCCATTACGAAATAAATCAGTGGTATGTCTATTCTCTTCAGCTGAAGCCTTTGAACTGATCATACCAGCTTTAATATTTAAATCTAATAAATGCAGAACCTGATCTTGCATTAAAGAAATCAAAGGTGAGATCACCACTGTTGTACCTTGTGTTTTACCTCCATTTATCAATGCTGGAAGTTGATAACATAATGATTTACCACCACCAGTAGGCATTAATACAAATACATCCTTACCTAGTAAACTTGCACAAACAGCTTGTAATTGATTTGAACGGAATGAATTCAACTTAAATATGGATTTCAATACTTGATATACTTCTTTGATGAAATGACCAGATCCAGGAGGGACATTTTCTTTATTCCCATTTGCAGTAGTGACTTTACCATCAATCAAGTCCATTAAATCTTCATCATCTTCACTGAAAGCATCTTCATCTTCCTTTGTAACATTCGTAGAATCAGTGGTATTAGAAATATTGATCACATTATTATTTCGAGCAAGATTCCGAATAGGTGCTATAATATCAAGATCATCATCATCATCAAACGAATCATCATCGTCAATATTTATGAATTGTGTACTGACCTCACGTTCTTCATTCAACTGGGTTGTAAAGTAACCAATTTCTTCAATTTCATCATCATCTAATTCATCCTCTTTCTTTTCTGGTTCCACTTCTTTGTCTGATTCTCCATCATCTATCGTATCTACTATCTCTTCAACTATCAAACGACCAGTCTCTTCAATATCACTACTATTATGTAAATCTTGTATCTCATCAACAATATCAGATTCAGCTGGTTGACTCATATATCCAATCTCAACATCACTTATATTGTCATTATCAGAAGCTGCATCATGATAAGTTTCATCTTCAGAGATATTAGTTCCATCAATAAAACTACCCAAATCATTAATTTCATCCCGGTCTTGAGTTGGGGTCCTTAATCCGTCCATCTCATTTTCACCAAAATCATCTTCATTTTCATCCATAGTAATGTTATTGGCATTCAGTCTAACTGTGGTTTGCATTACTAAATCTCTAGCATTATTCAAATGATGAGAAAAGTTTGAAGTGGCGGGAGGGTTCATTGTTGGTTGTATATTGCTGATACCAGTGTAACTATCAGGAACATCAACAGTGTGACGAGGAGGGGTTGGAATTGCATTTGAAATTGTGGTGGAAATATTAGTGACTTTGGCATTAGTTGTAGAAAGTATGGGTATTGAAGGTTGGATTTCTATATCTGAAAAATCATAGGTATCAAACACATCATCATCTGGGATAGTGGTTGGATTAGATATTCTAGGAGGTGGCAATGGAGTTGATGTTATTTGTGGTGGTATAACAGTGGATAATTGGTTATTGTTATTTATAGGACTTGTTGGTCTTGGTATCTCATCTGAAGGGCCTACTCGTTGTTTAATTTGCTTTATTGCTAACTCTAATTGATTAAATTGAGGAGTGAAAGTATTGGAATAGAAATCACGTTTAGCATCTAATGATAACGATGACGACTCGCTAACTTCAAATCTGTCATTTAATAATTTGATTTTTTTGTCTTGTAAGTTGATTAAATTCCAAAGTAATTTTGAAGTATCAATAGTTGGTTTTGGAGTATTATCTGTAATTTTAGTTGGTATTATTCTAGGTGGATCTATCACTGACACTGATCCTACTGCACCAAACTCAGTTATAGTACTTCCATTATCTAATCTTGTCTTCTTCACAACCGTTATTGATGGTGATAATGATCTTTTGGCTTGATCTCCCGATGTTAGATCTATAACACCATTCGATTGCCTTGGTATAATTGGTAAATGTGTTATTGGTTGTTGTATAGGTTGTCGCGTTTGAGCAGGGACTGGATCACACAAGGATGGGGAGTTTCCACGACTTAAAGGTTCATTATTATTAGATAAATTTGTATGTGATGTAAATGATGATACTTTTGTTATTGATCTAGGTCTAGGTCGTAGTATCAAATCTATGGTGGATTTCGTAGGTATATGAGGCGACACTCGATTATACCACGTTTGTTGTGGAGCCCAATTATTGGATTCAATCATCGTGGTTGTAATGGATTAATGATGATTGCTATAATTGATTCCTTAACAAGCGTATATTGTTTATACTTTGAATATGAGGTTGATTTGGTAGTCAGATTTTTAGATTTGCCTGCTCACATATTAACGCGTTTTCTTGCATCTCTATTTTTTGTTTTGATGTTTTAGAAATAAAAAAAAGATCCAATCACATGATAGTCTGCACCTGACCAGATGTGTTTATCTAAACGATCTAAAATGGATAATATTACATAATACAACTTTCATAAAAATCATTCAAAAATAACACTTCCAAAAACGGTAATGTTATTCGGATCATTTAATTTGTAAAGAACAAAAATATAAAAAAAAGGGCCAACAAAAATATTTACGCATCCAAAAAAGGAAGAGTTAGAGTGATTCAAGGATTATGGTAAAATCAATTAACCGATCAAGAAAGTGTGACTAATGAGAGGTAGAACGTTGGATTGAATGAACATAAAAAGAATGGGGAACAATAACATAAAAGTTCTCCTCCAACAGGGTCGAGCTATCATGATGGAGAGAGCCTTTTGTCGTTCCTCATCATCTACACACACATAACGATGTTATGTCTTATTTTTAAGAGATGTTTCTGGAATGATCGCTACTCCACATTAGTTCATAAAAATAGTAGAAATGATGGAATAGGGTGATGATTGCAAAGATATTTGTTTATATTATGAATAAAAAGATGGGGTTTCATGACGAGAGGGGAATTATAGTGCTTTTAATATATATAAAAAGAAATGGCTAAAGTAAACTACGCACACTAACAAAACAAAAAAAATCATGAAGAAGGTGTAACCATCAACTGTTATTTTTTTTTTCTGTTGTTGTTTCGTTTCTAAACCCAAATTGAGAAACTGCTAATTCGCAAACGACCAGTAATGAAATTCAAAATTGATTTTTTTTTTCAATAAACTGCAAAATGCAAAATCAAAAAAAAAAAAAGGATTTTTGAAAATTATAAAAAAAATAAAGATAACGACAAAATTTTGGAGGACGTTGAGAGTGTGGGAGAAGTG
This sequence comes from Scheffersomyces coipomensis, assembly GCF_036884675.1. Lineage (NCBI taxonomy): Eukaryota > Fungi > Ascomycota > Pichiomycetes > Serinales > Debaryomycetaceae > Scheffersomyces > Scheffersomyces coipomensis. Next base: position 4,105 of record NW_027042892.1, on the reverse strand, counting down.
AATGAATTGTGTAAATAGTGATTTTTCATGCAATGCCTGTATGTATGTGTGTGTGTGTGTGTGTTTATATGTGTGAGCGATCATTATTTGTGTGAAAATATCCATCTATTTAATTATTATTTTACATTGTCTTTGTTTGTGCTTAATTCTCTGAAATAGAATATGGTCTTTCTCGGACTTATTTGGCTATCAGGCAAGATTACTTGAAACAGACATCTTAACTACTTTCTGTGATATATTGTTTGGTTAGTTTATATTTTACAGAGATCTACTTTAGTCTACATGTGTATATAGGGTTCTTCATTCAAATATGAATCCAATTTACGTGAAATGAGGAGAAATAGAACTTATGCAAGTTAATAAAACTAAACTTGTGTATATGTAGTAAGACTTATAGGTAAAGTTGCATAAAGGTTATGAATGAAATAGGATCTTTCAATATTTTTCCCACAAATCTTATTTTTTTATCAATTGGATTACTGGTATCTTTTTCACTCCTTGTAGTTCAATTCAATTCATTCAAACATCATACTAAAGCCAATTATGATGTTAACCGGAATTCGCGATTAAATCTACGTAAACTGTAAAATTTCATAGTAGACATAAATAAATAAAAAAAAAAAAAAAAGAAACCTAAACAGCAAATAGTGGGAAAAAAAAAACGTTTGTCCAGTATCGGAAAAAGCCTTAACATTGAGCCATTTAGTTACACCTTGTAATTAAATAGTATAACTGGCTGCTATTTAAGATCTGTGAAATTCAACAAACTACATACTGCAGTCTAACTTCCCAATTGATGTCATAGAGAATATTATCTTAAATAGGGGGGCATCAGAAGGGAGGGGATTAAAACATACAAGAAATAGTGGTCCAACTAGTTCTTGATTTTTTTGGGGGATCTATATTACAAAACTGATTATATCATAGGACTCATCTACCCATGTAATTGCTTGCCCAGCAACATCATAAGTTATATATATATAATATGTCTATACACATTGTAGCCCCTAACTAAAAACCAACTAAAAAGTGGTTTGATTAAAAAAAATTGGTTCACAATATTTCGCTACGATTCATGGCCCGCTGGTTTTGTAACCATAAAGAATAAAAAAAAAGTGGTTAGACCAGGAATCATTTCTTTTTTTATGATTTTACAGGTTAGAATTCACTAAGTAAACTGGGTCGTTTTGTGTCTTCGGAATAATTATTTATGTACAGGATCATTTATATGATTTAATTGTTATTGTCAAACCCATTTTAAAGTATGGCTTAAAAGTCTAAAAAAAAGTTTATATATGACAATTTGGTTTTATTTTATTTTTGGTAATGATATATATGGGGCCACCTTATTGCATTATAATTGAAGGATTTTGTAGATTCATATATATATAGATATATCTATAGTGTCATTTCTTTCAAGGGAATGAATCTAAATACGATTGAAATTGACGTATAGAATTTAAACTAAGCGTTGTGCCAAAGGAAGGGGCCAGGCCAAAAAAAAAATATTACTAAAAACACAATAAAACAAGACAATTCGAACAAAACAAAAAAGCGTTATATAATATTCCCACATTCAATATTTAACACATAGAACAAATTAAGCATTTTTAGTATTGACTGTTACAACGTTACAATAACCATGTCTGGTATAGACACACTCCGGTATACGTATAGTATAACCTGGAAGTGAAAGCTTTTTTTTTAATATGTTTTTGTATATAACATATATAAGAAATAGCTTGAATTGAATCAAATTGAGTCAAATCAGGATTAAGACCTGTTTAACCAAATTTATTTACCAGACAGTAAATTTGTAATCAGAGAATTTTTAATTTTTTATTTTTTTTTTTTTATTCTCCAAATTTTTACAGGTTAGCTAAAAAAAGATAGAAAAAAATAAAAAATAAATAAAAAAATAAAAAAAAAATATTTTAAATAAAAAAAAAGCTCACCTAATTTTTTTTTCACTTTCTCGAGTTTTTCCTGTTCCCACCTACTAAAAGATATCCCCCTATAAAGAATAGCTAAAGAACGTAAAAATTATAAATTACAACATTTTGTACGATTGTAAATCTATTCTATAGACATAAATAAAAGATATATATATATATATATATATATATATACGTAAACAGGACAAACAAACAAACAAACGATTAAATTATATTATCAACAAATTCATTTTCAACTCTCCAGTTTATTCACCTTCAACGCTTTACAACATAACATTTATTATTTACCATTTACGTTAGTTTTAGTATACTGAATCTCCACATATCGCATTATTAATCCTACCATTTCGTCAAATTGAATTTTTTTAAACCCACCAACAACTACCCGAGATATATTTCATTTAAAAAGTCGACTCCACCCCCAAAAAACTTTTTAAATAAAATAACTTTAAAAATAATCCATTTTAATTAATAATTTACACCTAAACCTACAACTACTACTACTTATACTTTATAAACAAAGGTAGTTTAGTATAACAACTCCATCAAACCTTTACCCTTTCCATTAAAATAAAAATACAATTTTGAAAAAAGAAATTTTTTTTACATTTTGGTTCCCCTCATAGTATATATTCCCCCTCCTCCTCCTTTCCTATCCCCATAAATTACCACCCTCCCACCATTACTATAGTTAGTGGGTAATTATAGCATCTGGTTACAATAATAATAATTTAGGGCTTAGATTGTTACCTAATTTTGATTATATATATATATTTACCATTCATCCTTGTTCAACAAAAAAATTTCGGAGTACAATTCAATTTATCCATCCATCATCATCTCCCCCATATAACATTGTTTTTTTTATTATAAATATCTATATTTTACTTATACATCTAGTTTCATCATTGTCATTATCTTGTTTTCCACCTTGTGTTCTATAAAGTAATGTCTTCTACTATGTATCAGGTTCCTTTAACCGTATTACCTTTCAATCCCGAAGACGGTAATAAATTCATGGCGGGAAACGACTTTGGATCTCACACTACTGCCACTAGTAATACCGCTAGATCTTCAACCTCATCTGCTTCATCAACTGGTACAACTCAAAGTCTTTATAAAACCATTTCTCCAACTGCAGCTGCAAGTTTATCTTCCACTTCTTCTACTTCGGATTTCACCGATTTAAAAGGAGATTTATTACCAGATCTTTGGCAAACTGCTTCATTGGATTCCCCACAAAATCAATTAGTAAATTCTCATTTGATTAATCAAGCTCATCAAATTGCAGTTAATAATAATTGGTCTCAGAACTTCAATAATCAAAGCTATTCATCTCTACCAAGCCATGCTCAACAACAACATCATCAACATCAACATCAAAACTACACTACTGTACAAGCACCAATCGGGTATGCTCAACAATTAACTGAGGAAAATCTCATCTTTAATTCTGATGTAGATTCAAATGATGGTTCACGAACTTCTCCTCCTGCTCATATCATTCCATCATACAATAGTCCTGTTTATTATATGGATGATCAAAATAATAATATCAATCAAAATATTAATAATGATGATATTTTTAACTTTGAAAAACAACAACTTTTATTACAATCTAATGGAGTCATGTTTGATTCAAATCATAGAAATGGATCTACTTCATCAACTTCTTCATTAGATGATTCCAGAAAATTTGGATTTTCAAGTAAAATGAATCAACCATCAGTTAATACTCAATTATATAAAACTGAATTATGTGCATCATTTATGAAAATGGGTATTTGTCCTTATGGAAATAAGTGTCAATTTGCTCATGGAGAAAATGAATTAAAGAATGTTGATAGACCTCCTAAATGGAGATCAAAAGCTTGTGCCAATTGGACTAAATTTGGTAGTTGTCGTTATGGAAATAGATGTTGTTTCAAACATGGTTGTGAGTAATTCATTTCTATTCAAACCTAATCTATTCATTACATCCACCACATACTCCTCATCCTCCCCTCCCCTCCCCACTATCATGAATTACGATCCCCGTATTTGGACTTTTTACCTTTTATTGATTACTCAAAGTGTCAAGACATTTTATTCGACTATTCAATAGTTTTTTTATTCAATTCATCCCCTTATTGCTTCCTTCCTTCCTTGCT